>NC_136357.1:19032500-20365000 GCF_037039965.1 Doryrhamphus excisus
GAAGTCTGCGGTGGTGGCTTGGGGTTGCTGCGTTGGGATGGGGCCTGATCTCGCTCGTGGGAACGGGGGCCTGAGTGGTGTGTGGGGGGCATGTATCTCGGAGCATGGAATGCTCTCCAGGGCATTTGGGTGTCTGCTACCACTGGTCTGGATGCTCTGCTATGTGCTCTCCTCCTGTTGCTGGTCGGGATTGCTCCTCCATGGTCTCTTTGGTAGGGATGCTTCGGGGGCGGGTCTTGCGGAGTCGGCCCTGGCTTTGCCCACACCCACGGGGCCGAGACAGGACACACAAAAAAAATGTTTACATTTTTGAGCGAAACTAGACCAACTAATCCCTCATTCTAAAATTTAGGCTGCACTATGAAGTCAATAAGTAATTCAGCCTTAAAACCAGGCAAATGATCGGACATGTCTAGAAATGTGATTTTGGCAAGTGGTAAATCATCTGCAGTGTACCAAGGGCATCTAGTCCTTCCAACATGTGGTCGCTCCAATGTTCACAAGGGGCTTTGTGTAGTTTAAAGGTGCTTTTTGGTTGATACAAATTGTCCTGAGCAGACCTCACACAAACTTCTCACAAGAGGATAAGCATTTTGAGTCATCCTCTCACTCCCAAGTTGTTTTTGATCAGCAGCTCTGCTTTGGTAGTTGCTGTGTTTGAAAGGGCAGCACACAGAGAGAACGAGCGATTTGGCTGAGACGCGTGGGCCTCCTACACACTCTTGGAGGCTTGTCAGGCTCCCACTTTCTCACCATTGTGGTCGTTTATCAGCAGTAGTGTTGATTTCACGAGATTGTGTTGGCATGAACATTTTTTCCTGAGTTTTTGGCTCCTGCGTGACGCCAGGACAGAGACGTGTGTTGCTATGAAGGTACAGCTTTGTTCAAATGTTTGCAGTTCCGTGGCCGTCGTCATACTTGTTATTTGTTCAGATGCTCACTGAGCTGAAGTCTCAAGAGATCTATAAAGTTCCGACTTTTGAGGTTCAACTGATGTTGACATGTATGGTAATGAGTAGGAGTTGACTAAAAATAGGAGATGAGGCACAACTTTAAGTGTCCTGGAAAGGAGAAGGCCACTGTGTCCTTGAGGTCATCCAGGGATAGTTTTCTTTGGCCAACGGTTGTTTGTCCTTTGCATAATGCCCAATGCAACAGTAAGATTAGAGGCGTGGCCTTCACAGTACCCATGATGCATGACTGCATATTGCAGCTCACTGGCTGCGTTACAGAGGAGGATGTCAGCTACTGTTTAACCTCAAATGGCTTATTTAAGTGCAATGATTATGTAGCCATTATTTATTTAGAGACAGCCTTACAAAGGGGCTCAATCCATCACTCCTAATTAGTGTGTGTTAATTAGAAGCCCGCTAATGGCGGGAGCTGTCGTTCAGCAAGAGTGCGACCTGCTGCTTCTACCCCAATGGAACGTCTCACCCAGTGAGAAGCTGCTTTGTGCTGCTTGCACGGCTCTCAGACCTGCACGGCTGCGTTTTCCCACACTTCAAGTGTATTTTATTCTGAATATGCAGTACTACAGCAATCAGTGGTGTCAGAGTTGTTTGGGCTCATTATCATGTTGGAAAACTGCTTCCCAATGTTGGAATTCATTTTTTCATATGAACAAGAGTGAAGGCAGTGTCATGCAGCCTAGAACTTGAAACTACCACCACAACGGTACCAGCTTCAGAATGCCACAGGACCACAGGACATCTTGGACTTTTTTTCGGACATCTGCTCCCCAAGTTCCGGCAGAACTCATGCAGCCCCAGACCTCGACACCAGCACCACTAAGGACGCAGAGCTTTAGAATGTCACAGAACATGTTGGACTTCATGTTTCTTCTCAATGAACTGAAGTTGACCTTGGTGCCGACAGCACTCATGCAGCCCCAGACTGGGATGCTACCTCCACCAAGGAAGCAAAGCCTCAGAATGTCACAGAACATGTTGGAGTTCATACGTATATCCCCTCAATGAACCGCAGTTTCCCCACTTCTGTCAGAACTCATTGAGCCTTACCACACGTACCTGGGATGAAGATTTAGATCTGGATGCAAATGTCTTTGTGCATATTACACACGAGTGCCTTTACTACAGTGAAGACCAATACAACTATAATATTATGCCAAACGGCAAGCTATTGATTATTCACTACAATCATAACAGTAGAAGCATGTATGCAAACTACAATAACATAAGTAATATCTGAGTCCTGGTTTCTCCTGGTGAGAAAGGTATAGATATGAGATGAGTATAGGATATGAAATGAAATATATAAACAGGAATCAATCAATCATGGTCAAGATGTTGGCGCCCAAAGGCCTCTACGATTGGAGGTTGACTTCCCGGAAGCGTCGCTGATCTGGGTCTTGAAATATGATTTAATATCTTGGCAAATAATTCAAAAGTCAAATTGGAACCCAGGGATTTTTCCTGGAATTCCTGCTAGACTTTTACCAGGATAATCAGGTGAGCCTCTGCGGGGATGGAAATAAGGCTCCTGGAGGAGGTTGAGAGCAGTGCCGCACGGAATGTTGCACTGCAGCACCGCATCCCGACCTGCAGAGCGATCCCTCCCTCAGAGCACGGCCATCCACAAAGAGAATCTTAACATTCCAGGTGGAGAAAAGGAAAAACGGACAAAAAGTGATGGGGATGATGAAAGGACGAGATAAGGAGAATAGATCAAACCGGCTCCAGAGTCGAGGCACACTGCAGGGTGAGCAGAGGTGATGACAGTTTTTTACTCCTCCATGATTGACAGCGGAGCTAAAACTGGAGCATGTAGAAAGGTGGAAGAAAGGAGAAACAACCATTCGCTTGGTGCTCGTTTTATGCTGCTGTAATAGCGCCCTTGTTGCCGACCTGCCACTCAGCATAACAAGAAAACTCCTCATCCTCCATCGCCTCCATCCTTCCTCCTGCCCATCAAGACCTGAACACCTGTCATTTACTGTGTCAATGCTGAGTTCTGCTCATTCAGGACACCTTGAGATACACCTATAGCTCAAGACTAGAAAAAACTAAAGCCACATTTACTGTGACTAAGATTTTCCCAACCATTGAAAATTAATGGGCAATTTATTTTGGGGGGCCCCTACTGGCGAAAAATGTGTTTGCAATTATTTTCTGTCTTATATTTCAGCCCCCCCCCCTCCAATAAATGGTCAATTTCAATGGAGGAAATGTATTTTACTTTACATGTAGACCTCAGCTGACTCTGCTCACTTAAGTCACCATGCTTACTTACATATGCAAGTGGGCGTGGCTGGGGTCGTAGTAACGTGGTACTCTCATACCCGGATGGTTGCTGGTTTCAACCTCACCTCGGTGAGTGAAACACCTTTCCAAGTTATTTTAACATTTATTCTGCACAGAATTCACACATAATTTCCACTGAAATTGCTTCATTTAGTTATTTTATACATTACCTGTACTTGCTTGAGACACGTTTTATCCAAGAGGAGACTGCGGGTCGGTCAAAAATAGAGACCACTCTCATGGAGGATGGAAGAGACTTAAAAAAAAAAACAACTGGCGAGGATGCAGACCAAAAAGAAAAGGCTTTTTGTGGAGCAGGTGGAATGCTGAAAATATTTTTAGACACTGGGACATAAATAGCGTCTTTGAGGGATGAGGATGAGGTAATACGTTCATGCTGCTGTTTTGTCATGGGACCATAGAACATAGTACAGTACTGTAGTAGTACAGTACTACAGTGGCTGACTGATTGGTGGGACTTGGGTGACATAACTCATAGCAAAATGTGGTCTGCTGGGTTATGTTGATATTCCGCAATATTTAGAATTCATAAGATGATTCTAAAATATACTTTTCCAGAGCTGTACTTGTGTTTGATGCGTTTCGTTGCATCTTTGTTGGCTGTATTATGGTTCTCTGGCGGTATTCTGCTGCCTGTTTCCACCTTCCATGCAAAGAACTTAACCACTTAGGCATAAGACAAATTGAGGTAACTTTTAAATAGATAAAGTCATTTGTGGCACATTTGATTAACACTACATCTGCTGCAGATGTTCTATGAAAAGCCTGGGAGCTCATTAGCCAATAAATCCCATTGCTGGCTAGGCGGCGGGTGGAGGACACTGCAGCCCGCTTTAGCCCCCCCCCCAAACCCACACACACTTGTCACATGGGACAGTCTCTTACTTGAATGAAATACTGGTGCAGCATCATTTCCTGTCGTATGTTCTTGGAAGTGAATGAATGCTTTATATAGAAATGGTATACAGTACAGTGAGTAGTAAACCACGTATATGCTGCATATTATACAGAATACAATACATGAAGTGAAAATATGTGGCAAAATATGCAGTGTACAGTGGTACCTCATAGGAAACCGAGGTCTGGCTGTATTTTGGTGTCAACATCAGTGGGCTCCCAAAGGCCTTCACTGAGTGTTTTGTTCTTACGGAAATAGTTGTTAAATTAGGCCTGTCATGATCATCAATTAACCACATTCATTTTGCTGGCAAAGATATATTGACGTGTAAGCGTGTTTGTTTTCCTTTTCTGTCTGGAGAGTTCAGTCTGTGCATCGGTCTCAACACCCGTGTGTGTTTCCAGCAAAATGAACCGAGTAAGTGAAGCCTCCTGTCAGTCAGTCTAAGTCTCTGTATAAAACGCCATCTTTCGTCAATTCAGCCCATTTGCGCATCGTCCTTTTGTGACAAAGGCAATGAAAATAAATATTACAAAATGGTGGACGATATGTTTCAGCTGCTGTGATTCCTACAGTATAACACCTCATTGTGGGCCCGGGGTTTGGATCCCAACATGCAGAGAGACACTCACATATAACAAAAGAGGCGCAAGAAGAGAACAATGACAGTCCATAAAAGTACAACAAAAAGACCAAAAGACCAAAAACTGAATGCTGTAGAAAGAGAGGAGGTGGAAAACAAACCGTTACACAATCATAGGTAACAGGTAACAGATTTGGCCGGTTGGGATTCAGATGCAACGGACAAACGACAGTTGAAGGAGCCGGCTCTAAAAGCCGTTTCATTGGCAACCTCCCCATCACTGCCCAGTAATAAGGAGACGGGAATTGATGAGTTGGTCGGCGTCAACATGTTTTTTTTGGCTGTGCTTCCAAATGCAGTGACATTTCCGCTACAAATAAAAGAAGAGGGATGAAAGATGGGGAGAGTGAAAACGATGGGGAAACTTGAGAGGATAGCATCCAAGTCAAGTGCTTCTCCAAGTGAAGCTTTGTAGAAGTAAAGCTCTCCCATGCTGTTAGAAGGCTTTTTCCCCTGCAGCTCAAAAACATTTCCAGCATTTTATGAGCGTGTTGGTGGAATTTCATCACATTGACGCCATTTGACGGCATCTGGAGCATAGAAGATTGATAAGCACGCATCGGTTTCAGCCGTACATGCATCATCCCATCACATTCTTCTCCTCCTCCTCAGACATTGACGAGTGTGCGGACGGCTTTGTGGCGTGCGACAGTAGATCCACTTGTGTCAACTTGCCTGGCTGGTACCACTGTGAGTGCCGTGACGGCTACCATGACAACGGCTTGTTTTCTGCCAACGGGGAGTCGTGTGTCGGTGAGTGGACCTTTCCTCTACTTTCCCCTCCTGTCCTGACTAAGATATCACACGTGCAGGCCGGGAAATGCATACGCTTGCTTAGGATATTCAACTGCCGACCCAAAGGCCAAATCAGGCTTGTGAATGACGTCAGACCAGCCTGCAAGTTCACTTTCAAACTTTTTTGAGGTGGGTCCTTCAGAACACAGGTCCAAAATCCTCCATTAACTGGGGTGCTCTGATGTTTTTAAGGGCCTACTCTTTTTAAGTGTCACAATCTAAATCAGCAGTCATCCAACATCTATATGATAAGAGCGCTGTTTTGTAGGATCTACAAAACCGCCAGTTAAAGCTCCTCAGGAGAGCCATACAGTAATGAAGGACCTTCTGCAACAATGCCAGTCAAAGATGATCTACTGTTTGTAACGGGGCTGCTCAGCTCTTTTTAAGAACCTACTGCATAACTGGCCGGCCAAGATCCTCTAAATGATGGAAGTGTTCTGCTGTTATTGAGGATCTACTACAAAAATGCTAATCCAAGTTCCTCTATATGACCTGAGCGCTCGGTTTTTAAGACAGAAGTAAGAGAGAAGTACTCTGCTGGTTTTAAGGACCTGCTGCAAAAATATTTTCAATAAGACAGGAGCACTCTTCTCGCAGTCTGTTCTTAAAAACAACTGAGCACTCCTGCAATATAGAGGATCTTTGACCAGCAGAGGCATATTGCTTGTTTTTTTTGTTACTTCCTGATGATATTATTTATCTTGTGAAGTAAAGGTTTTGAGGTACAGCAGCACTTGCATTGACTTTATTTTCAAAATAATAGTAAAGGGAGAAGTTGTTGTTTATGAAAGCAATGAATGAAAATGATTGGTCTTTTTGAATGTAATATCTTTCTGCTCAACTTTATTACGCTAAATACCCAAACTGTCTTTTGGCCTTCAAAAAGTCAACATGTCAGCTGTCACCACGCGAGCTTCCAACATTCTAGACCAGGGGTCAGCAACCTGCGGCTCCAGAGCCGCATGTGGCTCTTCAGCCTCTTTGTTGTGGCTCCCTTTGCAATGTTTGAATATTTTTTAACACCCGAGTGGGGAAAATGCATGTGTTTGTAATGAGTTTTAAAAAATCCAACTTTGTGTGAGACCATGAATGCATCCTGACTGAGTTCTGACAGCAGACAGGATGCTATTCAGTTCTCTCTCACACAAGTAAACATGAAGGAAAATAAGTAATACTTTACCATGGGCTGCACGGCGTTCGAGTGGTTAGCACGCAGGCCTCACAACTAGAAGACCCGAGTTCAATTCCACCCTGAGTTTGCATGTTCTCCCCGTGCATGTGTGGGTTTTTTTCCGGGTACTCCGGTTTCCTCCCATATTCCAAAAACATGCTAGGTTAATTAGCGACTCCAAATTGTCCATAGGTATGAATGTGAGTGTGAATGGTTGTTTGTCTATATGTGCCCTGTGATTGGCTGGGCACCACTGAATGGTGAAGTAATACTTTCCCAGAACTACTTGATAATTCCAAAAAATATATTAGAGATCATTTTTAAAAAAAACTGGTGCATGGGAACTTGTTTGCGCCAGAGTAAACAAATCAGGTAAGTTTACTGTACTTTACACATATATTTATGTAAGTTTATCTCCAATACTAGCAAGAGTACTCCAACTCGTCTTTTGTTATCTGAACTACTTTGATACTCCCTAATTGTTTTAAACATATGTTTTGCGGCTCCAGGTTAGTTTTCTTTAGTGTGCAAGGGGGTAAAATGGCTCTTTTCATAGTAAAGGTTGCCGACCCCTGTTCTAGACGAACACGTTGTAGACACTTCCTGTAATACTGCTCACCACTCTACTCGTGACTCCATCTTGGCAGTCCCTTTGAGTGACAGGTGCAAGAATAGTGGATGTGAATAGCATTAGCAGCACACTAGCTAGTCACCAGGAGAGTGACACATCATCATTCATCACATCACCCAACACGTCAGCAAAACGTGCATACATTATAGCAATGGCATTGATTGTATTCATTATGTATTGTTGTATGACTATGGAGCCACCATACATCACTATGAACCTGGAGTTTGTTTTCAGAGCGGTTGTGTACCACAAATGTACACATTAGTACTCAATAAGGTCATTCAAATCCTACACTGATGGATTCCCACATAGTATCAGCATTTGGGACCAAATATGAGGTGAAATTCATTAATTCATTCATTCATTTTCTACCGCTTATCCTCACGAGGGTCGCGGGCGGTGCTGGAGCCTATCCCAGCTTTCTGCGGGCGAGAGGCGGGGTATACCCTGGACTGGTGGCCAGCCAATCACAGGGCACATATAGACAAACAACCATTCCCACCGAGGTGAAAGTCAAATGGTAAAAATACAGTATAGAACTCCATAGTACTCAAAGCGTGCAACATTGGATGACGCGTACTTCAAGGACCATCAACCAAAGTGGGACAAAACGCTGTTTGCATTAAACATACAAAAAACTGGGAGATTTTTATCTGTGTATTATTTGTGATTGACATAATGGCTCATATTTCCAATATTAATATCCCTTTACATCAAATTTGATGTAGTTATTGTGTAGTTGCGTATCCAATCCCTAACTTCGAATCCCTAGTCATTCGTACTTCCATTGTGGGCATCAACAGCAACGTCTTCTTTCCCACCGAGTTCAGATATCAATGAGTGCAAGACGGGCAGGAACACCTGCGCCAACGACACCGTGTGCTTCAACCTGGAAGGAGGCTACGACTGCCGCTGCCCCCACGGACACAACTGCACCGGCGATTGTATCCATGACAACAGGGTCAAACACAGCGGGCAGGTGTGGGTGCTGGACAGCGACCGCTGCTCCGTGTGCTCGTGCCAGGTAAGAACGAAGAGAAGGGATTGGGTTGACTTGGGTTGTTGAATGTCCCGCTTTGCAGGTATTTGAGCCATGACATGAGGCAGAGTGCCAGAGGGGAGATGCTTGTGTCTTTGTCTCTCAATGCCAAGCATCTGAACAATGAAGAAGAATGATGTGTTCCCCTGCCGGGCCAATCAGCAGCAAATGTCAACTTGTTTTGTCCCCTCTGTCCCGTCCCCATGAAACAATCAGCGACATTTAGAACAACAACCAGGACAAAAACAACAATGTTAGGGAAAGCGTCTTTTAGTTCCTGATCCATGATGCTACTGCTTCTTCTGTATGTGAGACATACAAGCATGAAGGACCAGGATGAAACCATCAACCTTTCGCTTAACAGCCAAGCACGCTGGCCAATTGCACCACAGGGACACGTCCACAGCTGGAGGTCTCCTCCCCTCAGACAAACACACCAACCCTCAGTCCACTTCTGACCCATAAAGATGAGGAGAGAATTGATGCATAAGCCATTTTTTTAGCAAGTAGCAAAATGTGTGCAGAGTTGATTTCATTTCAAACTGATTGTCATCCTCACGACTGTCCCGTATTTCCCCCAAGCGAATGCCAAGTGGAAGAAGTGGAAGGTGATTACAACAGATTAGCGTCGGTGGTGAACGATCAAGCAGCAAATGATTCATTTGATTACAAAGGAGTGGGGGCACAAGTGGCTCCCTAATGGAAAAGAGGCGCATTAATTGATAGCAGAGATTGAAGAGCTGCCTGTCAAATTAGTGGCATTGAGCGGCTTGACGGAGTCCAGAGGTAAACACGTTATTGTTGGGGAGGCCCCAGCTGGACGCTAAGAGGATGGGGCGACAAAAGGGGGGCGGAAAAGAAGGTCAGACATCAAGGAACTGGACTGAGGACAGATGGAGGCATATGGTGAAGGTGTGCCCCCCCCGTGCCTGGTCTACCAAATTAGAGCCCTAGTTTACATAAACTAATAACTAGCACACAAAGCTTTCTCGTTCTTCCAGAATCTTCACCCATTCATCAGTAGTTTTTGGATGTTGTTGCTCCCTGCAGAAATGATCTGTTTTAATCCCCCCCCCCCATTCCGCTGTGGTTGGTCACACTCCCGAGTGCTGAATGACCTCCCAATGGTACAATTACAAAGTCAATATTATAGGAGTTGATAAACAGTGTAGGAGTTGATCATAAAAGGTGATGTATCTTTTTAAAATGTCAGCTTTAACATTCAGCCATATGTGTTGGATCCCAAATCATCCTTGGACAGGCTCAAGTTTCTCAAGAAAAAAGGTTATTTCAAGACGTCTCTCTAAGTAGCTTTAGCATTTTAGAGTTTGATTTTCTTCAGCATCGGTAACTACCAGTGTGAAAAAACTTGGGTAGAGCCACTAATTGTTGTAAATTGGGAAACGGCTATTAGCAAGCCCAGTCCCTGTGTGCACACTCTATAATGCTACATAGACAAGCACTTTTGCTCCAGGACTTGGACAAAATAAACACAGTTAGGACGCTGATAAATTCTTACTTACTTACTACTTGCCCTTCTGACTCTTCCACATGACCAAGTAACGTTGGAAAGGCGTAGGGCTTCAGCCAGATGTTGGCTAGTCCAGCTGCATAGTGGCCCATGTTCATGGACCTTTCCCTAACGAGCCATTGGTATCGACGTAAACACGGAAGTAGAGCTTGGGGGCAGAGATCTTATCTGGCCTACAGCCACGGCCATATAAGGAAGTCCACTCCTCTGTGACATCACAAAGGGGCAGTTTTACCACACCTTTTGAAACCGAGCATTTTGAGCCACCCCAAACGTCTTTCAGGGCTCACTTCCAAACGTGCAAACCTGAAATTTTCTACCTCTTATCCTCACAAGGGTTGCGGGGGTGCTGGAGCCTATCCCAGCTGTCTTCAGGCGAGACCTGGACTGGTGACCAGCCAATTACAGGGCACATATAGACAAACAACCATTCACACTCACATTCATACCTACGTATGGACAATTTGGAGTGGCCAATTAACCTAGCATGTTTTTGGAATGTGGGAGGAAACCGGAGTACCCGGAGAAAACCCACGCATGCACGGGGAGAACATGCAAACTCCACACAGAGATGGCTGAGCGTGGAATTGAACTCCGGTGTCCTAGCTGTCAGACTTGCGTGCTAACCACTCTCCGCCGTGCAGCCTGGTTTGGAACCAATGAACTGAAATAAAGGAAGGATGTATACACGTACATCAGGGGTGTATACACGTACATCAGCGGTGTATACACGTACACCCCTTACTGTACTGATAAGACTGAGGTGACTGCGTGTATTTTTGAGTGTATGTAAACATGAATATCCTGTTCTCCATTTCCATCCATGTACCCAATACAGCCTTCAACTTTCTCCTCCTCTTCCTCAGGCTGGCCAAGTGATGTGCCGCAGGATGGTGTGTGACTGCGACAACCCCAGCGCCGACCTTTTCTGCTGCCCCGAGTGCGACCCTCGACTGAGCAGCCAGTGCCTGCACCAGAACGGTGCTGTGACTTACGGCAGCGGTGACACTTGGGTGGAGAACTGCCAGCAGTGCCAGTGCCTGGTAAGTAAAATGGAAACATACTGTAGCTGCTCCGACCACATGATCATTTAGTCATAAATGTGTCGCACGACACGGCGGCAACAGAACCATTGTTGTCATGGCGGTAAGGAGCCTTCATTGAGATGATTTGGAATTTTTACAGTTTTTCATATATAGTATCATTCACACACACATTCATACCTATGGACAATTTGGAGTGGCCAATTAACCTAGCATGTTTTTGGAATGTGGGAGGAAACTGGAGTACCCGGAGAAAACCCACGCATGCACGGGGAGAACATGCAAACTCCACACAGAGATGCCCAAGCGGAGATTCAAACCCAAGTCTTCCCAACTGTGTGGCCTACATGCGAACCACTCGTCCACCATGCTGCCCCTCTCATAAAGTTAAGACTTTTGAAAAAAAAATTATCTAATATTTCAGGTCTGTGCTACTAAAATGACATGACTTTTCCTCCTAATCTTATGTAATCCATCCATCTATCGTCTTCTTTTCTATATAATAATAATAATAATAATAACATAGTTTATTCTCATAAATGTTTGACATTTTACCCTTAATAGTTTGACTTTATTCTCATAAGTGTTTATGGGAATTGGCTGATAAAATAGCATCCCTGCTATATTATGATGTAAGATTTTTAAACGCTTTTAATTTAGTTATTTTATTTCTGTTGATCAACTTGCTATACTGGCGGCACGGCGGTCTAGTGGTTAGCGCACAGACCTCACAGCTGGTCCTCAGAGAGGACCAGGGTTCAATTCCACCCTCGGCCATCTCTGTGTGGAGTTTGCATGTTCTCCCCGTGCATGCGTGGGTTTTCTCCGGGTACTCCGGTTTCCTCCCACATTCCAAAAACATGCTAGGTTAATTGGCCACTCCAAATTGTCCATAGGTATGAATGTGAGTGTGAATGGTTGTTTGTCTATATGTGCCCTGTGATTGGCTGGCGACCAGTTCAGGGTGTACCCTGCCTCTCGCCCGAAGACACCTGGGATAGGCTCGTGACCCTCGTGAGGAAAAAGCGGTAGAAAATGAATGAACTTGTTATACTTTTATTGAAGTCAATTTTATTTGTGTTTATTGTTATTTATTTAACTTTGAAGTCATTATGTCTCATGTTTTTAAGTCATTGTTGATTTTTATTAGCTTTTTAGTTTTTGGCTTTCATGTATAGATTTTTAATTATTTTGCTTATTTTTGTGTTTTGTATGTAAGTCATTACTTTTATTAAATTTTATTATTTTTTACATTTTGAAGTTATTTTTGTTTGATTTTTTTTCACATTTTCTTTTAGTCATTTAGATTTGTATTTGCTTTTAGTATTTTTTAGGGTTTTTATTTTTTAATCTTCTAACTAATTCAACTTTATTTGAGTAAATTTTTCATGTGATTCGACTTCTATATTTGGCAACATTTACTGTAACAATTATTTTTACGCAACCAAATTTTCCAAAATTTGTTGCTTTGTTTGTTACTCATAATATTTTATATACTTTTGGCCAAACAACTTTCTTTGTTTTAATATTTTACCTTTATGCTACAAGAATGAACTTGTAATATTATAACCACTTTTTCTCATAAAATAAAAAAAATATTATAATATCTTAACATGTAGACTTTGTTTTTGTAAAACGACATCAGATTTTTCAAGTTTGGATGTTGTTATTTTCTCGGAAATAATATTGTTAGAATGTGCCGCGTACCCACGGGCTGCACACTCCTGCTTTAGGTCCATACTGGAAGAAAAGCTCTGGTTGCGGCAACAAATGCTCTTGGTCTCCAAGGAAATGATTGAATAGGAGAAACGTTGTGAACTGAACAGCGAGTGTTCAAGGAGAAGAAAATAAATACGAGTTTTCATCTCAGCGTCAGAGCGGAAAGAGTAAGTCATTAGTGAGATGTAACAAGAATTCAAATGACCTTCTGTGCTTTGGCTGCTTTGATGGAGCAAGGCATTTTTTTTCCGAGTGATTCTTTCAAGGTCAACAGAGCAAGAAGAACTGTGTGTGTGGGGGAGGTGGGAGGGGGGTTACCTTGTAGTCTATTTCTTCTATATATGAATCTTCCACACATGGATTTCCCTGCATTTGCTTTCAGCTTCTTCTGTTGTTCCAAGAATGTGGAGGCAGCCAATAAGTGATTCCCAATAAATCTGCACATCCTTACATGTCACCACGGAGACATAAATGCCAAAGTCACGCTTTACACGCCACCTTGTCCCGGCTGCGTCTGTTCAATGACGCACGAATCATTTCCACTGTGGGATCGTTTGTTCTTCTTTCAGCGACACCAGGGGATCCAAAGTGCGGCCCATTTGTGGCCCACAGATTGTTTTCCAATGGCCAGCATATTCCACCTATAAGATGAAACACAGCCCATTGGAATTACGCTGGAAAAGACTCACACCACAACACCGCACACCACAATGGCGTCTTCCAGGTTAGGCTTTGAGAGGATTCTCCTTACTGGAGATCAGATTGTTTTGGGACTGAAAGATATAAGGATATATAAAGGATATTCCAATGGGAGGCCTCACCGCAACACACTAGCTCTGACTTTAGCATACATCAGCATTTTGCATTAACTATCAACTATTATAACTATTAAAATGTCTACCGGCTGATGGGCTGTCAAGTGATGGCTGAAGTCCAGTGTTGTGCTAGCATTAGCGATTTAGCTTCAAACTAGCTAGGGGGAGATTTTCAACATCTGAGTAAAACACACGTCCATTATAGTCATGTGATTGATCCCATTTATGACGTCTTGTATAAAACTATGTCAGGAACAACATCAAATGAAAAGCACTCAATGAATACAGAGCTTTTTTCAGAGAGGTTGTGTACCACAATGATGCACATTAGCACTCAAAGTCATCCACTCTTACCTTGATGCATTCCCACATAGTATCAGCATTTGGGAGCAAGTATGAGGTGAAAGTAAAAGGTGGAAAATACATCCAAATACATCCAAATACATCCATACAGCCCTCTTTGGTCGGATGGTACATTCAGTGACTGTCAAAAAGTAGGACAAATCACAGTTAGCATGAAACATTTAAAAAATGTGGGATTTCTAATTAATAGTTACAGTAACTATAACTGTATATATAGTTATAGTTATAACTAGTTATAGTTTTTACACTTTGGAGTGGCGTAGTCAAAGTCCTGACCTGGATCTTATTGAGATATTGAGATACTTTTCTTAATAACAAAAATGTTTCATTTAAAAACTGCATTTTGCATCATCGAGACCCTATCAAAAAGTAGAATAGTACTCACTGGGGCATATTTTCCTCCCCAGGATAAGAAGGGAATGTAAAGAAAGGTGGAGTAATGTTTCAATTCCCAACAGCAGGGGCAGGTGGACTGCTGGCCGCTGTCGTGCCCCCCCGTCGACTGCGAGTTCACGGTGGTACCCGAGGGCGAGTGCTGCCCCCGATGCGTCAGCGACCCCTGCTTGGCCGACACCATCCGCAACGACATCACCAAAACCTGCACGGACGAGCACCACATCTCACGCTTCAGCGGCTCCTCCTGGATCAAGCACGGCACCGAGTGCACCCTGTGCCAGTGCAAGGTACCACTAGAACCCACGGGAACCTCCGAAGTCCAACACACACAGACTTAGTCTGTACCGGGGTCAAACTGTGGCCATCAGAAACTTTGCTTTATGTAACAGGAATTATCATACAAGTTAACAGTGATGTACACATAATAATAATTAAAAAACATAACATTAAAACATCTTTGACTGCTTGTGCAGCCTCAACATATGGTCAACATATGGGAGCCAGGACAGAGCGTGCCACTTAAGTTTCATCATCAAAATGTTCTATGGTTATCATCACTGGTTTCTGCTTTGCATTGACTGTGATGACAGAAAATAATGTACAAATGTCTGCGGTTCAGTATGAGATTTCTGCGTTCCGCCCACCTTTCCCTGTCCTTTCTCCATCGTGTGAAACACAGGAATTCTGCCTAGCAACAAGTGGCCATGGTGTTTGACTTTGGAGGTTCCAGCTATATAACTAGATGAGACGTCCAGCTTTTTGTGCAACGCCATCTGCTTTCTCGTTCACAGAACGGACACATCTGTTGCTCAGTGGACCCCATGTGCCTTTAGGGGGGGGCACCGGTACAGCATTCTCCCTCATGGAAAATACTAAACAAAAAAAAAAAAAAATCAACTCCGCCTCTATTGCCGTCCCCTCACTGATATCATCAAGGTGCGGCTCGTCAGGATTGTTTGGGCCACACGGACGTGTCCTCCTCCTCGTGTTCTTATCAGGATAATTCATCCAGTCATCCTTGATTGTTTTTATTGGAAATGCCAGCAGGTTTGGTCCCATTCATAAAAACACAAGCAGGTTTTTTTCTCATCTTTCTACCAAACATGTAAGATAGCTAATGTGATGATGATGATGATGATGATGGACTTCACTCGCCACCCCACTTGAGCTTGTAACATATGAATATTAACTGGCATGACTGTGCTCCTTTATTTTCCTGATTGGACTGTACAAGACGGTAGTGTTGATGAGTCCCTCTTGGGACCTGTTAGTGTTCCTTTGCCACACTTACCAGTTGACAGTATTATGTGGTGCTTTGTAGCTTTTTAGTCCACTTTTTGCTTTTTCCAAGCTTGTTATTGTGCAATAGTGAAATAAAGTATTTCCATTTACATTTAACACCTTTGTAGGATCTCTTTGTTTATTTGACACATCCTGTTTTGTAGGATTTGGAAGCTTGACGTAACCTTTCTTGTACACTTCTCCTCCATATTTGTTCCCGTTTCTAGCGCTACAATAGTTGCTGCCCCTTTGACTGATAATTGATACCACTGACGATTAAGATAAACACAAACTTGGCCGATTTCCACCAAAATGTGGGGAACGGGTGGAGAAATACGGTAATCTCTCGCCACTTCCCGTTTCTTCACTCATTGCTTTTTCACGGTTGAATACGACCTATTATTTGTCTTACAATTCCCTAAATGAAACATTATCAAGCATAAAAAAATGGCTACAAGAAGTAAAATAGAAATACAGTAGAAGCATTCAGTACAGCATTCAGCAGGCGCATTAAAAGACGTTGGTCACTAGGTGTCAGTAATGTTCCATTAATAGGACATCAGGAAAGTATCCTGTACAGTATCCTCATCCTGTAAAGAACAGGATGTCAAAAATGAACAACAACTTTTCCACTGCTAATAAAAAATGAAATGGATTTCATGGGGCCAAACTTATGCAGCACACAAATAGGCAGATTGTTGCACAGGTCAGCGGTTGGTTCCTGCTTCGACCTTCCGGCCTGTCGCACTCCCTCCGGTGCAGATGCAGGCAGCTGCAGGGTCATCAGCTGGAGGCCACCATTCACAGATGTTTCGCCCCCTATGCCAGTACATCTCCCGGTGGGGGGGGCAGCGGCGTATTGGGACGTCCCCGCCACTCCCTGCAGCTCTCCCTCCCTGTTAGCCCCCGTCCTTTTTCCTTCCTCCGGAGCCACAGCCAGCAGCTTGCTTTCTCAACGTCCTCTCCCAGCTCCTTCACCGCTTTCCGCAGGCTTGTCCCTGTCATCCCAGCACTGTGGAGCAGTTGGACTGCCGTCTTGCCAACAAAGCCCCTGCTTCCGACCTCCACAGGATATACCCTGGCCTTCCAGTCAGCCTCTCTGCTGTATTTGAGGTGTTTCCTCTGATGGGCTGATGTCATGCCCTCTTCCCAGGGGATGGTTAGTTCCATCAAGTGGACTGATCTCTCCACTGCAGACCACATGACAATATCTGGTCTGAGAGTAGTTGTCATGATCTCTCTTGGGAACACCAGTTGTCTTTTCGCCTGGCTTGACGAAAGCAGCAAGCGCCGGCCTTACTATTGTCTGGCTGCGGTTTGCAGCCACCCTGCATCTTTCAAGGTGCTCTGCCAGCTTGAAAGGATGTGCTGGAGGCTCCTTGGTGGTACTGCACAGAGGACAGCCTACCTCACTCCTGAACCACTGAGTGAGGTTCCGGGGGCATGGGAGGCTTTCATAGGCTGCTCTGATCAGGAAGCTTAGTCTGCTCCATGGTGTCCTCCAGATGTCTGCCCAGCTGCGCCTCTGCACACTAGCTTTCAATCATGTCCACGCTCCTTGGCTGCCCTGGGATATCGACTTTATGCGGAAGTGCTCCTGCTCCACCGTGGTGACTTTGTCCACCACCATGGTCTTCCTCTGCCTCATGGTAGCTTTGGACCAGAACTGTTGCGGCACAGCCCAGCCTAGGCCAGTGGGACCTATCTGGTTTGACCCCATCGCCTCTTTGAGCTGCAGGGTGGAGATGGCGTTCTCTACCTCAGCAGGTGCCTTCCATTTATGGCCTGTGCGGATTGGGACTTGCACTCCTTATTAGATGGTCAGCAGAGTCCTTCATCTCAAGTACAAGGCGTGCCTTCTCCTGCTTGCACCTGAGACTGATGGATTTCAAAGGGAGCTCCAGCATGCTCCTTCCAAAGAGGCCTGCATCTGAGAAGCAGCGAGGTAATCCCATCCACATCCTTGAGTTGGCTCTCAACTCCATCGCGCGGACAGAGACATGGAACTTTCCGGCAAAACTAAAGGTGGAGGAATCTGTTTCTATATCAACAGTGGTTGGTGCAACGATGTGACAGTGATCCAGCAGCACTGTTCTCCTGACCTGGAATCTTTCACCATTAACTGCAAGCCTTTTTATTCACCCCGTGAGTTTGCTTCATTCATTCTGGTTGGCGTCTACATCCCGCCGCAGGCCAACGTGCAGGACGTACAGCGCATGCTCGCCGACCAGATACTGTGTGTGGAGCGGACCTACCCGGACTCCTTAGTTATTGTCCTTGGTGACTTTAACAAAGGCAACCTCACCCACGAACTCCCTAAATACAAACAGTTCATCAAATGCCCGACCAGAGAGGAGAATATTCTGGATCACTGCTACACAGTCAGGGATGCTTATCACGCGGTCCCCCGTGCTGCTCTGGGACTCTCTGACCACATCATGGTCCACCTGATTCCCGCGTACAGGCAGAAACTAAAGCTCTGCAAACCTGTAGCGAGGACATCAAGGAAGTGGACCAGTGAGGCTGTGGAGGATCTCCAGGCGTGTTTGGACTCCACTGACTGGGATGTGTTCAGGACTGCTACCAACAGTCTGGATGAGTACACAGACGCTGTGACGTCCTACATCAGCTTCTGTGAGGACTGCTGCGTTCCATCACGCACCAGGGTGAGCTACAACAACGACAAACCCTGGTTCACAGCCAAACTCAGACATTTAAGGTTGGCGAAGGAGGAGGCCTTCAGGAGTGGCGACAAAAACAAGTACAAAGAGTCAAAGTACAAGTTTGGCAAGGCGGTGAAAGAGGCTAAACGACTGTACTCTGAGAAGCTCCAACACCAATTCTCAGCTAACGACTCTGCGTCTGTCTGGAAAGGGCTCAGGCAGATCACCAACTACAAGCCTAAAGCCCCCCACTCCATCAACGATCGACGCCTAGCCAACGACCTGAACGAGTTCTACTGCCGCTTTGAAAGACAAAAGGACAGTCCAGCAACCATCCCCCTCGACACCTTCCAACAGCTCCAGCTCCAGCCATCTCCACCAAGACCTGCCTTAATGGCCCTCCCCTCCCCCTCCTCACCCACCTCAGTGACGACTCTTTCCATCCACGAGAGAGACGTAAACAAACTCTTCAGGAGACAGAACCTCCGGAAAGCAGCTGGACCGGACTCTGTGTCGCATCTGTGTCTGTGTGACTCCACCTGCAGATGGATTACAGACTTCCTGTCTGACAGGAAACAGTGTGTGAAGCTGGGGAAACACTTCTCCGATACAAGAACCATCAGCACCGGATCCCCCCAGGGCTGCGTTCTTTCTCCTCTGCTCTTCTCCCTGTACACGAACAGTTGTACCTCCAGTCACCAGTCTGTCAAGCTCCTGAAGTTTGCGGACGACACCACCCTCATCGGACTCATCTCTGACGGTGACGAGTCCGCCTACAGGTGGGAGGTTGACCATCTGGCGACTTGGTGCAACCTGAACAACCTGGAGCTCAACGCCCTAAAAACAGTGGAGATGGTTGTGGACAACAGGAAGAACTCAGCCTCTCCTGTCCCCATCACCTCTGTGACTCTACAATTGACATTGTGGAGTCCTCCCGCTTCCTGGGTACCATCATCTCCCAGGACCTCAAGTGGGAGCCGAACATCAGCTCCCTCATCAAGAAAGCACAGCAGAGGATGTACTTCCTACGGCAGCTGAAGAAATTCAGCCTGCCAAAGACAATGATGGTGCACTTCTACGCCTCCATCATTGAGTCCATCCTCACCTCCTCCATCACCATCTGGTACGCTGCTGCCACTGCTAAGGACAAAGGCAGGTTGCAGCGTGTCATTCGGTCTGCAGAGAAGGTGATTGGCTGCAATCTCCCGTCCCTCCAGGATCTGCACGCCTCCAGGACCCTGAGGCGTGCAGAAAGGATTGTGGCCGATCCCTGTCACCCCGGACATAGACTCTTTGAGACGCTCCCCTCTGGCAGGAGGCTGCGGTCCATCAGGACCAAAACCTCACGCCACAAGAAAGGTTTCTTCCCGTCTGCTGTCAGCCTCATCAACAAGGCCCGGAACCCCACCTGACACTCCTCACACCCCACCTCTGCCTCATCCTGCCACATTAACGCTCAGTTTGGACTCTTAGGAAAAACAATCAGACTGCGCTTCCGGAATAACAAACAAAAACAGACTGTGTACATATATTTATACTGTTATTCTGTATATTTTGTATTTTCATATTTTGTATTTTTCATTCTTTTTTAATAGATGTGTATGCACCTACTATACCAAAACAAATTCCTAGAATGTGTTTGATCATACATAAATAATAATAAACCATTTCTGATTCTGATTCTGATCCTGATGTATCTGTTGGTTAGGTCGTCCATCTTGCTGACCTCTGAAATGGGGATCTGGCAGATCTTAAGTGGCCACATCACGCATCACATCACGTTGGTATAGCGTGTGCTGGTAGCACCACACCTTGTGCTTCCCTGGCAGCTGGCTTTGTCTATCCTTGCCAGCCCTTCGGCAAGTTTTGTTTAACCTGCCTTCCCATCTGTCTGTCAGACAAGTCCACAGTATACCGCCTCCCCAGGCTCCTGAGTGGCTTTTCAGCGAGCTGTGGAATTGGTTCTCCTCCCACCACAAAGGTGATCTTGACTTGGGGGGCTCCTTTCCTTATTGACAGGCTTCTTTATTTTGTTGCCTTTACCTTCATCCTCGCCCATGTGATCAGCTGGTCAAAACGCTCAAGGAGTTGTGTTGTGCATGGCGCTGTCTGAAGGATGGTTGTGACGTCGTCCATGTAGCTCCTTAGTGGTGGAAGCCTCCCTCCTGACGATAGCCTGATCCCTCCAACGACCTGCCTGGCCCCTCTGAGTTTAACTTGGAAGGCTGTCACAAACAGGATAGGGGAGATGGCGCATCCCATGGCCATTCCTCGTTCTAGCCGTTGCCAACCAGTTGTGCAGCCTTCCAGCGGAACGCACATGTGCAGGTTGTCAAAGTATTGGTGATGATGTTCTTTATGTACTCTGGAACATGGAAGAAGTCCAAGGCCAAGTCTATGAACTTATGTGGCACTGAACCGTATGCATTGGCGACATCTAGCCACACGACATGCAGGTCCCGCTTTTCCCTCTTTGCCTGCTGGATTTGTTCCCAAATCATGGAGGAGTGCTCAATGCATCCAGGGAAACCAGGGATTCCAGCCTTCTGGCAGCTTGTATGGATGTACTCATTTGCCATGATGAAGTTGGTCATCCTCCTTGCCAGGATGAAGAAGAATATCTTCCCCTCCACGGTGAGCAAGGCAATGCTTCTAAATTGGCTAATGGTACTGGAGTTTTCTTCTTTTGGTAGGAATACACCAATTGCTAGCTGCCACTTTGTCGCCACTTGCTGGTTCCTCCAAGCTGTCCTCATGAGTCTCCACATGAGTCAAAACAGGAAGTGATGTTTTGGGCAGGGATTGTTTTAACGGACACAATTTATTACATATATTTAATTCATCACTTTTTTCTCTTTTCATTGACATGACTGAAGTATTTCATTTTTTTATTTTCCTTTTTTAAAAGTACCAATTTGTCCCCGTTATCTGATAACATGGAAATAATACCCAACTGTAGTTTTTACATGACAACGCATGAAAGCCCCTTTTATGCTTGAGCAGAATGGAATGTCTTCCTCATGTTAAAATGACAACATTATTATAAATCTACTTTCAGAGAAAGAATAGTTGATCAGACAATAGCTTCTACCACAGAAATCAGCATTTAATCAGATCAGCATTTAATCAGCTGTCTCCATAAGCTTTCACTCTTGCTGACCACAAAAGGATTAGCTTTTTTTTATTATTGTAATGGGTCCATTTATTACAAAATATTATAGCGTAGTTGTTCACTGAGTATATTGGAATTTAGATAAATGCAAAGGCAAATCCCATTATTGCACTTTTGTCTGTGAGTAATACGGCTGTTATTAAATTACGGCACTCGCTCCTAAAGTGGCGTGCAATTTATGCAAATGCAACTTGGAGCACTCAGCTCAAAAATGAGAAAAGACAATGATTTATTACTCTTAGTAATGCAGTACTTTTGCAGTTACAGTTTGGACTACAAAACATAGGTGTGCATCCATTTGCTGGGGGACAAAAGCTGGTACTACTGTTCATTTCTATCCCAGCTGTCTTTGGGCGAGAGGCGGGGTACACCCTGGACTGGTGGCCAGCCAATCACAGGGCACATATAGACAAACAACCATTCACACTCACATTCATACCTATGGACAATTTGGAGTGGCCAATTAACCTAGCATGTTTTTGGAATGTGGGAGGAAACCGGAGTACCCGGAGAAAACCCACGCATGCACGGGGAGAACATGCAAACTTGGGCCGAGGATGGAATCAAACTTGGGTCTCCTAGCTGTGTGGCGTGCACGCTAACCGTGCATCCAAGTGTAGATTTATGTCAAATGAAATTTGAAATGATTTAAAATCAAATTTCTCGACATGTTAGATAATTTTCCTGGTTTTAAGGCCTAATTACTTCTTGACTTTATAGTATAGCCTTTATTTTAGAACGAGGGGTTACCTTTTAGTCTAGTTTGGTTCAGAAATGTTAAAATTGAGCAAATAACTATCAAAATTTGTTATTTTGGTTTTCCCAACAAATAAAATCTTGTTTAAAGATAAACATAAACTGGAAATGGGTGTGGTTTAATCAGACATGGGAGGGGCTTAAAACGGTACATTATTTTAAGTCTGAAATTGACATGAATTGATTATATGTATTGTTTATTATTCAGCTATGAGTGTGGGTGAGTTCCTTGAGACTTTATTTTTATTTACTAATATATGTTATAATTATTTCATGCATATGAGCTGTGTGAAATTGCAAACATGGAAATAAACGTAATGTGTCAGCCTTGCTGACTGTATTTTTCTCAAAAGCACTGTGTTCAGTACTACAAGCAGTTTTACAACTGACTTTATATCACCAGCCACCACCCGAAACAAGTAGACAAAAAAAAAACCACCGTCAGTGACTGATGCACAATCGTGCCCGTTGTCCTGTTAAAACAATTGTGTATTTTATGAAATAAGTTTTTTTTTTTTTTCGGTCCCGTCCAGCCATTGGGGCAGATAGTATTGTTGATCTAAATGCCCTTACATGCTAGACAGATTTGCTCTGTGTCAGGAAAGGTGTTGGCTACAACTTCCCTGTACCATGAAATTTTATTTGCCGTTATTTGATGTTTTTGTTATGCCATTTGGAGCGACTGGACCGGAGCAAGAAGAAGAACAGAAAAGAAGAGGAGAGAAGAGAAAGGTGGGGTCGGGGGGGGGGGGGGGGGCAGTAGAGGGAGAGACAAAAACAGCAGCAACAACAATTCCCAAAACAACAACAGTGACAAACAGAACAGTTAAATGTCAATGATGGCTAAGGGTCACACTGGAGATGATATCAGTGAAATGAAACAGTCCAACTTACCAGTAGCAATAGTAACAATGAAGACATGAACCGTGATAGTAAACACAATTGCAACCATACGGTTACAGTAATTAAAATCTCACTGCTTGACATCATTATTACTGTAATAATAGCATACAAATACTATATAAACATCAGGGATAAGATAGTAGATTGTATAGAGAAGCACCCATGTGCTGTGAGTGCCCATATGGAGGTGTGTTATGTATGTGAATGCGAGTGTGTGAATGTGTAATTGTCACTGAGAATGACAAAAGGAGAGAGACTGCCTTCTACCACCCAGCAAACCCCGCCCCGCGCAGCCAGGTCAAGCCCCCACCGCCAGAGATCCTCCGGCCCCGTGGGTGTGGGCAAAGCCAGGGCCGACTCCCCAAGACCCGCCCCCGAAGCAACTCCCCGAAGAGACCAGCAAGAGGCCATGGAGGAGCAATCCCAACCGGCAACAGGGCGCCAGCAGGCCGGAGGAGAGCCGCACCCCCGAGACCAGCGGGAGACCATACCCCACTAGGGCAGAAGGGCATCGAAGGCCACACACCCGTGGGCACAGGGGCGCCCCCGCCGGCCGGAAGGGAGCCCGTCCACGGCCGGAGGCACCGCCTCCCGCCCCCCACACACCCCCAGGAAGCAGAACCAGGCCCGCCCCGGCCAGGACAGAAGAGGCCCGGGCACACTGCCCCATGGAGGACCGGGCGGTAGAGATGGAACGCCCTACGCCAGACCCCCGCAGAGCCCCCCCCCCCCCCCGTATATCTATATGGCCATATACCCACATACACACCCACACACACATATACATATATATATATATATATATAATTACAATAAAACTAATCATTATTTATCTAAGTATTTAAAACAATAAATACATAAAATAAACTCAAACACATGCACACCCCATCCACTCAATACACACACATGCAAGCACATGCTGTGGACGTCCCCGGGTGGGGCGTCCGGGGCATCACAGGGCGGGGGACCCAGGGGTCCCAGACCCATAACCAGGCCCCGAGCCCAGGGAGGTACGGACCGCCAAGGCATAGCACCCCCAGACTCCCCTCGACCACGGCATCAGGGCTACGGCAGTGTGGCAGACAAAGGAGCGGGTGAGGGGAGGAGGCCCGCATTTGAGCAAGCGGAGGGGGCGAGCAGGCGAGTGGTGAGGCGCTCCACTGGGCCGGCCGACACCCGCCGGGCAGCTCACCCCCGTGAGGGAGAGCCATAGCTCCAAGTCACGGGGAGGCCAAGCACCAGAGCCGAGGAGTTAAGACCAGCGCAAGGCCACCGACGGACCCCACCATCCACCGGGAGGGCCACCCCCCCCTCGCCCCCAGAACCAGCAGCGCTCCACCCACGTACCGCGACCCAGGACAGACCCAGGGAGGTAGCGCCAACCATGACACCAGGGCAAGCCCCGGCGTCAGCTGGTTCCAGCGGGACCCCCAGGAAGGCCAGGCAGACCAGACCAAAATATCCTGCAGCCCAGGGCACCCCGAGCGAGCCGCCAAGCCCCAGCAGCCAGCGGGCCAATCGCGGGGGTAGGCAGTAGGCTCTCCGGTCCAGCCCGCTACACCTGTGTGTGTGAAGATGGTATTGTGTAGATTGTGCAATTAAAAATAGGCCTGCCCCGTATGGCTGACCTATGTGTGTGGTGTATGTGTATGTGTATGTGTATGTGTATGTGTATGTGTATGTGTGTGTGTGTGTGTGTGTGTGGAGGGAAGCTGAGCAATGGTGGGTCCCATGCCTGCCCAGATCCCCCCCAGAACTGAGTGTCTAAGGTGCGGATAAAATTGAAGGGTGACCAAGCCAGAGGAATGCCGAGGACAAAAGGGCATCCGCAAGGAAACCCTTCGCCCCCGGCAAAACCAGTTGCAGGCCACCCCCCAAAGTCCTACATGTATGTGAGGTGGTGCAGTGCAGCAGGGAGGATCGGGGCCCCACACACGCCCACCCCGCACTACCGGCCAACCGAGCCGGGCAAGCCAGCCGCCCGGAGCAAGCCCCGGGCCACAGGACCAACCACGAGCCCCACCCAGCCCATCGTGGCGGCCAGTCAGCTCCCCCCCGGAGGGCCCCACCAGAGATTGTGCCAGCTACGCCACCCCCGGACCACCAGGAGCCGCGGACAAGCCACACGCCCCGAGGCAGCTCCTACAACCACCAGAACAGCAGGGACCGCACCCCGGCAACACATCCGTCACCATGGCAGCCCAGGGAGTGACACCACAGAGACCGCAGGAGAACCGGGACCCGCATGGGGAAGAGCCCAACCCCGCCCCCCGGGCACGTGAGCCAAGAGTGCCAGGGCGGGACAGAGACACACACACCAGGCAGCAGAGCCCACCAGGTAGACGACACCCCAACAGCCGCAAAAAGTGAATGCCCCCCCCATCCCACCCTCCACCACATCTCCCATCCACCCACGGACCCGCCGAGTAGGACACCCCGGAGGCGGGAAGACCGCCACCAGACCGGAGACAGAAGGGGCCAACCAGACACCGGCAAATAGCAGGGGCCGCCCGTGAGCCACCGGCCAGCCCCACCCCCCAACCCTTGGTCGAGGCCCCCCCACAACCCAGAGCCCACCACCCCGCCCCCCAAGCAAGCCCCCCGCTAATCCCGGCCCGCGCCGCACAGAGCACCACCCCCACCGCTATCCGCCCCGCTACCCACGCACCCACAGCCAGCCCCCCACCCGCCCACCCCACATCCACCACAACCCAGTCATCCCCCTACCGAAGGGAGGGAAGCAGGTAATGCCCCACCCCAGCACCGCACCTCCCCACCCAGAGCCCAAGCTGCACAAACGAGACCCCCCCTCCCGTATGAGCTTATCAGGCGCCCCACCCGGGGCCACACACCTACCATACACAAAAATTAAAATTGAGAATAAAAATAAAATAAAGTAATTGATAATAATAATAATAATAATAATAATAATAATAATAATAATAATAATAATAATATTTATTGATAATAGTTATGTATGTATGTATAATAATGATACTACTATTGATACTTAATATATAATAATTTATAAATAATATATTTTCTAATAATTTAGATCTTTTAGCTATTTTAGATAATAATAAATATATACATGCATACCTACACACACACATATATAGCCATATACATACCTAAGGGGGAAGGCTCTGCAAGGGCAGCGGGGCATAACCACCCGTGCCCACACCAAGGGCAGGGCCAAAGCCTCCCATGCCCCCACCCCACGGTCCCACACAGTAGCCAGGCCAGAGCACCCAGGGCAAACCCGGCCCACCCCCAGGGGCGAGGGAGGCCGCGGAGGAACCAGCGCCACCGGACGCACACAGGCCCCCCCCAGCAGCAGCAGGCGCCCACCACCCACAGGATGCGGCTCCCCGTCTACCCACCACCCCGAGGGACGGCCTGCACCACCCCCGGGACGACCACCACCACCCCACCCACGCCCCATCCCCAGATCCGGACAGCCCCCCACCAACCCCCACCAGAACCTCCAGGGGGTCAGCCCAGCAGGAAGGGACAGAGATACACGGATTGCAAGGTGGACACTGGAATGTATTGCGAGGGGAGCAATATTTTATGCCGCCTTTGTGCGGCATCAAGTGTACCTAATGTTGTGGCCAGTCAATGCAGGTCTGCACAGCGTTTTACGGACCAAGTTTACCAAGTAACTTTAGATACAAACCAAAATAGAGATAAGCTGAAGAAAACCTAATAAAGTGGAGGCATTGTGACCAATGCCGTGCCGTTTTAAACTTCCCAATTGCACCTTGTGAAGCTCCCGCTGAGCTCGTGTCACTGGCCAATCACAGAGCGTGAAGAGTGAATACATAATGAACCTTTTCTAGAAACAGGAATACGGATAATGATGAAATGTGTTTCATACTAGTATCTGCAAAAATACATTATCTGTAATGAATACTCGTTAGAAACGGCTCATCCCTATTTCCCATCGTGAGTGACTTGTTTGATCTGACATCAGATATGATGGGACAATTACTACAAAAATGTACGTACATGCTGGTTCTGTTACATTCAATTGGGGTTGCTGTGATTCTTTAGTGCATTGAAATGTGCCTGACACTGCCTACCTGTGAGGTTTTGGTGACGTGTCTGCACTGTGCACCTGCCAGCCAATTTACCACTGCGCAGCGTGCTCTTCACCTGTACCAAGAATCGACCTGGTCGGAGCTGGCCATTTTTCAGCTCAAATTTGGTGCGCTGTTTTGAAAATTTGAAAATGCGTACACCTCCCTTTGTGCGCCACCTAGCTGCAGCGCAGTCTACCAAATTGGCTGTGCACAGCGATGCGCTGGATGAAATTACCACTGCGTGGGGTGCGCCACGCTCTGCTGCTCTGTGCCACCTTGCCCTGCACCATGAAATTAGAGCCCAAAGTCAATACCAGGTCGATGCACAGTGGGGCTGCTGATCCGGGTGTTGTTCCTGCCAGGTTGTTTCCTGTGATGTACGGCCGGCATGGCAAAAGCAGTCCCGCGGGTGTCCCGGTCATGAGGTGTCACTCTCTCTCGCCCTGGATGCGGTCTATCGTCAACAGTGGTATGGCGTTCGTATAGGTTTCTGATACGCCTGGCTATATCATGGAGGGTCAAACCCGTCTCCATTGTACCCGGTGCCCAGAGACGTGACACGAAAGCCATTCACTGGACTAATAATGCTGGCCTTTTTTGGGCCTTTATATTAGGCCTCCACAACCAATCCTCAAATGTATCCCAAATACAGTAAAGTCTCGTTATATCAATATCGGTTATAACAAATTACTACTTATTATGATACTATTTTCATTTCCTGGCAAATTTCTAGTCTTTTATGATATAATTAGTTCCGTTAGTACGATACCCGGTTATTATGATAATCCGGTTACTACGATGCCCTTTTCATCTCCCGCCAGCCAATTTGGTCTGCTTATATCGATACAAAAGCAGCTTAAATCAATCTTTGCTTAAGGATTTCCATACCAAAAAAGAGCACGACGAACGGCTGCTTCCAGTCAACTTTATTTTTCACACTTCCACCACCAGAGCACAGCACACACACCGATTCCCGCACTTCCTGGTTCACAGGTCATGCTCAACCCACCCCACATAGCTGGCCAAACACATGCCTGCAACAGAAGAACCAACTGACATAGCATACACACCTATTCCAACGAAGACAGAAGCGTACAAATGCATGTATTTAATTGTGTTGTATTCAGATATCTTTTTATCGCTTGCAATAATCACTGTTTTTCATATGTACATGCTGGCATGTGGCATGTGTTTGGCCAGCTATGTGGGGCGGGTTGAGCATGACCTGTGAACCAGGAAGTGCGGGAATCGGTGTGTGTGCTGCGCTCTGGTGGTGGAAGTGTGAAAAATAAAGTTGACTGGAAGCAGCCGTTCGCCGTGTTCTTTTTTGGTATTGAAATCCTTAAGCAAAGATTGATTTAAGCTGCTCGACATTGTTCTATACTATAGAACAATGTCGAGTGCATTATTGCCCACTTTTAATGCAGTTCGGCGCAGGATCGGATATATGGATAGTCCGGTTATATCAGTATTTTTTCCGACTCCCGAGAATATCGATATAACGAGACTTTACTGTATAGTAGATAACAAGAATAATAATAAGAGAAAATAAGACTCACATGATAGCACTGGGAGAGTTTCTTGTTGTTTTTCCTTCAGGTTACTCCAGGTTTCTGTTTTGGTCTCCATGGCAACTGCTGTGCTATCGCGATGACACCCTGCGAACTGAAGCTCCAAGACTTGTCGGGGGAACTTCTTCACACTCATACATCCAAGGACACTCACTTGCACATTCATGGAAAGAATAATAATAATAATACGTGCAAACAATAAGAAATCAGGAAGGGGGCAAACACTTTCACACCACTGTATGCTAAATTAGATGACTGTAATGTATGCATTGCTACTATTTGCATCCATCTCAACACAAGGCCAGGCTCTTGTGGTAAGACTGTTAGCCGGGCGCTAGCCTTGCAATACCCAGTGCATGTCTCTGCAATCAATTCATCTAAAGAGTTATGACTGATTCAACCATGTCACTCTCTCGTCAAACCGGGTATCTGCTCACATCGGTTCATCTTTCACAACCCCAAAACAAAATTCACAGTCTCAGAGGAAGAGTTGCACCACAGGGTCTGCCATCACGGAGACAAACATTGCGCTTCAACACTTCCAGCCTTAACATCCACCTCAAATGTCAGCGTTGCCACGACACCCGAGGCTTGTTCCTATCGTGACAGCGTTTGAAAAGTTCAAAGAGTTTGCCAGAGACGACCCAAGGGGATCCGTGATTTCATGATGGCGCTGGATGACCATCAAAGTTTTGCTGTTAACCCTTTGGAGGCACTTTGTACTATTTTTTTGTTTTGTTAATTGTGGTCAAGTTATACTTGATTAGGAAAAATATAGTAATATATATATGTATATATATTATAGTTAAAACAAATACAACTTTGTTTTGAGTCCTTATCCCTTTAGGTACATTTAAAAAATATGAATTGGTTATCTGTAATGGTATAAAAAAATAATGCATCAATGGAAGACAAGCTAGTTTTATTGATCCATTTATTGATATAAATCCATATCCATTTACAAGTCAATGTTGTTGTATTCAACTCAATCAGACTTTAGGAAATTTAGGAAAAGTCATCATGAAGGAAGAGCTCCCAACATGAACACTGAAGTAGCAACACTACCGAAACACAACATTTCAATCACTGCCAAAACTTTGTTTCCCCATTTTATGGATGTCCTGGTCAAATTTCAACATTTTCTAGAGTGGTCCGCATCCGCATGAAAGTGGTCTGCTTTTATGTCAAACCACGTAAAAATGTACACATTTGTGACATTTCTGATTCACTCTGTCTGGAGGTGAATCTGTCTAGTTGTGAAATTACGAAAAACGAGTTGTGATCGGAATCATTTGCTTGGTATTATCAGAATACTTTTGGTTGGAAAATGTTGGGAATGCTACATGTCTCTCTTGAAGAATCAGGTCAAAAATCAGGAGCGTGTTCTTCCGTGAAAAATGACGTCCACTTCATCCTCTGGATGAGTCTCTTTGGTTTCTGCTCTGATTGCCAACTTCACCATTGGATTCCGATGGTGCGAGGCTGTTGGCCACGGCATCACCCTTGCCCTCAGAGGTGATGTCCATCTCCTTGTTGTATTCTGGGACTTCATCATCATTTTGCAGCACTTGTCCAGCTTTTTTTCCCCCAATCTCTCGCTTTTCTGGAAGCGCCCCAACTGCAGGATGAATGACGCGAAGAGGACAAACACCCCGAGGCTTGGGATGAAGGCCATGGATTTGGTGTTCATGCCAGCACTAACGTAGCGGCTGTACATTACCATGTCTCCGTGGATGTGGGGGGGTTGGGTGGCGGGATCCTTGCTCTTTGAGCGCCAGCCGTAAGTTAGTGTGGTGCTGTTCAACTTCCTGGGTGCGTCAGGGTCATTCACGATGTGGATCTTCTGGTCGGGCGCCACATACTGGCCATACACGAAGGGTGAGTAGAAGATCTGGTTCTTCCACATATTCAGGTCCAGAATAAGAACCAGGAAGATGATGCCTGGCAGGAGAGGCACAGAAAGTTGTCTTCCTGCTCATAGTAATAGTCAAATTGTAGCTGGGTGTATGTTTACCTCAGTGGGGGGATGGGGGGCATTAACTGGAATCAGGCAACAATAATAAGGATTATTACTTATAATTAAAGAGGTTGTTTTTCCTGATAATTAAAAACTGATGATAGGCTCAAAACAACACTTTTTTCTCCCATCCTTCATGAGATGAATTGAAAGATCCAAAGCCTTTTCTATGCACATAAAATGTGGGCCAGTTTCTAAATATTGTTCACAAATCTGTCAATCTGTGTTCGGGAGCACTTCTCCGCCCGAGTCCAGGTCGCAGGGCTAGCAGTTTCAGTTGGGAAGCCCAAATTTCCCGGTCCCCAGCCAACTCTTCTTGTTCCTGCCAACCAAGAGACATAATCCCTCTAGCATGTCCTTGGACTGCCCCAGGGCCTCCTTCCAGTTCCAGGAACAATTTCAGATAATGACTGAGCTATGAAAAAAATTTGGGATGTCTCTGAATGCTCGATTTCAGAGAGTTTTTCCAACACTGGCCCACTGTGGCAATGTGACGTCAGAGTGAGCCGGACTTCCTTACATGGGCATTCCCGAGGACGAGCTGTAGGTTTGCCCTCCACCCACTCTGCTGTTTGTCCAAGAAATTTGTGGAATAAATAAAATCCGACCGAAATACAACTGGAATCGGTACAGATTCTGGAAGATCTAGAAAGCTTTCTGTGGGGGTTATTGTGTGTAGCTGCTCTATAGGAGACCACACCTCAATACAACGGGCCGAAAAATGAGCATAAAAGGTCCCCTTTACCAGTGAGTCCAGCCACCCTAAGGAAGAAACTTATGTTGGCCTCTTGTAGACGTGGTCTAGATCTATCCGTTACGACCCAAAGCTCACGTCCATAGGCGAGTGTCGGGACACTTCTCCCACTGCTAAGTCCGGAGAACGATGGTCCGGTACTGCACACGCTTAGCTGATCCCCTGCCCTCAATTGGGGTAGACCTCCCCCCAACCTGAAGGGTGCAATCCACCCTTGGAACCATGGCGTCAGGTTTAGAGGTCCTGACTCTCATTTATCGTCTGCTGAGATAATCCAGCTACCTCACAGGGGTTGTAGCCACAATCAAGCCTAGCATTTTAGTGGGACAACACAAAACATTTAGTTTGGGGTTTGTTCCCGTTTATGGCACAAAACTTAATTAGTAAATTGGATGTCCAGACTGGCGGTCTACGGCGGCTGATTGGATGGATGGTGGCGGAGGTATGGTCGGGTTAACCGATTTGAGGTATCAATTGGAGCATTTCAAAGGACGTTGATGGTGTCAGATCTACCTCCTGGGCTGTTTATTGTCTAAAGAAATAACATTTGGAAGTAGATGATAAACATACCTGTGACGTGAATGTGGTACTCCTCTTTGAATATGTTTTTGCAGACAGGAAGCTGGCAGATTCAAATCCATGTTATCCATGAAGTGAGGGAATCAGTCCTGCAAACACACACACACGTTTATCGTCAGATTAGTAGGACACAAAACAATCAATCATGATGTTGGAGTAGAACTGTCACCCTCCAGATTAAGAAACTTGGTGCTATTGCTAATTCCCATAATGCATTGTTGCACTGCTCTTTAAATAGTCGCTAATATTTACGTTTTAATGTTATATAATTAGACCAGTCCAGGGTGTACCCCGCCTCTCGCCCCAAGACAGCTGGGATAGGCTCCAGCACCCCCGCGACCCTCGTGAGGATAAGCGGTAGAAAATGAACGAATGAATGTCACATAATTAGCCTTTTCTCGTTCCATTGAGTATTGGTAGATGACCTGTGTGTGTATATATTTACTGTATTTATTTACTAGTCACTTAATGTAAATGTTACATCAATATTTCTGATATAATGTGATAAGATGACAGCAAATTATGTTTGATATAATATCATATTATAATATCAATTTATTTTAATAGCAAAAAGTTGGAATAATAACGCAATATGTTTTTTAATGTTGTAATTGTAAAATACAAAGAAAACAATAACATTGTAATTTGGGGAAAATTGGGTTGAGGAAAAAATCTATGATGTTATAATAATCAAGTAAAAATGTGATAATTACATAAGTAATGATTACGAGAAAAAAAATTACAAGAAGAAAGTTGGAATAGTTTGAAAATGAAAACAGTAATGGAAAAATAGCTGTAATAAAAAAAGTCACAATTTAACCATAATAAACTCGTAATTGTGTCATTTCAAAAATGTCACTTTTAGCAGTATTGATTGGAAGTATTGAAGAAAAATTGCATTATTTATAAATAAACATAGCATGCTACCGCGCTATGGAGTTGGCTTCCAATTAGTTGATTCTTAACTAAAAGGGAACTGCACGTTTTTTGGAATTTTGCCCATCATTCACAATCCTCGTGTGAAACATGAACCCGCGCATTATAACATGAAAAAAGGAGTTAGTACAAGCTAGCTAACAATGCAATTCATTGGGATGCACCTATAAGCCCTGACAAAAAACGGCAACAGTGTCCCATTTACATAATTAACCTGTACACTAACTGAGCTACAGTAATATTGTTATTGTAGCAGCCAACATGAAGCTTCTGCTGCTGAGACGTCACTCATGGTGGGTTGACATTGGTTCTATCGGTGGATTGAACACAGAGAGCGAGCCCTCTTGTCCTCTCAGTCAAACTGTTTGTGGAGGCGGGGCTACTCGTTAGCACACGGCGGATAGAGTTGCTAGCAACAAATTACCTTCATGAGAAAGTAAATGCTAACATGAATGAAGATGTGGAAATGTTTTGGTTTTCCAAACATTGTTTTGCACAGGCGCCCACAATGTCCTGGATTTGAAGTCACACCTGATGATCATACACCAGCTGAGTCGAAAAACACCAGTAAAATCATTTATCAAAAATAAGTTGGGGAATTGTTATATCGATACTAATAATAATAATACATAATAACTATATGACAAAGCTTTTTCTTGAAATACATAACTCGTTGCGCGTTGCCAAAGTTTATCACAATGTGGCTCTCAGTGCGTTATATTTTATGAAGCCAAAATCATTTACCACACCCCCACTATTAGAAGTCCAGAGTGCGTAACTGCAGTGAATTATCGCCACATGGTAAAATTGTCAGAGAGCAGTATAAGAAGTCCCTCCATATTCATGGAGTCCACTGCACTGCACTGCTTTTTCACAGCAACATTTATGAGAGGATTAGTGAATGTAAAGATGTGCAACAACCAGACAATCTGTGCAAATCAGGCCATGCTCTCCACAAGAGATGAAGCCATGGCAACAACATCCAGCAGCCCAGCGACGTTCCCTCTGAGATATTAATTAAGAGCCTCCATGGACTTTGTGTGCCGTGGCGGGCGCTGCCATGCATGGCGCTAACGAGCATGGCATTTAAATATTCCTCTAGCACCATGCCAATGATGGGGAGAGTTCACTCGCTATATTGTCCTAAAAAAGAAAATATGTACACACACCCACACCCACCCACCCACCCACATAGGGCATGTGACATTTAGCCGGGAGCGTAATTACACAAAAAAGTAGAAAAAGTAAAGCCTAGCTCGGAGGCATGAATCCAAACACATCATTAATTAGTTTGAGAACTGAGGCACAGGTCTTTTCTCACAGAGGATTGACAGCAGAATGGAGGTGAACACGAGGGGGCGTGGTGACAGCCCTCCTCCATCCCAAACATTAGACTTGTTGAATGAATGTTATTTCCTTGGAGAAACGGACCATTAAAATGTTCATGAGCCGCCTGGGACACCTTCATTGCATCATGTAAAATCATTTGCACTCAACTGCCCCTTTGTGATGTCACAGAGGGGCAGACTTCCTTATATGGGCGTGTCTGTAAGCCAGATAAGCGCTCTGTTTACTTGCTAGCAAAGCCACATTTGTTTACAATTCCTAACAATGCCATCATCAGGCACAAGAAGTTGGACTTTCTGATTCCCAACCAGCAAAAAAATGCATTTTAATCGGTCAACGGTATTTCACTGGTGGTTTCATAAAAAAAAGGTGACCAAACTGAACTTTTACTCAACTTCTCATAATTCTTGTTTTTGCCCAGACAAAAACATTTGCATATTCATGAGCCACAGCCTTATTGATGTACACTCTTATGGTCCTATGGGAAGCAGTAGTGTATTGTGTGTGTGTGTGTGTGTGTGTGTACATACAGAAAGTGAGAAAAAAATCTTGAGTCATGAAAAGAAATGAAGGCAGCTCATGAGGGAGCATGGAGCTAAGGGTTCATGCATGGTGGAGGTTTTACTGGGTTAGAGCCAAAGACTAACAGTATGTATGCATGTATAAGGAGAACACTGTATATGCAGTGTGTGTGTGTGTGTGTGTGTGTGTTTGTGTCCACGCCAGCTGCAGATCATCAAACACGCCTCTAGCTGTCTCACTGATGAATTGGGAAGGGGGATGGGAGGACAGGAACTGGCAACAAGACAGAGTAAAAAGCCAAGAAGAGCCATCCCAGCTTCCCCTTTATTTCTTTTTTTTGGTTATTTTTAATTGGACACTAGAGAGCGCTCATACCTGCATGACAATGAGCAGGTCGAAGACCAAGATGAAGGAGGCCAGGAAGGCTCTGGAGAGCTCATCGCTGGGCAGGAAGCCTCGGTTCAACATGTCCCGGCTGATCCAGTCTGTGAGGATGACCAGAATCACCACTGGCGTCAGCGAGAAGAGCACCGTCCTGCCGTCCTGCACAACGTTGGGCAGAACAGTCAGACAGACAGAAAGAGAGTTGGAGGAGATTTATGAGTGAATTAGAGCGGAAGCCAACCTTGAAACAAACATTCATTTTCCCCCAAATCCAAAGTAGATGTACATCTATGACGTCCCGGAAGACAAACAACTCATGAAGAAGAATAATGATGGAGTCATTGTAGTGAGGAACAACGTACAGTAAACAAATGAAGTGGAACGGTGTGCACAAATCTAAACACTACATCATCAGGAGCAGATAAATGTCACATTTATATGCACACGCTTGTTTTTACCCATCATATTGTAATAAGGTCCACATTTATCATCTGTGTATTTTGGTCAACTATGTTGGCTAACAGCGTCAAGTCATAATATTGTTGATCATATTTCAACTCTATGAGTTAAGACCACTAAGGCCGAATCTTCGTCATTTGGATCTTAATTTGTGTGGTCTAAATTAACAGAAAGACAAAGAAAAACAATATGTGGATATTTTCTTGGATTATTATTAGTTTAATTCATGTTAATTCATTTAATTTACCAACCCCAATTTAATTAATGTAACCTGTTCTGTGGAAATACAATTAGTTGTATTTCAATCCCAGAAAATGTGTAGTGAATTCCAATTATTTTTCGGCCTTTTTTATTGAGTTGTGGTCTTCTCTAGAGCAGCCACACACAATAACACCACACAGAAAGCTTTATACAGTAAAGTCTCGTTATATCGATATCGGTTATAACGAATTACTACTTATTACGATACTATTTTCATTTCCCGGCAAATTTCTAGTCTTTTATGATATAATTAGTTCCGTTAGTACGATACCCGGTTATTATGATAATCCGGTTACTACGATGCCCTTTTCACCTCCCGCCAGCCAATTTGGTCTGCTTATATCGATACAAAAGCAGCTTAAATCAATCTTCGCTTAAGGATTTCAATACCAAAAAAGAACACGGCGAACGGCTGCTTCCAGTCAACTTTATTTTTCACACTTCCACCACCAGAGCACAGCACACACACCGATTCCCGCACTTCCTGGTTCACAGGTCATGCTCAACCCGCCCCACATAGCTGGCCAAACACATGCCTGCAACAGAAGAACCAACTGACATAGCATACACACCTATTCCAACGAAGACACAAGCGTACAAATACATGTATTTAATTGTGTTGTATTCAGATATCTTTTTATCGCTCGCAATAATCACTGTTTTTCATATGTACATGCTGGCGTTCGTGGCATGTGTTTGGCCAGCTATGTGGGGCGGGTTGAGCATGACCTGTGAACCAGGAAGTGCGGGAATCGGTGTGTGTGCTGTGCTCTGGTGGTGGAAGTGTGAAAGATAAAGTTGACTGGAAGCAGCCGTTCGCCGTGTTCTTTTTTGGTATTGAAATCCTTAAGCAAAGATTGATTTAAGCTGCTCGACATTGTTCTATACTATACAACAATGTATATCGGTATTTTTTCCGACTCCCGAGAATATCGATATAACGAGACTTTACTGTAGTTCCCACGAAAACTGTTTTAATGTATTCCACCCATGGCCCACCTGCAGGCAGGCCCACTCCGCTATGGTTGGTCACACTAGTGAGTCCTTAAAATGACTTCCGGTTTGTGCCGCTGGCTGTCAACGCTATAGGAGTTGATAATAAACCTTGATTTATCTTTTTTAAATGTCAGCTTTTAACATACATATATGTTGGATCCCGAATCCGATCTGGAAGTAGAGACTGGACAGTTACTTCAAAACATCTTTCAATGGTAAGTAACTTTAGCATTTAGCATTTTTCTATTGGCAGAAAAATGAATGTGGCCACTAATTGTGCTGGGAAACGGCTATTAGCAACCCCGCTCCCTGTATGCAAGTGCTTTTGCTCCACGGCTTACACAAAATAAACACAGTACTGCTTCCTCTGTCCACATGACCAAGTAACGTTGGAGAGGTGTCGGCTAGTCCAGCTGCAGACCGGCCCATGTTCACAAAACAATCCAGTGTGAAATACCGTTGACAGATTAAAATCCATTTCTTTTGCTGGTAGAGATCAGGAACTCCACCCACGTTGTTAGGAATTGTAAACGAATGTGGCTTTGCTAGCACGTAAACAGAAGAGCAGCGCTTGGGGAGGGCAGAGCGTTTATCTGCATACAGACATATAACAGTACCCATATAAGGAAGATCGCCCCTCTGTGACATCACAAAAAGGCAGCTTTACCACACCTTTTGAAACCAAGTGTTTTGAGTTATCCCAAACTTCTTTCTGGGCTCACTTCCAAATGAGGAAACCTCTTTATCTCTGGCATCGTTTAGCAAGATAATGCAACATTCTAACAACATTTATAGGTCAGAAAAGTGGAAAAAGCACAATAGGTCCCCTTTAATTACATGGTATCTTTGAACGCACCTCTTCATGGCTTTTAATAACATTTTAAGTGTGTATCAAATGTTGTGCTAATAATAAAAAGACTAGTGTTGGGCAAATACATTTAGTGTGCTATGTTTTAGCTTGATATGATATAGAGTTAATTTAGAGCTGTTCATCCATACAAACACACACACATATCATGGACCATTTTGCCTTTTTTTGACCATTTACCTTTTGCACATTCTGACCTTAATGAGTTTTTAAGTAGAGCTACAATATGCAGAAAGACCAGGGAGTGTAACATAAATAAAAAATGGCACTTCAAAAATTGTTTTGAGTATGCTTGGTGCAAGTGTTTCCAGGAGGCTACTGGGAACATTGTGGTGGCTCCAAGTGGTGAAGATGGCTTCACCAAGGGCAGCAACTTAACTTTTGATCAGATGAAAAACAACCTATTTCAGTTTATTCTTATCAAATGTTTTGTCTCACTCCTCCTTCTTACGTTTGCAGATTTCAGCTGTACTTAAAACCCCATTAAGGTCCAAATGTTCATATTGCATTTTCTAGCAATTTTTCAACTGGTCTTGAGATTTTGATCAGGGCTGTGTGTTAGGGGTGCAACAATATGTTTTGATCTGTATTGAGCCGTTGGATATGGAACAGTATGGAACACAGATGTATGTAACAGAGTCGCTTGAGGTATGCTAAAGCACATTTGATGTCATTTTTCTGTTGGGGTGCCCAAATGTATGCATCTGCCTACTTTTGTTGAAATAACTATATCACACTTTCTGTCCAATATCCAAACTTCATTTCACTTCTCATCTATCCCTGATGCCAACAACTCGTGATTTATAAAAACATCTTCAAAATGACCAGGGGTGCCCAAATTTTAGATAACAGAGCCACACCACAATTTGACAATTTTTGCCTTCCACAAGTTGCGTGGAAATCATGTTGAGTTTTCACAACGTCCTGCTCACCATGAAACACATGAGCATGAAAACAGACCTTGTCCTTGTGGTGAAGTCAGAATTGAAAAAGAAGTGCTGGAGTGTTATCCTCCACACTGTGTACCCTCCACTGTACTGTGTTCTGTGTCCTGTACTTTGACCCAGACATGAACCCCCTGTGGAGAATAGCCAATCACATGAGTCCCGGCCATGATAGACATGCTTTGCCAGCGTTTGTTGAGCAGCTATTTAAAAGGTCACGACAAAAAACTAAAGAAAAACAACATGACCAGGATTTGCCTTGTGACATCGATTTGCCCTGTTGTTCTCTGACACTCTGACTACACCCAACCATATTAAGAACATTTCCACAAAGTATGATTCAATATTAATAAATAGAATATTTGCATAATTACAGCTTAGTTATAAGATTCTAATGCAGGTTTTACTATTCTTAGCGCCTTGTAGACGAGAAATAACACCCTAGTAGCTTTTTGACCTAATATAGTATATGCTCAGCGATAATAAGGCATATTTTGCATTGATAAAATTCCTTGTTGTTGTCATATTTCAAGCATAATGACCCATTGTCGCTATGATTTGTTGCGGCCAGTCTGACATGCATCTGGGATAAACATACAGTACATCTGCAAAACAAAGGACACTACTGCAATACTGCTATCTGTGTGTAAATCACACTCTTACACACAGGCTAAGGGATCCCTGCAAGGACACAAGAGACGATCACCACTTCAAGCACATCAAGGTATGGAGCTAACTCCATAAAATACCACTTCCACACAGGGTGAGATATTTTTTTTTACTCTGCATGCACAAATCTGTGCAGGTCAACATCATGTAATGTAAGGTAATGTCACATCAATTACTGTAGAATACTACATCTGAATTGTCTTTCAATATTTCGTTGACTAGTAATAGGCCAACCCCAAAACAGCGATTCATTTTGAAAAACCGTGGTAGGGCAAGGGACTGATGTTCCGATTGTTGCACTGCATTGTACTTTCACATTTGCCAACTGACCAAAAGAGGACAATCCTATGATTGCCTTGATTCCAGAACCTTCTGGCAGCTTTCCCCCACTCTGGATATTTAGGATCCTGATGCATCATGTCTGTCACCTACAGAAATAAAAGACACAAAATGACAAAACTCTTCAATTCCACAGCTAACCCACAATCTAACCATCCTAGAATGGACAGGGAAGCATCCAACTATCAACTTGTTTCATTGCTAACTAGAATAGACACAGCAGAGCGCAGACCTCCACCAAGCCCCCCAATATCCTATATTAGTGAGGTGATATATTCTACTTTATCACATACTACAGTGTTAATTGGCCCTGTACCCTAGAAACCGCCCATGAATGATACGGGAAAAGGCAGAAATGATACTGTGTCAAAGCCCAGGGCAGTGATACTGATAAACTATAGAGTTTAACCATGTCAGTATCAGCCCCCGTAGCTGTCCAATCAGAGCGCGCTGCTCTGGTATCGTGCCCATGAAACAACCAATCAGAGAACAGCCCACGAGCGTTTGTTTTGCTGCCGTCTGTGCTCTGTCAACATGTCAGCGGTTGACACTCCCGGCGAAAGACAAATAGGGAAAATAGCAAACAGAATATTAGAAATGGAACGTTTTATCACCATTAATGAGGAGGACACTCTTGAAATGATCAAAAAAACTAAAAATGCAAAAATACAAGTCGGAAAACCAAGGGTGACTGCAACTGCAAGAACGAACAAAGACTGGTAGAAAGTATTCTGAGTTAGACAAATACGTGTCTATGTTTATTGTAACGTCGTTGCCGACGCTATGGAAAGGACACGACTGTGATCGCTAACAAGCTTTTATTACACAATAATACTGGCTACTGTCGGCCGTAACCACGCCGTTGCAACCACCGCCAGCAACGCAACAGTGCTTCCTCAACACGACACGCCCCCACCCCTGGTGCATTCACAGTCACGCGGAACAGTCAGACACTCAAGAGCACAACATGTCAACATGAACACGTCAGTGTCGCTACATTATTTTATCAATCAGAAAAGAAAATGGGGATGAATACGAGCCTGATTCTCTCAAATCAAAATTCAACTCTCTGGCACGTTACATGATGGAAAAACGAAAGTACGTGATAATAAGCTCATGATTAAATAGTATGTGATAATAAGAGCATCACATGGTTTGTCTGGTATCAGGCCCAGTATCATGCCCCGCGTGCTAGAATCAGCTAGATTCTGATACTGACACTTTGGGGCATGATACCTGGCCTGATACCAGACAAACCATGTGTTAACCTCTAACTATAATACGAATTAGAAAAGAATGGGTGCTGAGCTTTTTGCCCACAATTAGTCTTCCAGCTACTGGGTGTGGTGGGTGACTGAACCTCAATGCAAGTGGACTGTAACGGCAAAAAGGAGTAGCTGTGCACCAATATTTTCTGGTTTCTTCCATAGAATCATGTGCTGCTTCAAGTCCCGTGAATGTTTTTATGTAGTTTTACTAACCAACTCCGTCGAAGTCATGTACACTCCTGACCAAAATGTTAAGACCAGTAGAAAAAATGCAAGAATGTACATTTACAGGTTTTAGTAAAGCTTCAAAATGCAAAAAGAAGAAATGGAAGTGTTAACTTTTTTCTACTTTTGAAAGCCCCATGTTTGGTGCTCTCCTTCAAATTCCAAATGGGAAATTTAGTGGCGTTGAAGAGACGAGACCTTTGAAGACCTTTTTTCTTCTTAAAAGTCTACTCTGGCAGATGCAGTTTGATGACTATTGGACTGCACTCTGCAAAAGTAACAACCTTTATTTGAGCCCAGGACGGTCCCATGTTTTGACGGACAGCCAAAGCGATCCCCTGATCGAGGACGGTGACATTTTGGGTTTTTTTTTTGGTGCCATAACTCTCTAGATCTTTGACTGACTGTCGTACTGCGCCCAACCTCAATGTCTTGAGTTCTCTGCTTTTTACCGACGTTGTGGTTCGGCTTCATCGGGCTGTGACACTCAGCTGTCCCTGGATCGGTTTGCGGTGTATTTATGTCAGAGTCCATTACTATCGCCTGGAAAAGGTTGGAGTGCCATCTTCGGGTCTGGGTTGAGAGCGTGCCCGAAGTGGAGTAGTTGAAGTAGCTTGGGGTCTTGTACATGAGTGAGGGAAGGATCGATCACGAGGTGGACAGGCGAATTGGTGCGACAACTCCAGTGATGTAGACTTTTCTATTTTGATGAAGGCAAATCTCTAAAGTTAGCAGTCAATCTATTGTCCTCCGCTCACCTATGGTCGTCAGCTTTGGGTAGCAACCAAAGGTACAAAATCAGGGGCACTAGCGCCCGAAGAGATTTCCTTCGTAGGGTGGCCGGGCTTTCCTCCTGAGGAAGCATTGTTATCCAGGAGAAGCTCAGAGCATAGCCACTGCTCTCCGCACTGAGGAGCCAGATGAGGTGGCTCAGGCATCTGGTCAGCAAGCCTCCCTGGGGAGGTGTTCAGGGCGCGTCCGACCAATATGAGGCTCCCGGGAAGACCCAGGACACGTTGGAGAGACAATGTCTCTCCACCAGATCCCTTGGGAGGGGTTGACAAGTAGCTGGGCAAAGGGAATTCTTGTACTGCTGCCCCTGTGACCCGACCCTTGGATAAGCGGAAGATGGACGAATGGAAGGATGGAACAAGCCAGATGTGTGTGGCCATGCGGCACTTTGCAGAGACAGGCGCTTCCTGTCTGATGGCGTTGGGGAGATGCAGAGGTCATGTTTCAAGTGCCCTGATAAATTAATGGCAGTCAGGGTTGGGGACAAGAGAGTCATTTCTGGAATCATCGCTTTGCCACACACTGGCGCTTTCTCCTTCATTCCTGCTGTTCCAACCAGACATCAACGGTTCTTCCAGGGCCTGTCTCTCTGTGCAGTACCCACAGTGGAATACTAATGTATGTATATAGGAAACTTGTCATCATGTCTCTGCTGCATGCATGCTGATGTCAGAGTCCTCCTCCTCTTCTTCTATTTATGTTGACAAACAAAGAGGGATGTTCCCTAGTTTCCTCTCCAAGCATTCCTGACATTGGCATGATGTTTTGCTAGCACACTCAAGTGGACTTGAACGCATACACCTGACCAATGAATTAGGTGGATGCTGAAACCGAAAACCTCAATTTAATATGCTCATAATAATGAATTACTTTTTACTGCATGAAATAAATGATGAAGCGTGCGTCTACACAAGACATGGATTAGCAATAAGTATTAAAATGACAGCAGAAATAACAAAGCTGGACTTTTGTTTGGACTTTTTGATTTATTTACTGTGATACAGTAAATTAATTCCCCAAAGTAGAATTTGTTTAATATACATTTAATATTGTCATAATTATGGCATAGAAATCTGTCTACGAATTTCTAAATATGGTTTGTAACGTTTTTAGAGCCCTCTAAACATGAAATAACACCCCTACAGTCACCTTTACATCACCTGATAAGTGATATTGTGATAAGTGAATTTTCGTGACATAGGATTCGTTCTTTCAAGCACCATATCACATAACATCATATGACAACCTGGCGACAGAGGCAAGGAAAACCCTCTGTGGAAGAAGAGTGAAAATTGAAAGGGTGAATAAAATTCAGCAGCGACAAGACTTTACAATGTGTGGCTCTGTCTTCTAGCACAGACGTGTGCCCCAGTCCTCAGGTAAAAAATGTTGACAGCTAGTCTGCAAGATTTTTCATGCTAGCTGCTACAATAACAATACTGTAGCTTGATTCATATACCAGTCAGTTACAGTGAGGGTCATAAGTATTTAGGGGCCATCCATAATTTTCAACATTTTCACAAGAGTACAAAGAGTACTCTTTTGAGGAACCCCCCTCCCTCCCTAAAAAGAGTACAATCCCAAATGAAAAATGTTGATAGGTCCATGACCAACTGACCCAATACAGCCAGGAAATTCGAACATGTCCAATAGTGTTCTCTGGCTGTATTTTGGGACTCTGGTCAATCAGTCACTGCCCATCAACATTGTATTGAACACGAACAAGATAAAAAATTATATCAAATGCCTCTTTTTTGTATTTTTCTTTCAAGAAAATACAAATGTATTACAAATTTGGTCTTTTTGTATTGTTCTTTCGATCAAATGATACATGTAGAAAAGTCCTGATGCAACAACTGTTTTCCACAGGATTTTTTAAACAAGGGAATACTTCTTGTATACACACATGATTACTCAAGGAGCAGAAGAGTTGCCCCTGGTTTCCAAAAGCCTGAGGAGATAAAATCTTCTTTGAAATGATGGACACAACCCTTGAACTCAACTCTATGCGAAGTATGCAATAAAGATGCCACAACTGTTTTGAAAAGGCTTAACAATCACACCTATAGTCTAGTCAGTGTATCACAGTAAGTGAAAATCACATTGATTGTTACTGCACTGTCCACAAAGTCAAATTCACCACCACAGAGTAATTCAGAAAATGGCAATCACAGCCAGGTCCATGCCCAAATATAGAAAATAAACACAGAGCTGGCGAATAGATTCAGGATGGTCGATTTAGTTTTGATCTTCTCCATTTTCGCAACGGCACTTTGGAACAAATCCGCCCTGCTTGATTCCTTTGATTTGGAACCTTTCCAAGCCGCCTGGCCAGCCGCGACAGCGTCCTTCCGCTTTCTTTCCAAACGCACAAAGCAGTAAACATTGATGTATTGTTCGTATGCATTGCTCGGTGAGCGATGAATGGCAGTAATTCTCTTTTTGATGAACGAAAATAGGTAATCGAAATCACCGGGGTCGGCCATTGTCTGATTATTGTGTTGGAATGCGAAGCATGCAGAGCTACGTGGAGTATCGCGTGGACCGGTACGCTCTCACGCTAGCATACGACGATAGGGGACCAGTCTATTCGCGCTAAAATTTGACTGCGTCCCGCGGTTCGAACATACAGACATCGACATTTTCTGGTTTTCAAAAAAGCGTACATTGATGTCTTAACCCCCTCCCCCCCTCGTACGGTTTGTACGCTCGTGAAAATGTTGAAAACTATGGATGGCCCCTTACACCCCTGAGATTTTGCAAGTTATCCCACTTAGAAAATAGGAAGAGATCTGAAATTTTCATCTTAGATGCATTTCCACTCTTAGAGACATCATCTAAAAGAAATCAAAAAATCACATTCTATGATTTTTTAATGATTTATTTGTAAATTCCTATGATTCATAAGTATTTGCACCCTTGCAGGGCTCTACATTAAAAACAAAAATGACTTGCCCATAGGGAATCCTTAAGGTGAGAACTACTTGCCCGAACTTGCCCCATGTAAAATGAAAAGACTGCCATAATGATATCATGTCATTTTTTGTGGCATTACATGAGAATCTCAAATAAATAAAATAATAAAATAAATAATACCTTACACATCGTAGTCGTAGTAAGCAGTGATATTTATAAGTTGTGCACCACAATGAAACATTATTGAATAGACACATTTGTGTACTAGTAATGTGTTTTTAATCCAGAAAAAAAGCTCAATGGTCAAACAATAATTTGTGAAGCAAAGGTGAGAAAAATCCACAGAGAAATGGAAGCGCTAGATTTTGTAGCTTGTGCAAAATCAGCACTTGGTATTGGATCTAATGGGTGGTGTTTCATTGTGACCACTTCAAATTGTCACAGCAATGTGATTCACTCACCTGTGCCATCATTTGATTTGCTGCCGCTAATAAAATACTTGTTTTGGAGGCACTGGTTCATCACTTTTTGCTGTTTCCTTCAGAATTAGACGATGTTGGCAGCGACGCCATGATGGATGTTTTCGTCGTCAAACGATCGCTGATTGGTTGATCGCGAACAACGGGTGTGGGTAAAACGCGGACTGTGGATTACGGACCGCGGTCTAAATAAACGATTCTGATTGGTCCATTTCAAGATTTGCAAGGATTGGTTTGCAAATTACCACCGGAATTACGCAGTCCGTGTTTTACCAACACCCAACAAGAACCGCTTTAAAAAAAACTCTTGGCAGTATGGCATGCCAAAGTGCACTTGCCCGACGGGAATATCACTGATTAGATTTACTTGCCCGAATTTTGTTGTAACTTGCCCCGGGCCATCGGTACATCGTTATTGTCGAGCCCTGCCTTGAGATAACCAGTACTAATATTTAGTGCAGAAGCCGTTATTTGCAATTCCAGAGGTCAAACGTTTCCTGTTTCCTGTAGTTCCTCACCAGGTTTGCACATCCAGCAACAGGGATGTTGGCCCACTCCTCTACACAAATCCACTCTAGATCTGTCAGGTTTGGGGGCTGTCGCTGGGCAACACAAAGTTTCAGCTCCCTCCAAAGATTTTCTATTGGATTTAGGTGTGGAGACTGGCTAGGCCTTCCAGACCCTTGATAGGCTTCTTATGCAGCCACTCCTTGGTCATCTTGGCTGTGGGCTTGGGATCATTGTCATGTTGGAAGATCCAGCCACGACTCATCTTCAATGCTCTGGCTGAGGGAAGGAGGTTTTTGTTGTGTTGTCCAAAATATGACGATAGAATAGAAGGCCCCATTCATCCTCTTTTTAATACAGTACAGTCGTCCTGTCCCCTTTGCTGAAAAGCACCCCCAGAGCATGATGTTTCCACCTCCAGACTTAACAGTAGGGATGGTGTTCTTGGGATGCAACTCAGCCTTCTTTTTCCTCCACACACCATGGGTGGAGTTTGAACCAAAAAGCTACATTTTTGTCTCATCTGACCACATGACAATCTCCCATGACCCCTCTGGATCATCCAGACGGTCCCTGGCAAACTTTAGACGAGCCCACATGTGCTGACCTCAACAGGAGAACCTTCTATGCAATGCATGGTTTTAAACCTTTACACCGTAGTGTTCTACTGACTACTGACTTTCAAACTGTGGTTCCATCTCCCTTCAGGTCATTGACCTGCTCCTGCCATGTCATTCTGGGCTGATTCATCACTTTTCTAATCATGAGTCCTGCCCCACCAGCAGAGATCCTACATGGAGCCCCAGTCTAAGGTGGACTAGCAGTCATGCTTAGCCTTTTCCATTTTCTAACAATTGCAGCAAGTGTTGATTTATTCTCACCAAGCTGCTTTCCATTTGGTCCATAGCCTTTCCCAGCTTTGTGGAGCTCTCCTATTTGGTCTCTGGTGTCTTTGGAAAGCTCTCCTGTCTTGCCCATGGTAGCAGTTGGATTATGACTGACTGTGGGGGTGCACAGGTCACATTAATGAGCTCAAAGGGGGCATAGGTGGGGGGTTACTCGTGTGGTAAAGCTGGACTTTTTTAGGGTGGGCTGAGAGCTCTTTAAGAGTCAAAATTATTGCTGATTCTCGAGGGTGCAAATACTTATGAACCATAGTCATTTACAAATAAATGATTAAAAAATCATACAATGTGATTTGTTGATTTTTGTTTAGATTATGTCTCTAAGAGTGGAAACGCATCTATGATGAAAGTTTCAGATCTCTTCTTATTTTCTAAGTGGGAAAACTTCTTAAATCTCAGGGGGTGTCAATACTTATGACCCTCACTTATGTCAATGGACCACTGCTGGTGTTTTTTTAGTTTTAGTGTCTAAATAGGTATTTCCTATGATGCCTGTTGTTAGCTAGCTCATATAAACCTCTTTTTGTCGCGCTAGAATGCACAGAAAGGGGAAAGAAATGCATGTTCATGTTTCACATAAGGATTGTGAATGATGGGCACATTTTTTTAAAAAGTGCAGTTCCCCTTTAAAGGTCATTAATGCAGTTAACTTTGACTGCCCTAAAATAAATTAATCACACAATAAATGAAAAAAGAACTGGATAATTTAGCCGGCCTCAATATATTTGCCATGTGAATGTGTTTCTGTTTTCCTCGTCTCTCACCTTCAAAGAGGTCTCACTCTGTGTTGGTTTCAGCACCTTGGTTTGTTTGATCCACAGAACATCAAGAAGGGGTGCCAAACTGCACCAACAAGCGCACAAACTATGTTTTTTTTAAATGAAAAAATGTTATCCCAGAACCGGGGGAGTGTGTCTTTATTCATACCTCTCGTACCATTCGTTTCTATCTTTCTCTGTATGTCATTCTTCCGTGTCACTCGTATTGCTTCTTCCTTTTTTCACCTGTCTCTGTCATATTGAGAGTCACGTGTTTAGCAGCAATGCACAGATGTGATTGACTGACTAGCATCATGTGGGACAGCTTAACTCGCATGCAGTCGGTCGGTGGAGTTCCGGAGCTGAAAGTTTGTAAAGTCTAAAAAAGATAGAAGTGCCACACTAAATAATTTACAGACCATAGGTCCAAGTCCATATTGGACAGCATATGGATCTGTACTCAGACCACGGTCCGCCAGTTAGTGATCCCTGCTCGAGTGTCTCATAAAGGATAGACGGTTGTTTTCAATTGATAAATCCCAGTCAGGCAAAATGGGGGTGGGGCTGTGAGCATGAGAATGCCATTTGCGCTAAACAGTTCATTCAAAGATGGGATTCAACGAGGCTAACATAACGAGTCCAAGTCATCTTCCCAATTAGCCTTGCACGGCCAGACTCTGCTTAACTTTAATCAAGCTAATGTTGCGTTCACATCGTCTCAAGAGACAATAAGATGATGGTTACTGTATGCGACGAAGTCATGCTGCATCACCGTTGAAGACCGATTTTGACTCGTTCGTGCATATTGCATGCTGTATCAGGACATCCCATACCTTGAGCCCTTTTTAAACATATGAAAGAGCTCAGTATGTCTACAGTACAATTGTATACTATACCACTGCAAACTGCAAGAAGAGTCATGAACATCTTGTTTGGATATTGAATGCAGGGCTCGACAATAACAATGTACTGATGGCCCGGGGCAAGTTAAAACAAAATTCGGGAAAGTAAATCCAATCAGTGATATTCCCGTCGGGCAAGTGCACTTTGGCATGCCATACTGCCAAGAGTTTTTTTTAAAAGCGGTTCTTGTTGGGTGTTGGTAAAACACGGACTGCGTAATTCCGCTGGTAATTTGCAAACCAATCCTTGCAAATCTTGAAATGGACCAATCAGAATCGGTTATTTAGACCGCGGTCCGCGGTCCGCGGTCCGCAGTCCACAGTCCACAGTCCGCGTTTTACCCACACCCGTTCTTGTTCACGATCAACCAACCAGCAAGGGTATGACTAGGAAAACAGCTATCATGGCGTCCCTGCCAACATGGTCTAATTCTTCAACAACTTCTGAAGGAAAACAGCAAAAAGTGATGAACCAGTGCCTCCTAAACAAGTATTTTATTAGCGGCAGCAAATCAAATGATGGCACAGGTGAGTGAATCACATTGCTGTGACAATTTGAAGTGGTCACAATGAAACACCACCGATTAGATCCAATACCGAGTGCTGATTTTGCACAAGCTACAAAATCTAGTGCTTCCATTTCTCTGTGGATTTTTCTCACCTTTGCTTCACAAATTATTGTTTGACCATTGAGCATTTTTTTCTGGATTAAAAACACTTTACTAGTACACAAATGTGTCTATTCAATAATGTTTCATTGTGGTGCACAACTTATAAATATCACTGCTTACTACGACTTCGATGTCTAAGGTAGCATGGCTTGCCTTGTTAACATACATCTGCACAATTTTTCAGACATTCTTCCAAATACAATGTATCAGTACTATTATCTGATGAATTATCAGCATATATTGATATATGATATCATTATGGCAGTCTTTTCATTTTACATGGGGCAAGTTCGGGCAAGTAGTTCTCTTAAGGATTCCCCATGGGCAAGTCATTTTTGTTTTTAATGTAGAGCCCTGGAATGGACATGACAAAAAGCACATTCCCCCCACTCCCACGTTAAAAACATCCTGGTTTTGAGGTTTGCTTTATGTTTCGTCCCCAGTTTTTGTGGGGATTGTTTTCAGTTACCCTGGAATGAAATACTTGATTTTCCTTTGACCTACCAGTGTGCTACTTCTCCCGTGCCCGGTATTCCCTTTTTACACTTTTGTTACTTTTTCTTTCTTTTGTTATCCCACCTGTCTTGCTTTGTTTATTATGACTTTACTTATATTATGATAATTGTTTATTATAATTGTTGGAGAGCTGCTGGAAACAGTAAGTTCTATTGTCAAGTATCTATCCATCCTGAGGGCTCTAATAATGTTAAAAGTAGTTTTTAGACAATATTAAATCGCTTTTCTATGCAATACCTTTTGAAAAAATACCATCTAACCTCTTCCGCTTATTCGAAGATAAGATAAATATTCCTTTTATAAATACCCCGGAAAATGATTGTGGTATTGTCTTTTTAACCATTCAGCCATGTCTGCCAAACTCAGCGAAAACAAAGATCAATTAAAAGCGAGACATGTTGATCCTCACCATCCATCCAGGTGCCCACTGCAGCCATCTTCATAAAGGTCTCGTTCCTGACGCCCATCTCTTCAGTTATCATGTACTGCCTACACGACATGAACACACACATGATATGATGTGAGAGGGTAGGAAAGGCGGGAGAAACAGTGGTGCTAAGTATGCGAGCTGTCAGAGGCAATTCATCTCAATATGGGAAAACAATGAGCGACGTCTGGACCTTGTGAGGCTTCAAGAAATGTAAACAATGGAATTGACGAGGTGTCACCACAGTGGTTTTGCCCATGCAGAGTTTGGCAAATGATCTACTAGCCTCATGTTGACACGGTCCATTTATAGAGACAATGGCGTGTTTCTTTGAGGCGCTTGGACTACCCAGCCAAGCGAACTCAAACATACGGCTCCAGGTAAGAGCAGAGCGAGGGGGTGACAGTGGAAGGGAAGTGGGTCAGTTTGACGTCGGTGGGAATGAGGGGCGGAGGGCTGCTTGGTCTCCTTGGCCATCTCCAGACTGGAGTGGAGCAGGTTGGTGCCCAGTCTTCTCCTTCCAAACAGGTCATGGACATAATGGATGGGGCACCAGCGAGGGTTTTAAGGGCTTGTATTGGAGGTCAGTGGCTCCATTCGTCTTGGTTTGCCCCCTACAAATGCCAATAATGGTTTTACCGCATGCCGGACTCGTCTGGACCCTGACTGCTGCATGGTTCATTTGCTGTGTGCACTTAGACAATAAAAACCATGCCTTTGCAAACTAAATGACATACTGGAACTACACAAAGCTGGTCCGTGGTTTACAGCTTTCAGGAGACCACTACCTGAGCTTCTCAGAGCCCAAGATGGTTAATGTGGCTCTAACATGTCAAGAGATGTACTTTGGCGCAAGAAAGTACGAAAGTCTCTTGATGGCAAATACGGGGACTGGGAGGGGAGGCATCCTTGTTTCCCATTCAATCCAACTTGATATGAATTCTATATTATGAATGTTCATGTACCGTTAATGTGTCAAAGATTGTTTATCAAGATGAAGATGTTTGCTCTCCAAAGCAAACATCTTTGTACTTTCAAATGAGTTCTTTCTTCATTTCAATCGTGTTTTCACCTTCTTTATCAAATTGCTGGCAACTTTCTTTGGTCCGATGGCAGACTATTTAGTTGTCACACTCAATTATAAAATGCATGGACAGCGAGTCAGCAATGCCTACAGTGCTTTGTTTGGGCACTTAATTCTGCGGGTCAGTACAGGGCAAACGGACCAGTATGTTAGGTTGCAATATGGTATGATATTGAGATTGTGTCCAAAAAACTTGACAACATTTTGGTCAAAAACCAATATGTGCCTGATAATTGCTTTGGTAGGCTGACCAGATTGCTGTTTATTTGAATCAACATGCTGCAATTCACACTGCTAATTATTATTGTTGTTAGTTTTTTTAACTGCACTAAAAGGTATTTTTTTCTCTATTAATTCTATTTGTACCCTGCCTCTCGCCCGAAGACAACTGGGATAGGCTCCAGCACCCCCCCGACCCTCGTGAGGAAAAGCGGAAGAAAATGAATGAATGAAATCTATTTGTGGCTGCATGGCGGACGAGTGGTTAGCGTACAGGCCACACAGCTAGGAGACCCGAGTTTGAATCCACCCTCGGCCATCTCTGTGTGGAGTTTGCATGTTCTCCCCGTGCATGCGTGCGTTTTCTCCGGGTACTCCGGTTTCCTCCCCCATTCCAAAAACATGCTAGGTTAATTGGCCACTCCAAATTGTCCATAGGTATGAATGAGAGTGTGAATGGTTGTTTGTCTATATCCGCCCTGTGATTGGCTGGCCACCAGTCCAGGGTGTACCCTGCCCCTCGCCCAAAGACAGCTGGGATAGGCTCCAGCACCCCCACGACCCTCGTGAGGATAAGTGGTAGAAAATGAATGAATGAATTCTATTTGCTTATGCCTGACTTACACAAGTCACAACAATTGAATTCCGAGAGGCAAATGAGAACAAACAAGATTAATCATAGCAGGCCTTAAGAGACTCAAAGTGCAGATTGTTTTCATGTTCAGCTATGAAAAAACATCTTAACACAGAAGTCGTCAGCAGCTTCTTGCTTCCAGCAGATTTGAGAGGCTTTTATGAATAACAAAACATCAAGCAGTGACGTATAGCCTCACTAATGTACAAAAATAAAGCAGCCTCGGTTGGGCCGTGCATTACGTCAGTCAGACAGTGAGCTGCACTGCACGGCACAGATCCCATCGGGAGATATTTAAAATTCTAATCGATACCCCAGCAAATGCTGCCTGGCAACACATGCTTGGCTTTAAATCTAAAACAGGCAGTTCCAACCCCTCTGCCCCTTGCGCATATTTAATTGCGCGCTGGAAGAAGCTCCCAAGATGAGTTTAGGGACGCTTTGCACCGCATGATCAGAGGCACAACTCTGACTTATTCATGCTGAGTGAAAATTTAATGGCCTTTTGAGTCGGTTTTTGGCCTAATGAGAGAATCCAGTGTCTTAGAACATTACAGTACAGTAGCGCTGTGAATAATCAGCCACAAAATGGTTTGCTTAATCGAAGCGCCCGTGTCAACGCCGCTGCCATCCGCTGTCTTCTCAGCCAGCTCAGATCCTCTGCGGGGATGTTATCAGGTTTACCACGCTTGTTCTGTCATTATATTCAAGGACGTTTTGGCGGCTTTCAAAGTCTTGCGTGGAAGCAATTAGCATGCACCGTGGAGGCTACTGGCATCTGGAGTTATGAGCACGGACAGAAGCGCCGTTTGATACCCAAATTTATTTGTAGCAATAAAGTGTCTGGCTCCTCCTTCCTGTTTGGCCAACGTCGTCAATCATTACGAACTTTCACATCCCTCCGGTTGGATGGATGTGGAAATGTTTCTGAAGAAGGCCTCGTCTGGCGTTAGAATAAAGTTGACGACTTTATTGTAATGAGCAAGCTGTCACAGGCTGAATGTTTGACAGTTCTTGCGTATTTGGGAAACATGACATCCTGCTCGAAGCAATTACTGATGTACTTGGCTATACTTGAAACTATTGTCTGTTTTTTCTCTGGTGCAAAGTCCAAATATTTGAATTGCTTTGACCAAAAGAATTCATGGGTGGTGACCAGTTTAACCTTCGGTTTTGCATTCCCTTTTGTCGTTAAGTCATCTCTGTAACCTAAATTACCCAAGATCTTTTGGTGTTAGTCATCAAGGAACTTGTATTCTCGTACTCCTATTCTCAAATGCCGGTCTTCCAATCTGAACTTGTGAAGTCAGTACCGTAAGTCTGTACCCCGAAGTCAGTCTGTGCAATTTGAAAGTGAAACACGAAGGAGACACCAATACCAAATGAACAACAGTTACTTTCCTAAGACTGTACAACATTTGCATTTCATTGACATTTGTTACTGGAATTGCTTATCAGTTGCACAAAAGTGCCATTAGGTTCAGTCTACATTTTGTGTCTTGCCCTAAGACCAGAAGACCATTTAAGATCCCTGAAGGCATGTCTTAGTTGAATTTCTCCATTTTATTAGACTGTAAGGACTCAAGGACTTTGAGGCTTGGCACAGAGCAGTACAATAATACTAAGAGCTTTCTGTCCTATGAGTCATCAAAGCCTTTTGATTTCCATTCCAATATTATCATCCACTTTTGAGTTTTATGGACGGGTTTTCACCGTCGGATGGCCAGTGACCGTGACCACACTGGTGACCTCGTGCTGCTGCTGTTGCCGATGCGGCTTCCATAAATGGCACAACTTTCTACGATTGCGACGGTACACCGCACTGAGCGGCGGTTACCAATTGAACATAACGCTTCACTCCAGCAGCAACATCGCTCAAGGCAACCGAAGACCGAGGGCCTCCATAGCGTATGTCACCAAGTGTAGAACGGAACCAAAATAGGAACATTAAAGCAATAGCTCACACACCTTCAAAATATAAAACTATTAGAACAACAGTTACCACGAGCAGGCGTCAAGGTTATGATCGTTATTGTTTGCTCCTGTGTGGGAGTGGCTTACAGTATGAAGTGGACACACCCACCTCCATCCCAAGAAAGCAGCACCGGGATGATACAAAGAGGGACAAAATGCGTCACCTCACAGCCTCGAGTAACGGCTCGTATTCCCGGATGCAATAAATCACCAAAGAAACTAACGCCTTACGCTATTGTTAATATGTAACAAGCAATTGTGTGCGATAGGTAGGAGTGGTAGGAACGTGTAGGGGTGTGAGAGACAGACAGAGATGTGCTTCCTGCGTAATGTGTGTGTGTGTGGCAAGACATTTAGCAAGACCAAGCCAGATGAATTCATCTGAAGTAAGAGCTTTACTCCCAGTGATATTTTAAAATAATATCACATAAATATTTTTCCTGTTTCCCAAACCGTTGCACACAAAAGGGTGAAAATGTGTCATAACGTGCACCCCTACTGTGCTATTATTTTGCTGTTATTTTTCTGACAAATACATCACATGGTGGCGCTGTTATTAAACCCGCCAAAAGTTTGCCCCCCTTGAGGCGGCTAGGCTTGAAATTTTTCCACACGGATCAATGCGCACTTCAAAAACACCCACTGTCATTTTATGACGACTATAAACAGGCTGAACGCAAAATTAGTCTGTAAAATTTGAGATTGTTTAAAAAAACATGGCCGCCATTAAGCAATGATTTATGGTTTAGTGACCAACACTGTCCAGGTGTTACGATATTAGTACCTTTTTGGGGAACATTCATATTTACCCTAGTAGTTTCAAGAACCCCCTGTATTGTTCGACTAAAATCTACCCGGGTAAAAAAGTTCCTCTCGGGCAGAAGTGACAAATCAACCCTGTGTCAATCACACAAGGGGCCAAAAGTCAACGCCTTACATTCGGTTGTGGGCTGAAGTATGCATTCATCCTCCTGACATTTTCCATTGGTGAATGAAGCACACTCTTATGCATCATCAGTGAGGCACACAGATGCTTCTTGGAAGTTGACAACATGACAGGACACGCCCCAATCATCAATCCAGACTGAAAAATACTAATTATGTTCAGCTTTGGATAAACTGTCTTATTAGCACTGATGGGTAGAAAAGTAAGTCAAGTTCTGGTTGGATTTCAGTGATGAGGAACATTTCCGCTATGTTGCTGGGGCCATTTAAGAGTTTGTCTTGTCAAGACAATATGTATTCAATATAGTAATACATTTGCATCACAAAAATGCCTCCTCAAAAACATCAGATGTCTATCTGTTTCCCACCGTATTCCTCCATATTGTCGCCTGTGCATTTCTGTGTATGTGATGGAACTTTTCTTCAATGGCCCCAGTAACTAAGCCAAACGACATTCGGATAGGGATAGGGAATGATTATATTATTAATGTCATACAATTTCATGTCAATAAATCCAAACTATCCTTGTAGTGTTTTCAACAAGGATGTTGGTGACACCAAACCACAAATGAAGACCCTGGAGTTCCACTGCAATGTTTAACTGTCTTCCTTCACAGATATGTCTGTGTGTGTGGTGAAAACTGCAACAGAAAAAGTGCATCTCAACATCTTGAGCGGCTGCTACATTATCAAATGCCCCAAGCCCAATCAATCACACCAACCAATATCCAAATATATCAAAATAAACCACAATACAGTCAAACTCACGGCATTCCTGCGTGACAACTCAACGTGGGTGGCATCCACCACGTTTCCGTGCAGTCTCCATGAGCGATCCCCACCCCGGCGACATCCGGAAGTGAACCGGAAGCGCATCTCCGGAAACCGGAAGTGGACCCCAGCGATACAATTTTTTAATACAAATTTGTATAAACCATGAATTACTTATCTAAACAACTTTTAATCATTTTTAGCAAAATACACACCCTTAGCATTGCTTATTCAAACCCATTAACTTATTTATTATCATTTGCAAAAATGATGGCGCCTCTACGCTTCTCGAGGTAGATCGTCGAATTGGTTCAGTATATTTTTCACTATAGAGTATCGTATTTTCCGCATTATAAGGCACACTTCAATTTTCTCAAAAATGGACCGTGCGCCCATCTCTCCGCTATTTTGAAAAACCAAGTAAAGCAAATTAATTCTGAGCTTGATTAGCAAAAGAACTCCAACCGCTGGACATTGGTGTAAACAGGGCATTAAAGAACACACCTTTACTACGACTGGAGGCCAGCGCCGGGCGAGTTACGCCCCCATATGCGAATGGATTGTGGATGCTTGGGCTAAGGTATCTGTGGTCTGAGGATAGGCGAAGGCCAGCATCATTGCTCAACTATGTAAGGTAAGTAAGTCAAATATGTTTTTTGTCAAAATTTGATGCTTCCCATTTCACCATTTTCACCATGTATGTTGGTGACCCCAGGGAGCCCGTGGTCACCATGTATGTTGGTGACTCACGTAGAGGGGAGCCCCCTCTACGTGAGTTGCCTGCAAGCCTGATTTTCTTAAGGCCAAAAGTTCTGCTAGTTCTCTTTCATCTGCAAATCTTCCTCTTTGAAAATGATTGACACATTGCTCAAATCTTCATTATAATCCCAGTAAACATCCTGTCTCGTACGCCGCCATGTATGGCATCACTTCCACAAAAATCAAAACAATGTAGAATGTTCAAAAATCAAACAATGTAGAAGATATTACAAACAATATATAGTAACATATTGAAGCAAAGTTGAGAATCATGTCAGGGACCTTTCATGTTGACGGGATCGCCACCCCGTCGAAGTAATATGACTGGAAGTGAGCTTTGAAGACAAGCAAATATAATAAATGAAATGGCATGACTCACACCGGTCGACATTCTTTTGATATTTTGACTTCAACTCCAAAATGACTCACAGAAGTAATTCCACTTGGTCGGGAGTCTGAACCAGCCTTTGAAAGTGGAAGATGGCAGACTTATACACATACGTTCTTTCTTCTTCTCTTCTCCAGTCATGTGGTTCCGTGTGTGTGCCTTGTGTATTGCATTCTTTTGACCCAGCGATTTGTTCCCATCTGGATGCAACTTTTTATTAATTTGAGCCCTGGTGGATGGAAAAATTCCAGGAACGTTTCTGTATGGACGCTGCCTAAAACTTTGAGGCTACGTGTAGAACATGTACGCTAGCATGTCTTCTAAAACATTTCCAACACAACCCATTGGGGGCAATGGTGAAGGAATGAGGACACCTCATGACTATCACCAATCGCAGAGGTGACTGAAGCCATAAAGCTGTCCAGCACTAAGGGTAAGCTAATGTTACCTCTACTTTGTGTGTATGCCTATACTTTGTAGCCGCGTATATTATAACCCAAATCTGCTCAAATCGAGAATGACCTGCAGTGGTTTACGTCACACCATCTCTCCTGCCTCAGTGCCATTGAGTCAAAATGAAGGGGCTGCTCAGGTTATTCATTGAAGTTAGCCAAGAGGAAAATGGTTCAAGGGTAAAACATCGTTACTATAAAGCTATAATGGAACAGTTAGAACTAAAAGAATCCAGCACTGAAACAATAAACTGCAGTCTCCTCTGGCAAAGTCCCGCCTTCTTCCTTCTGACATTGTGGCTTTATGATTACAATCTCTCTGCGTCTTATTAAGGCCATAATTCCTGCAGTCGCGAGATTTGGATTAGAGCTTCACGCAGAGGACGCAGGGATCAGAGAAGCATGCGTATGACAGCATACAACAGGCTGGATCCACATACGGCAACATCCTATTTATTCAGCCATTTAAATCCATTAGCCTGTGCATTAGCCCGGCTTAGCGCATGAACAGCATGTGTGCACACAAAGGATCACAGCTAACGGCAAATACCATGGTGGCTTCTAATCCTGTTGAGGGTATCGCTGTTGTCAACCCCCCCGCCCACCCATAGACATATCCCTCCCCTCACTTTAAATGCTCATTCAAGCATTTTCATGATAGGTGCTGTAGTCTATCCTAGCAGGCCCACTGGACCGGGCGCCAGTCAATCACAGAGTGACCAGGAAGTGATCCCTTCCAGCTGTGTGAACCACTACATAATACCTGGCCAGTTTAAATCTGAAGTGCTTTACCAGTTTTCAGTGTCTTGGTCTCACAACAGCTGCCACCTTCATTCCTAGCACAGCCACATACTGCGGCTCAGCATCCCCTCCCTCCAAATTAGTCCTGATTAATGTGTGTGCCGTCTTAATTAAATAACACCGTCTAATTAGGGGCTGATTTGGGCTGGTAATGATGTTATAAAATGGCAGGAATGGGATTTTGCAAGAAACAGAACGTTTGTAAAGCCCATCACAGGGCGGTCACACTGGCCTGGTTTCACACACAAACACCCCCCCCCCCCCCCCCCCACCACCAAAACCAGCTTCTTCCCAATTTGACAGTCACATTAAAATGCAAATAGCCTTCACGTGGATTACAGCACCCGGGGAGCCGCCACTGGCAGGCTTTTGCCTTCTGATATGACACGAGGCAGGTAACAGGTTGATTGCTGTTGACCCAGAGGTGGCTGTTAATAATGTTGGTTAACATGCTGCGTTGACGTGCCGCACGCAGCCTGGAGGACTGTCGGGCGGAGTAATCCATCTTATGTGACAAATTATGAATAAATACACCAAAGGTTTTAATGTTGCTCCACTACTGTCCTGAGGGATGCTGACTTACTCCGCTTATCTACAGGTGTATCGTAACCTGACAGGGCAAAGCGGTTTGCTTTACAACCGTGTCAGAATGAGACGATAGAAACTGTTTGGAAAAGGCGAGAACTTCGGTCAGTTGGGAGAAAGTTGAAAAAAGAGATTTTCCATCATTTCAGTCCAAAAGTTCAGCTTAAACGGCTACCATACCAAGTGTGTATTTTGCATGGTGATATTAGGATGAAGCACCGATGGATAAGTTATAAACGCCCTGGATTTGAATCTCCACTGGTAAGCATCATTGGTATTCGTCAGGAAGGGCATCTGGAATATAAAGTGCTCAAGCCAAAATTCGTATGCGGATCAAAAGATCCGCTGTGGCGACTCCGAAATCAGGAATAAGCTGAAAGAAACAAACAAACCGATAGATAAGATATCATCCTACATATCTTTTATTCCACTCTGTGGTTGGCATCCTTCCCTTTCAATACGTTTCATTCCAATGGACATTTAGCCTCACTTTTTGTCCACTCAGGATGGTTTAAGTCTTAAGTCTATTAACTTCATAGCAAATAGAAAGGCAAAGTTGAACAATCATGATGAAGCAGTATCCGTGCCAAGGTTTAACTTTGATGTCTGTTAGAAGTACAACGTTTGGTAACATTGTTGTATGAGCAACAAGTGCTTGCTTTTGTAAATATCACCTACTTTGGGCTGCATGTGCATGTGTGGCTGTGTTTTCCGTGATTTATAAGTGTCCCTGAATGTAGCAGCAGCTTGTGTCCCTGGAGTTACGTGATGTACCTGAATACAACATTTCAAAAAAGCTGGAGGTGCACTGCCAAGAGTTTGCTAGGTTTGATCCTGCTTGTTTAGTATGAAGTGTCCATTATACCTGACTGTTATGAATATTTCCATGGTATTCCATCTCTAAAAGAACTACCCCATTCTTAATAGTATCTAACATACAAAATACTTAGAACCAACAATTATGCCATCAGGTCTTGGGATCAGCAGGATATTAGCAATACATCCTTCCCAAAATTGGGAAAAAAAGATGGCATTTCTGTGCTCTACTTCGAGTACTTTGCCTGTAAAACCTGGTATGTTTCTGCCTTTTACTTCATGTATGTATAAGCAGTACTGACGGATGGGAGGATGAGGTAGTCCCACCAATATTCCACATTTGCAGGCAGGATCAGAGGTGGGACAACAACTGTTTGTCAGGAAATGTTTAATTTGAGCTGCAATTGTTACCATTTTATTCAGTTCTTGAATGCACCTTCTCACACCTTCTCCCAAATTGCTACAGACTATGATACTGTGTTTTTGTTTGGTCTTTCACCTCATATTTGGTCCCAAATGCTGGTACTATGTGGGAATGCAAAAATGTAAGATTTGATTATGGAGTGATAATGTGTCTATTTGTGCTACTCAACCTCTGTGAAAAACAAAGTCCAAGAAAACAAAAGTCCAGGCTCGTATTGGTGGATGCTGGTTCTGGATTCACTTCTTGCTTTTAATTTGATGTTGTTCCTGTCATAGTTTTAGACAATACATAAGAAATATAATGGTGTGACAATGTGTTGCTTTCTTTGTGATTTTATTTTTGCACTTAAATCTTCATTTATCAAACAAATTGAAATATGGCTCAATGGTAACACAACCGAATACAAAATGCAGATTTTTATCTGGTGTAAAAGTAACGCATTTCAGAAAATCATACCAAGAGTAAATTATGGTGGTGGTAGTATGATGGTCGGGAGCTGTTTTGCTGCTTCAGGACCTGGACTTGCTGTGATAAATGGAACCATGAATTGTGCTGTCTACTAAAACATCCTGAAGGAGAATATTCAGCCATCTGTTGGTGACCTCAAACTGAAACCAACTTGGATTTTGCAGCAGGACAATGATCCAAAACACACCAGCAAGTCCACCTCTGAATGGCAGAAGAAAACCAAAATGAGGACTTTGGAGTGGCCTAGTCAAAGTCCTGACCTGAATCCTAATGAGATGCTGTGGCGTGTCCTTAAAAAGGTGCTTCATGCTGGAAAAGCCTCCAATATGACAACAATTCTGCAAAGATCAAAATCCCTGACAGCGCTCATTGCTAGTTATCACAAATGCTTTATTGCAGTTGCTGCAATGTGTTAACCAGTTATTAGATGTGGGGATAATTTTTCACACAGGGCCATGAAGCTTTGGATGTTTTCTCCCTTAATAATAAAAAGTCTCATTTATAACCAGCATTTTGTGTTCAGTTGTGTTGTCATTGACTAACATTGAGATTTGTTTGATGACCTGAAACATTTAAGTGTGACAAACATGCAAAAAAGGAAGCACTCCACGGTACTCCTGTAACTTCTTGCTTCTCTTCAGCAGGCGACGTAATCAGTGACAACTCAAATCCCAGCCAAAGTAGATACAAATCATTTTGGCCGTCTGCCGGGTCTTTGAAGCTAAATTTACCCATCAAAATACCCTAGTCCACTTCCCTTCCACCCATCCACTTCTGCCCAATATTTGTTCCCGCTTGTGGACAGTCGCCACTGTGTTTGCTGAAACTATGGTGTGGGCTGAGGGTCAAACACAACATGTGCACGTTAATCGTGCATTAAAAGAAACTTCTGTTAACTTTGACAGCCTGAGTTTATACGTATTGTGCAATCCTTCCTTGCTGGGTTCTGTGTAAAAGGCACAGGTGGATCAATAGTGGCTGCTGCTGATGCACAATTTTACATTTCTATTTTTTACAAGCCTCAAGGGGCTTCCTCCGTCCCCCAGATGCTGTCTGCCTCCTACAAAGTTCACTGATAGATCGGTTCAGTTTTTTGCAGTGTGACGTATTTGCAATGGACCTCACCTGCATAAAGTCAACACGAGCTCTGCACCAACTGTCAGGTCCAAGAAAACCCACGCATACTAATGAGAAAGGGCACAGGTGGCGTGCAGCCTGAGGTCACACCAGCTTGTTCCCAGGGTTACCTTGAGCGAGGTGCGAGACATGGGCATGATGTGGTTGGCAGTGCGGCATCCCCCTGCCCCCCCTGCAGTGCACCGTCCTGGCTCTGCCACTGATCCCCTGCCAAAAAAGAAGCCATCCTTTCAAAGCCCTCACTGCAGCTTGTTCACGGCGTACAAACGCAAAGGAAAACCCACTCCCACAGTGGGGGCCTCCGGCAGCCATAAAAGGGATGTTGAACTTTTTCTTTGTGCTATGGCGGCCCCGCTGCAGGCTCAGGGAGTGGTTGGGGGGCTGGGGGAGCTGGGGGGATGCAAATAAGGTTTTAGTGTAGATCAAAAGACCTCCGCTTCGAGTCATCCTCCTCTTTTTTACGCTCTGCTTCCATCACCTTTTTTAGTCACTCTGCCGCATTCGCGCCACCACGGGTCTGAGCTCATCTTCTGAGGGCATCCCGGCAAGGCGTGAATGCCGCTCTTACATGTCGGCGTGGAACAGAGATGAGAACGCTAATGGTTTTTGGCAGGGGCCCGGTCCTCAGCGGACACTCTGCTGGTGCGGAGAGCAAAACAGTTGCTGACGTCTTTACCACAGCACCCCCCGCTGGTGGACGTGGAGCTCCACAGCATTCCAAAATGTGGAAAAGCATGGGGGGAGGGGGGGTTAGTTGTATTGGCCACATTCATCTGCTATTTTTGTTGATCATTTTTATTGCTGAGGACATCTGATGATATCTGGAGTGTGTTGGAGTGGTCGTGTTGATTGTTTTAAGTATGAATTAACTATAATAATTAATAATAACAATTATTAATGAATAATATCAATTATTATTTTATATTTTATTATTATTGTTAATTATTAATTATGTTCTAGATTGTTTGATTTTTTAAAGCAAAAGGTAAACCAACAAAAATGAAATGTATTTATATTGTGTCTTGCAGTACAGCCTTATTTCATGATATTTTATAACATCCAGCAGCAGCACAACGTGTAGCATGACTACTATTTTGCTGAATAATACACTGAAACAAGTCGAGGCGCTACCTCGACAAAGGTTTGTTTACCTGCTTGATCTGAAAGGCGTCACCCCGATGGCATTCATTCTGGAAATAAGGCTGAGCTGAGAGAGCCAGCTTGTCATGGCTGCTGCCATAAACTGCTGTAGAAATGTATATGCTGTCTTCTCGGCCAATGGAAGACAACAAACAAGATGGGCCGCAATGTCACTCCAGGCAACCAGGGCCAAAGGACACCTCGCAAATGCAAAAATGGATTCCTGTCAGCTGTTTGAGACGATGGTGTCAAGCCCTACCGTGGTGGGACGTCTGAGCGTTTTACTGATTATTTAGATGGAAAGGTGGTAAAGAAAAGGCAGGATCATGGAGGAAAAGCCTTGCATGATCAGGCGATACAGTCATGATAGGGTGAGATGTTGGGAAAGGGTGGGAAACTCCATGCTCCCACCCGACAGCAGGATGAGGTTGTAGAGATTGGCGAATATGCAGAGAGAGAGGATGGTGCTGAAGAACATGGTCATCCAGGAGCCGTGATCATCATGGAACGTTTTCAGGCGCAGGTATCGACCTGAAGGCCCAAACACGCACGAATGCGTCAAAAACAGCTTGTCGACGGCAAACACGCACTATCATGGAGATGAAACGAAATAAACTGGCCGCTTGGATCAATAACGTAGCAGTCTGTTGGACATGTGCCCTTTGGGATCCAAATGAAGATGAAGGACCACTTTGAGGTGTCGCTTCCACAACCTGAGAGCGATTGTCTTTCAATATCCCAGCCATCATCATCAATCCCGGCGAGAAAACATCCACCTCGCACTTAGTTTCAGCCACGGGGTTTGAACCGTACCACTTCTGCGCCATTAGAGGAATCATTCAAACGCTTGTGATCTGTGGCGTTTATTTCTATTTATTTTGTGCTTTTTGCAGCTTCTGCTTGGAATGAAGCTGTGGAGGAATACAGTATCTCTCTGGCAGACATGCCATTGATTGGGATGCGAGGCCGTCTGAGCTGAATACGTAATGAAGCAGCCGCGTTCTCTGGTGGCTCCGCTGCTGGCAACTGGGGACGACGCTTAGCTTGTCGGCTTACCCTCGGTGCCTCTGGGGTTTGAGTCAAGCACAACACGGCCATTTTCACTTGTCAGATCCCGATTACATCTGTAATTAAGGTTTTTCGAGTTAAAATGAAATGAAAACAAAAGCAACAACTCGGAACATATTAGAAGGAGACAGTAGGTAGTTAAATATGAATAATATTTAATTACTAATATGAATATGATTCATGGGATTCTCTAATAGAAGGCCCTCCTCAACAGATGGGGGATACATTTAAGTTTATGATAAATACAGTATATTGTACTTTTTGGATTTCAAGAACAGACTACCAAAAGCACGAGCAAATTCAGCCTTCTTAAATCCTGTGGATCTTCATAACTAGCAGAGTAGATCATTGTAGGATTCATTCATATTCATTGATTTAATAGCAGTTCAACCAGATGATGTTGCATCCGTCATACACAGTGCATGGTCTACTACTCGTTAGCGTCCAGTTTAGCAACCACTAAAGAAAACACTAAAAACAAACAACACCCGAAACCAAGCGATTCTTCAAAGTTGATTGTAGAAGAAATTGAATTGTTTTTGTAATTGAGGTACTCAAACTATTGTCATAATCATTGTAGCCCTAGTATATGACCATATTTTGGTCATGGAAAACCAGGACCTTGGATCAAATGCTTGTGGTGTTTTGGAATGTAATCAAAATTGGGACTTTTACCACACTGTTGCCCATGCATCCCATTTTACAAGACCTCAATCCTGCAAGCGTCGGAGCATTAATGCCATGCAAATGTTTGCTTATACATATATATATATATATATATACAGTGAAGAAAATAAGTATTTGAACACCCTGCTATTTTGCTATTTCTCCCACTTAGAAATCATGGAGGGGTCTGAAATTTTCATCGTAGGTGCATGTCCACTGTGAGAGAGATAAACTAAAAAGAAAAATCCAGAAATCACAATGCATGATTTTTTAACAATTTATTTGTGTGATACAGCTGCTAATAAGTATTTGAACACCTGAGAAAATGAATGTTAATATTTGGTACAGTAGCCTTTGTTTGCTATTACAGAGGTCAAACGTTTCCTGTAGTTTTTCACCAGGTTTGCACACACTGCAGGAGGGATCTTGGCCCACTCCTCCACACAGATCTTCTCTAGATCAGTCAGGTTTCTGGGCTGTCGCTGAGAAACACGGAGTTTGAGCTCCCTCCAAAGATTTTCGATTGGGTTCAGGTCTGGAGACTGGCTGGGCCATGCTAGAACCTTGATATGCTTCTTACGGAGCCACTCCTTGGTTTTCCTGGCTGTGTGCTTCGGGTCGTTGTCGTGTTGGAAGACCCAGCCACGACCCATCTTCAATGCTCTGACAGAGGGAAGGAGGTTGTTCCCCAAAATCTCACAATACACGGTCCCAGTCATCCTCTCTTTAATGCAGTGCACTCGTCCTGTCCCATGTGCAGAAAAACACCCCCAAAGCATGATGCTACCACCCCCATGCTTCACAGTAGGGATGGTGTTCTTCGGATTGTACTCTTCATTCTTCTTCCTCCAAACACGCTTATTGGAATTATGACCAAAAAGTTCTATTTTGGTCTCATCTGACCATAAAACTTTCTCCCATGACTCCTCTGTATCATCCAAATGGTCATATGCAAACTTAAGACGGGCCTTGACATGTGCTGGTTTAAGCAGGGGAACCTTTCGTGCCATGCATGATTTCACATCATGACGTCTTAGTGTATTACCTACAGTAACCTTGGAAACGGTGGTCCCAGCTCTTTTCAGGTCATTGACCAAGTCCTGTCGTGTAGTTCTGGGCTGATTCCTCACCTTTCTTAGAATCATTGAGACCCCACGAGGTGATATCTTGCATGGGGCTCCACTCCGATTGAGATTGACCGTCATGTTTAGCTTCTTCCATTTTCTAATGATAGCTCCAACAGTGGACCTTTTTTCACCAAGCTGCTTGGTAATTGCTCCGTAGCCCTTTCCAGCCTTGTGGAGGTGTACAATTTTGTCTCTGGTGTCTTTGGACAGCTCTTTGGTCTTCGCCATGTTACAAGTTAAAGTCTTACTGATTGTATGGGGTGGACAGGTGTCTTTATGCAGCTAACGACCTCAAACAGGTGCATCTGATTCAGGATGATACATGGAGTGCAGGTGGACTTCTAATGGGCAGACTAACAGGTCTTTCAGGGTCAGAATTCTAGATGATACACAGGTGTTCAAATACTTATTTGCAGCTGTATCACACAAATAAATTGTTAAAAAATCATGCATTGGGATTTCTGGATTTTTCTTTTTAGTTTATCTCTCTCACAGTGGACATGCACCTACGATGAAAATTTCAGACCCCTCCATGATTTCTAAGTGGGAGAAATAGCAAAATAGCAGGGTGTTCAAATACTTATTTTCTTCACTGTATATATATATATATATACGTATATATATATATATGTATATATATATACATACATATATATAACGTCATGGAAACTCTTCTGAAACAACAACAACAGAAATGACTCAGGTTGGGCATCAAACATCGATTGGAACAGGTTCTGACATTCAGATTCACCCGGATTGAACCCGGACTGAACCCGAATCCTTGCACAAAGGATTGCGCAAAAAAGGATGAAAGAATGATTTATGACACGCTACAACGGACTTTTCACCCCGTTTTTGACTACGCCAGACTTCTTTCAACCAATCAGGTAAGCGAAACAACGAATGAGGTTGATCTTATACCAGCATTGAAGCAGCAAACAAATACTTGATACTGTGAATACGGTGGCCAATTCAAATATCCAGCTACTAAATGTTAGCTTTAGCCAGGAAGTTGACCAGACGCCGTGTTACTCTATTCACTTTATTTTGGTAATTCGCTTTACCATGGTCAAGTTAATGTTTCACGTTGGGTGCTGGATGTTCAACTCCATCACTGTTCATTTCAAGTTGGCAGTCGGATATATGGCTCCCTAGCAACAACGATAGCGCTGTTGCTATGTAGGACCCACTGACACTCGGGAAAGTCAATAAATGTGTCAGGAGTGTGAGTTAGGTGAATGGATCCCAGGATGCAGACACGGACGGGGAGAGTTCAAGCAGTTCAACAGGTTTTAATGGCGATGAGCACCAGGGGGACAAAACAAGAACAGAGGGCCACGGTGCGAGAGAAAAAACAGGACACAAAGTGAACCAATTGAGGTCACTACCGTGGAAGCTGGATGGGCGACTGGACTGAAAACAGAGGTGAGTAAAACAGTAGCAAACTAACATGCGGTTAGCAGAGGCCAAGAAAGGGAATAAGCCAACTTTTTATGACCATCCCTCTGAAAAGCATCGGAATTGAGAATTGTAAGGAAACTGACTCAAAACGAGCAATCAGAATTGCTCAAATTCAAACGATGCCCAACCCTGGAAATGACCCTCCAGCACGGCTTGTTCATGAATAAGCCCTCCATCTCCCCTGCAGCAACTCCAGAGTAAAACAAGGTCCAGCCCCTCTTGAGGAGTTTGGTTCCAGAACCCGAACTGTGGCTCGAGGCGATTCAGACTGTCGTCGGAATGTCCAACCTCTTACCTATTAGAGAAGTGGCATTCCATGTCCCAAGAACCAGACTCCGCCACTGAAGACCAGGTTGCCCAGGCGCCCGCCCTCAACCACCACCCAAAACACATTTCACCAGAACCATGCGCGTGTCCATGCAGGTGGTGGGTCTATGGGGGGAGATCCCGCATGGCTTTTCGGGCTAGGACCGTCTGGGCCCCATGGATGAAGGCCCGACCATCAGGCATTCGCCTGTCATCCCTCCTCTTGAGGAGACCATACCAGGGGCATATAGACCCGGACAACCTAGTTCCAAGGATCACTCGAGGCCCTCCACCACAATAAGATGATGGTATTTTCTGGAAATGTATATATTTACTAAATATCCTCCTTTCATTTTTCACAATGTGGCCCTGGCTGTAAAAACGTTTGGACGCCCCAGGTGTAAACGTTTTAAATGACCTCATTCCGCCCTCGCTGACAATGTTCTACTGCCATTTGCATGAGTTAATAATCAGCATAGCGAGTCCGACGCTTCAAGGTTATTCATTCCACCAAGCTCAGCTGTTCAACTATTTTACATATTGCATCCATACACATCTTTGAGGCTTTGATGCCAAAAGCAGCCATCTTTGTCGTAGCTGGCGGCCTTGTTGTTCCACCCATTTAAGTATATATATGTTTTTTTTGTTGCTGTCATTTGCCACAGGCAGGATTGGCCGGCGTTGAGCCCGGACCATACGTCTTCCACCGTGGTATTTCAGGGCTCATCACAGTTACATAATTGAATTCACTTGCATGGATGAACTTAATTGCTTCCGCTGCCAATGAGCCTTTGCTTTGGTCAGAGGTATGTGCATGGTGTACATCTGCAGATGCGACTGTATTTTATTTTATTTTTTAAATCAATGGATGTCTCCTGTATCCTCATGCCTTTCAAGACAGCAAGTAGTCTGATCATTCCTGGCTGCTATCCAAACTGGAGGATCAGTCATTCCTGGGCACCTAACGTGTGAGAAAGGTGACCACAGACGAAAAACACATCGTTCTTTTCCTTGCCTTTTAGTCACTTTAGTCAAAAAACACTGTAAAGACCGAGCAAGGTCGCCATCTAGTGGTGAGAACACGCACCATACACCAATAAGATGCTGTAACAACCTAGTAACTCCTAATTGGGGGAGTCACCCTGCTGGAATCCACACACGGCCATTTTTGATCACTTTCTAATCACATTTTAAATGGCTGACTGACGCCCCACATTTTAATTAACTGACAGCATTAAAAGCCTCCCGCTGAGTCTGAAATTGTCTGCTGCTCACAATTATGTCTTCTTTCCATCTTCACGCCATGATAACCGATTTTAATTCCTCCCTTCTTCATAATTGATGTATTTTACTTTCTTCTCATGTCTCTGTAATTTGAGAAATACATTGCTGTTCTGCCAGTCTCTTTTTATTATATACTGTAGCATCATTCTAACCACAAATATCTACATGAATGATGTCTACAAATGTCGACATGAATGACCACCTGATGCTGAAATCGCAAAGAAAGCATGTGACCTGAGAAAGCAGGAAAGGATCCAAGCTACTTGGGGTTCCAAGTTTATTCTTTATTCTGATTGGCCCAAGTTTCCCATCAATTGATAATCTGACCAATCAGAGAGAAGAATACAATTGGCACTGCACATACAGAAAGCCAGTATCAGTGCGCATCCTGTTTTGTTTGTGTACATTAAGTACACGTATGATATTTAGAGTATGTTATGCAATTCAGGAGAACACAAATTGTGTTTTTACAGTATTCTGTAACATGGAAGTTTTTTTTACGCCATAAAAGGCATGTCTCTACCTTGACACCTCCAACTTTCATGAGAAACATTATTTTACTTGTACTAAAGAACATACAATGTAAAGAGTTTGTAATGAGATGATTTTTGTCACTGTCACCTTCATGGTGCAGTCAAATATGAGCACTGCTTTTAATAAAATTTGTATTATTGTCTGCAAATTGTTATTTTTCATGTGTCGCTCTACTGCAGCCTACAGGTTGAATGCACCTGCAATGTATGACATGTCTTGTACCATTGTCTTGTATAATTGGGTATGTTGAGTTGTGTTAAAGCTGATCATCATGGAATGTGGATGATGTTAATGTGTGCTATAATATCTTAACAAAATTTTATCAGTAACAGTGTACTAGTGGTAGGTTATAACATTTTGTTTCTGTAGTGTGTGTAGTGTGAAGGTGAACGAGTGCGCGTGTGTGTGTGTGGGTGGGGGGGGTGTATTGTATGTTGAGAATGGCTTCTGTGTTGTAATTATTTTATTAGCATAGCACATTAAAGCACCTTACATTATTTTACAACAATGCCATTGAAGAAGTTAAAGGTGACTTCTAATTTATTTCAGCCAAAAGGTGCTAAATCCATCATTTCAGCCAAAAGGTGCTAAATCCATCATTTCAGCCAAAAGGCGCTAAATTCAAAAATATATATAGAATACATGGTGTGTGCAGGATTTTTATAGCATGCATTTTATGACCTATATTGATAGCTCTTTCATTTGCAATATAGACTTGATGACCAAATAGATTGATATGTGCGTAGTTAAAAATCATTGATTTTCTCGAAATCAGTCAAAATGGATTTAGCGCCTTTTGGTTGCAAGCTCTTCATATATAAACTGCAGAAGCATGTATGCAAACTATGACAACATCAAACAATATTTGAATGTGTTCAAGGAACCTTTCAAAGTAATGGCAATCTGGGAAACCTGGCTGAACGAGGATAAAGGCACGGACTTTGAGTTGGAAGGTTATGAGATGACCTGCATCAACAGGAACAACACGAGGGGAGGAGGAGTGGCCCTGTATGTGGACAAACAACTACATTACAAAGTGGTAAAGAATATGGCAATTGCTATTGACAATATTTAGAATGTATAACTATTAAAATCTGTAAAGAACAAAGCAAAAACGTGTACATAAGTTGTTTATACAGAACGCCACACTCAAGGATAGAAATGTTAGAGGATTGGATCAAAACAACCTTTTTAGATAATAATCAAAAAACTATTTTCATATGTGGAGACTTCGATATTGATCTGCTGAATCCACACAAGAACAAGGTAATTGATGATTTTATAGATACAATGTACAGCTTGAGTTTCTTCCCAAAATGACCAGATCAAGTAGAATACCAGACCATTGTGCCACCTTAATTGACAATATATTCACCAATGATTTTGATAGCAAAACCACTAGTGGCCTGCTAATCAAAGTGATCATCTTCCAGTGTTCACAATTTACAAATATCATTATAACAAAACGACCAACGGAAAGACTGACCAAAGACTACGTTCAGAGGACAGAGTCAACACTTTCAAGAAGGATCTAGAAGAACAAAAATGGGAGTGTGCGTACAGTGCCAAAGTTTATGTCATTATATGTTCATATGTGTCACATACATGTGTATGTGTCCAAAAAAATACATAAATAAAAAAATTCCAAAAAAAAGAAATGAAATCAGAAAGGCAGGTAACAGTTAGTGATTGTAAAAGTACCAGATGGAGGGGTAGGATTTAATAAGCTTTGCTTCTTCCTACTCCTTTTGGACATGTGGAACTGGGAACTGATTATGGGATGCACTCAATTGGAATCTGATGCATGTTCAAATGAAATTTGAACTCCGGCTTTCTTTGGCATCTTAATGACCATCTCCCCCAACAAAACACAGGCTAGCCTCCCCTGCGTCTTAGCATGCACACATCGCATTCATCATGCACTCTTTAGGATTCTCTCGGGGAGGTTTGGTTCATACCGCATATCCTCCTCGTGTCCCTGGAGATGTGCAGTTGGGAATTTAAGAGCACACAGGTTGCAAGTTTAATATCCTGGATGTTGGAAATGAATACTTGGTATATTGGGGTGAATTTGAGCCCTACAAGAGATGGCCAGACTGAAAGATTCATCACGTTTGCTTAAATACCTTTAACTGTACATTGTTTGCAATTATTATTTTTATTGTATTGTTATTGTATTTAATATGATTGATTGATTATTGAATGTAAATTTCATGCCATTTATAGTTCAAGGCACCAGTATTATTCAACCGGCAGAATAGCATTCTTTTTCAAAATGAGTTTACACCGTACTTTCAAGACAAATACTTCCTGTAAAGGTATTCCTTCGAAGCAGTCATCAGTGAAATCATCACGACTCAAAAAAGGGGTGTCTCCACACCCACTGTGTACACACACACACTCCACTTGAGCATTACATGACCTAACAGAGGCCATCTTTGCATGGCACACTAACACACGACAGAACACAGATGGCATCCTGTGGGCTATAACCATCTCCGGCAAGGTGTCCCTGGTGTCCCAACTTTTCCAGCAAGGGCCACATAGTGAAAAAGGAAAGGATGCAACTTGGCCACTTTCATATTTAGCAACACATGTAGATATTCTAAGATGTTATACATACTTCAAGAAAACAATGCATCTCAGCTTTGTCATAAGTGAATCAGACTATTATTAGTACCAACTTCGTTCTTTGCTCTTTTTTCCCCATTTTGGCTGTTGTTTTATTATTAGTATATGAACTTTCTTCGTAAATATTTTTTTGTCCAAGACCAAAACCACTGCTGAACAAAAAGAACATCAAAGGGGACCTGCTATGCTCCTTTTCATTGCCTTTTCCAAATCGTCACTGTCACTATTATCAATTACTTGTATTTATATGATGATAATATGATATGAGAGTGCTCTGGTGTTTGTGGTACCCAAAAAAAAGACCCCAAATGGATTCTTTCAGACAGAGCTGCACTACACAGATCAGGTGTGAGCCGACACCAGGTTAGTCCGGGGTTCCACTTTGTCTATCCTGCATCATAAGACACTCTCCAACACATAACATCAGGATACGTGCCATTTTTTTTTTAGCTTTTCAAAAATACAAATCATTTGACCTTCACTGGGAAACGTTTTGGACACCCCTGTATTGGGACATGTGTATTGTTTTTTTTGGTGTAATGCAGTAAATTCTACATGATTGACCATTTGCTGTCATGAAAACGTTTGCACTTTTGAAAACTTCTCTTTGTACATTCCACTGAATTGCTGCGCATGACTTACCAAAGAGGAGTTGGTGGAACATGAACTTCCTGGCTGGGAGGCCCGTGACAAGTGCCAGGATGCAGCATGTCACCTTGAGGACGCCCCATCCGCCCCCTGGGTGCTTGTTTAAGAGGAAGGAGAAGCAGTGGCCCACCACGGCTATGCGCGCCTCTGTCTGACTGTGGGACACAGGGCCCTCGGCGAAGATGAGGTTGAAGAAGAAGTTGAAGAAGATGACGAGGTAGGCCAGGGGGAGGCGTGACCACGGATGCTGGAAGTGGTGGCGGAAGCGACCGTTTGCCTCCATCCTGCAGAGTGCTGGCCACCGCCACATCTGGGAGGCAGAGAGACCATCTCACAGTCAGATTAGTGACGGCGGAAACATGGCTTAGTGTGAGATTACAACATTACAACACCATGAATTCTGTTGAGGATTGATTTTGGGATTATGCTAAATTCAGTCAGGTTCCTCAGCGACGAATCACATGGATCACAAACATGGAATCTTAGTGATGGCTTGTCTAGCTGTGAGCTCTGAGATGCCCTCAAAAGCTGCAACAGCACCAGTCTGATTCCATTTATGACCCCCTCACTCCCACACCACTACCCTGATTCCCAGAAATAACACTAGATATACCCAGCAAACACAGCATCGCACATTTCATATTTCACGCCTCACCCCTGGTACTGTTTTATCCTTTCAGTAGGGGTGTCACGAGATCTCGTTTTATGAGATTAAAATACAACAAAATTTCTTGTTAGAAGTAAATCTGTTTAGTTAGAACAGGGCAGCCAGAAGCCAATCTCACCGTGAGCTATGGCATCACAATATGAATGATAATACAGTAATATGGAAGTGATTGTTGGAACCACACATTAAGGGCCTTTACGCACACTGCAATCCTTGACTCCTTTGGAGTTACCAGCGTCAGCAGCCAAGGAGACGTTGTAAGTAATTCTACATTTGATGAAAGTTACTTGAGATTTGTCAGATCAAAACAAGTAGATGTTCAGACCTGTCTGCACCTTTAATCACCAAGCGGTTCTATTTACGCTTGTTTATGTTCGACACTTCACAACACACCTCACATGTAGACATGGTCGTTATATTTATCAAGTACTACTTGATATATTTATCAAGTAGAGGTGTTTCTTGCTTTACGTATCTTCTGCGTGCTCCTCCGATTGTACATAAGTATTGCCATGCAATGCCAGTCTGAAAGCTGCATAAGCTCCTCCACAGTGCAGCTTGATAGAGCCAAGATGGCAGAGTTTGGACACACTCCACCATCGCCCGGCAACACCTCAGCTTCCTGGCGACCACATTTTACCCAACCTAATATTCCCCAGCTTCCTTTTGTTTTGTTTCTCATGCCACAACTTTAAAAAAAATACTGAATTTCTTTAATATTTAAAGTGCATGCTACTAAGATGACATTTTCCCTCGAAATATAAAACTTTTTTATTTAGATTAGGTTATTCTTATAAAATGAGAGCAGTTTTTTCCATTTGTGCTATTGTTTTTTTTAGGTTATTCCAATTATATTTTTGCTTTATTCTCGTAGCATAACGTTTTCTGCAAACAAATGCAAAAATTACAGCTTTGTCGTTTAGTTTCTCATTATATTTTTTATGTACTTTTTCTTTAACAGTTCAACTTTATGCTTCTGAAATGATGACTTGCAATGTTCTTTTAATATTTTGACTTTCTTTTGACTTTATTCGTGTAAATTTAACAAAAAATAGCTGTGGACCATAAATGGCCCCCAGGCCGCACTTTGGACGTCTTGCATTAGCGGTTTTGGCATGACAACAAAGGTTCATTATTATCATGTAGGTAAGGCCATCACATCACTGTGAAGGTGCACCTAATGACCTGTCCCTTTGGCCATGCTCCACCACTCACACAACAGTGATGACGTCACAACTAAACTGCCATGTGTTACAAACCTTTAAAAGTCGATGCCTCCATTGGAAGTCAAAGAGGCGGAGAGGGATGAGAGAAACTTCCTACCTGAGCCGGCCGGCGGCCACCTCGCAGAAGCGCACGTGCAGCAAACCTTCCCCGTCCGACGCACCTCGCTGACGCCGCCCCCTACTGGGTTTCTCGGACACATGAAACCGCCAACGGAGCGCCCATCCTGCTCAAGAGTAGATGGTGATGCAGCAGCGGGGACGTGTTGGAATTATCCATGCGCGACCTGCTGGGGCTACACGGCAGCAGGACCACCAACGAAACATCCGCCATTGCGAACGAGCGTCCATGAGTGCAGGCGGGCTGGATCGGCGGGGCGGTGATTCGTGTAAAAGGAGGCCGACGGAGGGTGCTGGTTTGGGTATGTGGAAGGGGCGCTGGTTCTGTGGTGGAGGACCGGAACCAACCATAGCATCAATATAACCTACACGTTGACTGTAGAGCGAATTTTGTGGTGGTGCAGCAACCCCGCTTCCGCCTTCGTTTTCAAAATAAAACGACAGGCATGCCGTGTACAATACCTGTCAAAAGTTTGGAGATACGATGTCATGTTATTGTGTGAGAAAGTGTCTCCAAACTTTTGACTGGTAGTGTAGGTTATACAGAAAAAGTCAACCTCAGAGTCCACTTCAATAATGCACATCTGCCTTTAAACACAGCATCGGGGGCACCACCAGAAATCCTGGGCCCCTAAAAAATCACCTTGCCTCACTTGTTTCTTCTTCTCTTTCAGTTTCAGTGTTCCTATAGGTTCGGTTGAACAATAGATACATATCAAAAACGTTAATTGCTCACATTGGTAAACCAATGTGTGACATGCAATATATTAGACAAATGAGCTAAAGAGCTAATCATGTCTTACCTGCATATTTGGAATGATGTGTTGTAAACCACTGAAGAGCCCCACACTCCTCTTTATCAACTGTCATCGGTTTTTGTCGCCTAATTTGTCTTTTTTGTGATTATTACACATTTTGGGGCGTTATCCACACAGAGTAGCTGTACTGGCTGTGACGTCATTGACGTTTATTGCGATGTGCTCTCATGTTCATGTAATTTCGGTTGTCTTAACCCGTTGACGCCGTGTGTGTTTATAACAAAATGTTTTAGTCTGTAAAAGTTTTAGATGTAATAAGATAACTATAGGAAATTGTTTTGTTTTGACGGTTTGTGGTGGTTACACTTCATTCGCTTCGTTTACTGTGTATACTGAATTCGTATTTTTGATACTAGAGACACGTTTTTCGAAGCATTTGAATTATTTTTGTTACTCCTTTAAAAATGTCGGTCGGTTACTTATTTTTTCGGAAACTATTTTTCTTGGATTCGTTTTGGATGGTGACGTCACCACAGAGGCGTGGCATACTGGTGTCATTCACTTCCTGCTTCTTTGCGACCCTTCCATCGCCTGATCAGCTGCTGAAGCTTCCCTCTGACGAAAGTCGCTCATCATGTCACATCAGACGGGCATTCAAGGTACATTTGATAACATCTGTCAGACTGGACTTTTCCGTATGTGACGTAATTTATCCCCCCTCGTCAATGAAAGCAACGGAGTAAGAGAACGCGAGAGTCAACTTTGCTAATCGCCGCTAGCTAGCTTTAGCTAGTCTGATGTGTGATGACATGTTTGTCGGTAGGCGCTTTGTGAGAGCCCTAAATCATGACTGTCGGGTGTATTATGCCCTAATCATGTCTCCGAGTCGATTCAATCCCTCGGTGAGATAGTATAATGTTGACGTTATCCCGTTGAATGAACGGGTAACGCCTTAATTTAGATGTTACTGACTGGCCTGTTCATCCAGCCGCTTGATCAATCAGGATGAGCGCGTCTCTGTGTGGTTTATTTGACTTAAACACGACTTTCTCCTAGATATTTGGATCAGATTGCATCTTCACAAGGTTCAAGTTGTTTTCGTAGATGCTTGTCTGTTTTGGTTGGGATTCAAATGTGTTGCATATTAATCTTTAGTTTATTAACAGCGTGTAGGACAACATTGTGCTCCTTCATTTGGCAGCATTTTTCCCCTTGTTTGAACTTATGCACTCAAATGTAGAGACTAGAGAGGACCATGCATCTTATTAGGAAGTTGGCCTTTTGTCAGTTTTCTATACAATTCATTAATTGCAGTTAATTGTTTCCAGACTAAGGGTGGGTGATATGGACCTTCGCATATGTCACAATATTTTTGGGATGTATCACACTATGACGATATGAAATTTAAAGTCATCAGATTCTGAGCTACAAACCTTAAGCCATATAATGAAATACACTTGTCTCAAATTGCAAAGCACATTTATTTATTAGTAACAACTTTTCTAATGATATGTCAGCCTCTGCACACTACTAAATCTTCAACACACTCCAATACCTGTGCTTGTGATTAAGGAAGATGTAGTCACCCATGCAATTCCAACTGCATGAAGATATTTTCATGACACTCTTGTTTTGTTTATGCAGACATGAGCCAAAAACGGCACTCTTTGAAGTGTGTTCCCTTGTGGAGAATGTGTATGTTCAAAAATTAACCTGCTCCTCGAATTTTTTCACTGAGCAACTGCATGTTGCTCAGACACTGTGAAATGTTCCTTACATGAAAGCCGTAAAACACAATGTGGTGAAAATATAATCATCGAGCCTGAGTCGTGCACACACAACCACACAAGCTAACCCTTGCTAGCTTCCACTCATACTCTGTAAGACTAAGAAGCGATTCAGCCAACTTTCGCCAGCGTTTATAGCCATTTCAACCCGTTTAGGTTGCAAGGGTTAGTGCCATGATTGAGCGGTTTGCTGAGTAAATACTTGCACACATGAACGTTCCTTCTCCTCACGATGACAGCATTTCATTCATCTTCTATATTCGCCACGGCACGCAGTTATCAACCCTTTACTTTTTTTTCCCATTTATACCGGTATAAGTCATTTTCCTATCATGGTATATATAGCGGTATACCGGTACATAAAATATATCGCTCAACCATATTCCAGACAATTTTTTGAATTTAGCAAGATATAGGATTCAGTGTTAATAAATCTAATATTTAAACCCCATTTGACTTCTTAAATATGGGTTTTAAAGAAAAACAGTGTTTCTAAAGATATAAATACAGATAAAAAGAAGCCGATACGAATGCATGTAATGAGGCACCTATTGCCCTTCTGATAAACCCTCCAACAATCCTCCAAGAACGCACCATTTGCATAATGTGACCAGCATATTGACAAGGCTACAGCTCGCCACACCACACCGGCTCGCTTCAACTCACAATAGCTCACAATGCCTCAGGCCACTACGGAAAGGTACATAGCTACAGCATTAGTTCCCCCTCACTATGCCCCGACTGCTGTGTCATGGTGCTGTAAGCTCGTACGGGAAGTGGCACTCTCGCCACTGGTTAATACTAGGCACCGTCAATACAGAGAGTGTAACCGAGCAGGTGAGTGTTCCCATAATATAACGGAAATGCAGTGTGCGAGGGCTGAACCTTGAAGGAAACCATGAGTGATAGGTGAGCATGAAGATTTAACAATTTGACCTTGAATAAATTGCAAACGGTTGGACGTGTAGGAATAGAACCACTGTAAAGCTGTGCCAGAGACCCCAATGCAGGCTAAATCATCCAGGAGGACAGTGAGATATGGTATCAAAAGCTGCACTAAGGTCAAGTACAAGAATGGAAAGAAGGCCGGAGTCTGCTGCAAGGAACAGGTCTTGGTGTTTAAGAATAAGAACTGTTTCAGTACTGTGATTGGGCCAAAAGCCAGACTTGAAGAGCTCAAAAAGATTGTAAGTCGATGGTCCCGGAGTTGAGTGGCCACTATCTCCTCAAGTAACTTAGAAATAAACAGAAAGTTTCATATGGGTCAGCAGTTATTAAGATCAAGGAGGTCCACACGGAGTTTTTGGAATATTTGTGTAACTGAGGCGGTTTTGCTAGGAGGAGGAGGAGGAATGGTGCCAGTATACAAGGATGTGTGAACAATTTAAGTGATAAGATGGGAGAGTGTTGGTAAACACTCCTTAACTAATACAGTTGGAAGGGGTTCAAGTTAGCAGGTGGAAGACTTAGAGTACCTGATCAGATCAATGATCTGTTGACTGGGAGGTAGGAGGAACGCTGGCACCGTAACGGTGGGAGCCAAGTCAATAATGGGATTGAGCCAGTGGGAATTAAGTGGAGGTGAACAGGGAGTTTTCAAGTTCTGATGAATAGAGCTGACCTTATCCTGCATGTAATCTAGATATTGTTGACATTATGATACTGATGAAAATGGGAGGTAGAGGGTTGAGTCGTTTCTTAATAGTTGAGAATAAAGTTCTTGTAGTATTTCCATCATGGTGGAAAATGTTGGCGTAGTAGGCGGATTTGGCAGCATTAAGATCAGATTTGTAGGATATATTGTGTTTAAGTACATTTAGAGATGTGAAGGCATTCCTGGCGGCGGCCTATAGTTTTGAGTTGGCGGAGTTCAGGATTGAACCAAGGTTCAGATCTGAGGAGGGAGATGAGTTTTTAGCTGGGCCAGGCAGTCAAATGGCGAATGGACAGTAGAATTGTAAAGGTCAACCAGCTCATTAGCAGCGAGAGAGGGCAACACAGCAGCTGAAGGGGCGAAAGTAAAGGAAACGGCATGGCACCGCGGTTTGGGACTGAAACTGAACGGGAAGAGATTGCAGTTTAGTTGAGTGGAGGTCGCCAAGGAGTTTGGTATACCCCCCTCCTTGAACTGGGTGCCAGCAGCATTGGGAACTGCTGGAACGACCACAGGAGAAGCATCTGTCTGATCAGGAGTGGCGTTGAGCTCTAGTGGGAGTGGACTTTCAACAGAGACGGTGGGGGAGGCTGGATGAGTGGTTTATTCGGATAGTGGTGATGGAGGATGGAAGCTGATGGAGTCCATTAGGAGTTCAGCCTCATGGATAGTGCAGATTGTGGAAATGCGTTGCTTCAGTTTGTGGATTTTTTTTCTCAGAGGGCTGCACAGTCAGGGCAGCCGGAAGCAGTGAGGCGATGGTGGGTGGAGTAGCTGAAAGCAGAGTGGGCAGAGGGCAGACACCGGACTAAAAGTGCATGATTCTGTTTATGGCAGGCAGCGGTGGAGTAATTGTCATGTGGAGAGGGACTTGCATACAAGAGCCTCAGTGAAGCCCTCAATGTAGAAAAGGTGTAGCGTTAGCGACAGTCGAATAGAATAGTTATACACAAGCACCATACTCAATTGCTGGAACAACAGATGTTTAGTGCAGGTTTGAATGATTTCAGAACAGCCACAGTAATCCCCAACACGGGCTACTGTAGCGGCCATAACCCATGCTAAAATAAGACTCAACCCCTGATGTCACTTTGTCTGCACACCACTCAGCTCCCCTAGCTCTGGAACACATTTACATAAACACACACAAGCACAATAACATGAACATAATCAAAATGAAAGGAACTCTCCAAATGATAAATTCTATATATTTTTTCTTATTATGTCTACTGTAGTGGGTAATAGGAGTGTTACAGTTACTATGGGGTGTTATTTCATGTCTAGAGGGCTCTAATAATGTTGTATTGATCAAATTATCTTTCTTATTATTACTTAACATTTTGGAGGACGGTGCCAGTGCTGTAATGTTTTGCAATGTTTTGCTCCAAATTAAACACTAAACATAAAGGTCAGCTTTCCATATGCCGGGTCTGCTCTGTAAGCAGTGTGTGTTCATTGGTCATGACCACATTACACGGGTGGTATTTATTTGAGGTGAAGCATTTATTTATTGAAGTGGGCGATACACCTAATGGAAGCATAGTGTTTATTTGAACGAGGGCCACTATTTGAAGGAATATGGTATTATTTTGTGAAAATGATACAATGCTGACATTTTCATGTATTTCCTAGCGGGCAATGATGTGAAGGACATTTTTGCCAGTGCCAAGAGTGGAGACGAGTACCGAGTATTGAAGATCATCATTGAGCATGGTAAATATATATAAGCCGTATCAGTCCAGCAAGTAAGTTTCTATGTGACAGGAAATTGCGTTGCTTTTCCAGAGCAGCTGACTTTGGCCACCACCAAGAAGGCGTCAATGAAGTGGGACCATGAGTATGACTCCTTAGTGCTGCCCCTCCTGGAGGATTGCATGCCCTGCTACATCCTCTACAGGCTGGACTCCAGCAACAACCAGGGCTTCGAGTGGATCTTCCTGGCCTGGACTCCTGACCACGCTACTGTAAGCAGACGGGAATGAAAGGCTTCTTTCTTTCTGGGTGGGGTTTTCCACCTCAGTGCTTCAGTTCATTTCATTCCTCCTGGGAAAATGAGTTTGGTTCAGTATGGCCCGCCTTATTTAGTGATATTGTTGTCTGGCTCTAGTGAAACCTGAACAACCAGTTGCAGTGCAATAGATAAATGAATAGACAAATGTTTATGTGAACTCAGGAATGTTACGAGGAAAATTCGCTGCCAGTTGAAAGTAGGCTGGGATTGACTGCTGCAGGACGTGGCAAAGTTTAACATTCTTGTTGTCTCACTCAAAAAAAAGCAAAAGATAATAATACAGGCTCAGGCTTGTCTGGAACTTGCAGAACCGTTTCATAACATGGACATAAAGGCTTGAATGAATACCTGAATGAGTCTGCTCTATTTTTCTAGAGATTAAACAGATTGAATAAAAAATATACAATGATATGGATCGATAGCTACCAAAGTAGCACAACAACATTGTAACAGATTTTGGAACTCGTAAAGGGATTATAAGGCGCCTCGTCGATTTTTTTAGAAAATTAAAGACTTTTAAGTGTGCCTTAAAGTGTGGAAAATACGATAATCATAATCACATTTAATTGCATAAGGTCAATTATTTTTTTCCCAAGTAAGTGAACTTTAGATAATCTTGTAATTTTTACTACAAAACTGTGCTAAATAAAATCAACATAAAAGAGCAAACTGTGTATAGGTTGTCTGAATGAGTCAAACAACCGTTTGATACTTTAAGTAGCTTTTGACATGCAGCGATCCATACAACTACCTCACCCATGGTGCCAGACAAACACAAGTCAACAAATCGGTGGATATTGTGAGGGTTTAGCAGTAGCTTTGGCTTTTTGGCAACATAACAAGGATGTGGTACCTTCTGTGCACAATGGAAAGGATGTGAATTAAGAAAACTCACAGTCAGGCTCCAGAAGTGCTTCACTTCTTTTTACATTTCAAGAATGTTGAAATGTTGCATTAAAAGGACTGTTTAACAATTTGACACAAGGACAGATGATTTCTGTTTCCTTTGCTTTCTATGGGACGACCATGGGGCAAAGTCCAAATCAATTGGAACCAATGCAAGTAAACGGTGAGATGCATAATAACTGAATATCTACATCAGTATTGTATTTGTTTTACCAGGTGAGAAACAAAATGCTGTTTGCTGCTACCAGAGCCACACTGAAGAAAGAGTTTGGGGGCGGACATATCAAGGATGAGATTTTTGGGACCACAAAGGTTGGCCGACACACTGAGCAGTTACCTCGTAAAATTGTATCCCTGGTAACTCCGCTAATCAGTACTTTGTCCTCCAGGATGACCTGAACCTCAGCGGATACAGGAAATATCTGACCTCGCAGGCGGCACCGCAGCCCCTCACCGCTGCTGAGGAGGAACTGAGACAGATCAAACTACACGAGGTACACACTCATCTCCCAGGATGGTCATTATTCTTTTAAAATAACTATATTAAATTGGCCATTAGGAAGGCTGAATTTAATTGATAGCTCTAATGCAGGGGTGTCCAAACGTTTTTCCAGCGACGGCCACATAGTGAAAAATGAAAAGCATGCAGCTTTACCACTCTGGGTTCTATTTTTGTGGCGCAGCGCAGGGTGGCAGAGGCGCACCCCGTGCAGTGATAATTTCATGCAGGCCACCACAGTGCGCAGCCAATTTCGTAATCTGATTGACTGGGCGACGCTGAGATGGGTGTGACGGCTGAAAAATATGATGTTAACTAAGGATCGACCGATATATCGGGACGATATTTCCGTTATTTACTTGAATCGGTATCGGCCGATACATGCGTGGGTTCGCCGATGTATTTACAGACAGGCATCCGCCAGGCAGCTTAGTGTTGCCGGAGGACACGCAGTCACGGTACCCCTCCCACACTGCAACAGTGGTGAATCCCAACAAGGGTATGTTTTCAACTTTTAATAATATGTACAGCTGTTACCAACACCGCTTTAATGGCAACCTTGGCAATTCAGTCCCATGGTGTTTGGAGGAGTTTAATTCAGCCAACGCCGGGCTGAGGTTAAATGCGTGTTGTGTTATGTGTGTGCGGTCTCTCCGAGCACGCGCACACACACACACACACACACACACACACATAGAACGAATTGGAGCAGCCGTGTCTATCAGAGGTCTTTAGCGTACACAACACAAACTTTAACAGAAATGTTTTATACAGTAAACCTCGGATATATCGGACTCGGATATATCGGAAATTCGCTCACAACGGACAGATAAAAAAGAACCAATTTTTCTGTAATGCATTTCCAATAAAAATTCATTGCATATATCGGATTTTTTATAATGGATTTTGCCAATTTCGGCCCAAATTCCGTTCCAATGCATTTCCATTAAATTTCCCTCTCATATATCGGATGGCCGCATCGTGGCGCTCCGATTCGCCGAATCGTGACAGGCCGCTATACGACGTCATTTGCAGCGTTTGCAGCGTTGCCTGCGCATCCAGGTACATTGGAAACATAGTCAAGGAAGTGCCTTTTTATAACGGATAAAATCCGATTTACGCATATACCGGATATAAATCCGATATATGCGTAAAACGGACATTTTCCGGTATACGCATATAACGGATTTCGCTTATATCGGACAAAACCAGTGGAACAATTTAATCCGATATATCCGAGGTTTACTGTATATCATACTAAATTGGCGGGGGGGGGGTCATTACAGTCAGTCATTACATCGATGCTAGATAAAACTTAAACTACGACAGAAATGTTTTGCACATGGTTGAATATTTATTCCTTTTAAAGGTGATAATGTTGTTTAAATGTGTGTTTAAGAAAGCTGAATCCTACTGTCTTCAGTGTTTACATTTCAATAAATATTTGTTTAAACTTGAGACCTAGAATTTTTGTTATCTGTCAGGTCTAAGCACCTTTAACAATGAAACAGAAGAAAGAAGGCAACAGTTATCAATTTTACTCGCCAGGAGAACAGTTGAGATGTACTCGGACTCGCGAGGAGAACGGTTGAGATGTACTCGGCACACAATCTCCAACCGCACTGAGTACACTCTCCGTTGCCTCCCTTTTTATTTTCTTGGGGTCTTCCCTAAGTTACAAAGTTCACAATGCAGCCCTAAAGGACAGGGAAGTGGCTGTTGCAATGTGATGTGATCAAGCTTACACAACAGTTGATGGCATTTAGATGTATGATAAGAATACAATTGGTGGACTTTGTCGTGCCGCTGTGGTCAGATGTTTTCTGTTTCCTCTTCACAATCTTGAGTGTCTTGTAGTCTTTTATTCCATAGGCACACTCACCCGAAGGTCAGCAGTATACAGGGCACATGCATATAATATTTAAATGTGTTCACAGTCAAATATATGATAACTTCAATGAACATTAACCTATCATTATCATTGTCATTTTTTCATGTAAATTGAGGGAGCAATAGCAGTATCGGCCACAAATATCAGCCCAAGCAAAATTGGTCATCGGCTAATGGTGATGGGAAAAAAAATCGGCATCGGCCTGAAAGAAACCATATTGGTCAATCCCAAATGTCAACTAATGAGTTCACATCTCAGCCACAACATCCGATACTGAGGCTATATTCAGCTTTTCTCATCTCCTGAATGTCATTCAAAGAGAAAAAAAGAGAAAGACGCTCATTGAATAAATGTAAGTCAGTCGGTGTCTTAAGGATTTACTTGTGATTGCCCATATTTCTCAGTTTTAATCTTTATTCTTAACGTGATCTGAAAAGATGGGGTACATTAAAATAAGAATGATGAGGAGATACCGGGAGAGTATAAACCATCCAAGGGTCTCCTCTGATGCGCAGTCCTGTGGGCCCTGCACATTTAAAGGCGATGAGACGTGTTAATTTCATTGGTTAAGATTACACTCGGCTGTGTTAAACCTTCTCAAACCTTCTCTCCTCCCTCTTTGGCCTTGAATGTATACAGCCAGATTTTGAATTCAATTCTGGATGTGACAGAGAGCCAATGGAGTTGCTGCAACACAGGAAATAATGAAAAAAGGCAGGTGCTGTGTTTGTTGATCTCACAGCAGCCATGATACCGTATGGCAAGCTTGTATGCTTACTGCCAGACAGGCACATGATCATGGTGTTTTAACCTCACCATTGGTTATAGCCCAAAGAGCAGGTGCATCGCCTCAGAAATGGCGTCCCACAGGGATCAGTCCTGGCTCCCCTCATTTTCAACATGTATATATTGCCAGCAACCATCGCCAAAAAAATTGCGTACGTGGCTAATTTGGCGATCATGCATTCTGCGAGAAACTGGCAGGTATTAGAGGGGTCTATTACTCAGTACACCGGCAGCTTAAATCGAGAGACCCATTTGTCCCGGCTGCACTGGAATTGCTAAATGACCTAACACAGATCGGACCACAAATAGAACATGGAGTGGCTCGAAAGTTCTTCCATTCTCTGTTTACATTACTGACAACACCAGCGGGACTATGCTTTGCCAGGCCCACTTGGGTCAGGATCAACTGCCTTCCAACAGCCGTTGGTCTCTTCTGCTCTGTGGCCTGTGAGTGTGGTGCAGAGGAGCAGACTGCGGATAACATGATAACATCTTGGCCTATTGATCGTCACCCCAACGGGGCTGGTGGTTTGACAACTGTGGACGAGAACTTGGTCACCTGGCTGACGGATAAATGTCTATACATGTAACGGGTTTGCGTCCTTTGGGTCAACATTTGGCTCCACATGAAAAAGCAGGTGGCGGTTCCTGTGTGCTGGAGCGTCTGATACCGGGGTACAAGGGAATCCCTTGGGCCACTGCAAGGCGTGTCCTCCTCTGTCTCATTGTAGTACGTCTCTAGTATGAACCATTTAATTTGACTAATACCCATTACACGCTACTGTGTAAGTCGACTATTGAAGTAGTAGTCAACTACTTTTTTTACGTCCCCAACTCAATCTTGGTGAAATTCTAAGAAAGGGCAGTGTTACATCACCCTTTGAAACCGAGCGTTTTGAGCCATCCCAAAATGCACAAACCTCATTATCTGTAATTTTGGCATCGTTAACATGAGAATACCACATTCTAACTACATACAGTTATATGTCAGAAAAGGGCAGAAAGCATAATAGGTCTCCTTTAAACACTAAAAACGGTGTTTAAAGTAGATACGGAGGTGCTGGAACTCGCTTGCAATCTTGAAAAATGAAACCTTATTGTATCAAATCCAGTCTATATGGATATGAACAATATGCTTGTTTTTGATAAAAATACCAATATATTACCCAGCCCTAGCCTTGACATGAGGTGATGTTGTGTAGTTGTTGTCTGGAAGCAATCCAGAGGGACGTTAGGCCAAGCGGACTAAATGAGCTCCCAACGCTGTTCTTTCTCATCTGCATTGCATGCAGGGAACACTGTGTGTGTGCGTGTGTGTGTGTGTGTGCGCGCGCACATGTGCATGCATGTATTCGTTTGAAATGAAAAGCGAGCACCGCGTCCTTGCGTCCTTGCAGTGCCAGGTCAGCGGCAGTGTGCTTGTGCTTGCCCGGCAGTACAACCTCAGTCCAAAAGATGCTGACTCATTAGAATGGTAGGAGGTGGAGTCTCGGGGGCTTATGCGGGTCAAACCCATTCCTCCTCTGAAAGCAGACATAAAGTTTAGACCTGCGCAGCGAGAGAGAGCTTTGTGCATACGTTGACCACATGACCAAGATCTGTACACTCACAAGACATGGACATTGTTGCTTCATTTTGTCTTGTGACCATATATGGTCATGTTTAGAGATGTGGACCCACTCTTCCGTCAGATCGTACTATGATGATGATGATGATGATGAAGAAACTTTGAAATATTCATCAACCAAAGCAGATGGACGAAAAACCTGCAGTCTGGCATTGTGGCATTAATATGCAAGGTCGTCTCCTCAGGAGCTCAGTGATGTTTGCGTTTGCCTTCATGCATTTTCAAGATACCTTCATCTTATTGGTCATCATCTTGTCATTTGCCTGTTTATTTGTGGTGATGACAAACAGAAGAATATTGGTAATATTGAAAGAGAGATAATGTATTTGTAACCCCATAGACCAGGGTGGCCATCATGTTGATCTCAAACTGCTAGTCGATTGCCAAGGTAGTTTGGGTTGATCCCGTAAACGTCACTTTGCATATGTCATGTGACATCTGTCAGCTGACATTAAGCTCCCCACCTGATTTGCTGTGGCTTCCCCACAGATAATGTTTGAGGGAAAATAACTTCTAATAGCAGAGAGAGCAGAGTGGTGTTGAAGATCCCACTGTAAATGATGATGATGATAGCTGTGTTGGCGTGAGAGATGACAAAGAGTAGGTGAGCTTGTTGGGTATGGTGACAAGGATATGGATGTAACCCTTTCTGAGCCTGGTGATGTCAGAATGCGCACATTAGGTGAGTGAATTGAATTTATTTTCATGATTTGAAACACAACACTTACACGTAAATATTTCAGACCATCAAACTAATTTAAATATTAGTCAATGACGACCCAAATGAACACAAAATCTGGCTTTCAAATTAAAGTTTAAAGTTAAAGGGAGAAGAAAACAAATTCAAAGCCATTTCTAAAGCTGTAGGACTTCAGCCAACCAAAGTGAGAGCCATTATCCACAAATGGCAAAAACATGGAACAGTGGTGAACCTTATCAGGAATGGCTGGCCAACCAAAATGACCCCAAGACCCCAGCAACGACTGATCCAAGAAGTCACAAGAGACCCCACAACAATACAACCCCACAACACATATGGACAACCAACCATTCACACTCACATTCATACCTATGGACAATTTGGCGTGGCCAATTAACCTAGCATGTTTTTGGAATGTGGGAGGAAACCAGAGTACCCGGAGAAAACCCATGCATGCATGGGGAGAACATGCAAACAGAGATGGCCAAGGGTGGAATTGAACTCCGGTCTCCTAGCTGTGAGGCCCGCACGCTAACCATTCTGCGACCGTGCAGCGGGTGTGAAATGGTCAACTATGAATTATTTGACCAAATTATTAACTGGACACAGGCTGCTTCATAACCATGCAATTTATCCCAGCCAATAGAAAGAAAAATGCTAGCGATGATATACCGCAAAAGTTATAATGAAATATTTGCTACAATTCTCCATTATTTATGACATCGAGGGGAAAATCATTTCAATGAGCATCTTGATGACGTGTCTGTATGGTGTGTTCAGGTGCAGACGGACATCAGCGTGGACTCCAAGCACCAGACGCTCCAAGGTGTGGCCTTCCCCATCCACAAAGATGCGGTGGCAGCACTTGAGCGTTTCAGGCAGCGGCAAATCAACTACGTACAGCTGGTGAGTGCTGGGGGACTTAGAGGGAGAGCAGGCGGCTTGTTTGACAGACAGGAAGAAGAAGACAATCCATCATGTGTCTTTTGTCAGCGGCGGACACAATGGCTTGTTCATGTGGCCTAAAAGGCCTTTGTGAGGCTTTCAAAGCATCACACCATGGTATTAATGCTCCGCACAAAAACAGAACTGTGTTTCAGTTGCATCTATCAACATACATTTGAACATCCATTTCCTTTCCTTGGTCAACAAGCAAGTGGACGCCGAACAGGAGCTCATCTGTTTGTGCAGCACCGAGCAAACAGAGTTGAGGGACCTGCCGTCCAGGATCCCCAAAGACTCTGCACGCTACCACTTCTTCCTCTACAAACACTCCCACGAGGGCGACTACCTGGAGTCCACAGGTGAGTTCAGTGTCGCCAGGGCTTCCTCTGTCTTTACCTGCTCTGATGGGTTCTTCTTCTCCTTCTTTGCAGTGTTCATTTATTCCATGCCTGGGTACAAGTGCAGCATCCGAGAGAGGATGCTCTACTCCAGCTGCAAAAACCCTCTGGTTGACATGGTGGAAAACCAGCTGAACATGGAAATTGAGAAAAAGGTGAAGTAACCATCCATTAACTATCCATGAAGCACAAAACCTAAAAAGGTGAGCCCCTGTGGATTCGGTTAATGAAATGATTCTTTCCAAGCACGTAAGCAAGTATGTACACGCTAGGGATGTATGTGAGTGAAATTGGTGGCCCCCTATTTGTGTAATGCATTATGGGGACGCCTTTTGCCATTTTGATTTTACTATAAATTGCCAACCCTGTGAAATATTTTGTCGTAGTAGTCGTAGTATCATCGGTGTGAAACAGAATTTCTGTTATGTATCTTCTCTCTTAGTTGGAAATCGACAGCGGCGACGACCTGACCAGCGACTTCATGTACGACGAGGTGCACCCCAAGCAGCACGCACACAAGCAGGCCTTCGCCAAGCCCAAAGGCCCGCAAGGCAAACGTGGCGGGCGCCGCATGACCCGACCCCCCACAGATGAACAGGAGAACATTTAAGAACGGACCATCTTGACACCTCGTGCACGTTCCATAGTGGAACATTCCAGAGATGTTGCTTGTTTTAAAAAGAATAGGATTCCCAAGCAGGTTTCTTTCACCCACAGTCAGCTATGCACGCCCATGTGACCTGAGCAACGCCACGTCTCCGTTTAGTGCATTCCCAGTGATTCATGTACCGATCACAATAACACCCCCCCCTTTTTAAGTTGCTCAAATTCTTTATTTGCATTCCTTAAGTCACTTCCTATGTGTAGTATGTATGTACGTGTGTGTGTGTGTGTGTGTGTGTGTGTGTGCAAGACTGGTGCTCCAAGGCAGAGATGATGATCCCACTCATAAGTGCATTTTATATTGCATTTTTTTTTTTACTGTGGTTTACATGGAGCGGAGAGAGAAAACACAAAAATCATCTGCTGAGAAACGTATTTTTCTATGCAAGTGCTGTAAATGTACATATGGTAGCCGTGTGTGTGTGTGTGTGTGTGTGTGTGTGTGTGTGTGTGTGTGTGTGTGATGTGGTAGTGATGCTGCTGAGGATCACGGTGGAATTGAACAAGGGGCTTCCAGAAATATTTCATCCATGTAAACTCTGTACAGCAGAGGAAGCTGTTAGAATCCCGGCCGAGAGGAAGAAAGCGTGAGAGCGAGCTTAGAGTAAGAAAGGGAATTTATGAAAAATGTCGTTGCAGCCACTCATCTACTGATTCCAATTATTAGACGAACTACCAAGCTCACCTCATCATGTTGTCAATGTCACTAGAAGTAGAGAAGCAAAAAAAAATTGTTTTCTTACAGATCTTTCTTTTTAAGGAGAATAAAATATTGAAATTGCACATCACGTGTTCTGGGTCATTTTATATGGATTTCATTCATTCATTCATTTTCTACCGCTTGTCCTCACAAGGGTGGCAGGCGTGCTGGAGCCTATCCCAGTTCTCCTCGGGCGGGAGGCGGGGTACACCCTGGACTGGTGGCCAGCCAATCACAGGGCACATATAGACAAACAACCATTCACACTCACATTCATACCTATGGATAATTTGGAGTGGCCAATTAACCTAGCATGTTTTTGGAATGTGGGAGGAAACCGGAGTACCCGGAGAAAACCCACGCATGCACTGGGAGAACATGCAAACTCCACACAGAAATGGCAGAGGGTGGAATTGAACCCTAGCTGTGAGGTCTGCGCGCTAACCACTCGACCGCCATGCCGCCAACATGCATACAAGTTAATGGAATCAATTTACAGTTACACCCTGGCAAATTTCCAAATGTTTTCTTTAAAAAATAAAATTAATATTTTTCCCCATAAATGAACACAATGGATCCTGATACATTTCCAATTCAATTTCAGCACGTTTTCCTCTAAAAATAGGCATTTATTTTGTCTCAGTAAATGATCTTAGTGCAGGGGTGGGCAAACTACGGCCCGGGGGCCACATCCGGCCCGCCAAGTGTTTGAATACGGCCCGCCCGTTCTTTCCAAAGTATTTCATTTAAAGTCAACATACAAGCTGGCATCATGGCTTGAGCCGACATTTTCATGGTTTGGCGGTTTTATCAATTTTGTTATTTCATGCGGTCTGTTGTTTACAAAGTGAAAAAAGGGACACAAGCACATAATAATAATAATATTAAATAATAAATGTATTCTTATTATTATAAATTTATAACGGACTTTACATCAAATAAATGATCTCAAAGTGCACATATAGCAGATTGCATGACACTTTTACAGATACAATAATTTCGTTATTTGATGCGGTCTGTTGTTTACAAAGTGCTCCTGAAAAAAGGGACACAGGCACATAATAATAATAATAATAGAAAATAATAACAAATAATAAAAAATAATACTAAATTTATTCTTCTTATTATAAATTTACATAACAGTAATAATAATAAAAATAATAATATAAAATAATAACAAATAATAATAATTTATTCTTATTATAAATTTATAACGCACTTTACATCAAATAAATTATCTTAAAGTGCACATATAGCAGATTGCATAACACTTTATGCGGTCTGTTGTTTACAAAGTGCTCCTGAAAAAAGGGACACAGGCATATAATAATAATAATAATAATAATAATAATAATAATAATAATAATAATAATAATAATAATAATAATAATACATTTATTATTATAAATTTATAACGCACTTTACATGAAATAAATGATCTCAAAGTGCCCATAAAGCAGATTGCATGACACTTTTACAGATACAATAATTCCAGCTGGACTGTTTCGTGTAAAATATCGAGTGTGGCCCCCCCGTTAATTTTGTTAAATCAATGCGGCCCGCCAGTCAAAAAAGTTTGCCCACCCCTGTCTTAGTGGCTCCCCACACACGTCACGTTCATCATTCAAGCCTCTGCAAATTTGCTGATTTTTGGACAAAAATGTAAATGTTTTTTCCCCCTTATGAATAATTATTATTTTTCCCCCTTATGAATAATGCAGTGGATCCCCACACAATGCAGTGGATCCCCACACATTGGCGCTTCAGCATCCACACCCCCCATATTTCTGGGTAAAAAAAAGTGTATTTTTTTTGTCACATAAAATGGGCATTCCACACAAACATCAATTCTACTGCAGTGGATCCCACTACATTTGCAATTGCAAAAAATAGCTGTGACTGGCCCCACCATGGCTCCACCATGGCTCCACCATGGCTCCACCATGGCTCCACCATGGCTCCACCATGGCTCCACCATGGCTCCACCATGGCGCCACCATGGCTCCACCATGGCGCCACCATGGCTCCACCATGGCGCCACCATGGCTCCACCATGGCGCCACCATGGCTCCACCATGGCGCCACCATGGCTCCACCATGGCTCCACCATGGCGCCACCATGGCTCCACCATGGCGCCACCATGGCTCCACCATGGCTCCACCATGGCGCCACCATGGCTCCCATTCCATGGATCGTCTTACATTGGCATTGGCGCCCTCCACAGCGGGATACCTGCAACCCCAGCCCTCGGGTTAATTACAAGGTTTTTTTTTATTACATCAATTGCTGAAAAATAAAATATTTCACTCTTAATATTCTGTTATATTGCAGAGCAGATTCAAGTAAGCACCACCAAGGAACTTTCCCACTGCTAAAGCATCAGTCTAGATTACGTCTTACTTACCGCACTTTTATGTCTACTGTATCTACTGGGTAATAGGAGTGTAAAAGTGACTATGGTGATATTTCATGCCTTGAGGGCTCTAATAATGTCAGCAACTGTATTTAGAAAGTCTTAACAGGTTTTCTATATTCTAACTAGCAAATTTTCAACAATTATTAATTACAAAAAATATTTTTGTAAATATTTCTATTAAAATTATTACTAAATTATTTAATTAAACATTTTTATTATTTTATTATAACATTTTTACTAAATTACTAAAAATGTGTTTTTCATGAATTGAACTTTTTTTTTATTAAAAACATTTTGTACCCCAATTCAACATTTGTGGAGGAATTGTGAGGAGGATAGGTACAAATAGTACATACAGTACATACAGTGCATCCATACTGTACTGCAGGGGTAGTTTTTATTGCACAAACACACGACTCACTTAAAAAAAATTAAAAAGTTGAACTGTTAATATTCCATACCTTAATAATAATAATATACTGTGTTGCCTGTAGTACAAAATTACATGCATGCTGTTTTTCTTTAAATACAGTATACTATATACATAAATGACAATGTCATTTTCAAAGTGTCTGAGCAGACTCACAAACATCCTGATATTCTTTGGACATGCTGGAACCATCTCATCTGCTCCATCATCTCCATCTTTCTTTTCTTCATTTCTTTTCTTGATTCTGCATACTTTAGTTTCCTTTCTGTTTTGCAGCATCTTGTTCTGGAACTATTTCATTCTGGAAGTGATGCCACGTTTGTTGTATGTTTGTCTAAATAAAAAAATGTACATTAAGAAATCTGAACAGAACAAAACAACCACCGGCATCACTCGGGCAAACTTGGCGTAAAACTTCCTGTATTCGATTTATTTTGTTGCGCAACAAGGATATGACAAGATGCCCACGCATGCAGTTTATAGGGAACTGTCCGGTGTATATTTCTCTTCTCTCTGGGATTAATAAAGTATATCAATCAATCGTATTCATCTTGTGTTTGAGTCCTAGGCACACGATTCCAGCGAGATAGTCTTGACCACTCCTTTCAGCTCAGACACCACCTGTTGACAAAAACGTCATTTGCTACCAAAGCTGAACATACAGTGTTTTTTCCTTTTTTTTCCTTCCGTTTTTTCCTCCGCCCACCTTCCATCAATAGCTGTGGAAAGGTAGTCTAGCGTCAGTACCTGCGAGACGAGCGGTCGCCTGTTCTTCCTCTCGTGGAGACAGCTGCTGGCCAAGCAGTAGATGCTCTCCGCCATGCTCAGGTCCCAGTCGCTCATCCTCTTGTCCATGAAGGCCTCCAGGGTGAGGTCCTCGTCTTCGTCATCGATGTCATGCCTCATGTCCATCTGCCGTAGCGAAGCGGGGACTTATTTTCATCCACAGGTTCATGGTGCAACTGACACAAAGCCGATCTTACCAAAAACTGCGGCTCGCGGTTTTCATCTGCCGGGGCGAGTCCAGATAGGATTTCTAACAGCACCTGAAGATGACACATTTATTCTTCTTAATCCCCAATGGATTTACTTGTGTTTATTCATGTTATAAAAGGGTGTCCAAAGTGCGGCCTGGCAAGCATTTATGGCCCACAGAACATCAAAACAAATATTTAACTTGAAATCAAACAGCAAAAATTGAAAAATGGGAAGAAAAAAAATTATAATATTATAAACAAACATAATATATATTATATATATACAAATATATTATAAAATATATAATATTTTTATAAAAATCTAATGTATAAAATAAAGACAGAAATGTTCAATAAATATGATATTGATATATATGCTATAATGTATAAATATAGCAGCCTACCACTCCAAAGCTGAAGATGTCAGATTTGGGTGTGATTTCCCCTCTGAGTGCCTCGGGGGCCATGTATGCGCAGGTACCCACGATCATCTCCGTCATCACCGTTGTCGCCGTCCGCTTAGCAGAGGCTCTCGTCAGTCCAAAGTCTGAGATTTTGGCCACCAGGTTTTCATCTAGCAGGATATTTGCACTGCCACAACGCAAATTGTTTTGAACTGTTTTGCAATTTAACATGGTGTTGATTAATCATGATTAATCACACCTGAGTAACATGATTAATGTTTTTAATCAGCACTAATACATTACAAAATAAGTTTTTGACAAAATGGATCTGGCTGGAGAAGGTTGGACAGCCCTGCCAGAGGCAGACCTGATCTAAGGTGGCCGTGTCGTGTTTATTGGTTGGAGATGTTAAAGTGTGTGTGTGTGGCAGTAAGAAAAGCTCTGGACTGGCTTGGGAAGAAGTTGTTTGGCGCCACCTGTCGGTTTGCACATATACATGTCTCCACCCGTCTCATACTGGAATACTGGATGTACCTTTTGACATCTCTGTGGACGTGATGGTTGCTGTGTAAATAATCCAAACCTCTCGCTGTGCCATCAGCGATCAAGCATCTCTCCTTCCAGGACAGGGGAGGACTTCCTTCCTGAAAGAAGAAGCAACAAAACGGACAGAAAAGGTGAGTAGGACTAATAGGACAGAACCTCTGTGACGAGATGGTGCTCACCCAGCAAGCTAGTCTGTCCAGCAGAGACCCGTTAGCCATGAAGGCGTAGACCACACACGGGTGCGGCCCATCACGGGAGTAGCCCACCATGTCCACCAGGTTGTCATGTTTCAAGCTGATGAAATACAAAAATTGGACCTTCATGCTTTCTTATCTTACATTTTTTACATACAAACACCCGAGACTTACACTTTAAGCGTTTGCACCTCCTGCTTGAACTGAATTTGCAGCTCGTCGGGCGATACGTCATCTACCTGAACACGCCACGTGAGTCCCTCCAGCAACACCGTTTATGACCTTGCAGAAGCTGACGTTTTACTCACCGGGTTGAGCTTCTTCACCGCCACAGCTGTGTTGCACAGAACACCTTTGAAGACGGTCCCGAAGCCCCCCTCCCCGAGCCTGCAGCCGCCGGCAGACACGGGACGCTCGTCAAAGTTTCTGGTCATGTTCCTCAGCTCGTCGTAGGAGAAACTGGTGAAACCTGGGGGGAAAAACACTTTAGAATGTCGGCCTCTCTACTGCCACCTGCTGATCGAGCACCTCAAACTGTCATGGCTGCAAAACGCTTGTGCAGACGTCAAAGCCGGAACAGAAATATCGATCAAGAAAAAGTGCGCTTTTGGGGAATTTTGTCCATCATCCACAATCCTGATGTGAGACATGAACAGACTACTCAAAGTCACACACTGATGCCGTCTAAAGAGCCTAAACAGGGGTCCCCAACCGCCGGGCCGGGGACTGGTACCAGTCCGTAGTGTTTTGCTACCGAGCCACACAGAAATAATATATAATTTATTAACGAGTCACTGTCTCCCATCACACCCAGATGGGACCATCTCGTCTCTACAAAACAAGCTCTTGCCTCCCACTGATTGAACGGCTGAGTTATATTTTCCCTGCACTTAACATTTGCTTTTAGCCCCGTCGTGTTATTTTATATTTGCTGTATTTGTCTGCCACACATTGCCGGTCTGTGAAAAAAAGACCCAAATCACAAAACAGGTTGGGGACCCCTGGCCTAAAGCACCTCCAAAAGGTTCTATGCGCATATATTAGGGCCGTCAACAGATGAAAAGACTTAATCCTGATTATTCACACCTTTCGTCCAAAATTAACTCACAATTAATCACAGATAGAAATGTTTTTAATCTCTAATAAGTAGCAATGTAAATCTCTGTGCTAAACGATTTGATACGCAACAACATCAAATTTTTTGTAAAGTGATATCAATTTTGGAAATATGGGCCATCATTTTATTAAAAAAATATACAGTTAGAAAGTCTAAATTCTAACCGAAACAGTAATATGTACAGGTACATGACGTGTACACGACGCAACACTCAAATAATGGACCAAAAATAGCATAGAGTTAAAGGGGACCTATTATACTATTATACTCATTTTATTCGGGCCCTGGTATTGAGTTGTGGACTCCTATAGAGCAGCACCAGACCATAACTCGCAGAAAGCTTTCGAGATCTTCCATACTGTGTGCCTCTTCCAGCAGTGCCTTTTTCCCGCTCAAAATGTCTGTGTAATTTACCCCACCGTTGGACCTCTTCCCGCCGAGCCCACTCGACTGTGATTGGCCACACTCCCAAGTGATCCGGAGGACTTCCGGAAACGTAGTTCCGTGTTTACTGAGTGCAGGCAATCTGCAGCCCGTATGAGGACGTCAGTAGAACTTGCCGTTATACACAACTCTGTAAAACCGAGCTGTCAAGGCTCACTTCCAAATGCGCAAACCTCATTATCTGACGCCTTGGCAGGGTTTAACACGAGAATCCAACATGGTAACTGGATTTATAGGTCAGGAAAAAGCATGATAGGTGAAATTCCCAAACAGCAACCTTGTGTGTGGTTTGGTTTGCTCTTCTCTTCTTGGATGCACGGTTGAAGCTGAGCAGGAGCTAATTTTGTCTTCTCTGTCTCATCCAGCTTCCAGGTTGGAGACGTTGGCAGGCTGCTGCATGCTTGTGCTGCAGGACAAGGATGGGGCGTCTCCATGGAAACGTCCTCATCCGCTGTGAGTGGATGGAAAAATCCTGTTAGCAATGTGCTATAGACAGTGATGCAGGCCAGCCTGCTTCAATGCTAGTTCATCAGCACCATAACCAAGTTCACTACCTTAAGTGGCCTGAAACCACAAGATATGATGATACGATTTGTAGAAGACCACAACGTGTCCCACGTGGCATCGTCCAATTTTTTTCTTTGTGTAAGTACAAAGAAATGTGCAGATTTTACTTAGAAATGATTCATACCAGGTAAGAGCAGGCTAGCGGCTGCCAATAATTTGTGGCTCTTGAGGATGTCTACAAGTTCTCCCACTGTGGAGTTGGACACACCCCAGTCCTGCAGCAGCTCCACCGTGGGACTCTTCCCCTGCCTGACCAGGGTCTCAAACCGCCTGCAAATAAACACACACACATTCAGAAGATAGAATGCATGCTAAAATACACAGCAGGACAGGATTAGAGGCACAAACTTGTGGGAGGAAAGCTGTAATTTGTCAAGAAAAGGTCAAACAGAAAAAAAGGAAAATATGTCATGCTGATTAGAATTTTGCTAGAATCAAAGTAAAACATCTTAAATAATAGTGAGTATATACTGTATATTTTTGAAATTACCATATAGGGTGTAAATCTGGGTAAAGTGCAAAAGGGGATTGTAAAAAAGAACAAAAACGTATGATGGCACTGAAATCCCATAACGTTTCTTTTTTTTTTAATTAGCAACTGAGCAATTAGCAAACTGACTGAGTACTGTCCGAATATTTCAATATTATGACACATTGATTTTTGGGTTTTCTTAAGATGTATACCATAATAATCCAAATTAAGACAAACAAATTGTGGAATAGTTCACTGCATGCAAAATGAATCTAGAATATATGACGGTTTCAAAATTTGAATGAACTTTTTGACACGGCCCTGTATAGGTTTACATTAAAAGTTTGGATGCTTTGTTTTTTTCTATAGTATTTCTTACAATATTTGGTCATTTCGTGTTTTCTGATTGCACGTTTTTCGCACAGTATATACACCACACGGGTAAGAGGACCATAATAATAAGTGATGACATACTTAACATGCTGCTGAGAGTACTTCAAGTCGCCGTCTGACTTCCGGATAGATGTGATGACGTCTTTCCATCTGTCCTGCGGGTCTAAAAAGTCGGCCAACCTACAAAGCAGACTGTAGCCTAGCTTACGAATATAAGTAGAGGGAGTCACCGAGTTTTTTGACATTCTGTGACCAACACCAAATAGCTGAATGAGGATTTACGTCTTCTTTCTACGCTGACATGTTTGGAGCCGTCCTTAACAAATGTGGGATTTTCCTATATTGAGTAACTTCCTCAAATGCAACACTCCCCCCTCCCCTTCCTGTTTCTGTTTCTACTCCAATGCGGAACTTCAAAAAAGGTTGAAAAAGTACCGTAAAAAGGCAATACTACCCATTTTATTGCCCCCACGGTGACTGCACGGAGAGCTTCATCACCAAAACTTAGTGTTTTGGTAGAAATGAGCCCGAAACCTCGAAGCTTGTGTCAGACGTCCTGAATCACACCGCTTCACCTGGGACCTGAGCTGCCAATATCACGTGACCGAAGCTTCATACGTTCCAAACGGACTGGCGGCTGCCATGCTTTCACTGGTTATTTTGGCATTAAACATTAAACAATGTTGGCTTGTAACGACAGCACTGTCGAGTTTATTTGTGCATTTGTGATGGCGACCTGTGTTTGATTCCTTTTAGTGACATAGATTGTGTTGACATCACGCTTCCATCAGATGTCGCCAATGTTGCTTTTCACTGTAGCGTCAAAGCTCCGAATCTGTTCCGGTGACGTAAGTATGTTTCGGAAACTGGCTACGAGTGTATCTTAACAGTTTTTCTTAAACTTCCAAACTTGGGGCCTCCAGCGCCACCTATAGGGCCGCAAAAAACTTTTCAGTTTTGCACCAGTGGGGCAGCCGAGGGCTGTGGGCCTGCGTAGTAGCTTATCAACTGGAGACACCAGAGATAGGCTAGCCGCTATGCTACTGTATGTTAGCCATGAGACTCTCAGTTACAGTGCAGCTTCCGACCAGATAGTGGCGGTAATGTGTCAGTCAGTTGTTTAACAAGCTCACAGAAGATCAGAAGAAGACATTCAACTACAACTACAACGTAGAAGTAGGAGTGGTGCCAGCCCCCCCACCCCCACCCCACCACCAAATACAACATATTTACGTAAGTACAATCCTGACTTTTGTGAATGGAGGAAGCGAGGCAGAACCGCGAGCTATTGTGAGCAGTGCGGTCTGACGCTAACTAACACTTTAAAAGTATTTAGATCTGCCTTCACATTTTTCTTGCTTGATTTGTTCCATGAATGAACAGCAAAAGTTAAGATAGGTTTAATCATCTTTGTGATTATCGTATTTTATCATGTCATGTTATTATTAAATAAACTTTATTCAGGTTTTAGCTTGTTAAACTGTGAGTGGATTTGATTTATTAGTGAAAACAAATGAATGAGTTCAATGAAATCTATGGTGTTAGTATTTAATGGCCCCGGGCCACTCTGTACTGAAAACATCGGCATCGACGTCAAAAAGGTTAAAAACCCCCGTCTTAAGACCTCAGAGAGGAAAATTTTGCCATAATAATATTGTTAATAACTACTTTATCATCTCTAATTTACGATTATATTATTCACTTATATCATAACCGGACAAAGGTTTCACAATTACCTTTATTGGGCAAGTCAGACTATTTTAACACGCTTTTTATTTAATAGTTATGCTATGTTTATAGAGGATTTATTTTGTACTTAGCTTGTGAATGATGACTGTCTTATGAATTTGTGTTTCTATAAAAGTCTCAGTAGCATATTAACAGGAAATAATGTTTGCAAGCTGACTTGATAGATGATGTGCTGGGCAAACACCCTCACAAACATGCTGGTTTCACTTCAGTTGATGATGACAGACACAAGTCATCATGGTCCTTGTTGTTGGACAACAACTAATGGTAATACTAATGATTGTTTTCTATATATATTTCAGTATATGTTTACGGAACCAGTTCAGGCAGAAGTTATTATATTTAGTGATTCCCAGCAAGAGAAACGGCATTTCACACGATATGTGATGTTTATGTGAACATGAACGTGAAATATCCTCCAAACTGTGTAACTTACTGTTCCATGGTAAGTTTAGGGTGACCGTCCAGTAGCTCCGAAATACTTTTCAATTAGACTTTATTCGTTTTATTCAATCAGATGTTATTTATGATCAACTCCATACTTTATTCATTTTTTTCAATTAGACTTTATTTATTATCAACTCCATACTTTATTCATTTTATTCAATTAGACTTTATTTTTTATCAACTCCATACCCAGTATGGCGTTCATTCATAGATAGGAAGCACTTTGGGCATGTGACCAATCACAGCAGAGTGGGCATGCCTGGAGGCAAGCTGTGGGTGGAATAAATTTTAAAAAGCACAAATCCAAGACAGGCTGCACACCGGCCAAGTGGTTAGCGTACAGGCCACACAGCTTGGAGACCCGACTCCAAATTTTGATTTGTGAATGGTTGTTTGTCTATATGTACCCTGTGATTGGATGGCAACCAGCCCAGGGTGTAACCCGCCTCTCATCCGAAGACAGCTTGGATAGGCTCCAGCATACCCGCGACCCTCATGAGTGTAAGCGGTAGAAAATGAATGAATGGAAATGGAAATGGAAGAAATACAGCTTGAATGGGTGCATGAAGGTCTAGAAAGTTTTCTGTGCGGGTTATTGTGCCCAACTCAATACAAAGGGTCGAAAAATGACCATAATAGCCTTTAAAGGCCTTTAAAGTGAGGAAGGCTAGATCGTCATAGGAGGCTCGAGAAGGAGCCCACAAAAGCCCACAAAAATATTTGAAGTGTGAATGTTTGTTATCTACTAACAAGTGTTCATATGAGAAAATTGTCACTCACAAGAAGAAGAAAATGCCAACATGCAGACGTTAGTTTTACGTTGGACATTGGATGTTAGGCTTTATAGCTACAGCAGTAGTTCCCCCTCAATGTGCCCATACTGCTATGTCATGGTACGGGGAGATTGCACTGGAAGTGCCGCTCTAACCACTTGTTTATGCTACTGACCGCCCGTCTTCCGGCCTTCACAATAACAGTGGATTCTGTGGGGGTACAAAATAAGGGCGTCACAAAAAACAGCTTATAGGAGTTTGTTGAAGAAAAATAAGTCGTGTATTCGAAATCACACGACAAATAGATCTATAACCATGTACAATGGTTAGTCCTATCCTAAAAGTACAGTATTTTGCAAACTGATTTTTCCAATTTTAGCTTTTATTATATAGTGCAAAGACAAACAATGTTGTTTGTGAGACCTAATTTGGCCCTAGAAATGGAACGCGGACCAATAATTAAGCCTAGCTATGTGTATATTCTTACAAAGTGCGGCTCCTGGTTCTCCCAAGCAAGAAGGTGGTAGCAGGATGGAGCAAGGAAGGAGAAAGAAAAAGAAGTCTCCAGCAGCTTGGGATCAGGGGCAGAGGGAGGAGTAAGTGTCATAGTTGCTTAAATCAGCTCTGGAGGCTCTTGGCAGGAGGAGGAAGTGATCAGAGGAAGTCATGGAGAACAATTATGGACAATCGACACGCTCCTTGTAAGAAGGCCGGAGCTCTCTGTTCTCCAACCAGAACATCAGCTCCGTTCTGTTGCAAAATATATTATCACTTACTAACCTTACACTATATTTTAACGGCCCGTGTAGTCCCCTGTGCTACCCACAGAGGGCAGCAGCTCCCCATGATTACTCACTGCAATCAACACGTGCTTAATATATTGCATATAACAAGAAATCCCACTGTGATTTCACAAAGTTAGGGATTCCATTGAAGTGCCTTCAAAGAAAACCATCGGTGGTATGTGGCTGTGTGTTTTGCGGGGGGTTTCACAAATAGCTGTGGTTTATTTTTTTAAATGAGGCAACAGAACCAGAAATTGGGATAAATATGAAAGACTTCCAAGCTTCTTTCCCCCTTTTGGCTTGTAGCACATTCTATTCAGGGAATGTTTGTTGGCTTTTTTGCTTGCTGTTGCAATGCATTGCACTCCAGTGGGCAGCAACACTGCCATCACATTTAAAGTCTCATGGCCACAATCCCAAATGCTGTGTGAGTAGAGATGTGCGTTTCATGTCATTGTCATTGGATTTTTTTTTGTGCAACTGCTTTTGTATAAATGGATTAACCCCGTGGAAAAAGCAACACATCTGTTCCTTCCATCGAATCAACTCTGCTTTCTCCTTCTGACTTCTGACTCACGGGTGCTTGACATCTCCTCGAGTTTGACTCACAGGTGCTCGGCAAAGATTCAAGTTACACTGACTCACAGGTGCTGGATGAAGAGTTGACTTTCGCTGACTTGCAGGCGCTTGACAAAGATTCAAGTCTCACCGGAGACTTGACTTGATTTTCGCTAACTCCCAGTGAGTTTTACAGACTAATGGTTACATGACAAAGACTCGAGTGACTCATGTGCTTGAAGAAAAGTTGAACTTCACTGAGTCATGGCTAGTTGACGAAGACTTCAGTTTCACAGAGTCTCAGGTAATCGACGAAGATTCGAGTTTCAAAAGCATAAACTGCAGATGTCTCTATTTAGTAAAGAAACAAATATTGGCATTAACAGCTGTGGCTGTAGGTAACCGCCTGATGTATTTTTTTAATTAACCCCACTAGTATCATGAGTTGACAGCATCCAGGAGCTTTAGATGTAGCTCTGCAAATTGAAAATCGTGAATGTTGCTTGTGGTACTTTTGTTTGCAATGCAGTCATCACCAATAATGCTGTTTCAGCAGTTTACTCCTGAGCGCTGCGTACTACAACATTGGTTCTGTTGCCGCTGTATGCCGTTGTGCATAAATGATCATGTGTCAAAGACCGCTTGGTTTTCTTTTCTACGTTTTCTTTTCTCCTTGACTAGGAGCTTGATTGAGACGTTCTTCTTCCACATGTGGAGATGTTTCCTCAAGCCCAGATGGGCTCTTGATGCTAACCTCCTCGTGTACAATAACACATTTTGATGCGTCCTAATTTGTTTTGAGGCATCCTGATCTAAGGTTTCCCCCTTTATCATCTTCTTGTATTGTCATCTTGTAAAACCTTTGGAAAAACCTTACAAGTCATTTTGTCCACCCGGGGGCAGATTGGAAGGCTGACTGGAATCGCTTACAATGAGCTTCACAGGGACTTCAAAGGAAAATGTATGTATTCCACCCAGGTGGTTTGGTCATCTGGTAGAAAACAATGCCCCACCTGGTAGAGTATTACTTCATTCGTGGGGCAGGGTGGTTGGGGGGGCTGACAAGACATGTACTGTAGATTGGGGATGACCTGTATACAGTATGTTTGTGTAAAGCAGTGCTTTGCAATTATTTTCTGTCATGACCCCAGAGGGGGAAATACTGTAAATGTTTTCGGGTCCCCCTGAAATATTAAATAATAGAGAAATAATAATATCTCTTTATTTATCTGTGCAGTACAGACTGAACGATTTGTATTTGCTCATACATGTCTTTTGTACAATTACCAAACAGCATGATTTCAGTTTTACTCAGGTTTAAGGATTTAAGGATTATCTGTTATTATCAAATCATCGTTTTATTAAGAACATTTCATCTCTGACCTTTTTAATGACCTTCGTGCTTTATGGTGGCATCATCCGCAAATAATCCCAACTTCAAGTCTGTCGTAACTTTGCAGATGTCCTTGATAGACAGCTTGAAAAGTTTTGGTCCTAGTATTGACCCCTGGGGTATGCCGCACGTGATAATTTAAACTTGCAGATGTGTGTTCTCCTATATTTACATATAGCTTCCTGTCAGCTTTTGACCCAGTTCAGAACTAATCCTCTGATTTCGTACCTTTTAATTTAGTTATTAGGATGTTATGATTGATTGTATCAAAATCAATCCATGAATACTGCAGTTGCAAACTTTCTATGATCGATAGCGTTAGTGATTTCCTCTGTAATTTCAATCAGTGGCATGGCGGTAGAAATGTTAGCTCTGTGTCCGTGCTGACTTTCTGCAAGTAATTCTCTCGTATTAATACACTTGTCCAACCTGTTGAATATTAATTCATTTTCTACCACTTACCCTCACAATATCCCTATCCTTGCGGGGGTGCTGGAGCCTATCCCAGCTGTCCTCGGCCGGGGTGCACCCTGGACGATAGATAGATGGATATAGACAAACACACCACGCCAAACTCACATTATACTTGTGCTCGCCAATTAACCCAACATGTTTTTGGAATGTGGGAGGAAACTGCAGCACCTGGAGAAAACCCACACACGCACAGGGAGAACATGGAAACTCCACACAGAGATGCCTAAGAGGGGAATCAAACTCAGGTCTCCTAGCTGTGTGGCCTGTGCGCTAACCACTCGACCTCCGTGCAGCCATGTTGTTGAATAGCTTCTCTGTAATTTTAGAGAACTGTGGTCATGAGGAGACTGGCCGGTTTCTAAAGTTAGTTTCTAAATTGATGTTCATCTTCAGTTTTAAAAATTGGATTTTCCAATCTGAAATGAAAAATTACTGATGCATGTCAGCGGTCCTAGGATCCCATTGATTACCCTTTTTATAGTTTCCATTTCGATTCCATTACAGTCAACTGATATTTTTGCTTTGCAATTATTGACAATATCAATGATTTAGTTTCTGTCACATCAGTGAGAAACATGGAATTAGGATTCCTCTTTATTGTCTCATTCCTTTCCTCCCTTGTCCTGAATTTTGGAATTCCTTCTTCCAGTTTTGGACCAATATTTACAAAGTATTTGTTGAATTCTTCAACTATCTCATTCATATCATCATTATAGGTGTTTCCAACCATGAAATAATGAATACATAAATAATGCCATTACATAATACAAACATTAATGAATAAAAATGGCCTTAAATAATAACAAAATAGATCGTTTTGTTATTAAGTAATACAATACAATACAATACATGTGATTGATTGGGTGAAAATGAGTTCTGCACATAAAATCTTTTTTTACAGAACAAAAGGTGTTTCTTGACAAAGGGAGCAGAGTTTGTGTGTGTCAACGATGAGTGTATCCTTTTAACTTCAACCACAGTTTTTGGGACGGGGAGCTGATTGCTCCACACTGTGATTGCAGAGTAGATCAAACGCTGCGTGAGCGTCATGAGGCTGAGGACACAGGGTGAGCATGTCCAGACCATGCTTCTGGTGACATGCCAATGTTTGAGATTATCATAAGGATACACAAGAAGGAGCTACAAACCCACTGAAATACATTTGTAGCCTGGAGGTAATATTAGATAATATAAAAATAATATCACAGATACAGTGTTACTTGAGTAAGTTGGTGGTTAATACATACAGTGAAGAAAATAAGTATTTGAACACCCTGCTATTTTGCTATTTCTCCCACTTAGAAATCATGGAGGGGTCTGAAATTTTCATCGTAGGTGCATGTCCACTGTGAGAGAGATAAACTAAAAAGAAAAATCCAGAAATCACAATGCATGATTTTTTAACAATTTATTTGTGTGATACAGCTGCTAATAAGTATTTGAACACCTGAGAAAATGAATGTTAATATTTGGTACAGTAGCCTTTGTTTGCTATTACAGAGGTCAAACGTTTCCTGTAGTTTTTCACCAGGTTTGCACACACTGCAGGAGGGATCTTGGCCCACTCCTCCACACAGATCTTCTCTAGATCAGTCAGGTTTCTGGGCTGTCGCTGAGAAACACGGAGTTTGAGCTCCCTCCAAAGATTTTCGATTGGGTTCAGGTCTGGAGACTGGCTGGGCCATGCTAGAACCTTGATATGCTTCTTACGGAGCCACTCCTTGGTTTTCCTGGCTGTGTGCTTCGGGTCGTTGTCGTGTTGGAAGACCCAGCCACGACCCATCTTCAATGCTCTGACAGAGGGAAGGAGGTTGTTCCCCAAAATCTCACAATACACGGCCCCAGTCATCCTCTCTTTAATGCAGTGCACTCGTCCTGTCCCATGTGCAGAAAAACACCCCCAAAGCATGATGCTACCACCCCCATGCTTCACAGTAGGGATGGTGTTCTTCGGATTGTACTCTTCATTCTTCTTCCTCCAAACACGCTTATTGGAATTATGACCAAAAAGTTCTATTTTGGTCTCATCTGACCATAAAACTTTCTCCCATGACTCCTCTGTATCATCCAAATGGTCATATGCAAACTTAAGACGGGCCTTGACATGTGCTGGTTTAAGCAGGGGAACCTTTCGTGCCATGCATGATTTCACATCATGACGTCTTAGTGTATTACCTACAGTAACCTTGGAAACGGTGGTCCCAGCTCTTTTCAGGTCATTGACCAAGTCCTGTCGTGTAGTTCTGGGCTGATTCCTCACCTTTCTTAGAATCATTGAGACCCCACGAGGTGATATCTTGCATGGGGCTCCACTCCGATTGAGATTGACCGTCATGTTTAGCTTCTTCCATTTTCTAATGATAGCTCCAACAGTGGACCTTTTTTCACCAAGCTGCTTGGTAATTGCTCCTTTTGCTTGTGTGAAACTCCGTCCAATATTTGTATTTGGAAAAGTTTTGAAGAACTATATACTGTAAAAAAATAATTTCAATGTTTATCATTAATGTGGTGTTAGTGACAATAACTGGTTTTGGAGAATTTAATTGGTTCTCACCGTTATCACTCTGTGATTGTTAATATCACTCTGTGATTGTTAACTCTTATTGGTAGCTAGGAGGGTTGGGGTGGGGCCAGTGGCAGAGGAGGAAGGAAGCTGGAAGAACGGGAGATCGGTAGGAGGAGGAGGAAGTAACGAAAATTTGTGAGTGTATGACCCATTGACTTGACTATTCTGTTTGATTATAGCGGCGCATGTAAACAAGAGATTGGAATATTGCTATATATACCATTGTTTTCATTCCACCCTCGGCCATCTCTGTGTGGAGTTCGCATGTTCTCCCCGTGCATGCATGGGTTTTCTCCGGGTACTCCGGTTTCCTCCCACATTCTAAAAACATGCTAGGTTAATTAGCCACTCCAAATTATCCATAGGTATGAATGTGAGTGTGAATGGTTGTTTGTCTATATGTGCCCTGTGATTGGCTGGCGACCAGTCCAGGGTGTACCCCGCCTCTCTCCCGAAGACAACTGGGATAGGCTCCAGCACCCCGCGACCCTCGTGAGGAAAAAGCGGTAGAAAATGAATGAATGAATGAATGAATACCATTGTTTTCCGAAAAATGTCATTCGTAAAGAGGAAAAACTCCCCATGTAAACGTGGCTAATGTTTTGCAAGACCCACTGGAACAGGCCTGCAACGTTACTACGAACTAAAGGATCCGTGAATACAGTTGACAATGTATGTGTGTGTGGGAGAGAAAAATAGATGCCATTTTGTGGGACGATGACTCTTACGGTGAAAAAGGAGAAACTGCTGCTATTTTGTGTGATCCCCATTTAGACTGTAAATATTATTAGGTGTTGGCATACTGTTAGTTCATGTACGTTTTGCCCTACAGGTGTGTTTTAATACAGGATCGCTATGGGTTTAAACATTACCTTGGGCTTTTGAGTGTCTTATGCTGCAAGTCAGCGTTGCACTCATTAAGAGTCAGCAACTTATTAGGTGCACCGTTGTGGTCTCCACCTGTGTTTGAAGGAACCCAGCCACCCGTCATTTTCATTTGAGTGGCAATTGGGGTGCTACACATTCATGCCTCATACGAGTTATATGTTGAAATGCCTCTTTTATGCAGGATTGTACATGTCACAATAGAGCCTGACCGATATATCGGCGTATGATATATGGGACCGGTTATGACCACAGAGCCTCTTTAGGGACGCGGGGGTATGCTGGAGCCTATCGCAACTGACTTTGAGTTAGAGGCGGTATACACCCTGCCAATCACAACCATTCACACTCACATTCATACCTATGGACAATTTGGAGTGGCCACTTAACCGAACCTGCATGCTTTTGGAAGCCCAGGCACGCACAGGAAGAACATGCAAACTCCACACAGGGATGCCTAAGCCAAGATTTGAACGCAGGTCTTCCCGATCTCCTGACTGTGTGGCCAACATGCTAACCAGTCAGCCATAGTGCGAGCACCTTAATCAATGTTAATAATCAATGATCAATATTGCTTCCTATACCCAGCCCCTCTCTCTCTCTCACACACAACAACACGCTGTCTAAAAAAAATTGCCAACCTGGCAATTTTCTGGCTAGATCATCATTTTCTAGAGAGTGTTAGGAAGTTCCCTAACAGTTCCCTAACAGTTCCCTAACAGTCTCCACAAGTCCCTACCATTTGTGGAGTTTTTTTTATCATGTTACATCCCTGCTCCTGTTTGCTAAAAGTCCAAAGAGAAGGTGAACTGGCGTATCTAGTCATTTGGGGGCCCACGGCAAACCCAGGCATTGCAGCCCTCAAGCGTCCTTGTACTGCCCTGAAATTTTTTGATTAATTCACTGTGAATATATTTTTTTCCGTTTGACATCTATTAATCTGTCAGTTTAAAGGAAAACCTTTGGGGCATTTTGCCAATCACCCACAATTTTTATGTGAGAAATGAACACATATGTCTTTCTCTTTTCCGTGAGTTGTAAAGATATCAAAACTAGGGATGTCCAATATGGGGGGGGGGGGTTGACAATATAGACACCTAAAGTCACCGAAGGAGACATTAAGAACTTATAGATGAGGGAGTAGGCTGCATCTGCACTTCAGAAGGCAGTACAGTATATACAGTGCATCTGGAAAGTATTCACAGCGCTTCACTTTTTCTACATTTTGTCATGTTACAGCCTCATTCCAAACTGAATTAAATTAATCTCTTACCTCAAAATTCTACACAAAATACTCCATTATGACAATGTGAAAAAAGGTTTTTTTGACATGTTTTGAATTTAAAATAGAAAACAAAACAATCACATTTACATAAGTATTCACAGCCTTTGCCATGAAGCTCAAAATTGAGCTCAGGTGCATCTTTTTTCCACTGATCATCCTTGAGATCTTTCTACAGCTTAATTGGAGTCCACCTGCAGTAAATTCAGTTGATTGGACATGATTTGGAAATATAATAACTGTCTATATAAGGTCCCACAGTTGACTGTGCATGTCAGAGCACAAACACCAAGCATGAAGTCAAAAGAACTGTCTGTAGACCTGCGAGACAGGATTGTCTTGAGACACAAATCTGGGGAAGGATACAGAAACATTTCTGCTGCTTTGAAGGTCCCAATGAGCACAGTGGCCTCCATTATTCGTAAATGGAAGACGTTTGGAACCACCAGGACTCTTCCTAGAGCTGGCCGGCCTTCTAAACTGAGCGATCGGGGAAGAAGGGCCTTAGTCAGGGAGGTGACCAAGGCCCCGATGGTCACTCTGTCAGAGCTCCAGCGTTCCTCTGTGGAGAGAGGAGAGCCTTCCAGAAGGACAACCATCTCTGCAGCAATCCACCAATCCGGCCTGTATGGTAGAGTGGCCAGACGAAAGCCACTCCTTAGTAAAAGGAACATGGCAGCCCGTCTGGAATTTGCCAGAAAGCACCTGAATGACTCAGACCATGAGAAACAAAATTCTCAGGTCTGATGAGACAAAGATTGAACTCTTTGGTGTGAATGCCAGGCGCCATGTTTGGAGGAAACCAGGCACTGCTCATCACCAGGCCAATACCATCCCTACAGTGAAGCATGGTGGTGGCAGCATCATGCTGTGGGGATGTTTTTCAGCAGCAGGAACTGGCAGACTAGTCAGGATAGAAGGAAAAATGAATGCAGCAATATATAGAGATATCCTGGATGAAAACCTGCTCCAGAGCGCTCTTGACCTCAGGCTGGGGCGAAGGTTCATTTTTCAGCAGGACAACGACCTGAAGCACACAGCCAAGATCTCAAAAGATTGGCTTCAGAACCACTCCGTGAATGTCCTTGAATCCGATCGAACATCTCTGGAGAGATCTGAAAATGGCTTCGCACAGACGTCTCCCATCCAACCTGATGGAGCTTGAGACTTATTGCAAAGAAGAATGGGCAAAACTGCCTAAAGAGAGGTGTGCTAAACTTGTGGGATCACATTCAAAAAGACTTGAGGCTGTAATTGCTGCCAAAGGTGGATCAACAAAGTATTAAGCAAAGGCTGTGAATACTTATGTAAATGTGATTTTTTTGTTTTCTATTTTTAATAAATTCAAAACATGTCCAAAAAAACTTTTTTCACATTGTCATAATGGAGTATTTTGTGTAGAATTTTGAGGTAAGAGATTAATTTAATACAGTTTGGAAGCGCTGTGAATACTTTCCGGATGCACTGTACATATACACTGTATATGTATATAGCCATATATCCATGATATTATTATTCAGATATTGATTCATCACCTGAAGAAGCTATTTTTATTGAGCTAATATCTATATGGGAGAGTAATAACGTCAAGGGAGGGATAAAAAAGTGGATGAAAGAAATGATAAATATGATACAAATTTCTTCTGTTGATTTCTGTTTTTACTGCTTTTAATTTATTTAAAGTCAGTTTTTCCACACTAAAATAAATCACATAATTTTCTAGAGATTGATATCATGGAATTATCCGGTCCTTTTTGACTGAATGTTGAAGGTATGGGGACGTGGTTGCATGGAACTGCCACGGCTGAGTCTCACCATGCTGCATCTGCATTTTTTTTTTTGTGAAATATTTTAATAAAGTCACAAAAATTGTTAATGTTTTTCAGCACATTTGGATCTTAATGATGTCTTAAGTAGAGCTACAATATGCAAAAGCAAGAAGGTTGAGTGTGACAAAAAGTAATTTATTGAAAAACAACAATTAATCTGAAATAGGTTGTTTTAAGACCATCGCTCAAAAAACTCTCCAAACCAGAACAAACCAAATCTCAGTAGGACTCAGTAATAAGGGCACCAACTGTCTGGAAGTGATGGCCATTTTTATAAACTTCTCTTGCCATCCATCCCCAAATGTTCTCTATGGGATGGACCAACAGAGTGATGTTATTCTCCCTGAAGAAGTCCTTGGTCAAGCCAGCATTGGGAACTGTTGAAGAACCTAGCTGTTACCACACAGACCAGGGCCCTCAGTCATGAGGGATGTCCACTACAACATCTGCACGTAACCGTCCACCGTTTGACAACCCTGCACCACCTGAAGCGCCAGTGTTCCACTGAATGAAAAAGCACCCCAGATCATGATGGACCCCCCTCCACCGGGTAGAAAACATCTCAGGTGGGATCTCCTTGACATTCTCGCAATGTTCAACTGGTCTTGGAATTTTGATCAGGTCTGTCTTCAACTTACTGGTGGAGACTCCTGTGATGGCATCACTATCTTAAAACGATTTTTCGGCCTTTTGAATTGAACAGCAACACATGATAACCAGCACAGAAAGTGATTGGCTGAATGTGATATTGATCATGATATACGTATGCTATAGGTCCATATCGCCCACTCCTATTTTCTATTATTTATTTGTTTCAATAAAATCCTGGTATTTGGTTTATACCAGGATTTTACCAATCCGACCCACTTGGACTCCATGCGGCCCCTGAGCGAAAATGACATTTTAGATGGGCAACATGGTGTCCTCACAACAGCTGTCAAATGACCGGAAAACATAGCATGTTCTACATCAGGGGCCTCAAACTTGCGGCCCGCGGGCCAAATGCGAAGGTTTCATTAATGTTCATGTTAAAGGTTAAATAACTGTTAATACTGTTCATTTGAATCTGAAAAAAACATTTCTCTCTAACTCTATGTGGTTTGTCTTGTTTTCTGTTTTATTATTATTTTATTTATTTATTACTGATTGATTTATTTTCTTTATTATTGATTTGTTTATTTATTCTTCATCTTATTTTGTGTAGAAAAATAAAAATTAAGATGGAATGTTTTATCAGAGGTTTTCTTGTGGAAAACCGGAACCAAAGCACTAAAAAGTGTCGGATATAGCAGAAGCAAAAGCATTGAAGAAATTTTTTCTATTTATTTTTTTTCAGTTTTTAATGAAAGCTATTTTTTTTTTAAACCTGATGCGACCCAGCCTCACCCAGACCCTAGCTCCAGTGCCCCCCAGGTAAATTGAGTTTGAGACCCCTGTTCTACATCATGGGTTTATGCGAAGGCTACAAAAAGCCTTCTCCGAGATTTCAGCTATTAGTTTCCATCGTGAGGAACATCATGAGGGAAGGGTTTCTGTAAAGGCCAGAAGTGATAAGTCAGGAAAAATATCAGACAGGCCAAGGATGTTGAGACCTGTCAAAAACAACACACAGGCCACCAAAGAACGACAACATCAACACAAACGGAAAAGAACATTTGGACAAGCCAGCTTCATTTTGGATTGATTTTGTGGTGTATAATAATAATTTCACTCCTGAAATATTGCTCTATCCATCAGTTTCTTGATTTATTCAAATGAAATTGTAGATTAATTCTATTAACACCCAGTAATTAGTAAAAAATACCACTGTCAGTCGTCCGGAGCAATGTGCCCCTGGTGGGGGCTGGGAAGAATAATACATCATATTTATTGAGTTAATGATAAATGACTGTGGCTTTTAGCTACGTATAATATGTGAATGTATTTATTTCTAAGGTGATTTGATTATGCAGGGTCCCTAATAAAGTGACCTTGGGTGTGTTTATTCAATTGTTCGTGGAGAAATGCCGTAAAACAATCCCATCGTTTTAAATGTGATTTATGGTGCACATGACTTTTTTGTAGGAGACTACGACCACTCAGCATTAAGTGGATTGCCTCTAAATGTGACCCCCCCCCCCCCCCCCCACACACACAGAGTGTAATCTTTGTGTGTTTGGCAGCGCTGAGATGCTTTGTTGAACTTGATGGGGGTTTCTTGCTTTTCTTGATTAGCTTTCAGTTTGCTGGCTGTTCTCCGGGCAAACAGCGTTTAGGGTCTCATTGACTCGTGCATTCTTCTGTCCTCACCATAACCTTGTTGGAGGAAGCAGCAGGGTGGGGGTGGGGTGTTTTGAGGTAATTAAAAGAAGGGTAAGGCTTGGCTAAAAGCTCCAATGACAACTCAAAGGCTTTAATTTAAAGACGCTTGCGGTTGCAAATTGCCTCACTAAACTCATGACTTTACAACCTGAATGCAAACTTTAGGATTCAAGGGGGGTGACGGGCCTTTGAAAACGTTGCTTGCCCCACTCTGATGTTGGTGTAAAAGTGCATTTGTTGCACTTTTGTTTACAATCCCATCCCCAGCATCCTCACCATTGTGTGTTTCTTTGGATTCTCCTGTTTTTTTTCCTGCCAAAAAATTTTCATATACTCCAGTTTTCGGATAATTATTTTGTTTTGGTCAAAAATTCTCCTTAAAATTTGCCTGTTTTGTTCCCGAAAATATTGCCTCCTCGGTTTTTGTATGATTCATTTTTAGTCAAAAAATTTCCATGAAATATGCCTTAGTTTTCATATACCTTGTTTTTTGTATGATTACTTCTTCATTGAAAATGTTCCCTAAATTTTGGCACGGTTTTCATATGCCTCAGTTTTTGTACGATTTGTTTTTTTGAAAATGTAAAATGTTGCCTTGATATTCGAGCACCCCAGTTTTGGATGCATTCCTTTGGGCATTTGGTGTTTAGTATGAAGGCTACCAATTAATAGGTGTGATGATAATCATAGAATGAAAACTTTATATAACGGCACTGTGTGACAGTATCGCTCTGCAGTCACCTTTTTCTTCCTTTTTCATTGCATGTGGGTCATTTTAGATTATTTTGGCTTTTTACTGAATGCAGCTGGCTCAATATTTGTAACAATTATGAATTAATATTCCCCCAAAAAATGTTAAATTGTTGTTTGGCCCAAAAGAGATGATTCATGGCTGTCTGGTATTTCCGTAGTGTGTAAATACATTGGCAAGGTGGTCACAGTTTGACCCTGGAACAGATCATTTAGTAAGCACACGACATAATAACATATTTTGGCATCAGAACATGTTCAGCTATGGAGGTTGTGCAGTAAAAGCTGTCTGGTACGACTTCCTGACACAATCCAGCTGGGGGAGTGGTTTTGAATTCAGGCCCACTCGGAATGTGATTGAAATCCAAATGCACTCGGCAAATGGCAGAAGAAGAATAGTGGAGATTTAATGAAGTCTCTCGGGTATAGAAAGCATTCCAGCAGCTGCCAGCAGACTACTTTTGTTGATCAACTTTGGGAGCTTTTAGCTGACGACCTGAATGAGGAGGTAGGTCGCCCCGTCCAAAACAATCTGTCTCGAAGAAGGCGGGTGTCCAAACATGCTTCTTTATCGTGGTCACCTGCAACGAGTGGGGGCGCCGCTCTATTTTGATTTGGCAGCACGAGGAGGTGGGGTGACATCAGCGAGGCCCCTGCGACCCTGGGAAGTTGAGCATGTAAGCTTCCCCAGGTCATTAAGAGGAGGCTTGAAAAGACTGTCACCAGGAAGGAGATAAGCCGCGAGGGGCGCAGTAATAAGGCCCCGCAATAATAGCCCCTCTGTGGACGGCCACGGAGGACACAGCCACGGATTAAAGGCAGGCTGAAAAGGAGAAAGTCAATGGACCCCCACAAAAATATGAACCAGGGTAGTGCTCGTGAATAGCCTGGAGGGGAGGAAGGGAAGAAGGAGGTGGTTCTCGCCATTCTAAGGAGTGGGAGTCAAGCTCAAGGAGAAGGGAGCTGCAGTCTCAACACGTGACACTGCTGCTGTGCTTCAATGACGATACCATAAGATAAGATTAGATTAGATCCGATACGGTTGGCCTTTATTTGTCCCACAAGGGGAGATTTCAGTTTGACAGCAGCAAAAGTATCGGAGCACACCAGAGTACAACAGAGTACAACACAAAGCACTCAAGAGCAGATAAAGTGCAAAAACGGTAATAGAAACCAGTATATGTCCAGTATATCTGCTACGTATATACAGATACTGTACATACTACATGTTGAGCAAGGCACCAGGTTTCTCGCACGTTTATTATGTGTTCTGCTAGATGCAGCATGTCTACCTCACAGCAGGAAGAGGTCCTGGATCAAATCTGACCTCTCTGTGTGCGTTGGCTCTTGGTACAAGTCAACCTTGGTTTTTGTACACATCAGTTTTCATATGATTCGGTTTTTGCCAAATGTTTTCCCTATAATTCCCGTTTTCCTTTGATTCTGTTTTTGTCCACAACTTTTGTCTCAGTATTTGCACACCGCAGTTTTGTTATGATTCGTTTTTTTTGTCTAAAATTGTCACAAAACGTTTTTGTACAGCGTGATTCAGTTTTCATGTAAAATTTTCAATTGAACTTTTATGATTCGGTCATCATCAAAGTTTTTGCTAAATTTTAGCCTCGATGCCACAGTTTTGGTATGATTTGGTTTTCGGCAGAGATTTAGCCTGGGTTTTAACACACCAATTGTATGATTAAGTTTTAGTACGTTTAGTACAGTTTGTAGTTTCATGTGATATGGATATTGACAGACAAATAGACAAGAATTTTGTGTCAGTTTTATATCAATCGTTTGATAACTTTTGCAATTGAAATACGCATGACTTTCACACCAACAGCTCAGTAGCGTAATCAACATTTGAAAGTGCATGCAGAGCCACATAAAACACCACAAGATGTAGACCAATCAAGATACTTCAGATGGAGATTTATTTTTTTTAAAAAGGTGGTTGCTTACAATTGCCGCTGATGCCAGAGCATTTTGACCCAGCGCTAATTAGAGACCCCATCAATTAATTGCTTGTGTAACCATGCACCCAGCGGCGAGGAGACTGTGATTAATTGTGAATGGAGGTGTTTTTACAAGGTAGGTATGTCTAATGGTATGCATGATGAGCAGCGGACTCACAAACCTGAAGGTGCGTTGGGCTTCCTGCCAAGTATAAAAATACACAATGCTCTCTAATCTGTCACTTGTCAGGGTACACAACAAAATACACCAGGACATAGAGAAGTAGAGTGGGGGATGGGTGTGTACATTTATGGGGTTTTTGGGGGGGTGCGTCAACTGATGAGCTGCCAAGTGATGAGGTCATTATGTTTGACGTACAGCATTGCAACGTGTTGGCAGTCTGGTCACTCGTGCTGTACAGATTGCCTTAACATGAGCACCGTGTTGCCAGACGCAAATATGAAGCAGGCCAGGGAACTCAGGTGGGCCCCATCCCATCTGTGTGTGTCTGTGTGTGTGTGTGTGTGTGTGTGTGTGCGTATATGGGGGAGCTTACAGTACTTAGTACTAATGTGACTGTATATATATATATGTGATGTATATATATGTATATGTGTGTATATAGATAGATAGATTGATTGATTGACGGGCTGTCAATGGGATGACCGTGGCTGAAGTCCAGTGTTTTGCTAGCGTTAGCGATTTAGCTCTCTGTGTATCGGAGAACAGTGCGTCGGTGCGTTCAATGACCATCAAAAAAGTAAGACAAATCGTAAATCACATCAAAATCACATTCAAAAACTGTGGAAATAGAGTATTGTAATAAAATACTATTTGTGTAATATAACGATTCATTTCTATGTATTTCAATGTGTTTTAAAAGAGAAATGAAATGACATTAGGTTTGCAATTTGGACGAAATGTTTTATAACATTTGTCCTATGTTTCAGGTATTTTCTTTTGTACATTTCATGAAGGTGCATTGAGGCAATTCTTTAATAATATTAATGGGCTTTTTTACTCACAAACATTTAGAATTTAAAACCAGTATCATGAATAAACAAATCTTATTTTGAGCTGACACAAATTTAAACAAAAAACGTGTTAGTGTGAGAGGTCTCACTTGCTCACAAAAAAAACCTTAAAACTGTATTATGGAAAGCAGGAAGTGAACAAATGTAACAGTTAGTGATTGCAATCTGGGAAACCTGGCTGAACGAGGATAAAGGCACGGACTTTGAGTTGGAAGGTTATGAGATGACCTGCATCAACAGGAACAACACGAGGGGAGGAGGAGTGGCCCTGTATGTGGACAAACAACTACATTACGAAGTGGTAAAGAATATGGCAATTGCTATTGACAATATTTAGAATGTATAACTATTAAAATCTGTAAAGAACAAAGCAAAAGGATTGGATCAAAACAACCTTTTTAGATAATAATCAAAAAACTATTTTCATATGTGGAGACTTCGATATTGATCTGCTGAATCCACACAAGAACAAGGTAATTGATGATTTTATAGATACAATGTACAGCTTGAGTTTCTTCCCAAAATGACCAGATCAAGTCGAATACCAGACCATTGTGCCACCTTAATTGACAATACATTCACCAATGATTTTGATAGCAAAACCACTAGTGGCCTGCTAATCAAAGTGATCATCTTCCAGTGTTCACAATTTACAAATATCATTATAACAAAACGACCAACGGAAAGACTGACCAAAGACTACGTTCAGAGGACAGAATCAACACTTTCAAGAAGGATCTAGAAGAACAAAAATGGGAGTGTGCGTACAGTGCCAAAGTTTATGTCATTATATGTTCATATGTGTCACATACATGTGTATGTGTCCAAAAAAATACATAAATAAAAAAATTCCAAAAAAAAAGAAATGAAATCAGAAAGGCAGGTAACAGTTAGTGATTGTAAAAGTACCAGATGGAGGGGTAGGATTTAATAAGCTTTGCTTCTTCCTACTCCTTTTGGACATGTGGAACTGGGAACTGATTATGGGATGCACTCAATTGGAATCTGATGCATGTTCAAATGAAATAAAACCATTACCATTTTGTATTTGCTGAACATTTAGCTAATATGCTAATAATAAAGAAAAATAAAACAAAAATATACTGTATTTTTGAAAATAATGACCCAAAGTTCCCAAATTGATATCCCTTTACATAAAATTGAATGTAATTATCGTTGTAGTTGCACATCAGGTGCACATCATTTACCACAAAGAGATACCTCCCCCACTTCTTATTATAGATAAAAACTTATTTCCATCTGTGATTAAATGTGATTAATTGTGAGTTAACTATGGACAAAAAATGTGATTCATTGCAATCAAATATTTAAATCAATTGATAGCCCCAATATACAGTGAAGAAAATAAGTATTTGAACACCCTGCTATTTTGCTATTTCTCCCACTTAGAAATCATGGATGGGTCTGAAATTTTCATCGTAGGTGCATGTCCACTGTGAGAGAGATAAACTAAAAAGAAAAATCCAGAAATCACAATGCATAATTTTTTAACAATTTATTTGTGTGATACAGCTGCAAATAAGTATTTGAACACCTGTGTATCATCTAGAATTCTGACCCTGAAAGACCTGTTAGTCTGCCCATTAGAAGTCCACCTGCACTCCATGTATCATCCTGAATCAGATGCACCTGTTTGAGGTCGTTAGCTGCATAAAGACACCTGTCCACCCCATACAATCAGTAAGACTTTAACTTGTAACATGGCGAAGACCAAAGAGCTGTCCAAAGACACCAGAGACAAAATTGTACACCTCCACAAGGCTGGAAAGGGCTACGGAGCAATTACCAAGCAGCTTGGTGAAAAAAGGTCCACTGTTGGAGCTATCATTAGAAAATGGAAGAAGCTAAACATGACGGTCAATCTCAATCGGAGTGGAGCCCCATGCAAGATATCACCTCGTGGGGTCTCAATGATTCTAAGAAAGGTGAGGAATCAGCCCAGAACTACACGACAGGACTTGGTCAATGACCTGAAAAGAGCTGGGACCACCGTTTCCAAGGTTACTGTAGGTAATACACTAAGACGTCATGATGTGAAATCATGCATGGCACGAAAGGTTCCCCTGCTTAAACCAGCACATGTCAAGGCCCGTCTTAAGTTTGCATATGACCATTTGGATGATACAGAGGAGTCATGGGAGAAAGTTTTATGGTCAGATGAGACCAAAATAGAACTTTTTGGTCATAATTCCAATAAGCGTGTTTGGAGGAAGAAGAATGAAGAGTACAATCCGAAGAACACCATCCCTACTGTGAAGCATGGGGGTGGTAGCATCATGCTTTGGGGGTGTTTTTCTGCACATGGGACAGGACGAGTGCACTGCATTAAAGAGAGGATGACTGGGGCCGTGTATTGTGAGATTTTGGGGAACAACCTCCTTCCCTCTGTCAGAGCATTGAAGATGGGTCGTGGCTGGGTCTTCCAACACGACAACGACCCGAAGCACACAGCCAGGAAAACCAAGGAGTGGCTCCGTAAGAAGCATATCAAGGTTCTAGCATGGCCCAGCCAGTCTCCAGACCTGAACCCAATCGAAAATCTTTGGAGGGAGCTCAAACTCCGTGTTTCTCAGCGACAGCCCAGAAACCTGACTGATCTAGAGAAGATCTGTGTGGAGGAGTGGGCCAAGATCCCTCCTGCAGTGTGTGCAAACCTGGTGAAAAACTACAGGAAACGTTTGACCTCTGTAATAGCAAACAAAGGCTACTGTACCAAATATTAACATTCATTTTCTCAGGTGTTCAAATACTTATTTGCAGCTGTATCACACAAATAAATTGTTAAAAAATCATGCATTGTGATTTCTGGATTTTTCTTTTTAGTTTATCTCTCTCACAGTGGACATGCACCTACGATGAAAATTTCAGACCCCTCCATGATTTCTAAGTGGGAGAAATAGCAAAATAGCAGGGTGTTCAAATACTTATTTTCTTCACTGTATATATATATATTATTTATATATACATATATATGTATATATTCAGAAAGGATTATATACACATTTACACGACCTTTGGGAAAATAGATTGTGGTACCCAGGGATTGACACTTGCTGAGGATGCACCCCCTTGTGCCAAATGGCGCCGCCCATGGACCGTGGGCGTGTTCTGTGGCCCCGTCGACTATCAACCTGTCCTCGCCTCCCACACAGCAGCATCTTTGAGCATCTTAGTCCCCCCGTCACTGTCATGTGACATTGGCATTGACATTGACCATGCACGACGTGCTGCAACCTTCCTGGGGGTCTTATCCTGCCACTCCGTGAAACTGACTGGCAAATCAAATCCTCTCTGCGGCGGCAGGAGACCTCCTGGAAGCCGCCTTGTCCGGACCCTTCCCAGACCGCCATTCCCCTGACATCTACTTTTTGAGGACTGCTACTTGCACCACTGGCCCCGCCCCCTCATTCGGCCCCCAGGAGCAGTGAGTCAGGCAGCTTGTGAAAAGGTGCAAGAGAATGAATGAGCATTGATGGGTGGTCCCTCCATCTTGGGATACATAGAAGCAGCATCACTAACAGCATTCTCATGCAGCGTCACCCCCCCCCACCTCCCACAATAATCAACGCAAAGACTTCCTGGAAGTTGGACATTTCCTTCCTGTCAAAGGCTTTTCTTTTACTGTCCTCTGCGTTTCCCTCCTGCCTAAGAAAATAAATGTTCTGTGTACAAGGGGGAGAATTTGCAGGTTTTTTTTGCTCCCTTCCTACCCTACTGTAAATTGGGTAATTGCTGGTGTGCAACCTGAGAAGAGGTCACATGATGCTGCGTGACGAAGGGGCCAGGTGAGCTCTCATTGACGGCTTGTTGTGCAAACATGGCCTGTTGAATACCCAAGAAAAGTGGGGGGTGGGGGGCCTCTGAAGCGACCGCACCAGACAGATCTGTGTCTGTCATCTCCTTGTAGGACACACTCACACACACACACACGCACACACACACGCACACAGTTACGCAGATTTCATGTGAAGGCGCCTTTGATCAGAGCAGTTGTCAGATGTTCAAGCAGCGTCTCCGCCATTTCAAAGTGTTTACACAACTCAGCAGTGCAGCTTGAGAACGGACGATGAGAGCGCCCCCTATGTGAGGTGACGTTACCATGGCACCACGGCTCCCACACTTGGGTGCGACCTCTGATTTTGACGTCTGCTTTTGAATACGCCTTGCCGTTCTGTATAAACGGCACAGACCCATCCGAACCGTAATGGAGACGGGATGACGCCTGTGTAAAAGGGAATGAGTACATGGCCGGGAAGTTTCACACCTCCAGTTTCCAAGGTGGTAGAAGAGCTGTAACAGAGGGCGCCTATAAGTGAAAGGGTATGCAGCAATATACGCATGCAAAGTTGGAATTGATTCCTACAAGCCGTGTTCTGTGTGACAGGCACTGACATAGCAATTAGAGATGAAGTCCATCCACCAATTTTCCGCCTCTGGTGGTCGCTTGGGGTCTCAAGCATCTTAAGCGATCCCAGAACCATGTGAAGACCCAACGCTCACTTCTCCCTCTTGCTTGTGTTTTCACGCGGACCTTGAAAAATGGCTTTTCCCCAGCTTTTTGCCATGTACGCTATGATTCTGCGTGAAAAGCACAAACACTAAAAAGGAGGAACATAGTTAACCTGATCATTTTCTGTGCTCAGAAGTTATATTGGTGGAGTCGTAACTTCTACCCTACCGCTCTTAAAAGGGTTGAACCCCACAGCTATTTTCCATGTTGCTGTGCTGTGGTACGGCAAGATCTGTGGAAACAGGAAGAAAGTCACTGCAATGCCAAGTATTTTAGAAATCACATGACATATGATCATTATTACTATTCTCTTATATTGTAACTGCGGGATGCTGTGTGTGTTGCTGTGCGAAAGGGTGGAAATATCTTGCTTTTGTTCTGTGTGAAAAGCAAGTATGGCTTATTGTCTGTTTCATACAGAACATTTATTTTTGCATATTGTTGTGAATTCCGGTTGCTGTCTACACTGCATTGTAAGCAGCTATCATTGCTTTGTGTTTTTTCCAAGTATGAAACTCTGGATGACAAAAACTTTTGAAATGATAAACTGGTTAAAGCTGGGTTGTTGGATTTTGTCATTATTTACAGGTGTACATATTGTTATTATGTATGTACAGGGTACATATTTATTTATCAGGTGTGGTTATTTTTCAGTCAGGGCCACACAGTCAAACATTTTATTTTTAAATGCATTGTAATAATAATAATACACTTAATATCAACATCTTTCTTTGATTTTCTCCATGCATTGTCTACTGACAGTCCTGGGTCTTCCCTGAGGCCTCCCCAGGGAGGCGTCCAGGAGGCATCCTGACCAGATGCTCATCTGGCTCCTCTCAATGTGGAAGAGTAGCGATTCCACTTGGAGTCGCTTCCAGATGAGGTGCTGCTCACCTAATCTCGAAGTGGGCGCCCAGACACTCTCCGGAGAAAACTCTTTTGGGCCGCTTGTACCTGTGATCTTGTTCTTTCGGGCACTACCCAAAGCCCATGACCATAGTTAGGTCCATAGGAACATCGATGGACGATGTTGAGTCTGGATCACTGCAGATGCCACGCCAATTCCCCTGGCGATCTCACGGGTAAAACCCTCTCACGCCTTCACTCCTCCCTCTTTGCCACTTGCACTGATGGGAGGGATGGAGGCGTGGGTGCGCGGCTGTGTGCCAGACTGCACTGCTTACAAAATTTGCAAAGTGCGCTGGCTCTAATTTCAAAATGTACTTATCTTTACTTATCTCATGTCTTGTGGCACCCCTAAAAATGACACCATTTTTCCTCATGATATGATAAATAAGTTTTTTAAAATGTGTCTTTTTATTGTTAGAATGACTTCAATCATATACAAATGTAACATTTTCCAGAAGTTGTTTTGTTTGTTTCTAATAATACTACGACTTTTTAAAAATGTTTTTTCTTTGATATTTCAACTTTGTGCTACAAAATAAACCTTAATTGAAATAGTTTGTTAGTTTGTTAGTTTTCTTGTTAAATTCTAGGGGTGTCACAAGAGCTTGCAAGATTTGATGATATTCCGTTTGTCAGTATGCTGCCACCACGATGTGTCAGTTTTACCCGTCTCTCGCCTCCAACTCGGCAGGAGGATGAATGAAAAGCACTTAGCAGTCATGGCAAGCCGCATATTTACTACATGAATGTGAAACTGGACATTCGGAGTGAACAAGCATTGTAGCTATATACAATACGATGCAATGTGAGAGGTCACATTTTTCTGCCAAAATCAACCGATTTAGTATGAATTTTTGGTGGTCAGGACTATGAAGATTTGCTGCACCCACAGCAGGCTGGTTCGTAAGTGCAACATCTCGAGCCGTCTTATCTGCCAACACTAATTTTAGCCATCTTGCAATCACTCCGCCCAGATTATCTGCGGCGACAAGATCCTTCGGGCCGACACCAGCAAACATCTTTCACTCTGAGAGAAGCAGGTCTTCATCAGGTGACACCTCAGACAAGCTGACGGCCCGCTTTGACAGAGTGCTCTTATGCGAGAGACTGAACAGAGTGTCCCTTTGTGTCCTCGCAAGTCAGTAAGGACCGACCCCCCTTCAGGAGCCACGTTTATCTCGGTCAGGCGGTATTTTTAGAGGTGGGAAGTGTGCTGCCTTCTTGTATCCTACGAGGACCAACTTAAACAAAGAGCAGGTGAGACAAAACTGATTGGAGTCTAAAATAAATGTTTAGTCTTAACCAGACAGAATCAAATAACGTGGGCCACCTTTGGGTGGGCTACAAGACCCTCATCCCGCTGCAAGGGAAGGAAGTAAGGCAAAAAGTTGTGTTTTATATATTTGATTTATTTTATATTTTTATACTTAATTAAGAGTGCTGTTTCAAAAGTGGATTTGTCCCATAGACGTTACAAACAGGTTTTTTATAAGGAATGACAAATGATTTTATTACCGCTTAAGATAATTGCCATATAAAATATTAAATTCTGTCACACACTGGTTGGTATTTTGGGTCATATTAAAGTTTGATTTCCTTGGCATTGTCGGATTATGTTCTTGAGCTGCAAGAGAAGCAATAAAAGACGTGTGCTCGTACTCGTTTTGCCTTTGCTTACTGGGATCCACACACGTGAGCCACAAGCCCTCACAAATTCAAGGAAAAATTAAACAAAAAAGAAAAATGTCTACGAGTTACAGGCCCTTTTCTTAATCCAAAATCTTACTCATTTCTAGTCAGGACAGCGTTCAGAGATACTCTTACTGTCATGAAGAAAACAAAACTGTACTTAAAACTGTTATGTTATTATAAACATAAATAAACATATATACATACATAAACATGTTAATATAAACATAAACACAGTTGGACACCTTTTGTGTTCATGTTTATTTTCCATGTAGCTGAATAAGCATTGTGTTAGCATATCTTACACATATTCAGCCTTCTATTTCTTTTATGAATGTTAGAACTTGCCTTACTGATGTAATGTCTCTTTTCGTCAAGTAGTTTGTCAAATCAATTACCCACAAACTGCAGTGCGACTTATGTATGTTTTTTTCGACCAAATTATGCATTTTTGGCCTTATACTCTGGAGCGACTTATAGTCCAGAAAATACGGTACATTATTGTGCAAAATCACAAACATTTTTTGATGAGACACAGAAAAACAATGAGAGAAAAACATAATTTCATAATGTAAAGGCAGTTGGAGTCGGGGTGGGTCAACTACGGCCCGGAGGCCGCATGTGGCCCACAAATTGAATTAAAACTTTAAACGTACAAGCTGGCAAGATGCAGTCAATGTGGTTTTAGTAGCTTTTCACATGCAGTGATGAGAAACTGCTTCACCCTGGTTCCACACAAAAGTCATCAAATATGAAATACTAGACAACACTAGATAATGGCAGATAATGTTTATTCATTGAAACTTAGCAGGAATTCAGCAAAATGGAGAGAATGCAAGCGTATTCAGCAGTCAAATGGCATGTTGAGTATGGTACTATTAAAACCATTCGCGCCCCCACAGTTCCCTATCCCGCCACCCCAGCAGCCCGTCCAAATATTTGAGAAGCACTGTTGTAAAGTAACAATACTCTTAAATGAGTACAGTTGTTTTGTTGGCTACTCCACCCATATCTGAGTAGATAATTCATGTATTATATATTTTATAGAAGAATACATTTGGGTTTTTGTGCCTTGATTTATCCATTCATTCATTTTCTACCGTTTATCCTCACGAGGGACAGCCAAGCTGGAGCCTATTCCAGCTGTCTTCGGGCGAGAGGCGGGTTATTTTAACAATTTTAACCTAGCATGTTTTTGGAATGTGGGTGGAAGCTGGACTGCCCAGAGAAAAACCCATGCAAGGGGAGAACATGCAAACCCCACACAGAGATGCCCAAGCGGGGAATCGAACCCAGGTCTCCTCGCTGTGTGGCCTGCATGCTGACCACTCGGTCGCCGTGCAACCTGCTCACTGTTGTTGTAAAGAGTGAATAAATGACATGTTTAGAACTCACATAGTTGTTGGTTATTCTGCATTATTCGTGGATATTGTCTTGTCTGTTGTAATCTACATACATTGCTGTGTTATGTTTTAGCACTTTCTTAAGACACCGTGAATAAGAGTGGTAGGTGGAATATTAACCCACTTGCGATTTTTGGAAGGCTACATCAGTTATCATAGAGATGAAACAGATCCACCGACATCAGATTTTTAGGCCGTTATCGGGCTGATCATTATCGGTGGTCGATATTAATGGACATCCCTAGTTACAATATCCTTAACATGGAAAAACAACCAAAATATCAAATCTTTAAAAATGTAATCGTGTAGTAAAAGTATGAAAAATATGAAAAACACTTAAGTTTTCCACTAATTTCTGTGGATTTTTTGATGACGTCAACATTCTTGTATTGCCTGTTTACACAAGAACAACAAGGCCTTTTCATATTTTCCCACTCTGGAAGCTGTTTTTAAAAAATTGCGTTTCAGTTCACCCAGAATGCAGCTCCCCTGTGGAGGAGAGGCTGGCGCGATGAAATATCATAATATTCGTGTGGATAGCCCCGAAGATGAACCATTTCAAGAAGTGGCCTTGTCTAAGCTTTTGAATGCAAACATCCAACTGTTGAATGGTTGAGTGTTTTTTACAGAAGCTGCAGTTCTTAAGGAGAAGCTGAATGGCTGAATCCAAAGTGATGAAAATGATTGGTTCGTGAGCAGGATCATCCAACATCAGTGCGCTGCCATGAAATCTCCTAATGGCCGCCAGTCTAACAGCTGCTGATATCCCAAACAGGGGGCAGCTGTCAGCGGCGTGGGCCACCATGTGTTACTTAACACGGCTAAATCAGTCCATGCACCAAAGTACACAAAGTAAAACAGTTGCCGCTTTTGCTCCGACTTAAATTAAACATTAGTGCAGCTATCAGGTGACCAATTCATGTCACTCATGGGGGGAGAGCACACATTTCATGGCTGCTGAAGTCAAGACGGAATTCCATGAGGACAAAAACACCAATATGCATTCACGGCTACTTCACTTGAATCCTTTGAAGGGGACGATGGACGTCCACATTTGTTGAAGTGTGCACACTATTTGTATCATGGGAACTAGATTGTCTCCAGAGGAAAATAACAGTGAAACCTAACCACTGGGATGCAGTCACATGACTTTTTATGCTGTAATATTCCCTGCATAAAACTCACAGCGGCTGCTTGTGTCATCCTCCACTCATTTATGGGTCTTTTTTGGGTTTATGACCTGTCTTTCCAAAGTATCACAGCGCCATTGATACAGTCATGTAATACATCAATTACCATACCAATTACCATACACTCGTTCAACGTTCAACAAACTTAATGATGGTAATACATTAATAATAACTGATGAAGTAGTTGTCAGAGTGAGTGAGTACGGACCTTGTAGTCACCAAAAGTGAGCCAATCTTCAATTAGGCCAAACAGACTACTTTGTTACGTGCAAAAACTGGGATGGTGTACAAAAACGAATCAAAAATGAAAACGAGGGCATAGGAAAACTGGTGTTAGACTGTAATTGGCTCCAGTGGGGTCACCATTGTTTTAATTGTGATATTTATTATATCTACACAGATGTGTAAACATGGTAACGTACAGGAAGTTGAATTGGTAGTCTTATGGTCCAGTAGCTGATTGTTAAGAACTTTATTGGTCTCTGTAGGTCAGACTATGTGAAACATGGAGTCTCTGTAATGTGGTGTCCTGCAGATTTCTTCTCTCAGTCTCATGTTTTATTATTTCTACTTCCCTTTAGGCTGGCTTATTAAACTCCCGGTGACATGAGATTTGCTCACGGTCTGCTCTTTTTTGTCAGCTACAATTTACTTTATGATCTCAAAATATGCACAACACAGATGCTTTCAATGCTTTCAAATGAACGTTCTTAAGCTTTTGGGAAGCTAGCTAGCTATCAAGCTTGTCATTTGTAGCTTATTAGGAATTCTGAGCAGCACATTTATTTTTGAACGTTGCTCGTCTTCGCTGTAAATACAAATTCTTCACACAGAACACACTTCAAAATAAGAGCGCCGTTTTGCCAATATTTGCGTGAAGAAAAATATAAAAATACAGTAAAGTCTCGTTATATCGATATTGTCAGGAGTCGGAAAAAATATCGATATAACCGGACTGTCGATATATCCGATCCTGCGCCGAACTGCATTAAAAGTGGGCAATAATGCACTCGACATTGTTCTATAGTATAGAACAATGTCGAGCAGCTTAAATCAGTCTTTGCTTAAGGATTTCAATACCAAAAAAGAACATGACGAATGGCTGCTTCCAGTCAACTTTATTTTTCACACTTCCACCACCAGAGCACAGCACACACACCGATTCCCGCACTTCCTGGTTCACAGGTCATGCTCAACCGCCCCACATAGCGGGCCAAACACATGCCTGCAACAGAACCACGAACGCCAGCATGTACATATGAAAAACAGTGATTATTGCAAGCAATAAAAAGATATCTGAATACAACACAATTAAATACATGTATTTGTACGCTTGTGTCTTCGTTGGAACAGGTGTGTATGCTATGTCAGTTGGTTCTTCTGTTGCAGGCATGTGTTTGGCCAGCTATGTGGGGCGGGTTGAGCATGACCTGTGAACCAGGAAGTGCGGGAATCGGTGTGTGTGCTGTGCTCTAGTGGTGGAAGTGTGACAAATAAAGTTGACTGGAAGCAGCCGTTCGCCGTGTTCTTTTTTGGTATTGAAATCCTTAAGCAAAGATTGATTTAAGCTGCTTTTGTATCTATATAAGCAGACCAAATTGGCTGGCGGGAGATGAAAAGGGCATCGTAGTAACCGGATTATCATAATAACCGGGTATCGTACTAACGGAACTAATTATATCATAAAAGACTAGAAATTTGCCGGGAAATGAAAATAGTATCGTAATAAGCAGTACTTCGATATAACTGATATTGATATAACGAGACTTTACTGTATCTTCCATGTGCAGTTGGAATTATGCAGTTTGATAGCCCTGTCCTAACGCATCCATTCTCTAAAACGGCTCTTGTGACTGTTCCCAATTCCCTCATCAAGACTCAGCAGGTTATGATGTCATGGACTCAGAAGCAAAAGAATAAACACCATGTCGGCCATGAAAGTCAAAAGTTTAAATGAGTATTTGACAGAACTATTTATAGTATTTACAACTGCTATTCCTTTGTTCCGTTCTTCTCAGTGAACTGTCATCTTCGAAATGATTTTGTCATAATGTGATGATTCATCAGTGGCTGCTGCTTTGACCGTGTTTGAGAGCAGTCTGCAGGACCCAACACACACAATGCCTCTCAATGGGAGCAGGAAAAGGGCTTGACAGACCACTGGGTTTAAAGACCACGAAAGAATTTGGTGGCTTATGAAGCTTCATTGCGGCAATGGTTGGGGGGGTTGCGGAAGTGTCTTTTGGGGGGGGCTTAATCTGCAATGCAAGCCAACACAAGTCTCAGGTGGCTGAACTCCTTGATCACTGCACCATGAGAGCCACCTGAACGGACTGTGGATGGTGAGGGGGAGGGTGGGAGTCAACCCTAGGATGGAAGTCAGGGGTGTTGGGCTCAGTTTGTTATGGTAACTTCCAGAGCAAGCTATCAACCGGGTCCATGTGAATGACATCAGACCGAGGATTGTGTTACCATCTCCAGAACATACAAATATCCAAGAGGCTGAGCAACGTTGCTCAGGTGGCTGTTGGAAGCCAGGCTCTGATGTGTATCAGGAGGTATAGATCCCTGTTGTGACTGAATCCCATCAGACCGTGACAGGGAGAGTTACTCAGGAGTGGCTTGAATTCTTCTTCTGATTGGGGAAGAAGCAAAAGGGGTCCCGGATGATGACCATCCACAACATCACTAAAACATGACAAAACCAAGCTTCAAGACGCAAACAGAGAAGAGACCATGTCATACAGACCATCATTTATTTGACAGTTAGGTCCAGTCTTGCAAAGGTTTTCATTCCTTTGGTGTCGTCGGTACTGTTGTACTGTTGTGGTTTGTCTGTAATTGACTGGCAACCAGTCCATGGTATGCAGTAACTCGGTTTTTGAATGCCCCGGATTTTGTATGAGGCGTTCTTCAATGAAAATGTCCCTAAAACCTTAGCTACACTGTCTTGGTTAGTCTAGTCTAGTCTGTTTGCTCTGTACAGTAAAGTCTTGTTATATCGATATTCTCGGGAGTCCGAAAAAATATCGACATAACCGGACTATCAATATATATACGATCCTGCGCCGAACTGCATTAAAAGTGGGCGTTAAATGGGGGATCTTTGATATGGCATGTAATTTTCTCCTTGAGTTCATGGATTGCGTATCTAGCATGCTTTTGTACTGTAGTGAAGTGAAAAATAAACTTATGCATTAAATAAAAACGTCTTTACACTTTTTTAATGACTATTTTTTTTCTAAAATTCAACCAATGCAAAATCCTCACGCTTCAGCAGACAAAACCATAAACATTGTTGCAAAAAATGATTGCATTCATATACATAACACAATTCGGTTAAAGTCAGATGGGTCACATTTTTTTCAACATTTATTATTTTCATAACGCACTCTTGCAATAGTGACTCTGAGTAAATATTCAATAATGCACTCGACATTGTTCTATACACACGAGAGAAACCATGAACGCCAGCATGTACATATGAAAAACAATGATTATTGCAAGCGATAAAAAGATATCTGAATACAACACAATTAAATACATGTATGGAAAACAAAGACTGCAACGTTTACATTACTTATTCTGCAATACTTAAAAAAAATCTTCCATCTTCTTCTGCTTCCCCTTTTCACTTTTTAACACAAAAGATTCAATATTGTTTAACATTTCTGAACAATCTGATGCATTGATTTAAACATTCATTTCACATTCATTTAAACAACATTCAAACAACAAGAGATTGCTTCTTTGATCAAGCAATACCGTAAGTTTACTTTCATAATTTATCAGTAAAGCTAGTGCCAAGAATATTGAACACATGTGAAAACACTAAGTCTATTCACTGAATCTTCCCTCTAAATTATACAAATATTTACTCCTTTACTTCAAAAGATTGTTTAATACTTACCTCATATTAATTACCTGTAATCCTCTAATTACCGTCCGTCGGTGGAAAAGCCGAAACAGTGTTAGCCGAAAATCAAACAATATGCCGTTTACAGATTTCGTTAATGGTGGTATTGAAATCCTTAAGCAAATATTGATTCAGCTTTAAGCTGCTTTTGTATCGATATAAGCAAACCAAATTGGCTGGCGGGAGATGAAAAGGGCATCCTAGTAACCGGATTATCGTAATAACCGGGTATCGTACTAACCGGAAGTAATTATATCATAAAAGACTAGAAATTTGCCGGGAAATGAAAATAGTATCGTAATAAGCAGTACTATCGATATAACCGATATCGATATAACGAGACTTTACTGTACTTATCAACATATCATGTATGATACGTACGTGTTGCTGACTCACTTCTCATTCTCTGCTCCTTGCTGTCTGTTTTTTTCAGAGTCATCAATAAAGGTAAACTTAATCCATTCATTTTCTACTGCTTTTTCCTCACGAGGGTCGCGGGGGTGCTGGAGCCTATCCCAGCTGTCTTCGGGCGAGAGGCGGGGTACACCCTGGACTGGTCGCCAGCCAATCACAAGGCACATATAGACAAACAACCATTCACACTCACATTCATACCTATGGACAATTTGGAGTCGCCAATCAACCTAGCATGTTTTTGGAATGTGGGAGGAGTACCCGGAGAAAACCCACGCATGCATGGGGAGAACATGCAAACCGATGGCCGAGGGTGGAATTGAACCCTGGTCTCCTCGCTGTGAGGTCTGCGCGCTAACCACTAGACCGCCGTGCCACCTCTTTAAATATTATGACTTAAAAAAAAATATTTCATAGTTTGACATATTACATTATTCTTGTAAAATTGTAACCTTTTCTCCTTAGATTACAACTTAATGGGCTCCAGTTTTGTAGACCAGGTGCAGGCGTGGCGCAAGGCAGGTGCGTCGCGCCAACGGGAGGGCGGCGCTTCCGGCTGTGGGCGGGCTCCCTTCTGGTTGGTGGGGGCGCCCTTGCGCCTGCAGGTGTGTGGCCCTCGATGCCCTTCTGCCCTAGTGGGGTATGGTCTCCCGCTGGTCTCGGGGGTGTGCTGGCGCCCTGTTGCTGGTTGGGATTGCTCCTCCATGGCCTCTTGCTGGTCTCTACGGGGGGATGCTTGGGGGGCGGGTCTTGGGGAGTCGGCCCTGGCTTTGCCCGCACCCACGGGGCCGGTGGATCCCTGGCGGTGAGAGCTTGACCTGGCTGCGCGGGGCGGGGTTTACTGGGTGGTAGAAGGCAGTCCCTCTCCTTTTGTCATTCTCAGTGACAATTACACATTCACACACATGCATTCACACATATGAGCACACTTACACACACATATATGAATATACACACCAACAGAAGTACACACCTCCATATGCACACTCACAGCACATGGGTGCTTCTCTACACAATCTACCCTCTTATCCCTGATGTTTATATGCTATTGGTATGCTATTATTACAGTAATAATGATGTCAAGCAGTGAGATTGTAATTACTGTAACCGTATGGCTGTAATTGTGTTTACTATCACGGTTCATGTCTTCATTGTTACTATTGCTACTGGTAAGTTGGACTGTTTCATTACACTGATATCATCTCCATTGTGACCCTTAGCCATCATTGACTTTTAACTAAATGCAGTCCTGTTTGTCACTCTTGTTCTTATGGGAATTGTTGTTGCTGCTGTTTTTGTCTCTCTCTCTACTGCCCCCCCCAATCAAATAACAGCAAATAAAATTTCATAGTACAGGGAAGTTGTAGCCAACACCTTTCCTGACAGAGCAAATTAGCATGTAAGGGCATTTAGATCAACAATACTATCTGCCCCAATGGCTGGACGGGACACAAAAAAAAAATGCGCCGATCAGAGGCCACCACGCACGTCATTCCCCATATACACCACCTGGTGGGACACGTCATCTGTTCCTGACAGTTCCAATAAACACAAAAAATGAACAGTAAAAAAATAGATCCTACAGCCACATTTTAACAACCAACTTTATATTAATCGTTTTAGTTGTTCATCATTAGTTGTCTAACGGGTCACTTTCTCTGTTTCCATAAAGTACGGAGATGTGAGTGGAACTGTCTTGTGCTTTTTTTTCTGGCTGAGTTTTCACTTCTAAAAAGTTGATTTTGGGGCACAAGCCATTTATTTATGAGGGCATCCCCCCTTGCTTAACCCCCCCCCCCACACACACAAAGGGTAGAGTTACCCCCAGTTGGCATCATACTTTCAGCTGCCGTCAGGTTGAGTTAATGCGTGATGTCTCAGATGTGATGGGACAATTAATTACCAAAAAATCCTGCTGGTTCAAATGTGCGCCACATTCAGAAAATTCTGCCTGTGAGGTTTTGGCTGCGCTTCAGGCTGCGCTTCGCCTGCACCACAAATAGACCAGGTCTGAGCTGGTGAGCTTTGTCCGCACATTTTGGCAGGCTGTTTTGTCATGAAATTGTCATCACGCCCATCTCGACACAGTCCAGTCTACCAAATTACCAAATTGGCTGCGCACAGTGGTGCACTGGACCAAATGCGTGGGCTGCGTCACGCTTCGCCACGTTGCGCTGCACCATGAAATTAGAGCCCAATATGTTGACTTTATTCTTGTAATATTGGTTGTTGACAGTAGTTTGTTTGAAAAAGTGTTGAGTTGATGCTTACATCATGTAAAATATGCTGAGAATATCTCTTATAATGGATCTTATAAACAAGAGTCGCAAGGAATCGGGTACTCAGCCAGAAGGTTTTTGTAATTCTACTTACCCTGGCTGTTTAACTCTGTGGGCCAGACTTAGAAGATTATTGCAGAGTATACTGTTACATATTGGAGCTGTTTAACACATGAGGCAATGCGCAAAAGAACCTTGTCCTGCCATTTCATCATTAGAAATGTGATCTTTCCAAGTGATGACCTCAGCTTGTGGATTGTGATGCACTAAAAGCACCCGTGTTTGACACATCTTCGTGAGAAATGGCAACAAGCCCTATTTGCACAACTCTTGAATCCATATGACCAAAAGCTTTTTTGGAACAGGAGTCCTGTGCCAATTTGAGGATTCCAAGAAGGTAGCAATCAACACACAAAATGCAGACATTGTGTCAAGACCCCGACTTGAAAAATCCGGACAAAGCCGGACATTTTTCTTACACTCGTAGACTGCAGATGACTGTGCTGTAAGCAACACTAATCCAAACAATGCACTCACATGGTTCACTTTAAAGTGTGCCACAGGGGGATGTGAACTATACTTGGTCAAAATGATGGTTCCCATCCTTGGCACCTGTGTGCTGTACACCATCCAAAAAGTGGAGCTCCCTGCCGTGCTGATTATGCTCTACATGCTGCACATGTGGAACAGCCCTTCGACCGCAGCCTTTAATTACTATAAAACCTAGCAGGGAACTTGGAGAACTCAAGTTTATTACAGAAAATAACTGCTGAATCTATTGAGGAATTTAATGGGAGCTTGTCTTCTTGTTAGAAGAAGGTAAACGACTTTTGTTTCCTGGAGGTAAGCCAACACCTTGTCAAGATAAGTAAGCAAATTATTACTTCTTACATAATCTGAGAAATTGATGGCTATGATTTAGTAGGTATGTATATTCATTTAAAGGGGACCCATTATGCTAATTTTTCGACCATTGGTATTGAGTTGTGGACTCCGATAGAGCAGCTACACACAATAACCCGCAGAGAAAGCTTTTTAGATTTTGCAGAATCTGCACCTATTCTAGCCATATTTCCTTTGATTTGTGCTTCCTGACAAAACGGTCTGTTTTCATTTGTTGCATTTTCATTCATTAACAGTTTTACCACGCCTTGTTTTGAGCCATGCCAAACTTCTTTCTTTCAGGGCTCACCTCCAAATGCGTAAATCTCATTATCTGAAACTTTGGCATTGTTTAACACAGGAATACAACAATCTAACTACATTTATGGGTCAGAAAAGTGGGAAAAGCATAATAGGTCCCGTTTAACAACCACAATAAAGCAATAGCCAAAGTAGAAAAATACATACAACCAATGATAAAAGCCAATTTTTGTGAGAATCCCCACTCAGTGACAGGTTTTCACCGCTGGGCCATGCAGTGATTGAAACACAATACAAAATTAAATCTTCAACATGAAGCAACCTTAATGGACAAAATAATCATCAAACTTACTTATTTGTTCATATGATTCACACAGAGCAATGAACGACTTCATGCTGTCTCCTTTCAAGTGCATTCATAATTGTGAGTTGTTTTTCATTTTTGTTCATGTATCCCCATGATGATTTACGTACCACTGAGTGTATGTGTACCATACTGTGGGTCAAAAGCGTGTTTTATTTTCTCTAATTGTATTTACTATATTGGGTAATACAAATGTAAAGGTGACTGTAAGGGTGTGGGGGCTCCAATAATGTTAGAAATTGTATTTAGAAGGTTGTACACAGGTTTTCTATATTATAACTATGGAAACATTCCATTTATTTACATTGAATCCTGCTTATTGTGGTCGGATCTGGAACCAAATAACTGCCTAAACGAGGGACGACAGTACTTCAAAAGCAAGCGTGCCTCTGCTTTCAAAAGTGGAGCAAACAAGTGAGGGAGTTTTTTTCTGTCGGGACACATTTTATTGTTAGATTATAATCAAAAAGTCACTTTTGCATCATAGCGTATCTTCAAAAAGTTCTAATGATTATAAAGTAGAGATACAGGGTTTTTGCCAGGCGGTGACAACATGCATTTCTGCAGCAGTCTGTCCTAATTGTCTCAAAATGGAAGACAACAATCAGTTTGGTGAGATGAAAAGCTTCACAGGAGATCTGGAGATGAAATGACACACGAGGGGAGCATCAGGAGTTGCAGTGAAGAGGGATTTAATGAAAAACAATAGCTTTATTCAAGAAAGCTGTGCAAATTCAAATGTGATTCAGTGGGATCTTTGAACCATTACCAGGTGTGTTTCTTCCGTCTATCAAAGTGGGGAATTATGTTTAGAAACAGATGTTGGTGTCTTTTTATGAAAAATAAAAATCAAAAATATCAAACTGGTCTGATTGTAAGACCAAAATGATGGAAGCTATTTCATTGATCAGCAAGCCCAAACAAGTGTTGTTGTGGCAAAAAGTCCCAGACGGAACAGTGAATACTTTTGCAGATCCATTGTCTGCCTAAAACCTTATTGTTTGAAACTGCATCAATTTTCCCAATTGGAAACAATGTAAATCCAATTAAGCCCTCCCAGACACGTGCAAATGTTAACTTGGTGAGAACCAACACTGTCATCATTGCCAACTACCACCTTTTGCCAACCCCCCTAGGCAGCTATAGTGAAAAACTAAGGCATTCTCATAGCATTCTCATACAGTACTAGGGCTAAAAAAATATCATGGACAAAATAGCAGTATATTGAAAACTAGGGATGCTCCGAATCCATCTGTAATCGATCAGTATCAACTGATTGACACATGCTTTTTAACGTTGATCACCGTTGCTTCCATTGCAGCATCCAGCCAATAGCGCCCGTCTCCCGCCCACTTTCCTTTCAAAAAGCCAAAACAAGCATGTCTGCTGTGTGGGACTTCCTGCCGTTGTGACAGAGATACGTATACGTTTTGCAGCATAAAAAGGGTCTAAGGTCATTGGGTCTAAGTTGAGACCACTGCTTCAGGCTGTCCTATTAAAGGTAGCATGTAAAATCTCAAAGTTGAACAACTTTTCGGCTTATTGCCACAACCTTGATCTATACTTGTACTAGGCATGATTTATAACGCGCATTAACTTTTCCAAACTCACAAACAACACATCGGCAGCTGCTGTAGGTGGTGGCTGATTGCTGATCTGCAGCACCTGGGAGGACGCTCCCAGGAAATGTAAAAGGGCTCCACCTCCAAATGCTCGCTCTCTTCTCTCCTGGACTATTGGCCGCACCATGCCTGTTATTTGTTTGGTTAATGCAGTTCATTCCTCTCTTATGTTATGTTAAAATAAATAATCTAACTACTTTAGCTCATGGCCTCGACCGTCTTTGTCATAACCCATGAGCCAGGTTGTGACAAATGGGGGCTTCTCTGGGACCTCTCCCACCCAAAGCAAGAATCGTACCCCTAGACCAACAAAAACAGTCATAATGAAAGTCACAACGTTGTGAAAGAGTAACATACGGGACTTGCGGAGACAACATGCTTTGTGCCACAGGAAGCTTTGGATACCAAAAGTGTCCTTTCCATTAGCCCCCCAATGAGTCACAATGCTGCAATATGGCTCTTTACAGGATGTGCAAAAATAAGAGCTCTTTTCATGTCCATCAACTTTGTTGAAGACTTCAGCATGATCAAATGATTCACCAGGAGCTAAATGTTAATAGTGACAACAGTGGGGAATGGATTGTTTCACCATCTTTGGGATCATGCTGTTGTGTGTGTGTGTGTGTGTGTGTGTGTGTAGATTTAATGCTAATGAGCTGTGTTTGTCTCTGACAGAATGTATAGCGCTATTGTGTATGTTATCCACTGCACTTGTCCAATGTAACAGATGCCATATATCATATACAACAAGGTGGTAATATTAAGGAGTGGGGTACATTTGTAAAACCACTGTCATTACACAATTTGTCCCGGAAACGAAACACAATCGGACCATACTGTGGTAGTTATTTTCTTTAATGTATGAACATAAATGGTCAAACACCATACTTGGTATGTCATGTACCGGTGGTTATTTTATTATTGACTCTTTTTAAAAGACTCTGTGGAATGCTAAAATCGATGTTTCTTTTGTCAGTGACACTGAGCTCCATAAAAACGTATGCAATGCAAATAGTGCAGACGGAAATGTCATATCTGGTTACGTATAACGTAAATAAATCAGCAGAATAAAGCACATAAATTGCAGTGATATTTGAATGTGCACAACCATAAGCAGACTGCAATGATGGATTAATATAGAGCATGGGTCGGCAACCTTTACGACCAAAAAAAGCCATTTTACCCCTTTGCCCACAAAAAAGTCTGCAGCCACAAAAGATGTTTCAAACATCTTTTTTAATTTTACTAGTTTAAACAGAATACAACAAATAGAAGTGCAGTGGGTGTGCCTGTGTAATGTGCATGCCAACTCGTACGGTTATGATAGTATCATCTTGGGTAAACCTCACGACCTGATGCTTGAACAAATGTGCAGCACAGTACAGTGAACTGATATCCCGTTTCTTTTAGCTTGTTAGCTATGGCGACGAACAGCTGTGATGAGCTCACAACCAGAGCGAATTATGGGTGTTATGAGAGGGAATTTTGGGCAAAGTACTTCAGATAAGTAAGGATGAGTTGATTGAGTACTCTTGTTAGTATTGAAGATAAACGTAGGGATAACATAATGTAAACTTGTGTATATGTTTACTTTTCTGATATGTTTGCCCAGGAGGTTCCCATGCTGCTACTTTTTTCTTTATCTCTAATTTCTTTTTTAGAAATGTCAAATAGCGCCAGGAAATCTGACACGGCAAGAATTACCATGTTTACCTATTGGAGAGCGAACTGACCAGCATCCTGTCTGCTCATTGGTCGGTCAATAAAACTTCGCTGATCACATCAAGCGGGCAGTGGCAGTGGGCGTTCGAGCCTGTCGTGTGTGGGGCTGAACTGCAGGGATGACCACTGTTGCGTATATAGATCTACTTTGAAGTAAATGACAGGAAGTTCAATGACACAGTTGTTGAGTGCTTGTGTTGAAAATGTCTTTCAGCGTTTTATGTTGTTTCTCGCCACATAAGCATAAATATAAGCCAGCATAGTTTGGCAGAGAAGACAAAGGCATACAGTGCATCCGGAAAGTATTCACAGCGCTTCACTTTTTCTACATTTTGTCATGTTACAGCCTCATTCAAAACTGAATTAAATTAATCTCTTACCTCAAAATTCTACACAAAATACTCCATTATGACAATGTGAAAAAAGGTTTTTTTGACATGTTTTGAATTTATTAAAAATAGAAAACAAAAAAATCACATTTACATAAGTATTCACAGCCTTTGCCATGAAGCTCAAAATTGAGCTCAGGTGCATCTTTTTTCCACTGATCATCCTTGAGATCTTTCGACAGCTTAATCGGAGTCCACCTGCAGTAAATTCAGTTGATTGGACATGATTTGGAAATATAATAACTGTCTATATAAGGTCCCACAGTTGACTGTTCATGTCAGAGTACGAACACCAAGCATGAAGTCAAAAGAACTGTCTGTAGACCTACGAGACAGGATTGTCTTGAGGCACAAATCTGGGGAAGGATACAGAAAAATTTCTGCTGCTTTGAAGGTGAGCACAGTGGCCTCCATTATTCGTAAATGGAAGATTTAGAATTCTCTGGTCTGATGGCTTTCGTCTGGAAGGCTCTCCTCTCTCCACAGAGGAACGCTGGAGCTCTGACAGAGTGACCATCGGGGCCTTGGTCACCTCCCTGACTAAGGCCCTTCTTCCCCGATCGCTCAGTTTAGAAGGCCGGCCAGCTCTAGGAAGAGTCCTGGTGGTTCCAAATGTCTTCCATTTACGAATAATGGAGGCCACTGTGCTCATTGGGACCTTCAAAGCAGCAGAAATTTTTCTGTATCCTTCCCCAGATTTGTGCCTCAAGACAATCCTGTCTCGCAGGTCTACAGACAGTTCTTTTGACTTCATGCTTGGTGTTTGTGCTCTGACATGCACAGTCAACTGTGGGACCTTATATAGACAGTTATTATATTTCCAAATCATGTCCAATCAACTGAATTTACTGCAGGTGGACTCCAATTAAGCTGTAGAAAGATCTCAAGGATGATCAGTGGAAAAAAGATGCACCTGAGCTCAATTTTGAGCTTCATGGCAAAGGCTGTGAATACTTATGTAAATGTGATTTTTTCGTTTTCTATTTTTAATAAATTCAAAAATTGTCAAAAAAAACTTTTTTCACATTGTCATAATGGAGTATTTTGTGTAGAATTTTGAGGTAAGAGATTAATTTAATTCAGTTTGGAATGAGGCTGTAACATGACAAAATGTAGAAAAAGTGAAGCGCTGTGAATACTTTCCGGATGCACTGTATATCTGTGCAAAATTAAAAACTCCCCTTTCTTCTGAGATGTTTCTTATTGAGGAGATATATTGACGGCTACTTTACCGCCTTGGGGGAATGCATGTCATGTCAGCGCCGTGCTCATCCAATTACCAGTCAGAACTCGGCCAGGGCGCATTCAAGGTCTCACAGAAAGTCTGTGCATTTTCCACACTAGTGTGTTAAAAATATTCAAGCATTGCGAAGAGGCTGAACGGTGGATTGCTGACCGCCGATCTAGAGGATTCAGCTAGAGTTTTGAAATGTCTGGCTGTTTTTGAGAACTAAAATACCTGTATTTTAGGTTAGGTCTGATGGTGGCACAACCCAATTAACCTGTATACGCAGTAGGGTCGAGCAATAATGCAAATTTTGGAATTGGTCTGATACCAAGTAAATACAGGTGCAATGTTGCTAATACCATAATACCAATGCTGATAATTTCAACTTTACATTTGTTTAAACTCATGGAATTATTTTGCGATTTTGCATTTACTCAATTGATATGTTTTAGAATAGAATGATTACAATGTTGACAAATCGAATGAAGTAATAGGACAAAGATTTTTGCCCCCCAACAAACATAGAAGACGTGAATAATATCAAACTCATCATGCTTGCATCGATTATGGGTATGGAATATAAACAAAATGAAAGGAGAGGACACTAACCAATTTAAGTACTCACTACTGGCACCGCCCTACAGTGACGGCTGTGTTAATTTAAATGCTTGTCATTAGCCGTTATGCTAGCGATAGCTATGTGCTAGTGACGTTAGCTTGGTGAAACTTATTTGTTTTATGTTAAGGGCATTGAATTTTTGTTTTTTTAATTATTCCAGTGGTTGTCTTTTTGTTACAATGACTTTAATTTCGGGTCGTTTGGTTTCCACTGGTAGCTACAGTATTGAGTTAAACTTTAGCTAGAAACCTAACTGGAGAGCTAAAGCTAGCTTGCAGACGCTGCTTGAAATGCTGGAAGGCGCCCTCTCTCTATTGGTTCTACAGCCTCGGGGGCGGTGGTTTCCCCGGCTTTTAGTGTGTGTGCGTACGCGCGCCTTGGGTTTGCACAGGGTGGTCGAGGAGGGGATGGCTGAGGGGAAGCATACTTGGCACGGCTCCCTCCTTTCTGCTTAGTTTATACCGGGCGGCGAGAAGGAGGAAAAAAAGTGTGTTTATGTAGGGGGGATGAGATGCATGTGTCAGAAATAAATAGTACGGGCAGCTTCGTGCGTGTTTTTTAGATTTTTGTGTGCAATGAGGCGCTTGCACGTCGCCCTGCGAAAAGCCTCCGTCGATCCGGCGACCTGCTACTGACAAGCGGGGAGACGAGGGACTAGGGGCCGCCTTGTGGAGAGCACCGCCGTGGAAACCATGCAGTTTGCAACCTGGCTGATTGCACTCATGTGTCAACTCCCAGCACTCGTCCGGGTCACCGTGCAGCACCGCTTGCATCCAAAACAAGGTTGAACTTTTTTACTTTGAATTTCTGTCCACTTTTGAAAACCATCTGTTGCGACTTTGCTCTCCCTTTTCCCTGCAGAAGCCTTCATCAAGCAGCTGTCATCCTATGAAATCACCAGCCCTCTGCGGGTCAACGACTTCGGGGAGTCCTTCCCGCACACTCTGCACTACAGGCGGAGACGTAGGAGTTTAAATGACGACCTCTCCGCCGCCCTGCGGGTCCACTACCGAATCGACGCGTTCGGCCAACGTTTTCACCTCAACCTTAGCGGGTACTCGGACTTTATCGCGCCCGCCTACACCGTCACACACTTGGGAGCGGAGCGGAGCGACTCAACTGGAGGAGAGCAGAAGGAGGCCGATATGCGCCACTGCTTCTTCCGAGGTCACGTCAACTCCAGGAACGAGCAGCCGGCGGTGGTCAGCCTGTGCACTGGCTTGGTGAGTTCCACCTCCATTTCCTGTCAGAAAACTGTAGCTCCACTCCAGTGTGCAGACTTTTAGGATGTCACTGCAGCTAAATGGTCTTGTTCAATATTTGGTCCTTCTTATTGTAGACTGTGGTGGTGTAGATCTCCAATGCATCAGCAGTCTCATATATTTTGATTGATGAAAGGCAAAATATATCACAGCAACAGATATTGGCAAGATATAAGTGTAAATACATGTATTTAGTCCGTTTTTATCTTGGGGATTGGGCACACATGCAAAATCGAAAAAGACCCAATACTGGAGTTGCATCTAAAACTCTGCCTTTTTAGAGACGATTATGCTAATTTTTGCTGTTTTGCATGTAAAATGCTATGTGTAATGGTTAACAAGACTGAGCGTAATCATTTTATTGTAAGACTGTTTTATTAGTGCATTGGGTAGCACTGGATTGGTCAGAGTAGTCAGTGTGCAGCTGTACCCGATGAGGTGTCCTGTGTTAATTACACTAGTTAATAGGCTTGTTCAAAAGCAGGTGTCAGCTTTCTTATTGCAGTGATGATGATGAAGTCGTGGGTCACATGATGTCACTGGTTCAGGGACAGGGGCTCAACCTCCGCTGCCGTGCCCACCACAGCTTCTGGCATGGAGGCTGTCATGCAGACAGACTGAGCACAACAGGATATCTCTATATTCAGTCAGGCAATCCTTATTTTAGACGGCCGCACCTTGTCCTGTAACTGGGGTAGCATGACACGGACTAGTTCATTTAACATTGTACTAGAAGCTCACTGTCCCTAAAAAACGATACTGAGGTCATACATTATGGAATCAGGACAAATACGCAGAATATGTAGGACTCTGGCACAATACACCAGCTTTGCCAGCCATTTAGCTTTTTTATGCAACACTCGACAAAGGGTGTTTAGAGAGTGAGGGCCAGTCCCAAAAATGAAAAGAAAAATAATTGTTAATATTTGCCATGGTGGGGTTTAGAACCACAGCCACCCTTGTAAAATACAAGCCACCTTGACACTTCACCATACAGGCATTTAGAGAGTGATAGGGTTGGGCAATATACGTATTTTATGCAGATGTATAAGATAAATGAAATGCTGTCTTCGTTATGATAACGTTCGTGTGTGGAAGTATTTACTCGCAGACCGCCCAATCATTGCACAAAATCATTCCATGCTAAGGTCCATGTTGCCCAACCCTGGAGAATGGGGTGCACATTAAGTAAAATAGCTGTGAATGCAGTGGGATTGCCACGGTACCAATGCATACTAATAATGTCAGTCCAAGTATCTTCAACTACAAAATCACTCATACACCAGACTTCCATCACTGCTAATAACTCCAGTTAGTGACTCATTTTCAACGGTGGAAAGTTGCCGCTCAGCCAAACGTAAAAGGGCATAAATAGAAGGGTTTTGTGGTTAAAGGTTCAGACAACCTCAATCATCTACACCATAACATAATCTGAAGCAGTTCAACATATTTGTCTAATAACAAATTATAAAACCAGTTAAGTCAAATACATCTACTCACAGAAATATTTTTTTCCTCCTCAGTCAGCCACTGTGAGTGTAAGTTGACTAGTTGAACAGTTTTGCTCTGATTAACCAATTAGAGGACAGAAAAGTGCTGATGTCTATTCTGAAGTCTGATTGGTTAAAGAAACAGTCCCACTGCTAATATTGTGTACGTGAGATTGGCCAGAAATCCAGATTTTGAAGCCCGGGCAGGGCAGATAACACTGATATGCCAACATATAGAAGCTGAAATCTGATTGGACCGAAATATATACATATATAATGTACACATACATCACTGGAAATGGTGCATCCAAGAAACACACTACCAAATAAAGATACGCAGTCGCGTATGTCTGAGACAGACATGCCATTGCCATTGCCATTGCAAGTGGTAAGTTTTTGCCTTCTTTGTCCTTCTTCCTAACTCTGTTTTAAATGGTATATTGATACTGATTATTAAAATATCAGGGTGGGGTCTGGAACCAATGAACTGCAATAAACGAGGGATTACTGTAAATAAAGCAACTGACAACAAATAGACTTTTGGACAGTCTGACATGAAAGCACATGTCGCTGTTCCCAACGAGCAATGGGTATCGCTGTAGGCCCATGCCCATTTAGAAGCACTCACAGAAAGGTCATTAATAGTTTGCATTATTTTTGTTTTGCCTTTCATGGTTTGTTTTTTTTTCCATGTGAGGCGCTTTTGAGCCAGTCTCAACTAATTTGCTGCTCTTGAAATTAAGGTATTTTGTGCAGAAAACATACTTTCCCGAATAAGGAAAAATAACATTTATTACACATGATATTTTCTGCAATTGGCAAAAATATAATTTACAAAGAAAACAATGCCATGCAATTGTATGGCTGGAAAATAGTAGTTTAATTGATCAGATGTTCCAAATAGTCAAAGAAGGACAGGAAATCCTCAGTTTTATAACGGTTAAGGAGATGAAAACTTCTTTAAACATTGACACTGGAACATACTATTTCTATTTACAAGATTTCCCATGCCAAACTCCCATTCTGGAATGCCTCCTGTTGGAAATTAGAGGTTCTACTTTAGTTGTGTGGAGAGGAAAGAGTGTTTTCCAAATGCTTGTAAACCAAGAATGAGGTATACTAAATTGATCAGGCTAATCAGTCTTTAATTACCCTCTGCCCAACTTTGATGAATGCCTCGCTTATCCAAACATGTTTGCATCCTTTTTCAAGCAATCTCTGTTGGTTATCCGCATCATCACTCATTGAGAATGACAGCACAATGGAGACAGCGCCAGAGGCTATTGGGTCATAAATGTGTCCGTATCTGATCACTGGGGCTTAATGGCCGGCCTGCATTTTGTGGGGATGAGGTCATTAAGGAATAATTAAGCCCTAAAACAAAGGAGTCATTCTGGGAAAAAAGCAGGTTCCTTGTCTTTCTCAGAGTTACTCAAAGCTGCGTGTAAGGAGCATTTGGCCTTTTCACAGCGAGCCCAAAAGCAGAAGAAACGATGTGAAGGAAGACGAGACAACTGCCAATAAAAGCCTGCTGGGGAACTTGAGTCTTGTTTGCACCGTGGGAAACGGAGGAACTCAAAGAAGTGTGTGGTGAATCATGCCTGCAGCGCCATACCTCTGTGCCGAGACCAGGCCACCCCAGCCGCCCACCACTTCGTGCCACCTCTGGCTGAGTCAGCGCCAAATGGGATGTGAACGCCGCCTTTGTGGGCTTTGATGAAGTAAGCCAACAGTCGTTCCGGCCGTGTCACGGCGATGGCCCGACTTCAAATGGGACTCCTCACTCCCCACCTCACCTCATCTCCAATTCAGCACCCACTGCTGAACAGCAACCATTGTGTCTTAACACAACTTTGCCAGCTGATCTAATGCTGGGAAACGTCCAATCTCTGCCCTCTGTTTGTCCAGGACACAAGACCCTTTTTCTGTGAGGCTAATCATCGGATCAAACTTAACTGCCATAGAGAGCATTTTACCACATCCAAAGAGACTTCCCCCACTATCAATCATTGATGCTGTTTAGATCTCTACTGACGCGATATGGAACCAATTTCACCCATAGAAATATTGGGAACCAGACATGACCATCTGCAGTCACTTCCTGTTGTACGGAAAACGGCAATCAGAGGTTGTTAACAGAGTTTTAAACTTTTTGGGAACTTTTACTGTATATATATATATATATATATATATATATATATATATAATTATTTATTTATTTATTTATTTATTTATTTATTTATTTATTATATGCTAGGTTATATTTTCACAAGCTTCAACAGGGAAACATGCAGCACTGGAGGCATGCGATGCTTTTGAGGATCCCCGTGGCTATCCCTGACTTCCCCCACTAATCCTTGTCTGTAAAAGAAAGACCGTGCTTTGGAAAGATACACAACGCCGCCTTTTCCATATCCTCCTGTGAAGTGCCTGTCACTCTTGAGGATGGCTGCATGGAATAACATGGCTAAGGAAACATTCCATTGTGTGCTATCCTGTTTAAGCGTGCGCATGATTTGATCGTGCAAACAGCTGAGTGAGCTAAGCAGCTTCGTCAAATCAACTTTAGCATTCTCTCTGTCTGATGATGTCACTCCTCCCTAATGCAGTACTAACTCCCAGAACACGTCTTGGCATTACTGCTTACAGTATCAAGACTTTTATGAGTCTGCATGTCAATCATATGAGCCCTCACAAAAGTGATCCCTTAGAGTACTAGAGTACTCTTCTCGTGAGCACAGTCTGTTCAGGGACGATGTTAAGTGTGGCAGTTGGGCAATTTGCAGCCCTTGTCTGATTTTTTTTTATTGACGCAGGGCACATTATAAAAATATGATTTAACAAAACTAAAAAAAAAAACCAACTCCGAGGTCATACACGCAGGGCTCGACAATAACGATGTACCGATGGCCCGGGGCAAGTTAAAACAAAATTCGGGCAAGTAAATCTAATCAGTGATATTCCCGTCGGGCAAGCGCACTTCGGCATGCCATACTGCCAAGAGTTTTTTTTAAAGCGGTTCTTGTTGGGTGTTGGTAAAACACGGACTGTGTAATTCCGGTGGTAATTTGCAAAGCAATCCTTGCAATGGACCAATCAGAATCGTTTATTTAGACCGCTGTCCGTAATCCACAGTCCGCGTTTTACCCACACCCGTTGTTCGCGATCAACCAATCAGCGATCGTTTGACTACGAAAAAATCCATCATGGCGTCGCTGCCAACATCGTCTAATTCTGAAGGAAACAGCAAAAAGTGATGAACCTCTATCGTTGCATGGTTTTTATTTCCAAGGCAGCGTGAAAAACAACTTACTGGCCCGTTGCAGACTTAACTAACTAGCTGGGCGCACGGCAACCGAACTTCTCCTTTTTTCCCTCTCGTTCCCTCTTCTTTGGTCCCAAAACGCCCGCTCCAAGACCGCGAGCTGAACATGACTGCCCCCCAGCGTCCATGCATGAAACTACAGCCCGGAATACAACACACACGCAACGCTACAGTATTATTTATTTTATTCTTTTATTTATTTGAGATTCTCATGTGATGCCACAAAAAATTACATGATATCATTATGGCAGTCTTTTCATTACATGGGGCAAGTTCGGGCAAGTAGTTCTCACCTTAAGGATTCCCCATGGGCAAGTCATTTTGGTTTTTAATGTAGAGCCCTGACACGGTAAGTCAGGTGTCTCCAGCTAGCCTGAGCTACCTGTAGCTTCTAACACTTTTCAATTAGCTCTCCGAAGGGTTTATTCACTTATCAACTCCTATACTGCCTAAATTAGACTGTGGGGTTTGACAGGAGTCCAAGATAGTTTTGGGGAACGCTTGGGAGAGTGACCAGTCACAGCAGAGTGGGTGTGCCTGGTGGCGGGCTTTGGATGGAATAAATTAAAACAGACCGTTTTGGAAATCCAAGGAAATACAGCTGGAATACATAGGTGCAGATCCTGGAAAATCTGGAAAGCTTTGGACTGCACTCAGTAAACACGGAAATACGTTTCCGGGAGTCCTCGGGATCACTTGGAAGTGGGACCAATCACAGTCGAGCGGGCTCGGCGGGAAGAGGAGGGGTACAGGGGGGTAAATTACACAGACCTTTTGGGCTTTTGGAATAAATTAAAACAGACTGTTTTGGCTGCATGGCTGTCGAGTGGTTAGTGCGCAGACCTTACAGCTAGGAGACCTGAGTTCAATTCCTCCCTCGGCCATATCTGTGTGGAGTTTGTATGTTCTGCCCGTGCATGCGTGGGTTTTCTCCAGGTACTCCGGTTTCCTCCCAATTGGCCACTACAAATTGTCCATAGGTGTGAATGTGAGTGTAAAAGGTTGTTTGTCTATTTGTGCCCTGTGATTGGCTGGCGACCAGTCCAGGGTGTGCCCCGCCTCTCGCCCGAAGACAACTGGGATAGGCTCCAGCACCCCCGTGACCCTCGTGAGAATAAGCGGTAGAAAATGAATGAATGTTTTGGCAGGAAGCATAAATCAAAGGAAATACAGCTCTAATAGGTGCAGTTTCTGCAAAATGTAAAAAGCTTTCTGTTTTCTGTGTAGTTATTGTGTGTAGCTGCTCTATAGGAGACCACAACTCAATACAAAGAGTTGAAAATGACCATAGTAGGTCCCCTTTAAGTGTGACAAATATGCAAAAGAAATAAATCTAGCAGTGTGGTGAGGGGGAGATTTGTGCAGGTTCACGGCCGAGACCATAGGTTTTGGGCTCCAAAAAGAATGTTTTTTTTTTTTTTGCACCCCTCCTGTGTCACCTGTCTTGTTTAGCTGTATCGTCTTAATGTTGTTTTGTCTTCTAAGGGACTGAAAAGTCTGTGTGTCAAATTTGAAGCAGATTGGTAAAACGGGCGGGACTTAGCAATTAATTGTCCATAGGTCATTGAGGATACTATATCTAATGATGATCAAACCTTGAGGATATCTGCATTACATGTACCCTAGCTTGTCTGCCAATGCTTACAATCAATGTCATTCTCATGTGAAGAAACACACTCGACCTGAACCATCACTGTCTTTTAAAATGTCCTAGATCGGCACTTTCACAACAACAGATGGCGAGTACTTTTTGGAGCCACTCCTGAGCGTCAAGGGAGAGGAGTACGACGACGAGCACCACAAACCTCACCTGGTCTATCGACACGAGAGGAAGCGAAATACCTGGAGCATGAGCGACACCAGCCAACCAGAGCCTTGTTTGGCCTCAGGTAACAGACTGCAGACCGTCTAACAATGATGTTATAACCCTGTCTGATTTTTATGCTTACCGCCACATAACCGAGGCAAATTAAAGGCCAATTATACCCAATCAATCACAATGTCAGTCTCAATGACGGGGTTTTCCACTGAAATCATTTCAAATAAAGGCTTTAGTCTTGTGTTTTGTTCGATGGCTCTTAGGTTTAAGGTGTGACAGCACTTGAATGTTTTCATGTTTATGGTTGCATTTGGGAAGGTGAAGAGCACTTGAAGAAAGTCCACTGAGATGGAGGCCATTCAGTGTAATTCTGTGGAGGAGCTCGGTGGGCGGCCTTTTTGGGGGGCTGGACATGCGCTGTAAATCTTTCATGTGGGAGCAGCTTCATTTGCTCTTTGTCGTGCGGCGGTGGCTGCTATTGTGGGCCAGGGCAATTCAAAGAACTGGGATTGACCTGTGGAACCTGACCACTGCCCGTTTCATCTGCTTTGGCTATTCAGTTGCTCAGTCTGTGTGTGGTAAACATGTTGAGGGTCTCTCTCAGTCCATTACAGCAAGTAGGAATGGGTGAGATACAGTAAATGCAAAGACAATAGCAATTTGGCCGATGTTGGAGATTGCAATTAGGGCTCGAGCGATTAATCATCAATCATGAGCAAATACATTTCTGCAGATGCGAACACTTATATTTCACTAATAACATGCAGGTGTTTTTCTTAGAAATGAATATTATGGTCCGACTGATGAAATTAGATTTATAATTTTGTTTAATGATATTTGGGTTCGATTCCACCCTCAGGCATCTCTGTGTGGAGTTTGCATGTTCTCCCTGTGTGTGTGTGGGTTTTCTCCGGGTACTCCGGTTTCCTCCCACATTCCAAAAACATGCTAGGTTAATTGGCCACTCCAAATGGTCCATAGGTATGAATGTGAGTGTGAATGGTTGTTTGTCTATACTATGTGCCCTGTGATTGGCTGGCCACCAGTCCAGGGTGTACCCCGCCTCTCGCCTGAAGACAGCTGGGATAGGCTCCAGCACCCCCGCGACCCTCGTGAGGATAAGTAGAAAATCAATGAATGAATGAATATTTTAATTAGTATTTTAATATTTTCATTGGATTTAATTAGCCATTTATGGCCATTAGATGTTTCCTAAAAGTTTTACTTTTTGCACTACAGCCTACCTCCAGATATTATATATCGGATTTGATAAAACATAGTATATACTGCTAAACAAGCTGTACACTGACACTAGTTTTGTCTCCTGAGAAGTCTCTAAACAATGATTTATGGCTAGCAATTTAAACTACATGTTTCCACAAGTCATCGTTGATATTTTACATTGAAATTTGCACAATTCATATTGTAATGGTTTATTAGCCCACCATGTACCTACACGCCTACACCTGTACTGTAGTACTGTACTGGTCTTCATGTAAAAGCAGCAGTTGGACAATGCGCAATGAAGATTAAAGTCTACAAGAGTCAAGTATCCTAGATGTGACTCCTCCGTCTTATCAGATGGGGGTGGGGTGGTGGTGGTGGTGGTGGTGGTGGTGGTCCTGTCTGATCTCCAGATGAGGTGATTAAAGCAAGCTCTTTGAAGGCCATGCTATCCAAGAGCAGCAGGCCCCTCCTGTCTTTGTGAGCTAAGGAGCGTGGTGCACATCACCACTGGCAGGCCAACATGTAAACACTGGCTTTACTGCGCTGTTTGTCCTTTGGCTTACGCTTACTTCTCATTGCTTGTCCTACTTTCCTTCAGAATCCTTTTAGCACTTGTCAATGCTGAACACTAACACAACATGCTGGCATTATAGTGCCGTGTCCTGGGATAAACACGGATCATATTCGCATGCTGTGTTGTTCGTGGAAATGTTAATGATTCTGTGCCATGATTTCATTCATATCATATATCCGCAGTAGGGATATCATCAATGACGTCGATGCACGTCAAGTAGCGAGTCTGGGGAGAAGAAAAGATCTTGTAATAGGATGTCAAAAGTATGTGAGTACTTTACACTTAAAGGTAACGATTCGGTGGACTATGACCTGTGCAAAATGGAGACAGCGTACCATAAAAGCACTACCGCGATGCATCAGCACACGGGAGCTGTTTGTGGACACTGTAAGTTTTCAACTGTCTTTCTTGTTTGCAATGATTAACCCAGTCATTAATCCAAACCGCACCACGTAATTTGTGCTCCAGCCTCACACACACACACCTGAGCAAAGGCGCACACGCATGGAGTGAGAGTGGCGGTGGAAAACAAGAGGGAAAGATAAAGTGCTCTTGCAGGATCGCACACACACACTGCTGCTGTTATTTTTTATTTATTTTATGTTTATATTTTGATTCAGATTGTGATTTTTGCACAATAGTTTTATTTATTGAAAGAACGTTTAATTGATTATTTTTGTTATTATAGGATTCAATTGTGAACTTTATTGTTGTATTGTTCAATACGGTTCATTCTTGTTAAGAAAAATACATTGGAAAGAAGAAATTTGTGTTTTTTTTAATGCCGATAAATTAGCATTCATTGCTATATAGATCAAATTATGGGTCAAATCGGATTTAAAAATGAATCGTTAGATTAATCGATGCATTGAAAAACTTTTTTGTAGATTAATCGATTTACAAAAATAATCATTTAACCCAGCCTTAATTCGCAGTGGCGCGCAGTCATCAAGTTGGCTTGTTTACGTTTATCATTTATACTGGTGTAAGTCATTTTCTTGTCATTGGAAAAATCTATACCATTTTTTAAAAAATGAATCCAGTTATGCATCCATTCCATTATCAGCACCAGTGATAAGTATTGATATTTCTGGGTCTGCCTCATTGAAATATTCTACCAGACACTATCTTAACCGCAGATTTAGTTTTTTGTTGCAATTCAGCTTTGCACATTTCCATCTTCAGTATCTGCCTTTTTTCATTGTAAGCAGAGAAACAAAAGTTTCAGATTTATCTCTGCTCATGAATGATGCGCCAAAGCAGTGATGGTGGTAGGGCAGATTCCTTTCCTAGTATCTCTTCTTTTTGAGCGGCTATAAAAGCACTCTTTGTCGCAGGTCAGGCTCTTTACATTCTATGATCCTGTGAGGAGGACCCTCATCTCTTAAATTAAAACTGGTAGCTGCCGTGTGAAAGCTGAATGCTTTGGCGGCGTTTGGACTTTGAAGTGTTTTTAAGAAGAGTCTAGAATAGGCCAGCTATGTGAAATATGGATAACAATGCCTTCCTGCAGGGTCGGGGGGTGGGCGTCCGTCTTTTTCTGCTGCATTCACTGTGATGATTTCTTCCATGCATCTTTCTTTTTAATGTTCCCTGCAGGCTGCAGGGAATCATGCTTTTGAATCAGACAAAGGTGAAATTGGTTGCTTTTTATCCATACAAACAACAACTTCATCAGCATGTGGGGAAAGATAAGCTTGTTTTACTGAGATGTGACGGCTCCTGACATTCTGTAACAACGAGGACTTCTGTATCTGCAAGTTTCCACAGTTGGTACTGTCGCTGTGTGTCTTTGCAAAAATGTGTTGAAAGCTGAGGAAGTTTCCATGAACTCTTTCCGACACGTGCAAACACTTGCATGTGCACTAACTATCTATGAGTGATAAGGGCTTTTAAAGTGTTAACCTGGCTTGTTATTTCAGCAGTCAGGACACGGCTCTTTACTTATCTGCTGATGCTTTTCTGCACTGTTGACTGCTGGGGTGTTTCCAATGCTGATCTGCTTGCGGACAACCATGCTGGGGAAACTTTGCAACTTACATATGAGTCGGGAACAAAACCTTACGGTTCCAGAATGGCTAGGCAATATGGTGGAAGCTTTGTGGTTCCAAACTGTTGGCAAATATGAGTACAGTCAAGCCTACATAAAGTACTTAAACACAGGTTCTCATATGATTGACTTTTTGTACAAATCTTTTGCTGAAATATTTTGCCTTTTCTCTGCCATATTACACATAAAAAACAGTCCATTTCCCCTGTACTGTATCATTCCATGAAATTCAGTACTCAAACAAAGCACCCCTCGTATGGCTCACTCACATGTGACGAAACCTCAGAACCTCTTTGCTGTTTTTTCCAGCAGGGTGCTCCCACTACCTTTTGGTCTCTGCTGGTGCGGTGGAGCAGCCTACCAGCATGGGATGCTACTAAGACAAGGATAGACATACGTAGTATGCTGGTAAGACCAGCAAGACCAACATACTATATACCGTTTGGATGCTGGTATGTTGGCGATTGGACTAACCTGTGACTAACCTGTGATCACCATGGTGGGATGCTGGTCTGATGATAAAAGCCAAAGCACATGAAAATGGAAATGAAAAAAAAACAATGAATATTGCAATTTTTCCCTTGTGTCATGTGTCATGATACCAACTACTAGAATGAAGAAAACAAAGTTTTAATATCCGTGAGTTAGCCAAAATTGAATAAATACACATAACAAATACATACATTAAGAATGTGATAATGAAACAAAAAGAAACAGGATGCAATTAAAATAAAATCATTTACTTGACTTTACTTTTTCTTCTTCTTCTGTTGTTTATTGGCAGTTGGCAAGCAGCTTTCGGTGTGCATTAGCCAATAGTTTGGCTAATCTCAAAAACTACATCTTGTTTGGATTCTGAATCCATATTTCTAATGCTGGCAGGGGCACCACTGGAATCTGATGCTACAGCATCCCAAAGGCATCTGATCTCTTCTTAACTGAAGTGGCATCTCATTCATTTCTACAAGAACTGCCACAAGTGGAGTAGAGCTAACTATTTTCCTACAATAGAACTATATGTTTTAATAAGGCGACAAAAACACTTCAGCGGAGCGGCGCCAGGATGAAGAGGCAAAGTTTTTTAATTTTAACTTTTTGAGTGTTCAAACAAAGAGAAATGTGAGAACATTTTTATGCCTCTCTGAGTCTATAAATTGTATGGTGAGGGGTTTGACAGCCCTAAAACATATGTAATAATGGTAAAAAAAATTATGTTTGGTACATTGTGGATTTTACTTATTGACGGCTACTTTGGGAACCTATCCACAGAGATAACTGAGGGAACACTGTATTGCTTCTATAAAAGTATGCATTTTTGTATTACTTTATGGACATTTTATTCACAAACCCAAATACACTCTACTTTGATAGAAAAATTAGTGTAAAATGTAAAAAAAAAATGCTCCAAAAAATTTACACAGAATTTGGAAAAAAAAACAGATTTCAAAGAGTCCTACTTTTATATTTTTCAGCACTCATGGCCTGCCAAAGCTCATTCTTGTGACAGCCTTAAGTTGCTTGTCGACAAATTAGTCACGACTAACTTGATTCTGGATTGCATACTTGCTAGTGCCCAGCCACACCCGGGCTCTACCAGTTATGTTGAGTTTGAGTTTTTTTTAGACACAATATTGTACCATAACCAAGATGATATACGAGAACCAAAGCAATATTTTAGAAAAACGTCAAAAACTAAACCTTAACCAAGGCTTATCTGTATTCTGGTCCAATTCCAACTAGTACAACCTCATCTGCGTTCAACTTTGGAAGTGCCTTTGTATCTTCCATTTGAGCTTGCTTGTGAATCCTGGCATCACTCGCTAGAGAGTCACAAGAACGAGGGTGTTGCACATGGGGGTAGATTCTTCTCTCCTTAAAATCCATTTTTGATGGAAGACATCCAAGAGACAGAAGCGGAGCCTCTTTCCGTTTTTGTCTGCCTGTCTGGCTTACCACACGCTGACTAAATTAGAAACAATAAAGGATAAATGGACAATGGATACGGATAATAAAAGGACATTTTAACGGTAAACATTAGCAGCTGAATAGCCAAACACTCATGTCCCAGTGTTACGATACTCGTCCCACATGACATCCGTGGCCCCCTGAACACCAACATAATCAGTGTATAGGATTCCGCGCTCTGTGCCCACTGTGTGTACATGCTGGTTCAAATGGCAGCATCAGGTTTTTGGTCAGTGGGTTTATTTCCATAGAAAAAGGCCCCTTCCTCGCCTGGGCTTGGTTTGAAGCAGCCGCCTTGAATGACTGCCCGCTCTCTTCTTGCGCTTTCATGTATGTGAATGGAGCCACTTGTTGTTGGTAACCTCGCTTCCCTCTTTGTTTGTCACTCACAGGACGGGTTGACATGACCTTGAATTGTCTTTTTTTGGGGCCCTCACTGATGTAGTCACTGCTTGTTTACCATGCATTAAGTCCTTTCAGAGGTCAGAGAAAGTGTCTCCTCACGGAGTGATGGACAGACGGTGAACACGCTGACATACTCACCCTTTAGCCTCTGGCCTCAGGAGGTGTGTGGCTGCTAAAATGTCAGCTAAGCCCTTTTTCTACCCCCTTGAGACTGAAACTCCTTTATTTTCAGCAAACACTTCTTGTTAATGACGGCCAAATGTTTGTTGTGGGGGACTTTAGCTTGCATGCAAACATGTGTTTAGCTTTTCTGTCTGTGACAGCCTTAAGCATCCTTCTGAAGTGTGTCATCTGGAAAGCACATTCACAAGCAGAAGTACCAATGTACCTTTTTTCCCAATAATAATAAGCTTTTGTAACAAACGTGAATTTGTGGAATTGACTATGGTTATGAAAAGAGCTTTGCAAAGCATTAAAAATAATGCAACCAAAGTATTTGCTGAAATTAGTTTTTATTATACAGTATATAAATTCTTTTTAACAGACCAATATAGTTCTTTTTCTTGCGTGACAGTTTCGACTGCTTGCTAGCAGACAAACATCCACATAAATCTGCTGGCATGACACGTCACAGGAACATCTCGTGACCACGCTGATGAAGACTGTTAGCAAGCAGTCGAAACTGTCAGGTATGAAAAAGAACTGTCTTGCTCTGTTAAAAAGAATTGTTTAAGAATATAACAATGTTAGACCAAATGAACCTCATTGGACTATGACCATTATTGTTTGGCTTTTGTAACAAACCTCTGTGAGTCAGACCCCTCATCCAATAAAAGATCAAATTGGCCTGGCCAAATACTATACTATTGTATACACCCTGTGATTGGCTGGCGACCAGTTCAGGGTGTACACCTCCTTACTTTAACCAGTTGCATTTTGTGAACGACCCATAAAAAATGTAATTTGAACAAAAGATCTGAATTGGACATCAAACGCTCCATTAGGCCTGGTTGAGATGACGACAACTTGACTAAGAGTTTCTGACAACATTGTCAAAAATGGTCGCCATTCACATAAAAATGACTAAAAAGGCTGTAAAAGGACATTTGCCATTCCTGTTGTCTTTGTGACACACTTGTGCATTCCCGGACTGAGCACTTAACAAGCATGCACATGTCCTACGCTGTATGCCAATAAGTGCTTTTTCAGTCTTCAAAGCACTGTTGTCGCTTAAACAAGCAAAAAATGCAGTAAATAAGGTAAAAGAAGTCATAGTACAATAATAGATCTTTACTTTACTTCATTGCATCCCTTCACCAGTGTTTGTTGACAAGTGGACATTAAATCCATTCAAATATGATTGAAAATTCACATCTCCATTGCAGCCCAACACAATGTCATTTTGTCTGTACTCGATGTGTTTGGTTTCTCCAACTGGGCGCGTCCGCTTTGATCCATTGAGCCCATGCAGAGCTGATTTGTGGGTAATAGATATACCAGACAGATCTGAACATGGCTTTGGCAGCTCTAGTTTACAGTCTCAAACTTAAATGGCTACCATGTGTCAGCCCTGTTTGACCTGGGGTTCTATTTTCTGCCACTGTCTACTGTCTGGGCATTCTTTAACAGATGGCGGAATGGTTTTGCGTCTTGAGTAACAGTGACTGACAGTAGGGCGGTCAAAAGTGAAAAGGGGTGACAGGTGAGCGAAAGTTCCCCAACTTGTGGTGATAGCTGTTCAGTAGGACATCATTGCACACTGGTTGGTTTTCATTTCATCCATCCATCCAACCGTCCATCCATCCATCAATGTTCTACTAATGTTTTCCTGCTCAGGGTCATGGGTGGGATGGAGAGCCTATCCCAGCTGACTTTGGGGGAAGAAGCGGGATATACCCAGGACTGGTTGCCAGCCAATCACTGGACAGGAAAAAAATTGTATGTAGGAAAAATGTATGTTTTTGTACAATGGAAGGAAAATACCTGAATTAGTTGATGTGCTAACATGCAACAATGCATGGAACAATTAGTAGTCTACCAAAAGAGTTATTGGTAAAAGCCTGTAGTGTGCATAGAAATGATTGTGAACCACTCATCCAAGCGGCACCAGGATGGTCAAAAATATGGTATGAGTCTTCTGATAGCTTTTGCCCGCATTGAGCGCACAAAAGTCCGTTATGAGCCTCAAACCCTTCTTTTACTAGGAGTGTAACAGTAAACCAAAGTCACGGTATACCTTGGGTTTAAGGTCACGGTTTGGTTAATTTTGGGTTACTGATTTTGCTATAAATGGCTGTCATTCAATTACAATATTTAATTACGATTAATCACATTTTGTCTATTTAACTCATATAATCACAATATAATCTAATCACAGACGGAAACTTGCTCCTTCCATCCATCAATTTTCTAGATATGCCACCTATCCTCATTAGGAATGTAACAAACTTTATTGTGTGCGATAAGTGGTTAAATTAAAACGCTGTTAACATGATTCCAGTCCCCACTAATATGATCAAACGAGTTATTATTTTTCATACAGATATTGAACAATTGGGCACCAGATATATCTACACTCTGTCATCATAAGAAAACTTGCCCCTTAAGAAATCATATAAATGAGCCGTGATATCACTTTATAATTTCCCCAATGGAGGAAACACCAGTGAACATTCAGGGGAATGGACATTGAGATGGTGACATCCTACAAGTACCTAGGTGTTCATCTCAACAATAGACTGGACTGGACTCATCACACGGAAGCACTTTACAGGAAGGGCATGAGCAGACTCTATCTGCTCAGGAGACTGAGGTCTGAGGAGTGCAAGGGGCACTCCTCAAGATGTTCTATGACTCTGTTGTGGCTTCAGCCATTTTCCAGGGAGTGGTCTGCTGGGGCAGCAGCATTTCGGCTGCGAAGAGATATCACCATTCCTATCACCATCTGATAGGAAGAGACTGGATATGATCATCAGGAAGGCCAGCTCTGCCCTGGGTTGCCCCCTTGACTCAGTGGAGGTGGTGGGAGAGAGGAGGATGTTGGCTAAGCTATCATCCATGTTGGAGAACGACTCCCACCCCCTGCAGGACACTTTGACAGCACTAGAGAGCTCCTTCAGCGATAGACTGCTCACCCCAAGAGTGTGAAGGAGCGATATCGCAGGTCCTTTCTTCCTGCAGCTGTCAGGCTGTACAACCAGCACTGCTCCCAATAGACTTGTACACCACTATGTACATCTGTGTAATACTTGCTTTTATAGTCAGTATAGTTACTCCAGACCCCAGTCACTGTGCAATATCTGATCAACCTCCATGTGCAATATTAAGGGCTCTAAATGCAATATACTAAGTTCTATGTGAAGTATTTCCATAATGCCTCATATTAACTCTCTAACAAGATCTCAGACTATAGACTGGTCATATATCTCATCTCGGTTCCTATTATTTACATACCGTATTGTATATAACTCTGGGAAAAACTGTTGATTTTGTTAATACTTGGGTTGTTTATATTGTTTATTTTTCTATATTGTGTATTTTGTACTGCTTTAACTGACTCTGTACTCTGAGGGACGAATAAAGGCATATCTTAATCTTAAATAAACATCTGCTACCTACAAGTAGTCACACTTATACCTTTTATTCAGCATATTATGTTTGTAGTGAGATGGTGTCAAGCTTAACATGTCCATCCTGTCATGGGCAAATAATATTTATTATAATCACTTTTCAAAAATGTGACATATTTATTAAAGAGTACACAGTCATCATGCTGATAGAATGCGGTAGCTAGCTGAAGACCCCCCCATATGGTCATTGAATGACCACCGGATCATCCCACCCTTTGGTAATGGCAGGAAAGAAGGTGGTGGTTTTAACTTCATTAGGGTCATCAGGTGGGCACCTTCCATTGAAGTTTCGATGATAGGCCCACTGAGGGGGGGCCAAATAAGCCACCATCAGAAACATCAGAAGCCAAATACCACTTTTTTTCCTCTGACTTCATGTAGTGTTAATGTAATGTAAGGTAAGGTAATGTCTCCATATTTTGTGACCTTTTGTAGCCTTGTGATCAGAATGTTACATATCAATAGTCAATAACTATTGTCCATTAGTTCCATCTTGTCGGAACTAAGCAATGTTGGCACACTGCTCATGGAAGCAGTGTCCACTTGTCTTTGTCCATTTGTTTTTATCCACTCGTCTTTGTCTGTTTATGTATTTCACTGGGAAGGCCAAGTGTTCCCACACATAAAACGTATTTGTTCATGGCTATATTATGTTATACTTTTATACTGTTATACTACACTCGTCTTTGTCTGTTTATGTATTTCACTGGGAAGGCCAAGTGTTCCCAAACATGAAACGTATTTGTTCATGGCTATATTATGTTATACTTTCTGTCCCTTACTTAATGTTTTCTGTGTCCTTACTGTATTTAAAAATCACATATCAAATACATGGACTTTTACGCCCCTAATTCTTACCCAGAGACTCAGCTGGAATGAGTTTCTTAAATCTCAATGTCAAATGAGTTCCAAATTGCAAATGACACCAGAAAGAAAGACATGGCCTGGGACCCTGGCCAACGTTTGGTGTCAACATTCATCAAGAATATTGGGTCTGATGGGGGAGCTCTCCGGCTCCAAACACATCAGACCACCACCAAGCTTAGCAGACAGAATATTAAAACTACTACGACTGTACTACTGTTACTGCACACAAAGCCCTTTGCCCTCCGATGGGGGTGCTGGGGGGGCAAAAGGCGCTTTTTTAATAAACCTCTTCAGCAGCAACAATTGGCAGCCCGACCACGACAATTGCACGTAATCGTCTTCTGTCTGCGGGAGTCAGTGTTTTCTTTCTCGTGTAACCAGAGTATCTGTACTTGTATAAGCACTACAGCAGTACCTATGCCCACAGTAAGGTACACTGTCCACGTAATTGGCACCCTGGGACCGCAGCGCTTCAACTCTCAGCGGGCCATTGTAAAAGAATGTTAATTAGTTCAACAATGAAATGTGTGTTTCCTCATTGTTGGTCTCTTGGCATTGATACTTTTGACTCACAACCGAGGGGGGGTCAAAGAGCAAGGCTTTGATCCAGATGGGAAACCACAGTGAGATCATTTAGGAAGGACGGCTAGGATGTTACGACTGACCTGCACCGCGTGGAAAGTGCATAATCCATTTAATCATTTTGTTTATTGGCTTCTTGAGCTTGTTTTGGCACACAAATGAAGTTTTTGCAAGTGGAGCAGAAGAGTGGGGTCAGAGTGGAGCTACTTGCCGAGCCACCGAGCCAAGCAAATGACATGTTTAGAAAAGGATGCACGCTGTGCTGGGCTCTTGTTGTTCTTCTGTGTTGTGGAGAACATGTTGGCTTTACTGGCTAATTTCAAACGCTTTTTCTTTGGTTAATAGGAACACAAGTGTCTGTCAAAGGCGAATGAATTAATTTGGAGTCTTTCTATCCATTTCCTTTCCAAAATGTTCCAAATGTTATCTTATAGGTCAGGTCTTTACAGGTCTTTACTGCAGTCTGTTATTGCGCATAACAGGCGAGGAGCATTCATTATGTCTCAGGTCTTTACTCGAGTGAGCGTGCTGCAAGTTTTGACTCCCTGCATTATTTTAGAGGATTTGTTGTGATTTATGTTATAAACTGGTGAAATTCATGTATAACTGGTGAGGAGCCAGTGAATCAAATATACAAAACTTCTACTTGAGCCAGCATTTGACTTTTCCCGGGTTATGTTACAGTCGTTCTATTGATTGACTTTAGAAAATGTCATTTTGTTATATAGAACTCAATTATATGACTTTATTTATCAGGGTTATCATATTTCAGCTAGCATGTAGCAGGTTTTGACCTTCTTTCTGTTGATTTATTTTTTGATAACGTTATGAAATGTGATGTGAACTGGTCAGAATCGATCAAACTCATTTTTTTAAGTGAGCATGATGTGGGTTTTGACTTTCTGGATCATTGTTGGAGTCTTTCTATCATAAAATGTAACGTTATCATGCACAACAGACGAGGAGCGATTGTTTAACTATACGACAAGTCTATTTGGCGAGCCTGCCATAAGGGTTTTGACTTTTGATTATGTTGGAGTCATTCTGTTGATGAACCTGAAAAAAAATGTGTTATCATATATATCTGTCAAGGAGCAGTCGCCTTCAAGTCAAGTTCAAAATGAGACATTTTGCAGTGGGATTTGTACCGATAAACAAATGAAGCACAGAGAAACATTCATTGAGCGTTTCATGGCTTTCAGTGGTCATGAGCCCCGCATAGTTCGGAGTCCATCGACCTCAGCAACCTCCTCAACTTTCAACAAGAAGATCACAGTGTCAAAGTGTCCCTTTGTCTTGTCCTCGGTCACTCTTTCCAGACAGTTGGACAGAGAGAGATTGTGTCAAACTGTTAGCTCAGTGAAAAAAAAAAAAGAACTTGTTGAGTGCACTGAGATTATTCAAGCGATGCCCCCAGCGGGCACGCGAGGCAGAGCGTGACTCCCTGGCACAATGGCGTACAGGCCTTTGCTGCCGTGAGGCCGAGCCCCATGCCAGCGTTTCACTGTTTTCAGAGGCGGCGCCAAGCCCGCCTGTACCCGGCGTACACAGCCAGAGCACATCTTTGTATTTTTTTCAGGAAGGAAAACTCTTTCTTTCTGTGGAGGCCATAGCCTTTGCTTAAACAGACTCATCACTGCACATCAAAGGGGGATTAGCCGAACTTGTAAAAGATAAAAATAAGAGGTGCAGGAGGTGAAAATATGGTCAGTTGCAATAGCCTCAGAATGAGTGCAGATTAGCCAAATGCAAGCTCTCCAAAATCGCATTAGGGCCAAATCTGCCTCTCGCTGGGTACTTACTGCTACTTACACCGTGACAAGACAGGGGTGACTGCCCTGACCCGCTCCAAGACTGCTTCATTCACAATCAATGCCTAGACTAGTGCTCCTTTAGATTCCTGCATTTTTCCAAAGCTCCCATTTTATTATACCTTACTTCATACTTCTGCATCATACATCTTATATAGTGGTGGCCCATCAGGGCCTGCAAGGTTGTCTCTTTGGCCTAAGCACATCGGAGGCAATGACCTACATTTACTTCAATTCGAGCATTTATTCCAAGAAATGGAATAAATACCCAGGAGACTCACAAGAGTTTTATTATCTTCATTTAATAGCAAGTAGCACTTGGTTGCATTGCCAGTACTTCCAGTGATATTGTTAGATTGTTACATATTCAGATTTCAGCTTCTGTGTGTTGCCATGTCAGTATAATCTGCCCAGGGCCTTCACAATCGCTCTTTGGGTTCAAAGTTGGGTGAATCTCCTCTTAGAGAGAGTGAACGCAAGCTAGCAGGGGTTAGCTTAGTTTAGCAGTAGTTGTGGTTTCGTGTGTGCAACTCGGTCGGTCCCGATGAGTATATTTTCACCACGTTTTGTTTTAAGGCTTTAATATAAGGAACGTTTTACAATGTGTCAATCAAGACGTGCAAATTCAGAGTGAAAAAATACAGGACACACTTTATTTTTGAACGCAGCTCATCTTAGCTATAAATACACATTCTCCACACACAGAGAGGTATAAATATGTATTTATCATGTATTTATTTTTTATAACGCTGTGACTATTGAGTGATTATTGGTTGTTGGTGTCAATATTTCAGCCTTGTTCAGGGCTCGACAATAACGATGTACCGATGGCCCGGGGCAAGTTAAAACAAAATTCGGGCAAGTAAATCCAATCATTAATATTCCCGTCGGGCAAGTGCACTTTGGCATGCCATACTGCCAAGAGTTTTTTTAAAGCGGTTCTTGTTGGGTGTTGGTAAAACACGGACTTCGTAATTCCGGTGGTAATTTGCAAACCAATCCTTGCAAATCTTGAAATGGACCAATCAGAATCGTTTATTTAGACCGCGGTCTGTAATCCACAATCCGAGTTTTACCCACACCCGTTCTTGTTCGCGATCAACCAATCAGCGATGGTTTGACTAGGAAAACATCTATCATGGCGTCCCTGCCAACATGGTCTAATTCTTCAACAACTTGTGAAGGAAAACAGCAAAAAGTGATGAAACAGTGCCTCCTAAACAAGTATTTTATTAGTGGCAGCAAATCAAATGATGGCACAGGTGAGTGAATCACATTGCTGTGACAATTTGAAGTGGTCACAATCAAACACCACCGATTAGATCCAATACCAAGTGCTGATTTTGCACAAGCTACAAAATCTAGCGGTTCAATTTCTCTGTGTATTTTTCTCACCTTTGTTTCACAAATTATTGTTTGACCATTGAGCATTTTTTCTGGATTAAAAACACTTTACTAGTACACAAATGTGTCAAATGTTTTATTGTGGTGCACAACTTATAAATATCACTGCTTACTACGACTACAATGTGTAAGGTAGCATGGCTTGCCATGTTAACATACATCTCCACAATTTTTCAGACATTCTTCCAAATACAATGCATCAGTACTATTATCTGATGAATTATCAGCATATATTGATATATGATATCATTATGGCAGTCTTTTCATTTTACATGGGGCAAGTTCGGGCAAGTAGTTCTCACCTTAAGGATTTCCCATGGGCAAGTAATTTTTGTTTTTAACGTAGAGCCCTGCTTGTTTATTGGACATTTTTTCTGTGTTTTAAATTGTATTTAATTTCTGCAGTGATGTAATGACAAATGAGCCATGGTCCACAGATGAACTCTTGCACTTTGGTTTTGGCACTCTGGCCACTTTAACGTAAAGAAATATTACGGTAGTTACTCTTGTATGTTCTACACTTTAGTATATTGTCATTACACTGCTTGCTTTTTTGGTCAAAGTCCATCATCATCAAGTTGTTTTTTCATCTCCCCTAACAGGATTGTGGGCATTCTGTGGGGGGCTTTTACCCACTATGGTTTTGTGTTAGTTGGTGATTTGCTGGCCCATAACAAGCATCTGGTTCTGGCTATAGAGCGGCTCCCTTTGCATACTGAGTACAGTAATGCCCGCCTTTGCAGTAGTCACCCTCCAAGACCACCAGCCAATGCTGAATAATAAGCGTAATTAGCCACGTATACAAGGACCCAAATATTCCAATTGCATTCGGTTTATTTGCTCAAACGGAAAGAATTTAACCTTTAACTTTAACTTAAATTAACACCTCATTCCGAGAGAAAAGTGCCAATCCGAATGAATATATAAACAGATTCCCAGGGGTGGAATATTCCTTTCCCCAATCCGATTGAGGTATCTTGTACCCGCTCAAACGGAAAGTTGTCAGGGTGTGTTCTTGTTCGAAGTTCTTCTGTTGTTCATTGATGGTTGGCAAGCAGCTTTCGTGTGCCTTAGCGCCATCTGTGGAACAGAATCTAAACTGTCACGATGTGGGCGTCACCCTCTCGTGACAGCTCCTTTAGTTTCCTTCCTTGCCTCTGTTCATGCCCTTATTTTGATACTACTTCCTTTCTTGTTCCCTTCTGCTTTGTCTGACTCAATTCACACACCTGTCTCTAATTTCCACTCTCCCTATTTAGTTCAGGTGTGTGCTCTTTCGTTTGTGGCTTCATTGTCTTTGTTTTTGGTTTGCTGTAGTTGCTATCTACATTACTTAAACACCATTAAATCCCTTGTACCTACATTTTTGGTCCTGCTCTCTGCATCCTGGGGTCGCATCGCTAAGCTCGCAAGCCAGCTCGTGACAGAATGAAGCCACCACAAGACGACCTCGCGGAGAGCGATTTTGATTTTCATTGGCAGATCTTCAAGGCCTTGGAGAAGGAATCAGCCATGTTTACCCCGGAGGAGCTGGAGGATATGGTTTGGGGGCCGGACGGCACGCTCATCCCCATGGCGTGGGTGTATTCGGGACCCGCAATGGACAAGCCGATCCGACCACGACGCCGACGCACGTCTCGGCCGACCTCTGCAAAGGGTTTGTGTGGCTGTAAGGTGAGGGCACCCCCTTCCTCCACGCCATGCCACGTCAAGGTGGAATTAACCCCCCACGCTGTCGCTGAGTGCCGGCCCATCACACCACTAGTGATGGTGCCCCCGTTACGACAGCCCGCTGAGCCCCAGCCGCCTACCTTTTCAGATTCCCTGTTGCCCCCCATGCAACACGAAGAGGAGTACGGCACACTGTCCCCTCCTGTGCCCGAACCACGCAGCCTCAAGGGTTCCCAAACCCCGGCTCCCGTGCCAAGCTGCGTGACGGCCCAGATTCCTCCTGTCCCCAAACCACGCAGCCCCAAGGGTTCCCAAACCCCGGCTCCCGTGCCAAGCTGCGTGGCTCCACAGATTCCTGCAGCGCCAAGGTTTCCCAAGACCCAGCTCCCGTGCCATGCTGCGTGACGCCCCGGATTCCTCCTGTGCCCAAGCCGCGCAGTCTCAAGGGTTCCCAAACCCCGGCTCCCGTGCCAAGCTGCGTGACTTCCCGGATTCCTCCTGTGCCCAAGCCACGCAGCCTCAAGCCGCAGCATCCCCTGGCTCTCCTGTCCAGCGGCTTGATGCTCCAGACCCCTCCCGAGCCCAAACCCCGCCTGAGGTCCGGGCAGCAGAGCGGGCTGAACTCAAGACCCTCCTCCAGGTCCCCCTCCTCCCGTCCCTGGTTCCACATCCAGCAGCATACAGCGTCTGGAATCCGCCTTCGGAAGGGGGGGCTAGTATGACCAGCTGTGCGTTGGAGGACGCACATCACACCCTGTCCGAGGGGTGTGGGGATGATGCCCTCAGCTGGTCGTCTGATGAGGAACAGCCCGCCGGACCGCCAGCGCAACCGGTTCTTCCAGCTGGCCGGGATGTGCTGTCCGGTAGGTTACCTCTCGGCCAAGACTCACTGTGCTGTTCCTCTGCTCCACAGTCAAGCCAAGACCGAGAGTCCGTTCCTCGTGTTCCGGCGCCACCTCTTCCACGGCGGGACGGCCACGCCTCCGGCGCCACCTCTTCCACGGCGGGACGGCCACGCCTCCGGCGCCACCTCTTCCACGGCGGGACGGCCACGCCGCCGCCGCAGCCGCCTCCTCCGGCGCCACCTCTTCCACAGCGGGACACCACGCCGTCGCCGCAGCCGCCTCCTCCGGCGGCACCTCTTCCACGGCGGGACGCCACGCCGTCGCCGCAGCCGCCTCCTCCGGCGCCACCTCTTCCACGGCGGGACGCCACGCCACGCCGTCGCCGCAGCCGCCTCCTCCGGCGCCACCTCTTCCACGGCGGGACGCCACGGCGGGACGCCACGCCGTCGCCGCAGCCGCCTCCTCCGGCACCTCCTCCTCCACGGCGGGACGCCACGCCGTCGCCGCAGCCGCCTCCTCCGGCGCCTCCTCCGGCGCCTCCTCCGGCGCCGCCTCCTCCACGGCGGGACGCCACGCCGTCGCCGCAGCCGCCTCCTCCTCCGCGGCGGGACGCCACGCCGTCGCCGCCTCCTCCGGCGCCACCTCTTCCACGGCGGGCGGGCCTCCCCTGCCAGGCCCACCACCCTGACCGGCCCCCAGAGGGGTCCACCCATGGCTTCTGCTGGGCCTGCCGTCATGGCCGTCCTCCAGAGGAGCCTGGTTCCCTTCGGGCTGCTCACCCTGCGGGCCGCCCTCCTGTGTGGCCTTGCCACCCTGGCCGACCTCCGGAGAGGTCCGGCCAGCAACCCACCTCTGGTCCCCCCGCCTCCCATCCCTCTTTGTCTGTGGACTTTTTGGACGTCTGGGATCCGTCCTTGAGGGGGGGGTACTGTCACGATGTGGGCGTCACCCTCTCGTGACAGCTCCTTTAGTTTCCTTCCTTGCCTCTGTTCATGCCCTTATTTTGATACTACTTCCTTTCTTGTTCCCTTCTGCTTTCTCTGACTCAGTTCACACACCTGTCTCTAATTTCCACTCTCCCTATTTAGTTCAGGTGTGTGCTCTTTCGTTTGTGGCTTCATTGTCTTTGTTTTTGGTTTGCTGTAGTTGCTATCTACATTGCTTAAACACCATTAAATCCCTTGTACCTACATTTTTGGTCCTGCTCTCTGCATCCTGGGGTCGCATCGCGAAGCTCGCAAGCCAGCTCGTGACACTAAACCCTTCTATACGCCATTCACAAGTCCAGTTTTTCTTTTAAAAATTAAATATATATCTATATAAAACATGTCCTGAGTTTAATTATAAAATATTAGCAAGATTGAATTTGATCTTTTCTTGTTTAAATTTATCCCGGGTGCGTTCTTTCAGCGCATGCTCAGATATGACGTAACACGCAGATCCAGATGTTCTTCACTTTTAAAAATGTCAGCACTGGACTGCTGCGGAAAGTTGGTTTTTGATCCAAACTAGACTCAAGACTGAACGACAATACGGAGTTATTCCAACAAGTTAAAGAAAAACTCAGGGAAGTCGGCATCACGTGATGTTGATGTTTACGCTTTACTGGGCATGCCCCATTGACTATTCTGTTTGATTATAGTGGCGCATGTAGACAAGAGATTGGAATCTTCCTTTCCATGTATACCATTGTTTTCGGAAAGGTCATTCGGAAAGATTCCATTCGGAAAGAGAAAAACCCCTCATGTAAACGTGGCTACTGATACACCCATAAAAATGTCTATTTTTGACACACAGCTCTCCAATCCCCGACCCTTCCACGGGGTTTACATTGTTGTCCTACATTTTTTGGATCAACATTTGCAATTAAAGTGAAGAACGTGTGCACTTGAGCTAAAAGAATGCCAGCCGTATGATGTTGAAGGTGTTCCCTCGCTAGCTTCTAAATTGGACAATTAAGCTGTGTCATTAAACTTCTGTAACGTATTGCCTTTCAGTGCATGGTTTTAAAATGATGTATAAGCCAAGGGGGTAACTTGATCAGTCAGTGTGAAGGCCACTCGGCAGTGGATAAAACGTCATCACAGGATTTGGAAAAGCAATCTGTTGTCTCAAATGATGGAAGATGCTAAGCTTGTTTATCTTCCCTGTGTCTCCAAGCAGACGCCTCCAAGCAGCCGGACTCCTTGGAGGCTCGAGAGAACTTGGGCGGGGAGCCGGACTCTCTGAGAGCCACCACCAATGACAGCGGTGACACGAGCCATTCCAACGGAACGCAGCACAGAACCCCGCGCAGACGGAAGCGCTTCCTTTCCTACCCGCGCTACGTTGAGCTGATGGTGACGGCCGACGCCAAAATGGCCCGACACCACGGACGAAACCTGGAGCACTACATCCTCACAATCATGTCAGTAGTAAGTAAAATAATGTTTCTCAGAATCATTACTGTTTTTCTTTATTGTGGGCAAGCTACAACCTGGCCAATTTGGGATCCACGGACTGTTGTACCGCTTTGATTAGTTCCAGCTGCATCAACGCTCTCCTTCTCTCTTTAATTACCATTGTTAGCTCGCTACCAAGGAAGCTTACAAGCTAGACAGTCAACAAGCGCTGCGCTTGCTCACCGAGTTGACTTCACACCACACGCTCAACCCGAAGAAAAAGCAGGTTTATCCAAACTGCAGCCCAGGGGCCATTGGTGGCCTCTAGCTCATTTCATTGTTGAAATACAGCATGGCCCTCCTGTCATTAGAAGCATCTTTGGCTGGCGTTTTTGCAAAACATCCTAAAAAAACAGCTCTTTAGTCATATAGAGGATCTTTGACAAGAAGTTTTGCTTCAAAGCCTTAAAAAAGAATCCAGATCTTTGCTGTCACAATGAGGATCTCTGACTTGTGTTTTTGGAGGCAAGTCCTTAAAAACAACACAGTGCTCCTCTCATATAGAAGATCTTTGATTAGTGTCTTTTCCAGTCAGTCCTTAAAAACAACGCAGTGCTCCTCTCATATAGAAGATCTTTGATTAGTGTCTTTTCCAGGCAGTCCTTAAAAACAACGCAGTGCACCTCTCATATAGAAGATCTTTGATTAGTGTCTTTTCCAGTCAGTCCTTAAAAACAACACAGTGCTCCTCTCATATAGAAGATCTTTGATTAGTGTCTTTTCCAGTCAGTCCTTAAAAACAACACAGTGCTCCTCTCATATAGATCTTTGATTAGTGATTTCTTAAAAAATATAGAATAGAAATAGAAAATATAGAAATACAATTTGACACAACAAACCTAATTTTCATTTTTAAGGTATTAGGTAAATAGAAAATACAAATAAGCAAAAAATATATGAAAAAAAGTAAAATACAAAAATATAAAACAAGATAAATAATGTAATTATTTTTCAAAAACATTTTATTGAATTAAGAAAATATTAAGAAAAACATAAGTTAAGGTTAGATTTTTTTACACTCTTACAGTTAAGAAAGCTGTTAAGAAAGCCAAGTTAAGAAATCAATAAAATCAATATAAAAATAAGAATAATAATTAAGCAATCAATAAAAATATAATGAAAATATCACAGTGCCCCCAAACTTTGACTTTTGGGTGGTTGGGGGGCTGTTGGGGTGGGTGAGTACTTTTAAAATGTTTTCAAGGTTGGCACATCTGATGTAGAACAGTACGTCATGAAAGACGATGTTAGTTAACTTCTCGTTATACTTCCACTGAGGAATCCTCCACTGCACGGAACTACACACTACACACAACTACTGTGTGTGTATTTGGACTTTAGGAACTGTAATGACGTTTCTGGCCATTTTGGAGGAACCAATTTAGAGCCACCTAGGTGGAGTTTGTAGTGCTGAACATTAGGGCTACAATTTACGATTATTTTAATAATCAACTAAATCTGTAATTTTTTGTTTTTTGACTAATCGATGAATCAGATTAAAAAAAAACATTTTGAATTTTCGCCATGTGCAGCAATCCCTTTAAGAATGAATGAATGGACTTTTCCCCTCCCCAAGTCATAGGAAAGAGTGCGAAAAAGCTGACTTTCTCAGACACCGAATAGGAGTGGAGAATTATCAACAATCAACTGACTGACATCACAAACTATGGATGTCCTGATCCGATCTTCAGGATTGGCATCAGGGGCCGATTTGCTGTATTTTTGAAGATCAGATAAGATCGGCTTTCGCCACAAGATCGGGCCAAACCGGTTGCTGTATTGGGTTCATAACAAAGGGCTACACACCAACTTGCTAGATGCTCCTCAAAGCTGGTTTCCACTCCACTCCCAACATCCACCTGAAGAAGAAAACGCAACACCACCATTCGGACATGACACAGCTTTAGAGTTTGTTTGCATTAGGGCCTCCTGTTAAAACAAACAAAACATCAGGCGACAAAAGGGTCTGTAATTAGCAATGGATCAAAAAACAACTGTGGCTGTAGACAACCTCCTGATGTAGTTTTTTAAATTAATGGCAAATCAATTCTGTATTTGGCATCATGCCAAGATTGCGTGTATTGTTTGTAAATCTTTTGTGGCGATCACAGCTTGAGACTAGAAGGAATCATTTCATTTCCAGGTTTTCTTATGGGAATTGCTTTGAACGGCATCTTGTCATGGCCTCCACGGTATATGTGGGGTCACACAAAGGTGCTTGTCGTCTAGTCGGTCCAAGAGCAAGTGGAGACAGACCCGGGTCGTGTTTACGTCCCCCCCTCAGGACAGAGACAAGCTAAATGTTTATAGCGGACTAATGAGTTCCTGTCAGGAGGCTGCGGCCTCAAGAAGACGCTTGCCGACTGTGACGGGGGTGCACGAGGACACGGAGGGGAATGTTTGTCCGCCCTCACAGAAAAGAGGACTGCACCGCTTTAAGAGTATGTTTATGAAACCTGAGGGGACTTGGTGTGTGAAGTGTTGCCACAATAACAAAATCATCTTTTCACCATCCACGCGCACCTTTGTGGAGGTTTGCATCTTTTTGTCTGTGCCTGGTCTTTGTTACAGGTAGCGGCCGTGTACCGCGACCCCAGCGTAGGAAACCTAATCAACATCATGATTGTCAAGCTGCTCGTCATCCACGATGAACAGGTACAGATGCCGCAGGTGCTTTCGTTTTTGCAAAGGATCCTAAAAAGATGGCATATCCCTCCTGTCTTTAGGAGCATCTTTGACTGGCAAAAGGTTTTTGCTCTTGTCATATGGAGGATCTTGGCCAAGCACTTTTGCAACAGAGCCTTAAAAAAGCAACACATTGCTCCTGTCACATTGATGATCTTCAAACTGTTTTTGGCAGTGTGTCCTTAAAAACAGCACACTGCTCCTGTCAGTTTGAAAATCTTTTGTTTTTGCAGTAGGTGCTTAAAAATTGCACTACATGCCTGGTGAAAGGGACGATCTTTGAGTAATGTTTTTGCAGTACTTAAAAACAGCACAGCGCTCCTTTTTTAAAGTATGTCCTGAAAAGGAGCCAGTAACTGCTGCTATATAGATGATCTTTGACTAGCATTGTCTTCCTTGATTAACAGCAAGGTCCTGCAGTGAGTTTCAACGCTGCCACCACTTTACACAACTTCTGTACATGGCAGCAGAAACAAAACGTGCAGGATGACAGCCACCCCTCCCACCACGACACAGCCCTCCTCATCACCAGGTATATTCATCTGTACTCATGTATCCTCCTCTGGGTATAGGCTATATATATAGGTATATAAGGCATAGACTCATATCTATTTTTTTCCCCCAGGGAAGATATCTGCCGGGCAAAAGACAAGTGTGACACTCTTGGTAAGACTTTTTTCACCAAATCAACTTTCTACTTGAAGCTCCTAAACGCTGCAGTAGTAATACTTTTACATAATAATATTATTGTGACAGAGCAAAACTAAAAGAAAACATGCTTATGCCATATGTGCATGTGTGTGCGTCTACAGGGCTTGCAGAACTGGGGACGATGTGCGACCAGTACCGCAGCTGTTCTATCAGCGAAGAAAACGGAATTAGTGCCTCCTTCACCATCGCTCACGAGCTGGGCCATGTGTAAGTCACGGGCACTTACACACTAGCGCACAGTATACAATATGAACACAGACAACTGCCAACAAAAAGCCCTCTTATTGAGAGTGCCGCAGCTGCAAAAAATAATAAATACAACTTTGAATTAAATGTATGTGCCAGCAGCTCAGCAAGCTAACTCTTCTTACAGGTTACATGTTACAGTATTTAATAACAATTGGGCTAGATAGTCAATAAATGGATGATTAAAAACATAAACAGGTCAACAATTATGACACCCTTGATAAATTGACATGGATGCGTGTGTGTTTCATCTGCTTGTCTCTCGGCCTATACTCTACAGGCTGGATGACAGGAGGGTTCACTCTGCATCGGTTTGTGCACATTGGTTCTGTAATGGATTTAACAGAGAGAGTGAACCCGCCTCTCATTCAGCATATTTGTGGAGGCGGGGCTAGAAAGTGTGAGCACCAAATGAGCTTCATGAGAAAGCATATGCTATTATGAATAAAGGCACAGAGGTGTTGCTTTCTAAGGCGAAGGCAACAGCCCCAGTTTATGAATATTTTGGTTTTAAAAAGAATGAACAAGGTGATTGGACAGTTTTCTCAATTTGGGAAAAAAAAACTTTCAATGAAGGTGCCTCGAGCAGCCAAGCCTTCGTCCCGACAGTCAATAGCTATTGGGCTTTTGGTTGGCAATGTAAATCTAAATAAAACAAAATGTGCAAAATGCTGCACGCTCATAATGCCTGAATGCAGGCCTGGGAAAGCCAGTGTCAGGTTGTGGGAGCGACGTCACAGTATGGTGGATTAAAGAAGCATTTAGACTAATGGGGGGGGGGGGGGGGGATCGTAATGTTTTGGATCGTAAATAGAAAATATTGACAAGAGGCACACCTCTTTATCAATGTATTAGGATGGGAGACGATGGATTTATGATTTTATGATTGGATGGCCGTTTGTGTCATGGAGTTGAAGGATTGATTGACTTGATTGCGTTTTCTTTTACTTGCATATTGAAAGAGGCCCCCTGGGACACATTGTGGTTGTCTACTGTCCATTTAATCAGGGTCTGGACAATACTGTGAAGAATTCAGAATCAGAATCGCCTTTATTGTCATTGTATTGAATACAACGAAATAGCAGTTGTTTGAGCTGCAAATGGTTTTCTGTTTCCTGTTGGTGTGATGGCTAGGCGTGCAAATGCTTTTGTCTATATGGTAGGGCTGGGCGATATGGACCAAAACTCATATCCCAATATATTGGAGTAGAAAATCGATACACAATATACTATATCCTGATATTCTTTCCATAAACTGAATTTAGACAAAAGTCAAAGCCAAATATGTGTGCAAAGTTTTATTAAAATGTAAACATTATTAGAGAAAAATGGCCACTGAAATGAAATAGTATACTCTATTTTTAAAATAAATGTAGAAAAAGTTAAATATAATGTTCAATCTTGAGTGCAATTATGCTGCACTCATGGTCGCCTCTGCAGCCAGGTTAGCACCGTTAGCACTTCCATCTCACATTCAAGCGCACTGAGACACTTCGATGTGCTACTTTGGTTCACACCAAGCTTCGGATAACCAGATTTTTTTGAAATGATCTGTTCGAGTGTGAACTCCCTCTTGAAGTATACACTTTCAGACATTTCATCTGGTCTGTGATCATTTCAGCAGCATACTTGTTTAAGTGTTGCTTATCAGCCAAGACGTGAGTCGCTGGAATTGATTCCTCTGTTGATGCACCGCCGCTGGGGGTGCAGCAAAGCCACTGATTTATTTCCTCATTACGGTAACAGCCTCTTATCTCCTCAAATACTCAAACAATGCAGAACGATGAGCCAATTCAAGAAATAATACAAGCAGTTGATGTTTGCTAAATACAAGGATGAAGAGTCTTTAACCAGTCATGACGTGCTATATATATCACTATATTGACACTTACTATGGTACCCATTATGGCATTGGATGCTCATATCACCTCCTACTTCGCTACGTGACAAAAAAAAAATAATAATAATAAAAAATAATAATGAAAAAAAACTATATTAGGAAAGCAGGAAGTGAACAAATGTAACAGTTAGTGATTGTAAAAGTACCAGATGGAGGGGTAGGATTTAATAAGCTTTGCTTCTTCCTACTCCTTTTGGACATGTGGAACTGGGAACTGATTATGGAATGCACTCAATTGTAATCTGATGCATGTTCAAATGAAATAAAACCCTTACCATTACCATTATCAAATACTTGAAGACTGTATGCTATACTTGCGCTATAAATGTGCACCAGGTAATAAATCGTCCTGAGGAGGATCACAGGGTATCATTATAATCATTCATGAAAGATTTGAGTGGTTATAAGTCTGCCTTCTGCAAAGTTGCAGTCAAGCCAAGCTGGTGGAGATGACGTTGTCCGAATCAGCCAGAAGTATCGTTATATTACGTATGTCTGCTGAACTTTCATTTGGTGTGTGTGTCAGGTGTGTGTTTGTGTGTGTGTGAGACAGTGAGACCCTGCGGCCAGCCTTGACCCACATCCTGTTGTAAACATTGCCAACATCATACAGCTGTGTGTAAATACACACATACGTGCGTGCGCTCGTCCGCAGGCGCCAGAGCGCGCCTGTTGACTGCATGGTTCCGATTCTGCACATCATCAAGAAGATGGTCTTTATGGGCTTGCCAAATGCAAACAAGAGCAACAAGAGGTCTTCATTTGCAGATGCTTTCATTGAATACAACAGGTTGGGTTTTGTATTCATCTTTTTTTGGAGGCATCTTCATTTGATGTTTTTTTTTTCTTGGAGGTCATTGGAATGTGGGTTAAAGGTCTCTCTGCCATTTTTTGTATTTTGAGGTCTTTTAACCCAGGCTGGATTAGTCGGCATTAGTGGTGCAGCAGGAAACTACCTCATAATGTGTTCATTATGCAAGATTATATGATGTATGAACCAGTGGCGTCATTAGGCCTATTTTAGGGGGGCTTCAGCAATATAATAATGATTATTATACAATTGATCACTGTCCACTGGACAGAATGGTTGCAGAGCTTGAGCAGCGGTTTTGCAGTGTAGATTGTGTAGATTGTGTGTACTTGTGTACATTTAATGGTGGCCTCAAACAATTGAGTATCTCTACTAAATCTGTCCAAAAGTGGGAATGTTATATTCTCTTCTTGTTCCTTATTTGTTTTTTGGTTTTATTTTTTTATTTTTTTGAACGTCTACTACATTCATTCATATTCTGTACATCTAAGCCCCCCGTGTCCTCAGAACATAGTGACGCCCTGGGCCAGACTAAGAAGAACTAAGAGTAATTCAGACGACCAAACAAACACAAGGGACTCACCCTGGAGCCAGGCCCGGGCGAGGGCTTTGCAGGCGAGCACCTGGCGATTCACCCATGGGAGTCTCTCCCCCGGAGACCCACTCCCTGTGGCAGCATGCATAAGGGTCTGGTGCAATCGAGGGCGAGCGCTTGGACGACCTGGTCTTCGGCAGCCAAATCTGGTTCTTGGGAGATGGAATGTCACTTTTCGGGTGGGGAAGGACCCCAAACTTGTGCGAGAGGTTGAGACATTCTGATTAAACATACTCACTTCACAGGTTGGGTTCTGGAACCAAACTCATTAAGTGGAGCTGGACCTCGTTCTGCGTTGGAGCTGCTGCAGTGGAGAGGCTGAGCGCTGGTGCAGGCTTATCGTATTGGCTCTCGTTCGTTGAGTCTTCTCCTGCAGAGCAAGGGAGAACAAGGATATTGAGTCCAAATGCACTGTATTCCATGCCTGCATTGCTGAGGCAACCAATTAGAACTGCAGCTGCAAGGTGGTTTGCGCCAGTCGTGGAGGCAAGCCCAGAACCCGATTATGGGCACCAAACTTCAGAGCTGCCGTCAAGCTGAAGAAGGAGTCCAGTCGAGCATGGATGACTTGTAGGATTCCCGAAGCAGCTGACAAGCAAGTCCTGGCATGCCAAGCAGCACACGGCTTCGACGTGGTCAAGACAAAAACTTGGGTGATGGAGTTTGCTGAGGCCATTGAGCAGGACTTTCAGTTGGCCACAAAGAGGCTCTGGCAAACCATCTGACACCTCAGTGCTGCTGACATTAACTGAGGATATAGTCTGAATACTCTGAGGTCCTTCTCAATCCCACTGGCACAAACGCAAACAGTTCTAGTGTCAAAGCTGGGGACTGGATGAGGGGGTGGTCGAGTTTTTCCCCTGAATCATGTTTATAATACAATCTTACAAGGAGTTCTAAAACGACAACAATATTTATTCTAATACAATAACAAATGCCCTTTTAGTGTTTTGCTCACTGAATATTATTCAACCCCTTAAAGACGACCACTCATAAGAAGAGAGGTTTCAATCAGGTGTTTTCAAGTCAGGTGTTAAACACCTGTAGATGTGGATAGAACCATAAGAAACAAAAATCCAGCAGATTTAAAACAACTGTGATGCTCAGCTCCTTCTCAGTGGTGTCCATGGCAATGGTCAAAGAAGTCAAGAGAGAAGGTCATTTTTTTACAGCAGCAAGGACCCGGATATAAAAACATAGCAAAGGAATTCAACGTTTCAAAAGACACAATCTGAATGAAGCATTATTTGCAGATTTAAAGCTCAAGGCACAGTGGAAACGCAAACTGGGCGCAGCAGAAAGAGGATGCTGTCAGCGAAGCAAAGGTGGAGGAAAATCCTCGTGTGACAGCTCAGGAAATACAACAGGACTTAGCAGAGGGAGGTACCGAGGTTTCAGCCCAGACCACAAGGCGCACACTGCGAGATGAAGGTCTCCATGCTAGAACTCGCACCCCTCTGCTGACTCCAAATCACAAGAAGTGTTGACTCCAGTAGGCCAAACAACACGTAGACAAACCACAAGGGTTTCGGGATACTGGTCTATGGAGCGACAAGACAAAACTGGAACTCTTTGGGCCTATGGCTCAACGATATGTTTGGAGGAGGAAGAAGGATGCCTTTGAAAGAAGAGAACACCTTGCCTGCAGTGAAGCATGGTGGGGTGTCAGTCGTGCTCTGGGGCTGTTTTGCTTCTTCAGGTACAGGAAATCTTCAGTGTGTGCGAGGTACCATGAATTCAGTCAACTACCAGGAAATCTTGGGTGTAAATTTCATGTAGTCAGGGACAAAACTAAGCTTGGGAGACGTTGGACCTTCCAACAGGACAACAATCCCTAGCATATGACTTAAATTCGATAGAGAATCTGTGGTGGGACTTAAAGAAGGCAGTTGCAGCATGAAAGCCCAAAAATGCCAGTCAACTGGGGGCCTTTTCCCATGAGTCCTGTAGATCGCTGCAAGAAAATAGTGTCAAACTATGTATCAGGTCTGAAGGACGTTATTATTGCCAAGGTGTTTTACTAAGTATTAAAGAGGCATGTGACCAAGGGGTGAATAATTTTGTCAAAGTGGTAATCACAGAAAGGACATTTGTTGATATATTAAGAAAAGTATTGTTGTGATTTAAGTTGCATTTGTCTTATTTCTCTTATTTATCAAAGTCCCTTATTCTGATTATAAACAAGATTAAAAAATGAAAGGCAAACTTGCTAAAACGCATTATTGCAGTGGGGGTTGAATAATTTTGATAGTGTATTGCACATACATATCAGTGACACTTGAGATTTTGCATTGAGATTGCACTTTGAGATTTCTGTAATGTAAAGTGCAATATAAATACAATTTATTATTGTTATTATTGACAAGTTTGGTTATGAGAATGTTAGGTAGTGTACATACATACAGTATGCCTCTTCATCGTCACGTCCGTGGAATGAAAGCACCATGTTATGAGTGTGGATGGTGGATAGCGGGCGCACCTTTCCTCTCTTAAGCCGTTTGAGAATGTGAGATGGTGACCTTTGGTCTTTTTGAGGGGTGAGCTGGAGGTGGTTCTCATCAGCAGACCTGACGGACAAACCTGTCTTGTTGTTTGACACCCAGTATAAAGTGGAAAAGAGGTGTCCACGCCACCGTGGCATTAAAAGGTGCTGAGCATACGTTTTGTTACGCTTAATCTTGTGGGACCATGACTGAGACATCAAGCAGCCCATAATCATGTTATGTGTATTTCTTTGTCCGCCAGGTTCAACATGCCTCACGACGACAACCCCAAATGTCGGGAGGCCGGCATGAAGCACCAGTATCATGTCATGGCTCCCACCCTCAACTACGACACCAACCCCTGGTCCTGGTCAAAGTGCAGCCGCAAGTACATCACAGAGTTCCTTGAGTAAGTACCTTCACACTTGACCTCAAGAGTCCCATTAGGGTTTCAACTTTGAGAGGTTATTGTTCTATGCCACATGGTTCCCTTGGGTTTTTTCAGGGAATCTGAGTTAGGATGGGTGAATTTGCTGGGCAGATGTTTGCGGTAAAGCGGCATTGTAGTTTAAAAAAATCTCATCTGAAACCCAGTTGAGGTGAAAGGTCGTGTGTTTACAAAGCAAAAAAAAATGAGTGGTGCCTATTTTTTGATTTTTATCTAAATTGCTGTGTGATGTTTTGGTACTTTTTCTAAGACACCGTGGGTAAGAATGGTAGGGAATATTAACCCACTCGTGATTTCAATGTAGGTCATTATGAGCCCTGATGTTGCTCTCCTTGTTAAAGTAAGGCTTAACAGCCTTTTGAGCAACACTTAAATGCATTTAGCTACAATATCCGCAAAGGCAATGCTAATGCTACGTGTGCTACATCGCTTCTCATAAAGGGAAAATCTCAATACCGAATATTAGATTTTTTAGCTGATATCAGTTTGATAGAATCGGACATGTCTAATTATTATTTATACTTGAAATATTACATACATAGATAAATAGTATTATGCAATAAATAATTATTGTTATTATCAACGGTTATTACTATTGGTATTATTATAATTATAATTACAGTATAATTGCTATTAATATTACACAATTATTATTCTTTTTGTAATTGCCATTTTATTATATATTATACAGTTACATCAGTAATTGTTGTTACTAAATTAATAAATAGTATTACAAAAAAAGTCTAAATATTGGTATTTCTTATAGTAATTTTATTCAACTTGTTCCAAGTATCATACAACCTTAATTAGCTATACGGGCAATAGTTGCCTAGTTGACATATGTAGTAATCTATGTCTTCCTTAAACTTCCTGATTGCGACACTCCCGTCACCAACGCCACCCTTGACCTTTGCCATCTCAACAGAGCCACAGATGTATGTATGTATGTGTTGTCAGACTAGATATTGGGAAAAGAACATAAAACAAAAGAAATTATCTGTCTATGCAGCTAGTTCATTTTAGTTGACAAAAAATCCTAAATTAAGATTTCTGTACAATTAAACAGGACCTTTAAACTGACAACACTTATTTTTAGAATCAAATACTTCATACCAACAAAAATTGCTGGACACACAACCAACAACCAATGCATTGAACAAAACACTTTTTGTGTATGAATGTATTAAGCCCCGTTAACATTGTGCAAAGGCACACAACCCCACATGGAATGACAAAAAACCTAATCCAAAACATTAAACACATAATAACAACTGTTTAAAAAGCAGTACCGCAAAGCATGATGGGAGGACACCAAGTACATAAACCCTCCAGCATGTCCTAGGTCTGCCCAGGGGCCTTCCCTCGGCTGGGCATGGCCGGAACACGTCACCAGAGAGGCGTCCGGGAGGCATTCAGTGAAGCATAAAGACATTAACATGGAAAAATTGTGGGATTGTTTTAACGGTGGTACATGTATGCTCTACATTTTTACCTGTATTTCATTATTATGAACACAGGTATGGTGAATGAGATGAGATGAATGAGTGTTTTTTGCGGGGAAAAAATATTTTGATCAAAAATCTGAAAAATGACTTTCTTTTTCAACTAGTATTCCTCCCTCCTAAGTCATCTCATGAATAAAAGCGCTTTCATGTCTTCTGACAACTACCAGGTGTGGATTTTCCCCCAGGACCAGCTGAGCTCACACACCGCACCTCCAAATTGCAGATAGCCTTAAAAAAAACAAGTTTCCATTAAAAAGCCAGTTGGACAGATGAACAGCTGCTGAGAGATGCTTGAATAAGGGAGCGTCTGTCTGTATGACGTCTGTTCCTGACATTAATACTTCAGCATACTCACAGTATATTGTTTTTCAGAACTGAATGCCATACAATCCCAATTTGAAACTGAAAAATGATTTGTATATCATAAGTCTTTGCGTTTATTATTTTTATTAATGTTGTTATAATGAAGCTGGTCAATAAATAAAATGCTTCTTACCACTAGTAACTTCTGGTGATGCAAAGTCCTTAAAAAGGACTTTTTTGCCACATCCAGCAATAGAGTTTTGGCAGATTCGCCATTTCTGAAAGGCTTTTTGTTCCTCACTATTTCTAAAGTAGCAGCAAAGTTGTTGGCTCCATGCACGGACTTACTGACTAGCTCGCATTTTGGAAGGTATCTTTTGGCATGCCTTCTTCCGACTGTTGCCCGCTGGATATTCAAATTCAGTTGTAGCATGGCGTGTGTGCCACATTATGATGATCTTGTTGAAATGCAATATTAGAACTTTTGCTCACCTAGCAATATGCAAGTGATGCTAACCTTGGGGGGCCTCCCACTGATTTCAAATAGTTGAAAAGTTGAACTTTAAACATGACACACATCCACAAATATGTTAATTGTGACATGCCAAGAGGGATGCAGTATATCCTGCTTGTCTATGACCACGTATTTGTTGTTGAGGTATAAAAACTCAAACCAAAGCCCCGAGTTTTAATGGAAAGCGCTTGAGTAATTTTGTTGTTATCCTGCAAACTCCAGCCTTCCTTGGCAGAAGTAATTGGGCCTGGAAATGAAAGGGGAGTGACACAAAGCGCTGTTAAGCGAGGATAATCCTGTGTAATCATGGCGCTGTCTGTTGCTTTGTGCCGGCAGGTGTTGCAGCTCCTGCGTCCAGGATGTCGGCCACATTGTGTCATAATAACACAACCCGGTTTCCTTTTTTTGATGTCAAAAAGCCGAGATCCTCGCCCTGTTTGACGTGTTTGACTTTGTGTGTGAAGCTAGGATTTTTTTCATTCAAGCCAGCTGTGTTTGCACGCTGGTGGTTTGAGGGGAGGGGCGGTCTGTCATGACAACGTAATCCAGCCACTGTTAGGGAATTAGGGGACTTCATCAAGGAGCTTTATGTGTATGTATAGCACACGCAATAAAAACTCTAACTGGTACTTCATATCCTTTTCTGCCCACTGTCACGCCTTTGTATTCAAATCAAACTTTATTTGTATAGCACCTTACAACATCTCAATGGCGTCCAAGGTCCTTTTCAAGAGTAAAACCAGGTTAGAGCAAATAATGCCTAGAGTGCCTACAATAGTCATCATGTCATCATAAACTGATATCTCTGTAATAGGCCGTATTATTCACCCTTTTACATCTGACCCAGTCCTCACGTATGCTTCTTGAATGACATTATTTTATGATTTATGCGTAACACAGCACCGGCTATGGGGAGTGCCTTCTAGACGAGCCAGTCGGACGAACGTATGAGCTGCCCACCCTCCTGCCTGGTCAAATTTACAACGCCAACAGACAGTGTGAACTCATGTTTGGACCTGGGTCCCAAATTTGCCCCTATATGGTAAGTGAGCTTGCTATCAATACCAGCAAAATACAATACAAACCTCAAATAGAGAGGTGCTCACATACTGGTGCACTGCAGGTATCATTTATTGTTCTTCATACGGTGCTACATTGGCATACGTGTCTCAACTAACAAGTGTTTTTTTTACATGCGAGCCGTCTCTCTGCTGCTATTTTGCTATGAACTGTGAGCTAAAATGTGTAAAGGTGCTTACGTGCACCTGGTTAGCGGCAGGCATAGCCCAGAATAGTTATTTTGGGCTTCTTCACATAGCGCTCAGACATGGTAGTGAATGCTGGCAAGGGAATTGTTTAGCGTTATCATTATTCATTAGCGATTTGTTAGCTTTTGTGCTTCAACTGCTGTTTGACAAAGGTGACAAAATAAAAGTAGCATAGTGTAGATAAGCCACATGGAAAATGGATGGATTGTGCCGTTCCGAATACCATCTTCAGGTTCGACCCCACCCCTATTAGGAACATTCAGGAAAGATAATGATTTGAAGACTGTAAGTTATCTAGTATATCCGCTGCCTTAGCACCTACCTGGGTGTGGACTGGGCACTATTGACCACCCATTGGTTCCTCTAGCTGCCCCCACCTAGCTTTTAGCCAGTGATTTAGACCTAGAATTATTTATCATGCTTTTCTTCATTGCAGTTTGAGTGTCCTCCCCTTTTTTGCCAGTCCACTCAAGTTTCTCATCCATTCCAAACTTACTTTTTTTGCTTGATTACCGTTTTTAGCTGCATATTTGACTACTTGGAGCTTCCAATCATAATATGATGTTCTTTTGGGGGGTATTTCTGTTCTGTCTTTTTGCACCTATATGTGGTGCTTTGAACCGGTGCAAAGAGAACCATGTGACACTCCAAACCATAGAAGATGAAAGAAACAATGAATATGTCTGTTGTCTTCCACTTCCACTGAGTATTCATTCATTCATTTATTTTCTACCGCATGTCTTCAAGAGGGTCGCAGGGGTGCTGGAGCCTATCCCAGCTGTCTTTGGGCGAGAGGCGGGGTACACCCTGGACTGGTGGCCAGCCAATCACAGGGCACATATAGACAAACAACCATTCACACTCACATTCATACCTATGGACAATTTGGAGTGGCCAATTAACCTAGCATGTTTTTGGAATGTGGGAGGAAACCGGAGTACCCGGAGAAAACCCACGCATGCCCGAGGGTGGAATTGAGGCCTGCGTGCTAACATGCAGAGTATAACAAAATATCAGGAAAATGTTGACTGAGGTGAGTCAAAATATTCAGATATGATATTTGACCTCAACTTATGTTGGCTTGTCGTCAAAGCTCACTTTTGGTCACATGGCGGCGACAAGGCGATGGAGCATCGGTAACGTCATCATGCTTGTATTGCCTGTATAAACATTCCACTCTGGAATGTTTTCAAAAATCTCTGCGGGTGAGAGGCTGAAATGATAAATGATAATGATAAGATACTTGATGTTTCAGTGGTCCAGGAGTCATAGAGTACCAGATACTGGCACAGAAGCCTAGAGCTTATGAGGTTTTCAGTGTGGGGAAAAAACATGTGCAAGTCGCTCCAGAGTACAAGTTGCCGGACCAACCAAACCATGAAAAAAAGGTGCATCTTATAGTCCGGAGGCCACGGTTTGACTGTTGTGCCTGTGATTTTTAATTAAAAACATCTAATCCTGGATGAAGTGTTCTTTGCTTGTATAGGAAACCTGAAACCTGATGTTGAAACCTGAAACCTGATGTTGAAACCTCAAACCTGATGACTGTTGTGTTGTTTGAACGTAGAAACAATGCAAGCGGCTGTGGTGCACGAGTGCCGAGGGGGACCATAAAGGATGTCGGACACAACACATGCCGCTGGCTGATGGGACGGAATGCGGGCACGAAATGGTGAGTGCTTAAATCCATCCAAGGGATTAGTGTCCTAAGCTTGGCCTGGGGGCCATCTGTGGTACGCAGCCAGGTTCTTATTGGCCCATGGCCTATTCTAAAAATACCATTAAAGGTTTAAAATCACATTGGGACATCATAAAAAGGGCCAAAAAAATGAAAAAACTTTGCATGAAATGCATATAGGAGGTATGGTTTGCATTTCCGTGTGAAAGAGGCTTATGTAAACGAGTCAGGTGATTTTCACTTGTTAGAAGCTGGAGTCTTTCCCCTTCTGTGTGTAATTGGGGCCCTTCCAACCCCCATTAGCCTTCATGTTCTCCTCGCCCTGGGATGCTATGCTAATTAGGGCTGAGGCGGCAGGTCAGTTGCTGAGGTTACGTGAAAAAGAGAGCCTGGGGAGGTGGGGTTGGAGGACTGGGTGGCTGCGGGAAGAAAAACGGGAACAAAAAGAAAGGTGAAGACACGAGGCCCTTTGAAAGAGGACGCCCTTACTTAGTCGAGTCACCTTGTTGTGAACCCGTGACCCTAAAACCTCTTTAAACATTGGCTGAGTGGGCAGCGGTCACAGGCGGAAGAGAACCAGCCACCTTGTTTACAATTGCACAATTTAGTATTCAGACCATGCTGGAAAGAGGGAGTGGAGTGGAGGTTATTTTCCTTTCCAGTAAAGATTGGCGTGTCGTATCCGCCTCCTTCTCCATGCATCTCCTGGCTGGTCATGTTTTGATGGGTTGATGGCTAACATCTTAATCCAAGCACAACATCTGCATTAAAGAGTAATGGAGCCTCAATCTGCACACTTGCTCTCACGATTCAACCCCCGATACGAGAAACCCTCGACCTGCACTCACGTCCTCCAATAGATGATTAAACCTGATTGCAACAATGGAAACATTGATTTCGACACATGGCCGCTTCCACATGGCTGTGTCATATTAGTTTTGTTCTGGATGCCATTCGGGTCGGGCTATAATTTTTATATTTTTATATTAATGTATACCAGTACAAATTCTTCCAATGACAAGAAAATTAACTTATTCCAGTATAAATGATCATTAAAAATTGAAAAAAACTAAATGAATGACCTTGAGCTGGTGAACTAAACATATTGGCACTAAAAATTGGCGGAACATCATCTTGCGCAGTGTCCCCCTCACGCCTTCTCTCCACCCTCTTTGCCACTTGTGCCTGTGGGAAGGATGGAGGCGTGGGTGTGCTGTGCTGCGCCGTAATGCACTACTCACAAAAATTGTAAAGTGCGCTGGCCACACCGCGTTGGCACAGGGTAGGTGCGCCTGTTCTAAATAAATAGAGCCCTAGGTGTCAGTAATGTTACACTGATGAGACAATAGCCACGGCAGGGAGTTCTGCACAGAAACCGGAAGTAAAACATGTCTTATTTATGTCTATGTGTCTTATTTATTTATTATGTCTACTGTATTGGTTAGTAGGAATGTAAAGTGACTACAAGGATATTTCATGTTGAGGGAGCTCTAATAATGTTTTAAACATTCATTCATTCATTTTCTCCCGCTTATCCTCACAAGGGTCGCGGGGGTGCTGGAGCCTATCCCAGCTGTCCCAGGCGAGATGCGGGGTACACCCTGGACTGGTGGCCAGCCAATCACAGGGCAGATATAGACAAACTAGCTGTGTTTTATGCAATCCTAAAATTATATTGCATAACCCAGACCAATAAAAATTGAGCAGCAGGCTGCTGGTTGTGGGTAAAACCTTGGACACCACTGTTTTCAGTCGTGAATATATTCTCCGTGTGTGAAAGTCTTTCTCGTGTCCGTGATGAAGAGCACACCTTCTGGGAATTCCCTCATACAGTGAGCGAATTACCATCAGATTGGTGAAGGTTACACTGACATCAACATCATGCGAGTCAAAAATTCCTACTTTTTTAATTATAAATTAACACTTCACGGGTGTGACAGAAAGGAGTAAAAAAAATAAAAATACAATGATGACCTTGTTGTAGGTACAAAGCAGACTTTTCGGGCTGTGAGCGAGTGAGCGAGCGCCACCCTTTTTTTCAGCGCAGAGGTTTCATCTTTATGCAGTGGGAGCGTTTGAACAACACATAGAGAGCTTTTATGTGGTGTTTTACAGTGCACTGCAAAACGCTTATCCACATTTCAGGCTTGAAGGTCTTATTATTTTAGCTTCTTTCTTCGTGTTTTCCAGCATTTTTCATATCATGTTAGCTGCATTGAGGGAAGCTCAAGTGTTTCTTCTGCATTCAGTGTCCACACAAAGCTGGACATTCAAATGCCCTGAGCTCAGTTGCTGTACCTTCTGCTTTACATGACTGCCCTCACTCTGCACCATACCCGCCCCGCTGCACGTTTTCCCATCAGGACAAAGAATGGGTGCAACGCTAACTTGAGGAAGCAAGTTGCATGTGAAGCTAATCTGAAATGTTCAACAAATGTTGACATATTCTACAAATGTATTGAAATTAGGGCTGTCAATCAATTAAAACATTTTCATTTTATCCATAGTTAACTCACAATTAAACACATTTAATCGCAGATGGAAATACGTTTTTATCTTTTATCAGTAGGGGAAATATCTTTGTGCTAAACGATTCGATGTGCAACTACAACGATGATTACATCAAATTTTATGTAAAGGGATATCAATTTGGGAACTTTGGCCCATTATTTTAAGAAAATACAGTCGGCATGCATGTATTTGTATTACTATTTTTATTTATTATTAGCATATTAGCCCATAAACCCGGCCACAAACGTTCAGCAAATACAAAATGTGAGCAAGTGAGACGTGTCACACTAACATGTTTTTGTTTATTTGTGTCAGCTCAAAATAAGATTTGTTTATTTATGATACTGGTTTTAAATTCTAAATGTTTGTTAGTAAAAATGCGCCTTTCCTTCATGAAATATACTCATGAAAATACACAATTTATATTTTTGCAGGACAATTGTCACAAAACATTTAGCAAAAATTGCAAAACCAGTCATTACAATACATAGATATTCATAATTGTATCACAATAAATATTATTGATTACAATACTGGAAGTATTAGTTGGAAATCCCCCAGTTTTTAAATGTTTAATGTGAGCGAAAATGTATCCTACTTTGTTTGATGATCCTTGAACACACCATTATCCCATGCACAGATGTGCTACGCTGTACTAGCCGCCTTTTTATTTGACCTCATTTTGCTCCCAAATGCTGATACTATGTGGGAATGCATGAAGGTAAGATGTGATGACCTTACTTGAGTGCTAATGTGCATCATTGTGGGACACAACCTCTCTGAAAACCAGGTCCAAGTCCACCAAGTGGGATTGAGGCTCTGTATTCATTTACTGCTTTCCATTTGATGTTACTCCCACATCATAAATAAGATCAATCAGATCACAATAAAGTACATATGTTTTACTGAGGTGTTAAAAATCTTTCCCTGGCTAGTCAATGCCAGTAGTAATAGTCAACTTTTTTACTATTAAAAAAAAAAATCACATAGCTAGCATCGCATCAATAGCTGTGGCATTGTACTGCAATAAACAGTGCTTTTAGGCATTCATTCATTCATTGTGTTGTAGTCACTCATTGTTCATTGTTTTCTTCAGGTAACATACTGGTCGCTCTACCAGCCATTAAAATGAACAAGAAATTGAAGAAACAATAATAGTTCTTTCTATGACGGCCTGCGTTTAACTTCATTAACATATCTTAACCTTCATTGCAAATGGAATGGGTATTTCTCCCCCGTTCCCTTCCACGCTTTTCCTCACTCCCTCATCAGGCCTGCTCCCCCACCCCACCCCTCAGTGGGTGCTGGGGTAAATAATGTGGTCACATGACCTCTTAGCGGCATGTGTGTCATCTAGCTCAGTGGGCCGTGCATTAATGAGGGCATCACATCACTTGTTGTCTATAAATACCACCCTCACCCCCTCCGCACCACTCCCTTCATCTTCTCTCGCACTCTGCGCTCTCCCCTTCGTTGGCGCTTCAAAGAATTTGACCTGTATGTCTGTTTTGATGTTTTTTTGCATGTAGATGCCTGTGGTGGCTGTCTTTACATTAGTGTGTCTGTACATGTGTGCGTGCGTGGACTTTAACGAGGGCCAGCTAGCATGCTCAATGGTGGCCTGTCAAGACAAAGCTGAGGTCCGCTCGGCCCCCCTCCGTCCTCATCCCGCAGCTTTTGAAGGTCCCGCTTCTCACCACGTCGCCACTCAGTGGGTGGCACAGGGAGAGACGGTGGCGCTTTAAACCAGCGAGTGTGATGGCTTTGTGCTCCAAAGTTGTGTTGTAATGGCAGAAACTGGAGCATTTGGAGGCGTTGGTTCCACTCCTGATGGCTGCTCAATTGAGTGGTGAGTGTCAACGCTTGAGTTTGTTTGATTTCCACAGCATTCCTCGCAAAAGGAGTGACAAACCTGCTTTTGTTTGAGCCAATTAGAGTGAGACGGCCTTGGTCTTGAAGAGTGAAGCCGGGCCAGAATGGAGTTTGTTGGCGGAAGTAGAGAGTGTTGGCCCGAGTTCCCTGGCAGCCCGACAAACTAGTTGTGGAAGTGCGTGTGTGTGTGTGTGTTTGTGTGTGTACTGTAACTTGGTATTGTGACAGTGTTGTACAAATCTCTGGATACTTTCAGGAGTTTTTGTCTATGACGTGTCATCATTAAAAGTTGCTTTGTTTTAAAGGTCCCTTTGAGCAAAAGGATTTATTTTAATGAAGTTCTAGCAGGAATGTGTTCATAGAGTGTGATTATGAGGACAGTTGCTCAAGTTGTTTTTCAAGTTTTCAAGACCATGATAAGTGCGGAAAGTCACTTATCACGGCTGGGTCTGGAACCGATTACCCCCCATAAATGAGGAATTACTGTAACATGTGAAAAATGACAGGCGGTCCTTGTGTTAAAACTTATAAACAAAAAACTTGAACTAGTTCTGCGTAGTGCGGAAAAATACGCGGAAATGCTAGCTACACTGAGAAAGGACAAGGTCACTTGTGTTTTTAGTTAGCTTTTTAACTTTACCCTCCATTATGTCTCCCGAGTGTGAGGCATACTCTTCTGGGGTCAGTGTGTCAAACAAAAGCAAAAACAATAAGTGAAGTGAAATTAGACACGGTCAAATGTTTAGAAAGTGGAGAAATCTAAAATTGGTTGCATGCATATTCATTCATAGCCATGGCAAAAGTTCAAATTAGCAAAGGAAAGGTTTCAGAAACGTACACTTTTAGACACTTTCTAATATTTACAAGGGTTTTGATAAACGATGACTGATGTTCCTTTTATTACTCTACATTATTCCCACCTCTTGGACAGAAGAGGGTTCAGCTGTCTGCTGTCTAATGCCCTTTCTCCTCTTTTGTCTCCACATCCTTTCATTGCGGCGGAAAGAGGAGATGTCCAAGATGGGGAAAATTATGCACTGGCTGCAAAATAAAGTCTTTAGCCGCCCTTCATTGTGTCTCACCGTGGGGTCAGTGCATTGGAAGAGCAATAACAGAATACCTTATTGAGAATCTACAGCGGTGGTCTAGACAAGTGGCTCCAGATGCTTTTGCATTTTTCCCTGGTCTTTCTGTCGTAAGCGTACATTGTTGCAAACCGTTTCTTGACTGCAGGGCCTCAGAGACGAGAGTCATCCAAATTGAACTCAAAACCAAAGAGTCATGAGAAGAGACGGCTGCGACATGAAAGTTGAAACCTTGTTGACCAAATGAAAGAGAGGAGGGCTTTTTAAATCAATCGGCTGCCTTCTCATTCCTGCAGTGATGTATGGCTTGGCTTCACAAATGAGGTGCTCCCTGCAACAATTTCCTGCCAATTACAGGGCACTTGCATCCAAAGCAGCCACTCCATGAGCTCCGAGCAGATGCTGCTGTCGCCGCTGTCCGGGGCTTTGCGGCACGTTTTCATTCAGCATTCGCAGCAAGAGGGCTATGCACGTGATTTTGAAACATTGAGGGGGTGGTTGCCTGGAGTTGTCATTGAGTCGAGTGAGTCTTGGTGAAATTCCCAATTTGAAACACATGCTTGTCACTGCTGGATGGGCTCCTCTCACAGGGCCTTCAAATGTCTCACCGTGTTACCGACTGAAGGCTAATTTGACAGTCCTTTGAGGAAAGGCAACGTTTACCAAGGACGTCTTTCACCTTTTGCATGTTTTTTTTTTTAAACACAAATTGGAATAGACGTGCCACCCCCAATTGCAGATAGTCAGAAATTAGTCGCTAGATATTTTCACATGTGCAATCAAATCAGTGCTTTGTCTTATCGATGGAAACATGGAAATGCACCATCTTTGCTCCTTTTGCTCATGGCATATGATAGACTCCTCTAGAGGCATTGATTCATTTGGTTGATTCATTTTGTCCCCCTTCTGAGATAAACAGCGCCACTAGTGACACACTTACAGTGCATCCGGAAAGTATTCACAGCGCTTCACTTTTTCTACATTTTGTCATGTTACAGCCTCATTCCAAACTGAATTAAATTAATCTCTTACTCCAAAATTCTACACAAAATACTCCATTATGACAATGTGAAAAAAGGTTATTTTGACATGTTTTGAATTTATTAAAAATAGAAAACAAAAAAATCACATTTACATAAGTATTCACAGCCTTTGCCATGAAGCTCAAAATTGAGCTCAGGTGCATCTTTTTTCCACTGATCATACTTGAGATCTTTCTACAGCTTAATTGGAGTCCACCTGCAGTAAATTCAGTTGATTGGACATGATTTGGAAATATAATAACTGTCTATATAAGGTCCCACAGTTGACTGTGCATGTCAGAGCACAAACACCAAGCATGAAGTCAAAAGAACTGTCTGTAGACCTGCGAGACAGGATTGTCTTGAGGCACAAATCTGGGGAAGGATACAGAAACATTTCTGCTGCTTTGAAGGTCCCAATGAGCACAGTGGCCTCCATTATTCGTAAATGGAAGACGTTTGGAACCACCAGGACTCTTCCTAGAGCTGGCCGGCCTTCTAAACTGAGCGATCAGGGAAGAAGGGCCTTAGTCAGGGAGGTGACCAAGGCCCCGATGGTCACTCTGTCAGAGCTCCAGCGTTCCTCTGTGGAGAGAGGAGAGCCTTCCAGAAGGACAACCATCTCTGCAGCAATCCACCAATCAGGCCTGTATGGTAGAGTGGCCAGACGAAAGCCATCAGACCAGAGAATTTTGTTTCTCATGGTCTGAGAGTCATTCAGGTGCTTTTTGGCAAATTCCAGACGGGCTGCCATGTTCCTTTTACTAAGGAGTGGCTTTCGTCTGGCCACTCTACCATACAGGCCTGATTGGTGGATTGCTGCAGAGATGGTTGTCCTTCTGGAAGGCTCTCCTCTCTCCACAGAGGAACGCTGGAGCTCTGACAGAGTGACCATCAGGGCCTTGGTCACCTCCCTGACTAAGGCCCTTCTTCCCCGATCGCTCAGTTTAGAAGGCCGGCCAGCTCTAGGAAGAGTCCTGGTGGTTCCAAACGTCTTCCATTTACGAATAATGGAGGCCACTGTGCTCATTGGGACCTTCAAAGCAGCAGAAATGTTTCTGTATCCTTCCCCAGATTTGTGTCTCAAGACAATCCTGTCTCGCAGGTCTACAGACAGTTCTTTTGACTTCATGCTTGGTGTTTGTGCTCTGACATGCACAGTCAACTGTGGGACCTTATATAGACAGTTATTATATTTCCAAATCATGTCCAATCAACTGAATTTACTGCAGGTGGACTCCAATTAAGCTGTAGAAAGATCTCAAGGATGATCAGTGGAAAAAAGATGCACCTGAGCTCGATTTTGAGCTTCATGGCAAAGGCTGTGAATACTTATGTAAATGTGATTTTTTTGTTTTCTATTTTTAATAAATTCAAAAAAAGTCAAAAAAAACTTTTTCACATTGTCATAATGGAGTATTTTGTGTAGAATTTTGAGGTAAGAGATTAATTTAATTCAGTTTGGAATGAGGCTGTAACATGACAAAATGTAGAAAAAGTGAAGCGCTGTGAATACTTTCCGGATGCACTGTAGATATACCAGAATGGTCTAACCGCGGGCTCACACTGACTCTGGTCGACACAGTGGCACACTCCTGCGGCGTCTGCAGAAACCCACAGCTTGACCAGGGAGTGGTCTAAACGGACCCCAAACGGATTCTCTCCATTGTGCCGTACAGAGCTTGTGTGAACCTACACAGGGATATAGAAACCCTAACCTCCGCAACAGAGCCCGAGTTATAGCCTAGGTTCCCATAGTGGGCTACACCAATTGTCTCAGGGTTACGTGACTAAAAATGAAAAACTGTTAGCCCCTAACACTCACAATTACGAATGCACATGAACGGCTCATAGCGCAGAGCGCACAGTCAGAGCACAAAGAAAGAAGGAGACACAGCATGATTGTCAGTTATGTGAATATGTAAGTTTGATGATTATGTTGTGTATTGGTTTTCCATTCCCTGCACTGTGAAAACCTGTCGACGTATGACAGAGTGAGGATTCCCCTGACTGTATTGCTTTAAATAATGGCACATAGTTCCGAAATTGATATGCTTTTACATAAAACTTGATTATAGTTGTTGTTGCACATCGAATTGTTTGCCTTTACTGATGAAAGATAAAAACTTTTCTATCTGTGATTAAATGTTTTGATTGACAGCCCAAGTAAATATTATTAATTCATTTGGGATCCTGCTTCTGACACCATATACAGCACCATTTTGTGCTGCACTGGTGCCCCAACATGTCACAATGGTCTATTTTGGCTGTGGCCAACTAAAATGCAACTAGCTGGTTAAGACGTTTACATTTAATAGTGCATTGACTAATTGCATTTTCTCTGGAGAATTGGATTCATGTGGGATCCTGCTTTTGACAACGTGTTTTGGTGTTTATTGTTTAGGTCACAATTTTCCTCTGCGGGCTTGAATGAAGTTGGTTTCCTGCTTCTGACACTACAGAGCACCAGCAAGTGGTGCACTGTTGCTCCTAATACATGTCAGGTTGATTTAAGGCACTGCATGTAGGTTGCTGTTTTCTCAGGAGGCTTCGATTCATTTGCGATCCCACTTCTTACACTAAATCCAGCACCATTGTGTGGTGCACTGTGGCATCGTAGATATGTCAGAATGAGTTGAGGTTGCACTTGACTGGGGTGTCAAACTCGTGCCATGGAGGGTGAGACATTACAGGTTTTCTTTCCAACCAGTTTCTTCAGCAGGTGATTTAATTAATGACAGCTTTTTCCCTCAAACCAAAGGAGGGTCAATCACCTGTTTTAGTGACCGGCTGGGAAGAAAACCTGAAGCGTCTCAGCCCTTTGTGGCTGAGACTTTTTTGAGTTTGACACCCCTGCTCTAGAGGCTGGGATTTATTCGGGATAACACATCTGGCACCATGTAATGCACTGTATTGCAGTTGGCACACATCATGAAAACTTAATGTGCGTCCCAAGCTAAATCGTGCAACATTATTTTTAAAATTCTACTGTCTTCCTGTCTCTTTAAAATAAGTCAGCAGAAAACACAAGCAGACGGGGTGGAAGGATTGAGGTTCTCACAAGCTTTGGTGCTTTTTATGACCACCGCTGTGGCAGCAGTGTTTGTTTATGTCAGACTTTTCCATTCATTTGATCTTTGTAATTACATTTGCATTTTTCTGTGAATGTAAACGTATAGTTATTGTCTATAAAATGTTTTGTGTTCACATGTTTGGATGTCTGAAATGTATTAATTAGATTTTTAATTGTATTTATCATTTTTTATGGGGAAATTTTGCTTTGGTTAGAGTCCGTTTTGGTTTGAGTTGGACCTTCTCTAGCGGATTAATGATGCTAACCAAGGCACGTGTCTTGGCATTTATCGTTTCTGCCCATAAAATACAGCAAAAAAAATGGCATATTTCACACGTAATGGCAAATGGAGAAGAATCAAGATTAATTAATTTGAAAAGTTAGATTAATTAGATTAAAACGTATAATAATTGAGCCCTAACGTTCACCACAGTTTTAGTGTGTAGTGCAGGGGTGGGCAAATACTTTCACTCGTGGGCCGCATTGAGGAAACAAAATTGTCCGGGGGGGCCAGAACATATATATATATATATATATATATATATATATATTTAACACACACACTATTTTATACTTGTAATTTTTCTTGAATTTTTTTTTGTCTAATTTTATCTGTAAGTGTTATATACTATCAGCTGTATGTTTTCATGTCCCTTTTTTTCAGGAGCACTTTAAACATCACACCACATCTAACTACGTCATTTAATTTGACAGTTTTGTTGTTTTTTTTTTACTAAATAAGACTTGCAAGTCATGTTGCCAGTTTGTATGTTAAAAGTTGAAATACTTAGAAAGCAACTGGCGGGCCGGATTCAAACGCTTGGTGGGCCGCATGTGGCCCCCGGGCCGTAGTTTGCCCACCCCTGGTGTAGTGTATACTTAACAAAGAGTGCCACATCTCCCAAGAGGCAACGCCTGCTTCCCTTATCGTCCTCACTGCTCTCCTTTATTTTGTGGTAGTTGTGGCTACGTGGCAGTCGCCATGCCACAGCCAGGATTATGGAATTGTTTGTGTGTTGTTGAGTCGGTACCTTACAGCTGTTAACGCCTGTCTGTCATTGTGCGCTGACGCTGCACTCTATCATTAAGGCCCGCTAGTGTGGAAAAGAAACGCAAGCAAAGATTTTGTTTTGCAGGTGTTTGCTTTTTGTAACGGCTGCAGATTTATATTAAAGCAAATTAGACACAGGCCTGGAGATTACTTTGAATTATAGCCTCCCTCTGGCTCTTTTTTTCCCAGTGTAATCACGGGAATGTTGTGGTTTTGTGCTGTGCAAAGCCAGGGCTTGATTGTCTTCACATCATCACTGCTCTGATGATGATAGCTGCAGTCCATTCGTCATCTGGGAAAAGAGCCGGGCCTCCAAGTACAAGATTGTCTTTGAGAAAAGAACTTAAGTTTCTCTTCTTAGATTTCCTTATCGAGGTGCTGCCCGTGTACAGACCGATGCCGTCTCGTCCCACATTCTTTAAGCGAACCCAACCGCTGATATGAATGGAGAAAGAATGGAGTTTGGTTACGCTCTTAAAGGTGACCTATTATGCCTTTTCCATTTTGGTCTATAACTGTAGTTAGATAGTTTGGATGTGAGCCCTGAAAGACGTTTGGGATGGCTCAAAATGCTTGGTTTCAAAAGGCGTGGTGAAACTTACCCTTTGTGATGTCACAGAGGGGCTGACTTCCTTATGTGTGCGTGGCTGTAAGCGCTCTGCCCTCCCCCAAGCTCTGATATTCCTTTTACGAAACAATCTCAGCAGGCAGGTAGCAATGATTCTATTTGGTAATTCCCAGCAAGAGAAAAATATTTTCATCTGTCAACAGCATTTCACACGGGACTGTTTTTGTGTCATGAATGTGAAATATCCGCCAAACTGTTGCTGGAGCCAGAGGCAGTGTGCTCTCGGGAAAGGTGCATTAATTTTGGACACGCTGTGCATCCATGCGCCGCCCTCATGTCTGGCTTCTGAGCTCCACAGCACCAACGGCGCCTTTGACAAAGTGTGTGGGACAATGAGCAGGGTTTGTGTCTGAAATCAGGAAAAAGCAGAAAAACAAAAAATCATAGCATAAAGACTACAAGACATCATATGGCGTTATTTATTGATTTATTTTAAGTATACAGAAATCTACAATTTAGCCAAGCTAATATACAACATCAGAAAAAACAAAAGTATCACTATTTTGATTTCAGAATGGACTTTACACCATGAAGGGACCGGTATCAAACTATCAATTTGCATATTCATCAGCCCATTACTACTGTGCTCTCCTTAAAGGGGAACTGCGCTTCTTTGGAATTTTGCCTATCATTCATAAACGTTATGTGAAACATGAACACACTTTTTTTTTCCCCTTTCTCTGCATTATAACACAAAAAGCAAGTTAATTCCAACTAGCTTAGTGCTCAAACAACATTGCACCATTTGATATACATTCTGTGATCATGCATTAACATGTACACTGATGATAACATGTAAGAGTTGCAGTATCTTGCCATATTTTGATGATTTAAAGTACTAACAAAACTTCGAAAATTTCTGTAAAAAATTTTGGGGAAAAGTCATATTTTGTCAACAAAAAAAGTCAGAATGTCATGAGAACAAAATTTACAAAGATTATTTCAGAAGAAAGCTGAAATATTTAGTAAATGTAAACAAAGTGATTTGATAGTAATAATTATAGTAAATAATAATATAGTTTATTTTACCTCGTATATGAGAAAGCTTTTCTTTTAAATATTAATGTGGCAATTTTGCATTCGTTCATTTTTCATTGTGGTCCTTGCTGGAATAATAAGGTAAATAAGGTTAATGACAACCAGAAATATGAACAAAAAATAAATGTTATGAATAATTATAGTTTCACATGCAGAGAACAATATGATATAATGCCAATTGAGGAATGGCTGGAACTTATTGTTGATGCAGACTTCCAAGCATCCTGGACAGATGGAATAGTGTTTCTCAACCTCTTTATTCACTTGCTGACATTCAAAACTTTCTGTGGACCCATGGTGAGTTATTAGAAGACATACTCAATAAAAAAACAAACAGATGGTAATTTAGCAATGCATAGGATGCTATGTTTGGTCAGTGGATTCCACTGTACTAAAGTACAGTAGTTTGTTGTGCGGTGCACAGAAACCAAAGCATAATTTTCAACAAAAACTTGTGCGAATGAAAACATGCCTGTACAGTATACGCTGCCTCCATCTGAGTCGACACTCAGTGATACCATCATTAGAGTTTCTAAGAAGACCTGTACTACACTTGTATCCTAAATTCATCCACACCTGAGTAAAAAAAAAACAAAACTCAGGTCATCTACAATAAATGTCACGGCTCGTCATGCGGGTGTTGCGATGCGACCCCAGGATGCAGAGAAGGAGCAAATGGTGCAGGAAAAAGCTTAGCTTTTATTTCTTTGAAAAAACGGCGAATGCAGCACTGGCATACGACACGTTGCAAAGGACAAACAATGAACCAACAAAAAACAGACGCACCCGGCTGAACTAAATAAGACGATCAAATTAGAAACAGGTGCGCGTAGAAAGGGAAAGTAAAAGTGACGGAACAGACCAACACAGGAAATACTACAAAATAAAAGCATGAAAACCGGAACTAAGGCAAACAACGTGAAACACAAAAACTGTCACACAGGAGGCGATGCAGATTGTGACAATAAATCCTCCTCTTCCCTTTAGACAGCTGGAGGAACATGGGTGCATTCCTCCAAAGGGAATAAACCGAATGAGGGGGTTACTTTTCAAATATAGGTTCATGTAAAGGGAGGATTAAGAAGTCAAAGAGACACCTGTCATCTCCACCTCAGGTGTGTTTTCACTCTTTTTTGTTGTTTTTTTAATGTGATCCGCATGTGTTTGTGATGGTACTTGCAGTATTGCAGGCACGGCATGTGTGTCAACAAGGAGCTGTACCTGCAGCCTGTGGATGGGGAATGGGGGCCCTGGGGACCCTACAGCACTTGCTCCAGGTCCTGTGGCGGAGGGACGAAGAGCACCACCAGAGAATGCAACAAGCCAGAGTAAGAACGACAAAAAGACTTGAAAACAATCAATGTGTATGATTTATAAAGTGGACCTTTTGTCCTGTGGTGTCACCCCAGGCCGAGGAACGGCGGGAAATTCTGCGTGGGACGCAGGATGAAGTTCCGCTCTTGCAACACTGAGCCATGTCCGCGAGGGCGCAAGGATTTCCGGGATGAGCAGTGCTCTCAGTTCGATGGCAAGCACTTCAACATCAACGGTCTACCTCCCAACGTCCGCTGGGTGCCCAAATATAGTGGCAGTACGTCCACACCGTGGCAGGTGTCTTCACAAGAGAAGGAATCCAGTCACAGAACGTCCTTGTTTTTCCATCGTAGTACTATTGAAGGATCGCTGCAAGCTCTTCTGCCGGGTTGCCGGTGCGACGGCGTATTATCCACTGAAGGACCGTGTCATCGACGGCACGCCATGTGGCACCGACACCTACGATATCTGCGTTCAAGGCCTCTGCAGGGTACGTCGGTGCCTTTGCCCTCACCAGTCGCATAAGTCGTCTTGACTGTGCTCAATGTTTGTACACGCCATAGCCGTTTTTTCTTTCTGCAGCAAGCTGGCTGCGATCACGTCCTGAACTCAAAGGCTCGGAATGACAAGTGTGGCGTGTGTGGCGGCGACAACTCTTCATGCAAAACGCTGGAAGGGATGTTCAATGATGCCCAGTATGGTGAGTCCTGATCGTCATGTTATTCCCATCAGTCTTATCACTCACCTGGACCGGATCATGAAGGGTGTAACGGTATTCCGAATTGGATTTTTCACAACAGAACATTTGCTATAAACAAATACTACAGTACATTGCAACCTTTGGCTAGCGGGAGTCATGGTGCCAAGGAGAAGCCAGAACTTGTGCTCCCTGGTACATACCTGAACCAGGAGTTTACAAACATACTGAAATACAAAGGACGGATGAACCTCTTTGATATTTTAGATTTTGGAAAAGAACCCATGTAGATACATACGCAAGATAAAACTGCATCTCTGCATCTCATATAAGTGAATAAAGGACTTGAAACTGTTAATATTTGCAGATGGTACAACTGCACACTGGAACTAATAAATCAAATCACAGAGGAATTACCTATGCTAAAGAGATGGTTTGATAATAATCGACTATCCTTGAACTTAAAGGGGACCTATTATGCTTTTTTCCCATTTTCTGACTTATAACTATAGTTACATGTTTTATTCTCATGTTACGAGATGCAAAAGTTTCAGATAATGAGGTTTGCACATTTGGAAGTAAGCGCTGAAAATGCAAAAAAAAAAAAAAAAAAAAAAGCTTATTTAGAGAGTTATTTGCTCAATTTTTATGTTTCTGAATTTGGTTTACAAAATGTCAAAGTCCACTATGTGGACCCTTGAAATAAATGAAAGAACTGAGAATGACGTTTACCTCATCTTAGTTACTATGACTGACTTATTTTTTTCATTGTATTTTTCTAACAATCAAAATGTGTTTGATGTCACGCTTTCATTCATTTTAAGACTCAGCCGTTGTCTGTTTTCCTTCCTCAGGCTACAACACAGTGGTCCGCATCCCAGCTGGAGCGACCAACATCGACATCAAGCAGGTCAGCTACTCGGGAAAGCCAGAGGATGACAACTACCTCGGTGAGTTAGAACAAGGATATGGTTTGAGTTTTTTGTTTTTTTTACCAATGGCAGGTTAGTTTCACTCCCACAAAATGAAATTGTGCTGCTTTTGCTAATTTATTCGAAGCAAAGCAAGATCAAATGCAAATGCAACAGATCCTCCCCATGAAGATCAAATTGACTTGTCTTGGATTCATTTCAGACAAAAGAAGTTGCAATATTGCCTCCTTGTAATTTTATGAAAGTTGATACATATGCTCGGTAGGGTTACGTCACAAGACCACCCACAAATGGAGAAAAACACGAGTAACTGATAACCTCCACCACACACACACAAGCACACTCCTTTGCTAGCTTCACGTACGGTCGCTCTCTTGCTTTATGGCCATTTTTTTCTTATTAATTAATCAATGATCGCCGTTTTATGGTTGAATATGGTCTATCATGACTGCATAATTAGTATGTGTAATGTTAAAATCCCATTAGCTTAGCATTAGGTTAACATACAACCCCTGGCAAAGATGTTAAAATTACCAGTCTCGGCGGATGTTCAAGTCGTGTTCTTCATCAAAGTGGCTTCATCAAACCTTGTCTGATTGCTGCTGGACGCCACACAGACACCACCTTCCGGTTTTGCTCTGAATTAGTTTTTAAATTCAATCGTGTTTCTCACTTTCTCTATCATTTATCAATTATTATTTATTTAGCAATTATTTTATTGATAGTGAAGATTATTGCATCTCACATACATAAATTTCTAAAACACACAAACACCAGTCCAATGTAAATGAAAATCTACATAGCGTACAGTATTTTTAAAAAGCTGTGGCGAGGGACGGCTGTATATTAAAACAGGTGCATCTCAACAAATTATTAAATCATTTATATAATAATGTGTTATTTATCTTTTGAAACAAATAAATAACTTTGGGCTGCAAATGGTCCTGTGCCCAACAGATATTGTTCTGGTCCTCACATTAGGAGGATTTATCCAGTTCTATCTGGGACTAGCTGATAAATAAGCAGGCCAGTACATTTACATTTGCTTCCTAGCAGTTAGCTTCACATGTTGTCTCTCTCTCTCGCTCTCTCTCACACACACACACACACACATACACACACACGTAGCGGAGGAGACAAGCTGTCAGGTGAAGGAGACATAAACTGTTCCCTAATTGTCACTTGTGCTGAGTGCATGTGAAGGAAACACGACTGGTGAGGCAATGATGGCGATCTTGGGCAAGCAAATGAAGTGATGGCCTCCCTCCCCATGTTCAGAAAGATAAATGAGGCAGCACCGGGTGCTAATTAGAAGCATGTGGGTGAAAGTCGATATCTCGGCACAGAACAAGAAAATTAAGATGTTAGTTTTCCAGCGAGGTTCAAGTTTTTACTCCTCCTCTTCCTCCAGTGGGGGCTAACACATGTGGCCGACAAACACATGCTGGCCATTTGTCTGTGAAAGCCCCCCCCCCCCCCCCCCCCCCTTCGGAAAAAACAGACCAACAATGTGCTGATCAGCGTAGAGCTGCTTATTCTTCATGTGGAGTAGGCAATGGAGACAAACCCGGCCATTTGTCTGTCAACCAGCTGACCGAGTTCTCATCCACATCTGTCAAATCATGAACCCCGTTGGGGCAAATGGGGCACGATGTCATCACGTGGTGTTCATCCTCAGCACCACACTCACAGGCCACAGTAGAAGCCATACCCTGGCTGTACATGGATGAGCGGAAGAGACCAACGTCAGTTGGAAGGTGGTTAGCCTGACCCAAGTAGGCCTGTGAAAGTATATCCCCGATGGTGTTGTACTGACAAATTTCCTTGCTACTCCGTGTTCCATGTGTCGTCCGCCCAGTGTGCGGCATTGCTGCTTGACTGATTAAGCTCATTTAGCAATTCCAGTCCAGTCAACAGAGAACATGCTGCATGTGTACAATACATACAAATCATAGATAATCAACAATAACAGGCTTTTTTTCCTTTTTCTTGTCGAGGTCACCAAAATGGGTCGAGTTAGTTTTTGACAAGGACTGCCTTCTGACATGGCCCAAATATTAATATACAGTACATTTGTGGGTGACCATCATCTCATATTCTCATGTTTTCATTTCTGTGTGTGTCTGTACATTTGCATATCTGCTTCCAAAGCCCACATTCATCTCTGGGTTTAAAAACGACATCTTGGGTCTTACTGGACCATCTTGGGTCCAATAATGTGCAAACACCAATGTAAACAAAGTGAACACCCCCTTTTTGCGTGCAGATGTTGTAATTAGCTGCATGTGGAAGTGGCAGAAAAGAGTATGTTGTGTTTGTGGTGAAGTGTGTGTTCTTTGTGTGTGTGCATGCGGTTGTTGCATTTCGCAGTCATTGTTTGCACTGCAGCACCCATCATCCGCAGAGAGTCACGCAGTCTTCACTCCAAATGAATGCTATCTATGACCGACGCCGCTATTTTCCATAACAATAGGTTGGCAACACAAAGACTGTTTACTTAGCGCAATGCTTGAAATGCTTAACATCTCACAAGAACCTTAAAACATATTCGGGTGAAATTGATTGCAGGGTTGTTGTTTTTTTTTTCCAGCCTTATCCGATGGACAGTCTAACTTTCTGCTGAATGGGAACTTTGTGGTGGCCATGTTCAAAAGGGAGATCACCTTCAAGGGGACGGTCATCGAGTACAGCGGCTCCGACACCACAGTCGAACGCATCAACTGCACTGAACGCATCGAGGAGGAGCTCGTTCTACAGGTGGCCAAAAAACCTCTTTCACACAGCACGTTAATCACTGGACAAGTCTTGATGAGGGGAGTATGCTCATTAAATCTGATAACATAACCTTGGGGACGTCATTGACATAATTGAAAATAGGTCAGTTGATTAGCAACCCCCTCCTTTAGCCTACACCATAGAAAGAACCCCATCTCATGTTATGTCCCGTTTAGGGCTCAATCAATGGAAGCATGCGCTTTATATTTGATTACATTTTTTATAACCGTGGCAACATCGTTGATGAGCAAAGCTTAATGGCCCGCTTGATTAGGAACCCCCCTTGAGCCCATACCATGGACAGAACCCCAGCACATGTTATATCAGTGTATTGTTTATGTTCAGTGTGAGCGAAAGTGAGATTGGTAAGATTCTGTGTAACTATGGCGATGTCATTGACGAACAAAGTTGAAGAGTACATTTTAAAGAAAAGTCAGAATATTCTTAGAAACGAAAATAGTGAATAGTAAAGTTGATACTCATATTAGGCTTTTTCACCTACGGTGGTCAAACGTCTTTGTCTCCTTCCCGATTTCAAATTTTTTGCATGTTTGTCACACTTCATTGCTGACCTCGTAGTGTTTCTTTGCCTCTGCTCTTCAAAGTGAAGCAATTCTGAGGGCATCCATGTTGTTTCTGATGTAAACACAGGTCACGCGTGTGACGTCACAGCATGCGTTATCGAAGGTAGCGACCTTGGGAAACGTAAAACTTAAAATCAGGAAGGAGTACATCAGAGGAACATTACATGTTAGAGGCCTTGGAGATAAAGTCAGAGAGGTCAGACTGAGATGGTTCGAACATGTCCAGAGGAGAGATAGTGAATATATTATTATTATAGAGGGATGCTGCGTTTAGATCTTCCAGATAGGAGGCATAGAGGAAGACCAAAGAGGAGGTTAATGGATGTAGTGAAGGAGGACATGAGGGTAGTTGGTGTGAGAGAGACAGATGCGGAAGATGGGATGGTTGGAGGCGGTTGATTTGCTGTGGCGACCCCTGACGGGAAAAGTGAAAGAGAAAGAAGAAGAAGAATATGAAAGAGCAGCATTTTAACAGACATCCCCACAGACTCATCTAATCGAGCGTGCGCGCACACACACACACACACACACACACACACACACAGTGTGTGTCAGTGTGTCAGATTTCATTGTGCTTACTTCCGGGGATTGTTACATTCCTACTGTGGTTCGGCGGGATATCTAGAAAATTGATGGATGGCGGTTTGACAAGGTCGTCTTTTGCACGCCGGGAGACCATTTTTGTAGCGCTGCTGGGAATGTGAATTTCTCTTGGAGCGTAATAAACTATGTATGTATGTTTGTTTGTAGTGGAATGAACACAGCCACCAAGAGTGTCTGCCTTTCAAGCAGCTCAGGTTGTTCATTCAAGCATGTTATTTCATGCCATGAGAGCCTCCATCCATCAAGGGTGTGATTCCGTCTCCCCATTGATATCGAGGCGTCAGCACCGCAGCTTAGATGAAAGTCAAGCAGCTAGCAAGGAAGTAGAGATTCAAGCCTCCTGACATGTTATTTGTCATCATAATATTTTACAGCAGTTTTGGTTCAGTTGTTTTTAATTTACTAAAATTTCTTCTCCTGATTATGACTATTTTCCCCATAATATTTTGACTTCTCATTCTCGTAACATGATTTTTACAGTGAGCTAATTTTCCAAAAATGAAAACTTTATTCGTGCTTTTGGTTGATTCACATATAATATTATACCTTTTTAAAAAAGAATGTCTTTCTTTAATATTTTAGATTTCTGCTACTAAAATTACTGTCATGAGCTGCACCCTTCTTTGAACTGCTGCCCTCTGCTGTGTGTTTGCAGTCTTGCAGAGGACTCCTCCTCTGGACCGCAAACATGCAGTCAATCTACCATTAGAACATCTTAAGCCAACAGTCATTATTCCTTGCCAGATTGTTGCCTCGTCTTGCCTGCCTTGTCCATGCTTCGTTTGCTCCAGCCATTTTTTTCAAATATACCTCGTGTATTCGTATTCCCTGCCACCTACTTTTCAGTTTCAAGTCCAGTCTGTACAGTACAGATAAATGCATAAATACAGGGATGACTCAAAAAAACATGAACCTTTGAAGTGCGTATTGGCAGACATTTTTAGAAAATGAAAAGTACATCATTGTTTTTTAAATGGCATGTTTTAAGGCCCCAATTACTATGAAGAAAATATAATGTATTTTTCTTCCATCACGCTTCATATTATTGGATTCTTAGGTTACATTTTTTTGTGTCCCCTTATATTATCAGTTTCTTGGGGGGGGCGAGCAGGACGATGGTACGGTTGAGTGGAAAGGTGGCTTATTGAGTGGCGCCTTCGCTAATGTTTACGTCCCGATTATCAACATATACTGATGTTGCTTTTAAAGGTTGAATTTCAGGGAAGACTAAATAAACGTTTTTTTTTTTCCTCTTGACCTTGTTTGCAGGTTTTGTGTGTGGGAAACCTCTACAACCCTGACGTGCGTTACTCCTTCAACATCCCCATCGAGGAGCACATGGAGGAGTTTGTGTGGGCGCCTTCAGGCTTTTGGCTGGAGTGCAACCGCATCTGTCAGGGTATGGCCGCAACAAAGTGGCAAACATTCAGTGGATTTTGTGAATGAACTGCAACATGAAAAAGAAGCTCAAAATAAGGCCATGTGGCTACAGCAGAGTTAGTTAGCTCCGCCAAGGGTCTGTGGTCATTATCTCTGCCAAAAGCTTGAGGGTAGCTGGATTTATTCAAAAAAAATACCCAAGTTGATTTCCAACTTGCATATATGCCATACAAGTGGCATTGACGTAAAACTCCAACCTTTTTGGTGTGAAAGAACTGATGCAAATTCTCATACAATTATGATCAAATTAGTGAGCTAAAACTAACACATACCTTTTATCTTGCCCTTAATCTCCGATCCATCAGTTTGAAAGGCTTAAAGTTGGACTTAACATTCACAGCTGCCGTATGACTCGAGGTTTACACATTACACTTACACATTTAATACGACTGAAAATACACCCGTTTATACATATGATAAAGCAGCATTTTTCACAGATGCCCCCACTGACTTCCTAATCGAGCGCTCACAGCGAACTGTTGCATTCCTACTGAGGATAGGTGGCATATCGGGAAATGGATGGATGGAAGGCGCTGAGCTAATCTGCTACTGGCTACACATTGTTCCTGTAAAATCATTACCTATTTGTGTCAAACTATTTTTGTGAAATTACAACCTTTGTTCATAAAAATGCTTTTTTTTTTTACCTTGCAAAATTTTTTTAATGGAAAACTTCTATTTTATTCTTGTAAAATGACATTTTTGATCTGTTATCACTTTTTTTCTGAACGCTACGGGTCAAAACATCATGACCATTTTTGCGGGAAACTACCACTTTATTGTCCTAAAATTGCATACTTTGCCATTCTCATAAAATGACCACTTTTTTAAAGAAAAACTACTACTTTAAGGCTGCATGGCGTACAAGTGGTTAGCACACAGGCCTCACAGCTAGGAGACCCGAGTTCAGTTCCACACTCAGCCATCTCTGTGTGGAGTTTGCATGTTCTCCCTGTGCATGCGTGGGATAGACAGCTGGGATAGGCTCCAGAACCCCCTCGCCCTTGTGAGGATAAACAGTAGAAAATGAATGAATGAATGAACTACCACTTTATTGTTGTGAAATAACAACTTGTTTCATGTAAAATTCCAACCTTTTTGATTTCTGAAAATGACAACCCATCTGATGTAAAACTAAAACTAGATAGTTTCAAATGATTGACTTATTATGGTCGACCAACGCAGCAATTGTATCAACGTATCACTGTGAGAAAACAAGCAATGGCAGTCTACTGCCTGGTACTTGGCAGAGCCCACACTGGTGATTACAGAAATGGATGATGCTAAGAAATGACCAAGCAGAGACACAGATTTGACAACATTTTAGCACACCACTGGATTCATTTGCTAAAAATTCAATCAATCAAGTTGACCCAACCCCATCCCATCACATTTTCTTCCGGCATCGCTCAACACCTTGACACCATGTGACCTCAACACCATGTGGACAGAGGGCCAAAGCACGGCAGGTTTTCTTTCCAACCAGTTTCTCCAGCAGGTGATTTCATTGAGGAGCTCCTTCCCTCAAACCAAAGGAGGGTTCATCATTAAAATCACCTGCTTTAGTGACCGGCTGGAAATAAAACCTGTAGCGTGTCGGCCCTCTATGGCATGAGTTTGACACCCCCACTTTAGGCTTTAGCTTTTCAAACGTTAAGCTCGTCAAAGTTCACCTATAAAGCAGGGTGCTTAGTCTGGTTTCCTGTGGGTCAAAGTTGACTGGGGGCTGCACTAAAGAGTTGCAATTATGAAGCCCCTTCCCTCCCGCCAAGGCTTGAAAATGAAGAAATGTGATATTGTGCCGAGTGAATTTCCACTTCTTGTGTTCTGCGTGCACAGGTGAGCGTCGTCAAAAGACGGCGTGTGCACGAAAGAGCGATCACATGGAGGTGTCGGAGCAGCGATGTGAACAACTACCTCATCCGGCTGCTGTCACTGAGCCCTGCAACACGGACTGTGAAGTCAGGTAAGACACAGCTTGAGGAGACTCCTGCACTGTTGTGATCATGAACATTTTCCCCCTCACACACAAAAGGTGGCATGTCACCGGGAAGAGCGACTGTTCAGCCAAGTGTGGACCAGGCTATCGCAGCCTGGAAGTTCAGTGCATGAAGTACAACCTGATGAAAAGGCAGAGCCATCCGGTGGCGGCCAGCACCTGCGCCGACATCGCCAAACCTGCCACCCGAGAGTCCTGTCATGGCGACTGTCTCCTCAAGAGCTGGCAGTACAGTGCCTGGTCACAGGTAGAGCACATCTACATCATCATCACATCACATCATCCATTCATCCATTTTCTGTCCTCTGGCTGTCAGAATGTTTTCCAGGGAGGCCACACAGTGAAAACTGAAATTATGCAACTTTACCACTTTGATTTTGTAAAGCTATGAAGTTATATTCGCTATCTCAAGGGGAATTCATCTGAAAATGCATGATCACAATAGAAAGATCTACAGCCAATCAGGACGCACGGACCCGGCTTGGCCTGTAACAGCAAATTGTTTTTACTGCTGACACTAAAATTGCATTTAAATTCCACGAATCTTGATGGAACTTGATTTCCATACTGGCACTTTTTACCCAACCGAATATTCTAAAAATGACTTTTTATTTTGTCTGTTTCTCATAAATTACTAGTATAGTAATAGTGTAGTAGTATCATATAATACTTTTAAAAAATGTGTTTTTCTTTAACATTTCAACTTTATTTTGCTAAAATGACATTATTTTTTGTTTATTATTTATGTATACTGTTATAGTTTTATTTTAGTAAATGTTCATTTCGTAATGTGATTTTCTTCCCATATTTGGACTATTTCCATAATGAATAACAAATAATTATTTCCCCAACCTAATTTCCAAAAATTACTTAATTTTGATTTATTTTGTCCCTGATGATATTACGTTTTAAAAAATGTTTTGTTTCTGTTATATTTCATCTTTCATCTCATATTGTTGGTGTATCTTGTAAAATTGTGATTAGAATATGAGCTTTTCTCATAATATTTATTCTCATCAATTCCAGCTGTTTGATTGCATTTCTGATGTTTTTCCCCAGCTATTTCCACTTTCTTCATATACATTTTTATGAACATTATTCCTATAATATTTTCACTTTTCTTGTAACATAACATTTTCCTCAAACAAATTTTCCAGAAATGACAACTTAATTTCCTTAAGTTCCTTGTATTAGGATTTTTTTGTAAATGCTTTGTTTCTTTCATATTTAAACTTGATTTTACTAAAATGACATTATTTGTCCTCATATTAGGGTTTGTTTGGAAAATTGCAGCTTTTTTCTCATTAGAATATGACTTATTTTTCTCAATATTACAGTTATTTTATTCAATTTCTGCTGTTTTTCCTCCCGCTATTTCCACTTTCCATCCATCCATTTTCTATACCGCTTATCATCACGAGGGTCACAGGCATGCTGGAGCCTATCCCAGCTGTCTTCGGGCAAGAGGTGGGGTACACTGATCGCCAGCCAATCACAGGGCTCTTAAAATTAAATTGTATTCCCATAATATTTTGACTTCATTTTTGTAAAGAATTCTTGTTCTTGAAAGAATTCTTTTGCAACATACATTTCCCCAAATTTGTATTTGTTTTGTCTTTCACTGTTTTGTGTTTCTCATAATTTTATGATTTTTCTTTTGTAAAGAAAAATAACACATATAACACATTTGAGAAACGTTTGGTTTGCCGCCTGTTGTTGAGAATGATTTGGATCCCACAGCCAAACCAGTTAAGAACCATTGTATTATGTAAGGATTTTTGTTAGATTTATCTAAAAATCCATTATATTTTTCTATGTAATTTTTAAAATTTAATTTATATCCAGCTGCACGGTGGATGAGTGGTTAGTGTGCACGCCACACAACGTGGAGACCCGCTTGGGTTTTCTCCGGGTACTCCGGTTTCCTCCCACATTCCAAAAACATGCTAGGTTAATTGGCCACTCCAAATTGTCCATAAGTATGAATGTGAGTGTGAATGGTTGTTTGTCTATATGTGCCCTGTGATTGGCTGGCCACCAGTCCAGGGTGTACCCCGCCTCTCGCCCGAAGACGGCTGGGATAGGCTCCAGCACCCCCGCGACCCTAGTGAGAATAAGCGTTAGAAAATGAATGAATAAATGAATAAATAAATACATGTATTTTTTTCTGATATGATATATTGTGTGTGCGCGTGTGTGCGCTTGCATGGGGAAAAATAGTAGTAGTAATGAATGCTTCAATCTTTTGTGTACATAATAATAACTGCAGCAGTAATAATGTGCATAGAATACCCAACAAAAGTGATGTTTTGTGTATTTTGCACAGTGTTCCAAGACGTGCGGCCGAGGGAGTCGTAGCAGAGAGTCGTACTGCATGAGCAACCTGGGCCGTCACCTGGTGGACAGGGAGTGTGGTGAATACCAGCGGGTCCTCACAGAAGTCTGCAATGAGCAACCATGTCCCAAATGGCGTGCCAGCGACTGGAGTGAGGTGGGAATGTCCCCCTGGGCCACACCTTGGACTGTACCAAATAGAAACAAGATATTTGTACATGTTGAATTTTTCATGCACGTCTCGTGCGCACACTCAACCACACTCTAGTGACGTTTATTTTCTTCTTCCACTTCATGACGCACGCAGTGCCAGGTCACCTGTGGCAAGGGCGTGAGACACAGGCAGGTGTGGTGCACGCAAGCTAACACAGACCAAAAGCTGAGGGAGCATTCATGCAACCCTTCCAGCAAACCCGCTTCCGTCGGGACCTGCGAGCTGCCTGACTGTGCTTCCTGGCAGGCTGGCGTGTGGGGTGCAGTGAGTACACGTACACGTACACGTACACGTACACGTACACGTACACGTACACGTACACGTACACGTACACGTACACGTACATGTACACGTACACGTACACGTACACGTACACGTACACGTACTTCCATACATTACAAACAAACATGCCAAGCTTCCGCACTGCAGGGAATGGGACCTGCATGAGTCACTGTTTTAAGTCATTGCTGTGCTTGCCTACATCTATCCATCACACATCCAGCCGACCCTTGTTTATGATGGTTAATTGGTTCCAGACCTGACTGCAGTAAGTTTATTCATAAACAGACTATTCTTGATGTTGGAGCATAGAAAATCTGACAAAGCTCAGATGCAGATTTTACTAGATTTATTTTATATAGGGGACATCATTCATTCATTCATTCATTTTCTACCGCTTATCCTCACGGGGCTTGCAGGGGTGCTGGAGCCTATCCCAGCAGTCTTCAGGCGAGAGCCGCGGTACACCCTGGACTGGTGGCCAGCCAATCACAGGGCACATATAGACAAACAACCATTCACACTCACATTCATACCTATGGACAATTTGGAGTGGCCAATTAACCTAGCATGTTTTTGGAATGTGGGAGGAAACCGGAGTACCCGCGGAAAATCCAACTCGGGTCTCCAAGCTTTGTGGCCTGCGTGCTTCATTTTTTGACCCTTTGTATTGGGTTGTGGTCTCCTATAGAGCAGCTACACACAATAACCAGCACAGAAAACTTTTTAATTTTAGCAGAATCTGCACCTATTCCATCCGTATTTCATTTGATTTGTGCTTCCTGCCAAAATGGTCTGTTTTTGATTTATTCCACTCACGGCCCACCTTTGGGCACGCCCACTGCGCTATGATTGGTCACACGCCCAAAGTGCTTCCTTACTAAGTGCTTCCTTACTATGAACCATACAAGGAAGCCCACCCCTCTGTGACATCACTGAGGGACAGTTTTTACCACGCCTTTTGAAACCCAGCATTGTGAGCCATCCCAAACTTCTTTCAGGGCTCACTTCCAAATGCTCAAACCTCATTATTTCAAACTTTGGCATAGTTCAACACGAGAACATTCTACATTTATAGCTCAGAAAAGTGAAACATCATAATAGGTCCACTTGAAATTGTTGCATCCTTTGATTTTTCATGTGGACCTCAGTGGAAAATGGTTGGACACCCCGGGTGTAAATACATTGATGTTTGCTGAGTGTCTAACATACAATTCCTACCTTGACGTCCTGGGATAACATTTGTTTGTTTGTGTGTAACCAGTGTTCTGTGACGTGTGGTCATGGATACCAGGTGAGAGCGGTGCGGTGTGTGTCGGGCAACTACGGCAACACGGTGAATGACAGGGAGTGCAATGCTGCAGCCAGGCCCCGAGACAGTCAGGTACAACAGCAACATTTTATATCCAGAACATTTTGTCACCCGGGGCAGCAGATAAGCAGCAAACATGTACTACATGTACTACAGTAAAGTCTCGTTATATCGATATTGTCGGGAGTCGGAAAAAATATCGATATAACCGGACTGTCGATATATCCGATCCTGCGCCGAACTGCATTAAAAGTGGGCAATAATGCACTCGACATTGTTCTATACTATAGAACAATGTTGAGCAGCTTAAATCAATCTTTGCTTAAGGATTTCAATACCAAAAAAGAACACGGCGAACGGCTGCTTCCAGTCAACTTTATTTTTCACACTTCCACCACCAGAGCACAGCACACACACCGATTCCCGCACTTCCTGGTTCACAGGTCATGCTCAACCCGCCCCACATAGCTGGCCAAACACATGCATGCAACAGAAGAACCAACTGACATAGCATACACACCTATTCCAACGAAGACACAAGCGTACAAATACATGTATTTAATTGTGTTGTATTCAGATATCTTTTTATCGCTGGCAATAATCACTGTTTTTCATATGTACATGCTGGCGTTCGTGGTTTCTCTCGTGTGTATAGATTCTATACAGAAAACCACGAACGCAGTTGGTTCTTCTGTTGCAGGCATGTGTTTGGCCAGCTATGTGGGGCGGGTTGAGCATGACCTGTGAACCAGGAAGTGCGGGAATCGGTGTGTGTGCTGTGCTCTAGTGGTGGAAGTGTGAAAAATAAAGTTGACTGGAAGCAGCCGTTCGCCGTGTTCTTTTTTGGTATTGAAATCCTTAAGCAAAGATTGATTTAAGCTGCTTTTGTATCGATATAAGCAGACCAAATTGGCTGGCGGGAGATGAAAAGGGCATCGTAACCGGATTATCATAATAACCAGGTATCGTACTAACGAAACTAATTATATCATAAAAGACTAGAAATTTGCCGGGAAATGAAAATAGTATCGTAATAAGCAGTACTTTGATATAACCGATATCGATATAACGAGACTTTACTGTATTTGAAAATAGTAACACAATAATAATACTTGGTGTATGTTGGCAGGACTGTGAGATGCCGGCATGTCCGTGGGCCTCTCCCGTCCAAAGCACGCCTTGGCCTGATAACTCTGCTCAGCTCCTGATGCAATGGCGATATGGCTCCTGGACAGCGGTAAGGAGACAAATCATCCATCCATCCATTTTCTCTACCGCTTGTCTTTGTGGGTGTGCTCATCTGGGTATGCTGGAGCCTATCTCAGCTGTAGGAAAAAACATGCTTTCCCACTGAGGGAAACATTCGAAATTGAAATAATCCATTCCAGAGTCAAACTAGCACCATCATTTATTGACCACACAGGCCATGTTTTAACTGTCAATACAAAGTATGGAAATACAGAACTTACAACTACAAAACCTGAGCTTTGTTTGTTTTTTCACCGAATAAATGGCTGAAAAAGCCCCCAAAAAACGTTTGATCTTAATGTATGTCACAGTTTCTTGAAATAACACCATCTCATAAAACTGTTACTGTGACTATAATAATAATCACATTGTAGTGGATGATTATTTATTACAGTTAAAAATTAACTCATAGATAAAAATAATGCACAAGTTTACACAATTGTTTTATTTCTATAATCGTATATATGATTATTTCAGACAGTTAATTCCATTTAACATGACAATCTGTAAAAATATGAAATGCAAGTTATTATTTATTACAGTTTGTTTGACATTTCTTTAAACCTTTTTAAATAATAACCTGTAATAAATAATAGTAACAATACATAATATTTAGTACAGTTTTTTGACTGTAAAAATTGTAAGAACGGTTTACATCAAAACAAACTGGGCTAAATGATCTGTAATAATAAGTAACAATGATGATTTATAAGATTTATTTTGTTGTGTGCCCCGCCACTCGCCCAAAGTCAACTGGGATAGGCTCCAGCATACCCGTGATTCTAATGAGGACAATGATGGAAATAATAATGTAATTATAATGTATAATGCATGTATCGTGTCTGAATATTAAAACAAATCAACAGTGTACATATACAAAAATAAAATGTTAAATTATGTAAGATATTATTATTCATAATGTAATGTAATGTAATAATGAAAAGTTAATAGTAGTTTGCATCTCAGCAGCAGATGTTACCTTTGCACTCTGTAGTGGCTTTATTGTGTCAGTAAACATACAGTATGCACTAAGGATCGACCGATACATCGGCCGGCCCATATATCGGGCCGATATTTGCGTTCTTTACTTGAATCGGTATCAGCCGATACGCGCGTGGTTTCGCCGATGTATTTTTACATAAACAAAAGGGAATCAGAATGACATGAAAATGCCATGACAGCCTTTATTTTCAAAATATTTGACAATGCAAGGAGCAAGATAGGCAAGCATCGTGGTACTGGCAGTACGATGGTCTTGAGCAGGGGTTCTTTACCTTTTTGACGTTGAGGCATGATTTTTTTCAGTGCAGAGTGGCCCGGGGCCCATAGATTGAACTCATTAATTTGTTTTCACTAATAAATCAAATCCACTGACAGTTCAACAAGCTAAAACCTGAATAAAGTTTAATGAATAATAACATGACATGATAAAATACGATAATCACAAAGATTTTTATTAAACCTATCTTAACTTTTGCTAATAATTCATGGAACAAATCAAGCAAGAAAAAATGTCAGGCTTATTAATAAAAAAAGACCAATATTTAGATTTTACTAAGATTTTACTTTTACTAAGAAAAAAGTGAGTGAGAATAAAAATCAATAAAGTCAATTTAAAAAAAGAAGGTAGTGATAACTACTAAGTGGCACCACAGGGTCTTCATTTTTTGTTTTAAAAACCTCTATTGCTAGTTGGAGTTGAATGTCTTCTTCTGATCTTCTGTGAGCTTGTTAAACAACTGACACATTACCACCACTATCTGGTCGGAAGCTGCACTGTAACTGAGAGTCTCATGGATAGCATACAGTAGCATAGCGGCTAGCCTATCTCTGGTGTCTTCAGTTGATAAGCAGCGCGCTCTGAGTGGACAGCTACGGGGGCTGATACTGGACATGGTTAAACTCTATATTTTATCAGTATCACTGCCCTGGGCTTTGACACAGTATAATTTCGGCCTTTTCCCGTATCATTCATGGGCGGTTTCTAGGGTACAGGGCCATTTAATACTGTAGTATGTGATAATACGCAGTCCCACAGCCCTCGCTGCCCACTGGTGCAAAACTCAAAGTTTTTGCGGCCCTATAGGTGGCGCTGCAAGCCCAAGTTTGGTTAAGAATGACTGGTCTAGAGCTGTACACGTGCTGACGTTACTGCATCTATGCTGTGATGCGAGCTGTACGTTGACTACTCTAGAGTGTATCCAAGTTGCTTTTCTCTAGTATTGCCACCTGAGAAGACATCATAAAATTAACGTAAGGACGAAATCTTGCTTCCAGTGCTCTGCAACCTGTGGCAAAGGAACGCGAGCACGCTACGTCAGCTGCCGAGACGCCCATGGAGGTGTCGCTGATGAGTCTCATTGCGCCCACCTGCCCCGCCCCCCAGAGACTTCCGATTGTTTCAGTCCCTGTGGCCAGTGGCGCTCCGGGGAGTGGTCTACTGTGAGTGACTTTTTATTTATTTCGTTTTATGTAATGATTACAAGTGGAAATGTGCAAATTGTAATCCAAAATTCAGTAAAATGAGGGAAAAATACATTTCTGAAACATATTTAAGCATGTGTATGGATATATGTGTGTATATTTTCCACACCATAAGTTGCAATTGTGACTTTTTTTTGCTTGTTTCGGGTGGTGGCTGCTCGGCGGTCCGAGTGGTTAGCACGCATGCCACACCGCTAGGAGACCAGAGTTTGATTCCACCCTTGGCCATCTCTGTGTGGAGTTTGCATGTTCTCCCCGTGCATGCGTGGGTTTTCTCCGGGTACTCCGGCTTCCTCCAACATTCCAAAAACATGCTAGGTTAATTGGTGACTCCTAATGTGAGTGTGAATGGTTGTTATATGTGCCCGGTGATTGGCTGGCCACCAGTCCAGGGTGTACAGCTTGAGCTGTCTTGCCACATTTTCACCATTTTGTGACAGTCACTTTTGGAGTTTTTGGCATGACTATTGATGCTCTTCTGTTGGCAGTGTTCAGTGACGTGTGGTGCCGGGCGCTCCACCCGACAAGTCCTTTGCTCCAACTACCACCAGCCTGTGGACCAGTCCTTCTGCGACCCAGACGAGAGGCCGACGACAGAGCAGGACTGCAGCGCAGCAGCCTGCTCCTCATCCTCCCGCCACCAGCGCATCAACGACCAGCCCTACGGATCCCCCAAAGATCCTGGGCGCCATCCCGGCCACAACAGCTGGAATGTGCCGTCCACAGACAACCAATGGAGGACGGGACCCTGGAGCGCAGTATGTACAAAACACGTTGGGGTTCGCTCATTCCTTGTGGGAGTTGTTGCATTATTAGTTTGGGATTTTGTTTGTTTGCAAAAAGATCAGCAATAATTCATTTATATTTAATAGATGCTACATAGCTCATACACATGGTAAGCTAGGCTTTGCTTTTATGGTCATGGTTTCATTTTATTTGAACAAGTTGGAATACATCACATCATTCAATTCACAGTTTAAAGGACTAGGAAAGAGTAGACCCCCCCCCCCCCCATCTGCTTCTATTGCACTACATTTATTCACTTCCTGGATTCCAGATGTCATTTTTAATATATGAAGAAGTTTAAGGTGGTGTGACCATACAATGATGTAATGGTGTTTTTTCAGAACTACAATAAATATTATTATAACCATAACAATCAAAATGGTGATATATAATAATAGAGACCCCAAATCCCCACCCAATAAGTTAGATATGGTAGAACCAGAGAGCAAGCTCTTCGTCCAATTCCATCGATCCGCTTCCAAGTTCCTGGTGAAGAAACTGAACACCGGCCTTCTGCATGCGACTCATCAAGCACAATTGTTATGAACCGCCTTCAAAGCTGATAGGCCCTCCTCCGCCGTGCCAGCAGTCGGATCCGGGTGCCGGACACGGCAACCATGCCTGAGGACGGGTCAATGCGTCATTGCATGTTTCCACGCGTCGAACAGGCCATGTGACATTCTGAACGTCGACTCGACCACCCTTGTAAAGAACCGCCCTGGAGCCGGAACGGTGGCCTCACCCCCGTGCCAGCGGCCCGATCTGAAACCGGACTCGTTCAACTGGCTCCAAGGAGGGTTGGCTGCGCCACCAGCACACATACGGTCACTGAACACCTCTTTCAACGGCCGACATAGCAAACACCTTGAACCGCCTTCCAGGCCTGATGGCCTTTCTTGTGGTCCCACCCTCGTGCCAGTGGTTGAATCCGGAAGCCGGACACACCAACTGGTCTGAGGAGGCGTGAGTGCGTATCGCCCATTTACTTGTGATGAACAGCCCATGTACCTCATTGAACGCTGCCCTTCCACGGCTTAACAAGCACCCTTGTAATGAACCACCTTTAGGACCAAACAGACCTTCCAGCTGATCCTCTTCTTTTGTATTTTGACTTGACATTGTTGTGGTTGCTAAGCAACACTCATGTCAACGCCATCTGTTGATTACACCATTAGTTTGGCTTAACAACTTAACTTCGGTGTTTAATATTTGTTGTTATGGCGAGTTTTGTTTCTCACCAGTCGTTCCAGCCCAGGATATATCTCTTCAAGAAGATTCCGAGATATTATTAAACTTGGGCTCGCTTGCTAGCTATGGCTGGGTTAAACGATTATTTTTCATTGTCCGTTGTGTCCGCCGCCATATTTTGATTCAGAGTGACGGCGCATCGACTTGCAGTTCTTGGTAGTGCTCCCCATTGCCTGCTAGTCTTGTAACGGCTATCGGCTCCTTACTGTTTGTTTGTTATGGAGACTTGTGCGAATTAAGACAATTTTAGAGTTGTCACAAATTGTGGTTCGGAATTTTCCCAAAAAGTTTAAAAGTCCAGTCGCAAAATCTGAGCTCTTTCTCCATAAACAGGAAGTGATTTTACGACATTTTACGATGTGTAGTGTAGCCTGTTTTGACTTTGATTTCAATTTTACTCTTTTCCAAAATGTTCCACATATTTCATAACCAACTGAAAAGTGTAATTTAGACCCATTGAAATCCTTTCATTTTCCAGCGTATCACATGGAAATAGAATACGTTCAAGAAAGATTAGCATCCCAGAAAAAGGCCCGTGCATAGATAACAAAACATTTGTGGCGCTATTTCCTGTGTGAATGAGGCAGTCAAATAGGCAGACGAAGACGCGTTTATCCACATGTAGCCTCCAACTACTTGGAATGGGTAGTAGAGGAGTACACATCAAGTATTTGCTCTGTGTGCTCTGCAGTGTTCCAGCACATGTGCAGGCGGATTCCAGAGGCGCGTGGTGGTCTGTCAGGATGGTGACGGCCGTAGTAACAGCTTCTGCGATGAGCGTGTCAAACCGGCCGCGTCCAAGAGCTGCAATGCGGGGGCCTGCCCCCTGTGGAACTACGGCATCTGGGCACAGGTGAGCTTTGTGTTTCTCAGTACTCAACTTTCATCCTTGTTGTGTCTGTGCGATGCCGGCTGATGATCTCCTCCCAAGGGACAATACTACTGAAATAAACTTGGACATATTTTAGAGGAGTCAGTGTACAGCTTGTTTTGGCTGTTGCAAAGGAGGTTACTTGTTACTTGGAGGTGTGTGTGTGTTTGTGTGTGTGTGTGTGTGTGTGTGTGTGTGTGTGTGTGTGTGTGTGCTCTTTATCTTTAACCAGGTTTCTGCTTCAGAAGGTCACAGGCTTTTCAGGTTTCCTTCATGAACCACAATTTGGCGGTGCCAGGCAGCACTCATGCAGACTACAACGGTACCGCCACCGTGCTAAATAGTTCTGTACATAAGAATAAGAATAAGAATATTAATATATCATGTTGCTATACACATTTTTGAGGTACTCAAAGAATGAATAAATCATAAATCAAGTTTGTGTTGTAATAGATTCAAATATTAGTTAATCAATAATCATAAGTCTAGTATATATTTTAATAGAATAAAAAATATATTTGAAATGTATTATGAATATTGTCATTTGTGGGAATCAAGTTGTCATTTTGAGGGATAAAAATAAGTAATTTTACAAGATTAGAAAGGTTTAATTAGTAATTTTGTAAGAAAGAAGTCTCAGTTTGACAAGAATAAAACCAAAAATGTGATTATTTTTTGTAAGAAAAAGTCCTATTACAAGAAATATTGTCATTTTTTAAAGTAATGACATAATATTACAATAAATATTATGTCATTAACAAAATAACATAATGTTATGACAAAGAAAGTCAAAATATTACCTAAAATATGATGTAATTTTTTTGATTACAATTTTAAGAGTAATTTTACAAAAATATTACTGAATACAAATAACACCACAATATTGTGACAAAATAGTCAGGCTATAATTTTATATTAAGAAAATGTCATAATTTTATGACTAAAATAATGAGTATTTTTATTTTTTCATAAGTATATCCAAGTTCCTTTCTATGGCAAATGTACTGTAATGGTGTATACGATACGATATGGTAGTACTTGTACTTGATATCCATTGTAAATGACGAATACTTGGAACGTATTGTTGGTCCGGATGTTCTCAACATCCTTCAGTTGTGTTTCTCACCCTTCTTAATCAAATTGCTGCCACTGGCAACGTTCTTTGGCCCCACGGGGGGTCGTTTTGCAGTTGCACGCAATAAACAAACGAACATTCATTGAGTCAGAAATGCATATGCCACTCTGTCTGGATACTCGATTCCACATCACGTTGAAAACTCCGATGAAAAGCCAGTCTTACACATGGTGTCATTTGGGTAGTGTCACTCAACTTTCTTGGGATGGATTCCCTCAGTGCACTCAGAGCTGCGGCGGCGGCAGGAGGACTCGTCTGGTCGTGTGTCAGAGGCCCAGCGGCGAGAGGCTCAGCGACTACAACTGCGACGTCCTCAACAAGCCTCCCGACACAGAACAGTGTAACCTCCAGCCCTGCCCAGGCTCCGCCTCCTGGCACCGCAGACCATGGAAGCCGGTACGATGATAGCGCTTACTTAAAAAACAAAATCTCACCTCCTTGCTGGTGCTGTTGCGTCGCTGTGTGTGTGCGTGTGTTTACACATGGTGCTATAACACACACACACACTTTAAAACTACTTTTAAAATACACATGCACACACGGCCTATTTTTGACTCAATGTGTGTGTGTGTTGTTCTGTATCATGAGTACGCAAGTGTATATTTGTGTATAAGACTTTATTGTGGCTTTGAAATTCAGCAGCTGGCAGAAAGGTGTTTGTGTTTTGAATATGGAACGTTTTGTACAGTACTTTTTTTGTTGTTGTCGCCAATTTTACAGATTATTTAAGGTTTGCCGCCGGTGCCGCCGCTCAGGACGCTTTCATCCATTTCATTCCATTCCATTCATTTCATCCATCCATTTCCTATGCCGTTTATCATCTATTTGTATTTCATATTTCTACAATTTAACAAACAATATTCACACTCCAGATTTTTACAACAAAAAAAATCGAAAAGCATTTTAAAATAGCTATTGTTAAGCCATGAAATGCTCAATAAATTCTCAATATATGAATTTGTATAATTGCAGTTTGTCATTGGGCTAAATAATATTAAATAAGGGTGTCCAAAGTGCAGCCTTTTCTTCTTGTTTTTTGGCCTGTGGCAGAATAATAATAAGTAAAATGATATAAGTAATAATTTAAAATAATAAAATAGAATAAAGTCCAATGATGAAGACAAAAAAAATTGCAAAAAAATCCAAGAACACGTCATATGTATTTTTAAGAGAATGTTATGAGGGAAAATAACCTAATTTTGGTAACATAACTTTGAAATATGAAGGAAAAAGCATAGAATATTGTGTGAACAAAGTCAATTATTAAAAATAATTGACGAGGAGAAAGTTGAAATAGCAAACAATACAAAAACATCGTTTTACAAGAATAAAGTCGAAATATGAAAATATATAATTTTCTGAGAATAAATGAAATAAATTATATGAGGAAAAAACTATGTTTTAACAAATATTAAAGAAAAAAAAAATTTTTTTAAAGTCGTAATATCAAGACAAACAAAACAAACTAAAGTGGTATTTTTAATTTAAAAAAATTATAGGTAAAAAAGTCAAAATAGCACGAGAAGATTATTTAAGACGGAATATTTGGAAAATTTGGAAGTTAAAAAGGAAAAGCAAAAAAAAGTACAAAGAGTGAATGATGGCAATAATAATACATGACAAAGCTGACATGCATATTTTTCTAGAAATATATATAACTTCTCAGCATATTACATGTGTTGTTTTACAAAATAATATGATTTTAATTTTCACTGTGTGGCCCTGGCTGGACAAACCTTTGGACACCCCTGCTCTCCACAATGCTTATATCATGTCAACGAGCCGATTTATTGTTGGAATTACATTTCTATTCATTCATCGTAGCAAATCATTTTGAAGGACTAACAGCAGCAGACAGATACCTCTTCTTCATTTTCATTTCATATGTGTTCATATGTGTTTTATATATATTTATTTGCTAATGCCTTTTGCAGCTTTTAATTTCTGTTTAAAACACTTGAATAATTGTTTTTAAAATCAACAAACAATGCAATGTTTTGAACCTGGTGCTACCATTGGTTTACTACAAGAATGAAGCTGTAAGTCCAATACAGGAAATAGTCACAATTTTATTAGAATAAAGTCAGAATTTTACCATAATAAAGCAGAACTATCACAGAGATTCAGGTTCAGGTATAATTTTTTATGTGAATATTGTAAGTGAAAAAGTGCTGATTTCACAAACGCACACAACTACATGCTGTATACATATACGTGTGTGCGTGTGTGTGTGTGTGTGTGTGCGCGCACACGTGCATGCATAACCTTTGGGGGACAAAATGTGTTGCATAAAAATAAAACCAAAATATGATAATGCAAGTCATAATGTCAGAAAATCCTATTGAAATAAATATGATTTAATTAAAAACATGACATCAATATTCTATGACAAAAGTTTGCCCCCTTTCCAGATTTTTTTTTTTTTTGCATGTTTATTTTATTGCACTTTGCCGCATGCCCATATGCCGCTGATCCTCATTAGGGTGGCGGGGGTTTGCTGGAGCCTATACCAGCTGACTTTGGGCGAGAGGCGGAGTCCATGCTGGAGCGGTGGCAGCACACCTCACATTCATACCTATGGACAATTTAGAGTCACCAATAAACCTTAACATCCATGTTTTTGGAATGTGGAAAGAAACCTGGAGAAAACCCACACAAGCACAGGTACAACATGCAAACTCCATACAGAGATGCCCAAAGGAGATTCAAACCCAGGTCTTCCTCGTGATCTCACTGTGTGGCCAACACTAACCACTTTCCACTTTCCACATGTCAAATCAAACAAATTAATTTCATTAGTAGTTGATGACAACATAACTAACACAATGTAGTTTTTAAATGAACTTTTTATTGTTTAAAAAAAACAAAAACAAATCTGATCCAAACCTACATGGCTGTGTGTGAAAATGTGATTGCCCCCTAAATGAGATTACCTGAGATCTATCAGTGTGGAAAAGGTTGTAAAGCCATTTCTAGACCTTTGGGACTCCAGCCAACCACAGTGAGAGCCACTCTCCACAAATGGCCAAAACATGGAACAGTGGTGAACCTTTCTAGTAGAGGCCAGCCAACCAGAATGAGCCCAACAGTGCAGCAACGACTCATGCAAGAGGTCACAAAAGACCCCACAACAACATCCAAAGAACTGCAGGCCTCACTTGCCTCAGTTAAGGTCAGCGTTCATGACTCCTCCATAAGAATGAACAGCCAGCATGGCAAAGATCAAAACCACTGCTGAACTAAAAAAAAACATTAAAGGAAAACTGCACTTTTTGTTGTGGACTTTTTGGAAGATGTGTATGATGTGAAAAAGAACATCATATTTCCATCAAAAAAAGAAAAACATCAAACCAAGAGTAAAATGTGGTGGTGGTGGTGTGATGGTCTTGGGCTGTTTTGCTGCTTCATGACCTGGAAGACTTACTGTGATCAATGGAACCATGAATCGTGATCCAAAACACACCTATCTCCCCCAGTTGGACCTGTGAGTCCAGTCAAGTGACCTATCTCCCCATGGGGACCCGTGAATCCAGTCCATTGACCTATCTCCCCCAGTTGGACCCGTGAGTCCAGTCCATTGACCTATCTCCCCCAGTTGGACCCGTGAGTCCAGTCAAGTGGCCTATCTCCCCCAGTGGGACCTGTGAGTCCAGTTCTGGTCAGATTTTAGTGATGAGAAGCGCAGTCAGGCTTCTCAACACAAGATTGGTTCAAACGAGTAAAAGCCTGCTCAAAATAGCAGACCTCACAAAAGGCTCAGCCATAACCTCATCGATCGCTGAACCAAAAACTAAAAAAATAACATTGTGAACATGAACCCCACCACTCGACCCCCCACTAACTTAAAGGTACCAAATACCACCCAGAAGTGCATACAATTCAACACGAGTTCCCTAGCCTTACTTACTTAACCGTTTAAAGCCAATGTGCACGTTTCACTGTCAACAGTCTTAACGTTAGCGAGCTAATGCTAACAGAGCCAACAGGAGAACGCCCAACCGTAGATGTAAATAGAAACTAAATGCAGTGGAAGGGAATAATCTCCCGGTCAAACTCCGCCATTACTGATAATTGAAAACAGCATCTGAAACCCAGTTGAGGTGAAATGTTTACAAAGCAAATTACGGATGCAGCTAAGTTGAACTTCCTCCTCCGTTGCTATGAGGGGCAGCCAGCCAACGTCAAGGCGAGCAGTCTGTCACCCTGTCCCCGCCCCGACTGTTGAACACCAGTCAGTCATTACATTGGCTGATCCGGGCATGCACTGGGGTCTCACATGCAAGAACTCGGGTAGACTGATCAGAAACTTTGGCATGGATTAACATGATAATACAGCATTCTAATGTATAGGTCAGAAAATTGATCAATGATAAATGACTAATAAAATATATATAATATAATATATTTACATTTCATTTATATTTATATATTTATATTTTAGACTAATATACGTATATATTTTGCATTGTCAGTATTACAATAATAAAATCTAAAATGTGATCATCATTTTGGTTTTATAAAGACATTTTCTGGCCCCCATGGAAGGCAATTTACATAAGTATACTGTAAACACTCTACAGCAGGGGTGGCCAAACTACGGCCCGGGGCCACATGCTGCCCACCAAGTGTTTGAATCCGGCCCGCCAGTTGCTTTCTAAGTATTTCAACTTTTAACATACAAACTGGCATCATGACTTGCAAGTCTTATTTAGTAAAAAAAAAAAACAACACAACTGTAAAATTAAATGACATAGTTTGATGTGGTCTGATGTTTAGTGATCCTGAAAAAAGGGACATGAGAACATACAGGTGATAGTATAACACTTTTACAGATAACATTAGACAAATAATTCAAGAAAAATTATAAGCATAAAATAGTGTGTGTGTGTGTGTGTGTTAAATATATGTTCTGGACAATTTTGTTAACTCAATGCGGCCAGGAGTCCAAATATTTGCCCACCCCTGCTCTATGGTATATATGTACTGTATTGTCGATGATGGGCTTCTATTGTGACAGAAGCTTGCGCTTTATTGATCTATGCTACAAAGTCAAACGAAAAGACCCAAAACTGCTGGTGTTTATTTCATGGTACCTTCAAAGCCGCCAGCATGTCTCCTTGCTTGTATGTGATCAATTGTCAGGGAAAAGATCAATTTGAGTCATTTAGTGCTGGTAATAAAACCACGGTGTTTCCAGAGGAGCCGCTTCCCATGGAGCTGACTGATCCTGAGGGTAGACCGAGGTTGTCATCTGGGGTCAGATGCTCATGACATCAGCAGCCTCACGTTTCCTTACCCATCTTTGCGTCTTGTCGTGGCTTGAATTCCTGGAGATGGTGTTGCATTGGGCTTTTAGAGCAACAACATGCGCTTTTTGTGTAAAAGCCATGTCGGCCTCCCAAAGCAGATGATGCGTGATCTTGTCCATCCTTCAGCTTTTTGCCTCAGGACTTCTTCTCAAACATGATTGTCTTGTGCTGCTCAATGGATGATGGGAATTTTTTAAGTCACCGGCCCTGTGAAGGTCTGCAAGTGTTTAGCTGCTTCTTTGTGGACCAGCACCAGGATTCTGTCTTTGACAGGAAGGGGACTTTATTTGGAAACATTCCCAATCCTTATGTGAAACATGAACACATATTTTTTTTCCTTTTCTGTGCATTAAAAAAAGTTTATTTCAGCTAACTTGTGTTTATAATCATCAAAATACGGCAAGATACTGCAACTATTACATATTATCATCAGTGTACGTGTTAATGCATGATCAGAGTGTGTACATGAAATGATGCAATGTTGTTAGAAGTTTTTTTTAGAGGGATTCATAGTCGAAATAGGTGTATCCCAATGACAGCATTGTAAGCTAGCTGAAATTAACTTGTTTTCTTGCACAGAAAAGGAAAAGAAATATGTGTTCCTGTTTCACATAAGGATTGTGAATGATTAAAAAAAAGTGCAGTTCCCCTTTAAAACGTACCGGAAAAATGCCTGTCAAAGATCCTCTGTACAACAGGAATAGTCTGCTGGAAAATATGTCAAAGATCCTCTGTGAGAGGAGCCCTCTGTTGTTTTTAAGGACAGACCACAAAAACGTTAGAGACGGGGCAGGACACATTTGTGTACACAGCAGCTCTATGCTGCTGTTAAGCACAAATGGCAGAAATCTCATCTCAATGATCATCATCTATATGAGAGGAGCATTCTGCTGTGTTTAAAGATAAACCAGCTATTCAAAGATCATACAGTATATGACAGGAGTGTGCTGCTGCTTTGCAAATTTCCCCCGTGGGGATGAATGTATCTCCCTACCTACCTACCTACCTACCTACCTACCTACCTACCTACCTACCTACCTACCTTTATACAAGGCTAGTTATCGCATGAATATCTGCTCTCAGCAGTTTCTGCATCCAGAGTGGACGCTCACAGTAAAAATGATATAATGATATAATATTCCAATAAGTATTATTGAATTAAAATTGTCATAATTTGAAGGCAAAAAAGTCAAAACTATTACAAGTCAGAGTTAATGAAAAGAAAATTTTTCAACAAACATTTATCATTTACCAGAAACCCTTCAAAAAATGCTCTATCATTATGTTTTTGAGACAATAAGCTGCATTACGAAAATGTTAAAACGAGGACTTTCATCATCTAATATTAAAAGGTTTTTCAAAAAAGAAAGAATTTTTACCATTTTTTTGTATCTTCATTCAAAAGAAAGAATTTCCCTCTATTGAAATGTAAGATAAAATGTACGATGTAAAATGGATATTAAAGGCTTGTCTTGATGTTATATTTCTTTCTAAATGCTTGCTATTTTTCAGACCTGCGGCAAAGGCAAACAAACTTGGATGTTCAATGACACAAAAGAACATTTGACCAAATAAGTCGACATGCATCCTTCTTCTCTTGTGTCAGCTTCTTGGGGAACGTTGGCTCCAGATCTTCTTTGAGGTTGTTGGCTGACATTAAAAGTTGGAGCACTTTTTCTTACTTGACTGCCATGGGGAATATGACTCAAATAAATAACGTCACAGGACATGTGCGACAACAGAAAGGCCCCATTGTGGAATGTTTAGTCCGGAACGTCTGCTTGGTATGTCTTTGCTGAGTGCTATTGACTTAAAAAGGAAATAGCGTGGAAGAAACCGTATACTCGGACCATGCAAGGTTTAGTTGGACAGGACACAGTAAAGCAAAACTACAGTATGTCAGAATTTCCCGCTATTTGCTTTTATCTTTCTCTTGACATTCCTGTCCTTCCTCCCCTTGACGACATTCTTACCAGCTCTTTCCGTGTGTTTTGTTTTGACTCTCTCTGTGGACGTAAGCATACAAAGAAGGAACACACAGACTCGCATGTTCTGTGATTCTTTATCGTCTGTCCTTGTCGAGTTTCCTCTTGAAGTTTCTTGACGTGCTGATACTGGTGAGACAAGAGACATGAGATACAGATGTGCTCTTAGTTCGCCTCTTGCTTGATTTGGACTGTGAGCGACTTAAATATAGTAGAATGTGGAAGGTGAGGGTAAAATGTCATAACTAAGAAAGTGATACCATATTTGTCTATGTTGAGATCCTAAATATTAGAACAGACAGACACTCACAATTTGAACACGACCTGAGTAAAAAAGGACATACTGTGTTTGTTTCTTCCACACGGCAGACAACATTCTTAAGCAAATTAAGTAGAAAATCATTTTTAAAAAGGCTTAAAAATGCTACAAATCCCAGTTTGGAAAAACCTCCACCAGCAACTCATTCTGCATTGAAAATATTGTTTAATTCTAAAAAAAAAAAATAACAATGCAAAAAAGTACCATGTCTTTCACTGATGTCAATGCATTATTTTTCATTCAAAATGTGAAATACTGATACTTTTGATACAAAATTATCGAAACAAAAGGCTGCAGAGCCTCAATTTGTGGTAAATGCAAAAAAAAATGCCATAACTGGAATTACAAATTGTCCACGTATTCTTAAAAACATGCACAGATTGAAAGCCATCCGAATACAAATGACATGATTTGATTTCATGAAAGCTGGCAAGACTAACATTGCAAAGCGGATTGAGAGGCAAACATCAATGCTCTTTTTAAAAATAAATAATAATAAAAAAATATAAACTTGTTGAATTTGTGTGACATGTTACAGGAATATTGTCCAAAAAAATGGACTTACCACCCATTTTGGCCCCCACCCTCAGTTTGTAATAGGAGTAGATTCTTTTACCAAAAAGTTAGCATCTTTACTTTGAGCACTGCTAACTGGCTGAGGGTCGTAATTTGCATGTGTCCGATTCCCTTACCTGCGACAGGGTAATTTCTGGGTTGCCAGTATGAAAGTAGAGCAGCTACACACGATAACCAGCACAGAAAGCTTTCTAGTTCTTCCAGAATCTGCACCCATTCAGCTGTATTATTCGTGATTCCCCGCGAAAACGACCTGTTTTAATGTATTCGCCCACAGCACGCTTACTCCGCTGTGGTTGGTCACACTCCCAAGTGCTGAGAAGGACTTCCGGTTTGTGCTGCTAGCTGCGAACCCAACTTTATAGGAGTTGATAATAAACGGCGATGTATCTTTTTAAATTGTTAGCTTGTAACATACAGCCACATGTGTTGGATCCCAAATTCGATCCGGAAGTAGAGACTGTACAGTCCCAAGTTTCTCAAGAAAAGAGGTTACTTCTCTCAAGTAGCTTTAGCATTTTAGTGTTTTCTACAGCATCGGTAATGTATGATTTTTTTGCAGCACTACCAGTGGAGAGCCACTAATTGTGGTGGGAAATGACTATTAGCAACCCTGCTCCCTGTATGCACACTCTATAATGCTACATAGACAAGCGCTTTTGCTCCAGGACTTGGACAAAATAAACACAGTTAGGACGCTGATAAATTGTTACTTACTACTTGCCCTTCTGACTCTTCCACACGACCAAGTAACGTTGGAAAGGCGTAGGGCTTCAGCAAGTGTTGGCTAGTCCAGCTGCATACTGGCCCATGTTCATATAACAGTCCAGTGTGAAATGCTGTTGACAGATTAAAATGCATTTCTTTTGCTGGTAGGGAATCAGGAACTCCAACTGCTTGTGCCCGATGATGGCGTCTTTAGGAATTGTCAACAAATGTGGCATTCCCTTACGAGCCATTGCATTTTTTTTTCAAATTCCTGTCCAATATTCGCAAAGCATTCATTAGATTTTACTTACTTTTGGCATCTCCATCTATGAAATGAGAGTGGTCTGCTTTCTTAACGCCATTCCTTATAATACTATTTAAGATGCCCCATGTTGCTCTAATGTTGTTTTTGTACTTGTTTAGTAATTGACTGTAATATTCCGTCCCACAAACTCTCAAAACTTATTTTTATATATTCTGTTTTTTTCTGCTTCTTTAGTTTTTGCATTATAAATCAACACAAATTGTTTTTTGTTCTTACAGGCATTTTGCAATCATTTTGTCATCCATGGATGATTTCCCTTTGTTTTTATTATTATTCGATACTTCTCTCTGTGGATGTCTCCTATCTTTGTTTTTCCAAAACTTTCGTCTGCTTGTAGTCTTCTGAATATCCTTGTATCTTCGCTCTTTCTCTTTTTATAGTTTTCATTGGAAATCGAATGCACTGGAAGATGGTCACTAATATCATTAAATAGCAGTCCACTAGTTGTATTGTTATCAAGGTCATTCATGAATATGTTATTAATTAGTGATGATCTGTAATTCTACTTGGTCTGGTGATTTTGAGATATAAACTCTGTCTATAAACATTATTGATAAGTAATCTATTCTGTTTTGCTTATTTGAATTCATAAGGTCAATATTGAAATCCCCACATAAAAATATTACTTTTTGGCAAATGTCAATTTTTGCTTTGATCCAATCCTCAAATATTTAAATGCTAGACTCTATAGATACAACTTATTAATACATGTTTTCTTTTTGCTGATGTGAAAGTTTCCATGTATTGTTTGCGTGTATAGTAATAGCAGTAATTTCTGATAAGAGATAAGAAGTTGGTGTTTGGGTGTACTTTTTCTTGTCCTTCTTGTTTGTATTTGTTGTAAAATTTAGCCTTTTTTTTTTACTAATATGTTGAATTCAACCACAAAACATTGATCATTTATTAATTGATCATTTGTTAAAAAATGCTACAGAGTGAGTCTGCAATGTCGGAATGATGACAGTATTGCCTCATGGGCCAGCCGGCTCTCATAAGAGCTTTTTTCGCTTGCCTCTTGACAATCACCACACCTGTTCACTGTTTGTAAATTAAGTGGTTTTGCACTCAATTATGTAATTTACTCTGCAATCGTGAAACTGTCGCTGAGGAATGTCGCTCTGGAGCTACCTCATGGCTGGATTGTTCCCTCTCGCTCCATTACATGCAGCTGTATTGCTCGTGTCTGTGCTTTTCTTTCCTGAAACGTCCAAAAGCTTTTTCCTCTCCCTTGGCTTGGTTCATGTATGCAAATTGGATGAGTAGATTCCAGTGTAATCCTTCCAGAAATCCCCTCTACACCTCCTCCTCGTCCGGATTAACTGGGCTAACCATGTGAAATTAATTTCTGTGACAACATGGGTGGTCAAAAGCATCACAAGCGTGTTTCCCATGCGAGCCATGCTTAAATTCTCAGAATACGAGCAGCATGAGCATAAGTCAAGCGCAGTATTGGGTAGTAAAGAAGGGTGCTCCTACCTGTTGTCTTCAATATATATATGCCCTCATCTTTGTCTGCGAAGTTGTAGTCGTCCAGTGGTCCGCTAACGCTGCGGTGCTGTGCCAGCTCTCTTGATGAACTGACCCTCATGAACTGACATATGAAACGAAGGAGGAGCACTTTTTTTTCCTCCCCCAGATAAAGTTCAGCCAGAGGAGCGTCCGTCCCCATGCAGCTACAATTTTCTTTCTTCCTGCCTCTTTCATGATGTAGAGGAGGGGCCGACTCCTCAACTCAACACCCCACCTCCCACCCACCCACCACCAGCACCGCCACCACAAGCCTCTCAAAAAGCTGAGCTGGTGGAGGGAGTTATCTTCTATTTTGGCGTGCATGTGAAACCACCACGCTCTGGACCCGGCTTTGATGCTGCCGCCCTGTCTTTAAAATGTTTGGGTAATTACAATGTGTGGCACAGCATGTGTCTGCAGTGTCAACTCCGCTGTTGGGGGAAAACAACAAGCGTTAGGGTCCTGCTTTTCCGTGGTTACTCCAGTCTTGTTTGTTGTTCTGAGATGTGGGGTTATCATAAAGAGAACAATGCCATATTATGTCCTTCATGTGAAATGGAAAATGTGCATTTCTACAGTGTCTTACGTATTTGAAGCCCATGAAGCAAAACATAGCCTAATTGTTCATTGTCTGTCATCCCCCATCTCTGAACCAGTGCTTTCATCAGGGTGTCTGGTTTATAACTGGTTTTCTCCCCCTCCCTCTCTCACGGTTGCGTTCCTGAAGTTCTTCATAGTTCATTATTGGTACCAGATGATGGTCTCGTCGCCATACGTCTTGCCTCTGCAGTTGACAGCAGGCCCCCTGGCTAAGTCATTGGTTTGTTTACAGTTTAAATAGCCTGGCCAGCATTCCTTGAGCGTGAGCGTTCCATTTCGGTTGTTTAGCCAAGATGTTTGGAGTACACTCGCTTGGCCGTGAAATGCAGACAGGAAGCAGGGTCAATGTATCTATTTAAAAGAAGGAGAGAAATCTTGGGAGTCTGTCTTCTGGCGGGGCTGTAGTGGAGGTGGCCGGGCCGGTTGGCTTTGGATGCAGGCTTTTGTGCATCGTGTGCAGGCCTCAGGCAACCACGTTTTTTTCCCTCTTCCCTTCATTGATGACGTTACTAGCAGTTTGAGTTTTGCTAATAGTGTGTGGTGAATTATTAATTGTAGTGACCTTCCAGTGTGCTGGAAGGTCCATTAACTGTTTTAATGGTAGTGATTTATTTTATATGTAACACAAACAACATTGTAGCAGCAGAAAAATCTATACCCAAGAGTAAAGGCAAGAGTAGGAAGAAGTCTGTACCATGTTGGACAGAGGAGTGTCATCAGGCTATAAAACAAATGAGCAGGCATTCAGATTGGTTAAAAGAACTCACAACATACCGAATTTAATTCTCTATGAAAAGACTCAAGCAGCAGTCAGAAGAACAATCAGGCAAGCAAAAAAAGAAAGACGCAGTTCGGTTGAAAGAACAACGCTGGTGGGAGAAATATGGGGAATGATCAGGAGAACGGGAGGGGCAGGAGAGAGCAAAGATGCACAGCTCAGAAAACCTGTCCAAAGAAGGTAAAATGAAAAAGAAGAGGTCAACATGCAGGAGTTTTAGACACCCTTTGGATGACACACTTGAAGAGATGCTGAGTGCTATTAGCACCCAGACCCAAACCACCTACTCCAGGGAAGCTTTCAAGAGACTGTTAGAACTCTATGATAATGTCTGGGAAGAGGGTCGACTGTGAGCAAAGTGGAAAGAGGCGGTGGTTATTCCAATCAGGAAGCCAAGGAAAGATCCAGTAAAAGCATCGAGCTAACTCCCAAAAGCAGAGGATGGATTCGTGGTATGCACAGTAGACATTGTTGTAGTGTTGGTGGCAGTAAAATGAGTGGAGTTAAAATGACGCAAGAGTACATCTTCCGTATCCTTTCAAAGACATCAGTCAGTTATATAGATTATTATGACTATATCATCTATATATGACAGGCAAGGTGTATCTTACATTTTCTCTGGCAGAGCAAATCTGTCTACAGGTAAGGGCATTTACATCGATAATACTATCTGCCCCAATGGCTGGACAGGACAACAAAAAGCATCACAGTGTTTCACTCGGATGTCAGATAAGGTATTCTATATAGTATACAGTATACAGTATACTAACAGTGTACACACAGTCACAAAGATAAACAACAGAAGGGCCAAGACACATTTCTTTGGTTGCCAGCACAGTTGGTAAAGAGGGAACTGCCAACATTGAAAGTTGAAAGTTCTGTTTTTTGGAAGGATGTGGTTTGACTATTGAAGACACACGGTTGTTCAATAGAATATGAGGGATGGTCGACTCAGGGTGTGAATGTTTCCGTATGGCTGTGGTAAGGCTGTGGTAAGGCTGTGGCTGCAGCTAAGTTATGTGCAAGTAATGGATGCTAACCGCCTAAAAACCGAAGAAGAAGTGCTACGTTTTGTTAGCTCAAACTGTCTAAAAGAGTTCATATCAAGCTAAAGATGCTGGAGTTATAATTGAATGCTCCTTGTGTCATCTTCAGTCATTAAATGATCCTAATTTACCTTCCCATGTAGTGTTCGGTGACTTGTGGCCGCGGCACCAAACACCGGGAGATCACCTGCGTTGACCACAAGAACCAAAGCAAACTGGAGGAGCAGCACTGCCGTCACCTTCCTCGGCCACGGGCACAGAAGACTTGTCGGGGCCGAGGGTGTCCCACTTGGAAGGCCAACAGGTGGAGCAAGGTATGAATCAACTATGTTACATCCAGTTGTAATTAATCAGACTTTACTTTGGAAAGTTTTAGCAGGTCACTGGAGGTTTACATCCGGGAGTGAAAAATTATTTTAATTTCAAACATAATATATCATAACTGAATTTGTTCACCAGACAAACCAGAGCAAAGCATATCAAATTACTGTAGCAACTTTTAATGGCACTGCAATGTTGATCAAAAGTTGAAATATTATGGGACAAGGAAAGAGGAAAGTTAAAATATTTTGAACATTTGAAAATAGCACCAAAATGGGGGGTTTTAATTTCTTGAAAATGTGGTTGGGAAATTACTCTTGGTCTGTCCCGTCACCTTGGACCTGTTTGCCTTGGGAGACCCTACCAGGGGCATATAGCCCCAGACAACATAGCTCCTCGGATCACTTGGGCACTCAAACCTCTCCACCACGATAAGGTGGTGATTCATGGAGGGGAATAAGATGGAGTGATCCAGAAGACCTTTATGATGACAACAAAGACGAGAATGTTTTTAACATAGGGATGTCCGTAAGTGTACTAGGCACCAGGACACCCGAGGCCGCAGGTCTATGATCGACTTTGTAGTCGTATCATCAGACCTTCGTCCGCATGTTCTGGACACACGGGTGAAGGGAGGGGCTGAGCTGTCAACTGATGACCACCTGGTGATTAGTTGGATTAGATGGCGGGGGAGGATGCTGGACAGACCTGGGAGACCCAAACGAGTAGTTAGGGTCTGCTGGGAATGTCTGGCAAAGTCTCCCGTTTGTCGAGTCTTCAACTCTTACCGCCGCAGAACTCCACCTGCATCCCGGGGGAGGACCGGGATAGTGAGTCAGAATGGGCCACATTGCTGAGGCAGTTGGTTGGAGCTGCAGCTGAAAGGCGGTCGGCGCCACTCATGGCAGCAGGCCCCAACCCCGATGGTGGACATCAGAGGTCAGGGCCGCCGTCAAGCTGAAGAAGGAGTCCTATCGAGCATTGATGGCTTGTGGGACTCCGGAAGAAGCTGACAGGTACCGACAGGTTCCATAGAGGAAGCAGAGGACTCCCTGGTGAAGTGTTCTGGGCATGCCCAGCCAGGAAAAGGCCCCAGGGCAGACCGAGGACACGCTGGAGGGATTATGTCTCACCGTTGACCTGGGAACGCCTTGGTGTCCTTCCGGTGGAGTTGGAGGAGGTGGCCGGGGACCAGGAAGTCTGGGCTTCCCTACTGAGACTGCTGCCCCCGTGACCCAGACCTGGATAAGCGGAGGAAAATGGATGGATGGATGGAGGTTGGGAAATGTATACAGTGTATATTAAGGGAATAACGTCAAAATATTATAGGAATCTGGTGTCGTACTGCTGCTGCAACTGCATTTTGTTGCCTGAATTATTTAGTCCAAAAAAGTGTTCTTATGATGCATTTGAGAAAAAACATTTCATTGGAGGAGAGCATAGAAAATGACTGCAATGCAATTTTGTCCGACAGAGAGAGCCAGAAGCAAAAATAGGGAAGATGATGTCATTTCATTGTTGGCATTGTTCAGGCCCAATGCAAAATGTTTGCATATACAATATTGAGTTTGAAGTTTTATTCATACCGTAGTGAATGTCAGTCCTGCTCCAGCCACGAAAATTCAGACGGTCTAGCCTTCCTCACACTTCCTGGTTTTGTCACGTGTTCTCATGTTTACCCTGACATCCTGACAGAATATCTGCCTTCAATCGCGACAGTAAAGTAACAAAATTATTAGTTTTTTAAATTAGGTGTTACAGGACAGATAAGAAATTTGATCTTTTTACAAATGTATTTCCAGCTCACAGCTCAACCTGATATATTAAACCAGGGCTCTATGTACATTAAAAACAACAATTACTTGTCCATGGGGAATCCTTAAGGTGAGAACTACTTGCCCGAACTTGCCCCATGTAAAATGAAAAGACTGCCACAATGATATCATCTAATTCATCAGTGTTTAATATATTTAGCATCAATATATGCTGATAATTCATCAGATAATAGTACTGACGCATTGTATTTGGAGGAATGTCTGAAAAATAGTGTAGATGTATGTTAACATGGCATGCCATACTACCTTACACATGGTAGTCGTAGTAAGCAGTGATATTTATAAGTTGTGCACCACAATGAAACATTATTGAATAGACACATTTGTGCACTAGTAAAGTGTTTTTAATCCAGAAAAAAATGCTCAATGGTCAAACAATAATTTGTGAAGCAAAGGTGAGAAAAATACACAGAGAAATGGAAGCGCTAGATTTTGTAGCTTGAGCCCTGTTAAACAGTAGTAATATTCATAGCTAATTTATGTAGTTATTACGTTTTGGCTATTTCCTTCATTTCTACAGCAATGATTAGCAGCAACACAAGTTTTAAGTTTTATATTCATAAAAGTTAACACACAGAATGCAGTCTACAAATACGCACTTTTAGGATGCAGATCCCAAATTCAAACACAGCTATTAATTAGTGGGTGTAGGAGTTAATAAATGAATAAAGAGCTAATGGAAAAGTGTTTAGGAGCTACTGGAAGCTCATGAGCTCCTGGCTGGAGACCACTGACTTAGCTTGCCTGAACTCAGAGTAGGCACCACTGGTGGTCCTCCACCCTCGTCTGCCCGAGGAGGAGCACTCATTGTTGCACACACTTTGCACCGCTGGTGCCGTGGAGCTCAGAAGCCAGACATGAGGGTGCAGCGAATCGTGGCACAACATTGGTAGTGGAAAAGTGGTCATGAAACTTTTTGGGGGGGAGAGAGTTGGCTACTTTGCTGATTTCACTTGTTGCGGGTTATTTTGCTAACCTAGTATTGCCTGTGGTAAACAAGAGAAAAAAATTCCTAGAGAACCATCAACTCCCTCCACTCTCTTTCTTCTCATCGTGATTTCTGGAAGCAATCATCCTTTGTCTACAAGCCACCAGCAACCAATGAAATCTGGATATCTTCACGTCCATGCATTGACACCTTTTAAAAAATGTATGCACCAACTGCAGATCCCCTCCTTTGAGCCACATCATGACGGTGTTATTGGGTTTCTCGCATGCACGACTGCACACTTCTCAAGTGTCGTGGCATGATGTTTCAAGCAGTGTCACGCTTATGATTTTGTTAGCTTTTCCAGGGCAAGGAACCATGTATTGTAACTATAAATATGCATACATATATACTGTTTGAAATTGTTTTCCTTATTCTGGCTCGGTTCTTTGAGTACAAACACAAATCATCTGGGTGAGGTCGTAGTGGTTCCTCACTATGCATCTTACAGACTATCAAGGACACAAGGTTCAACCTCAGAACTGTAGTCTCTCCATGTATTTGTGGAAGTCTGGTAGCAGGAAAGCCAATGACATCCTGTCTGACTCACTGACTGACGTCTAAATATTATTCCTACACTCCTAACACGGAGCCTTGTTTTGTGTCTGTGTGTGTGCGTGTGTCCGTGTGTGTGTCCCAGTGCTCGGTTACATGTGGAGTGGGACTCCAGAGCCGAGACATCTACTGCAGGCTGAAAGGGAGCGGAAAAGTCAGAGAAGATCTATGTGACACTTCATCACGACCCCATGATGTCCAGCGGTGCCAAACTACAGAATGCACCCGTTACAGTTGGATAGCTGCTCCATGGAAGGAAGTGAGTTCTTTTGCTGCTTTTTATGTTCTCAAATGTGTTGTAGCTACCACTTTGTATTTCAAGGGAAACTGCACTTTTGGGGAATTTAAAAAAAATACACATACTGTATTTCTTTCCCTTTTCTGTGTATTATAAAACGAGAAGTTACGAGTTAATATGAGCTAGCTTACAATGCTGTCATTGGGATACACCTATTGAGTATGAAGGCATGTAAGAAAACAAAATCCTGCATAATTTAATTTACATGCTGTGATCATCCATTAACATGTACACTGATGATAACAGCGCTAAGCTAAAGGCTAAGCAGCTAGCAAAAAAGTGGCGATTTAAACCGTCCCTTCCATGCTGGCTGTGCTGGTGAAGAATGTAAAGACCTACAGGGAGTGCAGTTTGTTGTGCTTTTCTGAATCGTGGCTCACATCGCGCGTCCCAGATGCTAACGCGGAACTACCCAGCTTCAGCACAGTCAGGGCGGACAGATACACAAAAGCCTGTGGGAAGCGGAAAGGAGGAGGACTTGCAATGTACGTGAACATAAGGTGGTGTAACCAGGGACATGTAAACCTTAAGACCTCCATATGCTGCAGGGACATTGAACTCTTGGCAGTAAGCTTGCGTCCCTAATACCTGCCCAGAAAGTTTGGACACGCCATTGTTGTCATCGTTTACATCCCGGCGTGAGCTGCCGAGGAAGTAGCATGGGACGTCATCCACTCCGCCATTGCTAAGCTACAATCAGCACTCTGAAGCTCTTGTGTTCTCTGGGGACTTCAATCACGTTACTCAGGACACAACACTACCTGCTGTCACCCAGGATGTGGATTGTAAAACCAGGGGAAATACAACTATTGACCCGTTGGATGCAAACGTCAAGGATGCGTACACCGCCACACCACTGCCTGAACTGGGAAAGCAGATCACAACCTGAGTCTACTTCAGCCTCACCACAAACCAAGAGTGAGGAGGCTACCCACAACAACACACTCATTCAGGAAGTGGTCTCTTGAGGCAGAGCAGGCTCTGAGGGACTGCTTCGAGAACACGAACACTGACTGGGATGTACTGCTCCGCCCCAGCAAAGCAGCGGATCCAGATGGAGTATCCCCACGACTGCTAAAGGCTTGCGCGCTGGAGCTAGGGGACCCTCTACAGCGCATCTTCAACCTGAGCCTGGAGCAGAGGAGGGTCCCCCAGCAATGGAAAACATCCTGCATCATCAGGCCACAGGTCCGCCATGCCCTCAACCCGCTGCAGTTTGCGTATCAGGAGAAGGCGGGAGTACAGGATGCTATCCTCTACCTGACACAGCGATCCCTCTCTCAACTGGACGGGGCAGTGGTGCTGTGAGAATAACGTTCCTGGATTTCTCCAGCGCCTTCAATACTGTCCAGCCCCAGCTCCTAGGAGACAAACTGCAGAATATGGGAGTAGGTTCACACCTGGTGCCGTGGATCACGGACTACCTGACGAACAGACCTGAGTATGTGAGACTGGGGGATTGCAGGTCTGACACCATGGCCACAGCACTGGAGCACCAGAGGGGACTGCGCTCTCTCCAGTCCTTTTCAGACGCACACATACTAGGGGTGCAGCTGGACGACAAACTGGACTTGTCTGCCAACACAGAGGTTCTGTGCAGGAAAGGACAGAGTCGACAGGCTGGCATCCATCAACATCTGCAAAAAATGCTGGAGATTTTTTACCAGATCATGGTGGCGAGTGTCCTCTTCTCTGCGGTGGTGTGCTGGGGAGGCAGCATCAAGAAGAGAGATGCCTCATGTCTGGATAAACTGGTGAGGAAGGCAGGCACTGTGGTGGGCATAGAGCTGGACAGCTTAACAACAGTGGCAGAAGGACAGGCGCTGAGTAGGCCCCTGTCAATCATGGACAATCCACTGCACCCACTGCACAGCACCATCAACAGGCAGAGAAGCAGTTTCAGCAACAGGCTGCTGTCGCTGTCCTGCTCTACCGACAGACTGAGGAAATGCCCCCCCCCCCCATGCCATGCATGCATGCTACAACCTCACAAAGAACAAACACTAACACGGACATTGTGCTTTACACAGGAACACGGCACCTCCTCACTGCTCAAGACAGCTGACAGCTTATGGCAACTTACACTGTTTTTTTCAATTTGGCTGTGTACTTAAGTACTTACTGCACCTTAAACTGTGTCTTCTAATCATGTTGTGCTTTTTTAAAGATATTCAACTTCTACGAAGTATGCTGGAACATGCAAATTTTCCCATGGAGATGAATAAAGTATCTACCTACATACCTACCTAACATGTAATAGTTAGTACTTTGATGATTTAAAACACTACGCTTTTCTCTGTACATTGATACACATACTTATGCTACTTCTGTCAGTAACAGCAGTATAGATACAGCAACAACACTTACGATGTCTGCTCTCCAGGATCTTCTTGAGTTCTTGAGTCTTGTTAGTTCACCAAATGAAAATAGGTGCTACATAATATCGCTGGAGCTTGGTTGACATACAAGTCAGTTATGTAAACGGAACGCTGTTAGCGTTTCTTTGAGTGTTTTTTTGGGAGAGCTTTAGCATCAAAATAGGTATTACCCATTACGTCCATTGTTAGCTGGCTCATATTGACTCATTTTCTCACACCAGAATTATGGGCAAAATTCCCCCAAAAAGTGCAGTTCCCCTTTAAATGTGACATATTTCCACTTTATGAATGCTTAATTCCCTGCATTGCTCAGTTCTTCATTGTCACCTATGCCAAGATTCTGTTGTTGGTTGTTAGTTTCGGTCTCAGTTTGTTTGTTACTGTGCTAGTCCGTGAGTTTTGTAGTTTGTTAGCCCGTATGTTAGGTTCTTACTTTGTTAGTTGGTAGGTTTGTTTTTTGTTTGTAAGTCAGTTTGTTCGTAAGTAGGCCTGCTGCTGTTGGATAGACATGTTGGCTAGACTGTGGAATGGAGATTGGCGAGTTTAGATGCAGGGCGATATTGTTAAGGGTGCTGGCAGTGCCTCCACTCCTGCAGCACAAGAACGATCGCCAACACTTCCTGGTTACCCTTATCATAATTCCTTCCTGCTATTATGAAACAACATTAGAAGAATGCAGATGGTTGAAGCTTCTGGTTCACTGGGGGCCACTGGGATACTACCACTTCCACGAAAAATTGGAGAGCAGGGTTAGTATGCATAAGAACCAAAGCACTGCTAAATAGTTGTTTGAGTAACGAAAAAGCACTTTCCACTTCTGGAGTGCAAATAAAAGGAACATTAACAGATGTGCGCCTTATCACAGGTGCATACTGTAGTCACAAATGAACTGCCTGTAAAATTGAGCAAAGCCCAGAAACCTCAGGAATGCTTCCTAACCCTTCCTATGTGGAAGAAACAAGACAGAAGAGTGGAACTTATAAAGAGACTGTTCTCCTCTGCTGGACCAGACACATGTATTGTGTATGTTCCTGGAAAAAATCAACATATCATCCAGGGACATGAGGCAGAAACAATTTATTTATTTATTTATTTATTATATATTTATTATTTATTCGATTTTTTAACAGCTGCTTTTGAAAAACTGCAGAGGTGCCATCAAAAATAAGAAAAATACTGGCTCAGAAAAATGATCCTCATGATACAGAATCAGCAGGCAAATTGTCTCCTAACTGCCAAAAATGTTAACCCTCTTTATTCTTAATTGTCTACACTGAATCATTTGGTTAATATAATAAATAAATATATAATATTGGGGGTCCAGTTGCACAAAAAGGACAGCACACTAGTAATGATTTCATCGATACTGAAATATATATATATATGTATATACAGTGCATCCGGAAAGTATTCACAGCGCTTCACTTTTTCTACATTTTGTCATGTTACAGCCTCATTCCAAATTGTATTAAATTAATCTGTTACCTCAAAATTCTACACAAAATACTCCATTATGACAATGTGAAAAAAAATTTTTTTGACTTTTTTTGAATTTATTAAAAATAGAAAACAAAAAAATCACATTTACATAAGTATTCACAGCCTTTACCATGAAGCTGAAAATTGAGCTCAGGTGCATCTTTTTTCCACTGATCATCCTTGAGATCTTTCTACAGCTTAATTGGAGTCCACCTGCAGTAAATTCAGTTGATTGGACATGATTTGGAAATATAATAACTGTCTATATAAGGTCCCACAGTTGACTGTGCATGTCAGAGCACAAACACCAAGCATGAAGTCCAAAGAACTGTCTGTAGACCTGCGAGACAGGATTGTCTTGAGGCACAAATCTGGGGAAGGATACAGAAACATTTCTGCTGCTTTGAAGGTCCCAATGAGCACAGTGGCCTCCATTATTCGTAAATGGAAGACGTTTGGAACCACCAGGACTCTTCCTAGAGCTGGCCGGCCTTCTAAACTGAGCGATGGGGGAAGAAGGGCCTTAGTCAGGGAGGTGACCAAGGCCCCGATGGTCACTCTGTCAGAGCTCCAGCGTTCCTCTATGGAGAGAGGAGAGCCTTCCAGAAGGACAACCATCTCTGCAGCAATCCACCAATCAGGCCTGTATGGTAGAGTGGCCAGACGAAAGCCATCAGACCAGAGAATTTGGTTTCTCATGGTCTGAGAGTCATTCAGGTGCTTTTTGGCAAATTCCAGATGGGCTGCCATGTTCCTTTTACTAAGGAGTGGCTTTCGTCTGGCCACTCTACCATACAGGCCTGATTGGTGGACAGCTCTAGGAAGAGTCCTGGTGGTTCCAAACGTCTTCCATTTACGAATAATGGAGGCCACTGTGCTCATTGGGACCTTCAAAGCAGCAGAAATGTTTCTGTATCCTTCCCCAGATTTGTGCCTCAAGACAATCCTGTCTCGCAGGTCTACAGACAGTTCTTTTGACTTCATGCTTGGTGTTTGTGCTCTGACATGCACAGTCAACTGTGGGACCTTATATAGACAGTTATTATATTTCCAAATCATGTCCAATCAACTGAATTTACTGCAGGTGGACTCCAATTAAGCTGTAGAAAGATCTCAAGGATGATCAGTGGAAAAAAGATGCACCTGAGCTCAATTTTGAGCTTCATGGTAAAGGCTGTGAATACTTATGTAAATGTGATTTTTTTGTTTTCTATTTTTAATAAATTCAAAAAAGTAAAAAAAAAAACCTTTTCACATTGTCATAATGGAGTATTTTGTGTAGAATTTTGAGGTAAGAGATTAATTTAATACAATTTGGAATGAGGCTGTAACATGACAAAATGTAGAAAAAGTGAAGCGCTGTGAATACTTTCCGGATGCACTGTATGTGTGTATATATATATATATATATATATATATATATACGTATAATAAATATACCAGCTCCTTCATGCCCTAAAGTCGATTCTGAAATCAAGATAGTAATACTTTTGATACGTCAGCAATATGATTGTGTCTTTTCCTTAGCTTGGTTATACGGCAAATCACCCAACTACCTCAATATACTTAAGGGTTTCAAATACATCATGATCATCATCATGATTTCTGACATTCGTTGCTATGATTTGAAATACTGTACACTACTAATTTATCAAACACAGTAGGTGAATTTGCACAGAGAATCAGATTGGCATCGCTGATACCAGCCTACATTTTTACCCAGTATCGGCTCAGAAATTAAATCAATGGTATCGCACATCACTAGCCTTCACACTGCAGCAATGGTTACTTCCGTAAACACAGGGAAATGCAAGCGAGGTCATGCTAGTGCATATTGCTTTTCAGACGCTTTGCGTTCATATTAACATTTCACATTTGTGTGGAAATGTGAATGACCACATAAAAAATTGAATTGAAACAAAAAGTCTGAATTCTGCATCCTACCCTGCAGTATGAACTGCGCCTTAGGTTGTATTTTGGTTTCTTCATTGCTTACGTCATATGTTACATATTGGTGTGTTCATTCTTAACTTCCATCCGTAACTTGGTTAGTACTTAGTTTCTTAGTTTGTTCATTCAGAAATACGCAAACAAGTTTGTTATTCTTGGTTTGTAAGTTTGGCATGATGTTAAGTTTAGGACTGTTTCGTTCTTCGTGGCCATCTGTGTGCTCTTCTAGTTTTCTTTTTTGGACATGACTTACTTCAGGCTTCAAATTGGCTAAAAGTCGTTTACAGCCAAACGCATTATCTGTAGCGTTGGTATGTACAAGAATGCATTTTTTATTGCCTCAATCTCTTCCTTTGTAACTTCAAGCAACATTCTTGCTCATCACCCCCACTGTGCTCAGGCAGATGTACGGATCTTCTAGCATGTCATTATGGTTTTATGGCCACTTTCTCTGCATCATTAAAGAAGGCAACATGAAGGTGCTCTCCTCAACCAACTCTGATAAACATCAGTCTGGATATCATGTTATTCTGTTTTGCATCACCAATGCAGACCTTTTCATGTCCCCTCTGTCCTCTGTCTGTCCTTCACGCTCAGGCATAGAAGATACTTTGCACAATCCTGCCTATGTTGCCTCAAAATTTTTATTTTGCAGCAACTGGGCCTTGGCCGCTAACCAAACCTGCACTAGCTGTGTCAAACCAGTGTGTGTTTAAAACAAGTGGAAAACTAATGATTTTTATGAATTCATGTTTATAGTCCATAAACAGCCCTTTAAATCATCACTGGTGGTGCAGGAACTTTTATAGTACCACATGTTGCATCCTTGAAAAGTGCAGGCAGTCTTCAAGCACCTCCACACACTCAGCACTGCTGGAAGTACAACACTGCCCCCCCCCCCTCCCTGCCAGCCTCCACTCTCAGCCTAATGTGCTTCCTGTTGCTTCCAGTGTAACGCCACCTGTGGCCCCGGCATGAGGACCAGGCTGGTGGACTGCACAGACCACGGGAAGACACCCGTGCAGGCCGATTACTGCGAGCCATCACTCCGACCGCCGTCGCATCAGCCTTGTAACGGAGCGCCATGCCACTATGTGTGGGCCACAGGGGAATGGTCCCAGGTTAGAACCCCGTCTTATGACATGTACTACACAGTTGTGGAGAAAATTCTACCTTTGCAAAGGTAATGACACTAGCAGAGACATAGAATAATTGTTTTGTACTGACAAGTGATTGTTCCCATAGAAATAAATAGGAGCTGAAATAATCTGTTCTAGGGTCAAACTGAGGCCATCAACGGCCATAGCGGTATTTTTAGTAACTGACATTACTGTCACACAAGTGTAAAAATAAGATAACCACTGGTAAAGTTCTTGCATAAAAAGAATAAAACAGGGATGTTTTTAACTGAATGATGAATGACAGACGTGGTTAATTGGTTCCAGACCCGACACCATAACACTCCATAGTCATAGTCCTTTACACTCCAACTACCCAATATAGTAGACCAAATAAGAGAAAGTAAGACATATACGAGATAAATAAGACTTGTGCTTTTGTGTGTTGCTGTAATTGTGTTCCGGTGCTCGGGGAGCTGAACTGACATACGACAGGAAGTGACATTGAGCGTTAGTTGACTTTTAGCTTGGCACAGCTTGGGTTGTGGAATTATTCTGCCTGTTGTGAGACCATTCAAACCTGCAATAAAAGACTGATGCTCCGGCCATCAAGTATGATGCTTGTGTGCCTCACCCAACATCACAGTAACATTACTGCCACCAAGTAAGCAGTGTGGAATACGACATATCACGTTGCCTTTGAATGTGTCCTCTGAAAGCGAACAAAAAGTTTGGGAACCACTGATTTAGGCAAACAAATACATCAAATCAATTCATATTTTAATGAATTATTGTCCATATGCAACCATGAAAGAGCATGATTCATTCGTACAGGTATTTCTGAAAAATCTTCAGAGAGTGAATCTGCAAAATGAAAAGTGTTATGTGCAAGTGCAACGTAAAGTAGAGTCACCAGTTAGCCACTGCTAATGTTAAGACTTAAAAATATCAAATCAAGTTCATGTGGGCCAGATTCAGAATTGCTGTGCTAACAGTAAACCCTTTTGTCAATCAGTGCTCCGCAAACTGTGGCATGGGCTACCAGCAGCGTGTCGTCTCCTGCTCCACGATGCTCTCCTCCCAGGCTCAGCCTCTTTACTCCGCCCAGTCACCCACCGCCGCCACCCACTGCCCGGAACCCCGCCCTCCCAGCAGCAGACCCTGCCTCCTCAAGGAATGTCCGCAAGCATCCTATTGGAAAGTTGGACCTTGGAGTAAGGTGAGCCCCACCTGGGTGTGTGTGTGGCTATATACGTAGATATACAGGGGATGGGCTCTGCGGGAGTGTCCCATCTCTGCCGCCTGGTCCTCCATGGGGTAGTGGGTCCGGGCCTCTTCTATCCCGGCCGGGGAGGTCCTGTGACGGTGGTCGGACCTGAGGTTACCTGGGGCGGGCCGGGTTCCGCTTCCTGTGGGTGTGGGGGACGGCGGGGGACGGCGCCTCCGGCCGTGGGCGGGCTCCCTTCCCTGCTTGTGCCGCAGGTGTGTGGCCCTCGATGCCCTTCTGCCCGAGTGGGGTATGGTCTCCCGCCGGTCTCAGGGTTGTGGCTGGCTATGCTTTGGGGAGTCGCCCTGGCTTTCCCAGTCTGAGTGGCCCTTTGTGGCAAGATGGATAGGACCAGGATCAATTGTGAGCGCAAGGTTATACTTGTACCATATTTTAATTTTGGATTATTTTGCCATTTTTATGCTTGAAAATTGTTAATTTTGACAAAAAAAAATACATACAATTATCTTAAATGTGCATATTTTTAAATAAAAACAGGCAGTAGTCAAACAGTGATGATTTATAAATTTTTCAAAAACTGCAAGCATACAAGCATCAAAGTGCATGTTAAGTACAAAAAATGTGTACATATTGGCAGGTCTACACTACCATTGAAAGCACTCCCAGCCTCTTGTTCCCCTGCTCTCCACCTGCCAATCAAACATGACAAACGTCTACACGCACTTCTGTTTTTATCCCAGTGCTCTCAAACCTGCGGAGCAGGAGTATTGGAGCGCAGTGTGGAGTGTGTGACTTCCAAAGGACAATTGTCCAAGCATTGCCGTCCCTTGGAAAGACCAGAGTCTCAAGCTGCGTGTCAGGACAGTGAATGTAAGTGTCCTCCATGCCCTAACCCTATCCCGAACCCTAACCCTAACCCCAACCCCAAGCCGAACCCGAACCCTAACCCTAACCCTCATGATATCAAATTGACTGTGTGTGTATGTTGGCCACCACCGTATCTGATTGTGTTTACAGAGAGGTTTTTTTTCCACTTGCTTTTAACACATTATCTGGAACACATTCTACCCTAAAAGCCTCTTGAAATGATTACCTCTTGGAAAGATGCACTTTTTCTACAAACTCTGCCTGTCAAAATGCCTCAGGAGCATACATACGTCAAAGCTGCCTTCATTGTGAATTTGCAAGCCCTGCAACAGTCGGCAAGCGACCAGACTTTGCAGGTTTGCCAAGCCTCTGTCAAGTATTAAACTGATATGCTCAGATGGTAGCCAGTACCACGGTCAAGTATTAATGCTAATCGGCACGACATGGCCACTGAAGGACTCTGGGCAGAGAAGAAATACCATGATTCTTATCATGTGGTTTATTTTAGTCATGTTAAAAAGAAGCATTTCAATGTCAGGCCGTGGCTGGGCTCATGTGACCTCTTCTTGCATATTAAACACCATTTATTGTAGGAAACAGGAATGAACCAGTACAAATGCTATATATTTATTATACACTTGTCATCTACATTATGTTGAATGAGGGTTAGTTTGATGCCTTGTTCAGATAAAAGCAAAAAAAACAACCAACACTTACAAACCAACCGCCCACCCACCCACTCACCACTCTTCTGTTGTTTCCTCCAAGGCCAATCCTTCACTTCCTGCCGTGAAATCCAGATGCATCAGGGCATGAGGATGGATGGAGAGTATTACCTCAAAGTCAGGTCCCGCACCCTCCAGGTGTGTGTCAGACATCCTTTGTTAGAGTTGGACATCGATTCCTTGTTTTGATTCCGATTCCTAGTGATTCTCCATTCTTTTCAGAGGTGGGGTCATAAAGGTTTTTATGTTTTAAATGAGGGTGCCAACCAAAGTTCTTGGATGACATGTCTGAATGTCTCTGTGATTTTGTTTTTTTAAAGGATTGGACTTTTTATGAATGATTTTTATAATGAATTTCTCACAGGGCTATTTTCAACCAGTATTTAAAAATCAAACCATTGAACTTCCTGGCTGAAGGTCGTGTTATCATCGGGCGGCATTTGTCTTTTGAGAAACTACACAGCTAGGGATGTCCAATATCGGCCACCGATGATTAATATCCGAAATCACTTGCTCTATTGCTCCATGTGCTCATTTCCCAAAAATTGCAAAATTTTAAAACATGAACCATTCCAGGATAATCAGAATGTTAGTCCCGTTTCCTGTCAATGCTCCATGCCCAACCCTATTTGTGAGTAACTTCCTTCAAGTGTGCTTATCCATTGTCCTTCACTTTGTCTTCCTGCTCAGATATATTGCACAGAAATGGATACCAACTTACCCAAGGAGTATGTTACGCTACGCAGTGGCCAGACGGACAACTACTCTGAGGTGTACAGCTACAGGTACACGATGGATTCTTGGTTTCATTCACACATGTTGGCACTTAGGTTTGGTTAAAAGGAGTACTAACAGTATGACAACTGCATGTTCCAGTGGTAAAACTGCAGTGAAAATCATAGGCGGATCAATTACAAAACTGCAGATACCACCAGACATTTATTTGAGAAATTATTGTTATATTCATTTGAGGTTTATCATCATGTAACCCAGATAGAAAACCAAGTTTATTATGGTTGTTGTTATATTTCTATTATTATTATTATTATTATTATCACATGACGGTGCGGCACCAATCAGTGTCTTATATAATCCGGAAGGGATTACACATCGGTAGCCGTGAGGGACACGCATGGAAAAAGTTGTCGTCGTTGTCACTTCACCATCTAAAAGTCTAAACTTTATGCATTAGTGGTCGGAGTTTAGGGTCCGTCCACTGGCGCAACGCCGCATTGAAAGGAACAGTGTTTGATAGAACTACGGAATTGGTTTTTATTGGCGTTGAATTGGCGTTTTACTAGTTACCGTTTGATATCAGCCTGTTCTCTCTCATGTTCCATGGAATTATAAAGAAACTTATTGTGGTCTAAGCCATTTTTGTGCAATAGTTGGTACCATTTTACTGATACACTCCATGCACTTTAAGTTTTGATTGCTGCTAAACTTTGTCTGCCATACACTGTTGTTGATTGCACTTTTGATTATTATAATATAATAATTATTATAATGAATAATATCATATGGCAAATTATTTAAGTGATAACATATATGTACGATACTGAAGTTATGATACGCCGTTCATATATATATATATATATATATATATATATGATTAAATTATTTTGTGTGTGCACATTGATTGATTTATACTGGTCCTATTTTATATAGACCAGGTTTAGATGGCGAGCTAGGAACTCTGCACTAAGGCAAACAGCCTGATTGCAGCCCGGATTCAAGCCGCTAGGAGGCTTTGCAGCCGTGCCTCTTGTTGCTCAATGCTCACTGGCCTTCCATATAAACTCAAGTCCCTTCCTTGACCCTCTGGACACTCAATTGCTGGTCAATTGAACTATTGTAGTATGCCTTGGGACTCTTTAGTCCCCAGCTTTCTTTTGTATATCTAACGAATGCACTGCTTTGTATTTTTATCTCACTAGAATTGTTATTGTAAATTAATGTTGTGAATGACCATTCCTATTTAAATGTTGTTGAAATATTGTTCTATGTTTGTTGCACATCATAATATACGGTACCGCCACAGCTTCATTTGTGTGTTTTGCCTCTTTACTCTCACTCCCAGAGCTGAAATTTAGATTTTCTGATTCTAGCCCAGATCTTGCAATTACCCGTTTGTCAATGAGAACATTTAGGGGTGCACGCTGAAATCAACTTGCAAAGTAAATATTGACGTTTCTTCTAATTTGTATTACTGATAAATACTTGAACAAACAACGGCAACTGTCTTCTCTAACCACCCTGTTTCTGTCTGGAGTGCCTCTTGGGGGCATCATATACATTAGAACTCCAATACTGCATATACACATACCACAAATACACAAAGCTATGTGTTCATGTTAAACAGCTTGTAGACACACAAGTAGTGTTTTGAAGAAAGGTTATAATAACACTTAGTGCTAATGACAATCAATCTCATGAGTGATTTCCACTTGTAACTTCTTTTATCTGTGTTATTTTATCTGCATACAATGTCTCAAACGTTACTGCCCAAATGTGACCGTTTCGTTGCAGTCAGGAGCCCTGCTGGTGCCATGACTTGAATATCATAACACAGTCATGGCTTCTTTGTCGTGGTTGATCTGTTGCAGACCGTGTTAAGTTGCTTTTTGTGAAGTAGGATTTATGTATTGAGAGAATTTGTAGTTGGAGCATAAAAAAACACTTTCTAAATATTTTTTTAACATTAGAGCCCTCCATACATGAAATGAAAACCTCTACAGTCACCTTTACACTCCTATTGACCAAAAGACATAAGTGAAAATAAGACATGTTGGCATTGGGAGAGTTCCTTTTTTTTAACTTTTGGTTTCTGTACAGTGCTTGCAGTAGTGCAGTGACTATTGTCTCATCAATGCAAAATTACTGACTTATCTAGTGACCAGTGTAGAATACTAGTGTATATATCTCATTATGTCAGTGAATGTGTCTTCTGAATGCCCTTCTGAATATGTATTTTAGTTGATTTTGCCATTTTTCTGCTTAAAAATGCATAATTTAAGACCAAAATACATACAATTTGCTGAAATACTAGACGATAGACGTAGTCTATCATCATATCAAACAGTGATGAAAGTGGAGATATGTGGCGATAATGGAGATATGTCTATATATATATATATATATATATAACCAAGAGCTATTTTTTTTCCCCAGCGTTTTCAACCCAGACAAAGCAAATATGCTTGTTTTATCAGAACATTTGCAAAATGGGACAACTGTTCTTCTGTGGTTCAGTGTTGGAGATGGCAGTGTAGCGGCCTAAATGAGTGCGTGCGCTATGGCTGAGTCATTATTTTGGTTTCTCATTGTCTTTGCCACACAGGTTGCTCAATCCCTTCGAATGCCCCTACAATGGCAGCCGAAGACAGGACTGCAGCTGCAGGAAGGACTACTCCTCTGCGGGGTACACCCTTTTCCACAAGGTCCGCCTTGACCTGAGCACCCTGAGGATACTGAGTGAGTAAACGATGTGGCAATTGCCACAGTGAGACCACACATGGGCTCCACAGTGTGTCACCATTAGGGTTGGGCGATGATGATTGGACCTTAGCATACATACGTATATCATGATACTTTGGGGAAGTCTAACAATATAAAACGATATAACTTTTAAATTTGGTGGAGTCTTAAAAAGCTACAAAGCTTCAGGAAGCCATATAATGAAATAAACGTGTTTCAAATTGTACATTTATTTATTGGTAACAAACTAGCTAACTTTTCTAATCGTATGTCAGCCTCTGCACACATTGTACAAAATCTTTAAGAAACGTAATGCTTGTGATTAGGTAGGTAGGTAGGTAAATACTTTATTCATCCCAATGGGGAAATTTGTATGTTCCAGCATTACTACATTACTAGTACTACTACTACTACTATTACTAGTACTACAGCATTACTAACCCTAACCCTAACGCAGCCAAAAACTCGGCTTAATAATTTATATCAGTAGAAGTCATTTTCTTATCATTGGAAGAATCTATACCAGTATGTAAAAAAAATATGGACCAACCCTCACCGGGGCCCCTCTTTCCTCATTACACGTCAGAACAAAAATGATCCACTCACCAGCGCACACACACAGACTGTGTGCGATGCAGCACAGACATGAAGACACAGCCGTGCATGCACTCGCATCACGACCAAACACTGGAGCGATATTCCTCTGCTCCCCTCTGCATGCTGCATTTGCTTTTGGCTGCTGTAGGGGTAATCGCTTCAAGATGACGGCTGAAGAGGTCATCATGCTGAAAGCCTGGTGTCCAAGGACTTTTCTCACCAAGGCAACCAATCAGGCAATTTATTTTCACTGCTGTCTGACACTGCAAGCCTCGATAGATGAGGTCGAACAAGTGGCAATTTGTTTCGCCATAATTTAATACCTCACTGACTCCAAACGGCACTTACTTCAAATAGGGCCCTGTGATTCTCGTGTTCACGGAATTGCAGACAGAATTACGGAATTGGCCAATAAAAAGAGAATTTTTGTTTACCACAGAATCTTGCAGAAATTGACATAATGTGAATGAACGTTGTGGTCATGAGGAGAAGGAATGTTTGTGTAGGGAAATATTTACCCGGCGGATGGTTTAATCGTGACGGATGCAACCACTAAACTGCCCCCTCCTGACCTAAAAGGTGGAAATGGTGGTAAACACCAGCGAAAGCTAGAAGCTAGCAAGGGTTAGCTTAGTTTAGCATGTTTGTGTGGTTGAGTGTGTCACTTGGGCGCATGTGAATGGATGTTGGCGCTGTGAGGAGAAGGAACATTTTGGGGGGGGGGGGGGGGGGATTTCACTAAAGGATAGCTCAATTGTGACGAATACACTAAATGGCCCCCTCCCAACCTTAACCTGACCTGAATGGAAGCTAGCGAGGGTTCCATTAGTTTAGCACCAAAGTACGACAAAATGCTGTAAGTGTACTGTAGTATCATGCTATGAATGTACCTGTTATTACTCTGTCACAGCTTGTATACAATCCCATAAAACCTTGTTGGAGGTTTTTGGATGTGTTTTAATTGTGGGCTTTCTAGACACAATAGGTGTGTCCCACTACATACATTGTTGAGCTGACTCTTTTTTAGCTGTTTTTACACATTTTTGCAGAGAAAAGAGACATGTTTATGAACATGTCACTCGGGCTGCAATTAACAATTTTAATAATTGATTAATCAGTCGATTATTTTTTGGATTAATCGATACATCTTTTATTTTTAACACATTTTTAATGTCCATCTCTTTATTCAAAAATAGCTTATTTGAACTGAGAGTAAATAACACCAGGTTGCTGCTGGAAAGCCTGGTGCGGGGCTGACTCGAAGGCATCACTCTAGGTGGGCTTCAGCAGCCCCTTCACAAGTGGACGTATGGCAGATATTGTTATGTACTGTTATTGTTATGTCCACTCATGAACACAGTGGCACATTAAAACGGCTTGAGAGCTCTTGTAGCAGGCTCCACTGCTGTGGTTTCAAATACAGCTGCCTTTAGCCTCTCTGTGTGACAGAGCTGTCAGACAATGTTGCTGTTAAAGGCCACATTTGCTCAAGCAGTCAGTTTTTCATACAGAATGTATTATTGAATTATGCCACCTGGTTGTAGATAACAAATGTGTTCAACAAGGCTAAGGCTCACTCTTCTTAAAATGCTCCCCCTCCCCTCTACTCAGTAAACACTTGTCCAACCACCGTATGCCAATGAGCCAATACGCACACTGCTGTAAGGTTTCCAGACAGTGTGGACTTTGCGGAAACAGAAAAAACGGACCCATTAGACAACTAATAATTAACGACAACTAAAAACAAAGATTAATATGATGTTGGTTGGTTGTTAGAATCTGGATAAAGAGATTATATTTAATTTTTGTTTAATTGTTTGCATGCCTTAGTGAAACTCAGATCGATAACAGCAGGAACTGAGTCTTCAGGTGGTACAAGAAGAACTCCCGGACTATGAGAAACAAGATTCTCTGGTCTGATGAGACCAAGATCTAAATTTTTGGCCTTAATTCTAAGCAGAATGTGTGGAGAAAACCAGGCACTACTTGCCCACAACCCCGATAGTGAAGCATGGTGGTGGCAAGATATATCCTGGAACAAAATATTTCCCAGAGTGCTCAGGACATCAGACTGGGCTGAAGGTACGCCTTCCAACAAGACAATGACCCAAAGTTTGATTGATGTCTTATTTTTTTAGAAATGTCAAATAGCTGTGGGAAATCTCATTACTCATGACTTGATGCATTTTCCCCACTCTGGTCTTAAAAAAATATTCAAGCATTGCTAAGGAAGCCACAACAAGGAGGCTGAAAAGCTGTATGCAGCTTTAGAGCCGCAGGTTGCCGACCCCTGACCCAGAGCAAGAAAATACATTCCATAGTGAGATTTGGTCTTTTTATTTCAGGTCCTTATATGTGGATTAAATGAGGCAATTAAAGGCAAAAACACAATCAAAAACCACCAATGTGAATAAAACGATAGCCTAACTGACAGCATAGTACTTCACAGGCCTTCACAGCCTTGCCCGGTGGGGCAAGGCTGCTTTTTTGCAACTTGTATCCAAGTACTAAAGTTGGGAATGGGCCGCTGGTTGAAGGGAAGTGCAAAGCGTCACTGCAGATAGCTGGATGGAGGGCCACAGGTTTGACCCAATTTACAGTAGAGCCGTGGTTCCATCTAATGCAGTTGTACAGCCATGTTGGCGCCAGTTCTTGTCTGAAAGTCACTCGTCTTTGGGAGACTAAGTAAAATTATGGTGAATGGGACTTTTCTGTGTATGGTACTGTACCTGGGCCATTTATAGGGAGAATCTGTGTTAAGGGAAGATCATGCTGGTGGCATGTAGCAAGATTATTACTAGAAAGTGGCTCAATCCAAGACCGCAGCATGGACGACTGGTTCGGTATTATGGACACAATATATAATATGGAACTACTGACATACAGATTTAAAACAGAAGAGGACATATGTCGAGAAAAATGGGCAAAATGGACACTGTTCACCGATGGAACTCAAGGAAAGGACTCATAAAACCACAACATGGATAAATGTGGCATTTTTTTTATTCTTTTTAAAAACTAGTGCCTCTTTTGTTTTGTTTGTTTGTATTCCTGCTAAAAAAAAGAAACAATTAAAAAAACAAAGTTAAAAAAAGACAAGTTGAAGTATCACATGTAGATTGTAAATGAAGGCAATATTCCAAAAACACTTTTCCTTTAAAGTGACACCTTTAAAGAGCACCTAACATTCTCCATTTGTCTTTTTTTCTTCAATCAGACCCTTTGAATGCTGCAAACTGATTATCAAATGTTTGGCTTGATTTAACAGTCACCGACCTCCGCTTTTCCCACACGCCTGTCGGTCGGCCTGTGCCCTTCGCCACAGCGGGAGACTGTTACAGCGCTGCCAAGTGTCCGCAGGTTGGTAAAGCTCTCACTTCACAGATAGTATGCTGCAATGAGTGTCCTTCCTGTCATGTCGTCAACCAACGACCAACTTTTGTGATGCTCTTAGGGCCAGTTCAGCATCAATCTGATCGGCACCGGCCTCAGAGTGGCCGAGGCCACCAAATGGACATCTCAGGGCAACTATGTCTCAGTCAAGGTGCACAGGTCGGAGGTAAGAAAGTGTCACTCATGCTTTGGAAATTTCAAATCGGTAAAAAAATATATACAGTGAAGAAAATAAGTATTTGAACACCCTGCTATTTTGCTATTTCTCCCACTTAGAAATCATGGAGGGGTCTGAAATTTTCATCGTAGGTGCATGTCCACTGTGAGAGAGATAAACTAAAAAGAAAAATCCAGAAATCACAATGCATGATTTTTTAACAATTTATTTGTGTGATACAGCTGCAAATAAGTATTTGAACACCTGTGTATCATCTAGAATTCTGACCCTGAAAGACCTGTTAGTCTGCCCATTAGAAGTCCACCTGCACTCCATGTATCATCCTGAATCAGATGCACCTGTTTGAGGTCGTTAGCTGCATAAAGACACCTGTCCACCCCATACAATCAGTAAGACTTTAACTTGTAACATGGCGAAGACCAAAGAGCTGTCCAAAGACACCAGAGACAAAATTGTACACCTCCACAAGGCTGGAAAGGGCTACGGAGCAATTACCAAGCAGCTTGGTGAAAAAAGGTCCACTGTTGGAGCTATCATTAGAAAATGGAAGAAGCTAAACATGACGGTCAATCTCAATCGGAGTGGAGCCCCATGCAAGATATCACCTCGTGGGGTCTCAATGATTCTAAGAAAGGTGAGGAATCAGCCCAGAACTACACGACAGGACTTGGTCAATGACCTGAAAAGAGCTGGGACCACCGTTTCCAAGGTTACTGTAGGTAATACACTAAGACGTCATGATGTGAAATCATGCATGGCACGAAAGGTTCCCCTGCTTAAACCAGCACATGTCAAGGCCCGTCTTAAGTTTGCATATGACCATTTGGATGATACAGAGGAGTCATGGGAGAAAGTTTTATGGTCAGATGAGACCAAAATAGAACTTTTTGGTCATAATTCCAATAAGCGTGTTTGGAGGAAGAAGAATGAAGAGTACAATCCGAAGAACACCATCCCTACTGTGAAGCATGGGGGTGGTAGCATCATGCTTTGGGGGTGTTTTTCTGCACATGGGACAGGACGAGTGCACTGCATTAAAGAGAGGATGACTGGGGCCGTGTATTGTGAGATTTTGGGGAACAACCTCCTTCCCTCTGTCAGAGCATTGAAGATGGGTCGTGGCTGGGTCTTCCAACACGACAACGACCCGAAGCACACAGCCAGGAAAACCAAGGAGTGGCTCCGTAAGAAGCATATCAAGGTTCTAGCATGGCCCAGCCAGTCTCCAGACCTGAACCCAATCGAAAATCTTTGGAGGGAGCTCAAACTCCGTGTTTCTCAGCGACAGCCCAGAAACCTGACTGATCTAGAGAAGATCTGTGTGGAGGAGTGGGCCAAGATCCCTCCTGCAGTGTGTGCAAACCTGGTGAAAAACTACAGGAAACGTTTGACCTCTGTAATAGCAAACAAAGGCTACTGTACCAAATATTAACATTCATTTTCTCAGGTGTTCAAATACTTATTTGCAGCTGTATCACACAAATAAATTGTTAAAAAATCATGCATTGTGATTTCTGGATTTTTCTTTTTAGTTTATCTCTCTCACAGTGGACATGCACCTACGATGAAAATTTCAGACCCCTCCATGATTTCTAAGTGGGAGAAATAGCAAAATAGCAGGGTGTTCAAATACTTATTTTCTTCACTGTACATGTCATTGTTGGATTTTTAAAATGTCATTATACAGTTTGTACTCATACATTTTATTATGTTGTAATGCATTTTATATTATGATATTATTAAATTATATTAATATATTAATATATATTATATTAATATTATATTAATATAATTAATCAATTTCAAACCAGTTAAAATGTTTTTTATTATGGAGACTATATTTTTTATTTCATTTTCATTCATAACTTTTATTATGTTGTAATTAGCACTGTCTAAACTTGAAAAAACTAAACTTAAAATACCTATCTACAAGAGTGGTTAAAATTATGGATAGTTTGTAGAATCAAACTATGGAAGGGATTGCATAAAGAACTCAAACAATACACCTAGATGAGCGACTTCAAGAAACAATACAAACAGTTGATGTTTGTAAAATACAAGAAGATTATTGTGGTGTATGTATTTATTATACTATTACATATGATTATTATTACTATGATTGTGGAAAAACTACATTACCACATTGTTGCATTACTTTATCACTTCATATATGAAAAAAAAAATGAAATACAGCAAGTGAATAAATGTACTGCGGTACATGTGAAACAGATGGGGTTATGATTAGCTTTGAATAAGCTTTTCATTATTAACCTACATGTTACATGTTTGTAGATAATTGCATACTTTAAATGAGAAAAATCACCAGTATGTCTCTAAGTTTGTGGTGGGAGTAAATTCATTCATCTAATTTGCTTGATGTCGTCACCAGGCTCAGAAATGGTCAGATCCCTGTCTCAATGATACCCAACAAGCTCATCAAAATGCCTGATTCATTTGTCATAATCTTTGTTGTCTCTCATGCAAACATCATAATCATCTATAGGAGGATATTCAACACTGCTGCTTTCTACAAAATTATACGTTTATTTTCTGCAGCGCATTCTCCCACACTTCTGCGTTTTTTTCCCCATTCCCGCTGTCCCCCCTCACCATAACGGTCTTTTGGGACTCTGGGCATCCCTTCCTGCGACCCAGAACACGGTTAAGCTCCAAAAATGTGCTGCTTTGTGGTCATTGTGTTTAGACTAGGGCTGTGAATCTCGGCACTGAGGACGATTCGATACACATCTCGATGCACTGCTGAGCGACACCATACTTTAACGATACATGGCATTTTATGGCGATACGATGCGATACGATTCACCCTCTTCACGATGTGATATGATGCGATAATCATTTAGTTCAAATCAATGCGATCCGATATGGTGCAATTTCTTGCGATATGATGCAATTCATATGATGCAAATAAGTAAAGGGAAAAAATGGAATTCAGTATGGTCTACAAAAAGAATTTGGCTTTATTCCTTTTAGGCACTTGGCAATAAATTCAACTAAAGTTCTGTTTGTCTTTTTTACTATGCACCACTTCATCATTCTTTTTGCCATCTTAAAACAGCAACAACTTTCCTCCCACTTTCACATCTTCATGTAATTACAATAGCAGTGGTTCAGTGGTGGAGTAAAACAATTAACAATAATTACTGCTGTAAAAAATACAGTGCAGCAACAACAAAGTTAAGTGACACTTTCAACAGTGCAATCAATGTTTGTTTATAGTCCTGTCTTTCAAACATACTGCTAATATGAATGCACCAGCAGCTAGGCTAATACAGTCGTGGGGAGAAGAAAGTGGAAAACAACTTCTACCCTTTTAAAATTGTTTCCAAATTCAGGAAGAAGCCAACTGCTCTGCTGTTCTAATGTCACCTGCTGTGCTGAACACTTGTTCAGGGATGGGGGGGGGGCACTTGTTGCAGGGACGGACAAATAGCTCCTGGACAATTTTGATATCAGTGGAAGATCCACTTGTTCTGACCTGATTTGCTTGGTTTTTGTTGGTGTCTGATGGGGAACTAGACGGGGAGGCAGCGGTAGACTTGTCCGTGTTGTGGTGTCCCCTTTTTAAGGGGGTCTGCATGTTTGTCGTGCTGTCGTTGTACGGCTTCTTAACGCGGCATTCTTTGCTAATGACGGACGTTTTGTCGAGCTTTCCAGCCTTCTTTGCAAATCCGTAGTGTTTCCAAACATACCATTTAAACATTGCGGGGGGGTTAAATATAGAAACTTCCTCGCTGCTGCTTGCGTGCGAACGTTCTTGCTGTTTTACTAGACTAGTAGTTGTATGTGCCTCACAGCTTCCGTCCGTATTCAATTCAGAACGTGGAAGAATGATGGTGCATTCATTGCACCTGGGGAACAGCATATGGGGTGAAGTTGAACATTAATAAAACGGCGCTTGCATTTGATTTTACAGATACCCACAAATGCATCAAGATGAATAAAGATTTGACCCGTCAATTACAGCCATACACAGTGAACGAGCTGATGCACTCGCATCGTGCACAGGCGAATCTATTTTATATGATACGTATATATATATATATATATATAATATTAATATTGTTTATTTTCCACACCCTTAGTGTAGCGGCAGCAGGCAGCCGTGCGGTACTTTCTGCAACTGAGCAATATGGAACTGTGGCATCTTTGTGTCAGTTGTCATATTCTTAATTGGCAGCTGACATTCACCCCGCTCTGACTTTGTTCCTGTCGTCTGTAGGATGGTAAAAGACTCTACGGGCGTTGTGGAGGTTTCTGCGGGAAGTGCATTCCTCAGGTGCACAATGGCCTGCTCCTTGAAGTCGACTGAGCATCCTGAAGACAGCTGACCAGAAAACAAGCAAGCAGCCATACTGGTTAGTTGGACCTCATCACATGACCTCCTTAAAACAAAACGTGGTGCTTCTCCAAGCTGCCTTATTCAAACTTTAGTGGAAGGAGCAATGTTTGCGAGATGAGTGATGATCAAAGAAGACAAAGGGACACCTAAAAAGGACGAGGAATGCAACCAAAAACATGGGAGTTATCATTTTTATTACATAAATACACAGCACAGTGTGTATTGTCTTCAAGGAATAACTCAACATTTTTTAATGCTTGTTTGTTGTGTTTCTTTATGCCTGAAATAAGAAAATGCAATGAGGGCCAGCAGCATAGCCTCATCTAGCTTAGCCCACCTTAGCTGCTCTCTGTTAACATTTTAGCTTAGCTTAGGTTGGTATAGTTTAGCTTGTCTTACCATGTCTCAGCTTATCTTAGCGTAGACTTGCTTTGCTTCTGATATAAATGTCTGGAACATTTGGGATCAATTTCTCTAATGTGACTACAAAGAGTAGTGATCAAAATTATTTTAGCAGCAGCCAGTGTACCTGACATCCAACTCAACATCACAGAAATACTCTAAATGCGCTAATGATAATATTTATTTAGCAACTGGAAGTAGACAATAATTGTGAGTATGCCATGTCCAAAATGCGAACTCATTATACATAACTTAATGATTTGGAGTGCATGACAAAAGTGAAAACAAGACTGCTCTTTTTGACCACACGGTCATGATCAAGTATACTACTCCAACACAGCAGCAACAGAACCAAAAGAATATCAGCAAAGGTAGCTGTTTCAGAAGTCTTAACTTCCTGGTTGATACACGCTCGGCCCCATCCCCAAGGTGTAAGAGTTGACTGGAAACAACAGTATGGCAAGTGTAACATGCATTACTTTCACACCAATATCGGACTAGTAATATTTTAAAGTGGACGCGGGGCAACATACAGCTGCTGGATTCTTCAAATGCCACTACTGCCATCTTGTGTATATCAGGTAACCTCCTGATGCTGTGGCCTGGCGGTTTATTGAATAGAGGTGTAAATTGGCACATTTACGGTACACAATGTCAGAAATGATGAAATACACTCCTGATCATAATGTTAAGACGTACTGTTGGACCTTCAGGAGGTTCTTTACAGTCCCCTTTAATGACTTCAAAAATGGGTTAGGGCATGCTTGATGCCAGTGGAGGCTAGTGGGAAAGTTGAAGATGGCTTCATGGAGGGTATCCACAGTTGATGTCCATTTTTATACTGCCATCCATCCCCAAATGTTCTCAATTGGATTTGGATAAGGCGAACATATTCCTGTGGAAGAAGTCCTTTGCCAGGCGGGCATTGTGACCTGCAGTGTTGTCCTGTTGTCATGTCATGTTTGTCGTCATGCCAGTAACCATCAGGACCATCAAGGTTACATTCTTTCTCATCAGAGGATATCCTCAACCTTTCAATGTCCCATGAATCGTGCTCTCCTGCAAATTCCAAATTAGTGGTTTGATGGCCTTGAAGGTGATGAAGTCTTTGAAGACATTGTTTTCTTCTTAAAAGCCTTTTCTGGCAGATGGCGGCTGATGGTCATTGGACTGCAACAAACTTCATTTTGGCCGAGGATGGTCCCGTGTCTTGACAGACAGCCAGTGGGATCCTCCAGCTCAGGGCTGGACTTTTTTTGCTCCATAACCCTCAGGATCTTGAATAAGTCTTACCACGTCCATCCTCAGCTGTCATGGCTAGGTGAGATACAGCTCAACAATCCCACTGCATTCAAGAGAGAAAGCTTTTTTGCCTTTCTTTTCCTCTTTGAAAATATCCCCCTGAAGTCTCAGGCACTTTCCCAGCCTTCCCTGCCATGTTTTGATGCAGTCAGTTAGGAAGCAACCGAGTTAGGAAGTACATGGCGCAGTTAAGTTATTTTTGGACAGTAACGGTGGGATGCTAAGAGCATTATGAGCAGGCTTGTTATCACGGTGAAGCATCCACGAGTTCTCACGCACTAAATGAAGCATACGCCGCAGAATCTCTTTGGAGGCGTGCTGGCTGATTGCATCCCGTGGAAGAATGAAATAAACAGTCCTGGAACTTTTCTGACACATGTTGTATAGACAAACGACCATTCACTTTCAAAATCACACCAATTAACCGAGCATGCATATTGTTTGGAATGTGGGAGGAAGCTGGAGCCCTCGGAGGAAACGCACGCAAGCATGTTGAGAACATACAAACTAAACACAGAGACAATCAAACGGAGACACAAACTCCTTAAGATGCAACAGTGCATCAATGTAAATTCTTGCAATTTTTCAACTAACATTTTGATCAGGAGTGTATGTCATGTCTCGTCGGATGATATGAACTACTGATGTGCTTTTTATACAGTATCAAAGGCTGATGCATTAGAGAAGACAGAGGATATATTTTATCTTTGATTATATAGTGTGTTCTGTCTACTGTAAGATGTCTTTCAAAACTTCAAAGAAACAGGCCATTGATGGACCTTGGAGGACTACACTAGCTTATATGTGGTTGACTTGTCTCATTTTAATGTTTGTTTTGTTTTTCATTTGAACAAGTTCTCTCTCACTGTCAGTTGTTACCTGCATCCCCTACCTCTCAGAAACACGAGTACTTTACAGTCGACTATTTATTGTGGAACCACCTTTGTGCAGGAGCCATGGTCTTGCTGCTTATCCTATCCTGCTTCATGTTGCTCTCTGCGTTAGGATAACCACTTTGAACCTCTTGGATGGTGCTGTTTGGAACGACTACTATTCTCATTGCCTCGCATCTTGACCTTTGAACCACTGGCTGTCAGGGTTTGGCTTGCAAATCTAGGATTGTTCATGTATTGTCGTAATGGTTGGCAGTTATGCAATATTTGGGCAAAAGAGTTGGGACACACTGCAAAATTGAGAGGACTTACTATATTCATACCAAAGATGGTTGAGCAGCACAAGCCCACATACCAGACTCGTTTTCACCAAGGGTCACATCACAGTTATGCTTACCCCCACTGTGATATCATATAAATTGGCAATCACCTCATGATATGACTACACATTTTGCAATGTTTTACCAATACACGTACATTGAAATGTACTGGCGCAAGCAAAAATCGGGGCATACGATCGGCCCTTGTTTATTGTAGTTAATTGGTTCCAGATCCTGTAGACATGAAATAGCATCCCAACAGTCTCCATTTACACTCGTATTTTTTTTTTTTACTATTAATTCACACCACATTGCGCATGCAAGCTATCGAGATGATGAGTTAGCCTCCTATTTAATTATTTTAAACTTAAGTGTTGAAAACAAACTGGCAACAAAGGACAAATTGAAGTACAAAAAACCTACCTCTTCCACACGGAATGGAGAGACAATCTTTTTTTACTCCCATCATGTCGGACATGCCATGGCCAACTTCATGCATTGTGAGATAATGTAATCTAATGTCATGTCTCAGTGTAATATTACTGACGCCTCGTGACCACAATAGTGCATATAAATTGTCTGTCAATATATTTTCACTAATAGGCCATAGAAACAGTGATCATGTCATAATTTTTTTCAAAAACCACAATACAGGAGAGATTTTCGAGCAAGTGGAGCAAGGGATGGCTTTCGGCACTCCCTTATTTATGGAGAGTAATTGGTTTTCGACCCGAAAGTGAATTTCCACAAATTAGGATTCCTTATTTATAAATGAAATATTTTGGTACTTAAAACATAAAAGACCTTCAAAATGTGCTTTTTAAAGGGGACATATATATGTGCTTTTTTCCACTTTTCTGACCTGTTGAAGTGGAATACAACACTCTAACATGCGGTTTTGTAGCATTATAGAGTGTGCATCAAGGAGCGGTGTGTAAGTTACAAGCTCACTGATGTCTGGAGTTGCTAATAGTCCTTTTTCCACCACCAGTCAGTGGTCTACCCAAGTTAGCCCCGCAAAAACAACCAGTGGCTCCTAACCACTTTGCAAATAGCTCTCCAAAGGGTTTGTTTATTTATTATCAACTCCTATACAAACAAAATTAGAAAGTGGGATTTGACAGTAGGAGTCCACAACTCAATACAAAGGGACGGAACATGACCATAATGGTTCCCCTTTAACAATAATATTACAAAATTGAGAAATAGACTCGCACATGTTAGCATTGGAAGCGTTCCTTGTTCTTTTTTCCTGTTTCTACACAATCCTTACACAATGTAACATTACTGGTATCTAGTGACTAATGTACAATACTACCTAGCACAGAGTGCCTTTGAATGTGTTTTCTGAATATCCTTATATATGTATTTCAGTTCATTCAGCCTTCTTATTAGAAGTGCACAAAGTTGATATGAGGAATTATGACGATCCTTTAACCGCTATTTTTTTTTAAATCCAATGGAGATTACCCATACAGATCTGGTGAACAAATCAAGTGTTCCTTTTTCTCCTCCTGCCTGCGACGTTAACAGCCTGTGGTAACTTCCCTTGAGCTGATCATTTCAGGAATTTCATATGCTCGTTGCACCAAATGCTCCACGATGAGGGGAAAAAAACATCTCGCTTCAACAGCATCGCTACGACACCCGGGGCTTGTCCCTATCGCCACAGCATTTTGAAAGTGCAAAAAGTCAACCAGTTTGCCAGAAAAGACCCAAGGGCTTCCAAATGATCTGTGAGTTCATCATGCAAATGATGGTACTGAATGAATAGCCCTTTACCATCATTGAAGAAACCAGCTTTTGTCAGCTAGTAAACCCTTTGTAGTCATGCTTTATACTTCTGAGCTGTGATGTCATGATACAGTATTTGATTAGGACAAATCTTCGAATACTGATAAATCAAAACCAACTTTGTTGTGTTTAACTGCAGTTAAATCAAAATTAAAATAGATGTATAAAAGTTATCAGTTATTGTTATCAGTTGTTGAGAACCAGAAAATTATTGGCTTGAAAAAAGATTAGACGGTATACATCAGTATACATCAGAATCAGCTTTATTGGCTATGTGTGTTACCGCACTAGGAATACCGCAAGACGTCAACTTGCCAGAGAGACCCGGAAAAGTAGTGAAGCATGTTAATTGACATGTATACAGTGGTACCTTGTCATATGACTGTCCCAACTAACGACCTCTCTGGACTGATTGTTGCTTTTTTTTGCTTGGAAATGAGAGCTGAAATCTGGGTACAAGCTACTAGTTAATGGCAGGCATAGCCGAGGACAGCAATGTTGGGCCTTTTGTCATTTCGCCGCTAGCATTAGCGAGCCAGCAGTTCACTAACTAGTCATTGACACATCAGTAAAACATGCGTACATGATAGCAATCTAATCTATTTTATTTGTTATGGATTGTGTAAAACTATGATAGGAACATAAAATTAAAACCACCAAAAAACACTCAATAAAGTCAACGTTTATGCATTCCCACACAGTATCAACACTTGGAATCAAACATGAAGAAAATACAGTATAGTCGTCGTCTGTGTGAATTTGTCTTGGAGATAAAGTATCTCTTTATGCAGTGTGTGAACGGGAGAAGGTGCATTCAAGGATGGTCAAAGAAAGTGGGACAAATATCCGCTCGCATTAAGCATTCAAAAACTGTGGGATTTCTAATTGCATATTATTTTTGAAGTCACCAGTACGGGCCTTTCAGAGAGGTTGTGTACCAAACAAATGTGTACATTAGCACTATATGGTCATCTAATATTACCTTTTTACATTACCACATAGGATCAGCATTTGGGGTGAGGTGCAAAAAGGGCAGATACAGTATCGTAATAGTAGTACTGTCATAGTACTGTGCAGTGTGGGACAAAGTATAAAGTGCATTCAAGTACTGCCAAGCAAACTGGGACAAAACACTGCTTGCCTTAAACTGTTCTAACTGTATTTTAAATTGTAAATAATACTAATAAAATTTCATTTTGATATCGTTGTAGTTGCATATCAAGTAGTTTACCACAAAGGGATTGACATCTCTACATACTTCTTCCATCTGTCATTAAGTGTAATTCATTATGAGTTAACACAGACAAAATGTATTAAGTGATTGACAACCCTGGTTATAATATATACATATTCCATCATCCACAATCCTTGCATCAAACATGAACACGTCTCTCGTTTCTGTGTAGGGAACTTGTTCAATGCACACTCATTTTGACTATACAGTCCTCGAAATACGTATGTCCAACAAGATTTTATGATTTTATATACACATGCTGTAACTCAATTCCTGATAATATTTTCATCATTTTAAACCTTGTGTGAACCTCCTTCCTGGGAGCTTTGATTTCACATAGATGGGACCTTTTTTGGGCTTTATAGTTAAAATAGGCGTGTTCTATCGCATGCAGTATTTCATGCTCACCGTTCTTCTCTCTCAAGGCACTTTGAATGTGACACTTGATGTCTTGGCCATTGCCCAAGTATTTACAAGCAGTGTGATAAATCTACAAGGCATTTATGACACACGCCTGCCTTTTGTTTTTGGAAAAGTGGCAAATCTGTCCTTTTTGATAGTCAATTGGGTACAATTTATAGCTGAACAATGTGCAGAGGACATTGATGTACGGGGATCCTGCTTACTAAAATGGCTGCCAAGCTCGACCATTGTCTACTTTGATATATAGCTCCACAAATCGGCGCTCTGCCATCTTTGGTACATATTACATGATATATTGTCCACAACACATGCACCAATGACAAATCCTACATAATATATTGTCAAGTATGATAAAGAATATTCATGTACCACCATTCAAAAATGTCTGCTCAATGATGAATTAGTCTAGCTTGCAGTGTCCTTGCAGTGTCAGAGGTTTGCCTGCAGAAAACAATGCGAAATCATTATGAATGAGGAATGAAGGGGATAAATGAACATTTAACAGCACTTTGCCCAATGTTGTTGGTGAATACGCCATTGTTGTTCTTGGTGATGAGTTCCTTCTTGGATTTCTAATAGTGTTTACCTTCTTTGTCAGATTGCTGGTAAATGTACTTACTCAATACAAAATGCATGGCATAGCTACACGGTGGGTGTTTTGTTTGTGCACTGGATTCCGTGGAAGCATACAGTACAGGGCAAGAGGTTCTCTGGTTATGTTAAATTAACTCCAAAGTCACACAGTAAAATTGTAATACATAATAGTAACAAAACACTAAATGCCATCATTAAATGAAAGAGTAATGAAAAAATAATAAAAGCCAAAGAACTAGCAATATTTCATGTAAATCATAAAACTACAGTAAGACCAGATTCTACATTCATAAGGTCAGCACATGTGTAGCGCTAAAGACGAACTGTCACGCGTCCTGACTGTGGCTGCGTGAGTTTGCTGATGTTGCTTTGGCTTGGTTGGTCCGGCTGCATCAAACTGAGGACCACCTGCCGTTTTCTTCGCAATATACAATATTGCACAATAGCTGAGACAAAAACCAGGGCGAAAATTTTCAGGGGTGTTGGAAAACTGAGGTTTGACTGTTTTGGGCGTTTCCTTGTCTTTTGAATGTTCTAAAATGTATCTTGCATGAGACAGGTGGTCTTATTTTGGGCAAAACTCTTTAGTTTAGTCTTGGTGGGATGTTTTGGACAATTCTATGCTTGGGAATATTTTCCCCACATTCCAGCATGATTGGTGTGGTGTGGAGGTTTTTTTGTTTTTCCAGAAGGTTTTCCCAGAATTTCCGCTTCCTGTCAGCGTGGCCTTGTCCCATTACTTTTGCCCACCCAGTGTAGCGCAAAACAGTAAAATTGCAGCGCACGGTGCAGACTAACACTCCCACCTCCCTTTTAGTTCTTAAAGCTTTAACCAAAAAGTTAGTAGTCATAAACGGTTTGTTTTGATTCTCAATAGAAGAAGTCAATGAGCAGCTAGAAAGCCTTCCTTCGTATGCGTATATGAAGGGCTACGTGTGCTATGAGATCTGTATCAGAAATGGAAAGAATATGTGACGCACTATGTGCCAAACCTTTTGTAGAAATGTATTCCTCTTTTCTTGTACTTGTTTTATTTGTATTGTAATAACCGTGAAGCATTGTAACTTATATGTTATGTTATTTTGGGTAATATCCCTACTTGAATTGCAGGCTAATGAACTCTGTAAGATTTGGGCATTGAACAGAAGCATGGCATTATCCAAAGATGTTACTATGCAGTTTATATCAAAACAAAGGATTTACTGTACACTGGTGCAATGTTACTAACTATACCATGACTTTACGTCTTGCTAACTAACACTAACATTTTTTGGAACACAAGGAATAAAAGCCCTCCAACTGCCTTTTATGTTTCGTTTTCTTCGCTTGCTGTTAGATTCCTTTTTGCGTGGCAGTACTTTCTGTTGGTTCAAAACAGGGGTGTCCAAATATTTTTACAATGATAGGATGATGTTTTGTAAAGCAACACATGCAGATCTGCTAAGAAGTTATATTCCGGTATATTTTGAGAAGAAACTGCATCTCAGCGTAGCATAGTTGTTCATTGTTTCCAGACCAATTGCAGTCAATGAATTTCCGAGCTACAGGATACAATATTAAGATATTGAATATTCACCATGTCAGATTTCCTGGACCTGTTTGACATTTCTAAAAAAAAAAGAATATAGAGATACAAAGTAAAAAGCTGCAGTGCCAGAATAAACATATTGGGTAAGTTTAGATTCATTTATGCAAACATTTATATTCAATACTAGCACGATGTGGCACAAGCAATAGTGAACAAAAGGACATCACCGGCTGCTTTTCCTCCTCTGAACTACTTTGATATCCCCAAATTCCCTTCACACCTGTCAGCCAAGCAAAACAGTGGCAAAGCGCTGCGCACCCACGCCTCAATCCCTCCCATCGGCGCACGTTGCCAAGAGGGAGGACAGCAGGTGTGAGAGGGTTTAACACAGCTGAGTGTAATCGTAACCAATCAAATCAATGCCTCTCTTTGCCATTAAATGCGCAGGACTGGACAGCGCATCAGAGGCCACCATGCGCGTCATCACCACGCTCGCCACCTTGTTCCTGACAGTTACATTAAACACAGCATCAGGCTAATCCAGGCATCTTTTCTTCCACAAGCTTTCCTGCTCTACTTCGCCAAATAGGAGAACCTTTGATGGTATATTCGCCGTACCTCCTCCTCATCCTCTTGAGGAAAAAGGAACTGGAAAAATTATATCCTACAGCCAGATTTTAACCAACCAACTTTATATTAATCGTTGTTTTTAGTTGTCATTACTTATTAGTTGTCTAATGGGTCACTTTCTCTTTGCACAAAGTCCGCGCTGCATGTTGGTTCATTTGTGATTGGACAGTTACTAAGGGGAAGGGAGGGAGGGGCTATCTAGGGTGAGTGGAATTGTCTTGTGCTTTTTTTTCTGGCTGAGTTTTCACTTCTAAAATGTTGATTTGGGGGGACAAGCCATTTATTTAGGGGGGTATTGTTACCCAACCCCAGTGTAGAGTCGGCCCCAGTCGGCATCATACTTTCAGGTTTAATTCCTATCACACGTCTTTGATCTGACATCAGATGTGATGGGACAATTAATACTAAAAGGACATGCTGGCTCAGACGCTTACATTAAATAGTGGTTGCTGTCATTGTTTTTTTCACTGAAATGTGCGTGACACTCTGAAAAGCTACCTGTGAGGTTTTGGTGACGTGTGTGCACTGTGCACCTTTCGCCTACACCCAGAATAGACCGGGTTGGAGCTGGCAAACTTTCAGCGCACCATTGCTGCGCTGTTTTCTCACAAAATTGTCACTGCGCCTGGCTGAAAATGTGGACACCTTCCCTGGTGTGCCACTATGGCCATCGACGCAGTCCAGTCAACCAAATGACCAAATTGGCTGCACATAGTGGTGCACTGGACCAAATTATCTCTGTGTGGGGTGCGCAACACACCACCCTGCACCACCTTGCGCTGCACCACGGAATTAGAGTCCAAGAACTTTATTCATCCCACACAGCAGTGATCATTCACAATGCATCAGCGATAGAGCAAAATATTGCCTTGAACTAAAATATAAATTCAGTTTTTCCGTAAATCAAGGCACAATAAACACAAATGTATTATTATATAAATATATAATACATGAATTATCTACTCAGATATGGGTGGAGTAGCCAAAACAACTGTACTCCTTTAAGAGTATTGTTACTTTACAAGAGTAACTCTCGAACATTTGGACACCACCTGGGGTGTTGGGGCTGGGAACTATCAGGGAGGGTGTGAGAGGTTTTCATTTTAATGCAGGCCTACCAACATGTACAAATTTATAGTACCTTGCTCAACATGCAATTTTGACTCCTGAATACGCTTGTATGCTTGCTATGTTTTTGAGGTATTTAATAATTGGAACATTTTAAAAGACAACAGAATTTTTTTTAATGGCTGTAATTTTTAAAGAATAAAGTGGAAGAGACAAAAGATGTATTCTAATGCGGAAAAAGCGAAAATATTAAAGAAAAACCCCAATATATATATATATATATATATATATATATATATATATTTTTTTTTTTTAAGTTGTAATACGAGAAACCAACCAAATAAAGTTGTATTTTTGACAAATTAGCTTGGGGGAAAGTTATATTATGGCAATAAAGTTAATATGAAAAAAATGTACAAAGATGATTTAAGAAGAAAGTTGAAATATTTGAAAATTAAGCAAAAATGGGGACAAAGACAACAAAGTTCCATCCATCCATTTTCTATACTGCTTATCCTCACTGGGGTCACGGGGTATGCTGGAGCCTGTCCCAGCTAGGACAGCAAAGTTATTAAGACTTTTCACCTACAGTATATGACAATGCTGAGATGCACTTTTTACTTGAAATATACATAATTTCTTAGCATATTGCTTTAGAAAATAGTGGCAAAAAAAAAAGTGGCAAAGTTGCATCCTTTCCTTTCAACATTTGAACACACCTGACCAATATATTATATTGTATATACATACAGATATAAATGTATATATACTGTACAGTCTATACATCTGTGGCATTGTACTGTGTGATAAAACGTTTGAAGTGGCCTTTTATTGTGGCCAGCCCAAGGCACACCTGTGCAGCCATCATGCTGTCTCAGCAGCATATTGACATGCCACACCTGTGAGGTGGATGATTGTGAATGCTTTGTGTGTGAAATGAAAACAGATCCTCGTCTGCTCTCTCAAGAGTTTGCTTTGATTTCCTGCCAGGGAGCTCCTAAAATGTAATATGAAGGAGTTTGGGACCTGAAGCATGACAGCAAGAAGCACTTATCTTCTCGTCTGTGTTGGAATAAAGCAACCATGTTTTTTGAAATTCTCATAAAAGGGACTAATGGCAGCTGTTTCCCATGAAATGCAGTCTGCACATTCCTGCAGCGCACTACCAACCTAAAAACTATGTGTATTCATTATGTTATTCTGTAAAATGGCCGAATTTGGCCATTTTAAAGGCTTTGTGAAATGAAACAAAACAGATCTTAAAGGTGCCATTTTGGTGAAGTATTTATTTGGTTGGAATCCTCTCCAGTGTGTGGTCATCTTGCACCTCGTGACCCAAAGAAACATGATGCTCCATAGGCAAACAGCGACCCCGAGTGTATGAAGTCAAGTATTGCAGCCGGCGCGATGACGCAAGCAGTGTGAGAAAATAATACCCAAGTATAAGTACTTATTAAAAAATAATATAACTATTTTATTCAGAGAGGTCTCCAGGTTAAAACGCCCAAAATAACAAATGAATACATAATTAATAAAAACAACACAATTATAATAACATACAAATAGATTTAAGGGCTGCACGTTAGCACGCAGGCCTCACAGCTAGGAGACCCCAGTTCAATTCCACCCTTGACCATCTCTGTGTGGAGTTTGCATGTTCTCCCCGTGCATGTGTGGGTTTTCTCCAGGGACTCCGGCTTCTAGCGTCGTAAAAGGGAGCTGCGTTTAATCACGTGTTAACTTAAAACAGCAAAAGAGAATGGGCACTAGTAAAAAAGTGTACAAATGTTTAAGAATTTATTAAAATATATTGCTATTTTCAGTATTTACATGTAATGTGATTTAAACAAGAATAACAACGAAAAAATTTTTGCAGCTAGCAATGAGCTCGTGGTGCTATTTGGACTATTTTTAGAACAGGCTGGCAGGAGGCTGGGGTGGTCTTAGAAGCGACCTGGTGCAAGAGGGCACGGTGTGGGCGACCCCAGATTTATACCACACATAATCAAGATGTTGCTGTGATGTTCGGGGTGTCCATAAAAGCATTGTGTAGTGAGGAAGAACGACGAGCCCTTGTATAATGTTGAAAAAAAATTCCATTGATTATGTTGCGGGTCATTTTGACCCATACTGTGTAAATCCCCTCAAAATAGTCAAAAAATCCGGTTAACCAATAACAACTTTATTTTAGATCATATAAGCATTTAGAAAAGAGATATACAATACATTTTTAATACCAACACTATGTTTAAGAACTATTTAGTTCAAGTTTTTCCCTTTTCACAAACACTTTTTTTTCCATTTAACTTGCCCCATTTTCTCAGCTCTTCAATGTTCAACAGTTTCAGTGTTCTCCACATGATGGACAGAATGTAACTGTATGCTTTCTGCAGATGTAATTTTTGCATTTCACACAAGAGGTACTTGTTTTACTGTCCTCTCGGGAGGGCTGGCATCTTTTCCGTTTCTTTACCCCTGGATCCACTGGATCCTTTGCAGATTGGTCAGATGACCTGAGCTTGACCTTTTCAATGACAGCTGCAGCTGCTGGGGATTGAGGTGGCCTGGCTCGCCTCTGGGTCTTGGTTAGAGCTTACTGCATAAAGTATAATAGTGTGAAAATAAACTGGCTAATTTGTGGTGTGTTTTAATTTTCAGTCTTGATGATATATTGCAAAGCCTTGCTGAAGAAGACATTTTCTGTTTGTGTCACAAGATTTAACTTCCCTCACTATGCTTTGAAGCAGTGGCAAGGACAAAAGACATCCACTCCAAAATGTTTTTTTGGATGAAGCATCTGTAGATACAGGTGCCTTGAGAACAGAGTTCCTTACCCGTAACAGTCAATTGAATCAATTATAGTTTTGCTGTTTCATTTGTTATTTACGATATTCTGTGATGATGCTGCTTTACCTATGCGCAGTGTTTCATTTTGGCAGACCTAATGTCTAGAATTGAAGTCTGCTACTTTGAGCCTGGTAATAACAACAGAAAGAATCCTATATACTCAATGATTGCTCTGGAGGAAAACTACTTCAACATTGTTCTTAAAATAATAATTTGCTTTCATTTGGTCCATGTATACTAAATTATTGTATATATGAAAGTTTATCTTCTCACACCTTTAGGAGCCTTGGGAAGATCATTGCTGTAAGCTTGGCTCAAGGTGGTCCAACATCGGACTTTATGCGAAACTGGTTCTATACGATATGGAGAGTTTCATGGCAACACCTGAAGATGTCACAGAAAAAGAAGCAGTAGCATTGATTGAAAAGATAAATACCGTCATTTATGATTTAAAATATATGAATAAAAAATATGCATTTCTACTCCGAGCATTCATCAAATCATGTATGTGACTTTAATACGACTTAAAAGGTCGAAAGAGCCACTGCTGAAGAACTGCAGTCTTGCTAATGATCTGCTTGACTGTGGATATACAAGTGTCATCAGGGCAGACAAAAGGGACTCAATGATAAGGTATGTAATGACATCTCAATCAAAATATACTGAATTATCAAGCTGCACAATATGGTTTTCTTAAATGCTACAAAAGTACGACTGGATTTGCCCCTCAGAACAATTGTTTTACACTCCAACTCGACTTCTACCCATGCTTGAGCAACTGCGAAAAGCTGTACAACATTCCAGATGTGATCAAATGTAACGTGATCATTGACCTCTGTCGACCTTTGTTTGTGCCGCTTGGAGATAATAAGGTAAATGCATGCAGCCATATTTTAATTATTATAAATTATTATTGCATTGCAGACATAACTATATTTGGTAATTCTGTCTTTACTAGCCTGACACAAACTTCATCATGGCAAGCTGCAAACCCCACTTGAGTGAGAGAAGGGTACCCCAAGATACAGCCTGGAACAAAATGTCCTGAGCCACTTCCAAGATTTTTTTCAGGAGCTTGAAGATGCAGGTAAAAAGCTATCACAGCACTTTTCAGTAACAAGTTATTATTCATTTAAAGCTTATTCGTTTGTATTCATTATTTTTAAGTTGTATATCACTACAAAAAAAATTTTGAAAGTGTATGTCATTACGATCTGAGCCAAATTAACTGAAAACAGAAGAGTCAGAGCCTGAAGCCTCTAAATGTTCAAACTGTCCTACAATGGATAACTGATCCGGCTCACAAGCTATTACTTCCAAATGAGAAAAACTGTTTAAACACAATTTACATCGAGTTTAATCATGACTGCCAACCAGAAATACATTAGATGTTTCCCAATTGTCAGTGCATGCGCAAGATCCATATCCTTTCCAGTTGCACACATGAAATCATATGCTGATTTTAAACATGTGATAGCTCTGGCCCTATGCTTTGGAAATGGAAAGTTATTACCAGGGTTTAAAACTATTTAGTGTCACATTCATGTTCAGTGTCACATTTATATTTGATCAAACCTAAGAATTGTATTTCATGTGCACTGTAAATGGTTTGTTTTTTTAAGTTTGAAAAAAAATAGAATTTCATGTTACTTGTGCTAATTTGTCTTCCAAAACCCAGAGGGTGTTCATCAGCAAGCATTCAGTGACAGAGTTGTGTGGTCAGATACTTTATTTCAAAGAGAAATTCCCTTTTCCAGTTCCTATGCAAAATGTCATTAGGCACTACATCACTCAAAAGGTGGTGTGCGTACTGTACAGCATTCAAATAAATATATTTGCCAAAGCACTGTGATTGTCCTCTTGGGTTAATAGTAGCACTAAGATGGTCCATTTCTTCATAACCAAATGAATGGACAGGAAATCTCTGGGACTTCAATTCCAGAATGCGACTCCTGCAGACTCCCAACACCTTCTCAGTTGTTATCCTCAACAAGCTGCAAAAACATTCAACACAATTTATGTTGTGAGTGAAAGCTTTCAGAAAGCTACTTGAATGCCCCTTAACTATTGCATTTGTACCTGTTCAAGATTGTCTGACTGGATTATTTTATGTATTTATTGTTTTAAATACTTAGATAAATAATGATTAGTTTTATTATAATGATATATATACGTATATATGTGGGTGTGCGTGTGTGTATATGGCTATATAGATATACGGGGGGGGGCTCTGTGGGGGTCTGGCGCAGGGCGTTCCATCTTTACCGCCCGGTCCTCCATGGGGCAGTGTGCCCGGGCCTCTTCTGTCCCGGCTGGGGCGGTCCTATGTCGGTGGTCAGGCCTGGGGTTACCCGGGGCGGGCCGGGTTCTGCTTTCTGGGGGTGTGTGGGGGGCGGGAGGGCGGCGCCTCCGGCCGTGGGCGGATATCCCTTCCGGTTGGGGGGGGCGCCCCTGTGCCCACAGGTGTGTGGCCTTCGATGCCCTTCTGCCCTAGTGGGGTATGGTCTCCCGCTGGTCTCGGGGGTGCGGCTCTCCTCCGGCCTGCTGGCGCCCTGTTGCCGGTTGGGATTGCTCCTCCATGACCCCTTGTTGGTCTCTTCGGGGAGTTGCTTCGGGGGCGGGTCTTGGGGAGTCGGCCCTGGCTTTGCCCGCACCCACGGGGCTGGTGGATCCCTGGTGGTGAGAGCTTGACCTGGCTGTGCGGGGCAGGGTTTACTGGGTGGTAGAAGGCAGTCCCTCTCCTTTTGTCATTCTCAGTGACAATTACACATTCACACACATGCATTCATATACACGAGCACACTTACACACACCTATATGAATATACACACCAACAGAAGTACACACCTCCATATGGACACTCACAGCACATGGGTGCTTCTCTACACAATCTACCATCTTATCCCTGATGTTTATATGCTATTGGTATGCTATTATTACAGTAATAATGATGTCAAGCAGTGAGATTGTAATTACTGTAACTGTATGGCTGTAATTGTGTTTACTATCACGGTTCATGTCTTCATTGTTGCTATTGCTACTGGTAAGTTGGACTGTTTCATTTCACTGATCATCTCCATTGTGACCCTTAGCCATCATTGACTTTGAAGGATTTCATATATGTTTGTCTCCTATTTTTTGTGTCTCATGTATGTTTGTCTCCTATTTCTTGTGTCTCACTCATATAACTATGCACTACATTTAATCAAGTAGAACCAAGCAGCCTTGGGCAAATCAAAGGACACATAATCGCTTTCAGGCACATACAGTTCCGGAGCTCTCCTACACATCCACAATTTTGACTAACAACACATAACGGGGGAGCATGACGTCGGCAGCCATGGCCTGTCGATAACGGCTGGCTCCACCGCTCCACCCCGCCTGCCCTGCGTTGGTGAGAAGACATCGGCCGAGGAGAGGAGGGGGGCCACCTGTGATACGCCAGAGATCTACCGACATTTCTTAGCATAATAAAAGCCGGGCAGGGACAGTTAGCTGTACTCATTTGTTCCGACCTGTAAGTAAAGCCTACGTCTCTGCAGGTGTTAGGGGAAGACTTATGGGCCCGGAGCTCCGTGTAATCTGACTGGTCTGAGAGTAAACCATATAACTGACAAGTTCATTGTCATCTCTTGCCTCCAACACAACACCCACAGGAATCACTGACCTAAGAACAGGTGGTCAAATTCCAACAATTGGCGCCCAACGTGGTTGGAGGGGGAGTTGTGTTGTGTGGTTTGGTCTTACTTTAGGCTGCAGTTCGATGCTCTGGGCTTCCACTACAGGCGCGCCTCTACAGATAATAAGGTAAGCAGAAACCTGTTTATTCAAATTCTGCTATTGGTCAATAACAAATTTGGTGGAAACCTGGTAGCATTGTGTCTGTGTGTCTGAGAATATTATTACGCTAGCAGGTGTGTTGACACAGTGTGTGTTTTGTGACATTATTGTGAAGTTTTGAGAAAACCGGTGTGTGTTCCAGTATACTGCGTGGTCCGGGACCACTAAGGGTCGGCGTACCCAACTGGGTGGAGGGCCGTAAATGTAACGCTCCATTCGGGTCCAGTGAAGGGCAGTACACTAAGCGCGGTGAGGGGAACGCTTCACTTGGATGCTTAACAATAGACAGGGTCTATTGCGCTAATTTTACTGGGTGGAGGGCCGTAAATGTAACGCTCCATTCCAGGTCCTGTGAAGGGCAGTACACCAGCTGGCGGTGAGGGGAACGCTTCACATGGATGCTTAAATAGACAGGGTCTATTTGATAACTTTCATTATTGCTCAAAATCCTTGCAACTATCAGTTTTGTATTTGTTTTTTTTGTTTTAATTGTTGTGGGAATAGAATGGAAGGTGAGTTGGACCGAGAATGTGAGGAGTGGGAAATGTGTGGGGGTCCCCCGAGGGTGTCAGAAAGTGAGTTGTTTGGTCTTGTGGAAGGTCAGGTTATGAGTAGCTTGGTAAGTCAGGATAAGAATAAAGATAGACAGATGGTACGTAAAACATGGGAAGTGTGTGATGGACAGAGTTGGGATAATATTGTGAAGGTTCAGAGTAAGTTCAGACAGGAGGAGGAAAAGATTATGAAATAAATAAGACAGGTGGAGGAGAAAATTGAGCAGGCGTCATTCTGGCAGAAGTCAGAACTTAAGAAGACGCTGAAAAAATTGGAAGATTCCAGGCGAATGATTCATTCGATGGGGATGGCAAGCTTGGCTTTGGCCGCCCCGTACATGACGCGGGAAAATCAGTCAAAGGCGAGAAGGGCCCTAGTGGTCACGCCATCGGCACCACCGCCCGATTCAAACCCTCCCAGTGGAGTCAATCCTACTCTAAGATTCCAGGGAGAAGTCGACATTAATGGGGAGGAGTTAAATAGACACGTTCCGACCCTACAACAAGCAAGGCGCCATCCCCCAACAGACATGGGCGACCCCGTGCCACAGGTTGGCGACCCGTCAGTGGAGACAGGCGGTGCGACTTCCTGCACGGGTGCGGCACAAAACATGTCCCTCATAGATTCGGCCAGACACAGTAAAAGCGTATCTAAGATTTTTAAAACGAATTGACATGTCTAATGTGTTGCCAGAAGGCAGTACCAGGCGCCGATATACTGCTGAGACGGATTACGGCAGGCGCTGGCGGAACGGGATACCCAATCGGAAGATGACATATCCCTAACGCCGTCTTCACCAGCCCCTGTGAGACGGGACAACACAGGGGCTCGATCTAAAACAGTTATGCCTTTAAAAGTTGACGTGGCGGGCCAGCACACGGTATACACACCTTTTACCATAACAGACATTGACGGCATGTGTCGTAAGTTGCCTCCACTAGCCCGTGGAGCAGACCCATGGATTGACGAGGTCTTGCGCCTCACAGCTGGCCTCAGTTTGGCCTGGGGAGACGTCCGCTGCCTGCTATCGGCATCTGCTTTGCCAGGTTGATTCAGCCAAATTATAGCGAGAGCTAGGTTGGGAAATGTGGCTGTACAGGAACCCTTTGGCCCCTATGCGCGAGTTTTGTTTGCTGTACTTCGTGAAGAGTATCCATCCGAAAACGCTACTGTGCCCTCCGCGTTGCCGTGGTCCGGCACAACCGATCCATCCATGTATTATGAGGATTGCGTCAGATGGTGGACGGAGGCCACGGGCGTAAACTTCCAAGACAATATTCCCATGACCACATTGTTTCGAGCAGCAGTGCTTGCTGGAATGCCACCATCAGTGGCAAAGAAATTAAAAGATGTTCCTAATCTGTCAGTCGAAACAGAAAAATCATACAAAGCGATCTTGTTGCACCACATGGGCAGGCACCGTGAGGAGGAGGACGAAAAAGATAAAACACAAAAGGATTTAGCAGCACAACTGTTGAAATTACAATTGGCTAAAGAACGAGAATTAACCACAGCTAAAAAGAAAGAGAAAAACATAATGTGGCAGGGGCGTGGTGGCATATCTAACCGAGGTGGGAGAAGGGGTGGACCGTCTCAGGGCTACACTGGCTGTTTCGTGTGCGGCGCTCTTGACCACTGGGCACGGGATTGCCTCACCTGCACTGGACAGTGGCCACCATCAGGACCACCGCAGTCGCTCCCACAACAACAGCAGCAGCAACCATGGGCTTATCAACCACCAGGCATGCAGTCACAAGGAGGCTCAAGTGGGCGGGTCGGCCCATTCCACCGACCTCAGCAACAGCAAGCGGCTTCTCAACCTCCCCTTGGTCAATACCACCAAGACCAGGACGGCGGTGCCAACTGGTTTGAACTTGATTGGTCGTGACATATTGACTGCTTCTAATGCTACTATTTTGTGCACAGACTCTGGTTTAACCCTGACGTTGCCAGATGGCACGACAGTGGACTGCAACAACCAAAGTACAGGAGGACAATACCTGCTCAAAGAACTGCCGGCAACCACAACAGCCGACATTTATTGGTGCCTTCTGACTCAGACTTCTTCACCGAGCAGTGTGGTGTCAGTCTATGAGACGTGGAAACCATGGATCCTGTCCAAGGCCACGTATATGCCCCCCACCACCCCGTTACATTGCACATTGTTTTACGACACACAACAGGATATGACATATCAGGAAGGTATGGAGTAGTGGTTAAATTCTTCTTGTCTTTTCGCAGGTCCTGAGGGGGTGGCGGCCAGCGTCTATTTTGTTAAGTTGGAACAGGCCTGGTACAAAGGCACCCCTGATTCGGCCACACATCTCTTTGGCTGTGGCCCCAGGACATGAACAACGGTCCTTGGGTCCCATGGTGAAACGGTTGTTGGCAGCTAAAGACTGGACGCCGCTCCCTGAGGTACCGCAGGTACAACACTCTCCCTCGGAGTCGGCGTATCATGTGGTGTGCCAATGCACAGACGTGTCCGTTGTTCAACATCGCTTGATTGACAGGTACAAGCTAAAAACACTGACAGATCACGAACTCTCCGGACCCATGTTGGACACTATCCCGGAGGGGGTGTGGTCCAACGGTCCATTTGACGTAGGTTTTTGTGAGTTGAAAGTATTTTGCTTTCACCTATCATGGCCAACGGTTCCAGTACACCCGCATGCCCCAAGGTTTCAAGAACATCCCTGGTTTGTACAATCATCATTTGGGCCAGGTGTTGTCAGTTTTGCAGCTTCCAGATGGATGGACGATCTCCTCCTCGCCACTGACTCTGCTGATTGTTGTTTGCAGGCCACAGAAGCCGTGCTGCTGTGCTTGTACGAATTGGGCTTCAAAGTCTCACGCAAAAAGCTACAATGCTGGAGGAAAACTGTCACCTTTCTGGGTCGTGTTCTCTCAGCTGCTGGCTACGCCATGTCGGACACCCATCGTGCGTCCATCCTCAGGCATCCCAAGCCTTCCACGGTGGGTGAAATGCTGTCCTTTTTGGGACTGTGTGGTTACAGTTGACAGTACATCCCCTGCTACGCGGAACGCACTGCACCCTTGAGCGCGTTAGTGCGTGCCAAGGGCTCTAAGCATGCCAACGCCAGGCTGGACTGGGACTCGGGGACTTCACTAGCCTTCGTGACCCTAGTTCAGTCGTTGGCCTCTGCTTTGGCTTCGCAGACAACCGTTGTGTACTCGTTACACCGCGGGGGTCGCGACTCTCATCCAAAAGACCACCCGGCCCCGGAGGATGTCTCATCTCTTTGGTCGCCTCGGCCTGCATTGGATGCAGCCCGTGAGGGGGGAGGAGGTGGTGAAGATGTCGCTGCCCTTGGCGATATCCCGAGCCCTGGGGGCTCCTCCTCCCCAACCAACAACTGAGGCGATTTCTGGATTAACTAACGCACACACACACACACACACACACTGATAGTTCAGCACCTGATTACACTGATACTGCACAACATACATGCAAGCGGCAAACTATATTACATGCCACTTAGGATAAGCTTCCTGGCTTTGTTTTGACATTTTTGTCATTAGCTATACTTCTTTATCTCACTCTGTGTTCTTTTTCGTCTGTAGGTGTGGTCGGAGGCCGAATAACTGCCACGGCGGTCCCAGACGGAATGGTGTCCACCAGTGCTTCTAAACGTTACAAGAGAGAGTTCCAGACGATTATAAATTAGTCAATCAGATTGCGGCAGGTTTTGAGTCAATTATCCCTTGGATCACCGTTAATAAAAATGTGGATTGCATCAAGTATGTGCATTACAATCTACAACGCCTCTCCAATCAGACCGAAGAAGGCTTCAAGGTGGTAAGTGAACAGTTGCGGGCCATGTCTTTGATGTCCTTTCAAAATCGTATCGCTCTCGATATGTTATTGGCAGGAAAACATGGCGTGTGTGCAATGATTGGTACGGAATGTACTTTCCACTTTCATCCCAAACATTACGGCACCGGGTGGTCGTTTGTCTCGTGCAATTGAAGGTCTCACAGCTTTGAATAAATGTATGAAATCATATGTCGATGTGGACACCAGCCCGTGGGACTCGTTGATGAGCTACTTTGGTAAGGGGAAAGAGTTGGCCTCCGGCATTATTATTACAGTTTTAGTGTTTCTTGTTTTGGCTGGTCTTTTCGTTTGTTCGTTGTCAGTTTGCTGTTGTCTCCCGTGTTCCAAGTGCCTTTTCCAGCTCATCCTGTCCAGGGTGATGGCGGCCGATGGGCGAGGTCAATACCAGTTGGCCCGCCTGCATCCACCGCCCCCACAGGGTGACCGGGTGCTTCTTCCCTAACTCTGATCCGGTATTTCACCTTGTGGCCTCTGTTGAGGCCATGAGGGGGATTGAAGGATTTCATATATGATCAAGTAGAACCAAGCAGCCTTGGGCAAATCAAAGGACACATAATCGCTTTCAGGCACATACAGTTCCGGAGCTCTCCTACACATCCACAATTTTGACTAACAACAGATAACGGGGGAGCATGACGTCGGCAGCCATGGCCTGTCGATAACGGCTGGCTCCACCGCTCCACCCTGCCTGCCCTGCGTTGGTGAGAAGACATCGGCCGAGGAGAGGAGGGGGGCCACCTGTGATACGCCAGAGATCTACCGACATTTCTTAGCATAATAAAAGCCGGGCAGGGACAGTTAGCTGTACTCATTTGTTCCGACCTGTAAGTAAAGCCTACGTCTCTGCAGGTGTTAGGGGAAGACTTCTGGGCCCGGAGCTCCGTGTAATCTGACTGGTCTGAGAGTAAACCATATAACTGACAAGTTCATTGTCATCTCTTGCCTCCAACACAACACCCACAGGAATCACTGACCTAAGAACAGGTGGTCAAATTCCAACAACTTTTAACTGTTTTGTTTGTCACTGTTGTTGTTATGGGAATTCTTGTTGCTGCTGTTTTTGTCTCTCTCTCTACTGCCCCACCCCCCCACCCCACCTTTCTCTTCTTCTTTTCTGTTGTTCTTCTTGCTCCGGTCCGGTCGCTCCAAATGCGCATAAAAAAAACATCAAATAACGGCAAAAAAAAATAAAAGATTGTCTGGCTCTCTGGTGTGGGTTTTCATAAGGCCCATGACCCACAGTTGGTTCAGTGTTCAATTTTCTTCAGTGCATAATGGGTGGTTGTCCAACCATTGGAGAACTTTGCCAGGTCATCCTTGAGGCGGGGCAGGAAGGCGTAGTGGAGGCAAAACAAGTGGACACTGTTGGAGATGTCAAGTAATCCATCTTCTTCCAGGTCATGTAGAACTTTATAGTTGACTTGAATCACAGCCATCCACACAGCTCTCTACAAACGCTCAATTCAGAAATGTTCAATAAAAATGTTAATCTTTAATCTATACGTAAATACTAGTACAAGTACAAGTTAGTAGGTTACACACTATTGCATTACTTTACGCCTTTTGTAGAGCTTCAACTCTTGCATCCAAGCACATACTGCTGTCCCTTCAAGGATGGTGGCACAGCAGGAGGCTATCTGTAACCTGGGTTTACGAACGGTGTCGGAGGAAGTCATTCTTGATCAAAGCTCCCCCTTCATGGGACAGGAGACATCAGGAGTTCCCACCAAATGGTTGACCCTCGGAGGTTATCTAGCATGGGTGCGATAAACCATGCCAGAAGAATGTAGGTTAGGTTAGTGTAGGTTAACCCCCATACATGAGGGCGGCATCGGGGGAGTGGCAAGAATTTCTCCTTTCTCTTGTAAGGTAATTAATTTGCGTGCTATCGAGTATAAGAGTTCCCGCCAAAAGGCCACTCTTGGCCAGACACCTACAGACCGCCACGCATACGTGTGTTGTCTGACCCCTTTGGTTTGCAAAGGTAATAAAAACTGCCAGAGTTCTGTATTTATTTCAGGCATTCCATTTCCTACTCATGATGATCGAATTTTTTTCCGCAACACCATCCCCACCACCAAATATGACAATGTTGTACCTGTTGTAAAAAAACACTAAGCAATCAGAGACGTAAACTGTGCGTTGTGTTAGATATTAAACATTCTCTGAATAATCCTGAACTACATTAAATACACTGGTGAGCAGTATACAACTGTATGCAAAAATAACTACTACACATTCAAGTCAGAAATCACACTAACCTTTTTAGTTTGTGATTGCTGTCTTTTTGGACAAGTGACAATGGTCCTTTGACAGAATAACTTCATCGCACTGTACACCCCATACGTGTCAGTCGTGACAGTACACCAACAGAGTCAATTCTGTACATACAGCCCTTAATTCTGTGCTACTGTGATGGCCCTCAGATTGCAGGAGTGCTTTGATAAGTCTGTATCCTGCATGAGGGAATCTGACTTTAATACCAGCAACTTTATAGTCCAGGTTTTCATCTGACATTGAGCTAAACAATGTTTTTGTTGAAATGCCATTTTCCTTCATTCTTCAGAAGACTGTAGCCTCGCTAACTCCAAATAGGCTGGCTACACATTTTATTGGAAGAGGTATTTCCAAAAGACAAGAAAATCAACAGATAACTTTCATTTCTCCTTGTACAACAGTGTACAAAATTGGACATTGATCCGCTTCAATTGCAACACGTGCAAGTCTCTCTAATTCCGTAAGACCCTGTGTTATGGCGGTAGGTATATCCAGGATTTGGGATGCTGCATCAATTAGGACGTATTGTTGATTGCAGACATATTCCAAGTAGTCAAAGTCAAGAGAAGATTTTCCAAGTAGCCTCTGTAGTCTGTTTTTAAGACATTCAAGTATGCTATGTCGTAGAGTTTCCTAGAATGTCAAAAACATTGACATTGTATTAATACAATATATTAATACATGTGGTGTCTGTGCACTAGACAGTAACCACAACCTGTCGGATGCTGACGTCACTATTTAACTTCCCCCAACACCATTTATATTAATCGTTACACTCCAAGCCTTAAAGGAACAGTAACCCCTCACAATCCACACACTCATGTATGAACATAACATTTTGCCCCTCCCCTGGAACAAACATCAATGACCCCGCCCACTCAATTACCCATGACATAGTCACCCTGCGAGATTGGTGGGCCCTGGCTCGCTGTGGGCGCACTGGCTGGTCATTCACACCCAGTGGCTCCCCACCACCCTTGTGGTGACATTCAGGTCCAGTCTGACACTCAAGAACTGCTGCTGGAGTTGGACATGGAGAAGGGTTCACTGGAGCTGGAACATGTTTTAGGCGATTTACATGCCAACGGCACCCATCTGCCAATTGGAAGGTTGTTGCGCCCAGTTGTCGATCCACCCGACGTGGCTCCGACCAAGTAGGTTCCCAGCTTGTTCTGGCGGTTGGGGTATTTTACCCGCATTCAGTCCCCTGCTGACAGAGAGGGAGGCTGAACTCTTTTGTACAGGATCTGGCCCCGCCCTCAAACAGTCAAGCGGTTGCCTCAGTTCCCGGCCAATCATGAGCAAAGCTGGAAACTCCCCTGTCGTGGTGTGCTTGGATGCCCAGATGTTCAGAAGGGTTTGGTTTAGCGCTTCGCTGAATGTCAGCCCCTGCCCCAGACAGGCCCTGATTCTATTCTTCAGTGTTTTATTTAGCCTTTCCACCCCGCCATTGCTTTCAGGGTGGTACACGGCCGTTCTAATGTGCCTGATGGATCATTTTGTCAGGAACTCTGCAAACTCGGCTGAGGTGATCTGGAGACCGTTGTCCGTTGTGATGACCCTGGGCAAGCCCCAACGACAACAGCTTATCCAGTCGGCCTGTAATGGTGGGCGTGGTGGTGGAGCTTAGTTCAAACTTAGTTTAGTAGTTAGTTCACTTTGAGTGCAAGTTTGAGTTCAGGCGCTCCATGAAGCTCCCCGCAAAGGTCGACCTGAATGTGCTCACATGGCGCTGCAGGCCATGGAATTGGAGTGAGCGGTGCTGTGGCAAGCTGCCCTGTTTTCCCACTCAAAAGGCAAAAGGGGTAGGAGTCCTTTTTGGTGACCTTGTTCAGGGGCCTGTAATCCACACAAAAGTGCATGCTTGAGCTGTTCTTCTTGAGCACCTTCACAACAGCGGAGGCCCACAGGCTGTCGGAGGGCTCTATTATGGGCTTTGAGCATCTCGTCCAGCTCTCTGTCTGCCGCCTCCTGACGGGCTAGTGGCATGCGGCGAGGGCGCACTTTAACGGGCTGAGCATCACCCGTGTCAATGGTGTGCTCCACCAGGTGAGTTATGCCCACATTGTTGTCCTCCAGTGCAAAAATGTCCTTATAGTCCAGCAGCAACTGCCATAGCCTCTGCTTATTGGCCCAGATGTCTCTTACTGCAGTGGTCTGCTTGTCCTCCCCTTGCCGCAGTTCCTGTGGTGGTGCTACTGCTGTCTTTATGGTGCTGGCTGTCACAGTCGAGCGTGCCATGGATGATGTCAGCTTCACCACTCCTTCACCCCGTCCACACTTAGCATCTCTCTTTTTCATGCCAGCTCCAGAGCCTCACTCAGTGTGCCGGGTTGCTCCAGCTGGGTCTGGATACATAGCTCTTTGGCTTTTGGCTCTTTTTTATTAAGGTCCAAAGAACAAGGATTCCTAACAAGGGCTAATGTCGCAGCCATAACCGATGCCTACAACTACCTAACATGCAGGTTCTGCCTCACTTCCTGTCCGTCACCCCTTTTCCTTCCCAACTATCTCTCCATGGCAACACATGCGCAAATACAACACATAACACATAATCCCCCTAAGGGTCATTACAATACAATCATGCACGATGTTTACACTTTTAAGAAATAAAGTACCACTACTTTTATTAAATGTATTTATTTAGAATATGTACAACCAGCTATAATTTATTGGAAGACGCTTTTAGCAGCCAGTACAATGACTGACGTGATTGATTGTTAGCTAGTTAAAGCTACCGCTACGTCTTTTAGCTTCTTAGCCACACCACTTAATGCTTCACCAAAATAACATTATCCAATTGCAAATGAGTTGAAATGTTGCCCAAGTTCTCATATTCATTGTACATAAGCATCCACATTTGCTAATTGATTGAATAAAAGTCTCACAACTTCTACGGACGCCATGTCTGCCCGCTTTGCTCACCCTCCAAATGTAGTTTGGTCTAAAGATGCCGTTGAACCCAGGTCCCAGGTAGCGATCGGCGATTGTCTCAGATCTATTTGGAATACATTTACATTTTAAAATGGCAAAACTTGCACAACTTGGATTTAGTAATATATTTTGACATATAGGACTCTCTTATGAACAAATTCATAATAACCGATACAAATTGCAAGATGATAATAAATACATAAGTTTAAAAAAAAGCAAAATAAATACATAACGGAATAAAAAACAATAAACAAACCCATATTGGATGTTGTTGCACTTTAATATCCCTAGATGGCATTAGTGTTTTATATGACACAAAGAGACAAGTTCATCTCTTCAAAGAGCGATCTTTGGCTGGTGACGTAAAAGTAGAATGGTCGGGAAGTGTGCGCTCCCACCAAGGACTGTAAAGTTAAGGTAGGATTAATTTTCTTCACCTTCACCGCAAACCATTTGAACAGCATGGAGTTGAAAGTCCGCCAGAGTGCAAAAGAGGTGGCCACACACACACATATATACGTATATATATATATATATATATATATATATATATATATATATATATATATATATATATATATATATATATACACAAATATTTACAAATCTGGTTATTTTTCAAGACCATTAAGAACAATATAAATTTGATTTAAAAGTATTTATATTATATGTACGTATATTTGAAGAATTTGCAATTTGCACAATGCAACGTTTATGTCAGCAATGGCATTGTTAATACATTTTCAACCATTCATTTTCCACGCTGCTTATCCTCACTAGGGTATGCTGAGGCCTATCCCAGCTGTATTAACCCTGGACTGGGTTAATACATTTGAAAGACTATAATCATCACTGACTTTTCAGCTAATCACCTAGAGAAACAAATTAGTTTAAAGATATACTGTGCGGGAGTCCCATACAATAAACACACAAGTCCAATATTCTGTTTATTTACAACAACCGGTGTTATGAATCAATAACATTTTTATCACACATACCTGTCTTTGTTATGGGGGAACGTCAAAAATGACAAATCTGGTCTTTTGAACCGACTATTTGAGCAATTAATGACTGAGCAATGTGCAGAGGGGATGTTTTTAATGTAAATTTTCTGGATTCTGCACTCTAAAATGGCGGCCAAACCCACCCGTGGAATAATACGGAAGCTGTTTCCAGGTGGTCTCTCTTATTGTATAATCTCCTTGCTCTTCACCGGGAGATTCGACGGACAGCCTTGTCCTGGCCCGGTTATCCGTCAGTCCATTGCAAGTTGTCCACAGGACCGGATTCTTCGAGACATGACGCAAAATTTGCTGAACGACTGAAACGTGCGAACTTCATGTTCGGTAAGTTTGCAGCAGCTTGGCGGTTAGCAGCGAGTACAGTATTGAGTGAGACGCTATGAGTTAGCAACCAGCGCGGGTGTTTTTGTTAGCAGCTGACTACTTGCTAAAGCAGTTAGCATTTCGTAAGCAGTTAGAAACAAGTTGCTGTTCAGCCACAAGTCAAAACTTGCTGACTATAGCGAGGCTTGCGTATTTCCGACCAATGTCGCTGGCGTTAGTTTCCGATTCGACTGGATTAATCTACAGACCTCAAGGGGATTTTCTGCGGAGCGATTTTAGTGGGTTAGCTAGCTGTATTCAGTAGGAAGACTTGCGTGTTCAGCGAGGGTAGTTTTCTTTTAAAGCAACTGCATCACCATGGTAACTTAGGCGAAGAACTATGTTCTAGCCTTGACTAGGTTGTGTCCGGCTTTCATTTTAAAATGGACTACGAAAGAGCCACCGTTTATTGATAATAGGGACATGGATGAAAAAAGAGCGTTCTCTGATATTAACCAATCTATAGGTGAGATGAAATTTCAGCCGAGGGAATACATTAGATATGGTCATTCCAGCACCAGAAATAAAATATTTATTTCTCTTTCGGCTTTTCCCTTCAGGGGTCGCCCTGCAAATAAATCGCTTCCATCCAACCCTGTCATCTGTCTCTTTCACACTAACTACCCTCATGTCCTCCTTCACTACATCCATAAACCTCCTCTTTGGTCTTCCTTTATGCCTCCACCTGGCAGCTCTAAACGCAGTATCCTTCTATAATTATAATATGTTCACTATCTCTCTTCTGGACATGTCCAAACCATCTCAGTCTGGCTTCTCTGACTTTATTTCCAAGGCTTCTCATGTGTAATGTCCCTCTGATGTACTCGTTCCTTATCCTATCCATCCTGGTCACTCCCAATGAGAACCTCAGCATCCTCATCTCTGCTACCTCCAGTTATGCTTCCTGCCTTTTCCTCAGTAGCACTAGACCAAACAACAAAGGGCGGAATCACCACAGTTTTGTATACCCTTCCTTTCATTTTAGCTGAAACTCTTCTATCACACATCCCGTCTGACATACTTGTCCACCCGTTCCACCCTGCCTGTACACGCTTCTTTACCTCCTTTTCAGAGTCTCCATTGTTCTGAACTGTTGACCCACAGTACTTAAAATTCTCCACCTTCTGTATCTCTTCTCCCTGTAACCTCACTCTTCCACTTTGTCCCTCTCATTCACACACATATAGCCCAGCTAATCTTCATTCTTCATTCTTTTCCAGGGCAAACCTCAACTCTCACTACAAATCACAATGTCATCTGCTATCATCATAGTCCATGGAGATTCTTGTCTAACCTCATCTATCAGTGCCTTCATCCTTTTCAATGCTCTTCTCACTTCCTGTTGCTACTTCCTGGTCCTCAACACCTCTTATACTCTTCCTCCTCTCTTGTTTTCCTCATACATCAACTCTTTAAAGCACTCTTTCCATCACCCTATTGACATCTGTCAGTACACTTCCATTCCTATCCTTGACCACCCTAACCTTTCCATCTCTGTCTCTCTGCCTTGTCAACCTATATAGATCTATTTCTCCCTCCTTCCTGTTCAACCTAGCGTACAAGTCATCATAGACCTCTTTTTTGGCCTTTGCCACCTGTACCTTCACCTTCGGATTCATCTCTCTGTACTCTTGTCTACTCTCTTCAGTCCTGTCCATGTCCCACTTTTTCCGCTGTATTTATGCTCCTCCTCATTCCACCACCAAGTCTTGTCTGCTTTCTTTCCAGATGACACACCAAGTACTCTCCTACCTGTCTCCCTGATCACATTTGCTGTAGTTTTCCAGTCATCTGGAAGCACCCCCTGACCATCTAGAGCCTGTTTCAACTCCTGCCTAAAAATCCTACAACACTCTTCTTGTTTCAGCTTCTACCATTTGGCCCTCTGCTTTGCCTTTGCCCTCTTCATCTTCCTCACCACGAGGGTCATTCTACACACCACCATCCTATGCTGTCTGGCTACACTTTCACCTACCACTACTTTGCAGCCACTGATCTCCCTCAAATTACAGCGTCTACAAAAGATTTACTCTAGCTGTGTACTCCTACCTCCACTCTCATAGCTCTCATGTCCTTCTCTCTTCTGGAAGAAAGTATTCACTACAGCCATTTCCATCCTTTTGGCAAAGTCAACCACCATCTGTCCTTCTGCGTCCCTCTCCAGAATACCAAACATTACCATCACCCCTTCATCATCTCTATTTCAATTAAACCAGAAATAAAATTCAATATGAAATATTAATCATTTATGTTTGCAGATTTAAATGTCACAGCTAGGAGTCTTTGCCTGAATACTCAGCCTGTTAGTCTGCTTATATTGCAATATTTGCTGGAGGAATAAACACTCTCAGGCATTAATCACCTGCATTTAAACCCTTGTTTTATTATATAATGGAGGAAAAAAGTCGCCATGCAAATACTGCCATTTAGTGGTCACAACATGATACAAATCATGAAAACCAAAAGTTGTTGCTTCAATTTATTTATTTTATTTTATCTTTTATTTTTATTTAAGTGTTAATGTGTCAGGTGTGCAGTGTCAACCATTGAAAAATGAAAAGTTGAGTAGGGAGGTATATACAGGGTAGTTAATATAATATATAATAGTCAGTACACATTCACATGTTGAATTTCCAGCGGTCACCCCACGCCCTAGTGCAGGGGTGCTCATTAAGTCGATCGTGATCTACCGGTTGATCGCGGAGGTGGTACTGGTCGATCGCTGGTCGATCGCGGCGTGACATTAAAAAAATATCATCCTAGCATCAATGCTGTCACTTGATTGATATATAGGGCAGCCATTCAGATGACAACTGAATGTTGCCCTTCGGGTGACCAATCAAATCAAACAACGTCTCTAAGTGCAGCAGAACTTACGATGTCAGCCTATCATCCATCCCCGTTACTTGATTGACATACAGGACAACCAGTCAGATGACAACTGAATTTTGACCTTTAGGTCACCGCTCATGCGTAAACAACGATGCAAAGTGCTAAGCTAGTCTGCGAATAGCGTCAGATTTTAAGCCCTCGCTAAAGTTTATGGTCACTAAAATGAGTGAAGTAGCTGGACCAAGTAAAAAGGCAAAAACATATCACTTCCATACGGAATGGGAGGTGGACTTTTTTTTCACAATGTCTTTTTCGAAGTGCGTTTGCCTGGCTAACCTGGCTATCAGCAGCTACTGTCCGGACTATGCATCCCTGGCTGATTCAATTCAGTGCAAGTCATCAAAGTAAACTCAGGTAATTACAAAAAATGTTAATAGTTAATTATGTGTGTTTTGCAATATTGGCTCATTTGGTTATGTAAGGTACATCAACATACATTGTACGTACAAATAATCCTCAATACATTTGAAAATAGATGTTTTGCATTTTTGTAGTGGGTAGATCATTTTGACTCGGTCATTTTAAAAGTAGCTCGCATGCTGAAAAAGTGTGAGCACCTCTGCCCTGGTGGATGCTTTTAGCAGTCATAATCTTGAGGGAACTCCTCATAGCGCTCCATAATAAATACATACTGATTTTTGTAAAATATACCAGTCAAGATGGCTAAAATTTTTACCAGAAGTAGAAAAATGAGGTGAAACGGCAACTTTCTTTTTAACACACACTTAGCACAATGCCAAAAGCCGCACTTGACAAAGTAAGTTGATAACCATCGTTGCAGGACCAATTGAGTCTGATTGAGGTTTTGCCTGGGTTTGGAAGCACTTTCGCCGTATATGATTTGTGATTTCTGTTTGTGATCGTGCAATTAAGGTACAACATACAGAAATTAATACCTTTTTATAACATTTTCACAACAAAGTGCTTTTATGAAGATTGCTAGTGGTTTTGTAACAGCACCAGGTCTAACATGGAATAGGGACCAACGAAAAAAGTCTACATGTGCCTTTATGGCATTTCCACAAATAACATAAAGGTTTCAGAAAATGCAATAATTCGTGTCAGTGTCTTACCGAAAATATCTCACAATTGTTCACATGAAGAAGTGTCACAGAAAACGGCAAGTTGGAAGCCAACTTCAGCGTCGTGTAGCACCACTCGTCAACAGCGTCCAACTCAAATGGCCATAACTGTTATTTTTATCAGCCAAAATTCAGGATCGGCGGCCGATCCCATATTTATGTAGATTGGATAATGTCGTCTTCCGCCACAACATCGGGCCAATCCATTTGTCAGGGTTACACACCAACGTGCTGGGTGCTGCAATGGGCCTCAAAGTTGGTTTCCACTGGACTTGTGCCACCAGCATGAATTGGCTTTGTAGGTACAGCGGTATTACCCCCTCATTCTGCCTGGGCGGTCATGTTGCAGGGAGCTTGCATAGGAAGTGCTGCTCAAACCGCTAATTCTGTGGAGCGGCAATAAATTACTATTGCGTTGAAGAAACTATTTTATTATTTTTAAAATCCCTTCTTGTATAATTTTCTAAAGTTTGACAGTGAAGATGAATAGCTGCAAGGGTAGCGCAGGTTGTGTTGACATGGGTAAATCATGCAAGCTGCACTCCATCGCTTGATATTGAACTGCAGATGGAGTCCATGGAGATTGATACCCCGGAAGAGATCATCTCAGATTCTGGCAGCAGCACTGAAGTGGACGAAGATGATGACAGTGATGAGAGAGCGCTGGCGGCGTCTCGTCAGCAGCCGAGACTTCCTGCCACTTGGGCTTTCAGTCACAGAAGGACAGGCCGTGGTGCCTCACGCAGAAGGCTCAGGTATGGTGAAGTCCTTCAGCATGCTACAAAAATCTATAATGCCGATTATAGATAACATATAAACCCTTTGTTCCTAAAATTGCAATTATTAACTTTGGCTGATCTGGTAAAATATCCATCCATCCATCCATTTACTACCACTTATCGTCACTAGGGTCGCGGGCGTGCTGGAGCCTATCCCAGCTGTCTTTGGCGAGAGGCGGGGTTCACCCTGGACTAGTAGCCAGCTCAGGATCATCACAGGACACATATAGACAAACAACCATTCACACTCACATTCATACCTTTGGACAATTTGGAGTCGCCCAATTAACCTAGCATGTTATTGGAATGTGGGAGGAAACCGGAGTACCCGGAGAAAACCCATGCATGAACGGGAAGAACATGCAAATTCCACACAGAGATGCCAGACGGTGGAATTTAACTCGGGTGTCCTAGCTGTGTGGCCTGCACGCTAACCACTAGCTCACCGTCCAGCTTTCAAACAGCTAAAATTATGTTTAAAGCAAACATTAACCTGCTATTCCAAAATGCAATACAATTCTTCTCAAGAGAGGGGGAATCTGACCAGAGGGGGAAAATAGTAATTTTAGACAAGTAAGGAACCAGAACCTTCTCTTTTGAGCCTAAATATATTGAGGATGAGCAACAGGTTGTCAGGCGCAGGTTATCAGGTTCCCCTTCACCCCCTTAGCGCTGGTGCTAAATGTTTCTCGGATAACCGTATAATGAAAAAAGGCACTTACAATGTCCACGAGAGTTGGGTGATATGGACCTGATGATATTATTGGAATGTATCACGATATGATGATAAAAACAATAAAAAATTTTAATTCAGTGGAGTCTTGTATGAAGAGTTACAAACCTTACGCCATATAATGAAATACATTTTGTCTGAAATTGTAAAGCGCATTTATTTATTGGTAAAAAAACGTTTCTAACGGGATGTCAGCCTCTGCACACATTGCTACTAAATCTGCAACAAACTGTTAATGCCTGTGTTTGTGATGAAGGAAGATGTAGTCACCCATGCAATTCCAACACAGGCATGGGGCAAATGGTGCTCTTATTTTGAAGGATGGTCATAGAAGTGTGTGTGTGGAGAATGTGTGTTTACAGCTAAGACGAACTGCTTAAAAAAAACAAACATGCTTCTCTTAATTTTTTTCACTCCCAATCTGCACAAATTTCAAAATAAAATTACAGTTGTCTTTTAACACCCCACCGCTTGTTTTGCTGTGCCAGACAGGGCCTCCGAGTGCACTATTCCAGCCAGACTGCATCGCCCTCCAGGGGGTTTCCAGACTTCCGGTTGCGAGCACCTGCCGCCACTGTAGTCGACTCACAGTCCAGCAGCACGGAGGTCAGCGAGTCAGAGGAAGAAAGACCAGCCATGCAAGCCGCTCCTGTGGAGACCGTGGAACCTGAGCCCCCCATGAACCCTCACCTCAACAACGCTAATGACACACATGTACAAGAAGGAACAGATTCCAACCGTTGTGAGTGAGACCGCCAGTGCCTTTTTTATTTCAACATGGCATCACATCAACTTTCATTCTTGTTCTTTTTGTCTTCAGCAGCAGAACAACCTCGCAGCATCCAGGTAATGCCACTTGATCAGATCAGATTCAATCTTTTATTGAGGGATATGAGTTTGGAATGCAAATCTCTCTGCAAGTCTATCAGCAGATAGTCTGTAAGTAACTACTTCAATTAATCATTGAATCAGTCTCCTGCAGTGATGGTGTACAAAAGCAAATAACCACTGGTGCCTCTATAAAAAAAAATCAATGCCATCTAGGAATGAGCAGTTTCCTGGTCTCAAGGTATGCCATGGTATGAAAAAGTCACGGTTTTAAAAATGCTAAAATAGTCCGTCATACAATCGTGCGGTATGAGAGAAAGTGGCAGTTAGGGTTGTCACGATAACACATTTTGCTGGATGATAATTGTCCAACAAATTATTGCAGATGAACAATAGTATTGTCAAATTTAAATAAAGGGCCCATCCCATTGCCAACGAGTTTTTTTCCAACGAGTTTGATTCCTCGGTCATCTCTGTGGAGTTTGCATGTTCTCCCCGTGCATGTGTCGGTTTTCTCTGGGTACTCCAGTTTCCACCCACATTCCAAAAACATGTATGCTCGGTTAATTGGCGACTCCAAATTGTCCATGTGTGCCCTGTGATTGGCTGGCAACCAGTCCAGGGTGTAGCCCACCTCTTGTCTGAAGACAGCTGGGATAGGCTCCAGCACCCCCATGACCCTTGCGAGGATGAGCGGTAGAAAGTGAATGAATGTTCGAATTAATTATTTGTATAAAAAAAAAAAGTAATTATTCGTGCCGTTCTGAATAACATTCGTGTTCGGCCCCACCACCACTGCGGTGACTGTTTTCTCATTTATGTAACTTTACTGACACCTAGTAACCAGTGTAGAATACTACATATCACAATTACGAATAGTCTGATTATGCTGTCAATGTGTGAAATCACCCGATACCAATACAGATCACATGGATTAACTGTCAAATTTTAATTTGTTTTGTGATGAGGTGCCCTATGGCAGTGGTCAGCAACCCACTGCTCCAGAGCCGCATGTGGCTGCCTTTGTAAGGCTCAAGTAACACCCGAATGGGAAAAATACGCAGTTTTATAATGAGTTTTTTAAAAATCAGACTTTCTGTGAGACCCTAAAGGAATCCTGACTAACTAGTGATTGGATGAGCTCGAGAAATTGAGGCAAAGCGGGTGTTTGGCTGCTTGCTTCGGTTGGGATGTTACAGGTCTTCCCCCAACACGGTAAACTAACCATGAATATATATACCCCCCGCCCCCCTTCAGACGTCAGGTTATGTTTTGCGGCTCCAGTCTGTCCTTTAGTGAGCATTGGGGGTGAAATGGCTCTTTTAATATTAAAGGTTGCCGACCCCTGCCATATGGGGAGAGGCTCTGACTACCAGGGTGATTATTGTTGCCCATTCAGTTTTGTGGCCTTGTTGTTGAACCAATGTTGGAAACCACCTTCCAGTCGTTCACTGTCATGGTCTCTCTGTCAGCCACCTGTCCTGCCTCACCCACCGTCCTACAGTGAGGAGGGCGAAGGTGACACCTGCAGCATCTGCTTCGAGGCGTGGACTGCGGCAGGAGACCACCGCATCGCTGCTCTGCGCTGCGGACACCTCTTTGGCTTTACCTGTATCCAGCGGTGGCTGACTGCCCAGCGCTCTGCCGCCAAATGCCCGCAGGTCTGTCAGGTGGCAACTTGACGTCACACATGTCTGCACATTCTTCACTCTCTTGTACTTTTTAATGTGCAGTGCAACAAGAAGGCCAAGCGCTCCGACATCTTGCTGCTCTACGCTCCAAAGCTGAGAGCCATGGACAACAGTGAGCATGAGAGCCTAAAGAAGTGAGTAGACCTATTTTAACGTTTTTTCCAGACTATAAGTCACACTTTTTTCATAGGTTGGCTGTTCCTGCACTTATAGTTCAGAAAATACGGTATATGCTTCACAAGTTAACTTTGTTTTTTTGTTTTTTTTACTTGATGTGCATGTGTGTCTACGTGCAGGTCCCTGGAAGAGGAGCAGTCTCTGAGGAGGAAGGCTGAACTGGAATCAGCTCAATACAAACTCAAACTACAGGTGGTTAGCAACAAGTATGGACAAGCACAACAGGAACTCCAGGTTTTCTTCCAGGACTCCCTGCAGCCTCATTTCACATGTCTCTACAAATGTTAGGAAACCACTCATGGACACATTGTGGTCATTCCTTGTTTTGTAGGAGCTCAGAGCTCAGATGGCACCAGCTGGGCGGGGCTCAGCTGCCGTCTCCTACCCTTCCTCCTCCTCGCTCCACTGTGGCCCTGACCGTCCCAAGGTGCCGCTGTACAGCTTCTTCGATGCAGTTCTGGTGTCTCAGAATGGAGGCTGCAGAGTTTTGTCTTACTGCGAAGCCCTGAGCGGCCTGCTGGCCTCGCAGCCTTCGCCTCACGCAGCACTCGTGCCTGGTGAGATCCCCGGTCTGGTCTAACTGGCTGTCAATGGAACGTTAACAAGATTGGGAGTTGAGGTCCCGGTCCCTTTTTAGACTAACACAGGAACCCTTGTATGCTTTTCATCAGGCTGGGGCGTGAAGAAAGTTAGCCTGGCCAACCTTAAATCCAGCCAGTACATTCCCATCCACAGCAATCAGATCAGAGGTCTGTGTTTCAGCAGAAAGAACGACAGCCTGCTGTTGTCGGCCGCTCAGGACTGCACCATCAAACTCACCAGGTGATGACCTACACTAGCAGCCTCTAGTACTAATGGTCCAACACATTTGAAAATGTGTTGCCCAATGATTTAATGATTTAAACAGAAAACTAAATTTAAAAACCAGCAATGGAAAAATCAGTACTAATTGTAAAAAAAAAAAGTCAAAATATGAATAGAAAAAGTTGTTAGCCAAACAACGTAGTTTTACAATAACATAATTTTATGAGGAAAAATAATGCTTAGATTGGAGAAAAAGTTGGGTTATGAGAATAAGGTAAAAATATTGAAAATTCAGTAGGAATGCTCTGATCAGGGTTTTATGCTGCCGATTCAGATACTGATCACCCATGAGTGAAATCGGCTGATAGTGATACTGATCACATGGACTAACTGTACATTTTGAATTTATTTATGTTTGGTGCTATTGGCCAGGGGTGCCGTATAAGGGGGAAAAGTTATGACAATTCCAAGGTCACCTGGATGCCAGGGAGCCCACAAAAAAAAAAAAAAAAGGGGGGGGGGCCTAACAGGCATGCGGCGATCCGCATATCGACCTTGTGTTCTGGCTTTCCCTCACTTGTGACCCCGACCTACTACACCTGGGGCAGGACTTCATTCCTAACCCAGAGGGAGCACTCCACCCTTTTGAATATGCACCAAAGCTCTGCCGGAGGCGAGAGTTGAAGACTTGACGAACTGCCAGATGTTCCCACCACACTCTCACTACATGTTCGGGTCTACCGGGTATGTCCCCCTTCCGCCCTCACTATCTAGTCCAATTCATTACCAGGTGGTGATCCGTTCAGCTCAGCCCCTCTCTTCACCTCTGTGTCCAGAACATGCGAACGCAGGTCTGATGATACGACTACAAAGTCATTATAGACCTGCAGCCTCGGGTGTCCTGGTGCCAAGTGCACTTACGGACAGACATTCTTGTGTTCGAACATGGTGTTTAGTTATGGATAAACATTGGTTCGCACAGATCGGGGAGGCCATTCCTCCCAATCATGCCCCTCCAAGTTGCATCATTATCATTATCACTATCACCAGTTGAGGTGCTCTCCAGCATCGCCCTTATGGACTCCAGCAGAGTAACAGTGTTTACATACTGTAATAAGGAAAAAAAATCTGCGAACACTATCTGTCAAAATGAAATAATAGACCCATATATTAATTATTTATCAATGAAAATGGTGGGAATTATCAGGGGTGGCCAAACCTGTGCATACAACTGTATAACTTCTGAGTATACCTACATGTTGCTTTGCAAAATCAAAATGGCATCTTTTTTTTCTCACTATGTGGTGCTCGCTTGGGAAAGTCTGGGCACCCTTGCATGTACTTCACTTTGTCATTGCCTGTGTCGCAGCCTGCTGACCAGCACAGTGGTTCAGACTTACAATGCCGGCAAACCCGTGTGGAGCTGCTGCTGGTGTTTGGATAACACCAATTATATCTACGCCGGTCTGAGCAATGGGTCGGTTCTGGTCTACGACATAAGAGACACCAGCATGCATGTCCAGGAGCTTGAGCCGCTCCGCTCCAGGTCCGTGCATTGTTTAACATCGAACAATGGATGTCTGGCATCATACCCCCACCCCCAAACATCTTTCAATATTTCTTAGGACTCCAGTTGCATCTCTCTGCTACATCCCTAAGGCAGCGTCCAGCTCTTTCCCGTGTGGTGGCCTGATCGCTGGCTCCCCAGGAGGCGGCTGCTTCTGGGAACAGGTTGGCGAGAGCACGTACAAGCCGCACATGCTGCCGCTGGAGCCAGGAGGCTGCACCGACATCCAGGTGGATACGGAAAGCAGGCACTGCCTGGTCACCTACCGACCCGGTGAGAACCCTGCACCATCGCACAGCCTCTTATCTTTATATCTCTTAACGGTGTTTATGCTGACTGTCTACAGGACGCTTCAACCCAACTCTGCGCTGCGTCCTAATGGCTTTGACCCGAGCACCCCAGGAGGACCTCAACCAGCCGCCCAGCTGCTCCTGCTCACCCGTGCAGACGTTCAGCGCTGGCACATCATGCAAATTTCTCACCAAGAACGCCATCTTCAACAGTCCGGATGGAGGCGGAGCCCTGGTGTGTGCTGGAGATGAGGCATCCAACTCCATGATGGTACAAATTGTGCGTGTGTGCGTGCGTGTGTGCGTGCGTGTCCTAAAACTTCACCTCCTGAACTTCCCCCTCAGGTGTGGGAGGCAGCCAGTGGCACTCTGCTCCAGAAGCTTTCGGCCGACCTCCCGGTGTTAGACATCACTCCGTTCCAGGTGAATGGCGAGCACTTCCTGGTGGCGCTAACAGAGAAGATGATGAAGCTCTACAAGTGGAAGTGAAGGAAGGCGGCTCGCGGGAACAGAATGTCGCTAAACTGTTTACATAGCAGAAGTCATAGAATATTTTCAAGTATTTTTCAGTTATTTTATTTTGAAATAACCTGGGGACCTTTGACCATCATAGCAGTTTTGCCTGAAACTACAAATTGCCAAAAACAGTCGCTGATTGTTTTTGTGTACAGGGCTTCTATACTTATTATGTTATGTGAGATGAGGCGCCAGGTCTACTGGGTTCATCACAACACATGTACATTTACCTTTTACAGTTTTTAGTGCGAGAGAGAGATTTTCATTGTGCTTCTGCAGACACACAACTGAATTGTCAGATTCAGTGGCCTTGAACTCACCACCAACAACCAGCTGGATTCATTTAATCTGGCCAGAAATCTTAGTGTTTGTACAGTAAAACATACTCTTTCATATTTACAGACAGTATTTTATGTTTGTGTGTTTGGATGTGTCAGTCATTGTTTTTTCTTTAAATTAATAAAATACAAAGTTTTTAAGTCTGTCTTGGCTTCTCACCAAACAAAACAGCCAAGCATGTTGAGTGAGAATTTTTAAGGTCTTAAAGATTTGTTTGCAGATCACAGTTAAGGAACATTGTGAGATTACTCAAACCGAGCCTGCAGTCTATTCGTGAAATAAACCACATGTTTCTTATCTCACAATAAAAACACAATGTTAGCCTAATTTTCTTATATCTCTTCACATTACTGAAATCATATTGACGCATGCGCGAAAACATTTCCATCGGGATTCTGCGATTGGGTGACCCATACCCTGAACCCGCACGTGCTTATTAATTATTCATGACAGTCAGCTATAGACAAAACTTTACTCCTGGTAGCCCGAATCACCGACAGTCCCTGAACGCAGCAGCTGGCTAAGTGAAGATGGCGAACTGTATACGTGTTCCTCGACTCCTGCTTTTCATGTGCTCCTTGTCGGTTTTCCACCCGTCCCTGGCAGACAACAACGGTTTCGCCAAAGCTAGACCCAATGCCGCTAACCCACAGAACCAGAAGCCAGGTGTCGCGGGTCCGGCAGCGATGAATGTGGCAGCCGCTGAGAGGAACCTTGGCGCCGGGGCCTCGGCGCAGAGGAAGCGTTCTGCCGGCTGGAAGTTGTCTGAGGAGGCGGTATGCAGGGACGACCTGACTCGGCTGTGTTCGAAGGAGTCCTGGGACAACAACCTGGAGCTGCTTGTGTGCCTCCAGGACAAGAAAGAGGTAAATCAGCGCAGTGAGGTGGTGAGAGTTCAGGAATTGTGACAGGGTGTGCCAGCTAACCTTAGCTGTCTTAGTTAGCCACCTGCTAGCCCACGTACACGGAGAACGTCACGCGGAACCCCGAGCATTAATCCAACAACTGCTACATCTACAAATATAAAGCATATTTGAGCGAATTACCCGACCGCTATATTCGGTTGTTCAGTTCGGCGTTGTTGTCTCTGTTTTCGACGTGTCCCTTCAGGAATATTCTCGATTGTATCGGTCGTTTTGGAAAGCGCCACAGTAACAGACAGTTAACGAAAATGGATGCTTACATGTGAAATATTCGTCAGCAAATACACCAAAATACTAGATTTTCATCCACATTCTCAATCGATGGGCTCTCTCTGTTCGGCGATTTTATAACAACCTAATAAAGTGGCAGGTCAGCGGTGGAATCCGGTGACGTTGACGTTTTGTACAAGATAGCAGCCACAAGTACAAGTGGAACCCTGGACAGCGTCATTAATTTGTTCCAGAAGGGCCGATTCTAACCGAAACGGACGCTAACTGGATCAAAATGCCCTAAAAAATAAGCAAAATCATATTCACAAAGCCTAAAATGTTAACACAAGTTTTACAGTTTTTATAGTTTTACATGCAGAAAACAATTATACATTAAAAGACATATAAATATACACATGAACATTAAGTTACTTTTATCATCACTGAAGTCTTGATTCTTAACGTGACTGTTCCCATAACTCAATGTGGCAGTGAGACAATACACGGACACTAGGGGTTGAAATCTCAGCACTGAGGACGAGTCGATACACATTGCGATGCAATGCCAATGATACATGGAATTTTCTGGCGATGCGATACGATGCTTTAATCATTTGAATGGGTGGATGGATGGATGGGTGCTTTATTCATCTCCTAGAGAAATTCACAGATCCAGCAGCTTACAGATTTGGAAAACATGCAGGGTTCACGAAAATAAGGGGATGGAACTATGTAAAGTAGTATAGTAAAATAAAATAATAATAAATAATAAAATAAGGTACAAGTAGCAAATACAGTAGAGCAAAAATATAATGGCAAAATATAATGCAAAAAAACTTTGTTTTGAACAGCATATACATGTGCATATTGATGCAGTAAGTCCCAGGCTTAGTGTGTGTTTATCGCTTTACCCCAGTGGCGTTGGAACAATTTCCTCAGTCTGTCAGTGGAGCAGGTGAGTGACAGCAGACTGTCACTGAAGCTGCAACACTGCTAGGAGATGGTGCTGTGCAGTGGATGGTATGGATTGTCTATGGGCATGAGTTTGTTCAGTGACCGTCGCTCTGCCACAGATGTCAGGCTGTCCAGCTCTGAGCCAACGACAGACCCTGCCTTCCTCACTAGTTTGTCCAGGCGTGCAGTGTCCTTCTTGAGGCTGCTCCCCCAGCACACCACTGATACATCGGCCGGCCGATATTTGCGTTCTTTACTTGAATTGGTATCGGCCAATACGAGCGTGGGTTCGCCGATGTATTTTTCCGCCGCATGATTTACAGACAGGCATCCGCCGGGCAGCTTTGTGTTGCCGGAGGACCCGGCACGAACTTTAATGATGAGAGAAATGTTTTATATATCGGACTAAATTATGTCAGTGTGATGTGTTTGTGTGTGGAGACGGGCGGGGGGTGGGGGGGGTTACACTGCGGAGGAGCAGTCAGCACATCGATGCTAGATAAACTATGACAGAAATGTTTTGCACATTTTAGAATTGATAATACTGTTTAAATGTGTGTTTAAGAAAGCTGAATCCTACTGTGTTCAGTGTTGACATTACAATAAATATTTGTTTAAACTTGAGACCTGTAATATTTGTTATCATTGTCATTTTTTCATATAAATTGAGGGCGCAAAAGCAGTATCGGCCACAAATAAAGGCCCAAGCAAAATCGGCCATCGGCTAAGGGTGATGGAAAAAAATCAGTATCGGCATCGGCCGAAAAAAAAACATATCGGTCGATCCCTACTCGCTACCGCAGACTGGTAGAAGATCTGTAGCAGTTTTCTTGGAGATGTTGAAGGACGCCAGCCTTCTGAGGAAGTACAGGTGACTCTTTCCCCTCTTGCAGAGGGCATCCGTGTTGGCAGTGATTAGTTCAAATCCATGCGATCCGATATGATATGGTGCAATTTCTTGCGATATGATGCCATTCAACATGATGCAAATAAGCAAAGGGGAAAAAATGGAAAATTGTTTTCAAAAGTAAGGAAGAAGCCAACTGCTCTGCTGTTCTAATGTCACCTGCTGTGCTGAACACTCGTTCAGGGGGGACACTTGTTGCAGGGATGGACAAATAGCTCCTGGCTTGAAAGTGGCTGAAGATCCACTGACCTGATTTGCTTGGTTTTTCCTCGGTGTCCGACGAGGAACTAGACGGGTAGCCGGGGGAGGTGGCGGTCGATGTGTCCGTGTTGTGGTGTACCCTTTTAGGGGGTCTGCATGTTTGTCGTACTGCCATTGTATGGCTTCTTAACACGGCATTCTTTGCAAATGACAGATGTTTTGTCGCGCTTTCCACCGTTTTTTTTCGAATCCATAGTGTTTCCAAACATACAATTTTAAAAGTTGCGAGTGAGATAAATATAGAAACTTCCTGCGTGCGAACGTCCATGCTTTTTTACTCATAGATGTATGTGCCTCATGGCTTGCGTCCGTATTAAATACAAAATGCGTGTAGGAGCCACGAATGAATTTGGATTGATTCTTTGTAGGTGCACGATAGTTTAAACTTGAATAGTGGTGTTTGTTATTGTTTATGATATTATTTAGATTCGTTGTGATCACATGGACACGGGAAGTAGGTCAAATGGTTATGAGCGCTGACGTTTCGTTAATATAGGCACCTGTTCACTTGTGTGGCCAGAGAGAGACAAAGAGAGAGGGTGAGCAGGGTTGCCGTATTTTTTGTTGACCGCTAATTCCTTTTAATCTCTGTGATTACTTTGATTATGAGTTTGTGCACGGTATCATAAGTTGATCATTAATTTTCTTTAATAAAAGGTTGAACTCATTTTTTTGTATCTCGGAGATTTTTTGTGTGCGGCGCGTCAGACAAAGTAAAGGCCCGGCTTCAGCCTCTCAGCGACTCTTTTGTATGAAGTCGCTATAACGCGAAATAATGATGGTGCATTCATTGCACCTGGGGAACAGCATATGGGGTGAAGTTTAACATAAATAAAACGGCACTTGCATCAGATTTTACCGATACCCACAAACGCATCGGGATGAATCTAGATTTCACCCGTCAATTACATCTATATCCAGTGAACGAGCCAATGCACTCGCATCGCGCACATGCGCATGGATGTATGCATTAATATCGATTATTTTTACACACGCTTGCACTTACAAAATGTACTTCTTCGACCTTGTAATTCCTGCCACCTTGCAATATTATGAGCAAAAATAACATAGTTTTAGTAGGATTTGGTTGAAATTTTAAAGAAAATTGTGCAATACAATCAGGGCAAAGTCGTAGATCTTCCACAATGTGCACCAATTCCAGCTGTATTTCTTCGGCTCTGTGTTTCTTGCCAAAACGGGCTGTTTTAATTTATTCCACCCATGGCCCCCCTCCAGACACTCCGCTCCCACTCCGCTGTATTGGTCACACTTCCAAACTACTACTTCTTGACTACTGCGATCAACACTTTCTAATTTAGTGGGTATAGGAGGTGATAAGCTAAAGCACTAATTGAAAAGTGTTTAGGAGCTACTGGATCCTAAAGGAGGAGCACTCATTGTCGGACACAGAAGCACCTTTCTCTCCATGGCGCTCTGGAGAATCTGGACGCGAGGGCGCCGTGCCCACCTATTATTTTTTTATTTTATTATAGTGTTTTTTTAATTATTATTATAAAACTGTGTTTTATGTTAACATAAAAGAGTCACAGGGAAAGTAGCTGACTTCCGGTTCCAGTAGCGCGGTGTCGTGGTAATGCAGAAAGACGCGTGCCCTGTTATACATTTAACTGAACGTTTTCAATGTTTAATAACATGCAAACCAATGTTCCACTGACTACTTATTTAACATAATTCACTGTATGTTTGAGGAGGCTCGGTCACCACGACGACCGAAGACTTCCAATTGACATTTTAGATGACATCATAATGACCTTTGAAGGTCAAGGCAGTTTGTCTGTCACCATTGACATCATTGTGTGAATGCTGACAATTTTTCATCAGTTAATTACGAGCATATAAAATTATGCAACTGTTTTATTTATTGTGCGAAACCTATAAAATTCTTTCTTATTCCACCATCCTCTAATGCCTCCTCCATTTTTCAACGGATTCAACCCATTTCCACATGAAATCGTTGAGCTCATTCCCAGATTTTCCAGACATTTCCAACATTTTTGTGTATGTTTTGTGAATGTATTAATTGAATGTATTAATTCATTTTCTACCGCGGGGGGTGCTGGAGCCTATCCCAGCTGTCTTCCGGCGAGAGGCGGGTACACCCCGGACCGGCCGCCCCGGACAGGGCACACACAGACAAACACTCACATTCATACCTAGGGACAATCTGGAGTCGCCAATTAACCTTTGGAATGTGGGAGGAAGAAAACCCACGCTTGCACGGGGAGAACATGCAAACTCCACACAGAGATGGCCGAGAGTGGAATTGAACCCTGGTCTCCTAGTTGTGAGGTCTGCGCGCTAACAACTGGACCGCCATGCCGCCCTGTATGTATTATGTATTTTAAAATATTGATATTTTTTTAAGCACGATATCAAAAACAAGGATATCGTCCATATCGATATAGACTGGATTTGATGCGGAGGTCTCATGTTTCAAGATGCCGCCACCCGAGGGCCATCAATTTAAGGAAGCTCTCTCCTGCGCCGACTACTGTGAGTGCAGCATGATTGCACTGATGAGTGAACATTATAGTTAACATTTTCTATATTTCTTTAAGAAAGAGAATATACTATTTTATTTCAGTGGCTATTTTTCTATAAGATTTACCACAAATATTCGGCTTTGACTTTTGGCTAAATTCAGTTTAAGCAAAAAATATGGAGAAATATATTGTATATCAATATTCTACGAGTTTTGGTCCATATCGGCCAGCCCTGGTATTAACATACAGTGCATCCGGAAAGTATTCACAGCGCTTCACTTTTTCTACATTTTGTCATGTTACAGCCTCATTCCAAACTGTATTAAATTAATCTCTTACCTCAAAATTCTACACAAAATACTCCATTATGACAATGTGAAAAAGTTTTTTTTTTGACATGTTTTGAATTTATTAAAAATAGAAAACAAAAAAATCACATTTACACAAGTATTCACAGCCTTTGCTTAATACTTTGTTGATCCACCTTTGGCAGCAATTACAGCCTCAAGTCTTTTTGAATATGATCCCACAAGTTTAGCACACCTATCTTTAGGCAGTTTTGCCCATTCTTCTTTGCAATAAGTCTAAAGCTCCATCAGGTTGGATGGGAGACGTCTGTGCACAGCCATTTTCCTAGCTGTGAGGTCTGCGCGCTACCCACTAGACCGCCGTGCCGCCCCTGCAGCAACAATTAGCTGTCTTAATTATGGGCATGCACTGCAATGCAGATTAGCCCATCTTAAGATTCATGTTTAGTTTTTCTTATTATTATGGGCATGCACTGCAATGCAGAGCAGCCCATCTTAAGATTCATATTTAGTTTTTCTTATTATTATGGGCATGCACTGCAATGCAGGCCCCCCACAGACACCTGCAAAGCAGATTGGCTAGCAGTGCAGCCCATCTTAATATTCCTCATGTTTAGTTATACTTCTTCTTGTTCTTATATGTTAATCTTCCCATTTTCTTGCACTTAATGTAGCCAAAACCGCAAAAAGGACCCCCCACACATGTTACACCACTGGAATTGTGGCGCTCAAGACTAGAGCGCTATTTATTTTTTGGAACATTTCCTGTAACCAAGGCAATGCAATTAGCGATAGAAAAAAATGAGCGACTATATAGGTACACCCAAATCTATTTTTAGAACAGCACATGCCAGAGAAAACAGGAGAATTTACAGACTTTTCACAGCATTGTAGCTCAGCCATACGGTCACGTAGAAATGTGATTAATGGCTCAGTTTTGTGACTAATTTGTTTTTTGGATGTTTAGTTTTGGCTCTATCTTCATCAGAAGGAGGTGTGCGCAGGGCCAAAAGCCACCTTGTCTCTCACTCTGATGCTAGAGCACAGTAGGCTGAAAAAATTTGTTTTTTTTTGTAAACAATTCCTCCTCCTGGCCACACCATTTTAGCTAGCTAAATTTATTTCAGTGAAAACGTAGGAATCTCCGTGCCCTTTCCAAAAATGTTCCTCCTATGGCTGACAGATGTACGAATTGCCTGCTGGGGCCCCCGGAAGCGACAAAAGTCAATAATTTCTCCCATTGACTTACATGTTAAAGATGCCTTCTTTTTTTTCTCCAGCTCTTCAATTTTCTATGTTTTCGACTCATCCTCTGTGGTCATTTCTCAATCGGTTTGCAAAACGAGCAGATCTATGCGAAGCCCCAACCCTCACCACTCACAGTTGTCTTGTGCTGTCAATATCTCTAATTGTTTGGCCGTAGGAAGCATCTGTTTGACATGAGGCATTCAGCCTTTTCAGTGATTTGTGCTCATTCATTGTCAATATGGCCGCCACCTGCTGCAGTAGAATGGAGTTTACACCTTTTCTCCTCCTCCCAGCCCTTCCCTTTTAAAACGACTGTGTGTAGTAATGTGTGATTACAATGATTCCCTACCCAGCTGATACCATACATCTCATGGATCTGGTAGATTTTAAAAGTTGTATCTTTCTAATTAAGCATCAAAATGTCAACATTTTCATAGAATCCATGATACAGCATTAAGCTGTGTTATCATGTAAAGAATCGATAATTTGGTATCGACCTGCACCTCACTGCCTTTCTGCTTTTTAGTACTGAATGACAATGCAAGTGCTACATGCAATTGTAAAACAACACATCATGTCTGCACATGGCATGGACCACAGCAGTGCCTGGCCACTTTCATTACTTGATGCTATGTTGCTAGGTGCTGGCATGTTAATTGTTAGCATGTTCGCATTTAAGCTAATGTACTCATGTCTAAAGGCAAATACACGCATGGCATTATGCAGGGAGGTTATAGGAGAGCCTTGGCACTTTCAATGCTTGAGGCTTTCTTGCCAGGTGCTATAGCATGATAACCGTGAGCATTGTAGCCTTTTAGCTAATTTACTCATGTCTAAAGGCAAATACACACATGGCATGATGTAGGGACACTATGGGACTGCATTAACACTATTGGGAGTTGGTGCTCTCTTGCTAGATGCTACCATGCTAATTTTTAGCATTTTAGCTTATTTACTCATGTCTAAAGTCAAATACACACATGCCATTATGCAGGAATGTTATGGAACTGCCTTAACACTTTTGGGACTTGGTGCTTTCTTGTTAGCATTTTTTTGTTTTTTTTATGTATATCTAAATGAAAATACACACATGGCATGATGTACGGACATTATGGAACTGCCTTGGCACTTCGCCACTTAATGCTATCTTGCTAGGTGACACCATGCTAACTGTTATTTGGTTATGTAGGAATGCTTTCTCTGTACTTTTGGTGCTAGCATGCTAACTGTTAGCATGTTAACATTTTAGCTGCATTCCTCTCGCCTAAAGGCTAATGCAGACATGGCATGGTGCAGGGATATTGTAGGACCGCCTTGACACTATGGAGTTCTTGGCGGCATGGCACAGCAGACACCGAGCACGAGGTTCACAGCACAGGTTGCATGTCCATCAAAAGTTCTGCAGGAATTTTGTAGTTAATCTTTAGTTGCACAGTTACCAAAGCAAGCTGTGATACTGTATCTGATTAGGCTTTCTGATACTGCTCTGTAAAAGATCAACATGAATTTTTTTATCAACTTCTTATTTTGAAGGGCAGTCATTGAAGTATGTTCTGTGTGTATGGAGTAGGGGTGTGCAACGCAGCCTGAATTTGTATTTGTACATAAAAAAATTGCCCAACCCTCTGAATTAATCATGAACCAATCACAATCAGGAAATGACATTTCACATCTGTCCCTGATTGCATGAAAGCCAGCAAGATGATCATGGTGCAGTCAATTGGAGGGTGCAAACATGAGTACCAGAGGTAGGGAACCTATGGCTCGGGAGCCAGGTAGGGCTCTTTTGATGACTGTATCTGGCTCTCAAGCATTTCTCACCACAATAAAAAATTATTTTTGCTAACATTTTAAAGTAAACCATCACAGAAATGACTGTTAAAAATAATATTCAAAATCAACAACTTTCTTATGCATTTTAATTCGTCCATCTATATTCTGCTGCAATACGGCCAACCATATCCATCTTTCCTGATGATATTTTCCAGGTCAAACACCAAAACTTGATTATTACTGGGTAATGCTGTAGTCTACCTCGGTCATTGAGATGTCAAAAAAACATGTAAATGTAAACTTTCCTCCTTTAGTCAAATAGCTGAAGCTGCAGAACCAAGCCTTCTGACGAAGATGGCCAAAAGAATGAAATACGTCTACGGAGTACGGTGCAAAACTATGCAGCAGCAGAAGTTGTATTAATGGCAACAAGTATTTGATTTATTATTAGACACTGTGCTGCTAAAGTGTGCTGGCCACACCCCATTGGCGTGGGGTAGTGTGCCTGGTCTACGTAATTAGAGCCCATTATCTAAAACTGTTGGTCTTACATAAAAATGCACACATTTTATTGCATTCAATGTTTAAAAAAATGTATATGGCTCTCACAGATACACATTTTAAAATATCTGGCCTTCATGGCTCTCTTCGCCAAAAAGGTTCCCGACCCCTGATGAGTACTCATATACTACTAGTTGCACTGACAAGGCAGTTGTTGAACCAAGAGAGCATATCTGTTTGAACAAGGCATCAGTTATGAAGTGGATTCTTTGTTCAAGTGGAAGAGTTGCCAGTGTGTTTTTTCTATCAAGAGGTTGTTACCAGCATGATTTGATGACAAGATATCCCATACGCTCGCACATTGCCCGCGACCCTTGTGAGGATAAGCGGTAGAAAATGAATGAATGAATATTCATTAATACAGATATAATACATATACAATGAATGAATATTCATTAATACACATACAATACATATACAGTAAACCTCGGATATATCGGATTCAATTGTTCCCACTGGTTTTGTCCGATATAAGCGAAATCCGTTATATGCGTACCGGAAAATGTCCGTTTTACGCATATATCAGATTTATATCCGGTATATGCGTAAATCGTTATTAAAAGGCACTTCCTTGACTATGTTTCCAATGTACCTGAACTGGGCAATGAAAAGAGACGTAAGGTAATGAGAATTTAACTTTATTGGACTCTGAGCATAACAAATTGTTAATTAAGCTAGGCCCTGTTACGCCCGTCAGGCCTACGTTATTTCCAATAGTGAGGTTAAGATCTCATTCACTGCTGTGCTAGTATTATTGACGTCACTCACTTTTATATTTGTCCTAAATCTGGAGCCAGGAGAACGACACGTTCAGGACTGAAATGCTGTGGAAATATGCTAAAACGTAGAACGAAAGTAAGAGAAATCGGGAATTAAACCAACCATCTCTGGTTCTGGATCCAAGCAATAGTAGCTTCTCGAAACAACTTTTACTAATTTACCACAATCAAGCAGTAGCGTATGTCAAATAAGTCTGGTGCAGGGGTGTCAAACTCCCACATGTGGGCCACATAGTGGCACATAGTGGGGCACATATGTGGCCCACGGTAGATGCCAAGTGGGCCGGACCATTAAAATTATACCATATAAATCTGCTATAAATAACTAAAATATCACGTCTTTCCTTTGTTTTGGTATAAAGAAGCACAAGAACATTAGGAAAATGTTGAAATTTAATGAACACATCTTTTACAAAACATTTCATGAAACACCTTAGATTTCCTTAGACAAATGTGCAACTTACCTTTATCGTTAACATATATGAAAAGAGAGGAAATTTTAAACCATTTACGCATGTGAAGAGCTTGCAACCAAAAGGCGCTAAATCCAATTTTCACTAAGTTGCATGTTTTTCATGAGTTTGATAGACCTCTGTCATGTGTATCCAAATCACATATTTTGGTCTTGAAATCATTTTTATGATTTATTCTGATTGGCCCAAGTTTCCCATCTATTGATCATCTGACCAATCAGAGAGAAGAATACAATTGGCACTGCACATACAGAAAGCCAGTATCAGTGCGCATCCTGTTTTGTTTGTGTACATTAAGTACATGTATGATAGTTACAGTATGTTATGCAATTCAGGAGAACACAAATTGTTTTTACAGTATTCTGTAACATGGAAGTTTTTTTTTACGCCATAAAAGCCATGTCTCTACCTTCTACAGGTTGAATGCACCTGCAATGTATGACATGTCTTGTACCATTGTCTTGTATAATTGGGTATGTTGAGTTGTGTTAAAGCTGATCATCATGGAATGTGGATGATGTTAATGTGTGCTATAATATCTTAACAGTGTCAGTAATATCAGTAACAGTGTACTAGTGGTAGGTTATAACATTTTGTTTCTGTAGTGTGTGAAGGTGAACGAGTGCATGTGTGTGTGGGTGGGGGGGGTGTATTGTATGTTGTATGTATGAGAATGGCTTCTGTGTTGTAATTATTTTATTAGCATAGCACATTAAAGCACCTTACATTCTTTTACAACAATGCCATTGAAGAAGTTAAAGGTGACTTCAAATTTATTTCAGCCAATAGGCGCTAAATCCATCATTTCAGCCAAAAGGCGCTAAATCCGAAATTTTTTTTTTGAAATATATAAAATACATGGTGTGTGCAGGATTTTTATAGCATACATTTTTATGACCTATATTGATAGCTTTTTCATTTGCAATATAGACTTGATGACCAAATGGATTGATATGTGCGTAATTAAAAATCATTGATTTTCTCGAAATCAGTCAAAATGGATTTAGCGCCTTTTGGTTGCAAGCTCTTCATGTGCATTAAGGGTGCGGAAAATAATCGATATTAATCAATACATCAATGTGCATGCACGCGTTGCGAGTGCATCGGCTCATTCACTGGGTATGGATGCAATTGACGGGTGAAATCTAGATTAGTTTAAGTTGTTTAAATGGTATGTTTGGAAACTCTACGGATTCTCAAAGAACGGTGGATAGCTCGGCAAAACGTCCGTCATTTGCAAAGAATGCCGCGTTAAGAAGCTATCCAACAGCAGCAGACAAACATGCAGACCCCCCTTAAAAGGGGGACACCAAAACACGGACAAGTCTACCGCCACCTCCCCGTCTAGTTCCTCATTGGACACTGGGGAAAAACCAAGCAAATCAGGTCAGAACAAGTGGATCTTTTTTTTGTCCAGGAGCTATTTATCCATCCCGGCAACAAGTGCTGCCCCCCTTTTTCTCTTTCATGTATAGTTAAACTATCGTATCGCTGGCAGTGTATCGAGATGTGTATCGAATCGTCCTCAGTGCTGAGATTCACACCACTAATGTGATATATAAAATCAAAATGTAATCCCTTCCGACACCTTACAAACTAAGGTGCGCCGTCTGTAGCCAGGCTGATAGCACGGGACCAGTCCACTCCAGCTCTGTCCAGTGCAGCAATGACGGAGCTGAAAATGTGGCACCAACTCAAGAAACTCTTCAGTAACAGTCAATGTCTCGTCAACTCCAGTGTGACTTATGTATTTTTTTTCCTACCTAATTATGCATTTTTGTGCGACTTATAGTCCAGAAAATACGGTATATTCCTTCAATACCAAAACTTGTTGCAAACACACCAAGCACAGAGGTTTTCCGTGCATTTCTATAAATAAATAGGATGTGGTCCATTTTTTCTTAGAAAATTCCACACTCTATCTACTTTTCTCTGTTTGGCTAATGAGGGTGTACGGGAGGGGTAGAGAGTAGGGTTAGCTGATATGCTAATGATAAAGAAAAATACTAATACAAAAATATGCTTGCTGACTGTATTGTTTTAAATGTTCCGAAATTGATAACCTTTTGCATAAAATTTGATGTCATTATCGTTGTAGTAGCACATTGAATTGTTGAGCCCCAAACCATCACTGACGAGGTCCCAGAGTCTGGAGGAAGAGAGGAGAGGCACAGGATCCACGTTGCTTGAAGTCTAGTGTGAAGTTTCCACCATCAGTGATGGTTTGGGGTGCCATGTCATCTGCTGGTGTCGGTCCACTCTGTTTCCTGAGATCCAAGGTCAACGCAGCTGTCTACCAGCAAGTTTTAGAGCACTTCATGCTTCCTGCTGCTGACCTGCTTTATGGAGATGGAGATTTTACGTTCCAACAGGACTTGGCGCCTGCACACAGCGCCAAATCTACCAGTGCCTGGTTTAAGGACCATGATACTTCTGTTCTCAATTGGCCAGCCAACTCGCCTGACCTTAGCCCCATCGAAAATCTGTGGGGTATTGTTAAGAGGAAGATGCAGAATGCCAGACCCAAAAATGCAGAAGAGCTGAAGGCCACTATCAAAGCAACCTGGGCTCTCATAACACCTGAGCAGTGCCAGAAACTGATCGACTCCATGCCACGCCGCATTAATGCAGTCATTGAGGCAAAAGGAGCTCCAACCAAGTATTGAGTACTGTACATTCTCATATTTTTCACGTTCATACTTTTCAGTTGGGCAACATTTCTAAAAATCCTTTTTTTGTATTGGCCTTAGGTAATCTAATTTTCTGACCCATGGAATTTCAGATTTTCATTTGTTGCCACCTATAATCATCAAAATTAAAGAAATAAACATTTGAAATGCATCAGTCTGTGTGCAATGATTAAATATAATGTAAAAGTTATACCTTTTGAACACAATGACTGAAATAAATCAAGTTTATGAAAATATTCTAATTTTCTGGCCCTTACCTGTATATAATGAAATTTACTTGTCTCAAATGGTAATGCGCATGTATTTATTGGTAAGAAACTTTCCAATGGGATGTCAGCCTCTGTAGACATTGCTACTAAATCTTCAACCAAATATAATGCCTGTTCTTGTCATTAAAGAAGATGTAGTCACCCATGAAATTCCAGCTGCATATAGAAGATATTTTTATGACACTCTTGTTTTTACGCAGACATAGGACAAACGGCGCTTTTATTTGAAGGACAGTCGCGGAAGTGTGATCCCTGAGTGGAGAATGTCTATTTACATCTAAGACGAGCTGCGTTCAAAATAAATGTGCTTCTCATATTTTTTTCCACTCAGAATCTGCACATTTTCATCTGACATTGTAAAAAGTTCCCCACATTAAAGAACACAACGTGGTGACTCGAGCCTGAGTCGCGCGCACACACACACAAACACACACAAGCTAACCCCTGCTTGATTTTATTCACGCTCTGTATTGTCAGCTTTTACCGGCGTTTGTCGGGAGGTCCGCTGAGTAAATACTTCCCCACTTGAATGTTCCTTCTCACCATGACAGCATTTGATTCATCTTATGTATCCACCACGACGTGCAGCCATCAACTTTATAATTTCTACTGTAAGTCATTTTCGTATCATTGGAAGGATCTATACTGCTATACAAAAGACGATACCGCCCAAACCTGGATCTTGTGCAGGTTCACTGCCAAGATCAGGGACCTTGGACTCAAAGGTTGGTGATCACTGAACTAGACCATTTCGCAGTTACGTTGCTGTTATGGAATTTTGAGCTTTTCCCTGAGCACACAGCTCTAAAGAACATATAAAGAAAGGTCCAATCATTGTTGTCTTTATGTTCTCTTTCAGGACACTGAGATTGCTCCTGAATGCAACCATGTAAGTGTTTTCTCTGTCAATAAGCGTAAACAGGAGCATAAAAAAGGAATCATGTTGACATGTTGCTGCAGTCAAGCGTCTTGTGTTTTGTTTTATTCTGACAGCTGCTGTGGAACTACAAGTACAATTTGACCACTGACCCGAAGTTTGAGTCTGTTGCTGTGGAGGTCTGCAGGTCCACCATCTCTGAGGTAAGTCACTAACACGTCTTTATGGACTATCATTTCTGAACACTATTTTTTTTATTTTGAAACCTGCGGTTTACACAGCGGTGTGGCTAATTTCTGACCTTGCTCCAATCCATGCCTCAGAACTACTACTAATCGTTGAAATACTGTGCTGCTCGAGAGGCAGTACGGAAACGGCCTCTCTTTTGCAGGTGAACTCACAATAGCTTATCATTCCCGCTAGGTGAGGTTTAATTTTCAACCTAATATTTTTTTCTCATAGTACAACTTTAACAGTATTTTTGCTTTAATTGTTTTTACTGCAAAAAGTTTTCCTTACATTTATTGTTGAAAAATTTTGACTTTTTTTTCTTGTGAGAGGACAATTTCTTTCTTACTATATTTTGACTTTGTTTTTGTAAAATTACAGCCTTTTTTTCTTCATTTGTCCTGTTTTTTTCTCCCCAACTTTTTCAGGTTTGCTCTTTTAATTGTGACTTTATTCCCATTAAAAATAATTTTAAAAATGGTTAAGTTTTGTTGTTAAATTATATTGTTAGAATGTGCAACGAGTTAAAAAAAAAAAAAAAAGAGCATTGGGCTGCACTTTGGATACCACTAGTTTATGTTCATCATGAACATCGCGCTCGTGTGCCAACAAGGAATGGTCACATTCTTCACAACAGGTTTCCAGTAAGGTCCACAACATGAGGAAGTTGTTGTTTTGTGTTGCTACTGCAGATTAAAGAATGTGCAGCGGAGGAGTTGGGGAAGGGGTACCTTGTGTCCTGCCTGGTGGATCACCGCAGCAACATCAGTGACTACCAGTGCAACCAGTACATCACCAAGATGGCCACCATCGTCTTCAGTGACTACCGCCTCCTTTGCGGCTTCATGGACAAGTGTCGCGAAGACATTGATGCTTTGCGATGTGGCAGCATCAGCACTGGAGAGAAGGTTCAACACATACACCATACATAAAGTATTCTCTAACAATCCCATAACAGAGTGTATTTCCCAGGGATAACCCTACTTGAAAGTTGATATCGATTTGGGGTGTCACGATTCAATTCGTATCACGGTTTGCAGTTGCCGATAGAATTCAAGGATGATATTGCTAACTTTCAGCAATGCCAAAAATTCAATCAGTGTGACTGTGAAATGGTATTATTATTTCCTTACAGGTTCATTGGTAGATTTATGAAAAAAAACATCGGTTAATTTATTCCTAGTTAAAAAATATTATATTTTTTATTTTATTCAATTATTATTTTTAATATTTTTAAAATAATTGTTATATTCAAATATATATTTTACTAAAACGGGTTGCATTGTGCACCACTAGTATTCTACTAGCGGCAAAAAAGTACTCCACCGCCATGACAGAGATGCTGGACATAAAGGCGCTCAACGTGCGCACACATGTAAATTGTTTTGCGTTATTCTAAATCTGTGAATAAATGTAGTTTACAGTCGTAGTCATAAATGATGAGTTAATAACGGCAACAAACAAACTAACTTAAGAATAAATTGTCAATGAGTACAAAAAGAATTATAATTGCAATTCAAAACAACATAAACAGAGGGTGGTGTAGATTAATCACTACCTCACCCACAATTCCTACTCCTGGTGTCAAAAGAACTACACACACAGCAACGTATTTTCAAACGTATTTTGCGCTGTTTCGCTAAATATTTACTCCGCCGATCAAAAGCCTCCGCAAGTGTTGCCTGTCGTGAGAGTGGCTGCACTGCACATTCACACTGGAACTGTGTCATTCGGCTAAAAACTACCGCCTTTGTATAGGGCTGGACCAACCTGGACCGATATGGACCAAAAGCTCATAACTAGGTATGTTTAGGTTGAATATTGATTTGCGATATATATCCACTGTTTTTGTTTTTTCCACAAAATGAGACAAAATCAAAGCCAAATGTGCATGTCAAGTTGTTTTGTTAAAATAAATCTTTAACATAAGTATTTTTATTTTGAAACTTCATACAAGCTTCATAAAAATAGCCACTACAATAAAGTGGGGCATTTTTTTCTAAATAAATATAGAAAGTCAAATATAACCTCTTTATAACAAACCTTACAGATGGTGCAGAGACACATACAGTTACATGTCAATTTGTCGAGGGCTCATAATTACAACCTACTATATTTTTAATAGTTTGATAAATCCATATATCCATTATCGTGACCAGCCTCATGAGGGACATTATGCAAATTCCTCAGCAAATTAATGTGGTATGGTATCTTCAATTAGGTGTTAAAATATCTCACCTGTATGGGCCGATGGCAGCAGGGTCTGTTTTTGTGCTCATAATCCTCCTGATCAGAGAAGCCATTAGAAAAGAACGGTGCAGCAACTAGCAAGAATACACAAATGACGAAAGTTCTGCTGCGCACGCATGTTTCAGTTGGACATACTGCATTGGATGACAACGTCGCTAAGCATCACTGTTACTGGACCATCAACTACAATCCAGAGACGTTCTTACTTTGCGTAATAGCACCATAATACATAATACTGAGTGAAGTGAATCAACTGACCAAAAGGGGAAGCGGGTCTGCTACAACTCCCATGACCACCACGTACTCAGAAGACGATGACGTCACAGACGGGCAGAATGAATTGATTAACATTTAACATCTTTATCATTAAAAGTGCTGAAAAAAATCACCCATTCATATAAAGCCTGCTCTGCTAATTAATTGATAGCTGATTTCCTTACAAAAAAAGAAGGGGAATCTGTAAAAATGTTGTTGTGCTACTTCAGGTAGCATTTCCCACTGACACAGGGTTTATGCTGGCAACGATAAACCAATCAGAAAACAACGTTTAATGCGTACCGTATGTACGGTAACGTCCGTCACACCTTCAGGGCTGCAAAACAACATTATGCCCATCTCACCACTACTGTGGAAAAACTAAGTGAAGCAAATGGATTTGGAGCTTGCCATTATTCCAGGAGGATTAACAAAAGAACTCCTGATGTCAACAGGGCATTCAACGTGAAATTGCGAGTGGCATGAATGAATGAATGAGAGCAATGGATGAAAGGCGGCAAATGGAGGCAACACTGGGCGAGCTACGCAATCAAATGTGAATGGATTGAGGATGCTTGGGCTAAGGTGGAGCTGGGGTGTTGATACATACAGTAATTCATCCCAGAACTATTCAAGTTGAGGGCGTTGTTAGGAGTTTGAGTCCATGTTGAACAAGAAAATAAAGTTTGCTTCTGCATTCGACACTCCACCACAGACTCCTGTTGTGCGACGCTTCAACTGTATGTTTTAGCATGCGCCTTATTGTACGGTGCACTTATGTACAGAAATAGACTCCGTAATTGAGACTACGCCTTGTCATCGGGTCTGCTTTATGGTGCGGAAAATACAATAGTTTTGGAGCGTATTGTTCTAAATGAATCAATGTTGTCCTTGAGTCATATTGGCAACCACAAATCATGGTACAAATTTAATTAGTAAAATGAATCATTACACCCCTAAAAAAAAAATTATAAATAATAATTCATGTATTAATTTATAAATTAATAGTCTATGGGCTGGTATAAATTAATACCATAGACTGCTACTTGCAGTAGCAGTCTATGGGCTGGCTACTGAGCCAGCCCATATTGTTATTCCTTGTGGTGTTTAGTTATTTTTATGGACTGGCCCAGTAGCCAGCCCATAGACTGCTACTTGCAGTAGCAGTCTATGGGCTGGCTACTGAGCCAGCCCATATTGTTATTGCTGTTTAGTTATTATTATTCCGTATATCTTAATCTTCCCTTTTGTGCGCGCGTAATGCGGCCAAAACCGCAAGAAGGACCCCCACACATGTTACACCGCCGGAATCGTGGCGCTCGGGACTACAGCGGTATTTAGTTTTTGGAACATTTTGTGTAACCATGGCGACGCTATTAACCAAAACGTTCAAAAATGGGCCACTAGATTAGGTTTTCACCTGTTCTATTTTTAGAACAGTACAAGGCAGAGAAAAAAACGAGAATCTACACATTTTTCACAGCCTTGTAGCTCAGCCATACGGCCACGTAGAAACGTGATTAACGGCTCATTTTTGAGATAAACTTCTCTACTCTCTCTGTGGCTAATTAGTTTTATCGTAGGATGTTTAGTTTTCGCTCTATCTTCGTCAGAAGGAGGTGTGCGCTTCGCCAGCGTCTCCCACTCTGACTCCACTGTGGCAGGGGAGACGAAAAGAAAACTTTTTGGCTTTGCAAACAACTCCTCTTCCTGGCCACACCGTTTTAGCCAGCTCGATTTAATTTGGTGAAAACGTAGGAAATCTTGTCCCCTTTCCAAAAATGTCACTCTTATGTCTGAGAGATGTACGGATTGCCTTCTGGGCCCTCAGAAGCGAGAAGAGCGCCGGCATGTCTCCCATTCACTCCCATGTTAAAGACGCCGTCTTTTCTTTCTCCAAATCTTTAATTTTCTGTGTTTTCAACTCGTCATCCTGCGGTCATTTCTCAACCGATATGCAAAACGAGCAAATCTATGCAAAGCCCCGACCCTCGGGCCGCTCACGGTCGTCTCGTGGTGTCCATATCTCTAATCGTTTGGCCGTAAGAAGCTTCTGTTCGACATGAGCGATTCAGCCCTCTGTGCTCATTCACTGCCATGGCCACCACCTCCTCCTCCTCCTCACAGCCCCTCCCTTCAAAAACCCCCTTCTCTTGACATGTGGATTACAATGATTCCCTTCCCAGCTGATACCATACAGCTCATTTATTATGTAGATTTTAAAAGTTAGATTTTTCTAATTAAGCACAGTGACTCCAGGCACCTCAAAGACCAAAGTATCAAAATATCAACATTTTTATAGAATCCATGATACAGCAATGAGCTGTGTTATCATCATGTCAGGAATCGATAGTTCAGTATCGACTCTCCACTCTCCACTACCACTCTCTGCTCTTTAGTCCTCCATGGCAATGCAAGTGCTGCTTTCAATTGGAAAACATCACATGACATGTACAGACACCACAGCAGTGCCTGGCAACTTTCAAGACTTGATGCTATGTTGCTCGGCCCTCTTGCTAGGTGCTAGCATGGTAGCCGTTAGCATGTTAGCATTTAAGCTAATTTACTCATGTCTAAAGGCAAATACACACATGGCATGATGTAGGGAGGTTATAGGACAACCTTGGCACTTTCTAAACTTGAGGCTCTCTTGCTAGGTGCTAGCATGACGACTGTTAGCATGTTAGCATTTAAGCTAATTTACTCAGATTTCAAGGCAAATACACACATGGCATGATGTAGGGAGGTTATAGGACATCCTTGGCACTTTCTAAACTTGAGGCCCTCTTGCTAGGTGCTAGCATGGTAGCCGTTAGCATGTTAGCATTTAAGCTAATTTACTCATGTCTAAAGGCAAATACACACATGGCATGATGTAGGGAGGTTATAGGACATCCTTGGCACTTTCCAAACTTGAGGCTCTCTTGCTAGGTGCTAGCCGTTAGCATGTTAGCATTTAAGCTAATTTACTCATGTCTAAAGGCAAATACAAACATGGCATGATGCAGGGAGGTTATAGGACAACCATGGGACTTTCTAATCTTGAGGCTCTCTTGCTAGGTGCTAGCATGGTAGCCGTTAGCATGTTAGCATTTAAGCTAATTTACTCATGTCTAAAGGCAAATACACACATGGCATGATGTAGGGAGGTTATAGGACAACCTTGGCACTTTCCAAACTTGAGGCTCCCTTGCTAGGTGCTAGCATGACGACTATTAGCATGTTAGCATTTAAGCTAATTTACTCACATTTAAAGGCAAATACACACATGGCATGATGTAGGGAGGTTATAGGACATCCTTGGCACTTTCTAAACTTGAGGCCCTCTTGCTAGGTGCTAGCATGGTAGCCGTTAGCATGTTAGCATTTAAGCTAATTTACTCATGTCTAAAGGCAAATACACACATGGCATGATGTAGGGAGGTTATAGGACATCCTTGGCACTTTCCAAACTTGAGGCTCTCTTGCTAGGTGCTAGCATAACCACTGTTAGCATGTTAGCATTTAAGCTAATTTACTCACGTTTAAAGGCAAATACACCCATGGCATGATGCAGGGAGGTTATAGGACAACCTTGGCACTTTCTAAAGTTGAGGCTCTCTTGCTAGGTGCTAGCATGGAACCCGTTAGCATGTTAGCATTTAAGCTAATTTACTCATGTCTAAAGGATAATACACACATGGCATGTTGCGGGGAGGTTATAGGACAGCCTTGGCACTTTCTAAAGTTGAGGCACTCTTGCTAGGTGCTAGCATGGTACCCGTTAGCATGTTAGCATTTAAGCTAATTTACTCATGTCTAAAGGATAATACACACATGGCATGTTGTGGGGAGGTTATAGGACAACCTTGGTACTTTCTAAACTTAAGGCCCTCTTGCTAGGTGCTAGAATGATGACTGTTAGCATTTTACCTAATTTACTCATGTCTAAACGAAAATACACACATGGCATGATGTGGGGACACTGTAGGACTGCCCCAAACTTTTCAGGACCTGAGGCTGTTTTGCTACGTGTTAGCACGGTAGCCGTTATCATGTTAGCATTTTAGCATTTTAGCTAATTTACTCAAGTTTAAAGGCAAATACACACTTGGCATGATGTGGGGACACTATGGGACTGCATCAACCTTTTCCGTACTTGAGGCTTTCTTGCTAGGTGCTACGGCGGGCCCGAGGTTCACAGCACAGGTGGCCAGTCCATCAAAATTTCCGCGGGAATTTTCTAGTTATGGACTGGCCCAGTAGCCAGCCCATAGACTGCTACTTGCAGTAGCAGTCTATGGGCTGGCTACTGAGCCAGCCCATATTGTTATTGCTGTTTAGTTATTATTATGGACTGGCCCAGTAGCCAGCCCATAGACTGCTACTTGCAGTAGCAGTCTATGGGCTGGCTACTGAGCCAGCCCATATTGTTATTGCTGTTTAGTTATTATTATTCCGTATATCTTAATCTTCCCTTTTTTGCGCGCGTAATGCGGCCAAAACCGCAAGAAGGACCCCCACACATGTTACACCGCCGGAATCGTGGCGCTCGGGACTACAGCGGTATTTAGGTTTTGGAACATTTTGTGTAACCATGGCGACGCTATTAACCGAAACGTTAAAAAATGGGCCACTAGATTAGGTATACCCTTTCTATTTTTAGAACAGCACATGGCAGAGAAAAACTGAGAATTTACAGACATTTCACAGCCTTGTAGCTCAGCCATACGGCCGCGCAGAAACGTGATTGATGGCTAATTTTTTAGATAAACTTCTGAACTCTCTGTGTGGCTAAATGCTAATTGCTAGCATGTTAGCATGTTAACAATTAAGCTAATTTACTCATGTCTAAAGGCAAATACACACATGACATGATGTGGGGAGGTTATAGGACAACCTTGGCACTTTCTAAACTTGAGGCTCTCTTACTAGGTGCTAGCATGATGACTGTTAGCATGTTAGCATTTAAGCTAATTTACTCATGTCTAAAGGCAAATACACACATGGCATGATGTTGGGAGGTTATAGGACAACCTTGGCACTTTCTAAACTAGAGGCTTTCTTGCTAGGTGCTAGTATAATGACTTTTAGCATGTTAGCGTTTAAGCTAATTTACTCATGTCTAAAGGCAAATACACACATGGCATGATGCAGGAAGGTTATAGGACAACCTCGGCAGTTTCTTAACTTGAAGCCCTCTTGCTAGGTGCTAGCATGGTAGCCGTTAGCATGTTAGCATTTAAGCTAATTTACTCATGTCTAAAGGATAATACACACATGGCATGGTGTAGGGAGGTTATAGGACAACCTTGGCACTTTCTAACCTCGAGGCTCTCTTGCTAGGAGCTAGCATAACTGTTAGCATGTTAGCATTTAAGCTAATTTACTCATGTCTAAAGCCAAATGCACACATTGTATGATGTAGGGAGGTTATAGGACAACCATGGTACGTTCTAAACGTGAGGCCCTCTTGCTAGGTGCTAGCATGATGACTGTTAGCATGTTAGCATTTAAGCTAAATTACTCATGTTTAAAGGCAAATACACCCATGGCATGATGCAGGGAGGTTATAGGACAACCATGGCACTTTCTAAACTTGGGAATTTCTTGCTAGGTGCTAGCATGTTAGCCGTTAGCATGTCAGCATTTTAGCCAATTTACTCATGTCTAAAGGCAAATACACACATGGCATGATGTAGGGAGGTTATAGGACAACCTTGGCACTTTCCAAACTTGAGGCCCTCTTGCTAGGTGCTAGCATGACGACTGTTAGCATGTTAGCATTTAAGCTAATTTACTCATGTTTAAAGGCAAATACACCCATGACATGATGCAGGGAGGTTATAGGACAACCTTGGCACTTTCTAAAGTTGAGGCTCTCTTGCTAGGTGCTAGCATGGTAGCCGTTAGCATGTTAGCATTTAAGCTAATTTACTCATGTCTAAAGGCATATACACACATGGCATGATGTAGGGAGGTTATAGGACAACCTTGGCACTTTCTAAAGTTGAGGCTCTCTTGCTAGGTGCTAGCATGATGACTGTCCCCATGTTAGCATTTAAGCTAATTTACTCACGTTTAAAGGCAAATACACACATGGCATGATGTAGGGAGGTTATAGGACAACCTTGGCACTTTCTAAACTTGAGGCTCTCTTGTTAGGTGCTAGCATGGTAGCCGTTAGCATGTTAACATTTAAGCTAATTTACTCATGTATAAAAGGCAAATACACACATGGCATGATGTCGGGAGGTTATAGGACAACCTTGGCACTTTCCAAACTTGAGGCTCTCTTGCTAGGTGCTAGCATGACGACTGTTAGCATGTTAGCATTTAAGCTAATTTACTCACATTTAAAGGCAAATACACACATGGCATGATGTAGGGAGGTTATAGGACAACCTTGGCAGTTTCTAAACTTGAGGCCCTCTTGCTAGGTGCTAGCATGATGACTGTTAGCATGTTAACATTTAAGCTTATTTACTCATGTCTAAAGGCAAATACACCCATGGCATGATGCAGGGAGGTTATAGGACAACCTTGGCACTTTCTAAAGTTGAGGCTCTCTTGCTAGGTGCTAGCATGGTACCTGTTAGCATGTTAGCATTTAAGCTAATTTACTCATGTCTAAAGGCAAATACACACATGGCATGATGTCGGGAGGTTATAGGACAACCTTGGCACTTTCTAAAGTTGAAGCTCTCTTGCTAGGTTCTAGCATGATGATTGTTAGCATGTTAGCATTTACGCTAATTTACTCACATTTAAAGGCAAATACACACATGGCATGATGTAGGGAGGTTATAGGACAACCTTGGCACTTTCTAAACTTGAGGCTCTCTTGCTAGGTGCTAGCAAAATGATTGTTAGCATGTTAGCATTTCAGCTAATTTACTCACATTTAAAGGCAAAAACACACATGACATGATGTAGGGAGGTTATAGGACAACCTTGGCACTTTCTAAACTTGAGGCTGACTTGCTAGGTGCTAGCCTGATGACTGTTAGCATGTTAGCATTTAAGCTAATTTACTCATGTGTAAAGGCAAATACACACATGGCATGATGCAGGAAGGTTATAGGACAACCATGGCAGTTTCTGAACTTGAGGGCCTCTTGCTAGGTGCTAGCATGGTAGCCGTTAGCATGTTAGCATTTAAGCTAATTTACTTATGTCTAAAGGCAAATACACACATGGCATGATGTAGGGAGGTTATAGGACAACCTTGGTACTTTGTAAACTTGAGGCCCTCTTGCTAGGTGCGAGCATGCTAATTGCTAGCATGTTAGCATTCATGCTATTTACTCATGTTTAAAGGCAAATACACACATGGCATAATGCAGGGAGGTTATAGGACAACCTTGGCACTTTCTAAACTTGAGGCTCTCTTGCTAGGTGCTAGCATGGTAGCCATTAGCATGTTAGCATTTAAGCTAATTTACTCATGTCTAAAGGCAAATACACACATGGCATGATGTAGGGAGGTTATAGGACAACCTTGGCACTTTCTAAACTTGGGACTCTCTTGCTAGGTGCTAGCATGGTACCCGTTAGCATGATAGCATTTAAGCTAATTTACTCATGTCTAAAGGCAAATACACACATGGCATGATGTAGGGAGGTTATAGGACAACCTTGGCACTTTTTCAACTTGATGCTCTCTTGCTAGGTGCTAGCATGATGGCTGTTAGCATGTTAGCATTTAAGCTAATTTACTCATGTTTAAAGGCAAATACACATATGGCATGATGTAGGGAGGTTATAGGACAACCTTGGCAGTTTCTAAACTTGAGGCCCTCTTGCTAGGTGCTAGCATGGTAGCCGTTAGCATGTTAGCATTTAAGCTAATTTAGTCATGTATAAAGGCAAATACACACATGGCATGATGTAGGGAGGTTATAGGACAACCATGGCAGTTTCTGAACTTGAGGCCCTCTTGCTAGGTGCTAGCATGATGACTGTTAGCATGTTAGCATTTAAGCTAGTTTACTCATGTTTAAAGGCAAATACACCCATGGCATGATGCAGGGAGGTTATAGGACAACCTTGGCACTTTCTAAAGTTGACGCTCTCTTGCTAGGTGCTAGCATGGTACCCGTTAGCATGTTAGCATTTTACCTAATTTACTTAAGTTTAAAGACAAATACACACTTGGCATGATGCGGTGACACTATGGGACTGCATCAACCTTTTCCGTACTTGAGGCTTTCTTGCTAGGTGCTACCGCGGTAGCCGTTGGCACACCGGGCCCGAGGTTCACAGCACAGGTGGCCAGTCCATCAAAATTTCCGCGGGAATTTTCTAGTTATTCCGTATATCTTAATCTTCCCTTTTTTGCGCGCGTAATGCGGCCAAAACCGCAAGAAGGACCCCCACACATGTTACACCGCCGGAATCGTGGCGCTCGGGACTACAGCGGTATTTAGTTTTTGGAACATTTTGTGTAACCATGGCGACGCTATTAACCGAAACGTTAAAAAATGGGCCACTAGATTAGGTATACCCTTTCTATTTTTAGAACAGCACATGGCAGAGAAAAACTGAGAATTTACAGACATTTCACAGCCTTGTAGCTCAGCCATACGGCCGCGCAGAAACGTGATTGATGGCTAATTTTTTAGATAAACTTCTGAACTCTCTGTGTGGCTAAATGCTAATTGCTAGCATGTTAGCATGTTAACAATTAAGCTAATTTACTCATGTCTAAAGGCAAATACACACATGACAGGATGTGGGGAGGTTATAGGACAACCTTGGCACTTTCTAAACTTGAGGCTCTCTTGCTAGGTGCTAGCATGATGACTGTTAGCATGTTAGCATTTAAGCTAATTTACTCATGTCTAAAGGCAAATACACACATGGCATGATGTTGGGAGGTTATAGGACAACCTTGGCACTTTCTAAACTAGAGGCTTTCTTGCTAGGTGCTAGTATAATGACTGTTAGCATGTTAGCGTTTAAGCTAATTTACTCATGTCTAAAGGCAAATACACACATGGCATGATGCAGGAAGGTTATAGGACAACCTCGGCAGTTTCTGAACTTGAAGCCCTCTTGCTAGGTGCTAGCATGGTAGCCGTTAGCATGTTAGCATTTAAGCTAATTTACTCATGTCTAAAGGATAATACACACATGGCATGGTGTAGGGAGGTTATAGGACAACCTTGGCACTTTCTAACCTCGAGGCTCTCTTGCTAGGAGCTAGCATGACTGTTAGCATGTTAGCATTTAAGCTAATTTACTCATGTCTAAAGCCAAATGCACACATTGTATGATGTAGGGAGGTTATAGGACAACCATGGCACTTTCTAAACTTGAGGCCCTCTTGCTAGGTGCTAGCATGATGACTGTTAGCATGTTAGCATTTAAGCTAAATTACTCATGTTTAAAGGCAAATACACCCATGGCATGATGCAGGGAGGTTATAGGACAACCATGGCACTTTCTAAACTTGGGAATTTCTTGCTAGGTGCTAGCATGGTAGCCGTTAGCATGTTAGCATTTAAGCTAATTTACTCATGTCTAAAGGCAAATACACACATGGCATGATGTAGGGAGGTTATAGGACAACCTTGGCACTTTCTAAAGTTGAGGCTCTCTTGCTAGGTGCTAGCATGATGACTGTTCCCATGTTAGCATTTAAGCTAATTTACTCACGTTTAAAGGCAAATACACACATGGCATGATGTAGGGAGGTTATAGGACAACCTTGGCACTTTCTAAACTTGAGGCTCTCTTGCTAGGTGCTAGCATGGTAGCCGTTAGCATGTTAACATTTAAGCTAATTTACTCATGTATAAAAGGCAAATACACACATGGCATGATGTAGGGAGGTTATAGGACAACCTTGGCACTTTCCAAACTTGAGGCTCTCTTGCTAGGTGCTAGCATGACGACTGTTAGCATGTTAGCATTTAAGCTAATTTACTCACATTTAAAGGCAAATACACACATGGCCTGATGTAGGGAGGTTATAGGACAACCTTGGCAGTTTCTAAACTTGAGGCCCTCTTGCTAGGTGCTAGCATGATGACTGTTAGCATGTTAACATTTAAGCTTATTTACTCATGTCTAAAGGCAAATACACCCATGGCATGATGCAGGGAGGTTATAGGACAACCTTGGCACTTTCTAAAGTTGAGGCTCTCTTGCTAGGTGCTAGCATGGTACCTGTTAGCATGTTAGCATTTAAGCTAATTTACTCATGTCTAAAGGCAAATACACACATGGCATGATGTCGGGAGGTTATAGGACAACCTTGGCACTTTCTAAAGTTGAAGCTCTCTTGCTAGGTTCTAGCATGATGATTGTTAGCATGTTAGCATTTACGCTAATTTACTCACATTTAAAGGCAAATACACACATGGCATGATGTAGGGAGGTTATAGGACAACCTTGGCACTTTCTAAACTTGAGGCTCTCTTGCTAGGTGCTAGCAAAATGATTGTTAGCATGTTAGCATTTCAGCTAATTTACTCACATTTAAAGGCAAAAACACACATGACATGATGTAGGGAGGTTATAGGACAACCTTGGCACTTTCTAAACTTGAGGCTGACTTGCTAGGTGCTAGCCTGATGACTGTTAGCATGTTAGCATTTAAGCTAATTTACTCATGTGTAAAGGCAAATACACACATGGCATGATGCAGGAAGGTTATAGGACAACCATGGCAGTTTCTGAACTTGAGAGCCTCTTGCTAGTTGCTAGCATGGTAGCCGTTAGCATGTTAGCATTTAAGCTAATTTACTTATGTCTAAAGGCAAATACACACATGGCATGATGTAGGGAGGTTATAGGACAACCTTGGTACTTTGTAAACTTGAGGCCCTCTTGCTAGGTGCGAGCATGCTAATTGCTAGCATGTTAGCATTCATGCTATTTACTCATGTTTAAAGGCAAATACACACATGGCATAATGCAGGGAGGTTATAGGACAACCTTGGCACTTTCTAAACTTGAGGCTCTCTTGCTAGGTGCTAGCATGGTAGCCATTAGCATGTTAGCATTTAAGCTAATTTACTCATGTCTAAAGGCAAATACACACATGGCATGATGTAGGGAGGTTATAGGACAACCTTGGCACTTTCTAAAGTTGAGGCTCTCTTGCTAGGTGCTAGCATGGTACCCGTTAGCATGATAGCATTTAAGCTAATTTACTCATGTCTAAAGGCAAATACACACATGGCATGATGTAGGGAGGTTATAGGACAACCTTGGCACTTTTTCAACTTGATGCTCTCTTGCTAGGTGCTAGCATGATGGCTGTTAGCATGTTAGCATTTAAGCTAATTTACTCACATTTAAAGGCAAATACACATATGGCATGATGTAGGGAGGTTATAGGACAACCTTGGCAGTTTCTAAACTTGAGGCCCTCTTGCTAGGTGCTAGCATGGTAGCCGTTAGCATGTTAGCATTTAAGCTAATTTACTCATGTATAAAGGCAAATACACACATGGCATGATGTAGGGAGGTTATAGGACAACCATGGCAGTTTCTGAACTTGAGGCCCTCTTGCTAGGTGCTAGCATGATGACTGTTAGCATGTTAGCATTTAAGCTAGTTTACTCATGTTTAAAGGCAAATACACCCATGGCATGATGCAGGGAGGTTATAGGACAACCTTGGCACTTTCTAAAGTTGACGCTCTCTTGCTAGGTGCTACCATGGTACCCGTTAGCATGTTAGCATTTTACCTAATTTACTTAAGTTTAAAGACAAATACACACTTGGCATGATGCGGTGACACTATGGGACTGCATCAACCTTTTCCGTACTTGAGGCTTTCTTGCTAGGTGCTACCGCGGTAGCCGTTGGCACACCGGGCCCGAGGTTCACAGCACAGGTGGCCAGTCCATCAAAATTTCCGCTGGAATTTTCTAGTTATTATTATATCTTAATCTTCCGCTTTTTGCGCGCGTAATGCGGCCAAAACCGCAAGAAGGACCCCCACACATGTTACACCGCCGGAATCGTGACGCTCGCGACTACAGCGGTATTTATTTTTTGGAACGTTTCGTGTAACCATGGCGACGCTATTAACCGAAACGTTCAAAAATGGGCCAGTAGATTAGGTACAGAATTCTATTTTTAGAACAGCCGCATTCCAGAGAAAACGAGAATTTACAGACTTTTTTCAGCCTTGTAGCTCAGCCATACGGCCACGTAGAAACGTGACTGATGGCTCATTTTTTAGATAAACTTCTGAACTCTCTCTGTGGCGAAATGCTAATTGCTAGCATGTTAGCATGTTAGCATTTAAGCTAATTTACTCACATCTAAAGGCAAATACACACATGGCATGATGTAGGGAGGTTATAGGACACCCTTGGCAGTTTCTAAACTTGAGGCCCTCTTGCTAGGTGCTAGCATAATGATTGTTAGCATGTTAGCATTTAAGCTAATTTGCTTATGTTTAAAGGCAAATACACACATGCATGATGCAGGGACGTTATAGGACAACTTTGGCAGTTTCTAAACTTGAAGCTGTCTTGCTAGGTGCTAGCATGTTAGCCGTTAGCATGTTAGCATTTAAGCTAATTTACTCATGTATAAAGGCAAATACACACATGGCATGATGTAGGGAGGTTATAGGACAACCTTGGCACTTTCTAAACTTGGGACTCTCTTGTTAGGTGCTAGCATGATGACTGTTAGCATGTTAGCATTTAAGCTACTTTGCTTATGTTTAAAGGCAAATACACACATGCATGATGCAGGGACGTTATAGGACAACCTTGGCAGTTTCTAAACTTGAGGCTGTCTTGCTAGGTGCTAGCATGTTAGCCGTTAGCATGTTAGCATTTAAGCTAATTTGCTCATGTCTAAAGGCAAATACACACATGGCATGATGTAGGGCGGTTATAGGGCAACCTTGGCACTTTCCAAACTTGGGACTCTCTTGTTAGGTGCTAGCATGATGACTGTTAGCATGTTAGCATTTAAGCTAATTTACTCACGTTTAAAGGCAAATACACATATGGCATGATGTAGGGAGGTTATAGGACAACCTGGGCAGTTTCTAAACTTGAAACCCTCTTGGTAGGTGCTAGCATGGTAGCCGTTAGCAAGTTAGCATTTAAGCTAATTTACTCATGTCTAAAGCCAAATCCACACATTGTATGATGTAGGGAGGTTATAGGACAACCATGGTACGTTCTAAACTTGAGGGCCTCTTGCTAGGTGCTAGCATGATGACTGTTAGCATGTTAGCATTTAAGCTAATTCACTCATGTTTAGAGACAAATACACACATGGCATGATGCAGGGAGGTTATAGGACAACCTTGGCACTTTCTAAAGTTGAAGCTCTCTTGCTAGGTTCTAGCATGATGATTGTTAGCATGTTAGCATTTACGCTAATTTACGCACATTTAAAGGCAAATACACACATGGCATGATGTAGGGAGGTTATAGGACAACCTTGGCACTTTCTAAACTTGAGGCTCTCTTGCTAGGTGCTAGCAAAATGATTGTTAGCATGTTAGCATTTCAGCTAATTTACTCACATTTAAAGGCAAATACACACATGACATGATGTAGGGAGGTTATAGGACAACCTTGGCACTTTCTAAACTTGAGGCTGACTTGCTAGGTGCTAGCATGATGACTGTTAGCATGTTAGCATTTAAGCTAATTTACTCATGTGTAAAGGCAAATACACACATGGCATGATGCAGGAAGGTTATAGGACAACCATGGCAGTTTCTGAACTTGAGGGCCTCTTGCTAGGTGCTAGCATGGTAGCCGTTAGCATGTTAGCATTTAAGCTAATTTACTTATGTCTAAAGGCAAATACACACAGGGCATGATGTAGGGAGGTTATAGGACAACCTTGGTACTTTGTAAACTTGAGGCCCTCTTGCTAGGTGCGAGCATGCTAATTGCTAGCCTGTTAGCATTCATGCTATTTACTCATGTTTAAAGGCAAATACACACATGGCATAATGCAGGGAGGTTATAGGACAACCTTGGCACTTTCTAAACTTGAGGCTCTCTTGCTAGGTGCTAGCATGGTAGCCGTTAGCATGTTAGCATTTAAGCTAATTTACTCATGTCTAAAGGCAAATACACACATGGCATGATGTAGGGAGGTTATAGGACAACCTTGGCACTTTCTAAACTTGGGACTCTCTTGCTAGGTGCTAGCATGATGGCTGTAAACATGTTAGCATTTAAGCTAATTTACTCACGTTTAAAGGCAAATACACATATGGCATGATGTAGGGAGGTTATAGGACAACCTTGGCAGTTTCTAAACTTGAGGCCCTCTTGCTAGGTGCTAGCATGGTAGCCGTTAGCATGTTAGCATTTAAGCTAATTTACTCATGTATAAAGGCAAATACACACATGGCATGATGTAGGGAGGTTATAGGACAACCATGGCAGTTTCTGAACTTGAGGCCCTCTTGCTAGGTGCTAGCATGATGACTGTTAGCATGTTAGCATTTAAGCTAGTTTACTCATGTTTAAAGGCAAATACACCCATGGCATGATGCAGGGAGGTTATAGGACAACCTTGGCACTTTCTAAAGTTGACGCTCTTTTGCTAGGTGCTAGCATGGTACCCGTTAGCATGTTAGCATTTTACCTAATTTACTTAAGTTTAAAGGCAAATACACACTTGGCATGATGCGGTGACACTATGGGACTGCATCAACCTTTTCCGTACTTGAGGCTTTCTTGCTAGGTGCTACCGCGGTAGCCGTTGGCACACCGGGCCCGAGGTTCACAGCACGGGTGGCCAGTCCATCAAAATTTCCGCGGGAATTTTCTAGTTATTATATCTTAATCTTCCGCTTTTTGCGCGCGTAATGCGGCCAAAACCGCAAGAAGGACCCCCACACATGTTACACGGTCGGAATCGTGACGCTCGGGACGACAGCGGTATTTATTTTTTGGAACGTTTCGTGTAACCATGGCGACGCTATTAACCGAAACGTTCAAAAATGGGCCAGTAGATTAGGTACAGAATTCTATTTTTAGAACAGCCGCATTCCAGAGAAAACGAGAATTTACAGACTTTTTTCAGCCTTGTAGCTCAGCCATACGGCCACGTAGAAATGTGATTGATGGCTCGTTTTTTAGATAAACTTCTGAACTCTCTCTGTGGCGAAATGCTAATTGCTAGCATGTCAGCATGTTAGCATTTAAGCTAATTTACTCACATATATAGGCAAATACACACATGGCATGATGTGGGGAGGTTATAGGACAACCTTGGTACTTTCTAAACTTGAGGCCCTCTTGCTTGGTGCTAGCATGATGACTGTTAACATGTTAGCATTTTACCTAATTTACTCATGTCTAAAGGAAAATACACACATGGCATGATGTGGGGACACTGTAGGACTGCCCCAAACTTTTCAGGACCTGAGGCTGTTTTGCTACGTGTTAGCACGTAGCCATTATCATGTTAGCATTTTAGCATTTTAGCTAATTTACTCAAGTTTAAAGGCAAATACACACTTGGCATGATGTGGGGACACTATGGGACTGCATCAGCCTTTTCCGTACTTGAGGCTTTCTTGCTAGGTGCTACCGCGGTAGCCGTTGGCACACCGGGCCCGAGGTTCACAGCACAGGTGGCCAGTCCATCAAAATTTCCGTGGGAATTTTCTAGTTCTTCTTATTATATCTTAATCTTCCCATTTTTGCGCGCGTAATGCGGCCAAAACCGCAAGAAGGACCCACACATGTTACACCGTCGGAATCGTGACGCTTGGGACTACAGCGGTATTTCTTTTTTGGAACGTTTTGTGTAACCATGGCGACGCTATAACCGAAACGTTCAAAAATGGGCCAGTAGATTAGGTACACCCCTTCTATTTTTACAACAGCCGCATTCCAGAGAAAACGAGAATTTACAGACTTTTCACAGCCTTGTAGCTCAGCCATACGGCCACGTAGAAACGTGATTGATGGCTCATTTTTTAGATAAACTTCTGAACTTTCTCTGTGGCTAAATTGTAATTGCTCGCATGTTAGCATGTTAGCATTTAAGCTAATTTACTCATGTCTCAAGGCAAATACACACATGGCATGATGTAGGGAGGTTATAGGACAACCTTGGCACTTTCTAAACTTGAAACCCTCTTGCTAGGTAATAGCATGGTAGCCGTTAGCATGTTAGCATTTTAGCTAATTTACTCAAGTTTAAAGGCAAATACACACTTGGCATGATGTGGGGACACTATTGGACTGCATCAACCTTTTCCGTACTTGAGGCTTTCTTGCTGGGTGCTACCATGGTAGCCGTTGGCACACCGGGCCCGAGGTTCACAGCACAGGTGGCCAGTCCATCAAAATTTCCGCGGGAATTTTCTAGTTTATACTTATAATACATATAACATGAGAAACAACAAAAAACAGTTTTGTCAGCTACAGTATAGTATGGGGATAAAGTACAAATCAATATTTAAAAATATGAAAAATATGTTAATATTTATTAAAAATATGAAAATAAAATATGCAAAGATTAGGTTATTTTAGAATAATATTTCAATATTTTGACAATGGGGCAAAAAGCAAAGATGGAAGTTGATTTTTGCTCAAAGACGTATTTATACGTTTTGTTCAACCCAACCACTCACTCTTGGTGACGTGTTTTTGAGAGGCACAAATAGGTAATGATGCAATTCCACTTGACAAGAGAGCACGTTTGGTGCAGTTTTAAGTATACTGTTGATTACTGTAGAACGGAAAAAGGTAGCAGCAAGCTTTTTTTTCTGATGAAAGATAAGTCTTTTTTTTCTTCTGGTAAAGACCATGTCTATGTAGGCCAAGAACACAATAGTCTGTGTGCCTTGAAAAATCAGTCAAAATCCTTGAAAATGGCCGGTACCGAAAGGAACAGCTTTTGAAAAATTACTGGGATTAAATTAGTTAATTATAGGCTTTTCCAGCAATATAACAAAGCTGAGTTGCAGGTTTTTCTTGAAATATACGTATATGACTTCTACCATATCCATGTGTTGCTTTAATATCTAAGTGGCTCTTAGAGATCCATTCATTTGTCTGTATACATTGTTGACCCTCCCACCACACCCTCATCTGGCCTGCTGTGACATTTACCTTTTTATTTGTGTAGGACATCCACTCACAGGGCGAGGTCATTGCCTGTCTGGAGAAAGGTTTGGTGCGGGAGGCAGAAGAACAGCCGGGGGCACATCCCATCAAGGACGAGTGCAAAAAGTCCATCATGAGGGTGGCAGAGCTCTCCTCTGATGACTTCCACCTGGATCGCTACCTGTACTTCGCCTGCCGCGAGGACCGTGAGCGCCTCTGTGAAAACGTGAGTGTCATTGTTGATTATTGGATTACTATTTTACTATTTTACTATTACTATTTTACTATTTTTGGATTACTACTATTTTATTTTGTCAAGGAGTTAGCATCTGTTCATGCAGATGTTTGTTTTTTATTGGTGCAGACTTTGGCGGGCGAGGGGCGAGTTTACAAGTGTCTCTTCAATCACAAGTTTGAGGAGGTCATGTCTGAGAGGGTGAGTATGCACATGTGTGTTTGTATTGTTTTTCCTGCACCGGCTGGTGCAAAAGTGACACTAATGATGTTCATGTATTCCTAAAGTGTCGTGAGGCACTGACCACCAGGCAGAAGCTGATCGCTCAGGACTACAAAGTAAGCTACTCGCTGGCCAAAGCTTGCAAGTCAGACCTGAGGAAGTACCGCTGCAGCATGGACAGCGGCATGCCTCGAGCCAGAGAGGCTCGTCTGTCCTACCTGCTGCTCTGCCTTGAGTCGGCCGTGCATCGCGGTAGGGCCCGCCTGTCTCCCGCACTCATATCCTCACCCCTTAAAGGGGACCTATTATGCTTTTTCCACTTTTCTGACCAATAACTGTAGTTAGGCTGTTATATTCTTGTGTTAAACAAATACAAATTTCCCCACTGAGGGACGAATAAAGGCATATCTTAATCTTAATCTTAAACAATGCCAAAGTTTCAGATAATGAGATTTGTGCATTTGGAAGTGAGCCCTAAAGGTTGGGATGGCTGAAATGCTCGAGTTCAAAAGGCGTGGTAAATCTGCCCCTTTGTGATGTCACAGATGAGCAGACTTCCCTATATGGATGTGGCTGTAAGCCAGATAAGCTCTCTGCCCTCCCTAAGTTCTGCTACCCCTGTGCTCCCCCAAGCTCACTTCTCTGTTTACGTGGCAAGCAGTGGCTCGTACGGGAAAGCCACATTTATTTACAATTCCTAAAGGCGCCCACCACAGTCAGGCACAAGTAGTTGGGGTTCCTGATACCCTACCAGCAAAAGAAATGCATTTTAATCTGTCAACGGCATTTCACACTGGACTGTTTTTGAATATGGGTCAGTATGAAGCTGGACTAGCCGACTAACTTGTTGAAACTCGACGGCTTTCCAACGTCACTTTGTCGTGTGGAAGAGTCACAGCAAGCAGTAAGTAACAATTTATCAGCGTCCTAACTGAACTAAGTGAAGGAGCATGTTTGATACGATGCCGAAATTGACACGATGACTGGCGCTGCCGGGAGGACTACCTAACAACAACAACAACAGACTCCGACAATAATAAGACAGAATCCCGCATGGATTACAATTGAAGCGCAGGGCGAGTTACACACCACAAGTTGAATGGACTATCTAATGATAGTCTCCAAAAATAATGAGAGAGAACCGGCATGTTTGATGGCGAAATTGACATGATCATGACCAGCCAATCACAGGGCACAACAACCATTCACACGCTCCAATGGACAATTTGGAGTCGCCAATTAACCTAGCATGTTTTTGGAATGTGGGAGGAAACAGGAGTACCCGGAGAAAACCCACGCACATGGAATCGAGGTCTCGGATCTCCTAGCTTTTGTTTTTTATATGCTTTATTGTATTTGCATGTTTTTTTTAACAGCATATGAAGATGTGTTGTGTTCTGCGTCCTTACGGTGTCTTAGACCGATCTTTCAGTGCTCTTTTGGATTAGTCTTTTATTGTGTTTACTACAGCTATCAGTAGAGGGTCTTGTATACTAGTGTTGGGCGTGAATTTTTATATACCGGTATAGATTCTTGTCTAAGATTGTTTGTCTGTATGTGCCATCAGCAATTTGAAGCCCATAAACTTTGAAAGCCTTGATCTGCTACGCCAGTTAGGAATAACAGATCACAGTACAGACCGCCTGTGGAGACATCGAAGGCGATGCGAGAGGAAGCAGAAGCGGGGTTGTCGTGGTGGACTTACAGCTAAGCTAAAAGTGAACCCGTTCTGACCAGCGCTTCCATCAGTCTTGCTCGCCAACGTACGCTCCCTGGAAAACAAATTGGACTACCTGAAATTGGACTTAAGCACCAAACGGGAGACAAGAAACTGCTGCATCCTCATCCTCACCGAGACATGGCTCAACTCATCTGTCCCGGATTCCGCCATTAGCCTGGACGGGCTCACAACATTCAGGTCTGACAGGAGCCATGCACTCACGGGTAAAACCCGGGGGGGGGCGGTGTTTGCATCTATACTAATAACAGTTGGTGTAACAACGCTACCCTGGTCTCCAGTCACTGGTGTGGACATTGAGTTCATGATTGTGAGATGCAGACCTTTCTACCTTCCCCGAGAATTCACCAGCGTCACCATTGTTGCCGTCTACATTCCACCTGATGCTAACTGCAAGCAAGCCCTGAATGTACTCTACCTTGCCATCAGCGACATGCAAACCACACACCCGGACAGCGTGTTTATTGTTGCTGGAGACTTTAACCAGGCCAACATGAAGACGGTGCTTCCGAATTTCTACCAACATGTGGATTTTGCTACTAGAGGTGAGAATACTTTGGACTTGGCTTACACAAACATCAAGGAAGCATTCAAAGCCGTCCCCCGCCCACACCTTGGCTCCTCAGATCACAGATCTGTTATGCTAATCCCAGCATACCAGCCCTGCTCACCAGGGGAAAGCCTGCTGTGAAGAAGGTGAGGGTGTGGCCAGAGGGAGCTACTATGTCTGCACTGCAAGACTGTTTTGAGTGCACCGAATGGGACATGTTCAGAGAAGCTGCAACATACAACCAACACACCAATGTGGAGGAGTATGCTGCATCTGTAACAGGCTACATACAGTGGTGCATGGAGGAGGTTACAGTCACCAAGACGACCATCACACGGGCCAACCAGAAACATTGGATGACTCAGGAGGTGTGCGAAAGACTAAGAGAACGCAATGCTGCGTTTAAATCTGGTGATGTGATGGCACTCAGATCAGCAAGGGCAAATCTGAACCGTGCCATCAGAGTGGCAAAGCGTGCCCACAGCCGGAAGATCCAAAGCTTCTTCCAGGACCCGGCAACACCAGACAACTGTGGCAGGGCATCCAGACTGTCACTGACTACAAAGCCAGACCTGCACCCTGCCAGAATGACATCAGCTTCCTCAATGAGCTAAATAATTTCTTTGGAAGGTTTGAGGCTCTGAACAATAACCCTGCGAGGAAGGCTACCCCCCACCCCGATGAACAGGCAGTCAAGTTTGATACTGCTGCTGTGTGGAGAGTCCTGAGGAAGGTCAACGTGCGGAAAGCTGCAGGCCCAGACGCCATTCCAGGACGGGTGATCAAGGAATGTGCAGACCAGCTGGCCCACGTGCTCACAGACATCTTCAACACCTCACTGGCCCAAGCTGTAGTCCCCCCGTGTTTCAAGACCGCCACAATAATTCCAGTGCCCAAGAAACCATCTATGACATGTCTGAACGACTTTCGGCCCGTTGCACTCACATCAACTATTTTGAAATGTTTCGAGAGGGTGGTTAAGGACCATATCACCTTCATACTCCCCTCATCACTCGATCCCTTCCAATTCGCGTACCAGCCAAACCGCTCCACTGAAGACGCCATCTCCACTGCTCTCCACCTGAGCCTGGAGCACCTGGAGAAGAAAAACACCCATGTACGGATGCTGTTCCTAGACTTCAGCTCAGCATTCAACACGATCATCCCCCAGGACCTGGTACGCAAGTTGGAGCCACTGGGCCTCAAGACCTCCCTGTGCAACTGGCTGCTTGACTTCCTCACAGATAGAACCCAGTATGTCAGAGTGGGCAACAACACATCCAGTGTCATCTCCCTGAACACCGGCTCACCCCAGGGATGTGTTCTGAGCCCCCTGTTGTTTACCCTAATGACCCATGACTGTCGCCCCAAGTACAGCAGCAACCATATCCTGAAGTACGCGGACGACACAACAGTTGTGGGCCTCATTCAGGACAACAACGAACTGGCTTACAGGGAGGAAGTGCGACACCTTGTGGATTGGTGCAAGGCGAACAACCTGATCCTGAATGTTGACAAAACAGAGGAGCTCATCGTCGACTTCAGGAGATCCAGACCCAGCCACACTCCACTCAGCATCAACGGCACAGCCGTAGAAGTTGTGAACACAACCAAGTACTTGGGGGTGCATATCACGGACAACCTCGGCTGGTCACTCCACACCTCCGCTCTGGCGAAGAAGGCACAGCAGCGACTGCACTTCCTGCGGCGGATGAGAAGAGCCTCCCTCTCCCCTCCTATCCTTACCACCTTCTACAGAGGGACCATCGAGAGCCTGCTGACCAACTGCATCTCCGTCTGGTCTGGGAGCTGCAAGGCCTCAGACTGGACGTTACTGCAGAGAGTGGTGAGGACAGCGGAGAAGATCATCGGGACCCAGCTCCCCCCCATTAAGGACATAGCAAACAGCCGGTGTGTATCTAGAGCCCATCGGATCTGCTCTGACCCCACACACCCCCAGCATGGACTGTTCTCTCGCCTGGCATCGGGAAGAAGGCTCTGCAGCATCCGCTGTAGGACGACCAGGTTCAGAGACAGCTACTTCCCCCTGGCCATCAGACTACTGAATGCCAAATAAGCCCCTCTACCTTTACTTACATTATTATTATTTATTTAAATTATTTAAATTATTTGGGCAATTTACTGTTCACGCTGCACTTTACATTATGTTGTTCATATTTGGTGTCTATTCTATCTATTTATTCTCCACATTATTATTATTATTATTTATTATTACTTATCTTCTTTTGTGTCTGTTATTATATGGGAGCCAGGCAACGACATTTCGTTGGCAATTTCACTACTGTGTTTTTGTGCAATGACAATAAAGGGAGTCTATGTCTATGTCTATGTCTATGGTGACCAGTCCAAAAGGCTCTTGCATAAAGTCAGCTGGGATAGGCTCCAGCATACCTGCGATCCTAGTGAGTATAAGCGGCATAGACGATGAATGGGTGAATGGACATCACTGTCGCGCCTCCGCAACATCATTGCTGCCAGTGGTTGTCTGTTTTTTGGTGTGAGTCGGGCCTTCTGGAATGCATTAATGAGGTTAACCAAGGAACCACTGTACTTTTAATTTTTTATTGTTTTTTTTCCCAAATTTTTATGCTGCCATGAGCACTTTACGGAACTCCAGGCAGATGTCATCAACCCTGATCTCATCCACCCAGAGGGACCTGCCACTGAGGAGTTTCTTGACCACCTCGGCAACCTCAGTTTCTCATTAGAAGACATTTTGGTGGCATTTGAAGTATTTTTCCCACCGGCCCACAACATCTCAGCCATGTCACCCTGTAGAATAAAACAGTGTTACCTTAATACAGTTATTTTCTGTGTCTTGAAGGAGCTGAACATTTTGACATGCAAGGAGGTGGAAGTAGCAGTAGAGGGATGAATAGATTAAAAAATGGTGTACAATTTTACCGAGCATTCACACAATTAAAGCATGTATGTATAAATTGACAATGCCAAAAGCCAGGGAAAGGTTCTGGCCCTTTTTAAAGGTGTGTTTGGCAGAATCTACTATAACGATGTCCTCAAGGCACTGTTCAATATGTTTGTTCCTTACGGACAGGAACTTGTGATCTGTCCTTGATCAACAACTGCTGTGTGTTTAAGGTCGCATGGTCAGTGGCGAGTGCCAGGGCGAGATGATGGACTATAGGAGGATGCTGATGGAGGACTTCTCTCTCAGCCCAGAGATCGTCCTCCACTGTCGCAGCGAGATCGAGGGTCACTGCTCTGGTCTGCACCGCAAAGGTCGAACACTGCACTGCCTGATGAGGGTGGGCCGAGGAGACATGGGCACCATTGATACCAACTGTCAGAGGGCGGTCGGTGTCCTCATTTCACTTCTCCTCATAAGTCTTTCTCCATGGATATTGTTAACACTGTGGATTGTGGTCCTCAGCTCCAGAATTTGATCCAGGAGGCAGACCCAGGAGCAGATTACCGCATTGATCGTGCTTTAAACGAAGCCTGTGAGTCTGTCATCCAGACAGCCTGCAAACACATCCGAAATGGAGACCCCATGTGAGTGTCAGTACCATTGCGTCAGCATGGATACGTTGATCTGACGGTGCTGACTTTGTTTTTCTCTACAGGATCCTGTCATGTCTGATGGAGCATCTGTACACAGACAAGATGGTGGAGGACTGTGAGCACAGGCTACTGGAGCTGCAGTACTTCATCGCACGAGACTGGAAGTAAGTACTGTACGCCTTATTCATCTGTCCTCATAGCCCCCCCCTAATCCTTGCTGGATCCCAGGCTAGACCCGATCCTCTTCAAGAAGTGTCAGGGCGACGCAGCGCGACTCTGCCACACACAAGGCTGGAACGAGACCAGTGAGATGATGCCGCCCGGCGCCATCTTCTCCTGCTTGTACCGCCACGCCTACCGCTCAGTGGAGCAGGGGCGCAGGGTGAGTCTATTCACTGTTTGTGAAGTGTTGCTAAAAGATGCTAAAAGAAAAACACACAGCCTAATAACTGCTGTGTGTTCACTGACTGCACAATTCAGTGGCCCTCCATGATGGAAACACAGAGACAGGAAGCATTACTTGAACTGTGGTATGCTTGAACTGTGCTTGAGGTATGCTCAAGCAACTGGGGCTGTGTGGCCAGTGCAGGTACTAGAAATCTTGTTAAAGTTGAAGGCCGTAATAATAATAATAATGCATTTTATTTATATTGCACTTTACATTACAGAAATCTCAAAGTGCTACAAAGAAAGCATAAAACCTACAGTGAAGCAATAAAACAACACAACAAAATGCATATATTTAAAAAAAAAAAGGCTAAGGAAAGGCTTTTGTAAAAAGGCAAGTCTTTAGGCTCCGTTTAAAGGAATCCACAGTCTGTGGCGCTCTCAGATGGTCGGGAAGAGCATTCCACAGACTGGGAGCAGCTGAGCAGAAGGCTCGATTGCTCATGCTGTGCAGCTTGGTTCTGTGGACCCTGAGGAGGTTGGCTGTGCTAGAGTGGAGGGTGCGTGAGGAGGTCTGTGGGAGGAGGAGTTCCTTTAAGTAGGCTGGAGCGTCACCGTGTACACACTGGTGGGTGAGGAGGGCGATCTTGTATTCAATCCTCAGTTCCACAGGGAACTGGATTGCAGTCAATATCAGTGGATTCTTGCCAACAGTGCTCAAGAATCAGTGACAAAGTTGAAGTTGTGCCGGGGCTGGATAGTTCCAACAAGACAATGACCCTGAACACTGCTCAAATTCTACTAAGGTATTCATGGAGAGGAACAAGTACAACGTTCTGGAATGGTCATCCCTTTGCAAAAAATATACGTAAAGTTCTTTTTATTAAGTATATTTCAGTATAAGTACAAAAGTATACTGCAGACCAAGTACTTTTAGCATACTAGAAAGTATATGAATACTGTATAATACTACTTTGGACTAAATTGGAACATTTTAAGTTGATAAAACGTATACTAAAGACCATGTACTTTTACTGCACTAGAAAGTATACTAATTTAATACTTCTTCAGATTAAATTGGAGCATTTTAAGTTTAAAAGTATACTCTAATATACTCTAATAAGTAAACCTCAAGTACGAACAACTCGTCCGCTGTGCAGCTTCAATCAATCATATTAAAATTCAGCTAACAATTTTTCAACCTGTGATGGTTTTTCAAAAATATATTCATAAATAATGTTGTTGAGTTTTTGAATACAGCCAATTGTTGGTTACAAATATGCATATTTAAACAAAATTCAAGGTTGTTGTTTTTTCTTCCAAAAATCAATAATTTTAAAGCAAAATATGGTCTAAAAAGACTTGTTTAAATATGATGTGATGGTGTGAAATTCTGGCTAGACCTTGATGAAGTGATGCAGATCATCCCTAGAAGGGAAAGAGTTGGCAGTGGGGCAGACTTAAATGGACATGTTGGAAATCGAGATGATGAAGAAAGGATGGGAAGGTTTGGTATTCAGGAAAGGAACGCAGAAGGACATATGGGTGGTTGACTTTGCCAAAAGGATGGAAATGGCTGTAGTGAATACTTTCTTCCAGAATAGAGAGGAACATAGGTTGACCTACAGTGCATCCGGAAAGTATTCACAGCGCTTCACTTTTTCTACATTTTGTCATGTTACAGCCTCATTCCAAACTGTATTAAATTAATCTCTTACCTCAAAATTCTACACAAAATACTCCATTATGACAATGTGAAAAGTTTTTTTTTTACTTGTTTTGAATTTATTAAAAATAGAAAACAAAACAATCACATTTACATAAGTATTCACAGCCTTTGCCATGAAGCTCAATATTGAGCTCAGGTGCATCTTTTTTCCACTGATCATCCTTGAGATCTTTCTACAGCTTAATTGGAGTCCACCTGCAGTAAATTCAGTTGATTGGACATGATTTGGAAATATAATAACTGTCTATATAAGGTCCCACAGTTGACTGTGCATGTCAGAGCACAAACACCAAGCATGAAGTCAAAAGAACTGTCTGTAGACCTGCGAGACAGGATTGTCTTGAGGCACAAATCTGGGGAAGGATACAGAAAAATTTCTGCTGCTTTGAAGGTCCCAATGAGCACAGTGGCCTCCATTATTCGTAAATGGAAGACGTTTGGAACCACCAGGACTCTTCCTAGAGCTGGCCGGCCTTCTAAACTGAGCGATCGGGGAAGAAGGGCCTTAGTCAGGGAGGTGACCAAGGCCCCGATGGTCACTCTGTCAGAACTCCAGCGTTCCTCTGTGGAGAGAGGAGAGCCTTCCAGAAGGACAACCATCTCTGCAGCAATCCACCAATCCGGCCTGTATGGTAGAGTGGCCAGACGAAAGCCACTCCTTAGTAAAAGGAACATGGCAGCCCGTCTGGAATTTGCCAAAAAGCACCTGAATGACTCTCAGACCATGAGAAACAAAATTCTCAGGTCTGATGAGACAAAGAATGAACTCTTTGGTGTGAATGCCAGGCGCCATGTTTGGAGGAAACCAGGCACTGCTCATCACCAGGCCAATACCATCCCTACAGTGAAGCATGGTGGTGGCAGCATCATGCTGTGGGGATGTTTTTCAGCAGCAGGAACTGGCAGACTAGTCAGGATAGAAGGAACAATGAATGCAGCAATATATCGAGATATCCTGGATGAAAACCTACTCCAGAGCGCTCTTGACCTCAGGCTGGGGTGAAGGTTCATTTTTCAGCAGGACAACGACCTGAAGCACACAGCCAAGATCTCAAAAGATTGTCTTCAGAACCACTCCGTGAATGTCCTGGAGTGGCCCAGCCAGAGTCCAGACTTAAATCCGATCAAACATCTCTGGAGAGATCTGAAAATGGCTGTGCACAGACGTCTCCCATCCAACCTGATGGAGCTTGAGACTTATTGCAAAGAAGAATGGGCAAAACTGCCTAAAGAGAGGTGTGCTAAACTTGTGGGATCATATTCAAAAAGACTTGAGGCTGTAATTGTTGAGGAGTGTGTTTTTTGGAATTTTTGACCATTCTTCCAAAAGCACATTGGTGAGGTCACACACTGATGTTGGTGGAGAAGGCCTGGCGCTAAGTCTCTGCTCTAATTCACGCCAAAGGTGTTCTATCGGGTTCAGGTCAGAACTCTGTGCAGGCCAGTGAAGTTCATCCACACCAGACTCTGTCATCAATGTCTGTATAGACCTTGCTTTCACACTTGGCACAATGCAGTCCCAAATGTACCATTCTCCTGGCATCCTCCAAACCCAGGCTTGTCCATCAGCTTGCCAGATGGAAAAGAGTGATTCATCACTGCAGACAACGCGTCTCCACTGCTCCATGGTCCAGTGGCGTGCTTTACAACACTACATCCAGTGCTTTGCATTGCCTTGGTGATGCATGGCTTGGATGCAGCTGCTCAGCCATGGAAACCCATTCCATGAAGCTCTCTGTGTACTGTACTTGGGCTAAGCTGAAGGCCACATGCCCACTGTCCCGGAAGTCTGCAACCTCTTTGCACTATGCGCCTCTGTATCCTCTGACCCCCTTCATCAGTTTACATGACCTACCACTTTGTGGTTGAGTTGCTGTTGTCCCCAAAGTCTTCCATTTTCTTATATTAAAGCTGACAGTTGATTGTGGAATATCTATGAGCAAGGAAATGTCACAACTGGATTTGTTGCACAGATGACAGTTCTACGCTGGAATTGACTGAGCTCCTGAGAGCGGCCAATTCTTTCACAAATGTTTGTAGAAACCTGATTCTGAACCTTTGGCTGGGTGAGCAAATACTTTTGGTAATATAGTGTAGATGCTGGGAAGGGAAAAGCCGAAAGAGAAAGAAGAGTTATGTCTGCTATATTGAGTAAAAGCAGTGTGAAGGTGAAATTAGGGGTGTTATTTCATGTCTAGAAGGCTATAGTAAAAACAGTCTTTTTGATATAGACTTTTCGCGGTCACATTTATAACAAGTTACTGCAACAAACAAGGGAATACTGTATATCACATGTAGTGAAGCCTCGCTTGAGTTTGAGGTGATCCACACACAGAAATCAGTTCTCAGGCCTCTGCCAGTTGAGGCTAGACCAGTCTTATTATTATTATTATTATTATTGTCATTATTGTTATGACTTTACAATGATGTAACTGGTCTGATGCTGGACTGTAGTTGTCCCGGGACTGCAAGGTGGAGGTGCATAGGATCCTCCACCAGAGGGCGCTGGATGTGAAGCTGGACCCTGAGTTGCAGAGACGCTGCATGACCGACCTGGGCAAGTGGTGCAGCGAGAAGACTGAGGCGGGACAGGAACTTGAGTGTCTTCAGGACCACCTGGAGGATCTGGTGTCAGACTGTCGGAACGTAGTGGGCAATCTGACGGAGCTGGAGTCTGAGGTAACTTTGAAACCATGGTGTGATGCACTTGTAAGTGCTAGTCAGCACACAAGTGTGTGACTTGTGTGTGTGTGTGTGTTGTCAGGACATCCAAATCGAGGCACTGCTCATGCGAGCCTGTGAACCCGTCATCCAGGCCTATTGTCATGTAAGCGACGAAGTCCATGCAGACACAATGTAATTAAGTAGACATTCAAACCGATCCAATAATGGTATCTGGTTACGACACTAGCACAATTCGCAAAAAAATGGTGCAGCCATACATTTAACTTTTTCATATTAGGAGGTGGCTGACAACCAGATTGACTCAGGTGACCTGATGGAGTGTTTGGCACAGAACAAACACCAGAAGGAGATGAATGAAAAGTGCTCAGTGGGAGTGACACACTTCCAACTGGTGAGTAGAAACCGAAGAACACAGTCACTTCCTCTGCTGAGGCCACTAATGATGTTATGGTGTGTGTGTGTGTGTGTGTGTGTGTGTGTGCATGTAGATTCAGATTAAAGACTTCCGCTTTTCCTACAAATTCAAGACGGCCTGCAAGGAAGACGTTCTCAAACTGTGTCCCAACATCAAAAAGAAGTAAGGAACTGCCTCACATAAATATACGCCAGTCGGACATACGACTGGGAAGAGTCAAAAAACATTCTAATAGCAGTCTACATCGTTGAATGGTCCACACTTTTCTCCTGCCTGTGACGTGTGCACACTCACTTAGAAGCAAATATGGCATCAGCGGAATGGGTTGAATGCTTTTACCAAGGACATTTCTCATGCTAGTGGCTACAAATGCTGTGCAAACATTGGGCGGGAAAAAACATGGAGCTTCAACACTATAAAAGCTTATCAGCCACCTGATTAACCAAATTATAACCAAAAACTATAAAAATAGACAATACAAGATAAAAAACACAAATAAAAGCCACCACAACAATAAATAAAATCTCTGTTGACAAAATTGCAAATAATTAAGATTGTGTATTAGGCTTAGCGGTCATCACTTGTGCACCATTTTGCGCCTTTTGTGTATATTTACTTTGCTGACCAAATACCTCAGTAAATGTTGACTGTCAGGACGATGGCTCTGCTGCACCTCGAGCAAAATGTTGAAGACTGGACAGGATGGTTATGTTTGCACATGCAAGTTCGTCACCACTACTTGCCAACGAACGACATATCGGCTCAACTTATTCATTGTTTAAAACCCAAATATTCCCACACTCGGGCTGTGGCATTGAGCTGAGAAAAAACATAGCTTTCGTGCATTTTGAATTTTGTCCCCTTTCCAAAAATGTCACTCTTATGTCTGAGAGATGTACGGATTGCCTTCTGGGCCCCTAGAAGCGAGAAGAGCGCAAACATTTCTCCCATTCACTCCCATGTTAAAGACGCCGTTTTTTTTTTTCTCCAAATCTTTAATTTTCTATGTTTTCGTCTCATCCTCTTGCGGTCATTTCTCAACCGATATGCAAAACGATAAGATCTATGCAAAGCCCCGACCCTCGGGCCGCTCATGGTTGTCTCGTGGTGTCGATATCTCTAATCGTTTGGCCGTAAGAAGCTTCTGTTCGACATGAGCGTTTCAGCCTTTTTAGTCCTTTGTGCTGATTCACTGTCATGTCATCTCTTCCTCCTCACAGCTCCTCCCTTCAAAAACCACCGTGTGTCGACATGTGCGATTACAATGATTCTCTTCCCAGCGGATACCATACAGCCCATGTATTTTGCAGATTTTAAAAGTTTTATTTTTCTAATTAAGCACTGTGTCTCTAGGTATCTCAAATAACTGGAGCATCAAAATAATCAACATTTTCATAGAATCCATGATATAGTATTAAGTTATGTCAGGAATCGATAGTTTGGTACCGACCCACATGTCACTACCTCTCTGCCCTTTAGTACTCCATGACAAGGCAAGTCCGGCATGCAACTGTAAAACAACACATGACATCATGTGCAGACACCACAGCAGTGCCTGGCAACTTTCATTACTTGATGCTATGTTGCTAGGTGCTAGCATGCTAATTGCTAACACACACATGGCATGATGCGGGGACAATATGGGACTTAACGCTCCTTAACACTTTTGGGACTTGAGGCTGTTTTGCTAGGTGCTAGCATGTTAGCATTTAGGCTAATCTACTAATGTCTAAAGGCAAATACACATAAGATGTGGGGACACTATGGGACTGCCTTAACACTTTTGGGACTTGACGCTCTCTTGCAATGTACTAGCATGATGACCGTTAGCATTTTAGCTAATTTACTCATGTTTAAAGGCAAATACACACATGGCATGATGTGGGGACACTGTGGGACTGCCTTAACACTTTTTGGACTTGGTGCTTTTTTGTTAGCTACCATGCTAACTCTTAGCATGTCAGCTTTGTTGCTAAATTTCTGATGTAATGTACACACGGCATTGCTTGGGGGCGTGCCACAGCAGACACCAGGCCCAAGGTTCACAGCACAGGTTGCAAGCCCATCAAAATGTCTGCGGGAATTTTCTAGTTATACAGTAAAGTCTCGTTATATCGATATCGGTTATAACGAATTACTACTTATTACAATACTATTTTCATTTCCCGGCAAATTTCTAGTCTTTTATGATATAATTAGTTCCGTTAGTACGATACCTGGTTATTATGATAATCCGGTTACTACGATTATCATCTCCCGCCAGCCAATTTGGTCTGCTTATATCGATACAAAAGCAGCTTAAATCAATCTTTGCTTAAGGATTTCAATACCAAAAAAGAACACGGCGAACGGCTGCTTCCAGTCAACTTTATTTTTCACACTTCCACTACCAGAGCGCAGCACACACACAGATTCCCGCACTTCCTGGTTCACAGGTCATGCTCAACCCGCCCCACATAGCTGGCCAAACACATGCCTGCAACAGAAGAACCAACTGACATAGCATACACACCTATTCCAATGAAGACACAAGCGTACAAATACATGTATTTAATTGTGTTGTATTCAGATATCTTTTTATCGCTTGCAATAATCACTGTTTTTCATATGTACATGCTGGCGTTCATGGTTTCTCTCGTGTGTATAGATTCTATACAGGCATGTGTTTGGCCAGCTATGTGGGGCGGGTTGATATATTTTCAAACACGTATATTGCATGCACTTGGCATCTTGCTAGCACCTAGCAAGAGAGCCTCAAGTTCAGAAAGTGCCAAGGCGTTCCTACAGTTAGGTCCATATATGTATTTGGACACTGACACAAGTTTTGCTTTTTTACCGTTTTACTGAAACATACTCCAAAGATAGTGATATAATGGATATAAAGTGTAGACTCTCAGCTTTCATTTGAGGGTATCCACATTCAAATTGGATGAAGGGTTTAGGAGTTTCAACTCTTTAACATTGGCCATCCTCTTTTTAAAGGGACAAAAAGTAATTGGACAATTGACCAAAAGGTTATTTCATGGGCAGGTTTGGGCAATTCATTCATTACATCACTATAAATTAAGCAGATATAAGGCCTGGAATTGATATGAGGTGTGGTGTTTGCATTCAGAAGATTTTGCTGTCCAGACAATATGCGGTCAAAGGAGCGCTCCATGCAGGTGAAGCAAGCCATCTTTAGGCTGTGAGAAGAGAAAACCCATCAGAGAAATGGCTACAATATTAGGAGTGGTAAAATGTACAGTTTGGTACATCCTGAAAAAGAAAGCAGGCACCGGTCAACTCAGCAACGCAAAAAGACCTGGACATCCATGGAAGACAATGGTGGTAGATGATGGCAGAATCATTTCCATAGTGAAGAGAAACCCCTTCACAAAAGCCAGTGAGGTGAACACCACTCTCCAGGAGGTAGGCCTATCAATACCCAAGTCTGCCATAAAGAGAAGACTGCACAAAGTAAATACAGAAGGTTCATGGCAAGGTACAGGCCACTCATAAGTCTGACGAATAGAAAAGGTAGATTGGACTTTGCTGAGAAGGATCTAAAAAAGCCAGAATGTTTCTGGAAGAACATTATTTGGACAGATGAAGATTAACCTCTACTAGAATGATCTCAAGAAACAAGTATGGCGAAAGCTTGGAACAACTCATGATCCACAGCACACTACATCCTCTGTAAAACACAGGGGAAGCAAGGGATGGCTTGGGCCTGCATGGCTGCCAGTGGCACTAGTGTTAAACTAGTGTTTATTGATAATGTGACACAGGACAGAAGCAGCCAGATGAATCCTGTGGTGTTCAGAGACATTCTATGTGCTCACATCCAGTCAAATTCAGCCAAATTGATTGAGTGGGTTTCATAATACAGATGGACAATGACCCAAAACATACAGCAAAAGCAACCCAGGAGTTTATTAAAGCAAAGAAGTGGAATATTCTTGAATGGCAAAGCCAGTCGCCTGATCTCAACCCAAAACCTCATTCCGAAAGAAAAGTGCCAATCCGAATGAATATACGTATAATCGGATTCACGCTCAAACGGAAAGTTGTTAGGGTGCGTTCTTCTTCGTCGTGTTTTTCTTCTTCTTTTGTTTATTGGCGGTTGGCAAGCAGCTTTCGTATGCATTACTGCCACCTGTGGAACAGAATCTAAACACTTCTATACGTTATTCACAAGTCCAGTTTTATTTAAGAAAGAAAATATATATCTGTATAAAACATGTCCCGAAAACATCTTTTCCTCTTTAAATTTATCCCTGGTGCGTTCTATCAGCGCATGCTCAGATATGACGTAACACGCAGCTCGAGATGTTCTTCATTTTTAAAAATGGAGGCGAGCAATCAGCACTGGACTGCTGCGGAAAGTTTGTTTTTGATCCAAACTCATTTCAAGACTGGACGAACGAAAAACTTGCAATACTTGCAGTATCATGTGATGTTGATGTTTACGTTTTACTGCGCATGCCCCATTGACTATTCTGTTTGATTATAGTGGCGCATGTAGACAAGATATAGGAATATTCCTTTCCATGTATACCATTGTTTTCGCAAAGGTCACTCGGAAAGAGAAAAACTCATGTAAACGTGGCTACTGTAATCGCACATTACTACACACAGTCCTTTTAAAAGGGAAGGTCTGGGAGGAGGAGGCGAAAAGGTGTAACCTTCATTCTACTGCAGCAGGTGGCAGCCATATTGACAATGAATGAGCACAAATCACTGCTCACTGCACTGCACTGTGAGCCTGAATGCCTCACGTCCAACAAGAGCTTCTTGCGGCCAAACGATTCGCCAAGATGACTGTGAGTGGCCCGAGGGTTGGGGCTTTGCATAGATGTGCTCGTTTTGCAAACCAGTTGAGAAATGACCACAAGAGGACAAGTTGAAAACATAGAAAATTGAAGAGCTGGAGGAAAAAAAAGACTGCGTCTTTAACATGGAAGTCAATGGGAGAAGTTGGGAGAATTTTGTCACTTGTAGGGGCCACAGAAGGCAATCTGTACATCTGTCAGCCATAAGAGTGACATTTTTGGAAAGGGGCCAAAGATCCCTACATTTTCTTTAAAACTAAACATCAAACAAAAAACAAATTAGCCACAGAGAGAGAAGTTGAGAAGTTTCTCAAAAATGAGCTATTAATCACGTTCCTACGTGACCGTATGGCTGAGCTACAAGGCTTTGAAAAGTACATTCTCTTGTTTTCTCTGGCAAGTGGTGTTTCTGAAAAAATAGAACAGGTGTACCTAATCTAGTGGCCCATTGTTTTTTCTATCGCAAGCGTCGCTATGGTTACATTAAACGTTCCAAAAAATAAATACCGATGTAGTCCCGAGGGCCACAATTCCTTGTGGTTTTGGCCACATTACGCGCACAATAATGGGAGGATTAAGATAGAAGAATAAGAAGTATAACTAGAAAATTCCCGCAGACATTTTGATGGGCTTGCAACCTGTGCTGTGAACCTCGGGCCTGGTGGCTGCTGTGGCACGCCCCCAAGCAATGCCGTGTGTACATTACATCAGAAATTTAGCAACAAAGCTGACATGCTAACAGTTAGCATGGTAGCAGCTAACAAGAAATCCCCAAGTCCCAAGAGTGTTGAGCCAGACCCATAGTGTCGCTACATCATGCCATGTGTGTATTTGCCTTTGGACATGAGTAAATTAGCTAAAATGCTAACGGTCATCATGCTAGCACCCAAGAGAGCGTCAAGTCCCAAAAGTGTTAAGGCAGTTTCATAGTGTCCCCACATCTTATGTGTATTTGCCTTTAGACATTAGTAGATTAGCCTAAATGGTAACATGCTAGCACCTAGCAAAACATATAAACACATATATATAGGTGTGTGTGTGTGTGTATATATATATATATATATATATATATATATATATATATATATATATACACAGTGCATCCGGAAAGTATTCACAGCGCTTCACTTTTTCTACATTTTGTCATGTTACAGCCTCATTCCAAACTGTATTAATTTAATCTCTTACCTCAAAATACTCCATTATGACAATGTGAAAAAAGTTTTTTTGGACATGTTTTGAATTTATTAAAAATAGAAAACAAAAAAATCACATTTACATAAGTATTCACAGCCTTTGCCATGAAGCTCAAAATTGAGCTCAGGTGCATCTTTTTTCCACTGATCATCCTTGAGATCTTTCTACAGCTTAATTGGAGTCCACCTGCAGTAAATTCAGTTGATTGGACATGATTTGGAAATATAGTAACTGTCTATATAAGGTCCCACAGTTGACTATGCATGTCAGAGCACAAACACCAAGCATGAAGTCAAAAGAACTGTCTGTAGACCTGCGAGACAGGATTGTCTTGAGGCACAAATCTGGGGAAGAAAGCCTCTCCTTAGTAAAAGGAACATGGCAGCCCATCTGGAATTTGCCAAAAAGCACCTGAATGACTCTCAGACCATGAGAAACAAAATTCTCTGGTCTGATGGCTTTCGTCTGGCCACTCTACCATACAGGCCTGATTGGTGGATTGCTGCAGAGATGGTTGTCCTTCTGGAAGGCTCTCCTCTCTCCACAGAGGAACGCTGGAGCTCTGACAGAGTGACCATCGGGGCCTTGGTCACCTCCCTGACTAAGGCCCTTCTTCCCCGATCGCTCAGTTTAGAAGGCCGGCCAGCTCTAGGAAGAGTCCTGGTGGTTCCAAACGTCTTCCATTTACGAATAATGGAGGCCACTGTGCTCATTGGGACCTTCAAAGCAGCAGAAATTTTTCTGTATCCTTCCCCAGATTTGTGCCTCAAGACAATCCTGTCTCGCAGGTCTACAGACAGTTCTTTTGACTTCATGCTTGGTGTTTGTGCTCTGACATGCACAGTCAACTGTGGGACCTTATATAGACAATTATTATATTTCCAAATCATGTCCAATCAACTGAATTTACTGCAGGTGGACTCCAATTAAGCTGTAGAAAGATCTCAAGGATGATCAGTGGAAAAAAGATGCACCTGCGCTCAATTTTGAGCTTCATGGCAAAGGCTGTGAACACTTATGTAAATGTGATTTTTTTTTTGTTGTCTATTTTTAATAAATTCAAAACAAGTAAAAAAAACTTTTTTCACATTGTCATAATGGAGTATTTTGTGTAGAATTTTGAGGTAAGAGATTAATTTAATACAGTTTGGAATGAGGCTGTAACATGACAAAATGTAGAAAAAGTGAAGCGCTGTGAATACTTTCCGGATGCACTGTATATATATAATGTGTGTGTGTGTATATATATATATATGTATATGTGTATATATGAATGAATGCAACACACACATATACGTATATATACACCTATGTGTCTGTGTGTGTGTGTATATGACGAGGGATGACTGAACAGGAAGTTGTTTACAAGCATGTCATCCCCGTGTAGTGTTTCCGTGTTTGATGTTTTTCATGCATGCTGCTCAGGGTGGACGTAGTGATCTGCCTCAGCACCACAGTGAGGAACGACACCCTGCAGGACACTAAGGAGCAGCGTGTGTCAGTCAAATGTCGCAAACAGCTGCGTGTGGAGGAGGTGGAGATGGTACGTGAGCCATAAAAAATGCAGAGGGAGGCGCTCGCTCTCAGACGCACACGGTGACTTTCCTCTTGTTTTTTTTTTTTTTTGTCTGTTGTGTTAAGTCTGAGGACATCCGTCTGGAACCAGAACTGTACGAGTCCTGTAAGCAGGACATCAGCCACCTGTGTCAAAATGTGGCCTTTGGCAATGCACAGGTCAGCTACACACACACGCATGCACACAATTAAACACATACCCACTCAGGACGACTCCACACAGGCTGTTATGTGACATTTTCTCTCTGAAAGGTCATCGAGTGTCTGAAGGAGAACAAACGGCAGCTGACTCAACGTTGTCATCAGAAGATCTTCAAACTTCAGGAAGTGGAGATGGTGGATCCCGAACTCGACTATCAGCTGATGAGAGTCTGCAAGCACATGATCAGGGTAGGCTAGCCAAACACAGTCATGTGACCGCTGATTTTGAGCTCTTGCATTTTCTACATCAGGGGTGTGTAATTTTCTTCCACTAACGATTGTTAGTAATGCAATATTTTACACTCCTAGTCTAACTAATAACGTGCTTCTTTCAACAGGAAAAGATGTGCACACAGCAAAAAGTCCCATGTCTAATTAACATTTGATATAGTTCAACAGTTAAGACTGTGGAAGAGTTCCTTCATTAATTCATTAAACAGTGTTAAATTAACACTAAACGAGCTTATGGTAACACTGCTGAGATCTACATTTTTTTTTTACACCCTGGTCAGTGTTACCTTTACTTGCTGAAGTGTCATGCTATGTACACTAAAACCTGTTTAAAATTGTAAGAATGAATGCCATTAACATTTTTTTAATCAGTTGGTTTTTTTTCGCAGTGGACATGAAAACATATGAACTTTGAATATCAAACAGTTTATAAAACTTAAGCTCAGACTTACTCTTGTTAAACCTTTGGAAAATAAACCTTTGGAAAATTCTGCATGATGGTCTTCAAAACATTCAGTGAATAGTTTGTCAAATGTGCTCCTCAACCAAAAGATTGTTACTTATTACTTATTCCATTGCACTGCAATTAAGTTCTACTTTGTGCTCTACATCATCCCAAGTAGCTGAAAAAAACTTTTGGCAAGATCATTTTGTGCATTATATTCTTGACCACATTCTCATCTCTGTGGACGAAATATCTAACTAGCCTGTCATTTGTTTGAGAGTGAATGTTTCCCAGTGATGATGAAAAATGATCAGATGCTTTTTGGCAAGTGATTTGGTTATGTTTTTTTAATTGTTTGAAAGAATCTTAATAGGTAAAAGGAGGCAATATTTATTGCAGAAGATGGTCGACCGTCTCACTCAAGTGTTTTAAGAATTTGTGATAGTCAGTCACCAAATGCGGTGTTGAACTGATGCGCTTGGCTAATTTGATGACATTCCGCCTGAAGAACACATCCCATTTGTGAAGACGCCTGGAGGATGTGTCCTCATCAAACAGGAAATCTGGCCAATCTTTTTAAAAAGAAGATGGTAAAGAACTGCTACTAAAAATGTCAAACTATTCAAAACTCACTTCCTAACTTACCAGTCTTTTTGTATCCAGCAATCTTGGAAATGTAGAACGCACACCATGAATGTTGCGGGGGTCTTTGATGAGCTTCTGAGAATGCTGAAATATCTTTGACCTTCTGTAAAATTAGAGTTGTCCATTGTATGGTTGAGCAAGTACATGGCAAGCACCCCCATCAAACTGTCTTCCAACATACTTTGGAGATTTGGGCTCCTACAGAACTGTCCACAGGGCTATTTGGTGGCAGTGGAGAGCCACAACAAATCTTCGTTTGGACAGTTTTGATATGCCAAGAAATATATCTTGTGCGGCTTGCAGCATTATAGAGGTCTTCCTGAAATAAAACAAAAATAATACATGTGTAATTAAATTAAACTAAAGTCTGAGATAATTCAAAAGTAAATATTATACACACAGCTTTGTATGTATAATATTGCCATCTTTGGGGAAAACTGTCACCTGGTTGCCCTGACTGTGAGGTTGACCATTCACACTCTCATTCATACCTATGGAGTCGCCAATTAACCAAACATGCATGTTTTTGGAATGTGGGAGGAAACTGGAATACCCAGAGAAAACCCATGTACGCATGGGGAGAACATGCAAACTCGGGTCTTCCCAATCTCCTGACTGTGGCCGACGTGCTAACCACTGGCCACCGTTTTAGTTTTATATCTTATTTTATTTTATATTTTTTTATTTTATTATATCGATTTTACCCTGTTTTTATTTGCTTATTATTTGTATTGTGAAACACCTTCAGCACCATTTGATTACTGTATTTCAACGTTTTCCTTTTTCAGTAATGCCCTAAACTGCCTTTTTTAAATGTTTCATTTAAAAAAAATTCCATGTAATATTCCCCGGACTGAGGGGATCTTAGCCGTGGGCCACAAATGTCCCCCAGGCCTGCATTTAGGACACCCCTGGTCTTAACTTGTTTGTGTGTCTGTTTGCGTCACAGCGGTTTTGCACAGAATCAGAGAGCAAGAACGTTCTTCAGTGTCTAAAACAGAATAAGAACAGCGAGATGATGGATCCAAAGTGCAAACAGATGATCACTAAGCGTCAGATCACGCAGAACACAGGTACACGTTTGTTTGTTACATAGCAACACAACAGAGTAGACTTTGTGGTGCCATGTGGTCATATTTGTGTGTGCGTGCATGTGAGCTCAGACTACAGGCTGAACCCGGTTCTGAGGAAGGCCTGCAAAGCCGACATTCCTAAGTTCTGCCAGCCCATTTTGAACAAGGCGACAGCAGACAGCGAGCTGGAGGGGCAGGTCATCGCGTGCCTCAAACTCAAATATGCAGACCAGGTAAGCACCAAGCAAAAGGTGTTTGTGGAATGGATCTCCATCAAGTACAGTGTTTGTTTTTGTTTGTTTTTTAATGTGCATTAATAAGTGAGAAATGTGCTTTAATAAGTGTGACAACGATTCACAGCGTCTGTCATCAGACTGCGAAGATCAGATCCGGGTCATCTTGCAGGAATCAGCACTGGACTACCGACTGGACCCTCAACTGCAGATCTACTGCACTCAAGAGGTTTCTGCATCATTCTCTTTTTTTCTTTTAACTTTACAACAGTCTTGCACTGTGCTAAGTGTCTGTGTGTGTGTGTGTGTGTGTGTGTGTGTGTGTGTGCACGCACACGTGTGTCTAGATCGCGCGGCTGTGTCCGGAGGAGGCAGCAGCACAGGAGCAGACAGGACAGGTGGAGGAGTGTCTGAAGCTCAACCTGCTCAAAATCAAAAAGGAAGACTGCAAAAAGGTGTTGCATTCATTGCCGAAAATATATAATATATATATAAATATTTCTATATATATAGAAAAATATATAAATATTTCAAAAATATATCAATTCATAAATCATTGCATGTTTCGTGGTTGAATTGGTCAAAACATGTTCAAATTTGAGCAAAATTTATGGATTTTTGTCTAAATTAAGCATTTTAGTGCCTAAAAACTATAATAAAAATTCAGGTATATAAAAAAAAAATTCAGGTAAATAAAGGTATTCAGAAGACTCAATCAAAGACATTGCAGTGTGTAGTAGGGCTGGATGATATGGACCAAAACTCATATCCAGATATTTTTAGGTAGAGTATCAATGTACGATATAGATCTCAATATTTTTTCCATAAATTGAATTTACTTATTTTTTAATTTAATTTAGACCAAAATCAAAGCCAAATATGTGTGCAAAGTTTTATTAAAATGTAAACGATCTTACAGAAAAATAGCCGCTGAAATAAAATGGTATAGTCTCTTTATTTAAATAAAGTTAAAAAGTTAAATATAGTGCAATCATGCTGCACTCACCGTGGTCTCTGCAGCCGTTAGCGCTTCCATCTCACGTTGCCCATGTTTACAGACGGTCGTTGATACCATCTTTAATACAGCAATTTCACCTTTCGTCTTTTTCGCTGGTCACTCCGCAAGGATATCCTATCATTCGCCGTAGCGAGGGGATGCTCAAAGTTAACAGCTGCTCCCGAGTGCAAGCAGCAAGCTTGCACACTTGCTTAAGGGGTCTGTATGGCACAAAAACAATAAGGAAGTAAAAAAATAAAGCACTGAGCTACCTTAAACAGCTTGCACTCTGATGCCGCCATCTTGAAACATAAGCCCTCCGCATCAAATACAGTCTATCAATATGAGCGATAATGCTTCTTTTTGATATCATGCTTAAAATAAATATCAATATTTCAAACAATATCAATATATTGTCCCTCACTCAGCTCCCAGCACTGAAACACATTTCTAGTAAGGGTGCGGAAAATAATCAATATTAATCGATACATTGATGCGTATGTGCTAGTGCATCGGCTCATTCACTGGGTATGGTTGCAATTGACTGGTGAAATCTAGATTCATCTTGATGCGTTTGTGGGTATCGTTAAAATCCGATGTAAGTGCGGTTTTATTAAGGTTAAACTTCACCCCAGGTGCAATGAATGCACCATCATTATTTCGCGTTTTGTATTGAATACCGACGGAAGCCAGGAGGGCACATACAACTACTAGTAAAACAGCATGGACGTTCGCATGCAAGCAGCAGCGAGGAAGTTTCTATATTTAACCCACCTGCAACGTTTAAATTGTATGTTTGGAAACACTACGGATTCACAAAGAACGTCAGAAAGCGCAACAAAATGCATTAAGAAGCCGTACAAAGGCAGCACGACAAACATGCAGAACCACACCCCCGTCTAGTTTCTCGTCGGACACCGGGGAAAAAAATCAGGTCAGAACAAGTGGATCTTCAGCTGCTTTCAAATTGGCCAGGAGCTATTTGTCCATCCCTGCAACAAGTGCCCCCGCCCCCCCCCCCCCCCCCCCCCCCCCAAACGAGTGCTCAGCACAGCAGGTGACATTAGAACAGCAGAGCAGTTGGCTTCTTCCTGAATTTTGAAACAATTTTAAAAGGTTTTACACTTTCTGCTCCTCACTACTGTATTAGCCTAGCTTCTAGTGCATTCATATTAGCAGTATGTTTTGCAGACAGGAATATTAACAAACATTGATTGCAGATGGGCATGTAAAAGATGGGAGTGTATAGGGACGTTATTTCACATCCAGAGGGCGTTAATAGGCATGTTAACATAGGCATGTTTGGAAGGTCGTTAACAGGTTGTCTGTGTTCTAACTACTAAAATAAAATATTTTATATATTTTCATATATATATATATGCAGAGTCATACTACATGGAAATTCACTTATCCAGGTCAGGTATTAACCCCAATAAACAAGCGATTATTGTATACACTTTCTTTCTCCTCACCAATGACGTGTTCATCCTGCAGGAGGTGTTAAACATGCTGAAGGAGAGCAAGGCAGACATATTTGTTGACCCGGTCCTGCACACAGCCTGCGCCCTTGACATCAAGCACCACTGTGCTGCTATCCCACCCGGCAGGGGGCGCCGTGAGTCCACAGGCACACAAACTGTCATATCATACCCAGGTCCCGTTTTGCTGCTAGTCCGCATGCACTCAGTCTCTTTTTCCACATTTGCTCAGAGATGTCGTGCTTAATGGAGGCGCTGCAAGACAAGCGTGTGCGTCTTCAGCCTGAGTGCAAGAAGAGGCTTCAGGACCGCATTGACATGTGGAGCTTCGCTGCTAAGGTACATAACTAGCCACACAGGCTAACAATGCCACGCAGTGGCGAGAGACGAAGCTAAAGTGCAGTCACTTCCTCCTCACAGGTGGCTCCCGCTGAGGGCTTCTCAGACCTGGCCATGCAGGTGATGACGTCGCCGTCCAAGAACTACATCCTGACCATGATCGGCGCTGTTGTGACACTGCTCTTCCTGATGGGGATCCTCTGTGGCAGAATCACCAAGCGCGTCACTCAGGAGCTGAAGGACAGGTAGACCATGCCCACTCCGGGGTTTGGACATGCACACAGGAGAATTGACCGCCGCCATTGACCCCAAGTCCTCCACGCGGCTGCCCATGTTGACGCAACTCCCCAACCCCCCACCCTCCTGGATGGCAAACCACTGTCTCTGTTAGCCCTGCCTGCTGTTAAGGAGGCCCCGCCCCCTACTACAGCATTGTTTTGTCCTTCAGTAGAGACCCCCCCTTTAACCCCCTCTGCTAGGGAGTCTAGGGCTGGGGTCTTGGGGTCAGAGGTCAAGACGTGAGAGTGTAAATGTGTAGAAAGTGTGACATGAAAAGCTCATCTTTAGAACGCTTTAATGACTCCAGTGTTTTTGTGTGTAAGTGAGAAAAATGTGCATCATTGTTTTCTCCTTTGTCCAACTTAAGGTCAGAGGTCATTTGTTTGTTTTTGTGGCTGTTTTGATTTTAACGCTATGTGACTGAACCAGCCCCCATTCACTGTGACGCCGGATCTAGCCCCTCCATCCTCATTGTGTCACAGCTTTACTTATGCACTCCTTTTTGTTCTACGCCCCCACCAGTGCCATAAACACAGTACATGCCCTGCTCTCTGCTTGGCGACATCAGTGCATACATCGTATGTGTCGTCATGTTAGACAGGCGGGACTGCGGGATGTGTCATCTCGTTTTGAAGGTAAGAAACCTGTTGGGCTTTCCTATGAGATCCTTAGTGCAGTGCAGAAATTGCGGGGGTCCTTATTGTAGCGATGCAAAGATTAAGAGGAATCACTGCACAGTTAGGTTTTTCTCTAACTATTATATATCGCTCATAGCCTTATTTATTTGTTTGCGAATGTTCCCTGGTGGCCTTTTATCAGTGAGTGAGGCACAGTGATGGCAGGCGATTGGGTCTTCTGGCACCATTGTTCAAATGTTAAATGACTTTTGATGTCAGAGAATGCCATCTTGCCATTTTAGTTGAGAATCAATGCTTCACTGATGGCATTCACTTTCTGGCAATTTCCTGCTCTTATGTCCTTTTTTTTTATGCTGTCGTAATGCCGCACACCTACTCTCCAATCCCACGGCCAAACATCAGGCTGCAGTAACCTCCCAGAACCCTTGGTGTGGACAGATGAAAGTTTGAGTGTGACTTCTATTTGTACTTGTCCAGTGACGACTAGATGAGATTTATTTGGTGTGAAAGAAAATGTGTTTGTAAACATTTTTGTTTTGTGTCCGAATGATGGAGCTTTTGTCCACTTTTTTCATTTTTTTTATTTCTGCTCTTTTTGTTGTGTACAGATGAAAATTTGGGCAGTTTGTTGATAATAAAGTCTGCAAGGTTTCTACACAGTCGTCATCTTTGTGTCATCTGAGGTACAAAGTTGTAAATCCACAAGCGCGATGGTGTGCAGAACGTTTCTACATCAAGTCTGCCTATTCTTCTCTTCGGCAGTCATGCAGGCAAGCTAGGGGATCAGGATTTGATTTGATTGATGATGTGACGGGAAGTCCCACACACAGCCATGGTTGACATGGTTGTTCTGGATTCAGGGGATCAACGTTATAAAGTGGATATTGGCCAATATCGGTAATGTAATTTTTCCACTGATATCGGCTGACACCGTTCAGAGGCCAATTGATTGGAGCACCCTAGTATTCACATCCCTTCCCTCATCCGCCTCAATGGCTTCGCCGCTGTATCTCCCCAGTGCTGGGGGCTACAGCTTGTGCCAATTATGGCTGTTTGTAGCTGGCTGCACTAAATGGAGCTCGAAAGATGCATACACAACTTCGTACGCACAACTTCGTGATGACAGCAGTGACAAGGGGGGATGGACCGGACAGTTTGAAGGCAGTGAATTCGAAGGAGTGAACATTTTGGACGAAGATTGGAGTGTGCCATATATGGAGAAAATTTTGACCACAAAATGCATTATTACAGCGAGGAAAACGCTTTGTGTCATTTTCGCTCTAACTCCACAGCGATGATTCTCAGCCACATGAACCTGCTGCACATATGAGGGGAGGCGAGTCTGTGTCAGGCACACTTGGAATGAGCCTCCTGGCACCTTCCCCTGGCCCACAATGAGCCACCGTATCATCCTTTGCTCACAATGTGTGAGAGTGAATAAAGTGCATTTCCGAACAATGGTTGTGTGTGCCAAGCAAAAAAGCACACCACACTAAATGTGTTCCATAAGTGCCAAAACGCTCTTCGGAGGCCTTCTCTGAGCGAGTGGAGGGCTTTTTAGGACGTGACACACATTTGCCATATAAAGAATTTTTTTTACCACAAACCTGTAGCTTGCTTGAAATACATTATCACAGCGAGTGAAACACTTTGTCTCATTTTCGCTCTAACTCCACAGCAGTGCTTCTCAGCCACGTCAAACGGTTGCACATAGTAGAGGATGTGAGGCTGCGTCAGGCCCACTTGGAATGACCCGCTGTGTCATCCTTTGCTCACAATGTGTTTGAGAATGAATAAAGTGCATTTTCGAACAATGGTTGTGTGTGCCAAGCAATAAAGCACATCACACTAAATGTGTTCCATAAGTGCCAAAACCCTAACCCTAACCCTTCTCTTAACGAGTGGAGTGCTTTTTTTGACGTGGCACACATGTGCCATATACAAGATATTTACCACAAAGCCTATAGATTGCTTGAAATACATTATCACAGCGAGTGAAACACTTTTTCTCATTTTTGCTCTAACTCCACAGCAGTGCTTCTCAGCCACATGAAACTGTGGCAGATAGAACGGGATGCGAAGCTGCGTCAGGCACACTTGGAATGAGCCTCCTGGCACCTTCCGCTGGCTCACAATGACCCGCCGTATCATCCTTTGCGCACAATGTGTTTGAGAGGGAATAAAGTGCATTTTCGAACAATGGTTGTGTGTGCCAAGCAATAAAGCACATCACACTAAATGTGTTCCATAAGTGCCAAAACCCTAACCCTAACCCTAACACTTAACCTAACCCTAACCCTAACCCTAACCCTAACCCTAACCTTTAACCTAACCCTAACCCTAACCCTTCTTCTCTGAGCGAGTGGAGTGCTTTTTTTGGACGTGGCACACATGTGCCATATATGGAGAAGATTTTTACCACAAAGCCTATAGATTGCTTGAAATACATTATCACAGCGAGTGAAACACTTTTTCTCAGTTTCGCTCTACCTCCACAACAGTGCTTCTCAGCCACATGAAACTGTTGCAGATAGAACGGGATGCGAAGCTGCGTCAGGCACACTTGGAATGAGCCTCCTGGCACCTTCCGCTGGCTCACAATGACCCGCCATATCATCCTTTGCGCACAATGTGTTTGAGAGGGAATAAAGTGCATTTTCGAACAATGGTTGTGTGTGCCAAGCAATAAAGCACATTACACTAAATGTGTTCCATAAGTGCCAAAACGCTCTTCGGAGGCCTTTTCTGAGCGAGTGGAGTGCTTTTTTGGACGTGGCACACATGTGCCATATATGGAGAAAATTTTTTACCACAAAGCCTATAGGTTGCATGGAATACATTATCACAGCGAGTGAAACACTTTTTCTCATTTTCGCTTTAACTCCACAGCAGTGCTTCTCAGCCACATGAAACTGTGGCAGATAGAACGGGATGCGAAGCTGCGTCAGGCACACTTGGAATGAGCCTCCTGGCACCTTCCGCTGGCTCACAATGACCTGCCCTATCATCCTTTGCGCACAATGTGTTTGAAAGCGAATAAAGTGCATTTTCGAACAATGGTTGTGTATGCCAAGCAATAAAGCACATCACAGTAAATGTGTTCCATAAGTGCCAAAACGCTCTTCGGAGGCCTTCTCTGAGCGAGTGGAGTGCTGTTTTGGACGTGGCACACATTTGCCATATATGAAGAAATTTTTTCTTACCACAAAGCCTATAGGTTGCTTGAAATACATTATCACAGCGAGTGAAACACTTTGTCTAATTTTCGCTCTAACTCCACAGCAGTGCTTCTCAGCCACGTCACACGGTTGCACATAGTAGAGGATGCGAGGCTGCGTCAGGCACACTTGGAATGAGCCTCTTGGCACCTTCCCCTGGCCCACAATGAGCCACCGTATCATCCTTTGCTCACAATGTGTTTGTGTTAGAATAAAATGTAGATACAAGTATTAATTTGTTAGTTATCACCCTTATATCCATTTGCTTAGACAATACAAAGTGTTTGAATATGCTGAAGAAGGAATGTTCCTGTGACCCTGATCAGAGACCCTCAGTGACCCCCAGGTCCTGGAGGTGCCTGGATGCGCCAACAGCAACCTGCATATGCTCATGTTAATCCTGCAAGTATGTGTCAAGATAAGAACTCATAAAACATTAAAAGTAATTGCTCTCACATACACAAACGCACATAGACAAACAAATACAGCTCGTGCAACTGCCTTCTCCACCCCCCCTTAGAGTTGCACGACCATGTAGTAGGGACCCCTGAAAGAGAATAAAAAGAGAGGAGTATTATATATTGGCACACACTGCATAGTCAGAGTGGAGTGGCATGTCACTGGGTATGTGGTTTCACTCTCCGCGCTGCGAGTAGCTTTGAATATTGTTGTCTGTCTCTTCTGTATTTCTATATTTAAGTGTTTTTACAAGTGTCACAAGAGTTTGAACCTGACATTTACTTGGTCCTTCGAGCCGGATCCCAAGATACCTGAGGAGTCCAGTTGTGGAGCGGACAAGACAGAAAGACTGTGGCCACGGCAGACAAAACCCTTTGATGGGCTGTCTTCTCAGCTCAACAACTGGAAGCTGAAGGTTGACAGGATACCGACGGAAGAGAAGACAACAATCAGTAAGACACTTTTGATCAGAGTGTAGAGTAAAAGGGCGCCGTCCCTTTGTGTTGTGAGTGAAAGGGTGTCATCCCTTTGTGTTCAAGCAGGGGTGGGCAAACTGAGACCTGGGGTCCACATGCAGCCCGCTAAGGGTTTTTGACCCCTAGAGCTGAGTGCGGCCCGCGAGTCAATAAGGTTTGTCACCCGGTGCTAAAGCCTTGTGTATACTAGTCGCTGGCAAGCAAAGAGACGGACTCGACAGTCTTCTGTAGGAAGACGAGCTGGCAGTCTTGTGTAATAAGATGGACCCACAGTGTTACGGAGTTGGCGGTCTTTCACAATAAGACAGAGTTGGCAGTGTTTTGTACAAAGACGGAGTTGGCGGTCATGTTAGGCTAGAAAAGGAGTGCCTTCGCGGTGAAAGGCCTTTTTGGGGTTTGAATGTGAAAATGTTTTCAAAGTACGAATGAGTGTGTGAATGGGAGATTATGTCACTAGACAGGTCTTCATATTAAAGGGTGAGAAAAAGAGTTAGTCTTTGAGGAAGCAGAGGCAAGAATTCTCCACCCTCACCGGGGTAGAAGCTTGAGAATTACCTCAAAGAAAAGTTCATTACTCTCTCACTGACAAACAACCCTGTTGTTAGTTTTCCCTAGGAAGCTCATCACAACAGGGACCAAATTATTCCCAAGATGGGAAATAAAAGTGGAAAACCACAATTTAAAAAAGAAGTACTAAAGTGCAAGGATTGGGGTTACGTCTTTCAGCACCAACCAACCAAAATAAAACATCTACAAATATGGATTAACAAGTATGGTTTTGACGGACAATTATCGATCCCCAAATTAATACAATTGCAACAGGAATTGCAAAAAGGAACAAGAATCAAACCAATAAAATGCAGAAGGATGGGTATGATGACCTATCATATTGGAAGGAGTTGGGCTAAAGAGCTAAACCTTTTTCTGTTGAGTGGTCAAAACAGATGGGAGAAGTATCTTCTCCTAAATCACCACCGAGTGTTTCACCGGAAACCGATTAACAAAAATAAGATGCAAAAAATAGACACCTTTGTTACAGATAACGGAGAAATCCTCTTTCAAAGTCAATTAAGATTCAGAGGAAAAGGTAGAGGAAGGGGAAGAGGTAGAGGAACAGGTAGACAGAATGTGCGAAGCTGCCCCAAAACTACTGGATGTTGGAATTGCGGTGAGGAAGGTCACTTCTCCCGGAGAATGATACAGGACAAGTTGTAAATCAAGCTGTGGTGGCAAGAGCACCTTGTGTGCCTGACCCACACAAAATCTTTACGAACAGATGTCACATAGTTCACCATAGTAGAAATGCATTCTTCTCCATTCCAATAGAGAAAGAAGGTTTTGGTTCGCATTTACGTTCAGGAAAAAGATATACATACACACGCCTACCGCAAGGACATTGTGAAAGCCCGATAATTTCTTCACAAGCAATGATAGCAATTATGTCTGTGTTGAAACCCCAAATGAAAGCCAGATACTGTTATATGTAGATGACATCCTACTAGCGTCACCAGGTAAGAAGTCATGTGAGGAAGACACAATAGTCTTATTGCATCAATTAGCAAAAGAAGGCCATAAAAGTGGGTAAAACAAATGATGTCCTTTTTAGGATTCACTAATTAGATGTAGATGTTGGATTCCAAACTATGCACAAATAGTGTCACCATTAACAAACTTAATGTATAAAAATGACGTCACTCTTACAGTGGAATGAGGAGGCAGAAAAAGCATTCTGTGAAAAAGAGTACTGGTAAGAAGTACGATTCTAGCACTGCCTGATTACAGCAAAACATTTAAACAAACAGTAGATTATAAAGGTGTGAAGTGAGACTGAGGTCATGTACTCAGTCTTACTACAAGAGTATGGTGCAAAGAAACGACCAATAGTGCACTACTCTTGTAAGCTAGATGCAGTAGCATGCGCCATCTTACATTGTGTGCGGGCTGTAATAGCAGCATCTATGGCCGTGGAAACAAGTGCAACCATTGTATTGTTCCATTCACTAGTACTGAAAGTACCTAATGCGGTTTCCACCCTGCTATTGCAGACTAGCATGACATCTTTGTCTCCTGCTAGGTCACTGAATGAATGAAGGAACACTGGTGTTGACACTGAGATGTTTGGTGACTGGTGGAGAGCATTTTGGAGACAATGGTCTCCTTACGTGATGTCCGTGCTTATTGCACTCGCTGTTGCCCTTCTTTTGTGCGACTTATGTGGATGTTGTTGTATCTCTATCTTGAAGGTTAGAATCACATGGGCTGTGGATTTAACCATGGCACCAATGACAACAAGGTAAATGAAATATACCCCCTACTGGTGGCAGGTGGCAGAGATGACAGTGATGATGACTAGGACAGCCATTATAGATATGCTCCTGACTTGTTTCTGACAAGTACTTTGACTCAGATGACGAGAACACTTCCGTTTAAATGTAATCATATTTTCTGACAAAGATGTTAGAATAAAATGTAGATACAAGTATTATTTTGTTAGTTATCACCCTTATATCCATTTTCTTAGACAATAGAAAGTGTTTGAATGTGCTGAAGAAGGAATGTTCCTGTGACCCTGATCAGAGACTCTCAGCGACCCCCAGGTCCTGGAGGACCCTGCAGATGCTCATGTTAATCCTGCAAGAATGTGTCAAGATAAGAACTCATAAAACATTAACAGTAATTGCTCTCACATTATTCCCCGAAAAAGAATAAAAAGAGAGGAGTGTGAACTGCATATTCAGAGTGGAGCGGCATGTCACTGGGTATGTGGTTTCACTCTCCTCGCTGTGAGTAGCTTTGAATATTGTTGTCTGTCTCTTCTGTATTTAAGTGTTTTTACAAGTGTCACAGGAGTTTGAACCTGACAGTTTGAGAGTGAATAAAGTGCATTTTCGAACAATGGTTGTGTGTTGTAAGCAATAAAGCACATCACACTAAATGTGTTCCATAAGTGCCAAAACGCTCTTCAGAGGCCTTCTCTGAGCGAGTGGAGTGCTTTTTTGGACGTGGCACACATTTGCTATATATGAAGAAATTTTTTTTTTACCACAAAGCCCATAGCTTGCTTGAAATACATTATCACAGCGAGTGAAACACTTTGTCTCATTTTCGCTCTAACTCCACAGCAGTGCTTCTCAGCCTCGTCAAACGGTTGCACATAGTAGAGGATGCGAGGCTGCGTCGGGCACACTTGGAATGAGCCTCCTGGCACCTTCCCCTGGCCCACAATGACCCGCCGTATCATCCTTTGCTCACAATGTGTTTGAGAGTGAATAAAGTGCATTTTGTTGCCACTAGTAGGGCAACAAATGTACCTGTATAGATCCACACGCTGTCACCAAGGTTTTTAGATCTATTGTTGGAATTTGACCTCCTGTTCTTAGGTCAGTGATTCCTGTGGGTGTTGTGTTGGAGGCAAGAGATGACAACGAACTTGTCAGTTATATGGTTTACTCTCAGACCAGTCAGATTACACGGAGCTCCGGGCTCATAAGTCTTCCGCTAACACCTGCAGAGACTTAGGCTTTACTTACAGGTCAGAACAAATGAGTACAGCTAACTGTCCCGGCCCGGCTTTTATTATGCTAAGAAATGTTGGTAGATCTCTGGCGCATCACAGGTGACCCCCCCCCCCCCTTTCCTCGTCCGACGTCTTCTCACCAACGCAGGGTGGGTGGGGTGGAGCGGTGGAGCCAGCCGTTATCAACAATATAAAACAGGCATCATACAAATACCTGGACATTCACATAGACAGTGACCTGAGCTGGCAGACACAAGTCGCCACTGTCTGTGCTAAAATCCATCAGCGCCTTCACTTCCTGCAGAGACTGGATTTACATGGTTTTACTATGTCTGTCATGTACTGTATGTCTCTGTTGGTAGTGTGCAACTGTACCCTGCCTCTAAACCAAATTTCTCCCAAGGGAGACAAATAAATTGAACTGAACTGAACACACCTTCAGAGATCGAGCACATATCGTTGTTTTCTTCTCTGGCTCTCAACGAAGGTGGTCGCATCTTTCCCCTCTCCTCCCTATCCCTTATCTTCCCTGCTTAGCGTCTTTGTCTTGCCTAGTCTCGTCTTATACTTCCGCAAGAGCCTCTCACTGCACTGCTCTCCAAAAGCCTAAATCATGGAATTGATCAACTGGTCTCTCCACGCAATTGACACGATCTTCTCGACGAGAAGCTCAGGTACGGGGGAACCTGCCTGCCCTGACGGAACGTTCACCGCTGGGTACGTGAAGGACAGTTGGGGGAAGTGGAAGGTCATGTGCCTGGCGATTCTTTCCGTGGAGGACATCGAAGACGTCTACCTATTCGGGACCATGATAACAGGTCTGTTGCTGATTGGATTGGGCACTTTCCTGGTGTATCGCAAAATTCGTATGATGATGAAGCTAGCGGATCGAGTTGGCCCACAGCTGCCCATCGTGAATGATTTGGTGGGCAAAGCCGTTCACACACTGACTGTGACTGCCAATCACAACAAGGATGCCATCTTGGTGAAGATTTCGGCTTTGCAAAAGCAGTTGGATCAATTGGGAGGCCAGAATGGACAATAGGGTGGTCCAATCTATTGGAATGTGGCTGCCCGACCTAAACCAAACATTCTTAATCTGGATTTCGGCGTCCCCACCACGGCTAACCAAGGTCGCGTTGTGAAAACAACTTCTCCCAAGAGATTGCTGCAGCGGGACGCTCTGACCCTCCTTCATTCCTTCATGGACACCTGGTGTTTCTCTTCTCTGGCCCACCACAGACTTCTCCATGGCAACTGCTATGTGTCGCAATGACACCCTGCGAACTGAACTCCGGGTGGGTGGTGGAAGCGTCGCGGGCATACACCCCCCCACCCCCCACCAAAAGCCTTCGTCGCTAATTCCCCGGTGCGGGCATGACGGACCACGGCTTGTGCCGTAAGTGGCTGCAGGTAGCCGGGCTGGCCGCTGCTCGTATCGGCTATTTATGTGTGTGAACAATGTCTTTTACCTGCCGATTTGAATGCCAAGGTTTTTTTAACGGTCCCACACTGTACTCCTTCATCTAAGAGTCTAGTTTGGAGTTGTTGTTTTTTCCCCTCCCCTCTCCTCGTGTTGTCCCCCAATCCTTCTCCCCCCACTTCATGCAAATTTCCCCACTGAGGGACGAATAAAGGCATATCATTCATTCATTCATTCATTCATTCATTATTCATTCATTCATTCATTCATATCATTCATTCAGTCTAACGCTCTCACAAGTTAGCTATTTCAGCTGCGACAGTGGTGTTCCGCTTTTTCAGTTGTCGCTACAAGTGGGGGCAGGGTGAAGCTGTGTCTGTGCCACGTACTATGTCGCTGTGTACCTGGCGCAGTGTGTTCTCATCTTGGGTTGGAATGTCCCCATGCTGGTAACGGGTGGGGAAAACAGTCCGTTGATGAGGATAAGTGGTACAGAAAATGGATGGATTTCACTGGTTGAAGTCTCCAGATACCATAAAAACGGTCATGGTCCATGAGTCTGTTCTGAATTCCTCTTTGGCCAATCGACACCACATCACCTCAACAGCACTGCTTGTTAGTATAGTGGACAGTATCTCTTCCTGTTATGTGGAAGACCGGGGTTCGATTCCCCAACGGGGAGTACCAGTTTTGTATCTCACAATGTCATGTTGAACCTTGAGCAGGGTTGCGGTTGCAACAACCAGTCGGGTAAAACAAACCCTTCTCACTAGAACAAGACCTTTCTTAATCTTCTTCTCAAAGTGCTCAGCTGTGTTCTACAATCTGACAGTCCTTTCCTGCTAAATCATTCCAGTCGTAGATAATGGACCTGACCAGGAAAATGCCAACTGTGGGATTTCAAGCAATGCCTCCTGAGCGAAAGGAGCCTTAATCTGGCGCTTTAGACCACTCATCCACAAGACCAACAACGGTGCCCTGATCAGGAAAAAAACTGTGACCTTGCGAGGTTGGCTGACAAAGGAGGACACTCAAAGGTATGCAGTATATCTCAGCTTATACCTTTCTTTAGAGTCCATGTTGAAAAAGTACAAAGGCTCTTTTCCCGTGAAAGGGCAGAACTCAGAATGACACCTGAACAGACCGGACCACTTGAGAGTTAAGGTGGACAGCGCTTGAGTATTTGCAAATTTCTGTCAGAAGTGGAAACTTACTGAAACCTTGCTGCAGTAACGCTGCTAACTAAGAGGTTGGTGGTTCAAGCCCACCGAGGGACGCTCATTTGAAACATGGGTTTGGCTTTGGACACCCCCCGTGTATGAACATTTTTCCCCATTGGGGAACTGTTTTTGTGTCGGTGCCTGATGCACAGGATTTCCTTTTTTACTAAAGGCACCATTGTCAAGTTTGCATGCTTTGTAGGCACTATGCTTTAGTTGGTCAAATTACATGCCTAGCAAAGAGGGGCTTGTTTGTTTCAAATCCAGCAGTCCTCTACTGGTATTTCCATGACTCTGGTTTTCATACTTTTTATCAGAGGTCATGTTGAAGTGCAAAGACTGTTTTCTGGATGTCAGGTTCAAACTCCTGTGACACTTGTAAAAACACTTAAATACAGAAGAGACAGACAACAAAATTCAAAGTTTCTCGCAGCGAGGAGAGTGAAAACACATACCCAGTGACATGCCGCTCCACTCTGAGTATGCCATTCATGCTCCTCTCTTTTTATTTTCTTTAGGAGGTCCCTAATACATGGTCGTGCAACTCTAAGGGGAGGGGGAAGCAAGCAGTTGCACAAGCTGTACTTGTTGTCTATGTGTGTGTGTGTATGTGAGAATAATTACTTTTTGTGCATGTGTTCTTATCTCTGCACATTTTCCATGCTGAACAGGTACATCTTCAAGGTCACTGCTGGTGTTCCCAGGCACCTGCAAGATTAGTGGTGTTGGGAGTAGCTGGTCAGCGTCTGGGAATGTTCCTGCTTCAAAACACTCAAGACTATTGTATATTGTCTAAGCAAATGGATATAAGTGTGATAACTTAACACTATAATAATTGAATTTACATTTTATTCTAACATTAACTAGCGCTATAATAATTGCATTTACATTTTATTTTAACACTGGAGAAATGCAAGACCCCAGGATGCAATAGGTCTGCTTTGTACACTTTTCAGCAGCGGTCATGTTGAAAAGCACCCCTGGTTTACTGCCCAGGAGCAGCAGCCTCGGCCACTTGAGAATGAATGGTGACGCCACTTCAAGATGCAAGAAGCTATCAGAAGTGGGATTCAAACCCACGACTCATTAGAGATTGCGACCTGAATGCAGCACCTTTGACCACTCGGCCATCCTGACCCCAGCCCTGGCCCAGAGCCCACTTTTTAAAAGGCATTCACACACTCTGTTTTGTTTCCCATGTGGTTGTTATGTTGTTAGTCCAGATTAACAGCCTCATTATCTGTCCCAGTCCTCGTGACCATTTCTAGACCGTCGTGTGACACTTGTGTTGGACTCTTTTGGAGAGCCCTTGCATTCTTCCCAATTGGTAAACCCTTTGTATCGGTGCCAAATATACGGGATTCTCCCCCTGCTGACCGAATGACACATGACAAATGGCGTTGTCTCAACGTTGCAAACAGTTAATGTCTAGAAGAGTAAAGGCAGCATTGCCAGGGTGACTTGCTTGGCTGGTGCTGTGGCTTAGCTGGTCAAAGTGCCTGTCTGGTAAACAGGAGATCCTGAGTTCAAATCCCAGCTGTGCCTGGGTGCCTGGTCTGTGAAACTTTGGCAGCTGAATTCTGACCCATGTACTTCTTTTTGCGACTTGCCCTTCAAAAAAGAGTCAACGGTGCATCCACAGCTGACATGATTGTTGTGGATCCCATTACGCCAGAAGGTGCTTGAATCCAAAGAATATGACATTGTGATGTTTTGTCATTCAGCGCCACTTTGCAGAGGCTCATCCACTTGACAGTTTAATTTTTTCTCCGACAGCGGGTCCCCATGTGGCATTGATGTTTCAGTGGTAGATTTCTCGCTTGCCAGGCGGGAGGCCCAAGTCCGATTCCTGGCCTATCTCAGCTTGTATGTCAGCTCATGTTGAAAAAGTACAAAGGCTCTTTTCCTGCGAAAGGGAAGGACTCAGAATAAGATAAGATAAGATAAGATATGCCTTTATTCGTCCCTCAGTGGGGAAATTTGCATTGCACAGCAGCAAGAGCACAGAATCAGTTAAGCAGTACAAAATATGCAATATAGAAATATAAACAACCCAAGTATTAACAAAATCAACAGTTTTTCCCAGAGTTATTGTCAGGTCCAGGCACCTTGACAATGAGAAGGAAGAAAGAAGGCAGCAGTTTTCAATTTTACTCGCGAGGAGAACGGTTGAGATGTACTCAGACTCGCGTGGAGAAACGGAAGAGATGTACTTGGCATACAATCTCCAACCGCTCTGATTACACTCTCCGTTTTTATTTTCGTGGGGTCTTCCCTAAGTTACAAAGTTCACAATGCAGCCCTAAAGGACAGGGAAGTGGCTGTTGCATTGTGACGTGATCAAGCTTACACAACCTAACAGTTGATGGCATTTAGATGTATGATAAGAATACAATTGGTGGACTTCGTCATGCCTCTGTGTGCCGCTGTGGTCAGATGTTTTCTGTTTCCTCTTCACAATCTTGGGTGTCTTGAAGTCTTCTATGCCACACGGACACTCATCCGAAGGTCAGCAGGATACAGGGCTCATACATACAACATTTAAATGTGTTCACAGTCAAATAAATGATAACTTCAATGAACATTAACCTATCAGTTATATACAATACAGCATGTAGATAATATGAAACGAGATGAGATATACATATGACCAGTCTATACACTGAGATCTTGCTAATGAGTTAATATGAGGCATTGTGGAAATACTTTACATAGAACTTAGTATATTGCATTTAGAGCCCTTAATATTGCACATGGAGGTTGATCAGATATTGCACAGTGACTGGGGTCTGGAGTAACTATACTGACTATAAAAGCAAGTATTACACAGATGTACATAGTGTTGTACAAGTCTATTGGGAGCAGTGCTGGTTGTACAGCCTGACAGCTGCAGGAAGAAAGGACCTGCGATACCGTTCCTTCACACACTTGGGGTGAGCAGTCTATCGCTGAAGGAGCTCTCTAGTGCTGTCAAAGTGTCCTGCAGGGGATGGGAGTCGTTCTCCAACATGGATGATAGCTTAGCCAACATCCTCCTCTCTCCCACCACCTCCACTGGGTCAAGGGGGCAACCCAGGGCAGAGCTGGCCTTCTTGATGATCTTATCCAGTCTCTTCCTCTTTGCAGCTGAAATGCTGCTGCCCCAGCAGACCACTCCCTGGAAAATGGCTGAAGCCACAACAGAGTCATAGAACATCTTGAGGAGTGCCCCTTGCACTCCAAAAGACCTCAGTCTCCTGAGCAGATAGAGTCTGCTCATACCCTTCCTGTAAAGTGCTTCCGTGTGATGAGTCCAGTCCAGTCTATTGTTGAGATGAACACCCAGGTACTTGTAAGATGTCACCATCTCAATGTCCATTCCCTGAATGTTCACTGGTGTTGGAGGAGAGTGGATGCGCCTGCGGAAATCCACCACCAGCTCTCTGGTTTTCCCCGTGTTGATCTGGAGGCAGTTCCGCTGGCACCAATCCACAAAGTCCTGTGTCAGTCCTCTGTACTCCAAGTCGCCCCCATCTGTGATGAGGCCAACAATTGCAGAGTCGTCAGAGAACTTCTGCAGGTGGCCGGTTGGTGTTGTATGAAAAGTCTGCAGTGTAGAGGGTGAAAAGGAACGGAGCCAGGACCGTTCCCTGTGGGGCCCCCGTACTGCAGACAACCGCGTCGGACACACAGTCCCGTGTCCTCACATACTGTGGACGGTTGGTGAGGTAGTCCAGTATCCACGATTTGAGGTACAGGTCCACCCCTGTGTGCTCCAGCTTGTCCCTCAGAAGTGCTGGCTGGATGGTGTTGAACGCACTGGAGAAATCAAATAATAAATACGTTGCTATCGCGATAACATGCGAGAAATCCGGCGGCAGATAGTACGGTCTCATGCTAAAGGGTAACAGTTCAATGTCTTTGCAGCAGAGTTGCTCTTTAATAGTGATGTGCCCAGAGTTACACCACCTATCATTCACAAACACTGCCGGCCCGCCTCCTTTCCTCTTACCGCTCTCCTTTGTCCTGTCCGCCCGCAGTAGTGTGAATCCGTGTAGTGCAGCGATCGTGTCTGGGGTCCGTGTATCCAGCCACGTTTCCGTAAACAACATGACGCTACACTGCCTCTGATGTCGGGTCAGCGCCGCTAGCTTATCCATCTTGTTGGAGAGAGATCTTACGTTCCCCATGATGATGGACGGGAGAACTGGTCTGTATCCCTCCTCTTGTTGTGGCATTGGGCTCCGGCACGGCTTCCCCGTCTTCTCCTCTTTACCTCCCGGGGAACCTCGAGCCTCTTGTGGGGCAGCGCCGCTGTGTTGCGGAGCGCCAACAGCTGGTCCCTACTGTAAACAATAGGGCTTCGGCGCGCGGTCGAAAACATTGTCGAAAAATCATATGAGAAATGCCAGCTCAACACTATCACTATGGTGGACAGTTGAACGGAGCATTTATGAAGCAGTCCCTTTAAGAATAACTTAGAAAAAGAATAAAAAGACAGAATAAAGAAGAAAAAACTCAGCAAAGAGCGAGAGCTGCTGTTGCAGGCTGCCACCAGAGCGGCGCCAGTCATACGTGTGGCTAAAAGTTTGCTAAAAAAATTACAGTCACAGTTTAAAAGGGTAATCGGTCTCCAATTTTTCAGGTTGGTCTTGTCTTTTGTTTTGTAAAGGAGTCTCCCTGTCCCTACTCTAAAACTGTCAGGTAGTCGGCTACTTTGGTCAAATTCATTAAAAACAGCGAGTAAGTCTGGTGCTAACAAGTCCAAAAAAGTTAAATAAAATTTTAAGGGAAGTCCATCCTCCCCGGGGGACTTCCCTTTCTTAAAAGCCCTGATACATTTATTCAACTCTTCCTGTGTTAAAACCATGTTTTCATCCACTGTTTTTTCCATAAAATCTAGTGCTCTTGAGATGCTCTCTGGGTTAGTATTTTTGATTGCATAGAGTTCTTGGTAGAAGCATTCTACTATTTCTTTTATCTCATTTTTTGTCTCCACCATGTGCCCATCTTTATTTTTTAATTAAAAATACCTCCTGCTTTGCTCATAATCTAATCATAATCATAATCTTTTTAAAGAAGTACCGGGTGCATTTTTCTCCTTCTTTGATTTCTTTTTCCTTACTCCTTAGAAGCACCCCTTTACTTTTAATTTCTGCGTAGGCAGCCATTTCATTTTTTACCAGTTTGATTTCTTCATTAAAATTCAGCCCTTTTTGTGTTAAGTTAAAATAACGTAAACTTTTTTTGTAGTCCCAGCATGCATCTTTTTGGGGGAGCTCGAGGGGAAAACTCGAGGCTCCATGAAGCTCAAAATTGAGCTCAGGTGCATCTTTTTTCCACTGATCATCCTTGCGATCTTTCTACAGTTTAATTGGAGTCCACCTGCAGTAAATTCAGTTGATTGGACATGATTTGGAAATATAATAACTGTCTATATAAGGTCCCACAGTTGACTGTGCATGTCAGAGCACAAACACCAAGCATGAAGTCAAAAGAACTGTCTGTAGACCTGCGAGACAGGATTGTCTTGAGGCACAAATCTGGGGAAGGATACAGAAAAATTTCTGCTGCTTTGAAGGTCCCAATGAGCACAGTGGCCTCCATTATTCGTAAATGGAAGACGTTTGGAACCACCAGGACTCTTCCTAGAGCTGGCCGGCCTTCTAAACTGAGCGATCGGGGAAGAAGGGCCTTAGTCGGGGAGGTGACCAAGGCCCCGATGGTCACTCTGTCAGAGCTCCAGCGTTCCTCTGTGGAGAGAGGAGAGCCTTCCAGAAGGACAACCATCTCTGCAGCAATCCACCAATCAGGCCTGTATGGTAGAGTGGCCAGACAAAAGCCACTCCTTAGTAAAAGGAACATGGCAGCCCGTCTGGAATTTGCCAGAAAGCACCTGAATGACTCTCAGACCATGAGAAACAAAATTCTCTGGTCTGATGAGACAAAGATTGAACTCTTTGGTGTGAATGCCAGGCGCCATGTTTGGAGGAAACCAGGCACTGCTCATCACCAAGCCAATACCATCCCTACAGTGAAGCATGGTGGTGGCAGCATCATGCTGTGGGGATGTTTTTCAGCAGCAGGAACTGGCAGACTAGTCAGGATAGAAGGAAAAATGAATGCAGCAATATATAGAGATATCCTGGATGAAAACCTGCTCCAGAGCGCTCTTGACCTCAGTAGACTGGTCATGTACCTTGACCATATAGACCAGGGGTGCTCACACTTTTTCAGCATGCGAGCTACTTTTAAAATGACCGAGTCAAAATGATCTACCCACTACAAAAATGCAAAACGTCTATTTATTTTCAAATGTATTGAGGATTATTTGTACGTACAATGTATGTTGATGTACCTTACATAACCAAATGAGCCAATATTGCAAAACACACATAATTAACTATTAACATTTTTTGTTATTACCTGAGTTTACTTTGATGACTTGAACTGAATTGAATCAGCCAGGGATGCATAGTCCGGACAGTAGCTGCTGATAGCCAGGTTAGCCAGGCAAACGCACTTCGAAAAAGACATTGTGAAAAAAAAGCCCATCTCCCATTCCATATGGAAGTGATATGTTTTTGCCTTTTTACTTGGTCCAGCTACTTCACTCATTTTAGTGACCATAAACTTTAGCGAGGGCTTAAAATCTGACGCAATTCGCCGACTAGCTTAGCACTTTGCATCGTTGTTTACGCATGAGCGGTGACCTAAAGGTCAAAATTCAGTTGTCATCTGACTGGTTGTCCTGTATGTCAATCAAGTAACGGGGCTGGATGATAGGCTGACATCGTAAGTTCTGCTGCACTTAGAGACGTTGTTTGATTTGATTGGTCACCCGAAGGGCAACATTCAGTTGTCATCTGAATGGCTGCCCTGTATATCAATCAAGTGACGGCATTGATGCTAGGATGATATTTTTTTAATGTCACGCCGCGATCGACCAGTACCACCTCCGCGATCGACCGGTAGATCGCGATCGACTTAATGAGCACCCCTGATATAGACAGTAGACATTAGCACACAGCCAAGATCTCAAAAGATTGGCTTCAGAACCACTCTGTGAATGTCCTGGAGTGGCCCAGCCAGAGTCCAGACTTGAATCCGATCGAACATCTCTGGAGAGATCTGAAAATGGCTTCGCACAGACGTCTCCCATCCAACCTGATGGAGTTTGAGACTTATTGCAAAGAAGAATGGGCAAAACTGCCTAAAGATAGGTGTGCTAAACTTGTGGGATCATATTCAAAAAGACTTGAGGCTGTAATTGCTGCCAAAGGTGGATCAACAAAGTATTAAGCAAAGGCTGTGAATACTTATGTAAATGTGATTTTTTTGTTTTCTATTTTTAATAAATTCAAAACATGTCAAAAAAACCTTTGTTCACATTGTCATAATGGAGTATTTTGTGTCGAATTTTGAGGTAAGAGATTAATTTAATTCAGTTTGGAATGAGGCTGTAACATGACAAAATGTAGAAAAAGTGAAGCGCTGTGAATACTTTCCGGATGCACTGTATACTAAGTATGTCATCAGAAATGACGGGTATTTCTTCAACAGAACAAGACCTCTTATTCAAAACATTTATTTGGCATGTTGGAGAGAAAAAAAACTGCAAAGGAGCTGCTGAAACACAGGCAAGGCACTGCTGGGATTTGAACCAAGGATCTTCTGTTTACTAGACAGTCACTTTTTTTTTTTTTTTTATACATAACTAAGGGACCTGGTGTTGCCATCAGAGAATTGATGAAAAGTGGTCCACTAAGCTAAAGTTAATTTCCATTTAAGGACCGAAATAATACTAATTATTTTAAGTCAAAATAGCAACTAAATGCTGATTAATATTTTTCTTGAATATATCCATATTTGGTAAGGTGGGAAAGGTGTGAGCTGGCAGCGAGTTCCATAGACGGCATGCCCTTGGTACGTAAGAGGATTGGTGAAGATGTGTGCGAGACCTGGGGATAGTTACACAGTATGGATGTGCAGTAGAGGAGGATCTTGTTGTCCTCAAACTAGCAAACGCCGGGGGGATGATCGAACCAATTTCCAACGATGGCTTGAAGAAGAAATGTCTGTAAAATGTGCAGAGAGTAGCAACATCTCTTCTAAGCTCCAAGGGGTAAATACCAGCATTGGTTGGGTCTTCAATGTTCAGAAGACGCAAGGCACTTTGACCAACAGTGCTGGTGAAGGAGTGTCTTCGGTGTTTGGCGAACCACTTCATGATGGAAACCACACGAGTGGCCAGGCTTTCAACAGGATGAACTGCTGTTGAATAGTGCAAAAAGAGAGCTCAGCTTCAGGTTTGCCCCCCTCGATTTACTGATGCTTGGAAAGGCCTATTTTTTTAAAATATCCATAAAACTGTTTTTAAATTACTGGCATGGTTGCCTATATCTATACATTTGGTCATATGTTGTGTCTATATAAATTAAATTATATGTAAAAAAAAATCACATTATGTGAAACTCTTACACTTGTTAACCGAATGTGATTGCCCTTCGACAGGTGATATTCATCAAAACAGGTTGCCCCCTAAGTCCTCGGATTGGTTGACTGCACCCATCGGGGACATATCTATATATATGTGTGTAGGGCAGAGATGTGATTTAATATGCCTGATGAAGGTCAAACGGACCGAAACGTTACCTGAATAAACTGAGGAATAAGAGTGACACATTGTGCGGGAACCTTCTTTTGAACACAGGCCTGATGAAATCATGGGACCGGCAATCGAACCCGGGCCGCGGCAGTGAGAGCACCGAATCCTAGCCACTACATCACCAGGGACTGCTTTATGTCTGCACCCAAAATAGTTCTGAGACTGGACCTTCTCTGCCAACAGTGCAACGGCAGCGGAATTGGCTCAAATGGTAGAGCACTTACTTAGCATGTGATAGGTAGCGGGATCAATGCCCGCATTCTCCAGAAACTCCTTCATTGTTTGTGATTAAATGTTCCCAAGTACCAAACACTAATCTGGGCCCCGATAACGATATCTATGCCAAATACAGCCATGGGTATCACCCTAAACCAAGTCCTAACTGCATTCTCCTTTCAAGTGTCTTGTCTTGTTGTGTGATCAAAGCCCGCAGTTTGTCACCTTGATTTATTGTAAAAGAAGGAGTTGAAAGACCATGTTGACCAATCTGCCCCCATTTTGGACACATCGTCGTCTTTCATTGTTTGGCAACTGCTTTGTGACTTCGCCAGTCCCCTTAAAAGCCCCTCTTCTTAGGATTCCATAGTGTAGTGGTTTGGACAATTGTCCAAATTGACAAATATTTCTCCTTTGTAGGGAAAATTGTTCCAGAAATAATGGGCTTTTCTTCAACAAAACAAGAAATCACAATCTGAATTTTTTTGTGGGTTTTTTTAGTGTTCCAGTGGAATTGGCGCCAACCAATATTTTTGGGTACAATCCAGGGGTCTTTTGCTCTCACAGAAATGGCTCTGTTCTTTTTCAACATGAGTTGAGATGAAATGTATTAAAATAGACAGACTGCATTGGTGACTCAATCAGAATTTCTCAGTTTGCCAATTTCAGACTGCGTGACAAAGAATCAAGTCAAACTCCATCGACAGGGAAGCCGAGGTCCTTCAAGTAAATGGCTTGTCCTTCGAGCCGGACTTGAACCACTACAGTCCTCTGTTCTGCCAACTGAGCCATGGAAGGTCCTGTTGTTTTTGGGGGCGAGTGACTACGGCCAGTTAAAAGCCAGGCTCCTCCTGTCGTTTCCACAATGTACCAAGAGATTGTCCTGTTGCCCTTGTATTTTGAGGGCAAAAGGGAGGCGTTTGCAAGTGGACACTCAGATCAGAAGTCTAATGTTCAGGTGATTTCAGGCAATTTCGGGACCTGGGCTTCTTCATCTCTGTCCATGGCAAGGTCAAGTACAGTATGCCAGAAGATTTCTGCTCCCTCATCCTCAACACCGAGAAGGCCAAGGAGATGACCGTGCACACAAGGAATAACTTGTTTAAGTAAACCTTTTTGACCAAGCACCTTTGTGGTCTTCCAGGACTGTGGATAAACACCATTCTCAATGATTAAATTGAAGATATGGCATATCGGTTCCTGAATCAACTTTGCTGCTGCCCTCAGTAACCTACCATCCAAATTATCAATACCACATGGCTTATCGCTTTTAATGGAATGCAACACTTTTCCTACCTCATCTACACTTATCCTCTTGAATTGAAAACTACACAGTTTATCCGACATAATATTGTTCTTTATAATAGAATTTGGCAGTCTACCATCAACATCTATCATCTGATCTCTAATCAAATTTACTTTATTAATAAAAAAAATATTGGTGCTCTCACCGACATTTGGAGAGGTTTTCAGTGGAGATAGGATTTGTCTTGGTCCTCGGTCGAATGGTTAGGGTCATCTTTCAGCGCTATCCCCGAACTGCTTTCATCTTGCAGCAACTGATGACAGAAATACAAATAAAACATGTCAATAGATGAAGGACTCGAGTTTCTCGTGGGTACTACACAACAAGACAAGGTGCTAGACTGGAGAAGGCAGTTAGGACTGGGTTTAGGGTTAGCCCTAAGGCTGTATTTGGCATAAAAATCGGGATTGGGGCTCAGATTAGTGTTTGGTACTTGGGAACAATAAATCAAGGACTGGGTTTCTTCACTATTCAATGACAAGAAACTCGTCGAGAGAACACGGCCAGCATTAGGTTTGAGGTATTTGTCTGACACTGAGGGATCCATCCTGGACTCATTTCCGATTCCAACATCTCTTCTACAAAAAAACAAATGATTTCTTGGAGAATGTGGGCATCGATACCGCTACCTCTCGCATGCAAGGCGAGTGCTCTACCATTTGAGCGACTTCCCCTGCTGTCACTTCATTGGCAGAGAAAGTTCAGTCTCATAATTATTTTGGGTCTTTTGCTGGAGTACGTCAAAGCGACACTGTCTCTGCCTCTCTGAGTGCAGACATAAAGCAGTTCCTGGTGGTCTAGTAGCTAACATTTGGTGCTCTTGCCGCCGCGGCCTGTATTAAATTCCCAGTCAGGGAATTGACATTTGGATAGGTTTTGACTGGAGATAGGATTTGTCTTCTGCCTCGGTCGAATGGTTGGTGTCATCTTGAAGCGCTCTCTGCGAACTGCTGTCATCCTGAAGTGACTGACAACAGGAATACAAAGAAAACATCAATACATGATAGACTCAAGTTTCTTGTGAGTACGACACAATACGACAAGGTACTCGACTGAGAATGCTGTCGGGACTGGGTTTAGGGTCAGCCCTCACATTTGTCGGATGCTAAGGAATAGATCCTGGACTCATTTCCGATCCCCACATCTCTGTGCCGGGGCTTTTAACAGAATGGTGAAATAATGCCAGTGAGCAGCCAGAAGCGAGAATTATTCCTTGTGTGCATTGCCATCTCCTTGGTCTTCTCTGTGTTGAGGATTAGCTTGTAGTTTGACACCACACAATGACACCACAGCGGCCACCTCCTACCTAGAAGCCCCTTTGTGCAGGCCAGCGCCAGTTTGGCGTCGTCTGGGAAATATGAACTACTGGTATTTGTCGAATCCGGAGACAGTTGCTCAGGTAGGATCCTACAAAGACGTCAAGAATCTAACAATCCGCTGTTAGGCACACTGCTGACACTTTGGACACCCTTCTCCGAAGTGATGCTACTTCTCTCTCATGCACAGACTCTCTAGGTTAGTACCCACCAACATGGAGGAATATATGAGGGGTTGAGAGCATAGCAGAAATTTTTGAATCCTCTGTCTTCCACAATTTTAAATAGCTGGAAGTTGATGGCTATCATCTTTGCCTGCTCATCTATCTTCCCCTGTCTCAAAGGGGTCAAGACAGGAGCTGTAAAGTACTGACTGAGAGATGTCTGCTTTGTTTTTGTGGCAGCAGCAGGTGCTTGGTCAGGCAAAGATAGGGGCCCAGTGGTATCAGAGGCTGCTGTAGCTGTAGCTGTGGCTAGAGTGATAGTAGCACTGGTATGACGTCTAGCACTACCTGATGTGGAGGCAGAAGAGGCACTGGTATTTTCTGAGACTTTGTTGTCCCTATTATCTGAGTCATCTGGCTCTCTTCTCACCTCTGCCACTTTTACTGTTGGATATTGAGTTTTCAGGGGTTTGTGCAAATTATTTGTGAAGCCTGACTTAAAATTCCCAGCTGCGACTCAGTTCTCATCGTTGATGTTAACGAGCCGTTCAAAAGAACCAGTTCGTTCATGAACGTCACAACACTAGTCCAGTGCTAGTGCTAAGCGTCTGGTCCTGAAGTACACACTGTCTGGGTTGATAGAACTTCACTGATCCTGCTGTTTTGAGAATTGTGTTTAAAAAAAGATAAGGTCGGGCTCCTCCAGGAATTGAACCTCAGACCTCTTACACCTGAAGCAAGAATCATGCGCCTCAACCAACTAGCCACAGCATACAAGTACCTGTGGTTTATATTTTCTTTCCTGCACAAGGGTCTTCCAGGTGTCATGTGGTTGTGCAAACAACAAGCTCATCCTCAACACAGAGAAGACCAAGGAGATGACAGTGCACACAAAGAATAAATCTCACTTCTGGCTGCTCAGACTGGCATTATCTCGCCAACTTTGTTAACAGCTCAGCACTTCATGTGATTTCCATCGCGTAGTTGTTATCATGTGCCCCTAACCCGTGGAAGGTCACCGGGTGGAAACAAGGTCTCTTCTTCCATTTTGTATTGTCATAATTAAGCAGGGTGACATGGCAGTCATAACAGAGGATGGTTTCGATCGATCGGTCTAAAGTGCCAGATTTTGCTCAGGAGGCACTGGTTGAAATCCCACAGCTGGCATTTTCCTGGTAAGGTCCTTCATCCACGACTGTGACATATTCTCTGCCAACACTGCAACAACAGGGGAATTAGCTCAAATGGAGTGCTCGCTTTACATTTCTCCAAGAAATCCTTTGTTTTTTGTAGAAGAGATGTTGGGATCGGAAATGAGTCCAGATATATCCCTCAGTGACAAATACCACAAACCAAATCCCGGCTGCGTTCTGTAGACTAGTCTCTTGTCAGGAAATGACACCTGAAAAAAGTAACAGACCCGACCACCTGAGAGTTAAGGTGGACAGCACTTGAGTATTTGCAAATTTCTGTCAGAAGTAGAAACTTACTGAAACCTTGCTGCAGTACGCTGTTATAGTCTCTGTGGCACAATTGGTCAAAGCGTCCGGTTGTTAACTGAGAGGTTGGTGGTTCGAGCCCACCCAGGCTTGATCACTTCAAAAACGAGTCGACGGTGCATCCGCAGCTGACATGATTGTGCCAGAAGGTGCTTGATTCCGGAGTATGACATTGTGATGTTTTGTCGTTCAGCGCCACTTTGCAGAGGCTCATCCACTTGACAGTTTATTTTTTTCTCCGACAGTGTGTCCCCACATGGCATTGGTGGTTCAGTGGTAGAATTCTCGCTTGCCAAGCGGGAGGCCCGGGTCCGATTCCCGGCCAATGCAGTATATCTCAACTTATACCTTTCTTTAGAGCTCATGTTGAAAAAGTACAAAGGCTCTTTTCCTGCGAAAGGGCAAAACTCAGAATGACACCTGAAAAGTAACAGACTGGACCAACTGAGAGTTAAGGTGGACAGCACTTGAGTACTGCACATTTCTGTCAGAACTGGAAGCTTACTGAAAACTTGTTGCAGTAACGCTGACGTAGTCTTTGTCGCACAATTGGTCAGCACATTTGGCTGTTAACTGAGAGGTTGGTGGTTTGAGCCTACCCAGGGACTCTCAATTTACACGTGTTTGACTTTGAGCTCCCTCCTTTGAATTACCATTTTCCCCAACTGTTTTTGTGTCGGTGCCTGATGCACAGGATTTCCTTTTTTACTAAAGGCACCATTTGCCAAGTTTGCATGTTTTGCAGGTACTATGTAATAGGCACTATGTAATTTGGTCAAATTATATGCCAAGCAAAGAGGGGGTCCTTGGTTCCAATTCCAGCAGTCCTCTACTGTTATTTCCATGACTTTGATTTTCATACTTTTTATCAGAGGTCATGTTGAAGTACAAAGACTGTTTTCTGGAGAAACGCAAGACCCCAGGAGGCAATAGGTCTGCTTTGTACACTTTTCAGCAGCGGTCATGTTAAAAAGCACCCTTGGTTGACTTTTAGTGGTGATGCCACTTCAAGATGCAAGAAGCAGTCAGAAGTGGGATTCAAACCCATGCCTCTTTAGAGACTGCAACCTTAATGCAGCACCTTCGACCGCTCGGCCATCCTGACCCTCCAGAGTCCACTTTTTAAGCCTAGTTATTTGTCCCAGTCCCAGTGACCATTTCTAGACCCTCGTGTGACACTTGTGTTAGACTCTTTTGGAGAGCCCTTGCATTCTTCCCTCTGCTTCCCCCTGCTGACCGAATGACACACGACAAATGGCATTGTCTCAGTTGGAGCAGTTAATGTCTAGAAGATTAAAGGAAGCATTGGCAGGGTGACTTGCTCAGCTGGCACTGTAGCTTAGCTGGTCAAAGTGCCTGTGTTGTAAGCAGGAAATCCTGGCTTCAAATCCCAGCAGTGCCTGGCTGCTTGGTCTGTGAAACTTTGGCAGCTGATTTCCGACCCCCGTACCTCTTTTCGTCACTTGCCCTTCAAAAACGAGTCAACGGTGCATCCACAGCTGACATGATTGTTGTGGATCCCATTACGCCAGAAGGTGCTTGAATCCAAAGAGTATGACATTGTGATGTTTTGTCATTCAGCGCCACTTTGCAGAGGCTCATCCACTTGACAGTTTAATTTTTCCTCCGACAGTATGTCCCCATGTGGCATTGGTGGTTCAGTGGTAGAATTCTTGCTTGCCAAGCAGGGGCCACCCATGTGTTATGGTATCTCAACAACTAGTTATGGAACCATCCTTGTTTGTTGAAAGCAATTTAAACACTAAACAGAACATTTGACAGACAAAATATTTTTCAAGTAATTGTGCTGTTTCACTTTTACTGTAGTTTACCGTGTTTTTGTCCGTCTCGTTGCTCACTCGCTCGGAAAAAGCAATCGTGCTATTCATTACCGGAAGTTCAGGATGGATGGAGGACAGAAGCGGCCACAGCGCCACTCCTGGACAAATGTATATTACATTCATAATGGGCTTTCGCTATAAAGTGCAAAGACCGTTTTCGGGACCAACACATGACCTCTGAATTCGATCAGAAACGTCACACCTCTCCACCTGAGACTTGATTATCTCCAAAATTCTGTCAAAAGTGGCATCTCAATGAGACGCAGTCGAACGCTCGGCCGTACTCACTTGCCCCAATTCGGCAAGACCTTTGATAGCTCAGTTGGAAGAGCGAAGGACTGTAGTGGTTTAAGCTGTCATCCTTAGGGCACTGGTTCAAGTCAAGCTGTTTGCTTATGTTATGTCTGTCCGGAAAGAATGGCAATATCGTCTTGTCTGAAGGACCTCCGCTTCCCTGTCGATGGACTTGATTCTTGCAGTCATGCAGTCTGAAATAAGCAAACTGAGAAATTCTGATTTAGTGACCAATGCAGTCTGTCTATTTTAATACATTTCGTCTCAACTTATGGAAGGACAGGACTAAGGACTAACTACGACCGCTGCAGGGTCGATGTGGTTGGCAAAAGGGGATTTCAGAACAGGCTTGTGAACAATGACCATATTTTATCAACCAGTGAACTCCTCAGTCTTCACTACCTCAAAGGTCCAGGCCAGCGCCAGTGCGGCTTTGTCCAGGTACCTGGACCACAGGTTTTTGCCCAAACATGGGCTTGTTGGTCTAGTGGTATGATTCTTGCTTTAGGGTGTGAGAGGTCCTCAGTTCAATTCCCGGACAAGCCCTCCCTGCCCTTTGACCTTATTACTTTTTTCCCTACACAATTCCCAAAACAACAGGATCAGTGGAGTTCTATCAACGCTAATGTAATCGGACAGGGTGCACTTCAGGACCCGACGATGTCGAGACTCTTGCAGGTTCCATGGTGTAAAGGTTAGCACCCTGGACTTTCAATCCAGTGATCCAAGTTCAAGTCTTGGTGGAACCAACTGGCCCTACAGCAACTAAATGTTTGGACTGTGTCTTCTTTTACCAGTTAGTGTATGATTACTTATTTACTTGTTGATTTGAGTTCAAATACAAATCTGAGGTAACCGTGGATCAGTATGAGTTCCCCAAATGACTCGAACATCGGTGACAGCTGATGTCAAGGATCAGCTGGCAACATGTGCATGTGAGGAAGACACTTGGTTTTTGTGCGGGGATACACACTTCTTTCGAGTTCCAGTTAAAAGCCAGGAACGTCACTAGTTTCCATAAAGTACCAAGGGATTGTCCTGTTGCCCTTGTAACACACACTCTACACACTAACCACTACATGACGGAAACCCGGGGAATGGGCTTTTAAGAGGACTGGCGAAGTCACAAAGCAGTTGCCAAACAACGAAAGTCCAAGTCCAAAGTGGGGGCAGATTGACAATTGTCCAAATTGACAAAGATTTCTACTTTGTAGGGAACATTAGAGTTTATATAACATGTTCCAGAAAAAATGGGCTTTTCTTGAACAAAACAAAAAATCACAATTGCAAAGGAGGCCTGAGCCAACCTCAGGCTCAGCTTGATGTCTCGGTGGACTCAACTTGTGCCCATGTCGTCAAGGTTGGCTGGTAGATATGAGATAAGATAAGATATAGAGGTCCCTGGTTCAATCCCTGGTTTCAGTACAGTCAATGTTTACATTGTGACTTGGCAAATAGTTTAGAAAGGCTTATTGGCTGGCTGAAAGGACCTTAACTTCAAAAGTCTACCCATCCAGACAACGTCATACCATTAACTCCAAGGACACAAATTGAGTCCAGTGAGACATCAAGATGAGCCCGACGGTGGCTCAGGTGTTTCTTTCACAACTAGCTTTTCTTTCACAACTGTGATTTCTTGTTTTGGTGAAAGAAATCTTTGTCAATATGGACAATTGTCAATCTGACCCCACTTTGGACACATCATCGTGTTTCATTGTTCCCCTTGAAGCCCCTTCCTTCAGGTTTCCATAGTGTAGTGGTTATCCCGTTTGCCTCACACGCAAAAGGTCCCCAGTTTGAAACTGGGTGGAAACATGGCCTATCAATTCCTTCATTTACAAAATATTCAAGGTGAAAAATGGGAACAAGGATATGGGTTTGATATCTGAAGGTGTGTACACGAGCATCTGTCCTCAGTTTGGACACAGTCCATATTTCGCAGATGACTGATCGGGTGCATTTGCCTTGAAACATCAGTAAATTAGCTAAAATACTAAAATGCTAACAAACTATCATGCAAGCACCTAGTAAGATAGCCTCAACTCCCAAAAGTGTTAAGGCAGTCCCATAGTGTCCCCACATCATGCCATGTATGTATTTGCTTTTGGACATCAGTCAATTAGCTAAAATGTTCATATGCTGAGAGTTAGCTTGGTAGCATCTTGGTAGCTAGAGCGCCTCAAGTTTAGAAAGTGCCGCAGATAGCGCTTCAAGATGACCCCGACCATTCGACCAAGGCCCAAGACAAATCCTATCTCCAGTCAAAACCTACCCAGATGTCAATTCCCTGCCCCGGGAATCTAACCCGGGCCGCAGGGCTGAGAGCACTGAATCGGAGCCACTAGACCACCAGGGACTGCTTTATGGCAGGACTCTGAAAGGCAGAGACAGTGTCCCTTTGACATACCAAAGGAACCAAAATCGTTCTGAGACTGGACCAGTTCAGTAGAGTGAATCTGATGGACAATCCTCCTGAGGTTTTTCAGCAGGAAGCTTAAGATAGACCTGCTGCGCCAGGGAAAAAACCTGAAGGGAACAAAGGTATACCTGAATGAGCACCTGACACAAAAGAATGGTGAGATTGCATTTGATTGAATTTGTCTTTGTGTTGGGGAAGAGATCCTACCCCCACCGGAGGAGTTCAAGGTACCTTGGCATCTTGTTCTTGGCATCTAATATGACAATTTACCAGTTGATCAACATTTCTACCCTCGCCTATGGTCATGACCTTTGAGTCAGCACAGAAAGGATAAGATAGTGGGTAAAAGCAGCTGAAATGACTTTGTTTTGCCGTGCGGCTGGACTTTCTCTTAGACATAGGGGGAGAAGCTGTGTCATCCGGGAGGAAATTGGACGTCAGTGTGAAGAATGTAGAAAGTCTGTGAGGATTAGTATATGGCAGCTCAAAATGGGCGCATTGGGGAATTAGCTCAAATGGTAGAGCACTTGCTTAGCATGTCAGAGGGAACGGGATTGATGCCAACATTCTCCAAAAGGGCGTTATGGCCTTTTTTCTGCCAACAAAAGCGTTCTGGATCTCCGACATTGTACCTCATACTTTGATTTAGTACATGCTAATGATGTTTCCCAAAAACACAGGTGGTGTCAAAACTGGTGCATTTGTATAGCACAACTCAAGTCTGATGATGATGGGATTCAAACCCATGCATACAGAACACAATGGATTAGCAGTCCATCACCTTAGCCATCTGACTGCGGATCAGGAGATTCTAGTTTCAACTCCTTGTTAGCTTGCAAACCTTTTCAATTAACCTGACTCTAAAATTCATGTTTCACTCGCAGACGAATTGGAAGCAACTGGGAGCCGCAATCAGCACCTCCAAGTAAGAGTTTTTGATTCTTGCCTGGAAAAGGACAACTCTGCTCTTCATGAGGTGTATTGCACCAGCCTACAGACATCCTGTACACTACCATCTCACCCTGCTTATTTATAACAGTAGGAAAGAGAATTATTCCCTATGTGCATGTGCTTGGTCTTCTCTGTGTTGAGGATGAGGTTGTTGTTTGCACACAATGACACCACAGCGGCCACTTCCTATCCAGAAGCGCCTTTGTGCAGGCCAGCACAAGTGTGGCGTCATCTGGGAAATATGGACCACAGGTATTTGTCCTGTTGCAACTGAATTAAGAATCAATGCCAGAAACCGGCACATGATTTCAGACAATGCTTTGATGCAGACTGGCCATGATGCCTCTGAAGTTCACCAAAGCAGACCTGACTTAAGGTGACTACACTTCCAAAGTTCTCAGCGATGATTGACCGTCTCGCTCCTTCTGTTGAAAATGGATGGATTTCACTGGTTGAAGTCTCCAGCTCAGCGTTCAATCCCACCCTCGGCCATCTCTGTGTGGAGTTTGCATGTTCTCCCCGTGCATGCGTGGGTTTTCTCCGGGTACTCCGGTTTCCTCCCACATTCCAAAAACATGCTAGGTTAATTGGCCACTCCAAATTGTCCATAGGTATGAATGTGAGTATGAATGATTGTTTGTCTATATGTGCCCTGTGATTGGCTGGCCACCAGTCCAGGGTGTACCCCGCCTCTGGCCCGAAGACAGCTGGGATAGGCTCCAGCACCAGCACCCCCCGCGACCCTCAAGCGGTAGAAAATGAATGAATGAATGAAGTCTCCAGCTACCATTAAAACGGTCACGGGCCACAAGCCTATTCTGAATGCCCTTTTGGCCAATCGACACCACATCAACACAGCAGCAGTCCTCATTAGCGTAGTGGACAGTATCTCCGCCTGCCACGTGGAGGGCTGGAGTTCAATTCCCCGATGGGGAGTTCCTGTTTTGTATGTCACAATGAACCTTGAGCATGGTTGCGGTTGCAACAACCAGTCAGGGAAAACAAACCCTTCTCACGAGAACAAGACTTCTCTTAATCTTCTTCTCGAAGTGCTCAGCTGTTTTGTACAATCTGACAGGCTTTGGCTGCCAAATCATTGCAGTCGTGGATAATGGACCTGACCAGGAAAATGCCAGCTGTGGGATTTCAACCAGTGCATCCTGAGCAAGAGGAGCCTTAATCTGGCGCTTTAGACCACTCATCCACACAACCTAAAACAGTGCCCTGATCAGGATAAAACTGTGACCTTGTGAGGCTTGCTGACAACGGAGGACACTGAAATTGAGCCGCACAAAGCAGGGCACCTGCACAGGTGTCAGCAGAGGAAGCGCGCTGGGCCCATAACCCAGAGGTTGATGGATCGAAACCATCCTCTGCTATGGCTGCTCTGTTTACGTTTCCTTTGACAAGGTTACAGATGTATTGTCTTTGTTCATTTTCAAAATCCAAATTTTAACCCCTGTATTTATGACAGATGTAACAACAATCAGGAGGTAGACTGGGGTTCGATTGGCTGACTTGGAATTGTTTTTATGTGTTCAACATAAAAACCAGCACTCAGCATGTTCAACTTTGATATCTGCCCACAGAAGACTGTGTTTGGACTGTGTCTTCCTTAAGTAGGAGTATGATTATTAATTTATTTGTAGATTTGAGTTCAAATACAAATCAGTGGTAACCATGGATCAGAATGAGTTCCCAAAACGAGGCAAATGTCTGTGACAGCTTATTTCAAAGATCAGCTGGCAAAATGTGCATGTGAGGAAGGCACCTGGTTTATGTGCGGGGTTACGCAAGTCTTTCTAGTTCCAGTTAAAAGCCAGGCACCTGACGTAGTTTCCATAAAGTACCAAGGGATTTTGAGAGCAAAAGGAGGCGTTTGCAAGTGGACCTCAGACCCTGACACTGGTCACCTGAACAGGGACCTGAATCCCGGACACTCAGATCAAAAGTCCAATGTTCAGGTGACTGGCTCAACCTTTGTCTTGTCTGACCGTGAACTCTTTTGTCCAGAAGATATTTGGCTAATGTCATCTGTTTTCTTAAACCTGCAAATGTCCAAATACACAAGGCCTTTGTAGAGAGCATTGTAGTACATATGACATGTATACTACATATGACATCAGAAATGATGGGTATTTCTTCAACAGAACAACCTCTGATTCAAAACATTCATTTGAAATGTTGGAGAGAAAAAGTAACATCTAAGGAGGCACTGAAACACAGGAGAGGCACAGCTGGTATTTGAACCCAGCAGCTCCTGTTTACTAGACAGGCACTTTGACCAACTAAGCCACAGCGCCGGTGAAGGACTAGCTTCAGTGACAGATTGACAAGGTAGTTGCCAAACAATGAAACAAGACGATGTGTCCAAAGTGGATTTTCCAACTTGACAAAGATGTGTCCTTTGGAGGGAGAATTGTAGTTCATATCACATGTTCCAGAAATAATGGGCTTTTCATCAACAAAACACAAAATCACAATCACGGCTTGAAAGGTTTAAAAGCCAGCTGTGAAAGAAACACCCTAGCCACCCTCGGGCTCACCTTGATGTCTCGGTGGACTCAACTTGTGCCCTTGATGTCAATGGTTTGGCTTGTAACCTCCTCTAACGTTTGGCTGGCCTTAAGTAGAATGAAGTTAAGGTGCTTTGCGCCAGCCAATAAGCCTTTTCAAACTATTTGCCAAATCACAATGTCAACAGTGATTGTGCTGAAACCTGGGATTGAATCAGGGACCTTTAGATCCCTGGGTAGGTGGGGGTAGGGTGAAGCTGTGTCTGTGCCACACACTATGTTGCTGTGTACTGGGTCCAGTGTGTTCTCATCTTGGGTTGGAATGTCCCCATGCGGGTAACGGATGGGGAATACAGTCTGTTGATGAGGACAAGCGTCCTGTTTTGTATGTCACGTTGAATGTAATATACTTTTGTCCAGGAGTGGCGCTGTGGCCGCTTCTGTCCTCCATCCATCCTGAACTTCCGGTAATAAATAGCACAATTGCTTTTTCTGAGCGAGTGAGTGCTGAGACGAACAAAAATACGGTAAACTACAGTAAAAGTAAAACTGCATAATTACTTGAAAAATATTTTGCCTGTGAAATGTTGTGTTTAGTGTTTAAATTGCTTTCATGTTTTTACGTTGGTGTTTGTGGTGTGGCGGTGCCACTTCCGTTATTGTTCGCTATTTACGACCGCCACAGTATACTTATAACACGTAGTATACCTTTTATATGCATTAGCGACAGTTATTTATATGTTATAGTTATTCATGTAAGAGTATAAGAAGATATCATCTCTTAAATTAAACTCTTATGAGCTATTTTAAAGCGAACAAACAAGGATGGTTCCATGACTGTAGTTGTTGAGATACCAAAACACTCAGGTGGCCTCTGCCTGGCAAGCAAGAATTCTACCACTGAACCACCAATGCCACATGGGGACACACTGTCGGAGAAAAAATTAAACTGTCAAGTGGATGAGCCTCTGCAAAGTGGCGCTGAATGACAAAACATCACAAAGTCATACTCTTTGGATTCAAGCACCTTCTGGCGTAACGGGATCCACAACAATCATGTCAGCTGTGGATGCACCGTCGACTCGTTTTTGAAGGGCAAGTGACGAAAAGAGGTACGTGGGTGGGAAATCAGCTGCCAAAGTTTCACAGACCAAGCAGCCAGGCACTGCTGGGATTTGAAGCCAGGATTTCCTGCTTACAACACAGGCACTTTGACCAGCTAAGCTACAGTGCCAGCTGAGCAAGTCACCCTGCCAATGCTTCCTTTAATCTTCTAGACATTAACTGCTCCAACATTGAGACAACGCCATTTGTCGTGTGTCATTTGGTCAGCAGGGAGAAGCAGAGGGAAGAATGCAAGGGCTCTCCAAAAGAGTCCAACACAAGTGTCACACGAGGGTCTAGAAATGGTCACTGGAACTGGGACAAATAACTAGGCTTAAAAAGTGGACTCTGGAGGGTCAGGATGGCCGAGCGGTCGAAGGTGCTGCATTAAGGTTGCAGTCTCTAAAGAGGTGTGGATTCAAATCCCACTTCTGACAGCATCTTGAAGTGGCATCACCACTAAAAGTCAACCAGCGGTGCTTTTTAACATGACCGCTGCTGAAAAGTGTACAAGGCAGGCCTATTGCCTCCTGGGGTCTTGCGTTTTTCCAGAAAACAGTCTTTGTACTTCAACATGACCTCTGATAAAAAGTATGAAAATCAGAGTCATGGAAATACCAGTAGAGGACTGCTGGAATTGGAGCCTCTTTGCTTGGCATGTAATTTGACCACATTACATAGTGCCTATTGCATAGTGCCTGCGAAACATGCAAACTTGGCAAAGGTGCCCTTAGGAAATAAGGAAATCCAAAATCCTGAGTGTTTGAATGCCATTTTCAAAAGTGGCCTCAGGACGGTCAGGAAGGCCGAGCGGTCGAAGGCGCTGCATTCATTTTACAGTCTCTAATGGGGCGTGGGTTCGAATCCCACTTCTGACAGGTTCTTGCATCTTGAAGTGGCGTCACCCTTCATTCTAAAGTGGCTGAGGCTGCTACTCCTGGGGAGCTTTTTAACATGATCGCTGCTGAAAAGTGTACAAAGCAAACCTATTGCATCCTGGGGTCTTGCGTTTGTCCAGAAAACAGTCTTTGTAGGTCAACATGACCTCTGATATAAAGTATGAAAACCAGAGTCATGGAAATACCACTAAAGGACTGCTGGAATTAGAACCAATGAGCCCCTCTTTGCTAGGCATGTAATTTGACCAACTAAAGCATAGTGCCTGCGAAGCATGCAAACTTGACAATGGTGCCTTTAGTAAAAAAGGAAATCCTGTGCATCTGGCACCGACACAAAAACCGCCAATGGGGAAAAATGTTAATTCAAAGGAGGGAGCCCAAAGTCAAACACGTGTCAATTGAATGTCCCTGGGTGGGCTCGAACCACCAACCTCCCAGTTAACAGCCAAATGCGCAGACCAATTGCGTGACAAAGACAACATCAGCGTTACTGCAGCAAGTTTTCAGTAAGTTTCAACTTCTGACAGAAATTTGCAAATACTCAAGTCCTGTCCACCTTAACTCTCAGGTGGTCCGGTCTGTTACTTTTCAGGTGTCATTCTGAGTTCTGCCCTTTTGCAGGAAAAGAGCCTTTGTACTTTTTCAACATGAGCTCTAAAGAAAGGTATAAGCTGAGATGCACTGCATTGGGCGGGAATCGGACCCCGGCCTCCCGCTTGGCAAGCGAGAATCCTACCACTGAACCACCAATGCCATGTGTTGACACACTGTCAGAGAAAAAATTACACTGCCAAGTGGATGAGCCTCTGCAAAGTGGCACTGAATGACAAACCATCACAATGTCATACTCTTTCATGTTTTTACGTTGGTGTTTGTGGTGTGGAGGTGCCACTTCCGTTTTGTTGTTAGAATAAAATTTAAATACAATTATTATAGTGTTAAGTTATCACCCTTATATCCGTTTGCTTAGACAAGAGACAATACTCTTGAGTGTTTCAAAGGCAGGAATATCCCATGACGCTGACCAGCTACTCCCAGCACCACTAATCTTGCAGGTGCCTGGGAATGCCAGCAGCAACCTTGAAGATGTTCCTGTTCATCATGCAAAATGTGCAGATAAGAACACATGCGCAAAAAGTAATTATTCTCACATAGACAATACACACATAGACAATAAGTACAGCTTGTGCAACTGCTTGCTTCCCCCTCCCCTTAGAGTTGCACGACCATGTATTAGGGACCTCCTAAAGAAAATAAAAAGAGAGCAGCATGAATGGCATATTCAGAGTGGAGTGGCATGTCACTGGGTATGTTGTTTCACTCTCCTCGTTGCAAGAAGCTTTGAATTTTGTTGTCTGTCTCTTCTGTATTTAAGTGTTAAGTGTCACAGGAGTTGGAACCTGACATTTACTTGGTTCTTTGGCCACAGCAGACAAAACCCTTTGATGGGCTGTCTTCACAGCTCAACAACTGGAAGCTGAAGGTTGACAGGATACCGACGGAAGAGAAGACAACAAACAGTAGGACACTTTTGATCAGAGTGTGAGTGAAAGGGCGTCGTCCCTTTGTGTTAAAGCAGGGGTGGGCAAACTGAGACCTGGGGTCCACATGCAGCACGCTAAGGGTTCTTGACCCCTGAAACTGAGTGCGTCCCGCAGGTCAATAAGGTTTGTCATCCGGTGCTAAAGCCTTGTGTATACTAGTCGCTGGCAAGCAAAGAGACGGACTTGACAGTCTTCTGTAGAAAGACAGAGCTGGCGGTCTTCTCTGATAAGGCGGGTTTGGCAGTCTTTTGCAAAGACGGGGTTGTCCTTTGTAATAAGACGGAGTTGGCGGTCTTTCACAGTAAGACAGAGTTGGCAGTTCTTTGTACAAAGACGGAGTTGACAGTCATGCTAGGCTAGGAAAGGAGAGCCTCCGCGGTGAAAGACCTTTTCGGGGAATGCGAAAACGTTTTCAAAGTACGAATGAGTGTGTGAATGGGAGATGATGTCACTAGACAGGTCTTCATATTAAAGGGTGAGAAAAAGAGTAAGTCTTTGAGGAAGCAGAGGCAAGAATTCTCCGCCCTCACAGGGGTAGAAGCTTGAGAATTACCTCAAATAAAAAGTTAATTACTCTCTCACTGACAAACAACCCTGTTGTTAGTTTTCCCTAGGAAGCTCATCACAACAGGGACCAAATTATTCCCAAGATGGGAAATAAAAGTGGAAAACCACAAGTAAAAAAAGAAGTACTAAAGTGCAAGGATTGGTGTTACGTGTTTCAGTGCCAACCAACCAAAGTAAACCATCTAGAAATATAGATTAGCAATTATGGTTTGGACAATTATCAATCCTTAAATTAATTAATTACAAGATATTACAAATAACGCTAATAATAATAATAATAATATTAATAATAATAATAATAACTAGAAAATTCCCGCGGAAATTTTGATGGACTGGCCACCTGTGCTGTGAACCTCGGGCCCGGTGTGCCAACGGCTACCGCGGTAGCACCTAGCAAGAAAGCCTCAAGTACGGAAAAGGCTGATGCAGTCCCATAGTGTCCCCACATCATGCCAAGTGTGTATTTGCCTTTAAACTTGAGTAAATTAGCTAATATGCGAAAATGCTAACATGATAACGGCTACCGTGCTAACACGTAGCAAAACAGCCTCAGGTCCTGAAAAGTTAGGGGCAGTCCTACAGTGTCCCCACAACATGCCAAGTGTGTATTTTCCTTTAGACATGAGTAAATTAGGTAGAATGCTAACATGCTAACAGTCATCATGCTAGCACCTAGCAAAAGGGCCTCAAGTTTAGAAAGTACCAAGGTTGTCCTATAACCTCCCCACATCATGACATGTGCTTAGTAGCCTTTAGGCATGAGTAAATTAGCTTAAATGCTAACATGCTAACAGTCATCATGCTAGCACTTAGCAAGTGAGCCTTACGTTAAAAAAGTGCCTGTGTTGTCCTGTAACCTCCCTAAATCATGCCATGTGTGTATTATCCTTTAGACATGAGTAAATTAGCTTAAATGCTAACATGCTAATGGCTACCCTGCTAGCACGATGGCCTCAAGTTTAGAAACTACACAGGTTGTCCTATAACCTCCCTGCATCATGCCATGGGTGTATTTGCCTTTACAATTGAGTAAATTAGCTTAAATGCTCACATGTTAACAGTAATCATGCTAGCACCTAGCAAGAGAGCATCAAGTTGAGAAAGTGCCAAGGTTGTCCTATAACCTCCCGACATCATGCCATGTGTGTATTTGCCTTTAGACATGACTAAATTAGCTTAAATGCTAACATGCTAAGGGCTACCATGCTAGCACCTAGCAAGAGGGCCTCAAGTTTAGAAACTGCCAAGGTTGTCCGATAACCTCCCTACAGCATGCCATATGTGTATTTGCCTTTAAACGTGAGTAAATTAGCTTAAATGCTAACATGCTAACAGTCATAATGCTAGCACCTAGCAAGAGAGCCTCAAGTTTAGAAAGTGCCAAGGTTGTCCTATAACCTCCCTACATCATGCCATGTGTGTATTTGCCTTTAGACATGACTAAATTAGCTTACATGTTAACATGCTAACGGCTACCATGCTAGCACCTAGCAAGAGGGCCTCAAGTTTAGAAAGTGCCAAGGTTGTCCTGTAACCTCCCTACATCGTGCCATGTGTGTATTTGCCTTTAGACATGAGTAAATTAGCTTAAATGTTAACATGCTAACAGTCATCATGCTAGCACCTAGCAAGAGAGTCCCAAGTTTAGAAAGTGCCAAGGTTGTCCTATAACCTCCCTACATCATGCCATGTGTGTATTTGCCTTTAGACATGAGTAAATTAGCTTAAATGCTAACATGCTAACAGTCGTCATGCTAGCACTTAGCAAGAGAGCCTCAAGTTTAGAAAGTGCCAAGGATGTCCTATAACCTCCCTACATCATGCCATGTGTGTATTTGCCTTTAGACATGCGTAAATTAGCTTAAATGCTAACATGCTAACAGTCATTATGCTAGCACCTAGCAAGAGAGTCCCAAGTTTAGAAAGTGCCAAGGTTGTCCTATAACCTCCCTACATCATGGCATGTGTGTATTTGCCTTTAGACATGAGTAAATTAGCTTAAATGCTAACATGCTAACAGTCATCATGCTAGCACTTAGCAAGAGAGCCTCAAGTTTAGAAAGTGCCAAGGATGTCCTATAACCTCCCTACATCATGCCATGTGTGTATTTGCCTTTAGACATGAGTAAATTAGGTTAAATCCTAACATGCTAACGGCTACCATGCTAGCACCTAGCAAGAGGGCCTCAAGTTTAGAAAGTGCCAAGGTTGTCCTCTAACCTCCCTACATCATTCCATGTGTGTATTTGCCTTTAAATGTAAGTAAATTAGCTTAAATGCTAACATGCTAACAGTCTTCATGCTAGCACCTAGCAAGAGAGCCTCAAGTTTAGAAAGTGCCAAGGTTGTCCTATAACATCCCTACATCATGCCATGTGTGTATTTGCCTTTAGACATGAGTAAATTAGCTTAAATGTTAACATGCTAACGGACAGCATGCTAGCACCTAGCAAGACAGCCTCAAGTTTAGAAAGTGCCAAGGTTGTCCTATAACCTCCCTACATCATGCCATGTGTGTATTTGCCTTTAAACATGAGTAAATTAGCTTAAATTCTAACAGGCAAACATGCTAGCAAGTAGCATTTAGCCACAGAGAGAGTTCAGAAGTTAATCTAAAAAATGAGCCATCAATCACGTTTCTACGTGGCCGTATGGCTGAGCTACAAGGCTGTGAAAAGTCTGTAAATTCTCAGTTTTTCTCTGCCATGTGCTGTTCTAAAAATAGAACTGGGTGTACCTAATCTAGTGGCCCATTTTTTAACGTTTCGGTTAATAGCGTCGCCATGGTTACACAAAACGTTCCAAAAACGAAATACCGCTGTAGTCCCGAGCGCCATGATTCCGGCGGTGTAACATGTGTGGGGGTCCTTCTTGCGGTTTTGGCCGCATTACGCGCGCAAAAAAGGGAAGATTAAGATATACGGAATAACTAGAAAATTCCCGCGGAAATTTTGATGGACTGGCCACCTGTGCTGTGAACCTCAGGCCCGCCGTAGCACCTAGCAAGAAAGCCTCAAGTACGGAAAAGGTTGATGCAGTCCCATAGTGTCCCCACATCATGCCAAGTGTGTATTTGCCTTTAAACTTGAGTAAATTAGCTAAAATGCTAAAATGCTAACATGATAACGGCTACCGTGCTAACACGTAGCAAAACAGCCTCAGGTCCTGAAAAGTTTGGGGCAGTCCTACAGTGTCCCCACATCATGCCATGTGTGTATTTTCCTTTAGACATGAGTAAATTAGGTAAAATGCTAACAGTCATCATGCTAGCACCTAGCAAGAGGGCCTTAAGTTTAGAAAGTACCAAGGTTGTCCTATAACCTCCCCACAACATGCCATGTGTGTATTATCCTTTAGACATGAGTAAATTAGCTTAAATGCTAACATGCTAACGGGTACCATGCTAGCACCTAGCAAGAGTGCCTCAACTTTAGAAAGTGCCAAGGTTGTCCTATAACCTCCCCGCAACATGCCATGTGTGTATTATCCTTTAGACATGAGTAAATTAGCTTAAATGCTAACATGCTAACGGGTTCCATGCTAGCACCTAGCAAGAGAGCCTCAACTTTAGAAAGTGCCAAGGTTGTCCTATAACCTCCCTGCATCATGCCATGGGTGTATTTGCCTTTAAACGTGAGTAAATTAGCTTAAATGCTAACATGCTAACAGTCGTCATGCTAGCACCTAGCAAGAGAGCCTCAAGTTTGGAAAGTGCCAAGGATGTCCTATAACCTCCCTACATCATGCCATGTGTGTATTTGCCTTTAGACATAAGTAAATTAGCTTAAATGCTAACATGCTAACGGCTACCATGCTAGCACCTAGCAAGAGGGCCTCAAGTTTAGAAAGTGCCAAGGATGTCCTATAACCTCCCTACATCATGCCATGTGTGTATTTGCCTTGAAATCTGAGTAAATTAGCTTAAATGCTAACATGCTAACAGTCGTCATGCTAGCACCTAGCAAGAGAGCCTCAAGTTTAGAAAGTGCCAAGGTTGTCCTATAACCTCCCTACATCATGCCATGTGTGTATTTGCCTTTAGACATGAGTAAATTAGCTTAAATGCTAACATGCTAACGGCTACCATGCTAGCACCTAGCAAGAGGGCCGAGCAACATAGCATCAAGTCTTGAAAGTTGCCAGGCACTGCTGTGGTGTCTGTACATGTCATGTGATGTTTTCCAATTGAAAGCAGCACTTGCATTGCCATGGAGGACTAAAGAGCAGAGAGTGCCTGACATGCGGGTCGATACTGAACTATCGATTCCTGACATGATGATAACACAGCTCATTGCTGTATCATGGATTCTATAAAAATGTTGATATTTTCATACTTTGGTCTTTGAGGTGCCTGGAGTCACTGTGCTTAATTAGAAAAATCTAACTTTTAAAATCTACATAATAAATGAGCTGTATGGTATCAGCTGGGAAGGGAATCATTGTAATCCACATGTCAAGAGAAGGGGGTTTTTGAAGGGAGGGGCTGTGAGGAGGAGGAGGAGGTGGTGGCCATGGCAGTGAATGAGCACAGAGGGCTGAATCGCTCATATCGAACAGAAGTTTCTTACGGCCAAACGATTCGAGATATGGACACCACGAGACGACCGTGAGTGGCCCGAGGGTCGGGGCTTTGCATAGATCTGCTCGTTTTGCATATCGGTTGAGAAATGACCGCAGGATGACGAGTTGAAAACACAGAAAATTAAAGATTTGGAGAAAGAAAAGACGGCGTCTTTAACATGGGAGTGAATGGGAGACATGCCGGCGCTCTTCTCGCTTCTGAGGGCCCAGAAGGCAATCCGTACATCTCTCAGACATAAGAGTGACATTTTTGGAAAGGGGACAAGATTTCCTACGTTTTCACCAAATTAAATCGAGCTGGCTAAAACGGTGTGGCCAGGAAGAGGAGTTGTTTGCAAAGCCAAAAAGTTTTCTTTTCGTCTCCCCTGCCACAGTGGAGTCAGAGTGGGAGACGCTGGCGAAGCGCACACCTCCTTCTGACAAAGATAGAGCGAAAACTAAACATCCTACGATAAAACTAATTAGCCACAGAGAGAGTAGAGAAGTTTATCCCAAAAATGAGCCGTTAATCACGTTTCTACGTGGCCGTATGGCTGAGCTACAAGGCTGTGAAAAATGTGTAGATTCTCGTTTTTTTCTCTGCCTTGTGCTGTTCTAAAAATAGAAAGGGTATACCTAATCTAGTGGCCCATTTTTGAACGTTTTGGTTAATAGCGTCGCCATGGTTACACAAAACGTTCCAAAAACTAAATACCGCTGTAGTCCCGAGCGCCACGTTTCCGGCGGTGTAACATGTTTGGGGGTCCTTCTTGCGGTTTTGGCCGCATTACGCGCACAAAAAGTGGAAGATTAAGATATACGGAATAATAATAACTAAACAGCAATAACAATATGGGCTGGCTCAGTAGCCAGCCCATAGACTGCTACTGCAAGTAGCAGTCTATGGGCTGGCTACTGGGCCAGTCCATAATAATAACTAGAAAATTCCCGCGGAAATTTTGATGGACTGGCCACCTGTGCTGTGAACCTCGGGCCCGGTGTGCCAACGGCTACCGCGGTAGCACCTAGCAAGAAAGCCTCAAGTACGGAAAAGGTTGATGCAGTCCCATAGTGTCCCCACATCATGCCAAGTGTGTATTTGCCTTTAAACTTGAGTAAATTAGCTAAAATGCTAAAATGCTAACATGATCACGGCTACATGCTAACACGTAGCAAAACAGCCTCAGGTCCTGAAAAGTTTGGGGCAGTCCTACAGTGTCCCCACATCATGCCATGTGTGTATTTTCCTTTAGACATGAGTAAATTAGGTAAAATGCTAACATGTTAACGGCTACCATGCTAGCAGCTAGCAAGAGGCCCTCAAGTTTAGAAACTGCCAAGGTTGTCCTATAACCTCCCTGCATCATGCCATGTGTGTATTTGCCTTTAAACATGAGTAAACTACCTTAAATGCTAACATGCTAACAGTCATCATGCTAGCACCAAGCAAGAGAGTCTCAAGTTTAGAAAGTGCAAAGGTTGTCCTATAACCTCCCTACATCATGCCATGTGTGTATTTGCCTTTAGACATGAGTAAATTAGCTTAAATGCTAACATGCTAACGGGTACCATGCTAGAACTTAGCAAGAGAGCCTCAACTTTAGAAAGTGCCAAGGTTGTCCTATAACCTCCCTGCATCATGCCATGAGTGTATTTGCCTTTAAACATGAGTAAATTAGCTTAAATGCTAACATGCTAGCAGTCGTCATGCTAGCACCTAGCAAGAGGGCCTCAAGTTTAGAAACTGCCAAGGTTGTCCTATAACCTCCCTACATCATGCCATGTGTGTATTTGCCTTTAAATGTGAGTAAATTAGCTTAAATGCTAACATGCTAACAGTTATCATGCTAGCACCTAGCAAGAGAGCCTCAAGTTTGGAAAGGGCCAAGGTTGTCCTATAACCTCCCTACATCATGCCATGTGTGTATTTGCCTTTACACATGAGTAAATTAGCTTAAATGCTAACATGCTAACGGCTACCATGCTAGCACCTAGCAAGAGGGCCTCAAGTTTAGAAACTGCCAAGGTTGTCCTATAACCTCCCTGTATCATGCCATGTGTGTATTTGCCTTTAGACATAAGTAAATTAGCTTAAATGCTAACATGCTAACGGCTACCATGCTAGCATCTAGCAAGAGAGCCTCAAGTTTAGAAAGTGCCAGGGTTGTCCTATAACCTCCCTACATCATGCCATGTGTGTATTTGCCTTTAGACATGAGTAAATTAGATTAAATGCTAACATGCAAACAGCTAACATGCTAGCACCTAGCAAGACAGCCTCAAATTTAGAAACTACCAAGGATGTCCTATAACCTCCCTACATCATGTCATGTGTGCATTTGCCTTTAAACGTGAGTTAATTAGCTTAAATGCTAACATGCTAACAATCATTATGCTAGCACCTACCAAGAGAGCCTCAAGTTCAGAAAGTGCCAAGGTTGTCCTATAACCTCCCTACATCATGCCATGTGTGTATTTGCCTTTAGACATGAGTAAATTAGCTTAAATGCTAACATGCTAACGGCTACCATGCTAGCACCTAGCAAGAGGGTTTCAAGTTTAGAAACTGCCAAGTTTGTCCTATAACCTCCCCACATCATGCCATGTGTGTATTTGCCTTTAAACGTGAGTAAATTAGCTTAAATGCTAACATGCTAATAGTCATCATGCTAGTACCTACCAAGAGAGCCTCAAGTTTAGATAGTGCCAAGGTTGTCCTATAACCTCCCTACACCATGCCGTGTGTGTATTGTCCTTTAGACAAGCGTAAATTAGCTTAAATGCTAACATGCTAACGGCTACCATGCTAGCACCTAGCAAGAGAGCCTCAAGTTTAGAAACTGCCAAGGTTGTCCTATGACCTCCCGACATCATGCCATGTGTGTATTTGCCTTTAGACGTGAGTAAATTAGCTTAAATGCTAACATGCTAACATGCTAGCAATTAGCATTTAGCCACAGAGAGACTTCAGAAGCTTATCTCAAAAATTAGCCATCAATCACGTTTCTACGTGGCCGTACAGCTGAGCTACAAGGCTGTGAAAATTCTGTAAATTCTCGTTTCCTATGTGCTGTTCTAAAAATAGAACAAGGATATACCTAATCTAGTGGCCCATTTTTTAACGTTTCGGTTAATAGCGTCGCCATGGTTACACGAAACGTTCCAAAAACTAAATACCGCTGTAGTCCCGAACGCCACGTTTCCGGCGGTGTAACATGTTTGGGGGTCCTTCTTGCGGTTTTGGCCGCATTACGCGCGCAAAAAGCGGAAGATTAAGATATAATAATAACTAGAAAATTCCCGCGGAAATTTTGATGGACTGGCCACCTGTGCTGTGAACCTCGGGCCCGCCGTAGCACCTAGCAAGAAAGCCTCAAGTACGGAAAAGGTTGATGCAGTCCCATAGTGTCCCCACATCATGCCAAGTGTGTATTTGCCTTTAAACTTGAGTAAATTAGCTAAAATGCTAACATGATAACGGCTACCGTGCTAACACGTAGCAAAACAGCCTCAGGTCCTGAAAAGTTTGGGGCAGTCCTACAGTGTCCCCACATCATGCCATGTGTGTATTTTCCTTTAGACATGAGTAAATTAGATAAAATGCTAACAGTCATCATGCTAGCACCTAGCAAGAGGGCCTTAAGTTTAGAAAGTACCAAGGTTGTCCTATAACCTCCCCACAACATGCCATGTGTGTATTATCCTTTAGACATGAGTAAATTAGCTTAAATGCTGACATGCTAACGGGTACCATGCTAGCACCTAGCAAGAGTGCCTCAACTTTAGAAAGTGCCAAGGCTGTCCTATAACCTCCCCGCAACATGCCATGTGTGTATTATCCTTTAGACATGAGTAAATTAGCTTAAATGCTAACATGCTAACGGGTACCATGCTAGCACCTAGCAAGAGAGCCTCAACTTTAGAAAGTGCCAAGGTTGTCCTATAACCTCCCTGCATCATGCCATGGGTGTATTTGCCTTTAAACGTGAGTAAATTAGCTTAAATGCTAACATGCTAACAGTGGTCATGCTAGCACCTAGCAAGAGAGCCTCAAGTTTGGAAAGTGCCAAGGATGTCCTATAACCTCCCTACATCATGCCATGTGTGTATTTGCATTTAGACATGAGTAAATTAGCTTAAATGCTAACATGCTAACGGGTACCATGCTAGCACCTAGCAAGAAATTCCCAAGTTTAGAAAGTGCCATGGTTGTCCTATAACCTCCCTGCATCATGCCATGGGTGTATTTGCCTTTAAACATGAGTAATTTAGCTTAAATGCTAACATGCTAACAGTCATCATGCTAGCACCTAGCAAGAGGGCCTCAAGTTTAGAACGTACCATGGTTGTCCTATAACCTCCCTACATTATACAATGTGTGCATTTGGCTTTAGACATGAGTAAATTAGCTTAAATGCTAACATGCTAACAGTCATGCTAGCTCCTAGCAAGAGAGCCTCGAGGTTAGAAAGTGCCAAGGTTGTCCTATAACCTCCCTACACCATGCCATGTGTGTATTATCCTTTAGACATGAGTAAATTAGCTTAAATGCTAACATGCTAACGGCTACCATGCTAGCACCTAGCAAGAGGGCCTCAAGTTCAGAAACTGCCGAGGTTGTCCTATAACCTTCCTGCATCATGCCATGTGTGTATTTGCCTTTAGACATGAGTAAATTAGCTTAAACGCTAACATGCTAACAGTCATTATGCTAGCACCTAGCAAGAAAGCCTCTAGTTTAGAAAGTGCCAAGGTTGTCCTATAACCTCCCTACATCATGCCATGTTTGTATTTGCCTTTAGACATTAGTAAATTAGCTTAAATGCTAACATGCTAACAGTCATCATGCTAGCACCTAGCAAGAGAGCCTCAAGTTTAGACAGTGCCAAGGTTGTCCTATAACCTCCCCACATCATGTCATGTGTGTATTTGCCTTTAGACATGAGTAAATTAGCTTAATTGCTAACATGCTAACATGCTAGCAATTAGCATTTAGCCACACAGAGAGTTCAGAAGTTTATCTCAAAAATTAGCCATCAATCACGTTTCTGCGCGGCCGTATGGCTGAGCTACAAGGCTGTGAAATGTCTGTAAATTCTCAGTTTTTCTCTGCCATGTGCTGTTCTAAAAATAGAAAGGGTATACCTAATCTAGTGGCCCATTTTTTAACGTTTCGGTTAATAGCGTCGCCATGGTTACACAAAACGTTCCAAAAACTAAATACCGCTGTAGTCCCGAGCGCCACGATTCCGGCGGTGTAACATGTGTGGGGGTCCTTCTTGCGGTTTTGGCCGCATTACGCGCGCAAAAAAGGGAAGATTAAGATATACGGAATAATAATAACTAAACAGCAATAACAATATGGGCTGGCTCAGTAGCCAGCCCATAGACTGCTACTGCAAGTAGCAGTCTATGGGCTGGCTACTGGGCCAGTCCATAAAAATAACTAAACACCACAAGGAATAACAATATGGGCTGGCTCAGTAGCCAGCCCATAGACTGCTACTGCAAGTAGCAGTCTATGGGCTGGCTACTGGGCCAGTCCATAACTAAACAGCAATAACAATATGGGCTGGTAGCCAGCCTGGCTGGTAGCCAGCCCATAGACTGCTACTTGCAGTAGCAGTCTATGGGCTGGCTACTGAGCCAGTCCATAATTATTATATATTAAGTATCAATAGTAGTATCATTATTATACATACATAACTGTACCGCCACTCGATTGATCCATAGACTCCAGTTCCTTTTACAAATGTTTATTTCCCTTCGTCATGGAACATCGTAGAACTAATGTACAAAAAATAACATGAAAATTCATACATAAAATTCATACGCCAGTTAAATCAGCGGCACTGTCGCACCAAAGTTAATACCAAATATAAATAGCACTCACCACTTTAGCCTGCTTCTCAATCAATGGCGGAGTCACGACTCTACAAACTCTGCTCTTAACAGTGTCTAGACATTTTATAGTGACATTTACATCTCTTGAGCAGTTGTCCTTCTTATACCTCTCTCAAAATGCACGAGCGCCACCTAACGGCCGTAACGGTCCTTAACTTAAGGAAGTGATGACGTTCGTTTGCCATAGTTCAAAATAAAAGTATACCTTTCAAAATAACACCGTCACAGCTGCAGTCACACTCCCACCATCACACAACGTGTGATTTACAATGAAAAGTGGCCCTTTAATGAGCCTTGCAAAACATCAATAACATACAGGTATGACTTCAAACATTGAACACACTAATTGAAATCTAAACTAATTACTCGGCCTCAAGCAACAGCACTGTCTTGTGTACGGACCTTTCTAAATAAACTGGCTTACATGTGCGAGAGCCTTTACTGTCCAATGTTGTGTCGCTGAGTAGCAGTTTGAATTTTCTGACCCTTCCGTCGGCTCCTTGGAAAACTTCAACTACCTTTGCCAGCTTCCACTGATTTCTTGGTGTGTCATTATCTTGTAACAGGACAATGTCATTCACTTTGGCATTTCTCCTGGCTTTGTTCCATTTGCATCTTTGTTGCAAATTCAATAAATACTCCTTCCTCCACCTGGTCCAAAATACATTCGACAGAAACTGAACTCGCTTCCACCTTTTCTGAAGATAGAGATCTTCCCTTACAAACTTTCCAGGTGGTGGTGCGATGAATGATGATTTCATCGTCAATATATGATTTGGAGTCAGGGGCTCTGGTCCCAAAGGATCATTGAGCTGGTCCGTGGTCAATGGTCGACTATTCACGATAGCCATCACTTCATACAAAAAGGTTCTTAATGAAGAGCAATCCAGTCGTCCACCCGCCTGGTCTAAGATGGATGTGAGGACACTCCTCACGGTTCGTATTTGTCTCTCCCAGACACCGCCCATGTGACTTGATGCAGGTGGGTTCATAACAAAATTGCATCCTAGCCTTTTTAAATGCTCATTCTGCATTCCTTTCATTAGTTCTTGGAATTCATTGCGTGCTCCCACAAAGTTTCTGCCTTGGTCGCTTTGTAGTTGACTTACATTGCCCCTTATAGCAATAAAGCATCGCAATGCATTCAGGAAAGCGTCAGTAGAAAGATCATCCAATACTTCAATGTGAATGGCTCGTGAACACAAGCAGGTGAATAGGAGACCGTATCGCTTCAGTTCTTTCCTTCCCTCCTTAATGTGGAATGGTCCAAAGCAATCCATGCCACTGTATATAAATGGAGGTGTAACTTCCATCCTCTCCATTGGAAGGTCAGCCATCCTTTGTTCTTGATGACATTTTCTGTATTTCCTGCATTTGACGCATTTGAAAATGAACTTTGACACTTCACTACTACAACCAAGGATCCAAATTCCACTGAAGCGTAGTTCATTGATAGTCATTCCACGACCCTGATGTTTGACCTTCTCATGGTAGTGCTTTATCAGCAATCGAGATACATGATGGCCTTTTGGGAGGATAGCTGGATGTTTGACGTGGGGATGGAGTGTCGCTTGTGTTAATCTTCCCCCCACCCTCAGGATATCTTTGCTGTCCATGAATGGGTCTAACCTGTACAGCTGAGTTGACCCTTTGACCTTTTGTAATCCTTTCTTTTGGACTAGAGACCTGATTTCATCTCTGAATGCATTTTGTTGAACTATATGGATGATTAATTGTTCAGCACTCATTCTTTCTTCAAGTGTCGTTTCACTGCAACTTGCTTTAAGTCCTTTCACTTCCTTTGCCAAACGTTTAAGCCTTGCTATAGCCCTCACGGCACTCTTCCAGTCTGAAAACTTATCAAGTCTGTCCGCAAGCGACCTCTGTTCCTTTGTCTTTGCTACATGAACAAGTGCTCTTTTGATCTCTGGATCGTCGTCTTTGAGTTCTCCCACCTTAATTTCTTCCTCTTTAGGAAGTTCATTTTTCCACAAGAAGCTAGGTCCAGAGAACCAGTTAGACTCTGCAAGCTCCTTAGTAGAGAGTCCACGAGAAGCATGGTCAGCCGGATTATTTTCGGAAGCAACATATCGCCACTGACTTGGTTGTGTGTTTAATCTTATTTGCTGGATCCGGTTAGCGACGAATGCATGAAATCTCTTTTCCTCATTATTAATGTACCCAAGGACAACCTTGGAGTCAGTCCAAAAGTATTCCTGTAAAGATTCCATCTCCATCTCTCTCCTCAGCAGATCACTTGTCCTCGTTGCCACTAGTGCAGCTGAGAGTTCTAGCCTTGGGATTGTTGTCATCTTTGTTGGTGCAACCCTTGCCTTTCCCATGACAAGAGCACAATGGACTTCTCCAGACATTGAAACAGCCCTGAGGTAAGAGCACATTCCATAGCCAGAAACACTGGCATCCGAAAAATGGTGAAGTTCATAGCACTGAACTTCCTTGGTTGTTAGTGGTATATAGTGTCGTGGAATCTCAATCTCAGACAGATTAAGGAGGTCTTGGAGCCATGCTTCCCAGTGCGGTCTGAGGTGATCAGGAAGTGGCTCATCCCATCCTACCTTGTCTTGACACATCCATTGTAAAATCTGCTTACCTTTCAAGATGACCGGTGCCACAAATCCAAGAGGATCAAAAATTGAGGCAACTGTCGACAATACTCCTCTTCTAGTAAAGGCATGATCCTTTATCCTCACTCTAAACTGGAACATATCGGAGCTAATGCACCACTGGACCCCAAGAACCCGTTCCATTCTTTGTTCCCCCAGGGCCAGGTCCAGATCAGCTGCACCTCCTGCCTGTTCTTGCTTTGGGATTGTGTCAAGCAAATTCCGATTGTTGGTGATGAATTTGTGCAAGTGGAGCTTACCAGCACTGCACAGTTCTCTTGCCTCTCTGACAAGCTGGATGGCTTCTGCTTCACTGTCCAAACTTGTCAATCCATCATCTACATAAAAGTCGCGTTTTATGAACCGCACTGTGGCTTCACTAAAGTTTCCTGCTCCTTCTGCAGCCAGGTGCTTGAGCCCAAAGTTTGCGCATCCGGGTGATGATGCAGCTCCAAACAAGTGAACTTTCATGCGGAACACTGACACTGGAGCTTTTATATTTCCCTGTTCCCACCACAGGAATCGGAGGTAGTCTTGGTCTCTTGGTGCAACATGAAATTGATGGAACATCCGCTCCACATCACACATGAGGGCTACTTGTCCTTTGCGGAAGCGAGACAAGACCCCTACAAGGGTATTGGTAAGATCTGGTCCAGTAAGTAGATGCTCATTCAGCGATGTATTCTGAAACTTAGCTGAGCAATCAAATACAACGCGAATCTTCCCTGGCTTGTGTGGGTGGTAAACCCCATGGTGAGGGATATACCATGTGGTGTGGTCATTTCTTTCTGGCTCTGAAACCTTTTCGGCGTCGCCTTTTGCTATTATGTCCTCCATAAAGGCCACATAATGCTTGTGGTATACGTCATCTTTCCTAAAACGTTTTTCCAGACACCTGAGTCGATGTTCTGCACATACTTTGTTGTTAGGCAGCTTGGGCCTCTTTTCCTTGAAAGGTAATGGCATTTCGTAATGTCCATTTGGCTTTTGCTTGATGCCTTCTCTCATTCTCGTCAAAAACTTAATATCTTCTTGTGATATTAGAACATCTTCACTGAACCTTTCAGTAAAGTCTGATTCAAATACTTTAAGTATTTCCGCTGGAGTGATAATTTCTTTAACCTGAGTTCTACAGACAAACTGAACCTCAGACTTGATCTGCAAAGATGGCTTGATAGCTGGAAAACTTTCTTTATGATGATACGATGGCTAACACCAATTTCATCCTCGTGGTCATAATCAATGTCATTACTGCTGTAGCCGATAATGCTCCAGCCCAACACAGACCTTTGCGCATATGGCTGAGTTTCACTGCCTGTGATGACGTCTCTGGGAAGTAAGGCTTGGGGACAGTTGTAGCTGATTAACAATCCTACTTCACAGTCAAGCTCAGGAGACATTTCATCTGTTAAATGTTCCAAGTGAGGCCAGGCCTTTGCAGTTGTACATGTAGGTACGTATATGAGATCTATTAGCTGGTATGTAACTTCTGGTGTAGGTTGTTGGGAGTTTTATTTTTGTGTCCGAGCCGATGCCTCTTACTTGTAGTCCTTGTACCCTTTCGCTCTTCACCACCTTTGTTTTTGACGTTATTGTGGATACTTTAAGTTTTACTGGCTCTTTCTTGATGCACAACATTTCAGCTACATTTTGCAAAATGAAAGTTGTGTCACTTTGACTGTCCAGTAAAGCATACACTAGAACTTCCTTGCCTGGTTCCGTTGACGTGGAAACATAGACTGGAACAATAGATGAAGTATGAGTTCCCTTTTTCTCTTGAACAACTCTGTTGGATGTAACTTGCTGCATTTCTATGGATTCAGACTGCTGGTTTTTCTCACCTTTGTTTTCGTCTGTAGTGGTTTCATTTGTTGCTTGTCTTTTACTTCGTCCTTGTTCTTGAGCTCTCTTCTCGCGGTCTTGATGAAGGCATGTGGGGTGACGTTTTCCACATAAGTCACACACACTCCTGTATGTACAGGCTTTGGAGTTATGACCATTCTTGAGACAACCAAAACATAACTTCTCCTGTTGTACAAACTTGAGTCTTTCTTCAACTGTTTTTTCCATAATTTTGCGGCACTTGTGGACAGTATGTCCCCGCTTCTTACAGAAAAGGCATGTGATGTTTGTTCTCTCACTTGCGCTAGTTGTGAAAGTCTTAGCACTTAAGTTTTGATTTCTTTGAAACTTGGACTGTTCTCGTTCTGTTGGCTTTGTTCTTTCTTGGTCAGTTGGCTTCATTACATTTAGCGATGTAATAGGATTGCATGCGATTCGAGCCTCCATGTTGAGAAATTGCACAAAATATCTGAAGTCAGGAAACATTTTGTGTTCATCTTGATAAATTGTAACTTCTCTGTTCCAACGCGAACTCAACCAATCTGGTAGTTTGGCAATAATCCTTTGGTTTTCTACACAGTCGTTGAGTGTTTGTAGGCCTTGAACATATGGCATAGCTGATTCCACACTGTTTAGAAAATCAACAAACTCGCGAAAATTGTCGCTGTCCTTGGGGCTAATTTTGTGCCATGCATATTTTTTCTCACGGTATGCTTTGGCAACAATGAATGGATTACCAAATCTGTCTTCAAGTATGCCCCAGGCAGCATGATAAGCCGTTTCTGTTCCTGCAAGGAAATGGCCTTCAATGGCTCTCTTAGCAGTTCCTCCAACATACTTGCGAAGAAAGAACAGTTTTTCTTGAGTTGGAAGGTTTTTACGATCAATCAGAGCACAGAAAGACAGCTTCCAATCATTGTACTTGAGGGGATCTCCTTTGAAGATGTCAGGTTCTGGTATTGGAACTCGGTTAGCTATGATTGCTTCAGCAAGTGCCTTCACAAGGTCAATGGAAGCTTCATCAGAGGTCGAAAGGTTGACTGCTTTAGTGGCTGGAACTTCCTTGGTTGGCTGTGCAACAGAATATGAGGTGCGCACAGAGGGATACTGTAGAGGGACCTTTACCTCATGTTGCTGATGGACTTGACTTGCTTTGGCTGGTTCTACAGGAGGATGGGAGACTTGTATTTGATGTGATGGAAAAAATGCTTCACTTAAAGGGTTAAGTGCAACTGATGGATGGAGAGATTCTGAATAAACGTGAAGTCTTGCTTGTGCTGCAACATGACTTTTAAGTTCTTCTAGTCGTTCCACTTCTCTTCTTTTCTTTTCCATCCTCATTTTTCTCTCAGCACTTTCTGCTATAAACTGCGCTCTTTTTTTAGCGCTTTCTGCTTCAAATTCCCTTTCTTTAGCTTCTCTATCAGCTTTTAAGACTTGTTCTTCCACCGCAAGTCTTTGAATTTCTTCCCTTTGTTGATTTTGTACATTTACTATCTTTATCACCCTTTGCGTAGCCAAAGCTTCAGCTGCTGCTTGTTTAGCATTGAGGGACAGAATGGAAGAGTGTTGGGATGATTTGGAAGAAGTCACTGACTTTGCGGTTTGAGCTGAGAATACACTAGACGCTACTGTGCTTCCAAACACTGATTTATTATCAGGCCATGGTATGTCTCTTGAATCATATCCATTGTGAAAATGTTGAGCCTTTACATTCGCAATCTTGGTGAGTGCTTGGCATGTGTCATTCATTCTCCGGATGTCAGATTCAGGATTTGAAATTGATCTTATCTCAAGGTAGGTATTGTCAATGTCGACTTGGAAGGTGTTGATTTCATTTATGATCTCATCAATCAAGTCCTCAGCATCATTGCTCTTGATGGACCTTTTCAATCCATTGATGTGATATTTCCATCTTGTATACAGCTTCACAAATTTTGTGTTCAGATTGGTCACTTTATCATCTAGCAGAGAACGTCCTTTTTCAGTGAGCTTTCGCGTGCGTCTAATTTTCTTAGTTTCAGGAGGGATTTGTGCATCATCCTTACCAACCTGAGATTGTGTGTCTTCACTGAGCTCACCTACATCCATGTGCTGTGATAGGGTCATCTGCTTTGTATCGCTTTTTTTGTCTGCATGTGTGTCCTCTTCATTTGGCAGAAAGGTCTTTTCCTTTTTGTACGGCATGTTAAATGTGTCAGTGTAGGATGTGATGAAGTATTTATGAAATGAATTCACTTCTCTAATCTATGCTAATGTAAATCTCCTTGTCTCCTAACTTGACCTGTGTATAATGTACGTATAACACATTATCATAAAATATTTGAATGAGCAATAATATGAGCAACTCACTTGGAAGAGCAATACTTAAATATTCAGAAATTAAAGCACTTTGTTTCTTAGTGACTAACTGCAGAGAAAATGTCCACTGCTGATTAACGAAAGAGCACAAATTAAATGTCTTAGTGATAAACTTAATGACAGCCAGCAAATACTTGTGTTACTTCCAAGACACCTTTCTTCAGTGTGTTTGCTTGTTTAACCTTGTAGCTTGTCCGTTGAAATCACACAACACCTCAATGCAGCTCCTCTCGTTCCCGTTGAGGCTTGTAACTTGTCGTCTTCCACTCGAGGCTTCGTCGATGCAGAAGTGTTCTACTGTACCGCCACTCGATTGATCCATAGACTCCAGTTCCTTTTACAAATGTTTATTTCCCTTCGTCATGGAACATCGTAGAACTAATGTACAAAAAATAACATGAAAATTCATACATAAAATTCATACGCCAGTTAAATCAGCGGCACTGTCGCACCAAAGTTAATACCAAATATAAATAGCACTCACCACTTTAGCCTGCTTCTCAATCAATGGCGGAGTCACGACTCTACAAACTCTGCTCTTAACAGTGTCTAGACATTTTATAGTGACATTTACATCTCTTGAGCAGTTGTCCTTCTTATACCTCTCTCAAAATGCACGAGCTGTCATGCTGCGCAGTGACATGTACTTTTATTCTGAGTGCTGTTTGGGGGTACGTCCGGGTTTTGTGGTTATTTGGACTCTTACGGCTCTCTTTGTGCATCTGCAGATGTGAACCTCCTTTGAGTTGGGCGGAGCTACCTGACGGGCGCAGCTGTTGCCAATCGTCCTAATTTCCGGTCTCCGTCTTTAGGCACTGAGCTGCGGCAGGAGGGTGCTGGATTATTCCTTCGTGGACGTGACAGACCAGCTCCTAGCTGTAGCCCTTGCTCCTGTGCCATTCAGCGCTGTTCACGTCTCTGCCACGCACCCTCCTACCCGTCCGGTAGCCCGCACGCTTCTCAGACTGTTTTCTTTCCCTCGTGGTGATTTGTGCTGTGCCTGTTTGCACTCAGTCACGGAGCCCCCTCTTTTGGTGCTCCGTCGTCTTTAGTTATGTGTACCTACTCGACTGGACTATTAAAGCCATAAAACCTTACCTGAGCCTGCTGTGTCCTGCATCCTGGGATCCGACTTCCGCGCCACGCGGCCAAGCCTGACAGAATAATCCAGCCAATGCCATGGATCCCGCGGAACACCCGCAGCTCGAGTTCGCCCTCAAGGCCCAGGGGCAGATGATTGGAGATCACGAGCGGATATTACAGGACCTTTCCACGTTGGTCCGCGACATGCATGCCCGCATGACTGGCATGCCTGTGGCCGCCCCCTTGGACGCCGTCTCGACACCAGCCACTACAGCGTCGGCGCTCCAACTAGTCCCACGGGAGCCCAATATCCCTCACCCTCCCAGGTATGAGGGAAATTTTGGCGAGTGCAGACTATTCCTCCACCAGTGCCTCCTCGTGTTTCGTCAGCAAGGGCAAACCTACGCCACGGACGCTGCCAAGGTGGCGTATATAATTGGGCTACTGACCGGACGCGCCGCCAAATGGGCCATGGTGGTGAGCGAGAACAAGCCGGAACTCCTTTCCAGCCTACCCTTGTTCGTCGAGGAGCTGAAGAATGTGTTCGACCACCCGGTCAGAGAACTCGAAGCAGGACTGCGCCTCCTGGCCTTGCGCCAAGGCACGAACTCTGTGGCGGACCATTCAATCTCCTTTCGCATTCTCGCAGTGGAGAGCGGCTGGGGCGAGAAAGCCTTACGGTGCGTCTTCTTGGCCAGCCTTAGTCCCCGTCTGCTGGACGAATTGGCAGCTCGGGACGAGACCCGTTCCTTCGAAGAGCTCGTCTCCCTCGCCATTAGAATGGACAACCGTCTGCGGGAGCGCAGCCGTCAGCGTGGTGGGGAACGCCCCCAGCTACTCTCTCTCCCTCACGAAACTCTGGCGCTTCCGCCTCCACCGTCGATCGCTCTCCCCACCGAGAGCCTTGGGGAGGCGATTCCTATGCAGCTGGGAGCCAACCGGATATCTGCCGCGGAAAGACTTCGCCGTCGGCGTCTTCGTCTCTGCCGCTACTGCGGCGCTGCGGACCATCCTGTCTCCCGCTGCTCCAGTCGGCCAGCTGTTCGACGTTCGCCTCCCACCAAGAGTTCAACGATGGACGGACAATTCCCCCCTCCCTCCCCCACTGCTTCCGCGGGTCGACTGCAAGTGGAAGGTACGTTGTCTTGGGGAGGGGAGGGGCACCTCGCTATCTCCGCCCTTGTCGACTCGGGCGCTGACGAGAACTTTATAGACAGTGGCTTGGTAAAGGAACTTAACATCCCTACTGTGTTAGTTGAGAGATGCAAGAATGTGCGTTCTTTGGATGGGGGTCACTTGGCTAGCATCACGCACCAGACACGCCAGGTCTCTCTCCTGCTGTCTGGCAACCACCGGGAGTCCATTTGTTTTTTTGTTATCCCCTCACGCTCCGCCCCTGTAGTTCTGGGTCTCCCTTGGTTGCACCGTCACAGTCCTTACATTGATTGGTCCACTTTCAAAATAGTCAACTGGAGTTCATTCTGCCATGCTAATTGTCTCCGCTCCGCCTCTCCTCTGCTCTGTCCTTTGAACCCTTCTCCTGTCTCGCCTGACCTCTCTCTGGTTCCGGAGGAATATCACACCTTTAGAGAAGTCTTCTGTAAAGATCGTGCGATGTCTCTTCCCCCCCACCGCCCCTACGATTGTGCCATAGACTCATTGCCCGGGGCGCCGCTTCCTTCCTCCCGACTATACAACATCTCCAAACCGGAACAGAAGGCTCTCGAGGAGTACATCTCCACTTCCCTCGCTGCTGGGCATATCCGGCCGTCCTCCTCCCCCTTGGCAGCGGGGTTCTTTTTTGTCCAGAAGAAGGACGGTTCCTTGCGCCCATGTATCGACTTTAGGGCACTCAATGCCATCACAGTAAAAAATAAATACCCTCTTCCTCTCCTTGATTCTGCCTTCACCCCACTTCACACTGCCACCATTTTCACCAAGTTGGACCTTCGTAGTGCCTACCACCTCATCCGTATTCGGAAGGGGGATGAATGGAAGACTGCCTTTAACACGCCATTAGGGCATTTTGAATACTGTGTTATGCCTTTTGGTCTTACTAACGCCCCAGCAGTTTTCCAATGCCTCATCAATGATGTCTTACGCGACATGATAGGCCGCTTTGTTTTTGTTTACCTTGACGACATTCTTATTTACTCCTCGTCCACCAAACAACACCTGCAGCACGTTCACCTTGTCCTCCAGAGGCTTTTGGAGAACCGTTTGTTTGTCAAGCCTCAAAAGTGCACGTTTCATTCACCATCGGTTCCTTTTCTGGGGTTTATCGTGGAGAAGGGGCAACTGAAACCGGACCCTGCCAAGATCCAGGCTGTGGTTGACTGGCCCACTCCTACATCTAGGAAGCTGTTACAGAGGTTTTTGGGTTTCGCCAACTTTTACCGGCACTTTATTCGCGACTTTAGTAAAGTAGCCGACCCTCTGAACAAGCTTACATCTGCCAAGGTTCCGTTTTCCTGGTCACCGGGGGCCGATTCGGCTTTTCGGCGCCTCAAGTCCTGTTTCACTTCTGCACCTGTTCTGGTTCACCCTAACCCTTCTTTCCCGTTTTTCGTTGAGGTGGATGCGTCTGATACTGGCGTAGGGGCCGTGCTCTCTCAGCGCTCCAGCTCTGACCAGAGGCTGCACCCCTGCGCCTTTTTCTCTAGGCGTCTATCGCCCGCTGAACGCAATTATGATGTTGGCAATCGTGAGCTGTTGGCGGTGGTCCTCGCCCTGCAGGAGTGGAGGCACTGGTTGGAGGGCGCCGCGCATCCGTTCGTCATCTACACGGACCACAGAAATCTTTCATACATCCGCTCTGCCCAGCGCCTTAACCCCCGCCAGGCCCGGTGGGCTCTTTTCCTCACTCGCTTCAGATTCACTCTGACTTATCGCCCAGGTTCCCAAAACGGCAAACCAGATGCACTCTCCCGTATGTATGCACCACAAGCGGAGGACCCAGCACCGGATGCCATCCTTCCCCAGTCCTGCATCGTGGGCGGACTCCAGTGGGAGATCGAGAAGAGAGTGGCTGAGGCCAGCGGGGACACCCCTCTTCCAGCGGGCTGCCCTCCAGGCCGACTGTTCGTCCCACGGTCCCTGCGGTCGGAGGTCTTGACCTGGGGCCACTGCTCTAAGATCGCCTGTCACCCTGGAGCCAGACGCACAGCCTTCCTCCTGGCCCAGCGCTTTTGGTGGCCTTCCCTCCACGCCGACACAAAGATCTTCGTTGCTGCCTGCACCACCTGTGCCAGAAGCAAGACGTCCAACCAGCCACCGGCAGGCCTGCTCCACCCGCTCCCCATCCCCTCTCGCCCCTGGTCGCATATTGCCTTGGACTTTGTGACGGGTTTACCCGCTTCGAGGGGTTTCACGGCCGTTCTTACCATTGTGGATAGGTTTTCTAAGTCTGCTCACATTGTTCCCCTCCGCAGAATCCCCTCCGCACTGGAGACAGCTAGGCTCCTAGTACAACATGTGGTCCGCCCCCATGGCATTCCAGTCGATGTGGTGTCCGACAGAGGTCCCCAGTTTGTCTCAGCGGTCTGGAGGGCTTTTTGCAAGTCTTTGGGAGCCTCGGTCAGCCTCTCCTCTGGTTATCACCCCCAGTCCAACGGGCAGACGGAGCGGGCAAACCAAGACCTGGAGTCAGCTTTGAGGTGTGTGTGCCACCAACACCCCACGTCCTGGTCTCGGGATCTCCCGTGGGTAGAATACGCCCACAACACCCTGGTGTGCTCCTCCACTGGCCTCTCTCCTTTTCATGTGGTCCACGGCTTCCAGCCTCCACTGTTCCCCCCCCAGGAGTCCGGATCATCTGTTACCTCAGTGGCCTCGTTGCTCCGTCGAGTCCATCGGGTGTGGCGGGACACACGGGCGGCGTTATCCCGGACCGCCAAACGCAACCAAAGGCTGGCGGATCGCCATCGGAGGCCTGCACCTGACTATCAGCCTGGGCAGAGCGTCTGGCTGTCGTCTCGGGACCTTCCCCTGTCCGTGGAGTCGAAGAAGTTGGCCCCCAGGTTTGTGGGACCATACAAGGTGGTTCGTATGGTCAACCCTGCTTCCGCCAGACTCAAGCTCCCCACATCACTCAAGACCTACCCGGTGTTCCACGTGTCCCGCCTGAAACCGGTGACTCCTAGCGAGCTTAACCCACCGCCAGTGCCTCCTCCCCCTCCTCGCATGGTGGACGGACACCCAGCCTTTACAGCCAGGTCTATCCTGGATGCCAGGAGACGGGGCAGGGGTGTGCAGTACCTCGTGGACTGGGAGGGTTACGGTCCTGAGGACCGCTCATGGGTCTCCCGGTCACTTATCCTCGACCCTACCCTCCTATCTGATTTTTACCGCAAGTTCCCAGACAAGCCAGGTTGTCCACCTAGGACCACTCGTTGAATTGGGAGGGGGGGATACTGTCACGCTGCGCAGTGACATGTACTTTTATTCTGAGTGCTGTTTGGGGGTACGTCTGGGTTTTGTGGTTATTTGGACTCTTACGGCTCTCTTTGTGCATCTGCAGATGTGAACCTCCTTTGAGTTGGGCGGAGCTACCTGACGGGCGCAGCTGTTGCCAATCGTCCTAATTTCCGGTCTCCGTCTTTAGGCACTGAGCTGCGGCAGGAGGGTGCTGGATTATTCCTTCGTGGACGTGACAGACCAGCTCCTAGCTGTAGCCCTTGCTCCTGTGCCATTCAGCGCTGTTCACGTCTCTGCCACGCACCCTCCTACCCGTCCGGTAGCCCGCACGCTTCTCAGACTGTTTTCTTTCCCTCGTGGTGATTTGTGCTGTGCCTGTTTGCACTCAGTCACGGAGCCCCCTCTTTTGGTGCTCCGTCGTCTTTAGTTATGTGTACCTACTCGACTGGACTATTAAAGCCATAAAACCTTACCTGAGCCTGCTGTGTCCTGCATCCTGGGATCCGACTTCCGCGCCACGCCCATAGACTGCTACTGTAGCAGTCTATGGGCTGGCTACTGAGCCAGCCCATATTGTTATTGCTGTTTAGTTATTAATATGGACTGAACTTGCAGTAGCAGTCTATGGGCTGGCTACTGAGCCAGCCCATATTGTTATTCTATGTGCGTTTAGTTATGGACTGGCTCAGTAGCCAGCCCATAGACTGCTACTTGCAGTAGCAGTCTATGGGCTGGCTACTGAGCCAGCCCATATTGTTATTCTATGTGCGTTTAGTTATGGACTGGCTACTGAGCCAGCCCATATTGTTATTGCTGTTTAGTTATTATTATTCCGTATATCTTAATCTTCCCTTTTTTGCGCGCGTAATGCGGCCAAAACCGCAAGAAGGACCCCCACACATGTTACACCGCCGGAATCGTGGCGCTCGGGACTACAGCGGTATTTAGTTTTTGGAACGTTTTGTGTAACCATGGCGACGCTATTAACCGAAACGTTAAAAAATGGGCCACAAGATTAGGTATACCCTTTCTATTTTTAGAACAGCACATGGCAGAGAAAAACTGAGAATTTACAGACATTTCACAGCCTTGTAGCTCAGCCATACGGCCGCGCAGAAACGTGATTGATGGCTAATTTTTGAGATAAACTTCTGAACTCTCTGTGTGGCTAAATGCTAATTGCTAGCATGTTAGCATGTTAGCAATTAAGCTAATTTACTCATGTCTAAAGGCAAATACACACATGACATGATGTGGGGAGGTTATAGGACAACCTTGGCACTTTCTAAACTTGAGGCTCTCTTGCTAGGTGCTAGCATGATGACTGTTAGCATGTTAGCATTTAAGCTAATTTACTCATGTCTAAAGGCAAATACAAACATGGCATGATGTAGGGAGGTTATAGGACAACCTTGGCACTTTCTAAACTAGAGGCTTTCTTGCTAGGTGCTAGCATAATGACTGTTAGCATGTTAGCGTTTAAGCTAATTTACTCATGTCTAAAGGCAAATACACACATGGCATGATGCAGGAAGGTTATAGGACAACCTCGGCAGTTTCTGAACTTGAGGCCCTCTTGCTAGGTGCTAGCATGGTAGCCGTTAGCATGTTAGCATTTAAGCTAATTTACTCATGTCTAAAGGATAATACACACATGGCATGGTGTAGGGAGGTTATAGGACAACCTTGGCACTTTCTAACCTCGAGGCTCTCTTGCTAGGAGCTAGCATGACTGTTAGCATGTTAGCATTTAAGCTAATTTACTCATGTCTAAAGCCAAATGCACACATTGTATAATGTAGGGAGGTTATAGGACAACCATGGTACGTTCTAAACTTGAGGCCCTCTTGCTAGGTGCTAGCATGATGACTGTTAGCATGTTAGCATTTAAGCTAAATTACTCATGTTTAAAGGCAAATACACACATTGCATGATGTAGGGAAGTTATAAGACAACCTTGGCAGTTTCTAAACTTGAGGCTCTCTTGCTAGGTGCTAGCATGATTACTGTTAGCATGTTAGCATTTAAGCTAATTTACTAACGTTTAAAGGAAAATACACACATGGCATGATGTAGGGAGGTTATAGCACAACCTTGTTAGTTTCTGAACTTGAGGCTCTCTTGCTAGGTGCTAGCATGGTAGCCGTTAGCATTTAAGCTAATTTACTCACGTTTAAAGGCAAATACACACATGGCATGATGCAGGGAGGTTATAGGACAACCTTGGCACTTTCTAAACTTGAAACCCTCTTGCTAGGTGCTAGCATGATGACTGTTAGCATGTTAGCATTTAAGCTAATTTACTCAATTCTAAAGGCAAATACACACATGGTATGATGTAGGGAGGTTATAGGACAACCTTGGCACTTTCTAAACTTGAGGCTCTCTAGCTAGGTGCTAGCATGGTAGCCGTTAGCATGTTAGAATTTAAGCTAATTTACTCATGTATAAAGGCAAATACGCACATGGCATGATGTAGGGAGGTTATAGGACAACCTTGGCACTTTCTAAACTTGAGGCTCTCTTGCTAGGTGCTAGCATGGTAGCCGTTAGCATGTTAGCATTTAAGCTAATTTACTCATGTTTAAAGGCAAATACACCCATGGCATGATGCAGGGAGGTTATAGGACAACCTTGGCACGTTCTAAAGTTGAGGCTCTCTTGCTAGGTGCTAGCATGATGACTGTTAGCATGTTAGCATTTAAGCTAATTTACTCACATTTAAAGCAAATACAAACATGGCATGATGTAGGGAGGTTATAGGACAACTATGGCAGTTTCTAAACATGAGGCCCTCTTGCTAGGTGCTAGCATGATGACTGTTAGCATGTTCGCATATTACCTAATTTATTCAAGTTTAAAGGCAAACACACACTTGGCATGATGTGGGGACACTATGGGACTGCATCAACCTTTTCCGTACTTGAGGCTTTCTTGCTAGGTGCTACCGCGGTAGCCGTTGGCACACCGGGCCCGAGGTTCACAGCACAGGTGGCCAGTCCATCAAAATTTCCGCGGGAATTTTCTAGTTATTCTTATATCTTAATCTTCCCACTTTTGTGCGCGTAATGCGGCCAAAACCGCAGGAAGGACCCCCACACATGTTACACCGCCGGAAACGTGGCGCTCGGGACTACAGCAGTATTTATTTTTTGGAACGTTTTGTGTAACCATGGCGACGCTATTCGCGTTTGAAAAACGCAAAAATCAATGGTTCAAAAAATTAGGTACGTTTGGGCTATTTTTAGAACAGCTCATGCCAGTGAAAAGAATGAGAATTTACAGACTTTTCACAGCCTTGTAGCTCAGCCATACGGCCACGTAGAAACGTGATTGATGGCTAATTTTTGAGATAAACTTCTGAAGTCTCTCTGTGGCTAAATGCTAATTGCTAGCATGTTAGCATGTTAGCATTTAAGCTAATTTACTCACATCTAAAGGTAAATACACACATGGCATGATGTAGGGAGGTTATAGGACAACCTTGGCACTTTCTAAACTTGGGACTCTCTTGCTAGGTGCGAGCATGATGACTGTTAGCATGTTAGCATTTAAGCTAATTTGCTCATGTTTAAAGGCAAATACACCCATGCATGATGCAGGGACGTTATAGGACATCCTTGGCAGTTTCTAAACTTGAGGCTGTCTTGCTAGGTGCTAGCATGTTAGCCGTTAGCATGTTAGCATTTAAGCTAATTTACTCATGTCTAAAGGCAAATACACACATGGCATGATGTAGGGAGGTTATAGAAAAACCTTGGCATATTCTAAACTTGAGGCTCTCTTGCTAGGTGCTAGCATAATGACTGTTAGCATGTTAGCATTTAAGCTAATTTACTCATGTCTCCAGGCAAATACACCCATGCACGATGCAGGGACGTTATAGGACATCCTTGGCAGTTTCTAAACTTGAGGCTGTCTTGCTAGGTGCTAGCATTTTAGCCGTTAGCATGTTAGCATTTAAGCTAATTTACTCATGTCTAAAGGCAAATACACACATGGCATGATGTAGGGAGGTTATAGGACAACCTTGGCATTTTCTAAACTTGAGGCCCTCTTGCTAGGTGCTAGCATGATGACTGGTAGCATGTTAGCATTTTAGCTAATTTACTCAAGTTTAAAGGCAAATACACACTTGGCATGATGTGGGGACACTATGGGACTGCATCAACCTTTTCCGTACTTGAGGCTTTCTTGCTAGGTGCTACCGCGGTAGACGTTGGCACACTGGGCCCAAGGTTCACAGCACAGGTGGCCAGTCCATCAAAATTTCCGCGGGAATTTTCTAGTTATTATGTATCTTAATCTTCCACTTTTTGTGCGCGTAATGCGGCCAAAACCGCAAGAAGGACCCCCACACATGTTACATCGTCGGAATCGTGACGCTCGGGACTACAGCGGTATTTATTTTTTGGAACGTTTTGTGTAACCATGGCGGCGCTATTAACCGAAACGTTCAAAAATGGGCCAGTAGATTAGGTACACCCTTTCTATTTTTAGATTCCAGAGAAAATGAGAATTTACAGACTTTTCACAGCCTTGTAGCTCAGCCATATGGCCACGTAGAAACGTGATTGGTGGCTCATTTTTTAGATAAACTTCTGAACTCTCTCTGTGGCTAAATGCTAATTGCTAGTATGTTAGCATTTATGCTAATTTACTCACGTTTAAAGGCAAATACACATATGGCATGATGTAGGGAGGTTATAGGACAACCTTGGCACTTTCTAAACTTGAGGCTCTCTTGCTAGGTGCTAGCATGATAACTGTTAGCATGTTAGCATTTAAGCTAATTTACTCACGTTTAAAGGCAAATACACACATGGCATGATATAGGGAGGTTATAGGACAACATTGGCACTTTCTAAACTTGAGGCTCTCTTGCTAGGTGCTAGCATGGTAGCCGTTAGCATGTTAGCATTTAAGCTAATTTACTCATGTCTAAAGGCAAATACACACATGGCATGATATAGGGAGGTTATAGGACAACCTTAGCACTTTCTCAACTTGAGGCTCCCTTGCTAGGTGCTAGCATGGTAGCCGTTAACATGTTAGCATTTAAGCTAATTTACTCATGTCTAAAGGCAAATACACACATGGCATGATGTAGGGAGGTTATAGGACAACCTTGGCACTTTTTCAACTTGATGCTCTCTTGCTAGGTGCTAGCATGATGACTGTTAGCATATTAGCATTTAAGCTAATTTACTTACGTTTAAAGGCAAATACACACATGGCATGATATAGGGAGGTTATAGGACAACCTTGGCACTTTCTAAACTTGAAACCCTCTTGCTAGGTGCTAGCATGATGACTGTTAGCATGTTAGCATTTAGGGTAATTTACTCACATTAAAAGGCAAATACACACATGGCATGATGTAGGGAGGTTATAAGACAACCTTGGCACTTTCTAAACTTGAGGCTCTCTTGCTAGGTGCTAGCATGGTAGCCATTAACATGTTAGCATTTAAGCTAATTTACTCATGTCTAAAGGCAAATACACATATGGCATGATGTCGGGAGGTTATAGGACAACCTTGGCACTTTCTAAACTTGAGGCTCTCTTGCTAGGTGCTAGCATGATAACTGTGAGCATGTTAGCATTTAAGCTAATTTACTCACGTTTAAAGGCAAATACACACATGGCATGATGCAGGGAGGTTATAGGACAACCTTGGCAGATTCTAAACTTGAGGCCCTCTTGCTAGGTGCTAGCATGGTAGCCGTTAGCATGTTAGCATTTAAGCTAATGTACTCATGTCTAAAGGATAATACACACATGGCATGATGTATGGAGGTTATAGGACAACCTTGGCAGTTTTTAAACTTGAGGCCCTCTTGCTAGGTGCTAGCATGGTAGCCAATAGCATGTTAGCAATGAAGCTAATTTACTCATATCTAAAGGCAAATACACACATGGCATGATGTAGGGAGGTTATAGGACAACCTTGGCAGTTTCTAAACTTGAAACCCTCTTGCTAGGTGCTAGCATGGTAGCCGTTAGCATGTTAGCATTTAAGCTAATTTACTCATGTCTACAGGCAAATACACACATGGCATGACGTACGGAGGTTATAGGACAACCTTGGCACTTTCTAAACTTGAGGCTCTCTTGCTAGGTGCTAGCATGATGACTGTTAGCATTTAAGCTAATTGACTCATGTTTCAAGGCAAATACATACATGGCATGATGCAGGGACGTTATAGGACAACCTTGGCAGTTTCTAAACTTGAGGCCCTCTTGCTAGATGCTAGCATGGTAGCCGTTAGCATGTTAGCATTTGAGCTAATTTACTCACGTTTAAAGGCAAATACACACATGGCATGATGCAGGGAGGTTATAGGACAACCTTGGCACTTTCTAAACTTGAAACCCTCTTGCTAGGTGCTAGCATGATGACTGTTAGCATGTTAGCATTTAAGCTAATTTACTCAATTCTAAAGGCAAATACACACATGGTATGATGTAGGGAGGTTATAGGACAACCTTGGCACTTTTTAAACTTGAGGCTCTCTAGCTAGGTGCTAGCATGGTAGCCGTTAGCATGTTAGAATTTAAGCTAATTTACTCATGTATAAAGGCAAATACGCACATGGCATGATGTAGGGAGGTTATAGGACAACCTTGGCACTTTCTAAACTTGAGGCTCTCTTGCTAGGTGCTAGCATGGTAGCCGTTAGCATGTTAGCATTTAAGCTAATTTACTCATGTTTAAAGGCAAATACACCCATGGCATGATGCAGGGAGGTTATAGGACAACCTTGGCACGTTCTAAAGTTGAGGCTCTCTTGCTAGGTGCTAGCATGATGACTGTTAGCATGTTAGCATTTAAGCTAATTTACTCACATTTAAAGCAAATACAAACATGGCATGATGTAGGGAGGTTATAGGACAACTATGGCAGGTTCTAAACATGAGGCCCTCTTGCTAGGTGCTAGCATGATGACTGTTAGCATGTTCGCATATTACCTAATTTATTCAAGTTTAAAGGCAAACACACACTTGGCATGATGTGGGGACACTATGGGACTGCATCAACCTTTTCCGTACTTGAGGCTTTCTTGCTAGGTGCTACCGCGGTAGCCGTTGGCACACCGGGCCCGAGGTTCACAGCACAGGTGGCCAGTCCATCAAAATTTCCGCGGGAATTTTCTAGTTATTCTTATATCTTAATCTTCCCACTTTTGTGCGCGTAATGCGGCCAAAACCGCAGGAAGGACCCCCACACATGTTACACCGCCGGAAACGTGGCGCTCGGGACTACAGCAGTATTTATTTTTTGGAACGTTTTGTGTAACCATGGCGACGCTATTCGCGTTTGAAAAACGCAAAAATCAATGGTTCAAAAAATTAGGTACGTTTGGGCTATTTTTAGAACAGCTCATGCCAGTGAAAAGAATGAGAATTTACAGACTTTTCACAGCCTTGTAGCTCAGCCATACGGCCACGTAGAAACGTGATTGATGGCTAATTTTTGAGATAAACTTCTGAAGTCTCTCTGTGGCTAAATGCTAATTGCTAGCATGTTAGCATGTTAGCATTTAAGCTAATTTACTCACATCTAAAGGTAAATACACACATGGCATGATGTAGGGAGGTTATAGGACAACCTTGGCACTTTCTAAACTTGGGACTCTCTTGCTAGGTGCGAGCATGATGACTGTTAGCATGTTAGCATTTAAGCTAATTTGCTCATGTTTAAAGGCAAATACACCCATGCATGATGCGGGGACGTTATAGGACATCCTTGGCAGTTTCTAAACTTGAGGCTGTCTTGCTAGGTGCTAGCATGTTAGCCGTTAGCATGTTAGCATTTAAGCTAATTTACTCATGTCTAAAGGCAAATACACACATGTCATGATGTAGGGAGGTTATAGAAAAACCTTGGCATATTCTAAACTTGAGGCTCTCTTGCTAGGTGCTAGCATAATGACTGTTAGCATGTTAGCATTTAAGCTAATTTACTCATGTCTCCAGGCAAATACACCCATGCATGATGCAGGGACGTTATAGGACATCCTTGGCAGTTTCTAAACTTGAGGCTGTCTTGCTAGGCGCTAGCATTTTAGCCGTTAGCATGTTAGCATTTAAGCTAATTTACTCATGTCTAAAGGCAAATACACACATGGCATGATGTAGGGAGGTTATAGGACAACCTTGGCATTTTCTAAACTTGAGGCCCTCTTGCTAGGTGCTAGCATGATGACTGGTAGCATGTTAGCATTTTAGCTAATTTACTCAAGTTTAAAGGCAAATACACACTTGGCATGATGTGGGGACACTATGGGACTGCATCAACCTTTTCCGTACTTGAGGCTTTCTTGCTAGGTGCTACCGCGGTAGACGTTGGCACACCGGGCCCAAGGTTCACAGCACAGGTGGCCAGTCCATCAAAATTTCCGCGGGAATTTTCTAGTTATTATATCTTAATCTTCCACTTTTTGTGCGCGTAATGCGGCCAAAACCGCAAGAAGGACCCCCACACATGTTACATCGTCGGAATCGTGACGCTCGGGACTACAGCGGTATTTATTTTTTTGGAACGTTTTGTGTAACCATGGCGGCGCTATTAACCGAAACGTTCAAAAATGGGCCAGTAGATTAGGTACACCCTTTCTATTTTTAGATTCCAGAGAAAATGAGAATTTGCAGACTTTTCACAGCCTTGTAGCTCAGCCATATGGCCACGTAGAAACGTGATTGGTGGCTCATTTTTTAGATAAACTTCTGAACTCTCTCTGTGGCTAAATGCTAATTGCTAGTATGTTAGCATTTATGCTAATTTACTCACGTTTAAAGGCAAATACACATATGGCATGATGTAGGGAGGTTATAGGACAACCTTGGCACTTTCTAAACTTGAGGCTCTCTTGCTAGGTGCTAGCATGATAACTGTTAGCATGTTAGCATTTAAGCTAATTTACTCACGTTTAAAGGCAAATACACACATGGCATGATATAGGGAGGTTATAGGACAACATTGGCACTTTCTAAACTTGAGGCTCTCTTGCTAGGTGCTAGCATGGTAGCCGTTAGCATGTTAGCATTTAAGCTTATTTACTCATGTCTAAAGGCAAATACACACATGGCATGATATAGGGAAGTTATAGGACAACCTTAGCACTTTCTCAACTTGAGGCTCCCTTGCTAGGTGCTAGCATGGTAGCCGTTAACATGTTAGCATTTAAGCTAATTTACTCATGTCTAAAGGCAAATACACACATGGCATGATGTAGGGAGTTTATAGGACAACCTTGGCACTTTTTCAACTTGATGCTCTCTTGCTAGGTGCTAGCATGATGACTGTTAGCATATTAGCATTTAAGCTAATTTACTTACGTTTAAAGGCAAATACACACATGGCATGATATAGGGAGGTTATAGGACAACCTTGGCACTTTCTAAACTTGAAACCCTCTTGCTAGGTGCTAGCATGATGACTGTTAGCATGTTAGCATTTAGGCTAATTTACTCACATTTAAAGGCAAATACACACATGGCATGATGTAGGGAGGTTATAAGACAACCTTGGCACTTTCTAAACTTGAGGCTCTCTTGCTAGGTGCTAGCATGGTAGCCGTTAACATGTTAGCATTTAAGCTAATTTACTCATGTCTAAAGGCAAATACACATATGGCATGATGTCGGGAGGTTATAGGACAACCTTGGCACTTTCTAAACTTGAGGCTCTCTTGCTAGGTGCTAGCATGATAACTGTGAGCATGTTAGCATTTAAGCTAATTTACTCACGTTTAAAGGCAAATACACACATGGCATGATGCAGGGAGGTTATAGGACAACCTTGGCAGATTCTAAACTTGAGGCCCTCTTGCTAGGTGCTAGCATGGTAGCCGTTAGCATGTTAGCATTTAAGCTAATGTACTCATGTCTAAAGGATAATACACACATGGCATGATGTATGGAGGTTATAGGACAACCTTGGCAGTTTTTAAACTTGAGGCCCTCTTGCTAGGTGCTAGCATGGTAGCCGTTAGCATGTTAGCAATGAAGCTAATTTACTCATATCTAAAGGCAAATACACACATGGCATGATGTAGGGAGGTTATAGGACAACCTTGGCAGTTTCTAAACTTGAAACCCTCTTGCTAGGTGCTAGCATGGTAGCCGTTAGCATGTTAGCATTTAAGCTAATTTACTCATGTCTACAGGCAAATACACACATGGCATGACGTAGGGAGGTTATAGGACAACCTTGGCACTTTCTAAACTTGAGGCTCTCTTGCTAGGTGCTAGCATGATGACTGTTAGCATTTAAGCTAATTGACTCATGTTTCAAGGCAAATACATACATGGCATGATGCAGGGACGTTATAGGACAACCTTGGCAGTTTCTAAACTTGAGGCCCTCTTGCTAGATGCTAGCATGGTAGCCGTTAGCATGTTAGCATTTGAGCTAATTTACTCACGTTTAAAGGCAAATACACACATGGCATGATGTAGGGAGGTTATAGGACAACCTTGGCAGTTTCTAAACTTGAGGCCCTCTTGCTAGGTGCTAGCATGGTAGCCGTTAGCATGTTAGCATTTGAGCTAATTTACTCACGTTTAAAGGCAAATACACACATGGCATGATGCAGGGAGGTTATAGGACAACCTTGGCAGTTTCTAAACTTTAAACCCTCTTGCTAGGTGCTAGCATGGTAGCCGTTAGCATGTTAGCATTTAAGCGAATTTACTCATGTCTAAAGGCAAATACACACATGGCATGATGTAGGGAAGTTATAGGACAACCTTGGCACTTTCTAAACTTGAGGCTCTCTTGCTAAGTGCTAGCATGATGACTGTTAGCATGTTAGCATTTGAGCTAATTTACTCATGCCTAAAGGCTACTAAGCACATGTCATGATGTGGGGAGGTTATAGGACAACCTTGGTACTTTCTAAACTTGAGGCCCTCTTGCTAGGTGCTAGCATGATGACTGTTAGCATGTTAGCATTTTACCTAATTTACTCATGTCTAAAGGAAAATACACACATGGCATGATGTGGGGACACTGTACGACTGCCCCAAACTTTTCAGGACCTGAGGCTGTTTTGCTACGTGTTAGCACGGTAGCCGTTATCATGTTAGCATTTTAGCTAATTTACTCAAGTTTAAAGGCAAATACACACTTGGCATGATGTGGGGACACTATGGGACTGCATCAACCTTTTCCGTACTTGAGGCTTTCTTGCTGGGTGCTACCGTGGTAGCCGTTGGCACACCGGGCCCGAGGTTCACAGCACAGGTGGCCAGTCCATCAAAATTTCCGTGGGAATTTTCTAGTTATTATTATTATTATTATTATTATTATTATTATTATTATTATTATTATTATTATTATTATTATTATTAATATTAATATTATTATTATTATTATTATTATTATTATTAACATTATTAATATTATTATGATTACTAGTATTATGATTACTATTATTATTGTTATTATCAATTACTTTATTTTATTTTTATTTTTTATTTTTATTCTCAATTTTATTTATTTTTTTTATTTTTAATTTTTTTTTTTTTTGTGTATGGTAGGTGTGTGGCCCCGGGTGGGGCGCCTGGTAAGCTCATACGGGAGGGGGGGTCTCGTTTGTGCAGCTTGGGCTCTGGGTGGGGAGGTGCGGTGCTGGGGTGGGGCATTACCTGCTTCCCTCCCTTCGGTAGGGGGATGGCTGGGTTGTGGTGGATGTGGGGCGGGCGGGTGGGGGGGCTGGCTGTGGGTGCGTGGGTAGCGGGGCGGATAGCGGTGGGGTGGTGCTCTGCGCGGCGCAGGCCGGGATTAGCGGGGGGCTTGCTTGGGGGGTGGGGTGGTGGGCTCTGGGTCGTGGGGGAGCCTCGACCAAGGGTTGGGGGGTGGGGCTGGCCGGTGGCTCACGGGCGGCCCCTGCTATTTGCCGGTGTCTGGTTGGCCCCTTCTGTCTCCGGTCTGGTCTTCCCGCCTCCGGGGTGTCCTACTCGGCGGGTCCGTGGGTGGATGGGAGATGTGGTGGAGACGGGTCGGCGCTGTGGTGGAGGGTGGGACTGGGGGGGCATTCACTTTTTGCGGCTGTTGGGGTGTCGTCTACCTGGTGGGCTCTGCTGCCTGGTGTGTGTGTCTCTGTCCCGCCCCGGCACTCTTGGCTCACGTGCCCGGGGGGTGGGGTTGGGCTCTTCCCCATGCGGGTCCCGGTTCTCCTGTGGTCTCTGTGGTGTCACTCCCTGGGCTGCCATGGTGACGGATGTGTTGCCGGGGCGCGGTCCCTGCTGTTCTGGTGGTTGTAGGAGCTGCCTCGGGGCGTGTGGTTTGTCCGCGGCTCCTGGTGGTCCGGGGGTGGCGTAGCTGGCACAATCTCTGGTGGGGCCCTCCAGGGGGGAGCTGGCGGGCCGGACTGGCCGCCACGATGGGCTGGGTGGGGCTCGTGGTTGGTCCTGTGGCCCGGGGCTTGCTCCGGGCGGCTGGCTTGCCCGGCTCGGTTGGCCGGTAGTGCGGGGTGGGCGTGTGTGGGGCCCCGATCCTCCCTGCTGCACTGCACCACCTCACATACAGGTAGGACTTTGGGGGGTGGCCTGCAACTGGTTTTGCCGGGGGCGAAGGGTTTCCTTGCGGATGCCCTTTTGTCCTCGGCATTCCTCTGGCTTGGTCACCCTTCAATTTTAACCGCACCTTAGACACTCAGTTCTGGGGGGGATCTGGGCAGGCATGGGACCCACCATTGCTCAGCTTCCCTCCACACACACACACACACACATACACATACACATACACCACACACATAGGTCAGCCATACGGGGCAGGCCTATTTTTAATTGCACAATCTACACAATACCATCTTCACACACACAGGTGTAGCGGGCTGGACCGGAGAGCCTCCTGCCTACCCCCGCGATTGGCCCGCTGGCTGCTGGGGCTTGGCGGCTCGCTTGGGGTGCCCTGGGCTGCAGGATATTTTGGTCTGGTCTGCCTGGCCTTCCTGGGGGTCCCGCTGGAACCAGCTGACGCCGGGGCTTGCCCTGGTGTCATGGTTGGCGCTACCTCCCTGGGTCTGTCCTGGGTCGCGGGCGCCAACGTGCCCTTGGGGGGGTGTTCACCGGCCTCCAGGCGGTGGGCTCCGCGCTGCTGGTAGCCGGAAGTCTACGGTGGTGGCTTGGGGTTGTTGCGCTGTGGTGGCTGCTGCGGGGACCGGGCTGTGTGTTGGGAGGGGGCCTGATCCTGCTCATGGGGACGGGGGCCTGGGTGGCGTGTGGGGATGGGGAGCATGCTCCTCGGGGTGGGGCCTGCTGGGGGGGCGGTGCTCTTCTGGGCGTTTGGGTGTCTGCTGCCACTGGTCCTATGCTCTGCCGCATCGCTGTCCCTGTCTTTGCCCATCCCCAGCCTTGCCTTAGGGCTCGTCGGGGATGGTTCTCCGGTACGTGGGTGGAGCGCTGCTGGTTCTGGGGGCGGGGGCGGGGCTGGCCCTCCCGGTGGATGGTGGGGTCCGTCGGTGGCCTTGCGCTGGTCTTAACTCCTCGGCTCTGGTGCTTGGCCTCCCCGTGACTTGGAGCTATGGCTCTCCCTCACGGGGGTGAGCTGCCTGGTGGGTGTCGGTCGGCGCGGTAGAGCGCCTTACTACTCGCCTGCATGCCCCCTCCGCTTGCTCATGTGTGGGTCTCCTCTCCTCGCCTGCTCCTTTGTCTGCCACACTGCCGTAGCCCCGATGCCGTGGTCGAGGGGCGTCTGGGGGTGCTATCCCTTGGCGGTCCGTACCTCCCTGGGCTCGGGGCCTGGTTGTGGGTCTGGGACCCCTGGGTCCCCCGCCCTGTGATGCCCCGGACGCCCCACCCGGGGACGTCCACGGTGTGTGCTTGCGTGTGTGCGTATTGAGTGGATGGGGGATGTCTGAGATGATTTTAGGTATTTATTGTTTTAAATACTTAGATAATTAATTAATTAATTAATTAAAATTAATTAATTAATTCGTTGTATTATAATTGTATATATATATGTGGGTGTGCGCGTGTGTGTATGGCTATATAGTCTGCGGGGGTCTGGCGCAGGGCGTTCCATCTCTACTGCCCGGTCCTCCATGGGGCAGTGTGCCCGGGCCTCTTCTGTCCTGGCCGGGGCGGTCCTATGTCGGTGGTCAGGCCTGGGGTTACCTGGGGCGGGCCGGGTTCCGCTTCCTGGGGGTGTGTGGGGGGCGGGGGGCGGCGCCTCGATGTGTGGCCCTCGATGCCCTTCTGCCCTTGTGGGGTATGGTCTCTCGCTGGTCTCGGGGGGATGGCTCTCCTCCGGCCTGCTGGCGCCCTGTTGCCGGTTGGGATTGCTCCTCCATGGCATCTTGCTGGTCTCTTCGGGGAGATGCTTCGGGGGCGGGTCTTGGGGAGTCGGCCCTGGCTTTGCCCACACCCACGGGGCCGGAGGATCTCTGGCGGTGGGGGCTTGACCTGGCTGCACGGGGTGGGGTTTGGTGGGTGGTATAGAAGGCAGTAGCTCTCCTTTTGTCATTCTCAGTGACAATTACACATTCACACACTCGCATTCACATACACAAGCACGCTTACGCACACATATATGAATATATACACAGAAGTACACACCTCCATATGGACACTCACAGCACATGGGTGCTTCTCTCATTATCGCTGATGTCTATATGCTATTGGTATGCTATTATTACAGTAAAATGATGTCAAGCAGTGAGATTTTAATTACTGTAACCGTATGGCTGTAATTGTGTTTACTATCACGGTTCATGTCTTCATTGTTACTATTGCTACTGGTAAGTTAGACTGTTTCACTTCACTGATATCATCTCTATTGTGACCCTTAGCCATCATTGACATTTAACTGTTCTGTTTGTCACTCTTGTTGTTATGGGAATTCTTGTTGCTGCTGTTTTTGTCTCTCTACTCTAAGAGGACTGGCGAAGTCCCAAAGGAGTTGCCAAATAATGAAACACGACGATGTGTCCAAAGTGGGAGCAGATCGACAATTGTCCAAACCGACAAAGATTTGTCCTTTTAGGGAAAATTGTAGTTCATATAGGGTGGCACGGCGGGCTAGTGGTTAGCGCGCAGACCTCACAGCTAGGAGACCAGGGTTCAATTCCCACCCTCGGCCATCTCTGTGTGGAGTTTGCGTGTTCTCCCCATGCGTGGGTTTTCTCCGGGTACTTCCTCCCACATTCCAAAAACATGCTAGGTTAATTGGCCACTCAAAATTGTCCATAGGTATGAATGTGAGTGTGAATGGTTGTTTGTCTATATGTGCCCTGGGATTGGCTGGCCACCAGTCCATGGTGTACCCCGCCTCTCGCCCGAAGACAGCTGGGATAGGCTCCAGCACCCCCCGCGAGGAAAAAGCGGTAGAAAATGAATGAATGAATGAATGTAGTTCATATAATATATTCCAGAAATAATGGGCTCTTCACACTCACAAACAAGGGTTGAAAGGTTTAAAAGCTACCTGCAAAAGAAGCACCTTGATTTCTCCGTGGACTTGATTTGCAGTCAATGGTTTGGCTTTTACCATTGGCCTTGTTGAAGTGTGAAGTTTAGGTCCTTTCAGCCGGTCAATAAACCTTTTCAAACTATTTTCCATGTGAGGACGCAAACTGGGGTCGTGCTGAAACCCGGGATTGAACCAGATCTTCAGTCTAACGCTCTCCCAACTGAGCTATTTCAGCCATGATGGTGGTGCTCCGCTTTTTCAGTCTGGGCTCGAGGTAGGGGCAGTGTGAAGCTGTGCTGTGAAGTAATTTCAGCTGCTTTTACCCACTATCTTTTCCGAGCTGACTCAAAGCTGACTCAAAGCTCATGACCAGAGGCGAGGGTAGAAATGTTGATCAACTGGTAAATTCCGAGCTCTGCCTTTGGGTTCAGCTGCCGTATCACCGTGGCGGACCAGTGAAGCATTGGGCGTAGATCAACTGATAAATTGTCATATTAGATGCCAAGAACAAGACGCCAAGTTACCTTGAACTCCTCCAGTGGGGGGAAGGATCTCTTCCCTAACACATAGACAAATTCATTGAAATGTCAAGACAACCTCTTTTGTCCTGCTAATGTGGTCTGTTTTGTTAGCCCCGCAAATGTCCAAAATCACAAGGGTTTTGTACTACACATGAGTTTAGTTTAGCCAGAAGGATCACGGATCATCCTAAATCCCACTCGGGAGTTGTGAGCCGGAAGGACCACAATGGGTCATCCTGAATATCACTAAATTGGCATGCAGTTGTCCTTGCAATTTAACCACTGGTCTTTTGGGGCAATCATGGTGTCAGGACGTCTGTGATAATGGGGATCCAGGTCAAATTGCTTGGATCTTCATGGCTGCTGACTGAACTGACAAACAGTTTCCCTTGCACTTTGACTGATATACTGATATACTGATAGACTGATATACAAAGGCATAATTGGTGACGTTCTGTGCATTTTACATGTTGTTTGGACGAGTAGATAAGGCGACGGACCAGAAATCCATTGGGGTTTCCCCGTGCAAGTTCAAATCCTGCTGACAACGTGCAGTTTTGGGGGCTGTCGTGGTTTCAAGACTTCTCTGGCGGTGGTGATCCATGTGAAATCCCCTGACCAAAAAGGCTCCAGCATGCCCGCGACCCTCTTCACCCTCTAAGCGGGTGAAGCTGTGTGTGTGCCACGGGCTATGTTACTGTGTACCTGGCCCAGTGTGTTCTCATCTTGGGTTGGAATGTCCCCATGCTGGTAACAGGTGGGGAATACAGGAAGTTGATGAGGATAAGCGGTACAGAAAATGGATGGATTTCACTGGTGTAAGTCTCCAGCCACCGTAAAAATGGTCATGGGCCACGAGCCTGTTCTGAATTCCCCTTTGGCCAATCAACACCACATCAGCTTAACAGCAGTCCTTGTTAGTGTAGTGGACAACATCTCCACCTGCAACATGGAAGACCGGGATTCGACTCCCTGACGGGGAGTTCCTGTTTTGTATGTCACAAGGTCACGTTGAACCTTGAGCAGGGTTGTGGTTGCAACAACCAGTCGGGTAAAACTAACCCTTCTCACTGGAACCTCTCTTCATCTTCTTCTCGAAATGCTCAGCTGTGTTGTACACTCTGACAGTCCTTTGCTGCCAAATCATTCCAGTTGTGGATAATGGACCTGACCAGGTAAATGCCAGCTGTGAAATTTCAACCTGTGCCTCCTGGGCGAAAGGAGCCTTAATCTGGGGCTTTAGACCACTCATCCACACAACCTAAAATGGTGACAGGAAAAAACTGTGACCTTATGAGGTTTGCTGACAATGGAGGACACTTAAAAGGAGCCGCACAAAGCAGGGTACTTGTACAGGAGGCAGCAGAGTGGCGCAAAGGAAGCGTGCTGGAACCTTAACCCAGAGGTCAATGGATCAAAACCATCCTCTGCTGTGGCTGCGCTTTTTACGTGTCTTTTGACAAGATGACTTGTCTTTGTTCCTTTTGAAAATCCCAATTTCAACGCCACATTTATGACAGACGTAACGACCATCAGGAGGTAGACTGGGGTTCGATTGGCTGACTTGGTATTGTTTTTATGTGTTCCACATATAATCCAGCACTCAGCATGTTCAACTTTGATATCTGCCCACAGAAGAACAAGTTCAAGTCTTGGTGGAACCGACTTGCCCTGCAGCAATCAAGTGTTTGGGCGGTGTCTTCCTTTAACAGTATGAGTATGATAACTAATTTATTTGTAGATTTGAGTTAAAATACAAATCAGTGGTAACCGGGGATCGGGATGAGTTCCCCAAAATGACGTGAATGTCTGTGACTGTGGCAACATGTGCATCTGAGGAAGACACTTGATTTGTGTGCGGCGCTGCACAAGTCTTTCCAGTTCCAATTAAAAGTCAGGCACCTCACATACTTTCCAAGGGATTGTCCTGTTGCCCTTGTATTTTGAAGGCAAAAGGGAGGCATTTGCAAGGCTCGACACCAAAGACCTGGGTGGCTTAGTTTGTAGAGCATCAAACTTTTAATGGTTTTAAGGGTCAAGGGTTCAAGTCCCTGTTCAGGCTGTGAGTTGTGGGACCCTTCCCTTAAATGCCCTTAAACCCCGCAAATCCAAATTCACATTGGTTTTGCCTTTGTAGAGAGCATTGTAGTACATATGACATGTATACTACATATGAGAAATGATGGGTATTTTTTCAACAGAACAATACGGAGTCTGAACATTTACTTGAAATGTAGGACAGAAAAAAAAAAACAGCAAAGTAGTCGCTGAAACACAGACAAGACACTGCTGGGATTTGAACCCAGGATCGCCTGTTTACGAGAGAGGAACCTGAACCAACTAAGGCACAGCGTCTGTGAAGGAGTGTCTTCAGTGTTGGGCGAACCACTGCATGACGGAAACCACAAGAGTGGCCAGACTTTAAACAGGACTGGAGAAATCAAGCCAGTTTAAGCGGACAGAACCGACGATTATTCTGTCAAGGATGAGGATGTTGTTTGCATGCAATGAAACCACAGCAGCCACCTCCTTCCTATAAGCCCCTTCGTGCAGGCCAGTGATGCACCCGATCAGTCATCCGGGAAATATGGATTATGTGTCCAAACTGGAGACAGATGCTTGTGTACACACCTTCAGAGATCAAGCACATATCCTTGTTCCCATTTGTCACCTTGAGTTTTTTGTAAAAGAAGGAATTGAAAGGCCATGTTTCCACCTGGAACCTTTTGCGTGTGTGTCAGGTTCAAACTCCTGTGACACTTGTAAAAACACTTAAATACAGAAGAGTCAGACAACAATATTCAAAGTTTCTCGCAGCGAGGAGAGTGAAACCACATACCCAGTGACCCCGCTCCACTCTGAATATGCAGTTCACACTCCTCTCTTTTTATGCTCTTTCGGGGGTCCCTACTACATGGTCGTGCAACTCTAAGGGGGGGTGGAGAAGGCAGTTTGCACGAGCTGTATTTGTTTGTCTATGTGTGTGTGTGTATGTGAGAGCAACTACTTGTAATGTTTTATGAGTTCTTATCTTGACACATTCTTGCAGGATTAACATGAGCATCTGCAGAGTCGCTGTTGGTGCATCCAGGCACCTCCAGGACCTGGGGGTCGCTGGGGGTCTCTGATCAGGGTCACGGGAACATTCCTTCTTCAGCACATTCAAACACTTTCTATTGTCTAAGCAAATGGATATAAGGGTGATAACTAACAAAATAATACTTGCATTTACATTTTATTCTAACAGTGTGAGGCAAACGTGATAACCACTACACTATGGACTTTTAAGCAGATTGGCGGTGTCACAAAGCAGTTGCCAAAGAGTGAAACAACATACCCAGTGACATGCCGCTCGACTCTGAGTATGCCATTCATGCACCTCTCTTTTTATTTTCTTTAGGATGTCCCTAATACATGGTTGTGCAACTCTAAGGGGAGGGGGAAGCAAGCAGTTGCACAAGCTGTACTTGTTGTCTATGTGTGTGTGTGTATGTGAGAATAATTACTTTTTGTGCATGTGTTCTTATCTCGGCACATTTTGCATGATGAAACTTCTTCAAGGTTGCTGCTGGCATTTCCAGGCACCTGCAAGATTAGTGGTGTTGGGAGTAGCTGGTCAGTGCCTGGGAATGCTGCTTCAAAACACTCAAGGCTATTGTCTATTGTCTAAGCAAACGGATATAAGGGTGATAACATAACACTATAATGATTGACTTTACATTTTATTCTAACATTTCCCTCCTGTTTATCACACATTTATCTGTTTGCAGTTGTTCCTAGGCTCTCCTCTCGGTTTTCACCTAGCAGGTCATCTATGTCAGAAAATGTGCTTACACCTGAGTGGGAGTGTTCTCGTCGTCTGAGTCAAAATACTTGTCTTGGTCAGGAAACAAGTCAGGGACATGTCCATGGTGGCTATCTGAGTCGTCACTGTCATCGCTGCCACCTGCCACCAGTAGGGGGTACATTTCATTTACCTTTGATGTCGTTGGTGCCATGGCTGAATCCACAGTGCGTGTGATCACAACCTTCAACCTTCAAGGGATACAACAACATCCACATAAGGCACACAAAAGAAGGGCAACAGCGAGTGCAATAAGCACGGACATCACATAAGGAGACCATTGTCCCCAAAATGCTCTCCACCAGTCACCAAACATCTCAGTGTCAACACCAGAGTGTTCCTTCATCTTGGTGTTTAGCGCCTTTGTTAGAATAAAATGTAGATACAGGTATTAATTTGTTAGTTATCACCCTTATATCCATTTGCTTAGACAATAGAAAGTGTTTGAATGTGCTGAAGAAGGAATGTTCCCGTGACCCTGATCAGAGACCCCCCAGTGACCCCCAGATCCTGGAGGTGCCTGGATGCACCAACAGCGACTCTGCAGATGCTCATGTTAATCCTGCAAGAATGTGTCAAGATAAGAACTCATAAAACATTAAAAGTAGTTGCTCTCACATACACACACACATAGACAAACAAATACAGCTCGTGCAACTGCCTTCTCCCCCTCCCCTTAGAGTTGCACGACCCTGTAGTAGGGACCCCCGAAAGAGAATAAAAGGAGAGGAGTGTGAACTGCATATTCAGAGTGGAGCGGCATGTCACTGGGTATGTGGTTTCACTCTCCTCGCTGCGAGAAACTTTAAATATTGTTGTCTGTCTCTTCTGTATTTCTGTATTTAAGTGTTTTTACAAGTGTCACAGGAGTTTGAACCTGACATTTACTTGGTCCTTCGAGCCGGATCCCAAGATACCTGAGGAGTCCAGTTGTGGAGCGGACAAGACAGAAAGACCGTGGCCACGGCAGACAAAACCCTTTGATGGGCTGTCTTCTCAGCTCAACAACTGGAAGCTGAAGTTTGACGGGATACCGACGGAAGAGAAGACAACAAACAGTAAGACACTTTTGATTAGAGTGAGTGTGAGTGAAAGGGTTTCGTCCCTTTGTGTTAAAGCAGGGGTGGGCAAACTGAGACCTGGGGTCCACATGCAGCACACTAAGGGTTTTTGACCCCTACAGCTGAGTGCGGCCCGCGAGTCAATAAGGTTTGTCACCCGGTGCTAAAAGCCTTGTGTATACTAGTCGCTGGCAAGCAAAGAGACGGACTTGACAGTCTTCTGTAGGAAGACGAGCTGGCAGTCTTTTGTGATAAGGTGGACTTGGCAGTCTTTTGCAATAGGGTGGACTTGGCAGTCTTGTGCAATAGGACGGCTTGGCAGTCTTGTACAATAAGACGCACTCGGCACTTGAGTAGTCTTCTTGAAAAGACAGAGAAGTCCTTTGTAAAAGACGGAGTTGGCAATCCTTTGTAATTAGACAGCGTTGGCGGTCTTTCACAATAAGACAGAGTTGGTAGTTTTTTGTACAAAGACGGAGTTGGCGGTCATGTTAGGCTAGAAAAGGAGTGCCTTTGCAGTGAAAGGCCTTTTCGGGGTTCGAATGCGAAAACGTTTTCAAAGTACGAATGAGTGTGTGAATGGGAGATTTTGTCACTAGACAGGTCTTCATATTAAAGGGTGAGAAAAAGAGTAAGTCTTTGAGGAAGCAGAGGCAAGAATTCTCCGCCCTCACCGGGGTAGAAGCTTGAGAATTACCTCAAAGAAAAGTTCATTACTCTCTCACTGACAAACAACCCTGTTGTTAGTTTTCCCTAGGAAGCTCATCACAACAGGGACCAAATTATTCCCAAGATGGGAAATAAAAGTGGGAAACCACAAGTCAAAAGGGAGGAACTGAATTGCAAGGATTGGTGTTACGTGTTTCAACACCAACCAACCAAAATAAGACATCTAGAAATATGGATTAACAAGTATGGTTTTGATGGACAATTATCGATCCCTAAATTAATTAAATTGCAACAGGATATTGCGAAAAAGAACAAGAATCAAACCAATAAAATGCAAAAGGAAGGGTATGATGACCTATCATATTGGAAGGAGTTGGCAGAAAAAAGACAGAAAGGCCAGGCTAAAATGAAGAAAGAAAGGAAGGCGAGAGAAAGAGCAGAACGTGAACGTTGTAGAAAGGAAGAGTTACAAAACACAGTAAGGGAAGTTTTACTTCAGGAGTATCAAAAAGATGAAGGAATAGTAAGTGAGGAGAAAGACTCAGACACATTTTTTACACGAAAGGAAGATAACGAAAGTAGGGTTATGCCAACTAAAGGAGTGAGCAATAGTAGTCAAAATGATGGTGAAGTAGGTGGACAATCACAATTGTATCCACAGTTCCCTGAACCCCCACATTATGACAACCACGATGTCAGACCATCAGTGCCATACCCACCACAAACAAGAGCTAAACTTTTTTCTGTTGAGGGGTCAAAACAGATGGGAGAAGTATTTTCTCCTAAATCACCACCTAGGGTTTCACCGGAAACCGATGCGTTCCATATGATAGAGGTACCAAACCCTAATATAGTCGTGATACATACCAATTCAAATCCTGGCATAAAAGGGTGGGTTGATAAACATTTCATCGGAATGCCCACAGCAACTATGGCAGACTATATCACGTACGCGCAGCATGCAGAAAAGGTGTTAAATAACAAAAATAAGATGCAAAAAACAGATACCTTTGTTATAGATGACGGAGAAATCCTCTTCCAAAGTCAAGGGAGAGTCAGAGGAAAAGGTAGAGGAAGAGGTAGAGGTAGAGGAACAGGTAGACAGAATGTACGAAGCTATCCCAAAACTACTGGATGTTGGAATTGCGGTGAAGAAGGTCACTTCTCCCGTGATTGTGTCAAAGGCCAGTTCAAAAGGAACCAAAAGCCATATTCAGCATGACTAGGCGTGTCTTAACAAATACAACCAGAACGAAATGATGAACCAGTAGTAGAATTAAATCTACAAGAGATATTTGCCTTTGAACATCCCCGACCGGAAGTCACATTGGAAGTGAATGGTAATCCAATCAGATTCCTTTGTGACTCAGGAGCATGTAGAACAACTTGCAGAGATGAATTTCTACATTCCAGATCTGCAGGCAATACATGGCTCAGGACAGCAGGAGGAAAATTTGACAATAGTGGTCAACTCCCTACCAATAACGTTGTGGTCTCTAGGTCCATCAGATGTAGGACTAATTAAAAGTGCCCAACCTGTACAAATTAAAGCTAAAAATGATTACAGGCCATGTGTTAGGCAATACCCAATAAAACCAGATACATATGAAGGAATAAAACCAGTGACAGAAGATTGTTAAAAGCTAAAGCCTTGGTAGAATGTAACAACTTAAAATGGAACATCTTTATTTTTCCAGTGGGAAAAATCACCACTCTCTGTGGGATGGAGAATGATACAGGACAAGTTGTAAATCAAGCTGTGGTGGCAAGAGCACCTTGTGTGCCTGACCCACACACATTGTTAAATTCTTTATCAACAGATGTCACATAGTTCACCATAGTAGACATCAGTAAGGCATTCTTCTCCATTCCAATAGAGAAAGAAGGTTTAGGTTTGCATTTACGTTTGCAGGAAAAATATACATACACACGCCTACCACCAGGATATTGTGAAAGCCCGACGATTTATTCACAAGCAATGATAGCCATTATGTCTATGTTTAATCCCCAAATGAAAGCCAGATATTACTATATGTAGATGACATCCTACTAGCGTCACCAGATAGGAAGTCATGTGAGGAAGACACAATAGCCTTATTGCACCATTTAGCGAAAGAAGGCCATAAAGTGAGTAAAGACAAGCTACAATTTTGTAGGCAATCAGTGAAGTATTTAGGCCATCAGTTGACAGGACAAGGACATACTATTCTAGCGGACAGGAAACAATCAATTTTAAATGCGCCTAAACCTCAAACAAAAAAGCAAATGATGTCCTTCTTAGGACTCACTAATTAGATGTAGATGTTGGATCCCAAACTATGCACAAATAGTGTCACCATTAACAAACTTAATGTACAAAACAGACTTAAAAATGACGTCACTCTTACAGTGGAATGAGGAGGCAGAAAAAGCATTTTGTGAAATTAAAAGAGTACTGGTAGGAAGTACGATTCTAGCACTCCCTGATTACAGCAAAACATTTATACAAACAGTAGATTGTAAAGGTCATTACATGACCTCAGTCTTACTACAAGAGTATGGTGCAAAGAAACGACCAATAGCATACTACTCTTCTAAGCTAGATGCAGTAGCATGCGCCATGCCACATTGTGTGCGTGCTGTAATAGCAGCATCTACGTATGGCCGTGGAAACAAGTGCAACCATTGTATTGTTCCATCCACTCGTACTGAAAGTACCTCATGCGGTTTCCACCCTGCTATTACAGACTAACATGACATTTTTGTCTCCCGCCAGACATCTGTCTTGTATGGCGACACTTTTGTCCCAACCACACTTAACACTTGAGCGATGCACTATGCTCAACCCAGCTACCCTTCTACCACTCCCTGAGGAAGGCCAACCACATAATTGTCATGAGCTAACATCTCAAACTGCAAAGTGTAGACCAGACTTATTAGATCAGGCACTAGCAGAAGGAGAGGTGATTTTTGTAGATGTTTCTGCAAAGAAAAATGATTTGGGTAAAAACAATAACAGGCTATGCAGTCATAGCGCTTACAGAAGCATGCAAATTAATGAAACCATAGCCAATAGGTATATTCAACAGTACATACCTTTGCACAATATTGGCAAAACAGAGGTATGATAACATCAACGGGAAAACCAGTAACTCATGCAGGATTGTTAACAGCATTACTAGAAGCAGTGCAATTACCAAAACAAATTGCATTGCATGTAAATACAAGGGACATACAAATACTACTAATACCCTAAGGAAATGTGTTCGCTGATAAAATGGCAAAACAAGCAGCACTAAAGGAACTGAACCATCTTGAAACTGAAAAATTACAAGTAGACTTTGAGATATTGGCTGATATGCAACAACAAAGTCCAAAACAGGAAATTGACCACTGGCTTAGGAATAAAGCAACCCTGGACAAAAAAGTTTATATGTCGACAGATAAGAAACCAATCTTGCCAAAAAAGTGTAAAAGTGGGCTGATATTTTGAGCCATGGTGTTACACATGTCTCAACAGGAGGGATGTGTCACTAACACCCACTTTAATTCGTATTTAAAAAATCGTATTCAAAAAAATTTTGTAGAGCGTTTTTAACGTGTGCAAAACACAACATCCAGGACAACTTGTGACCGAGGTGTGGCCAATTTCCAAAACCACGATATTAAGTTCAAGTAATACACATGGACTTTATTGCGCTAAATAAAAGTGAAGGAAAATAAGCCCTGATTCTTGCATCCCAGAGCTGTTGTAGATTGGCTTCAGATGGGATGGAGTAGGGGGTATGTGTGTAAGATGGACCAGGATCCTGTTCCTGGACCAGATACTTGCTCCTTCACCCCATTATCTTTATTACCTCCTGAGTTTAGTTTTCCAATGAGTGAATGACCATAAATGCCTGAGACCATCCTGGCTTTTTGGTTCTCCCACAATGATCTCTGCAAAGATAACACGAGACGCAGCACAGGATGCTGTGTCCTGACCTTCTACTAACTTTACTAGTGGTTGACTGGTATTGATCACAGTTTAACATGGTATTCATCTAATCTGCATGGAATATATTTTCAATGAAACAGAATTAGACTACAGCAATCTCTTTGTAAATCAAATTGTAAAAGAAAAGGAAAAAAGAAAGAAAACAGGAACAATGTTCCACATGGACTTAAAGAACCATAGCACGTGCCATCCCCAAAGTGGAGGACTGGTAGAACAGAAAATGCATGGAAGAAACATTGTCCAAGGACACAATGTTTAGACCTTGTTAAATTACACATAAACATAACGGCACAAATGGTTTGAGTCCATATGAAACGTTGTTTGTTACACCTTATAGGTTGACACAGTTCAGAAATGTGTAGGAAACTGATGACGATTCCACTTTGATAGAAGACATGAGTCTGACACCAGGAGACCAAGTTTTGAGTAAAAGTGGAGAAAGAAAACGCTGGCACTCTCCCAAGTGGGAAGGGCCTTATCAAGTATTGTTAACGACACCAACAGCATTAAGAATTGCAGAAAGAAACACTTGGATACATCAAACCCATTGTAAAGTAGTCATTGTTCGGGAGTCTGACGAGGAAGGTAAAGACCAGTCTGTGATGCAGGGGACTTCAGAGTCCTAGACTCTGAGGCATCGTGCTGAGCAGTGAAGATTATAGCACATACCCTTGGCCAGAAAACCGAACAATGCATCCTAGTTCTAAGATCACTATTGTAACAGGATTGGTATTCCTAACAAGTTGCAGTGTCTTCGTCTTTCCCATACAGTGCCTCATTGTCTTGGAGTGGACCATGATCTTGATCGCACACCTCCACCCTTGCTTTGCCAACAACAACATCCTGATATAACAGCATGATGAGTCCTCTCATCTCATCAGCCATGCCATAGTGTCCAGTTTTATCTTCACCATGACCTGAAGAAGATCCATCACATGAACTGTGGTCTGACAGCAAACAATCACCGCCAGACATGCATTGTGACTCACTTTCCAAGACTACTGAAGAGTTCAGAAGACGTTTGCTGACATGGTATTTATGGTGACGACAATCACATCAGCAGCCACTAAAGTGGAATGTGGCCGATTTAGAACTGGACAGGATCACACCTGTGATGCAAGGACAAGCCAAGCACCAGAATCTAGAAGTGGCAACAAATGGCCACCTGCAAGGAGGACATCCAGAGGAGAGACTGGAACAGCAATATGACCATGGCATGTGCAGCAAAGGAGACTTTGGACCAAAGACTTGATGGAGGACTTTCTTAACAAGCAAGGTGGAAGAAACCAAGGAGGTGGGGTGTGATGGGATCATGCCTACTCTGACTCATCTGATGCTAAGGATGACAATGAGGTTGACAGTAACGCACGCACACACGCACACACACGAACACACACGCACAAACAGTACAAGAGAGCAGACGTGTGGTGTTGATGTAGAGACAAATACCACTATGACATCGTATATAACGTGAGCGGAACATGTGCAGTAGTGACATAACTGATTCCAGTATATTTACCCTATGAGTGTTGACATGTTACTAAATGCTATCTTTGAAGCAGATGAACATCACCTCCCAAACTACTTCCAAACGAAAAGGGAGGTTCCAGACACCAACTAGATGACGCAAGACAATCCCACTTACATCGATGCCATCAGCGTGCCACGAGGGGTACGACCAGAAAAAGACTAGTAAATCAGATTGCATCAGGTTTGGAGGAAAGTATTATCCCATGGATAAGTTGACAAAAATGTGGATAGGATTAACTACCTCCACTATGACATACAAAAGCTTGGGAACTACATCGAGGCCGGACTCACAGCAATTGGAGAACAACTCCATGCCATGTCACTCATGGCCTTCCAGAATCGCATCGCCTTGGATGGACTGCTGGCACATCAGCAAGGAGTGTGCACCATGTTTGGCGACCAATGTTGCATGTCCATCCCCAACAATACAGATTCCACAGGAATACTGATGCGTGCGATCTCTGGCTTAGAGGCGCTAAACACCAAGATGAAGGAACACTGGTGTTAACACTGAGGTGTTTGGTGACTGGTGGAGAGCATTTTGGAGACAATGGTCTCCTTACGTGATGTCCGTGCTTATTGCACTCGCTGTTGCCCTTCTTTTGTGTGCCTTATGTGGATGTTGTATCCTATCTTGAAGGTTACAATCACATGGACTGTGAATTTAGCCATGGCACTAGTACAACAAGGTAAATGAAATGTACCCCCTACTGGTGGCAGGTGGCAGCGATGACAGTGATGATGACTAGGACAGCCATTATAGATATGCTCCTGACGTGTTTCTGACTTGTACTTTGACTCAGATGACGAGAACACTTCCGTTTAAATGTAAGCACATTTTCTGACAAAGATGACCTGCGAGGAAAAAACCGAGAGGAGACCCAAGGAACAACAGCAAACAGATAAAAGTGTGATAAACAGGAGGGAAATGGTAGAATAAAATGTAGATACAGGTATTAATTTGTTAGTTATCACCCTTATATCAATTTGCTTAGACAATAGAAAGTGTTTGAATGTGCTGAAGAAGGAATGTTCCCGTGACCCTGATCAGAGACCCCCCAGTGACCCCCAGGTCCTGGAGGTGCCTGGATGCACCAACAGCGACTCTGCAGATGCTCATGTTAATCCTGCAAGAATGTGTCAAGATAAGAACTCATAAAACATTAAAAGTAGTTGCTCTCACATACACACACACATAGACAAACAAATACAGCTCGTGCAACTGCCTTCTCCCCCTCCCCTTAGAGTTGCACGACCCTGTAGTAGGGACCCCCGAAAGAGAATAAAAGGAGAGGAGTGTGAACGGCATATTCAGAGTGGAGCGGCATGTCACTGGGTATGTGGTTTCACTCTCCTCGCTGCGAGAAACTTTAAATATTGTTGTCTGTCTCTTCTGTATTTCTATATTTAAGTGTTTTTACAAGTGTCACAGGAGTTTGAACCTGACAGCCTTAAAACCAGAAATCGCATGCGACAGCATTCCTGTGGAATCTGTATTGTTGGGGATGTATTGTCGTCTGGTACCCCTCGTGGCACGCCGATGGCATCGATGTAGGTGGGATTGTCTTGCATCATCCAGTCGAGGGCTGGAACTTCCCTTTTTGTTTGGAAGTATATTGGGATGTGATGTTTATCTGCTTCAATGATAGCATTTAATAACATGTCAACATTCATAGGGTAAATGGATACTAGAATCAGTAATGTCACTACTGCACATGTTCCGGTCATGTTATAAACGATGTCATCGAGGTAGTCGTCCTCGCACCACCACCACACGTCTGCTCTAAAGTACTAAGTTGATGGGGGTGTGTTTCCTTCTCCTGCTGTGTTGTAGGTATCTTCATCTATTACATGTCTACAATATTTAAACTCAACGTGACCTACATTTTTTGCGGTACCTTTTAGCTGTACACAGGTGAAATTTGCTCGGGCTACTTTAGTAGAGAATGGTGGGGGCCTTTTTGTCTCATTGACTACTGGGAATATAGTGTTTACATAATACAACCATTCTCTACAAAACACATTCTAATATTCTGAACATGATGGTGACAGTGTGGACATTTTTGTCATTACTTCAGGGACTCAAGTAGCATTGATCAGAGCTGGTACAATCTGGAGAAGTGGGGTCATGGTCATACATGCAACACAACTAATATTTTTAACATAGTTTGCTGCACTTTTTGCTGCTTGTTCAATGTTTAACAACCAGTTCAAAGGTCCCCGAAAAAACCTGCAGCTACTAACATTTTAAAATCTACTGATGCATCTTTTTTCATGATGGTGATGCTTTCTATTTTTACTATTGGATTCGTTACAATAGTCACATTGACATAAACATTTACCAGGTATTAATTATTATATTATTTATAGCTTAACCCGACTACTATAGTTATTGGTAAGCCGGGGGGCATTTTGGTTACTGTTACATTTTTGTGCCATTCTGCTATAGTACCCTTAAAACCAGGATGCATTGTTCGGTTTTCTGGCCAAGGGTATGTGCTATAATCTTCACTGCTCAGCACGATGCCCCAGAGTGTAGGACTCTGAAGTCCCCTGCGTCACAGACGGGTCTTTACCTTCCTTGTCAGACTCCCGAACAATGACTAGTTTACAATGCGATTGATGTACCCAAGTACTTCTTTCTGCAATGTCGTCGATGTCGTTAACAATACTTGATGAGGTCCGTCCCACTTGGAAGAGTGTCAGTGTTTTCTTTTTACACTTAGAAAACAATAAAGTCCATGTGTATTACTTGAAATAAATATTGTGGTTTTTGAAATTGACCACGCCGAGGTCGCAAGCTGCCCTGGGCATTGTATTTTGCACACGTTAAACACGCTCTACAAAATTTTTTTGAATAAGAATTAAATCCATACGTAGTAAAGTGGGTGTTATATATAATAATTAAATCCATATGTAGTAAAGTGGGTGTTAATAGTGTGGCACATCCCTCCTGTTGAGACATGTGTAAAACCATGGCTCAAAATAGCGTCCCATTTATGGAAATTTTTTGGCAAGATTGTTTTATTATCTGCCAACATATTAACATTTTTGTCCAGAGTTGCTTTATTCCTTAGCCAGTGGTCAATTTCTTGCTTTGGACTCTGTTGTTACATGTCTGCCAGGATCTCAAAGTGTACTTGTAATTTTTTTTTATTTTTTTTATTTATTTATATATTTATTTATTTTATTTTTTTATTTTTTATTTTTTTATTTTTTTTATTTTTATTTTTTTTTATTTGTTGTGTGTTAAAATGGTTCAGGTCCTTTAGTGCCGCTTGTTTTACCATTTTATCAGCGAACATATTTCCTAAAGATATTGGATCTGAATTATTAGTATGTGCCGTGCATTTACATACAGCAATTTGTTTTGGCAATTGCACTGCTTCTTGTAAAGTTGTTAATAATCCTGCATGAGTTACTGGTTTTCCCGTTGATGTTATCATACCTTTGTTTTGCCAATATTGTGCAAAGGTATGTATTGTTGAATATACATATTGGCTATCAGTATAAATATTCACCTTTTGACCTTTCATTAATTTGCATGCTTCTGTAAGCGCTACTAATTCTGCTGCTTGTACATAATAAGAGGATGGTAAATGTTCTGCTTTCAACACCATATCTTGTGTAACAACTGCATAGCCTGTTATTGTTTTTCCAAAATCATTTTTCTTCGAGGAACCATCTACAAAAAGCTCTGAAAGAATACAGACAAACAGGCAATTAAACTACACGCTCTAATGCTCCCTGGAGGAAAAAAGATAATATGATAACATGATGACACTAATCAACCTAGCTTTTACAAAATGTTGACTTATTTAGAGAAAATGACTTACAAATACTGGAATTGCCTGCAGAACAGGCATCTTTGGTGGAGCAGTTGTGTCCGGGTTTGCAGGTGCCGTCAGGTCTAGGTTTGCGTTGGCAACTGCGGCAGCTGGCAAATCAGATCTTGGGAGGGTTGCTGGTGAGCAAACTGTGTGCCCAACCTGTGCAAGGCAACTCTTTACAGCTTTAAACTGCGTTTAAGAGTTGAACAAGCTTTAAAGCTTAAACTCTAACACAGCCCCCCACTCCTAGTCAAATCTGGTCTTGGTTGCTCTGTGTTGCACCAAGTGTGTTCAATGTCTGCAGCCCCCACCCCTAGTCTCCACTGAAAGTCTTCCCCCCCCCCCCCCCCACACACACTAGTTCTCAATCTTTTTTACACTACTTCGAAGCGAAGGGAAATGTAGAAACAGTCCTCATGTTCCCTGTATGATTTTACAGCATGTAATGCATGATGATCAATTAGTCTACTTAGATCAACAGCTGCCAAAGCCTGAGTCTGGATCACACTGTATGCGTGAAAGTGGATTTCCCACTTCTGTACAACAAACCGAGTTGTTGGTTTGTCTGTCAATGGACCCAGAAAGATTATGGATTTTATAAGCCCAAACTGGGGTTCACCATCTGGGTCGTAGGAGAGGAATACTGTCATGCCTGGTCTGTATTTAGTGCCCTTGAAAGTCACCCAGACTGGCACCAAAACCTCAGTGAAAACAGGGAAATCTGTTCGATCCTTTAAAGCCGTCTATGGTGGACAGAAAGGTGCCTGGTCCTGGGCCAACCTCCGTGATGTGACTCAACACAGAGCCAGATCAAAAGTTGTAGCATAGCTGCATTTGATGGCGATACACCATTGTGTCAGGTTCAAACTCCTGTGACACTTGTAAAAACACTTAAATATAGAAATACAGAAGAGACAGACAACAATATTCAAAGTTTCTCGCAGCGAGGAGAGTGAAACCACATACCCAGTGACATGCCGCTCCACTCTGAATGTGCAGTTCACACTCCTCTCCTTTTATTCTCTTTCGGGGGTCCCTACTACATGGTCGTGCAACTCTAAGGGGAGGGGGAGAAGGCAGTTGCACGAGCTGTATTTGTTTGTCTATGTGTGTGTGTGTATGTGAGAGCAACTACTTTTAATGTTTTATGAGTTCTTTATCTTGACACATTCTTGCAGGATTAACATGAGCATCTGCAGAGTCGCTGTTGGTGCATCCAGGCACCTCCAGGACCTGGGAGTCGCTGGGGGTTTCTGATCAGGGTCACGGGAACATTCCTTCTTCAGCACATTCAAACACTCTCTCTATTATCTAAGCCAGTGATTTTCAACCACTGTGCCGCGGCACACTAGTGTACCTTGAGAAACCGTCAGGTGTGCCATGAGGAATTATCCAATATCAATTTTTTTAGTTAACATTTATTAATCATCATTTGCAAATATTATGTCAATAGCCATGAATATATGGACCCAAATATTCCAATTGCATTTGGTTTATTTGCTCAAACGGAAAGAATTGAACAGGGATGGAATATTCCTTTAACCAATCCGATTGAGGGATCTTGTACCCGGAAAGTTGTCAGGGTGCGTTCTTCTTCGTGGTGTTTTTCTTCTTCTGTTGTTTATTGGCGGTTGGCAAGCAGCTTTCGTGTGCATTAGCGCCATCTGTGAAACAGAATCTAAACCCTTCTATACTTTATTCACAAGTGCACTTTTATTAAAAAAGAAAATATATATCTATATAAAACATGAGTTTAATGATAAAATATTAGCAATATTGAATTTGATCTTTTCCTGTTTAAATTGATCCCGGGTGCGTTCTTTCAGCGCATGCTCAGATATGACGTAACACGCAGATCCAGACGTTCTTCACTTTTAAAAATGGAGGCCAGCAATCGGCACTGGACTAAGCAAAGTTTGTTTTTGATTCAAACTAAATTTCAAGACTGGACAGACGAAAAACTGGCAATACGGAGTTATTCCAACAAGTGAAAGAATAACTCGGGGAAGCCGATATCACGTGATGTTGATGTTTACGTTTTACTGGGCATGCCCTATTGACTATTCTGGTTGATTTTCACGGTGCATGTAGATAATAGATTGGAATATTCCTTTCTATGGATACCATTGTTTCCTGAAAGGTCATTCGGAAAGAGAAAAAACGGTCATGTAAAAACGTGGCTACTGTGGAGTGTCTGTGGTGTAAAGACTGTAATATTGGTCCGTGTGGCAACACCTACCTTGTTCCTCCGATAGACATTTTGTAACATTTTTGATTAGTGGTGTGCCACAAGATTTTTCCAATGTAAAAAATGTGCCGTGGCTCAAAAAAGGTTGAAAAACACTGATCTAAGCAAATGGATATAAGGGTGATAACAAACAAAATAATAATTGTATCTAATTGTATAATAATTGTATCTCATTTTATTCTAACATTTCCCTCCTGTTTATCACACTTTTATCTGTTGCTGTTGTTCCTTGGGTCTCCTCTCGGTTTTTTCCTCGCTCTATTGTCAGAAAATATGCTTACATTTAAACGGAAGTGTTCTCGTCAGCTGAGTCAAAGTACTTGTCCGAAACAAGTCAGGAGCATATCCATAATGGCTGTCCTAGTCATCATCACTGTCATCGCTGCCACCTGCCACCAGCCACCAGTTGGGGGTACATTTCATTTACCTTGTTGTCATTGGTGCCATGGCTAAATCCACAGTCCATGTGATTCTAACCTTCAAGATAGAGATACAACAACGTCCACATAAGGCGCACAAAAGAAGGGCAACAGCGAGTGCAATAAGCACGGACATCACGTAAGGGGACCATTGTCTCCAAAATGCTCTCCACCAGTCACCAAACATCTCAGTGTCAACACCAGTGCTCTTCATCTTGGTGTTTAGCGCCTTTAAACCAGAGATCGCACGCATCAGCATTCCTGTGGAATCTGTGTTGTTGGGGATGGACATGCAACATTGGTCGCCAAGCATGGCGCACACTCCTTGCTGATGTGCCAGCAGTCCATCCAAGGCGATGCGATTCTGGAAGGCCATGAGTGACGTGGCATGGAGTTTTTCTCCAATTGCTGTGAGTCCGGCCTCGGTGTAGTTCCCAAGCTTCTGTATGTCACAGTGGAGGTAGTAGTTAATCCTATCCACATTTTTGTTAACCTATCCATGGGATAATACTTTCCTCCAAACCTGATGCAATCTGATTTACTAGTTTGTATTCTAGTGGTACCCCTCGTGGCACGCTGATGGCATCGATGTAAGTGGGATTGTCTTGCGTCATCTAGTCGGTGTCTGGAACCTCCCTTTTTGTTTGGAAGTAGTTTGGGAGGTGATGTTCATCTGCTTCAAAGATAGCATTTAGTAACATGTCAACACTCATAGGGTAAATGGATACTGAAATCAGTAATGTCACTACTGCACATGTTCCGCTCATGTTATATACGATGTCATAGTGGTATTTGTCTCTACATCAACACCACACGTCTGTTCTCTGTGTGCGTGCGTTACTGTCAACTTCATTGTCATCCTTGGCATCAGATGAGTCAGAGTAGGCATGGTCCCATCACACCCCACCTCCTTGCTTCTTTCCACCTTGCTTGTTAAGAAAGTCCTCCATCAAGTCTTTGGTCCAAAGTCTCCTTTGCTGCATATGCCAGGGTCATATTGCTGTTCCAGTCTCTCCTCTGGATGTCCTCCTTGCAGGTGGCCATTTGTTGCCACTTCTAGATTCTGGTGCTTGGCTTGTCCTTGCATCAAAGGTGTGATCCTGCCCAGTTCTGAGTCGGCCACATTCCACTTTAGTGGCTGGTGATGTGATTGTCGTCACCATAAACACCATGTCAGCAAACGTCTTCTGAACTCTTCAGTAGTCTTGGAAAGTGAGTCACAATGCATGTCTGGCGGTGATTGTTTGCTGTCAGAGCACAGTTCATGTGATGGATCTTCTTCAGGTCTTGGTGAAGATAAAACTGGACACAATGGCATGGCTGATGAGATGAGAGGACTCATGCATGCTATTGTATCAGGATGTTGTTGTTGGCAAGGCAAGGATGGAGGTGTGCGATCAAGATCATGGTCCACTCCGAGACACTGAGGCACTGTATGGGAAAGAAGAAGACACTGCAACTTGTCAGGAACACCAATCCTCTTGTTACAATAGTGATCTTAGAACTAGGATGCATTGTTCGGTTTTCTGGACAAGGGTATGTGCTATAATCTTCACTGCTCAGCACGATGCCTCAGAGTCTAGGACTCTGAAGTCCCCTGCATCACAGAATGGTCTTTACCTTCCTCGTCAGACTCCCGAACAATGACTACTTTACAATGCGTTTCTTTCTGCAATTCTTAATGCTGTTGGTGTCGTTAACAGTACTTGATAAGGCCCTTCCCACTTGGGAGAGTGCCAGTGTTTTCTTGTTCCACTTTTACTCAACACTCAGTCTCCTGGTGTCAGTCTCATGTCTTCTATCAAAGTGTAATCGTCATCAGTTTCCTACACATTTTCGGACTGTGTCAACCTATAAGGTTTAACAAACAACGTTTCATATGGACTCAAACCATTTGTGCTGTTATGTTTATGTGTAATTTAACAAGATCTAAACATTGTGTCCTTGGATACTTTGTTTCTTCCATGCATTTTTTGTTCTACCAGTCCTCCACTTTGGGGATGGTACGTGCTATGGTTCTTTAAGTCCATGTGGAACATTGTTGCTGTTTTCTTTCCTTTTTTCTTTTCTTTTAAAATTTGATTTACAAAGTGACTGCTATAGTCTAATTCTGTTTCATTGAAAATATATTCCATGCAGATTAGATGAATACCATGTTAAACTGTGATCAGTACCTGTCAACCACTAGTAAAGTTAGTATAAGGTCAGGACACAGCATCCTGTGCTGCATCTTGTGTTATCTTTTCAGAGATCATTGTGGGAGAACCAAAAAGTTAGGATGGTCTCAGGCATTTATGGTCATTCACTCATTGGAAACTAAACTTAGGAGGTAATAAAGATAATGGGGTGAAGGAGCAAGTATCTGGTCCAGGAACAGGATCCTGGTCCATCTCATACACATAATCCCTACTCCATCCCATCTGAAGCCAATCTACAACAGCTCTGGGATGCAAGAATCAGGGCTGACTTTCATTCACTTTTATTTAGCTCAATAAAGTCCATGTGTATTACTTGAAATTAATATTGTGGTTTTGGAAATTGGCCACACCTCGGTCACAAGTTGTCCTGGATGTTGTGTTTTGCACACGTTAAAAACGCTCAACAAAATTTTTTTGAATATGATTTTTTAAATATGAATTAAAGTGGGTGTTAATAGTGTGACACATCCCTCCTGTTGAGACATGTGTAACACCATGGCTCAAAATATCAGCCCACTTCCTCAGAATAAGAGGATGGTAACGGCTCTGCTTTCAACACTGTAACTTGTGTAACGACTGCATAACCTGTTATTGTTTTTCCAAAATCATTTTTCTTCGAGGAACCATCTACAAAAAGCTCATCTTTATGTTAGTGCCCGATCTAATAAGTCTGGTCTACACTTTGCAGTTTGTGTTGTTAGTTCATAACAATCATTGTGTTTCGCTTTCCTAAGGGAGTGGTAGAAGGGTAGCTGGGTTGAGCGTGGTGCATCGCTCAAGTGTTAAGTGTGGTTGGGACAAAAGTGTCGCCATACATGACAGATGTCTAGCAGGAGACAAAAATGTCATGTTAGTCTGTAATAGCAGGGTGGAAACCACATGAGGTACTTTCAGTACTAGTGAATGGAACAATACAATGGTTGCACTTGTTTCCACGGCCATAGATGCTGCTATTACAGCCTGCACACAATGTAAGATGGCGCATGCTACTGCATCTAGCTCAGAAGAGTAGTGCGCTATTGGTCGTTTCTTTGCACCATACTCTTGTAGTAAGACTGAGTACATGACCTCAGTCTCACATCACACCTTTATAATCTACTGTTTGTTTAAATGTTGTGCTGTAATCATGCAGTGCTAGAATCGTACCTCCTACCAGTACTCTTCTTTTTTTTCACAGAATGCTTTTTCTGCCTCCTCATTCCGCTGTAAGAGTGACATCATTTTTATACATTAAGTTTGTTAATGGTGACACTATTTGTTCATAGTTTGGAATCCAACATCTACATCTAATTAGTGAGTCCTAAGAAGGACATCATTTGCTTTTTTGTTTGTGGTTTAGGTGCATTTAAAATTGCTTGTTTCCTCTCCGCTAGAATAGTTCATCCTTGCCCTGTCAACTGATGGCCTAAATACTTCTCTGATTGCCTACAAAATTGTAGCTTGTCTTTACTCACTTTATGGCCTTTTTTCGCTAAATGGTGCAAAAGGCTATTGTGTCTTCCTCACATGACTTCCTATCTGGTGACGCTAGTAGGATGTCATCTACATATAGTAATATCTGGCTTTCATTTGGGGGTTCAACATATACATAATGGCTATCATTGCTTGTGAATAAATTATCGGGCTTTCACAATATCCTTGCGGTAGGCGTGTGTATGCATATTTTTTTCCGCAAACGTAAATGCAAACCAGAACTGACTTTCTTTCTCTATTGGAATGGAGAAGAATGCATTACTGATGTCTACTATGGTGAACTATGTGACATTTGTTCGTAAAGAATTTAACAATGTGTGTGGGTCAGGCACACAAGGTGCTCTTGCCACCACAGCTTGATTTACAGCTTGTCCTGTATCATTCTCCATCCCACAGAGGGTGGCACTTTTTTCCCACTGGAAAATTAAGGATGTTCCATTTTGAGTTGTTACATTCTACTAAGGCTTTAGCTTTTAACAATTCTGCTATGACTGGTTTTATTCCTTCATATGCATCTGGTTTTATTGGGTATTGCCTAACACATGGTCTGTAATCATTTTTAACTTTAATTTGTACAGGTTGTGCTCTTTTAATTAGTCCTACGTCTGATGGACCTAGAGACCACAACGTTATTGGTAGGGAGTTGACCACTATTGTCAAATTTTCCTCCTTCTGTCCTGAGCCATGTATTGCCTGCAGATCTGAAATGTAGAAACTTATATCTGCAAGTTGTTCTACATGCTCCCGAGTCACAAAGAAATCTGATTGGATTACCATTCACTTCCAATGTGACCTCCGGTCGGGGAGGTCACATTGGATTGTCACAATCACGGGAGAAGTGACTTTCTTCACCACAATTCCAACATCCAGTAGTGTTGGGATAGCTTCGTACATTCTGTCTACCTGTTCCTCTACCTCTTTCTCTACCTTTTCCTCTGAATCGTCCTTGACTTTGGAAGAGGATTTCTCCGTTATCTGTAACAAAGGTGTCTATTTTTTGCATCTTATTTTTGTTATTTAACACCTTTTCTGCATGCTGCGCGTACGTGATATAGTATGCCATAGTTGCTGTGGGCATTCCGATGAAATGTTTAGCAACCCACCCTTTTATGCCAGGATTTGAATTAGCATGTATCGCGTCTACATTAGGGTTTGGTACCTCTATCATATGAAACGCATCGGTTTCCAGTGAAACCCTAGGTGGTGATTTAGGAGAAAATACTTCTCCCATCTGTTTCGACCACTCAACAGAAAGAGGTTTAGCTCTTGTTTGTGGTGGGTATGGCACTGATGGTCTGACATCGTGGTTGTCATAATGTGGGGGTTCAGGGAACTGTGGATACAATCGTGATTGTCCACCTACAACACCATCATTTTGACTACTATTGCTCACTCCTTTAGTTGGCATAACCCTACTTTTGTTATCTTCCTTTCATGTGTCTGAGTCTTTCTCCTCACTTACTTTTCCTTCATCTTTCTGATACTTCCCTTCCCTTGTATAACTCTTCCTTTTTACAACCTTCACTTGCTGCTCTATCTCTCGCCTTCCTTTCTTCCATCTTCGCCTCGCCTTTTTGCCTTTTCTCTGCCAACTCCTTCCAATATGACAGGTCATCATACCCTTCCTTTTGCATTTTATTGGTTTGATTCTTGTTCTTTTTCGCAATATCCTGTTGCAATTTAATTAATTCAGGGATCGATAATTGTCCGTCAAAACCATACTTGTTAATCCATATTTCTAGATGTTTTATTTTGGTTGGTTGGCGGTGAAACACGTAACACCAATCCTTACACTTTAGTACTTCTTTTTTAAATTGTGGTTTCCCATCTTGGGAATAATCTGGTCCCTGTTGTGATGAGCTTCCTAGGGAAAACTAACAACAGGGTTGTTTGTCAGTGAGAGAGTAATGAACTTTTCTTTGAGGTAATTCTCAAGCTTCACAAGACAACTCTGTCTTACTGCAAAAGACTGCCAAGTCCGCCTTATCACAAAAGACTGCCAGCTCGTCTTCCTACAGAAGACTGTCGAGTCCGTATCTTTTGCTTGCCAGCGACTAGTATACACAAGGCTTTTAGCACCGGGTGACAAACCTTATTGACTCGCGGGCCGCACTCAGTTCTAGGGGTCAAGAACCCTTCTGGCCTCCCTGCATTGGTTGCCTGTTTGCTTTAGGATTCATTCTGAGATTTTATTGTTTGCTTTTAAGGCGTTGATTGGGCTGGCCCCCAAATACACCTCAGACCTCATCCAAATTTACTCTCCAGCACGGTCACTGAGGTCCGAGGGCCAGCTCCAACTTGTGGTGCCCAAGACGAGACTCAAGACCAGGGGAGACCAAGTCTTCTCCAAGCTATGGAACTCTCTCCCCTCCCAAGTAAACATTGAAAGCTTTAAGTCTCGTCTTAAAACCGACTTTTATTCTCTGGACTGTGTAGCACTTTGGATAAAATGTGCTATATCAATAAAGTGGATTGGATTAATGGGCTGCATGCGGCCCCCAGGTCTCAGTTTTTCCACCCCTGCTTGAACACAAAGGGACGGCGCCCTTTACTCACACTCTGATCAAAAGTGTCTTACTGTTTGTTGTCTTCTCTTCCGTCGGTATCCTGTCAACCTTCAGCTTCCAGTTGTTGAGCTGAGAAGACAGCCCATCAAAGGGTTTTGTCTGCCGTGGCCACGGTCTTTCTGTCTTGTCCGCTCCACAACTGGACTCCTCAGGTGTCTTGGGATCCGGCTCGAAGGACCAAGTAAATGTCAGGTTCAAACTCCTGTGACACTTGTAAAAACACTTAAATATAGAAATACAGAAAAGACAGACAACAATAGTCAAAGTTTCTCGCAGCGAGGAGAGTGAAACCACATACTCAGTGACATGCCGCTCCACTCTGAATATGCAGTTCACACTCCTCTCCTTTTATTCTCTTTCGGGGGTCCCTACTACATGGTCGTGCAACTCTAAGGGGAGGGGGAGAAGGCAGTTGCACGAGCTGTTTGTCTATGTGTGTGTGTGAGAGCAACTACTTTTAATGTTTTATGAGTTCTTTATCTTGACACATTCTTGCAGGATTAACATGAGCATCTGCAGAGTCGCTGTTGGTGCATCCAGGCACCTCCAGGACCTGGGGGTCGCTGGGGGTTTCTGATCAGGGTCACAGGAACATTCCTTCTTCAGCACATTCAAACACTCTCTCTATTATCTAAGCAAATGGATATAAGGGTGATAACAAACTATACAAAATAATAATTGTATCTAATTGTATAATAATTGTATCTCATTTTATTCTAACACATTGTCTTGCAAATATTCCGGAAATTGCATGTGATGTGACTGACACGTTTGAAGAAGTTGTGTTTTGCTTCAAAGTGCATTGACCAAAAGTGTATCAAGGGTCCCAGTTTTCGGATTGCTCGTGGATAGTGGACCATTAAGTGGTGCTTTGGGCGCAAATGTAAATGAGGTGTCACGCCCTGTGCGGGTTTGTGCGTGACAGTTTGTTTGGTTTCTGTATTGGACTTCCTTTTTTGCCTCGTTTGCCTTTGTTGCCATGGATACCCACACCTGTCCCTAATTTATCCTTGTATTTAGTTCAGGTGTGTGCATCTCCCCTTTGTGGGATCATTGTTTGTTGTCCGTCAGCAAGTTGTGTTGCCTTATCTTCTGCTGCTAGTATTGCCAGAATAAATATCATTTTACCTGCATTTGGTCCTGCTCTCTGCATCCTGGGGTTGCGCCGCAACATAGACATGCCGCGCCGTGACAGAATGATCCAACCATATGACGACGACCTCGCGGAGAGCGATTTTTGGACCTGGCAGCTCATCAAGGCCATGGAGGACGAGGAGACGGCGATGCCGCCATGGGAGATGGAGGACTTGGTGCGCGGTCCGGACGACACGTTCGTTTCCACGGCGTGGCTGCATCCCGGACCCACCGACGGCACTCCAAACCCTCCGCGACGCCGACGCAAGCCACAGAGCAAAGCCAAGCTCGTCCTCCCCTCCACGCCAAGCGAAGGTGCACCCGCCCTCATGCCCTGCCGGCGTCGACGAACCCGACGACGACTTCGCAGAGTTCGACGAATGGACCCGGCAGTTTTTCAAGGCGATGGAGCAGGAGTGTGCAAGGTACACCCCGGAGGAACTGGAGACCATGGTGTGGGGGCCAGACGGCACCCTAGTGCCCATGGCGTCGGTGTTCCCGGTACCCGCTGCACACCCTCCGACGCGGCGGCGTCGCCGGTGCACGGCACGTCGCCAAGAGGTGTGGCCGCCCTCTTCCGCCTCGCAGTGTCACGCCACAGCACAGCTCAGTCCTCTCGCTGCTGCCGAGTTGCAGCCCGTCGTGCATTCCCCGACGGCTCCCGTGCCAAGTGGCGAGGCGTCTCAGTTTCTTCCAGTGCCCAAGCCACGCAGCCCCAGGGGTTTCCAAGACCCGGCTCCCGTGCCAAGCTGCGTGGCGTCACAGATTCCTCCAGTTCCCAAGCCACGCAGCCCCAGGGGTTTCCAAGACCCGGCTCCCGTGCCAAGCTGCGTGGCCTCACAGATTCCTCCAGTGCCCAAGCCACGCAGCCCCAGGGGTTTCCAAGACGCGGCTACCGTGCCAAGCTGCGTGGCGTCACAGATTCCTCCAGTTCCCAAGCCACGCAGCCCCAGGGGTTTCCAAGACCCGGCTCCGTGCCAAGCTGCGTGGCCTCACAGATTCCTCCAGTCCCCAAGTCACGCAGCTTCTAGGTTCCTCAAACCCCGGCTCTCGCACCAAGCTGCGTGACTCCACAGATTCCTCCAGTCCCCAAGCCACGCAGCTTCAAGGTTCCTCAAACCCCGGCTCTCGCACAAAGCTGCGTGACTCCACAGATTCCTCCAGTCCCTAAGCCAAGCAGCCCCAGGTGTTTCCAAGACCCGGCTCCCGTGCCAAGCTGCGTGGCATCCTTGGCACTTTCTAAACTTGAGGCTCTAGGTGCTAGCATGGTAGCCGTTAGCATGTTAGCATTTAAGCTAATTTACTCGTGTCTAAAAGCAAATACACACATGGCATGATGGGAGGTTATAGGACAACCTTGGCACTTTCTAAACTTGAGGCTCTCTTGCTAGGTGCTAGCATGATAACTGTTAGCATGTTAACATTTAAGATAATTTACTCACATTTAAAGGCAAATACACACAAGGCATGATATAGGGAGGTTATAGGACAACCTTTGTAGTTTCTAAACTTGAGGCCATCTTGCTAGGTGCTAGCAGGGTAGCCGTTAGCATGTTAGCATTTAAGCTAATTTACTCATGTCTAAACGATATTACACACATGGCATGATTTCGGGAGGTTACAGGACCACCCAGGCACTTTTTTAACGTAAGGCTCTCTTGCTAAGTGCTAGCATGATGACTGTTAGCATGTTAGCATTTAAGCTAATTTACTCATGCCTAAAGGCTACTAAGCACATGCCATGATGTGGGGAGATTATAGGACAACCTTGGTACTTTCTAAACTTGAGGCCCTCTTGCTAGGTGCTAGCATGATGACTGTTAGCATGTTAGCATTTTACCTAATTTACTCATGTCTAAAGGTAAATACACACATGGCATGATGTGGGGACACTGTAGGACTGCCCCAAACTTTTCAGGACCTGAGGCTGTTTTGCTACGTGTTAGCACTGTAGCCGTTATCATGTTAGCATTTTAGCTAATTTACTCAAGTTTAAAGGCAAACACACACTTGGCATGATGTAGGGAGGTTATAGGACAACCTTGGCAGTTTCTAAACTTGAGGCTGTCTTGCTAGGTGCTAGCATGATAACTGTTAGCATGTTAGCATTTAAGCTAATTTACTCATGTCTAAAGGCAAATACATGCATGATATAGGGAGGTTATAGGACAACCTTGGCATTTTCTAAACTTGGGACTCTCTTGCTAAGTGCTAGCATGATAACTGTTAGCATGTTAGCATTCAAGCTAATTTGCTCATGTTTAAAGGCAAATACATGCATGATATAGGGAGGTTATAGGACAACCTTGGCACTTTTTCAACTTGAAATCCTCTTGCTAGGTGCTAGCATGGTAGCCGTTAGCATGTTAGCATTTAAGCTAATTTACTCATGTCTAAAGGCAAATACACACATGGCATGATGTCGGGAGGTTATAGGACAACCTTGGCACTTTCTAAACTTGAGGCTCTCTTGCTAGGTGCGAGCATGATGACTGTTAGCATGTTAGCATTTAAGCTAATTTACTCATGTTTAAAGGCAAATACACATATGGCATGTTGTAGGGAGGTAATAGGACAACCTTGGCAGTTTCTAAACTTGAGGCCCTCTTGCTAGGTGCTAGCATGGTAGCCGTTAGCATGTTAGCATTTAAATTAATTTACTCATGTCTACAGGCAAATAGACACATGGCATGATGTAGGGAGGGTATAGGACAACCTTGGCACTTTCTAAACCTGAGGCTCTCTTGCTTGGTGCTAGCATGGTAGCCGTTAGCATGTTCGCATTTAAGCTAATTTACTCATGTCTAAAGGCAAATACACACATGGCATGATGGGAGGTTATAGGACAACCTTGGCACTTTCTAAACTTGAGGCTCTCTTGCTAGGTGCTAGCATGATAACTGTTAGCATGTTAGCATTTAAGCTAATTTACTCACGTTTAAAGGCGAATACACACATGGCATGATATAGGGAGGTTATAGGACAACCTTGGCACTTTCTAAACTTGAGGGCCTCTTGCTAGGTGCTAGCATGGTAGCCGTTAGCATGTTAGCATTTAAGCTAATTTACTCATGTCTAAAGGCAAATACACACATGGCATGATGTAGGGAGGTTATAGGACAACCTTGGCACTTTCTAAACTTGAGGGCCTCTTGCTAGGTGCTAGCATGATGACTGTTAGCATTTAAGCTAATTTACTCACGTTTAAAGGCAAATACACACATGGCATGATGTAGGGAGGTTATAGGACAACCTTGGCAGTTTCTGAACTTGGGGTTGTCTTGCTAGGTGCTATCATGTTAGCATGTTAGCATGTTAGCATTTAAGCTAATTTACTCATGTCTAAAGGCAAATACACACATGGCATGATGTCGGGAGGTTATAGGACAACCTTGGCACTTTCTAAACTTGAGGCTCTCTTGCTAGGTGCTAGCATGATAACTGTTAGCATGTTAGCATTTAAGCTAATTTACTCATGTCTAAAGGCAAATACACACGTGGCATGATGTAGGGAGGTTATAGGACAACCTTGGCACTTTCTAAACTTGAGGGCCTCTTGCTAGGTGCTAGCATGATGACTGTTAGCATTTAAGCTAATTTACTCCTGTTTAAAGGCAAATACACACATGGCATGATGTAGGGAGGTTATAGGACAACCTTGGCAGTTTCTGAACTTGAGGCTGTCTTGCTAGGTGCTATCATGTTAGCATGTTAGCATTTAAGCTAATTTACTCATGTCTAAAGGCAAATACACACATGGCATGATGTAGGGAGGTTATAGGACAACCTTGGCACTTTCTAAACTTGAGGCCCTCTTGCTAGGTGCTAGCATGATGACTGTTAGCATGTTAGCACTTAAGCTAATTTACTCGTGTTTAAAGGCAAATACACACATGGCATGACGCAGGGAGGTTATAGGACAACCTTGGCAGTTTCTAAACTTGAGGCTCTCTTGCTAAGTGCTAGCATGATGACTGTTAGCATGTTAGCATTTAAGCTAATTTACTCATGTCTACAGGCAAATATACACATGGCATGAGGCAGGGAGGTTATAGGACAACCTTGGCAGTTTCTAAACTTGAGGCCCTCTTGCTAGGTGCTAGCATGATAACTGTTTGCATGTTAGCATTTAAGCTAATTTACTCATGTTTAAAGGCAAATACACACATGGCATGATATAGGGAGGTTATAGGACAACCTTGGCACTTTTTCAACTTGAAACCCTCTTGCTAGGTGCTAGCATGGTAGCCGTTAGCATGTTAGCATTTAAGCTAATTTACTCATGTCTAAAGGCAAATACACACATGGCATGATGTCGGGAGGTTATAGGACAACCTTGGCACTTTATAAACTTGAGGCTCTCTTGCTAGGTGCTAGCATGGTAGCCGTTAGCATGTTAGCATTTAAGCTAATTTACTCATGTCTAAAGGCAAATACACACATGGCATGATATAGGGAGGTTATAGGACAACCTTGGCACTTTCTAAACTTGAGGCTCTCTTGCTAGGTGCTAGCATGATAACTGTTAGCATGTTAGCATTTAAGCTAATTTACTCATGTTTAAAGGCGAATACACACATGGCATGATATAGGGAGGTTATAGGACAACCTTGGCACTTTCTAAACTTGAGGGCCTCTTGCTAGGTGCTAGCATAGTAGCCGTTAGCATGTTAGCATTTAAGCTAATTTACTCGTGTCTAAAGGCAAATACACACATGGCATGATGTCGGGAGGTTATAGGACAACCTTGGCACTTTCTAAACTTGAGGCTCTCTTGCTAGGTGCTAGCATGATAACTGTTAGCATGTTAGCATTTAAGCTAATTTACTCATGTCTAAAGGCAAATACACACATGGCATGATGTAGGGAGGTTATAGGACAACCTTGGCACTTTCTAAATTTGAGGCCCTCTTGCTAGGTGCTAGCATGATGACTGTTAGCATGTTAGCATTTAAGCTAATTTACTCGTGTTTAAAGGCAAATACACACATGGCATGATGCAGGGAGGTTATAGGACAACCTTGGCAGTTTCTAAACTTGAGGCCCTCTTGCTAGGTGCTAGCATGATAACTGTTAGCATGTTAGCATTTAAGCTAATTTACTCATGTTTAAAGGCAAATACACGCATTTAAGCTAATTTACTCATGTCTACAGGCAAATAGACACATGGCATGATGTAGGGAGGTTATAGGACAACCTTGGCACTTTCTAAACCTGAGGCTCTCTTGCTTGGTGCTAGCATGGTAGCCGTTAGCATGTTCGCATTTAAGCTAATTTACTCATGTCTAAAGGCAAATATACACATGGCATGAGGCAGGGAGGTTATAGGACAACCTTGGCAGTTTCTAAACTTGAGGCCCTCTTGCTAGGTGCTAGCATGATGACTGTTAGCATGTTAGCATTTAAGCTAATTTACTCACGTTTAAAGGCATATACACATATGGCATGATGTAGGGAGGTAATAGGACAACCTTGGCAGTTTCTAAACTTGAGGCCCTCTTGCTTGGTGCTAGCATGGTAGCCGTTAGCATGTTAGCATTTAAGCTAATTTACTCATGTCTAATGGATAATACACACATGGCATGATGTAGGGAGGTTATAGGACAACCTTGGCACTTTCTAAACTTGAGGCTCTCTTGCTAGGTGCGAGAATGACGACTGTTAGCATGTTAGCATTTAAGCTAATTTACTCATGTCTACAGGCAAATAGACACATGGCATGATGTAGGGAGGTTATAGGACAACCTTGGCACTTTCTAAACCTGAGGCTCTCTTGCTTGGTGCTAGCATGGTAGCCGTTAGCATGTTCGCATTTAAGCTAATTTACTCATGTCTAAAGGCAAATATACACATGGCATGAGGCAGGGAGGTTATAGGACAACCTTGGCAGTTTCTAAACTTGAGGCCCTCTTGCTAGGTGCTAGCATGATGACTGTTAGCATGTTGGCATTTAAGCTAATTTACTCATGTTTAAAGGCAAATACACCCATGGCATGATGCAGGGAGGTTATAGGACAACCTTGGCAGTTTCTAAACTGTTGGCCCTCTTGCTAGGTGCTAGCATCATAGCCATTAGCATGTTAGCATTTAAGCTAATTTACTCATGTCTAAAGGATAATAAACACATGGCATGGTGTAGGGAGGTTATAGGACAACCTTGGCACTTTCTAACCTCGAGGCTCTCTTGCTAGGTGCTAGCATGATAACTGTTAGCATGTTAGCATTTAAGCTAATTTACTCATGTCTAAAGGCAAATACACACATGGCATGATGTAGGGAGGTTATAGGACAACCTTGGCACTTTCTAAATTTGAGGCCCTCTTGCTAGGTGCTAGCATGATGACTGTTAGCATGTTAGCATTTAAGCTAATTTACTCGTGTTTAAAGGCAAATACACACATGGCATGATGCAGGGAGGTTATAGGACAACCTTGGCAGTTTCTAAACTTGAGGCCCTCTTGCTAGGTGCTAGCATGGTAGCCGTTAGCATGTTAGCATTTAAGCTAATTTACTCATGTCTAAAGGCAAATACACAGATGGCATGATATAGGGAGGTTATAGGACAACCTTGGCACTTTCTAAACTTGAGGCTCTCTTGCTAGGTGCTAGCATGATAACTGTTAGCATGTTAGCATTTAAGCTAATTTACTCATGTTTAAAGGCGAATACACACATGGCATGATATAGGGAGGTTATAGGAAAACCTTGGCACTTTCTAAACTTGAGGCTCTCTTGCTAGGTGCTAGCATGATGACTGTTAGCATGTTAGCATTTAAGCTAATTTACTCATGTCTAAAGGCAAATACACACATGGCATGATGTCGGGAGGTTATAGGACAACCTTGGCACTTTCTAAACTTGAGGCTCTCTTGCTAGGTGCTAGCATGATAACTGTTAGCATGTTAGCATTTAAGCTAATTTACTCATGTCTAAAGGCAAATACACACATGGCATGATGTAGGGAGGTTATAGGACAACCTTGGCACTTTCTAAATTTGAGGCCCTCTTGCTAGGTGCTAGCATGATGACTGTTAGCATGTTAGCATTTAAGCTAATATACTCGTGTTTAAAGGCAAATACACACATGGCATGATGCAGGGAGGTTATAGGACAACCTTGGCAGTTTCTAAACTTGAGGCCCTCTTGCTTGGTGCTAGCATGGTAGCCGTTAGCATGTTAGCATTTAAGCTAATTTACTCATGTCTAATGGATAATACACACATGGCATGATGTAGGGAGGTTATAGGACAACCTTGGCACTTTCTAAACTTGAGGCTCTCTTGCTAGGTGCGAGCATGACTACTGTTAGCATGTTAGCATTTAAGCTAATTTACTCATGTCTACAGGCAAATAGACACATGGCATGATGTAGGGAGGTTATAGGACAACCTTGGCACTTTCTAAACCTGAGGCTCTCTTGCTTGGTGCTAGCATGGTAGCCGTTAGCATGTTCGCATTTAAGCTAATTTACTCATGTCTAAAGGCAAATATACACATGGCATGAGGCAGGGAGGTTATAGGACAACCTTGGCAGTTTCTAAACTTGAGGCCCTCTTGCTAGGTGCTAGCATGATGACTGTTAGCATCTTAGCATTTAAGCTAATTTACTCATGTTTAAAGGCAAATACACCCATGGCATGATGCAGGGAGGTTATAGGACAACCTTGGCAGTTTCTAAACTGTTGGCCCTCTTGCTAGGTGCTAGCATCATAGCCGTTAGCATGTTAGCATTTAAGCTAATTTACTCATGTCTAAAGGATAATACACACATGGCATGGTGTAGGGAGGTTATAGGACAACCTTGGCACTTTCTAACCTCGAGGCTCTCTTGCTAGGTGCTAGCATGATGACTGTTAGCATGTTAGCATTTAAGCTAATTTACTCATGTTTAAAGGCAAATACACACATGGCATGATGCAGGGAGGTTATAGGACAACCTTGGCAGTTTCTAAACTTGTGGCCCTCTTGCTAGGTGTTAGCATGGTAGCCGTTAGCATGTTAGCATTTAAGCTAATTTACTCATGTCTAAAGGATAATACACACATGGCATGGTGTAGGGAAGTTATAGGACAACCTTGGCACTTTCTAACCTCGAGGCTCTCTTGCTAGATGCTAGCATGACTGTTAGCATGTTATCATTTAGGCTTATTTACACATGTTTAAAGGCAAATACACACATGGCACGGTGCAGGGAGGAGGTTATAGGACAACCTTGGCAGTTTCCAAACTTGAGGCCCCATTGCTAGGTCCTAGCATGGTAGCCGTTAGCTTGTTAGCATTTGGGCTAATTTACTCATGTCTAAAGGCAAATACACACATGGTATAATGTAGGGAGGTTATAGGCCAACCTTGGCACTTTCTAAACTTGAGGCTCTCATACTAGGTGCTAGCATGATGACTGTTAGCATGTTAGCATTTAAACTAATTTACACATGTTTAAAGGCAAATACACACATGGCACGGTGCAGGGAGAAGGTTATAGGACAACCTTGGCAGTTTCCACACTTGAGGCCCCATTGCTAGGTCCTAGCACGGTAGCCGTTAGCATGTTAGAATTTGGGCTAATTTACTCATGTCTAAAGGCAAATACACACATGGCATTATTCAGGGAGGTTATAGGACAACCCTGGCACTTTCTAAACTAAGGTTCTCTTGCTAGGTGCTAGCATGGTGACTGTTGGCATGTTAGCATTTTAGCTAATTTGCTCATGTTTAAAGGCAAATACACACATGCATGATGCAGGGACGTTATAGGACAACCTTGGCAGTTTCTAAACTTGAGGCTGTCTTGCTAGGTGCTAGCATGTTAGCCGTTAGCATGTTAGCATTTAAGCTAATTTACTCATGTCTAATGGCAAATACACACATGGCATGATGTAGGGAGTTTATAGGACAACCTTGGCACTTTCTAAACTTGAGGCTCTCTTGCTAGGTGCTAGCATGACGACTGTTATCATGTTAGCATTTAAGCTAATTTACTCATGTCTACAGGCAAATAGACACATGGCATGATGTAGGGAGGTTATAGGACAACCTTGGCACTTTCTAAACCTGAGGCTCTCTTGCTTGGTGCTAGCATGGTAGCCGTTAGCATGTTCGCATTTAAGCTAATTTACTCATGTCTAAAGGCAAATATACACATGGCATGAGGCAGGGAGGTTATAGGACAACCTTGGCAGTTTCTAAACTTGAGGCCCTCTTGCTAGGTGCTAGCATGATGACTGTTAGCATGTTAGCATTTAAGCTAATTTACTCATGTTTAAAGGCAAATACACCATGGCATGATGCAGGGAGGTTATAGGACAACCTTGGCAGTTTCTAAACTTGTGGCCCTCTTGCTAGGTATTAGCATGGTAGCCGTTAGCATGTTAGCATTTAAGCTAATTTACTCATGTCTAAAGGATAATACACACATGGCATGGTGTAGGGAAGTTATAGGACAACCTTGGCACTTTCTAACCTCGAGGCTCTCTTGCTAGATGCTAGCATGACTGTTAGCATGTTATCATTTAGGCTTATTTACACATGTTTAAAGGCAAATACACACATGGCACGGTGCAGGGAGGAGGTTATAGGACAACCTTGGCAGTTTCCAAACTTGAGGCCCCATTGCTAGGTCCTAGCATGGTAGCCGTTAGCTTGTTAGCATTTGGGCTAATTTACTCATGTCTAAAGGCAAATACACACATGGTATAATGTAGGGAGGTTATAGGCCAACCTTGGCACTTTCTAAACTTGAGGCTCTCATACTAGGTGCTAGCATGATGACTGTTAGCATGTTAGCATTTAAACTAATTTACTCATGTCTAAAGGCAAATACACACATGGCATTATTCAGGGAGGTTATAGGACAACCCTGGCACTTTCTAAACTAAGGTTTTCTTGCTAGGTGCTAGCATGGTGACTGTTGGCATGTTAGCATTTTAGCTAATTTACTCATGTCTAAAGGCAAATAGACACATGGCAATGTAGGGACACTATGGGACTTCCTGACTGCTTTAAGACTTTAGGGACTTGATGCTATATTGCTAGGTGCTATTATGGTAGCTATTAGCATGTTAGCATTTTGCTAATTTACTCATGTCTAAAGGCAAATACACACATGGCATTATGTAGGGACACTATGGGGCTGCCTGACTACTTCATGGACTTTCCGGCTAGATGCTACAATGCTAACTCCTTACATTATCTTCGATATCTCATGTATCTGGTACATTTTAAAAGTTGTCTCTTTAAAAGTAAGCACAGTGACTGCAGTCACTTCATATGACTGGAGTATCTAATATCCCCAGTAGCAACACCTATCATATCAACACCTGTCATTACTGCATGGATAATTGTAAAACCACACATGACATCATGTACAGACATTACAGAAGTGACTTGGCAATTTCACGACTTTATGCTATCTTTTTCGGTGCTTGCATGCTGATTCATGTTTAAATCTAAATAAACCCATGGCATATACTGGTATAATAGTGGATACTATTGAACTGCCCTGGCACATTGAGTAGTTCATGCTCTCTTGCTAGGTGCTACTATGCTAACTGTTAGTCCATTCATCCATTTTCTATGCCGCTTATCCTCACTCGGGCGGGGGTATGCTGGAGCCTATCCCAGCTGTGTCTCGGGCAAGCGGTGGGGTCCACCCTGGAGTGGCCTATGAAGCTAACACGCATGTTGTGGGGAATGTGGGATGACACCGGAATACCCGGAGAAAATGCATGTGAGGAGGAAAGATGAAGAGGACCGACAGGCCAAATATAAACCTGTGGAGCGAGCATCAATTCATGTACACCACCATATTAAATGTATTCATTCATTCATTTTCTACCGCTTATCCTCACGAGGATCGTGGGCGTGCGGGAGCCTATCCCAACTGACTTTTGCACGAGAGGCAGTCCACCCTGGACTAGTGGCCAGCCAATCACAGGGCACATATAGACAAACAACCATTCACACTCACATTCATACCTATGGACAATTTGGAGTGGCCAATTAACCTAGCATGTTTTTGGAATGTAGGAGGAAGCTGGTGGAGAAAACCCACACATGCACGCATGCACAGAGATGGCCAAGGATGGAATTGAACTTGGGTCTCCATGCTGTGAGGCCTGTGCGCTACCCACTCTCTGCCGTGCAGCCTCATATTCAACGTATTAGTAATGTATTTTCTTGACTTACAATTGAAATTGTATTAACAGGGATGTAAATACAACAGTTGTGGGAGTGGGAGTTGTACTTGAAGGATTTGTGCACTGAAAATAAAATATTTTAAAATATAAATATTTTAAAATTATATATTATATAATAATAATATATTATATATATGCTTATATATTAAAATAATACAATAATATTAAAATAATATTTTTAAATAAAATATACTTTTTTTATTTCTCTATTTGTTTTGGATTTAATTGTGTTGGACTATTATTGTTATTATAAGTACAATATCTGATAACATATACCACATCACTGATAGTACTTGTAGTTTAAATAGTGAAAATCAATGTAATGAAATGACGGTGGGGTGGGGGAGGGGCCACAGCGTGGGTTGTCTAATGCATCATTGAAGCAGAACTGCCTCTGTTGTATTTATTGTATTTGTAGTTGTTTTTATTGAACAAAAATTCAATCTCGTTTTTAAAAATTAAACTAACAAACTTTTTACAGATTGCATATTATTTTTCATTCATTTATAACAGAACGTTTCGTTGAGGATGAGTAAAAGCTCTTTTAGCTGTTGTTCAATAGCTGTTGTCTGCATGTTTTAAGCTAGCTTGGTCCATGGTCCTATGTGTACATGATTAATGTGATGATTGATGCTTTTTGCCAGCAATAATGCTCTCTTTGCCTTTCAACGTTACAATTATACAACATATTTAAAAGATGTTTTTTTCTAGCATGTTTTAATAGTGTGGATTGCTTATGGATGCAAAATAAGCTATGTGCATATTTAAGCTAGCTTGGTCCATGCGGTCCTATGTGTGCATCATTACTGTGATGGATTAATGCTTTTTGCCAGCAATAATACTCTCTTTGCCTTTAAACGTTACAATAATACAACATATTTAAAAGATGTGTTTTCTAGAACGTTTTCATAGTGTGGATTGCTTATGGATGCAAAATAAGCTATGTGCATGTTAAGCTAGCTTGGTCCATGCGGTCCTATGTGTGCATGATTACTGTGATGGATTGATGCTTTTTGCCAGCAATAATACTCTCTTTGCCTTTAAACGTTAAAATAATACAACATATTTAAAAGATGTGTTTTCTAGAACGTTTTCATAGTGTGGTTTGCTTATGGATGCAAAATAAGCTATGTGCATATTTAAGCTAGCTTGGTCCATGCGGTCCTATGTGTGCATGATTAATGTGATGGATTGATGCTTTTTGCCAGCAATAATACTCTTTGCCTTTCAACGTTAAAATAATACAACATATTTAAAATATGTTTTTTTTCTAGCATGTTTTAATAGTGTGGATTGCTTATGGATGCAAAATAAGCTATGTGCATGTTTAAGCTAGCTTGGTTCATGTGGTCCTATGTGTGCATGATTAATATGATTGATGCTTTTTGCCAGCAATAATGCTCTCTTTGCCTTTAAACGTTAAAATAATACAACATATTTAAAATATGTTTTTTTCTAGCATGTTTTAATAGTGTGGATTGCTTATGGATGCAAAATAAGTTATGTGCATGTGCTCGGTGATACCATGTGCTCACACTGTAGTAAAGCTTGATGCCATTAGCTGCTGCTAATACTCTTGTTGCCTTTTAAAGATAAAAATGAGAAAAACGTATACTAAAGAGAGGGGTTCTTTGCATGTTTATGTCGTGTGGGTTGCTTATGGAGCATGCTAGCTGCAGGTGCTGTGGTCCCATGTGCTCAGACTGATGCGCTCTTCGAAGTAGAAGTGACGTTTTGAGAACTATTTGCAATTGTATCGCAACACATTGATGGTATATTGATAAGATATGCAATTATTCATCCCTCAGTGGGGAAATTAGCTAATTTGAAATTTGATATTGTACTGATCAGCAGTTGTTTTATCAAATATTAATCCTGATTTGTTTAATGAAGTAAAATATTTTCTGTTCTTTCCAGCATCTCCCTGAGCATTGCACATTGCGAGATTTGGAAATCTGTTGGCAGCTGAAGGCGACTGAAAGCAGCATCATCATCATCATCAGCCCTACCACCATTACCTAATCACTACTTTCATATCTATACACCAGAGAAGACATCAGTGCATAAACACATACCATAAATTACTAAACTAGAGTCACTGAAAACACTACACACCATCCATCCATCCATCCATACACACACACACACACACACAGGGAAAAAGTACTGTCCTAGTACTTTGCAGTGTACTACTGCTCTATTTTCAACATTAAAGTGTTGGGAAGTGTTTTTGTGCTTTTGTCTTTGCTGTGAACAGGATGCCACGGAAGGGGAAGCGTTCCGAAGCAGCGAAGCGCCGATGGAGGAAGCTGGACCTTGCTGATCCACAGACGGGCCAGACCAGCGCACCCCAGCAGGTACTTTTCCTCTTTTGACTGATTTCTTACTACAGTGTTGTAGCTGTACTAAATGATTAAATAGAATATTCCTTTGGGACTAATATGTACTACATTGACATTGTTCACAGCCTGGGTCCCCACCCTCGACGACCAGCGATGGGACCACCCTGCAGTCTCCCACGAAGAAGGTATTGGTTTCACTTTTCATTTTGAAGATGACTTTGTCTTCATTGTCATAAACTTAACATCCTCTAATGTCTAATCAGAGAGCCAGGTTCCAGACCTCCCCTCTGGCCGACCAGCCCCGTGTGGTGGATGCCTGCTCTGCCACTTCTTCTGTGGTTGCCCAGGTAAGAATTTCGTCAGCCTTTTGAAAAATGTATGGGATAATTGTTATTCGTGCTGCACCGAAAGTTTTGTAGATATTCAGTGACTAGTCATGTTATGTTTGATGAGAAATGTGAATATAACAGATAATTGCTGGTGTTGACATGTAAGATGTCTATGTTACTGTATAGACATACTGTAGTTGCTGACTGATTTTGCCAAAGATATATTGGTACTGGTTGGTTTTAGTCGTACTCACTTTTTAAATGTTTGTGCTACTTCCTTAGGAGTCTCCGGCCAGACTCCAGCCTTCGAGACACGGTCAGCCCTCCTGTGACTTGAATACACATTTTTTTAAATCGTTTTAATGTTTATTTTCTTTCACTGTGTCAAATGTATTGTCTGTAGTCTCGTACTGTGCAAAACATTGCTACAGTATCTATTTTTTTAAGGTTGGAGGATTTACCTTTTTAATTGTGTCTGATTGTGATTAGTCCGAGGCACTGGGCGGCGCCACACCGTGCGGAAATGGCCAGTTTCTGCAGTGACTGGGAAGAACCACAAGCTGGTCATTCCAGCCATGGCTCAGGGCAAGAGGGTATGTAGAACGTCTGAATACAAGAGTACATTGAAGACCGACATTGAATATGCGCTCACGTATTAATTTGTATGTTTGTAGTTTGTCCTGATCGTTGGAGACTCCCATCTGCGAGCCATTGCAGATGGATTTGTGAAGATGCCGGAGGGACCCTTGTCTTTTGGAGTGATGTCCACCCCGGGTGCCACGGCGGCTCAGTTGTGGGCTGAGGTGCAGAATGCAGTTCTGTCTCGGTCTCCCGAGGCGGTCTGTGTTTTGGCACCCAGCAACAACTTGGGTCGTCCCGTTGGCGAGGCCACCACCGACTTCGGGCAGCTCCTGACCGTCATCTACAGCCGCTGGCCTAACGTAAATACCTTGTGATCAATATTCTTGTTGCAAATAATGATTTACATGAAGTGGAATTTATAATGTTATGATGATATGTTCATTTATTCAGGTCGTCGTCGTGGACTTTCCTCCACGTCTGAATGTCATGGTGGCCCAGCAGGATCGTCTGCGCCGGGAGTACCGTCGGGTGGCAGCTAGTATGGGTATGCAAATTCAAATAAAGGCATACGGTTAACATAAGTAGGAAACCTCAACGACGTAAAATGCCAGTGTCATTTCATTGACTTGACCTGGTAAACAAAAGTTTATAGAAACTAATAAGGGATTTGTTTTTTCCGTTCTGTACCGCAGGTATTCCTTACCTATCCTCAGCTGACCACTTCCCGCTGTCACGCCTTGAGATGTGGTGTAGGGATGGCGTAAGTGGATGATGTCCTATAGCAAGAATATGGACAAGTAGAATATTTCCAGGTTTACTAATCATTTTGGGTTATGTGTGGCAGGTACACCTCAGTGACAGCGATGGGATGCCTGTGCTTGCCAGGTTGCTGTGGGTTGCTGCCCGCCGTCAGCTGGAGAGTACCGCACCCGCCCCACCCCCTCCACCTCCGCCACCAGCTCCTCCTACGTCACCACTGGGCGAGGTACTTTTGGGTTGCACCTTCATTCACACTACATTTTAATCACAAACACCTAAGGGCTGGGTTAAATGATTATTTTTGTAATCTATTTAATTTAGAAAATAGTTATTCAATACATCGATTAATCTAACGAGTCATTTTTAAAACCGATTTGATTCGATTTTGATTAGACTATCGTTTAATAATTTGACATGTATAGCAATTAAAGCTAATTTATCTCCATGAATCAAATATATTTTTATTAACAAGTTAAAAAATGAATTATTTTGAACAATGCAACAAAGTGCACAATGGAATCCAAAAACAACAAAAGTAATAAACTTTCTTCCAATAAATAAAACTATTGTGCGAAAAACACAATCTGAATCAAAATTAGGGATGGTCACGATTAATAGATGATCGATTATTGATCATTAGGAATTTTGTCGATCATGTAATTTTTTTTCGGCAGTGTTAAAGGTGTTTATGTAGTTCATGTAGCGTGCTACAGCGGGGGCGATATAATAATTTTTTATTTGTATAGTCCTTTTTAAAATACTGAAAGACGCTTCACAGTGAAGAAAAATGGAGTTGAGCAAAAGATGCATTAAAATGCATATTTTCATTCATAGCTAAAAACAAGGCTAAAAGGTATAACATGTTAGACGTTAAAAACGGATTTAAACAGGTGGGTTTTAGGTAGCTTAAGGACGACAGAGAAAACTGCCTGCAAGCTGACCTGCCCTGCCGCCATATCTGAAAGTATCAAACATGAAGCATGCAGTGTAGCGTGTGACCATTTTGAGTTTAAAAATGACTGTTCGTTGCAAATACTGCGACACAATTTCCAAGTATAATTCAACAACCAAAACTAACTGCCACTACGCACGCTTCTGCAATGACGCGTCTCCTCAGGGAGCAATACTCATCCTCCCAAGACAATGCTGGCGTTGAAAGGTTCAGAATTTTGAGGGGGACACCCCCACCCCTGGATTGAAATCCGACAGATTGGTGGAAGGTGAATGACAGAAAGTTCCACAGGTTGGCCAAGTTAGCCAGACCGTATCTCTGCATCCCCACGACTTCGGCCCCGTCAGAGCGGGTCTTTTCAGCTGCTGGACTGACAGTCACTCAGCTGCGTTCACCCCCGAGCATGTTAACATGCTCATTTTTCTGAACAAAAACCATGAGGTTAAGTAAGCTATAGCCCAGGACAGTTACCACTGTAGCCTTGATGTTAAACCTATAAGCCTACATGTTACTGTTATGTGGGATCTCCCCCTCTCATCCGTGCCTTTTTGGCAAAAAGGAACATAAAAGGTCAGCTACAAGTCTTTGTTCTTTGATTAAATACTATTAGTTAATAATATGATTTATTTTGTTTAAAAGAGGCAAAATGTAGGCTATTTTGTTTGAGAATAGACTATTGGCTCTTATTTTAAGAGTCCCAACGCCTATTCCTATAGTTTAACAGTTGCACATTTAAATTGTAAATCGCACAAGACGTGGATTAAAGTTCTACTTAAATTATTATTTATGAATTTTATTTTTTGTGTCGACATCATCGATGATGACGCGTTGTCCCAGCCCTTAACACACATGCATGTGACTCATTGTGTTGGTTTATCAAACCTATGTGTCGCAAATAATTTTTGCCTGTGTTCCCCATCAGCCCCATCGTCCTTGGTCGTCACTGTTCCAGAAGGTACTTTCAAAAAGGCATCTCCATGTGTAATGCATGCCACGTTATGATTGCCTTTTCTGTGTCCCATCAGCTGGAGACGACTGCACCACCGGCACCTTCTGTTCAGACGTCCCCACCGACGCGAGTGTTCCTGCCGAAAGTGGTTGTGAAGGGTGAGGTCACTGTGCAGCATCCTTCCAACCCTTTTGACTGGACTGTCATTGGCAGCGCAGAGGGGGTAAAAAAAAATTGAAAAATGGACAAGAATATGTATGTAGCCATAATGTGACTTATCGCAACAGAGGAGTCGGCGTGTCAAGTCCAAGGTGCCCCGTGACTCCAGCAAAGGGATGTGCAAGCAGCAGGTTTGTCACAGTTGATGAAGACTAGCATGGATGTTAGGATAGTGATAGTTTCAAGTCTCAGTATATGTATTTTGGTACTTTTTGACAGGAGGACCTGTTGCAGTGCAACATCCCTGTGAACCCTGTGTGGTTCAGCCCGCCCATGCTGGTTGCAATGGACAAGCTGGCTCCATCGCATCTTCCAAGCCCTGAGACCTCCACAGTTCTCCCCAAGGGCAAAAAGGTACTTTAGCAGCTTCATAGAAAGTATGTTATTCACAAATACATCTAAATCTTGTAAGTACAGCACTTTCTTTTTTGTAAAAGCTATGCATGTGAAATATTTCTTTTTTTTCTGTGCCACATCAGGCGGTGACTGCAGAGTGCCAACGGCGTCGTCCAGCCTCCAAGAGGAGAGTGGCAGAGCTGCAGGTTTGTAGTCCATGTACAGTCATACCTTGTTTGTCTTGGTTCAATGGTTCCACACAGGAACATGATAAGCAACTTTCTGCAAAGATTGTTTAGGAAAATATAATAATTGGCTAAGAACTTGCATATGATATGTAACTATGCATATGCATATTTAACTATGTCATAGTGGCGACACAGTGGATGAGTGTGTCTCTGTGTGGAGTTTGCATGTTCTCCCCATGCACGTGTGGGTTTCTTCTTCCTCCTCCCCTCCAAAAACATGCTAGGTTAATTGGCGACTCCAAATTGTCCATAGGTATGAATGTGAGTGTGAATGGTTGTTTGTCTATATGTGCCCTGTGATTGGCTGGCCACCAGTCCAGGGTGTACCTCGCCTCTCGCCTCAATACAGCTGGGATAGGCTCCAGCACCTCCGCGATCCTCATGAGGATAAGCGGTAGAAAACGAATGAATGAATGAAATGTCATAGGAGAAAAACAAAATGTTGTAAAATTGTGTGTGTGCATTGTTAGTAAAGTGGTGTGTGTACATTTTTAGATGGAGACAACATCGCCACTTTCCTCCATGCCACTGCAGCACATTGTACAGGATGAGGCCAGCTGGGTAAAATACACTTTTCTTTTCATAGTATATGCAGTCTATATTTGTTGGTGTAGAAAAATGGCATGACAGAAATATGTGTGTGTAGATGGAGGAAACACCACATCGTGTGGAGCTGCCTTCCACCCCAACACCACCTTGCAGTCCCGGGCCCGTGGTTGTCACAGAGGAGACGTGTGTGCCATTTTTTAAGTTAGTTTTGCCTTCTCATTTAGCCTGAGGCAACGCTGCGTACTATAGAGCTGCCGTCAACACCATCACCGCCTTGCAGTCCAGAGTCAGTGGTTCAGAGAGACATTTGTGCAAAGTCCTCAATGCCACTACTGCACATTGTCATGGATGGGACCAGCCAGGTAATTTTAACACAGGAAATGTATACGTCGACTACATCTACTGTAAAGTTGCATTGATAAAACAAAGCTAATGTAAGCTTTTCTATGGTAAAAACTAAAATGATTACACAAATGTATGTTAACACGACAAATACTACATTTCAGGATTGTGACACGGAAGCTGGTCGACGCATTCATACCGTCCGAGCCACTCACTCCCAGATGGATTTGAGGTATGACGATTGTACTCGCAATAATCAGTGCACGTGTATGGCACTGACGTTCTTGGCCTACCATGCTGAGGGGTTTCATTTTGATGCAGACGTTCTTGACAGAGTTCTTGAAAATGGAGACTCGCTCTATGCGTGGACAATATGTGGGCTGGGACTATGTTTAATCAGCAATCATTTAACCAAAGAGGAAATGCCAAAGATGGTTCACACCGACAACAATGCATACACGGTTACACAGTTGGAGCCGAAATTTGGTTTGGTGAGGGATCGCAGCAATTCCCTAGTAGATCCTTATTTGTTGCCACTTGCCAGACAACTTGAGTGCCTCTCACAAGATGTTACTCATGCTTTTCTGATTGTGGCTCCAGAGTGCTTTGCGGTTTTTCGTGATAGGTCAGGATGCTACGGTTTTTTTGATTTGCACAGTCGATCTTCAGTAGGTTTGCCAGTCCCAAACGGAACTGCGATTATGATGACATTTTCACACTTAGATGACTTAGTCGACCATGTGCATGAGCTCCTTTCGGATCATAGCCCCGATGCAAACTACGAGTTGGTACCGGTTTCCTTTGGATTAGAACAGATAGCAAGTGACAGACAGGTTCAGTTGGATGTCGTAGTCATTTCAGAGCCCACCAAAGTAACAGACACAGCAATAAGAGAATGTGTTGAGACAGATCAAGAGGAGCTCATAGTACCGCCATGCGTCCATGTAGATTTTTCCAAAGTGAGTAAAACGAGGCGACGGACCGCTATGAAAAGGGCACTCAAGTGCCAACAATGTAGACCGTACGAAGCTTCAAAAGAACCCGATCCCCGTAAAAAAAAAAACGTCTACAAATGAAGGTCAAGTATGTATCAGACACTAATTACCGTCAACAAAAATTAAACCGCTTTACCGCGCGATACAGGTGTGATAGTGCATTTAAGAATAAACAGAAGGCGCACGTAGCTGAAAAATACCATAGAAGTCCGACGACCAAAAAGACTTTAATGTCAGCATATGTCAGGAAAAGGTATCAATCTGATCTGGCTTTTGTTGAACGACAGAAGCTGTATCTGAGGGAGCGGTATCACCGGGATCCAGCTTTTCAGGCGAAACAAAAGTTATATCTGAGGGAGCGGTATCACCGGGATCCAGCTTTTCAGGCAAGATATAGGATGTATCTAAGAAATAAATATCGCAACCATCCAGGTTTTAAGGAAAGGTGGGCTGTTTTCATGAAAACATGGATGCAGAAGTATAGAAACAATCCTTATTCTCAAAATAACAAATATGTGAGAGATAGTAATAGACATTCTAATGTAAGACTACATCGTGTTCAGCATTGCGAAAGGAACCGTCTTACCAGGCAGCGTATTCGGCACAAATTACAATGCGCGCTTCAAATAAAGACTAAATACATGACTATAACTCGGCATTCAGCCAACAATGCGCAGGATCCAGCAAGCGCTGTAATGAAAGCAGCAATATCGTCGTTCCGCGAAAGAGTCGCACATGGGCCCACATATGTTTGTACTGTATGCCACCGTGCTCTTTTCCTAAATCAGGTACAGAAATGCAATCGAGGAAAATATCGCGACAACAGTGACATAGTGGCCGCCAGCTTGACAGGTAAATATGTTCACGTCTGCAACAACAGTTGTTTTGCCCCATGCACTGCCCCGCAAGAGAGAAAGCAGGAATGGATATGTCCCACCTGTGACTCCCACCTTAGGAGATGTGCAATGCCACCTCTGGCAGTTGCAAATAAGTTGGATCTGGCACCCATTCCCCAAGAGCTGTCTGATTTAAATGTACTCGAGAGACAGCTGATAGCAAAAATTATACCTTTTGCAAAAATTGTAGCATTGCCCAAAGGACGGCAACGAGCTGTTCATGGCTCAGTAGTGTGCGTACCGTCGGAAATGGAAGCAGCAGTGAACTCACTACCTAGGCCACGTAGCGAAGCTCAACTGCTGCAGGTAAAGCTAAAGAGACGCCTTCGGTATAAAGGACATCAGCATTTTTATACAGTAAATATGGCGAATGTTATAGCCGGGCTCAGGACGCTGATACACACTCATCCACAGTACAGGGATGTGTGCATCAATGAGAATGCAGCAGCTGAAAGTGTCCTTGAAGGGGAAGAGGAGCCATCCGCCCTGCCGTCATCGTCCTTGCAGCAAGAGGCCAGCAATGCCCAAGTTACGCAGGCACAGCATGTTGAAGGTGATCAGGAGGAACTTCGGCCGGGCCTCATACTCGATACATGCATGCAGCGGCTTGACATTGCACAGGAAAGTCTTTCATTTGGGGATGGGATATTCAGCATTGCTCCTGCCCAACAAAACAAGCCTGTTGGATTTTTTGCTGTGCCGCAGCTGGAGGCCATGGCCTTTCCTGTTCTGTTCCCAACGGGAAAGAACACGATGGATGAGGAGAGGATTGTTAAAGTATCACCGAGTTCTTACTTCAACGCCAGATTGTTTTCAGTTGATCCACGCTTTGCTGAAGATCAGGGCTACCTTTTCTTTGCCCAATTTGTCATTGAAACATACATGGCCAATAACAGCATGTCGATTCAGTCGCGGAAAGGAAAACCTCATACTGCGGATGGGAGGAAAATTCTGAACCGGATGATCCAGGACAAGGAGGCGTTGGAGCGGCTCATACAGAACAGGGAAGCGACCAGATTTATGCAGCCACTCCGAGGAACACCAGCATACTGGGAGAAAGCTCACCGGGAGCTCCACGCAATGTCCAGGCAGTTAGGGAAGCCGACATTTTTTCTTACCTTTTCTGCGGCGGAAATGAGATGGCCTGAAGTCACTGCTGTGATAAAAGCGCAGCAAGGCCAACAGGAGGGTCACTTTTCAGATCTGGACTGGAACGCTAAATGTGAGATTCTCCGCAGCAATCCAGTCACGGTCATGCGCATGTTTGAGAAAAGGGTAGATGCTTTCTTAGAGCTTATTCTGTCTCCTGCGCAGCCCATCGGCCCAGTCGAGGACTACTTTTATCGTGTTGAGTTTCAAGCACGAGGAAGTCCTCATATTCACATGGTGGTGTGGATAAAGGATGCACCGAGGAACCAGATCCCATCTACTGTGGCGAAGTGGTTGAATTCATCGACCGTTATATCACCTGCCACATCCCCGATCAAACCAAGGATCCGGAACTCCATGAAGTGGTTACGAGTGTTCAAACTCACAGCCGCAGTCACACCAAATCTTGCAGAAAAGGAAATGTCTCCTGTCGTTTTGGATTCCCTAAACTGCCCATGGATGTCACCACAATTACCTTTCCCTTTGAGGACCCGACCAGTGATGACGAAGAGGAAAACGATGACCCCAAGAAGAAGAGACGGAAGGAGGAAGATGCCCGTGCCAAAAGGACCAAGTTGGCGAAGAAACAGAGGGAGTCCAAGGAAAAGCTAAAACAGGTTAGAGAGCGTCTTATGGACACACAGGTTCCGGAGGATCTGACGGACCTGCTCAACTCGTGCCAGCTGACCCTGCGCCGGTATAAGCACTATGTTGAGAACCTCAGTACTGGGATGGCTGTCAACTTGAAGCGTACACGGCAAGAAAGTTGGACTAATGCCTACAACCCCCATCTGCTGCGTGCGTGGAACGCCAACATGGACATCCAGTATATTCTTGATGATATCAGCTGCATCATGTACATGATGTCTTACATCTCCAAGCCGGAGCACGAGATGACAGAGTTCCTCAAATCTGTCATCAAGGACGTGCAAAAGTCTGACGTCAACCAGAAGGAGGAGATGCAAAAGATCATGCAGGCGTATTCAAAGCACAGAGAGGTAAGTGCTCAGGAAGCAGTGGCACGAACATGCAGTTTGAGTTGACCAGCGACTCCCACCCAACTTATGAGTCATTCTACCTGGACGGATGGTCAAGGCTAGGTCCGGCAAAAGCCATCGCTGATGAGAAAATGAAGCGGTTTGAGGGCCAAGCGAAGAAACTGGACAAGGCTTTGGAGCGACTCCAACAGGAAGGTCCAGCTGTTAATGCGTGGAACTCTTTTGCGCCAGAGGTGGAAGCAGAGCGCCTGGAATGTCTTGCTGCGCTAAAGACCATGATGCCAAACGCAGCGGATGAGCGGGATGAGCAGGATGACGTTCCTGCCTATCAGGCTGACCTTTCCGGTGCCCCAGTACTGCCAGCCTTTGAAGCACCCCAGTTGAGCCTGGACTTTGTGAGGAGGATGTACCGCAGTCTTAACATCATGCAGGCTTCCGTCTTCTATGCCGTACGCGACTGGTGTTTGCAGCGACCTTGAGCCCTTTCATTATTTCATCTCAAGGGGAGCTGGATGTGGCAAGTCGCATGTCATCAAGTGCATTTACCAGGAGGCCACCAAGATTTTTCAGCAGCTTCCCGGCATTCGTACCGATGTGGATTTGTCTCAGCCCACGGTTCTGTTGACGTCATTTACCGGCACAGCTGCGTTCAACATTTCTGGGAAAACCCTACACTCGGTCTTGAAGCTCCCAAGAAGTTTGAGGCCTCCATATCAAGGACTCGGCAACGCACTGGACACCTTGCGGGTGAGTCTTTCCAACGTGCAGATTTTAATCATTGATGAAATATCAATGGTCTCCAAGGATCTTTTTGCGTATGTCCACTGGCGGTTCCAGCAAGTCAAGGGCAACCGGAAGACCTTTGGAGGGATCTCTGTGCTTGTAGTTGGGGACTTTTACCAGCTGCCACCTCTTGGAAGGGCCAAACCCCCTCTGTGTGTATGAGGATAATGTCCTTGACCTCTGGACCAACTTTCAGTTGGTCCGGCTTACAGAGATCATGGGACAGAAGGAGGACCTGACCTTTGCCCAGCTTTTGAACAGGGTAAGGGAAAAGCGGAAGGAAGAGCCCTTGTATGAAAGTGACCGGGCTTTACTGCAGCAGGCTACTGTCGAAACATCGCAGTGTCACACCAGTACGCGCCACATTTTTGCAACCAATAAGGAGGTTGACTGTTAGGGTTAAACCCAAAACATCATCACCAACTGTGAAAGAAGACACAAAGACGTGAGATATAAGCTTGCAAGGAGAGTGTTCAGAGACTGTTCAGTAACATTCATCCGACCCACTCTGAAACAGTCCCTGCTCTCCATCCTTTTATTAAAAATTAGGTATGCCCTATTACATAAGTCTCAACCTTCTAAAGGGAGGGGGGCAATACAAATTGGTTGAGACTGGTTTCAACATTAAAGCATATCTTCAGATAACAGAAATGAATGGTTCAAAGAGACATCCTGGTACTGGGTGCCTCAAGGAGACATCCCACTATGGTTCAAAGAGACATCCTGGTACTGGGTGCCTCAAGGAGACATCCCGCTATTGTGTGTCTGTATGATGAATCATACAAGTGTGTGATCTATGTGTGCAATAGTAACTTGGATAATATGTGTGATTTATGTGTGTGCAATAGTAACTTGGATAATATAAGGCAATATAATGTAATTAAATGATATATACAGCTTTATTCCAACATTTCCCTCCTGTTTATCCAATTTACTCATTGTAGAACATAATTTATTGATCACTTCACAAGGATTTTTGATCATAAAATCATAACACATGAGAAAAGTTACACCTAGAGGAAAAAGGGTGTCACTCATAATCACCTAGATCTGGAAAAAGATCAGGAATGTTAAAAGATGTTTCATTGTCATAGTCAACACTATCTTTATTAATGTTAACACTGTCCTCGTCGTCGTCATGCTGTGGAATGAGTGTGTAAAGCTCCTGAACGTGTAACTGAATAGGTGAAATAGCAGAAGATATCATCTGGGTGCAAATCCTGCGAATAATGGGGACACAAATACATCCACTCACTGCCAGAATGCTGACAAAAACTGTCACTGCCAATGCAATTGTCATTAAAAGTGGCTTCCACTTACTGAAGAAATCAGCAAACCCAGACCACATAGAGGTATCAACACCTGAATGCTCCTTCATCTTCTTGTTTAGGGACTGAAGTCCATCCAAGGCCCTGGTGAGGCTGCCATTTGCTGCTGTATTGTTCGGAATGAACGTGCAACACTTCTCACCAAAAAGGGCGCAGACATGTCCTTTCTCCGCCAGCAACATGTCAAGGGCAATGCGGTTCTGGAAGGCCATCAAAGATGTCGCTGACAATTGCTCATGAATTGCTTGAAAACCATCTTGAGTATAATTTCCTAGCCTCTGCACATTGTAGTGGATGTAGTTGATCCTGTCTACATTTTTATTTATCGTTATCCAAGGTACAATAGATTCCCACCCAGCTGCTATCTGATTAACTAGTTTGTAATCATCAGGAACACCTCGCGGAATACCTATAGCATCAATATAAGTTGGATCATTATCACTCCATCCCAAGCCTCTTTTTGTCCTAGTCCATAAATGTGGGAGTATGGTATCGAATGCATTTAATAATTCTGTTGCTGTAATTTGGAATATCTGTACAGGTAAGATTAAGGTGACTGAAGCACAATATCCGGCGGTATTGAAAGGTAATCTATCATATATGGCATTTTCACCACACCACCACCATATGTCACTCTGTGATAAGGGTGTAAAATATTCATCCACAATTTCAGTTTCAAAACACTGAGAAGCACTTAATGAACCCAATATTGTACCAGTTCCAATCCTGTTGATACACGTGAAATTTCCCCTTGCAACTTTATTAGGAAACAGTGGTTTCTTCTTCTCTGGACCTGTAAGAGAGAATGTTTTATCAAACATGGCACAACTTCCTGTAGGATTGGTCTTGGCCGTGACCTGTAAGAGACAACTTTTATTCAAAACAGAAGGAACTATTTGTAGTAGTGGTCTTGGTCCCATGCAAACCACACAGTCCTGGTCGGTGGTGTTTGCAGCTTGTTCCGCCATGAGTAACCAGTTGTTGTTTTGGCCTGACACACCAGTAATAACTTGGAACCAGTCATCATTAGTTTGAAGCATTGTTACTTTAACTCCTGCTCTAATTGTTGCTTTAGTAAGTTCTGGCTTCTTTAGCTTAGCCGTATAAGTTTGACATAATTGAATCGGGTAACATGTGTCGTATCCTGTTTTCCATTGGCATAACAAAAACTCCCAGCAGGAGCAGCCTAGCCCCACACACGAAGGATCTTTAGACGGAATTGGGCTTAAAAGTTGTCCTGAACTCAGATCTACGGTTAAGATCAAAGTCTTGCCATTGTTCTTTTCTACAAGTGACAGAAGTGGTCTTTGATGCTTAGCATACTCGGTTGTAGTATATGATGACCAGTCATAACCTTGAGGATCTGCCACTAATGTTTCCCAACTCCCTTCTCTATCGTTAATCATATACCAAGGGCTCTTATCTGGTGTAGCATACACTCCCATGTGACGTAACTGAGCAACTGTTAGGGTGATTACCGTTGTTTTATTTTGTGGAATGCACACTCTGAGTAGGCTGACATGCTGGTGTTGACCACAGGCAGGGTCGGTGATGTTTTGCTTTATGTTTAACTCAGAGTCTCGTTTGCCAGGTGGTTGTATTTGTAACTGTTCATGTAGCAATAAGCTGATTCCCGTGATAATTAGTCCAAGTGCCGTCGTCAATATTACTACTACTCCTGTTTTTGTTTTAACCTGAGCCATGTCTTCAGGTATTCCCTGGTTGCCTCTAAAGTCTTGCAAGGCTGTGGACAATCTTCACCGGGTTTGAGACGACTACACACTAGAAGTGCAGCCCCCTTTGTAGTCGGACTTTGCCTTGCAAGACGGTAGGCACCTCGAGAATCCTTCCAACAAGCCCTTTTATTTATTATTTTTAATTTTTTTTTTTTTTTTTTTTTTTTTTTTTTTTTTTATGCTTTATCTTTATACGATGAGTTCTACAATGTAATTCCTACACTGAAATTGCCGATAGAAACAGTTAATTTAGTCATACTTTAGAATCTTTTTGCAATGAGTTAAGTGGATCCAAGTATTTCGTTCTGCTATTTTTAAGGCTGTCGGCGTAGTCAACAGTACTTGGTAAGGGCCTTCCCACTTTGGTGAGTACCAATGCTTCTTCTTGATGCTTTTAATCAGTACCCAATCTCCTGGTTCTACCAGTTGGTCCTCCTGTGGAGAAACGCATGATGTTTGCTCATCATTATTTGGTCTGTCTAATTTGTTGAAATTTTGTAACATCTTTCTCATGTACTCTGCTAGATTACTATCTTCATTTGTTTCCCATTCATTTTTAAAGTATGGTAATCGGTATGGTCGCCCAAACATAAGTTCATAAGGTGTTAGCCCGTTGGTACTAGTTATGTTAATGTGTAATTTGACCAAGTCTAGTCCATTGTCTGCCCGTTTCTTCCATGCATTTCTTTAATCTATTTTTTATTGTTCCATTCATTCTTTCTACTAGTCCTGCACTCTGTGGGTGATAACCACAATGTCGCTTTAAATCAATATGAAATGCTCTACCTATGTTATCTATAATTTGGTTTACAAAATGTGAACCATTATCGCTATATATTTTTTCTGGAATACCATATCTTGGTATAATGTCTTTACACAATGCTTTTGCTACTGTAAGTGCATCTGGATGTTTTGTTGGAAATAGTTCTATCCATTTAGAGAATGAGTCTATTATAACCAAACAGAATTTTTTACCTTCACTTTGATTCAGTTCAATAAAATCCATGTGTATATGTTGAAATGGGTAGCTCGGTTTAGGAAACTGACCTCTTTGTGGACGCAAATTACCTTGTGCATTATATTTAGCACACACTAAGCATGCTCTACAGAAATTTTTTGAATAGGAATGAAACCCATATGTAGTGTAGACAGCTGATATTAGGCTCACCATGCCTCCTGTTGAGACATGAGATTTCCCATGACTCAACAATGCAGCCCATTTGTACATATTTTTTGGTAGGATAGGTTTGTTTTCTGGTCAGAAATATATACCATCATCTATACGTGCTCCCTTCCGGAGCCACATATCAAGTTCTTGTCTAGAAGATTTTTGTTGCATGTCACGTAAAATGGCCTTGTCTAGAGTAGAAGGGGAATCCTCAAAAGTAAGGAGAACACGAACAGCGCCAGCAGCAGCTTGCTTAGCAATTTTGTCAGCAAAGGCATTGCCTTTAGACACAGCATCAGTACCAGAGGTATGCGCTGCGCATTTGCAAATGGCTAACTTAGCGGGCAATTTGATAGCTTGCAGTAGATCAATCAGTAAACGCGCGTGAGTAACAGGTTTACCAACGGAAGTTACCATACCTCTATTGTTCCAATATTGAGCAAATGTGTGTGTAGTTGCAAACGCATATTGACTATCTGTATAGATGGTAACATTTTGACCCGTCATCAGTTTACAGGCTTCAGTAAGCGCAATAATTTCAGCTGCTTGTGCAGAGTAATGTTGGGATAAAGCATCAGCTTTTAGGATTTGACCATTCGTTACTACAGCATAACCAGTTCTTGTTTTCCCAAAATCATCCTTGCGTGACGAACCGTCCACAAACAAGATATGACCTTCAGATAAGGGAGTATCCTGTAGGTCTGGCCTACTCTTAGCAGACTGCTCGGTCAGAGCCTGACAGTCATGAGGACTACCATCTTCACTAGTAGGTATAAGAGTTGCTGGATTCAAGGCTGTGCATCGTTCTATGGTTAAGTGTGGTTGAGACAATAGAATGGACATGCACGATAAATGTCTTGCAGGTGACAAGAAGGACATCTTAGTTTGTAATAACAAAGCGGAAACGGCATGGGGAACTTTCAACACCAAAGGGTGAAAAAGGACCACATCCGCGCTTGATGTAACAGCCAAGGATGCAGCAATCACCGCTCTGACACAGTGGGGCATTGCGCGAGCGACAGCATCTAATTTAGTGGAATAGTATGCCACAGGACGTAACTTACTACCATGCATTTGAGTTAGGACAGATGTCATGAAATGTCCTTTACAATCGACCATTTGGTAAAAGGTTTTATTATAGTCAGATAGAGCTAGTGTAGAGGTGCTAACCAATGCTTGTTTTAAATCACAGAGAGCCTTTTCCGCCTCTGGGGTCCACTTAAGGTTATCTGTCATTTTTATGTCTTCAATATACATTAAGGCCTGCAATGGAGCTGAAATCTCAGAGTAATTAGGTACCCACATCCTGCAATAATTAGTAAGTCCTAGAAAGGACATCATTTGTTTTTTTTGTTTGGGGTTTGGGTAGCTGTTTTCCTATCTTCTAGAATAGTTCTTCCACCTGCACTTAATTGGTGACCTAAGTATTTAACTTTTTCTTTACAGAATTGCAATTTAGCCTTGCTAACTTTATGACCTTCTTCTGCTAAATGTTTTAAAGTTGCCAATGTGTCGGCCTCACAGTCTTCCTTTGTTTTTGATGCGATAAGAATATCATCAACATACGTGAGTATCTGACTATTCCTTGGTGGATTCAAAGTTGATAAACTTGCATTCATCACTTGGCAGTATATTGTGGGACTTTCACAATAACCTTGAGGCAATCTAGTGTAAGTATATTTTTTGCCTTGGAAAGTAAATGCAAACCAAAATTGACTATCTTTATGGACTGGAATAGAAAAGAACGCATTACTTACATCAATAACCGTAAAATATTTTGCTTCTGGCATCAAGGAGTTTAATAGAGTGTGTGGATCAGCCACACATGGTGCTCTCTGTATAACAGCATTGTTGACTGCTATTAAATCCTGTACCATCCTCCATCCCGTGGATGGGGGTGCCTTTTTGACAGGAAATATGGGCGTGTTTACAGGTGAATCAGCACACTCTATTATCACTCCTGCTGCTTTCAAATCATTTATGACAGGTATTATACCTTCTTGTGCATCTAGTTTTAATGGATATTGTTTAATGCGAGGTCAATGTTCTGTTTTAGGCCTAATCACTACTGGTTGAGCTCCTTTAACTAATCCTACGTCTGTGGGTCCCTGGGACCACAATTTGGGTGGAACCTGATTGAGGAGTGCTTCTTCAGCTTCAGTAAAACAAATGGGTCATTGTTGTTGTTCTACCATATGTGCCTGGCCTTCCACATTCACTGTCCAATGTAATTTTTTCTTGAACAACCCCGCTATCTCACTGTAGTAGGTGTTCCCACTGACTTGTTCCCATCCATGTGTTTGTGCTCCCCTAGTCACTATTTTTCTCATATCTCTCCACTGAAATGCTTTATTTTTACACAGTGACACATGTGGAACAAAGTGTTGTTTGAAAAGTCCTTTTAAGTGCTGTGGTAAGTTAACGCTAGCTACAGCATTTCCTGCTTGGTCATAGTATAGTGAATCTATTACTACTCTGGCAGGTGTCTCTTTCTCTAGTTTCTCCTGATATTTTGCGTCTGGTTTCTCAGTAAACCACATGGTGTTATGTAAGTTATCAGGTGACATAGCATCTTGAACAGTATGCACTGCAAGTTTTGCCATGTTGACCAGGGATGAACCTACACAAGTAGGTGGTGCGTTGTTGACGTCAAGAGAGTAGTAGTAGTGAGGTACTCCCACTCCCTCTATAACATACACTGATTCTGGTCTTTTTCGGATGATGGTCAAGCCCTCAGGAGTTGGAGCTATGGTAAGTCCAAGCTGTATGAGAGCGTCTCTTCCCAATAAATTTACGGGACAATCAGGTAAGTACAAGATTTGCATTTTACATGATTTCCCATCAGGGTCTCTGAGCCAGAGTGGTTCAGTATAACGTACATGAGATACTGACCCTTGGGCTGCCCTTACAACTGCTACCTTTTGACTCATTTTCATGCCTGGTACTGGTATGTTGATGGTTGTTCTACATGCACCAGTATCACATAGGAAGTTAACTGGAGTTCCATTTATCATTATTGTCACTTCTGGTTTTACTTTTTCTGAGAAAAGTATGTCTTGTAAGTTTAATATCTCGTCTGGTTCTAACACAGTGTCATCTTCATCTGAGGCAAATGGTATTGGTTCCTCAAGTTGAGCGCACTGTTCCTTATCTAGTCATGCTGACGTTGACTCATTTGGGGAGGTACTCTGAGTACGAGTACATTCCCGTGAGAAATGTCCAGGTTTCCCGCATGTCCAACAAACATTTGGATCCCCAAAGTATGGTAATCTACCTCGTCCTCCACCTCTTCCTCGTCCTCCCCGTCCTCTAAACTTTCCTCTTCCCCTGTTAGTACTCTTTTGATAGTACACTTCGCTTTCTCCCATGTGAAAAGTATCCTGTACTTCCTTCTTTTGTTTGTTTTTAGTAACCTTCTCTGCATGAGTTGCATGCGTGATATACTCTTCCAGGTTACCTGATGGAAGGTTTATATAATGCTTTGCTACCCATTGGCTGATTTCAGTTTTGGTGCCTGCATGTAAAGCATTTTTTAGTTGTTGTTTGTAAGGGCTCGTCTCTTCATCACTATAGGGTAGCCCACTGTTTGCCTTGAACACTTTTTCTAACCTAGTACGATAATCCTCAAAGGATTCGTCTGGTTTCTGTTTGCATCGACCTATCTCAGTGTAGTTTGCCTTTTTGCGGAATCTAGTAATCACTCTTTCTATGAGTGGTTCTAGTCGATGGCGTAATGCCATAGAATGTGGAGCAAATGGTCTACCATCGTCATCAGCTGGAGTATATCCCCCTTTTACATGAAACCAGTCGGGTCCCAAGAGGGTCATCCAGACCTGTTGAACTTCCGTTCCATTCAGATGGTAGGATTGTCTTAGATTTTCCATTTGAGTCACACATTCAGCTATGTCCTCTTTGGGAGAGGGTATCCCTTCAAGGGCCTTCTTGATGTCATCTTTTGTCCAGGTCCTAAAAACCCTAATTGTCAAATCTTCACCACTTTGACCTGCTCTGGGGTTTGGTAATTCAATGAGGGGACAAAGATCTTCTAGTGGAGGTACATCTTCTGGTAGACGATATGTTCCTGAAGAGAACATGTTTTCTCTACCAGTTACCATTTTCTTTGTCCAATCACCTACACTGCCCTGCGATCTAGTATAAGGCACGTTTGGTGCAGTAGGTGCAGTAGGATGTAACCTAGCTGCACTAGGAGGAGAATAAACTGGTGGTTTATTATCTTCCTCTTTTGGTGACCTTCTGTCTAACATTTCTCTTGCTTCTCTGTACGGCCCTACATACTCATCATCTTCTTTTCTGTGAAACAAAGTGGTTGTTTTGTCTTGCTCCCTACATTCTTGTTCTTGTTTTTTATCTCTCTCCTATTGCTGCCTCTCCTGTTCCTTCTTATCTATTTTAGCCTGCCTTGCTCTTTTTTCACCTGCCTCTCTCTGTCCTGCTATTTTCATCCATACGTAAGTATGCTGAATACCTTCTTTGTTCATTTGTTTTTCCTTACAGTTTGTTTTGTTTCTGATTTTTTGCTGTAAGTCTTTTATTCCCGCCGTAGAAAGTTTGCCGTTAAAATCATATTGTTTTATCCAATATGGTAACGGTTTTAGTGCTTCTGGATCTTGTTTTTCTACCACTGTCCAATCTTTACATTCTAGTTTGTCTATTTCTTTTTTACGTTGTTTACTTTGCCCTTTTCCCATTTTGACAATTTAGTCCCAACTAAGATGAGTGCTCCTAGGGAGTCCTAAATAGTTGGGGATGTTCTTAGTGAGGTGGTGATCAATGTCTTATTGTGGTAATTGTCAAGCTTCTACCCCGGTGAGGGCGGACAATTCTTGCCTTTGCATCCACAACAAGTCACCACTTACAATCTCACTGTTTGGTATGGAGTTCGAAACCTAGTGGTAATCTTACTCCCATTCACACACACATGTTCACACCTTTAACGCGTTTTCCTTTTGCCAGAGGACGCCGCCGCCCTTGCAGAATTTAACTGTATCCTTTTCAACAGGCGAGTCTGCCCTCGCGCGGACTTTAACTGGTCTTTACTTTTACCTGATAGAGTCTAGAATTGTCAGGGTTTTACACTTCGCCTAACTCGTCTCCCCTTGAATACCGGTATTTTATTTCACTCGTCACACATTCCTTTTTTAAGTGAAATATTCTACTCACGTCTTCGTGTTCCTGGATCTCCGTCAACCGTCGGATCCCAGCCCGAGAGGGAGGAACCAGTCCCGGAAAGGGTATTGATTGCTGTGGCCACAGACTTGCCTGGATCTCTCTCCCACGCTGGAATCCTTAGGTCTGTTGGAATCCGGCTCGAAGGACCAATTTAATGTTAGGGTTAAACCCAAAACATCATCACCAACTGTGAAAGAAGACACAAAGACGTGAGATATAAGCTTGCAAGGAGAGTGTTCAGAGACTGTTCAGTAACATTCATCCGACCCACTCTGAAACAGTCCCTGCTCTCCATCCTTTTATTAAAAATTAGGTATGCCCTATTACATAAGTCTCAACCTTCTATAGGGAGGGGGGCAATACAAATTGGTTGAGACTGGTTTCAACATTAAAGCATATCTTCAGATAACAGAAATGAATGGTTCAAAGAGACATCCTGGTACTGGGTGCCTCAAGGAGACATCCCACTATGGTTCAAAGAGACATCCTGGTACTGGGTGCCTCAAGGAGACATCCCGCTATTGTGTGTCTGTATGATGAATCATACAAGTGTGTGATCTATGTGTGCAATAGTAACTTGGATAATATGTGTGATTTATGTGTGTGCAATAGTAACTTGGATAATATAAGGCAATATAATGTAATTAAATGATATATACAGCTTTATTCCAACATTGACGAACACAACCGTGCAACTGTGGCAGCTTTGAAACTGAATGTGGTCGACATTCCGGCAGAAAACTACAGAAAAGACCCCCGGACCGGACAATTGGTCATCGTGTCCAACATGATAACCGGGAGGAAAAGAGATCTGCCCGACAACCTGCAAGCCGCTGTAGGAGCGCGAGTCATGATCATCCGGAACTTGGACATTGAGGATGGTCTCGTGAACGGCACCTTCGGGACCATCATGAACATTGCCCGTGGACCACAGGCCGCTGTTACTTTTCTTGGCATTTCTTTGGACAATCCTGGAGCAGGCCTGAAATTTCGGAAGAAACTTCAGGGACCCGGGGACGATTTGGCCTACATTGAAAAGTTAGAGGAAAGTTTAAGCATCAAAGGACTGGTGAGGCGGCAATTCCCGGCAAAACTGGCCTTTGGATGCACGGCGCACAAAGTGCAAGGCATGACGCTATCTTGTGCGGTCGTATCCCTGAAGCGTGTGTTTGAACCTGGAATGGCCTACGTCGCTCTAAGTCGCACGACCTCGCTCCAGGGACTGAAGATCATGGACTTGGATGAGAAGAAAATATATGCTGATCCCAACATTGCCTTGGCAATGGACAGCATGTTGCACGCTTCTTTCTTGTCTGTCAGACCGCTGTTGCACTTTGCACAAGGGCCTTCTCCAACTTTGAAGATTGTCCACCATAACACAGAGGGCCTCGCGTGTCACATGGAGGACATCAAATCTCATCATGAGCTGAGACTGGCTGATGTGCTTTGTTTGACGGAAACGCATTTGTCTGGTTCCATCTCGCCGAACTTGCAGCTGGAGGGCTACGCTGTTTTTGTACGGAACAGACGTGTTTCCTACTTAAACAGGCCAGACATGGCTTCGAAAGAGGGAGGCGGAGTTGCAGCCTACTGTCGGAGGGAACTTCAAGGCCAGCCACTTCGGTTTGTCCAGAATGTGCCAGACCTTGAATTCTTGGTGGTTAAAGTCGTGGTGCCGATCACGGCTGTGGTGGCGACTGTTTATCGACCACCGAACTTGAGTCTGGGCACATTTCTACCTAATTTGACAAACCTCTTGGACACCTTGGCAATGATGGAAAGCCACCCCATTGTTGTTTGTGGCGACTTCAACGAGGACCTGCTTTCAAAACGTAAGAAGCCTATACTGGAGTTGTTTGAGTCCAGAGGCTAGATTCAGCTCATCGGCAAGGCAACAACTGGCAAGCAGACACTGATTGATCACATTTACATTTCTCAACCGCAGTCTTGCATTCAGTCAGGTGTTCTGCATTCTTACTACAGTTACCACAGTCCGGTGTACTGTATCTTAACATCTTTGTAGGTCCTGGTCTGATCTACACGCTGTCTTGTACTCCGTGCTTGTGACCTGAAGGCTAGGTATGCTGTACCTCTGCTCATGGGCTGCCTTTCAGAAATGCTGCTGCACACGCTTTAGCCCCAACCGGAAGATGTCGCTTTATTATATGTAGTAGATACATACACGGGTCAGAATTACTGTATTATCATCTCTGAACGGGCAGTGTTGGCATAGTCATGTTCTCCATGTTCTCCCTATTCCTAAAACTTCATGTCACTTATGATGGAACATTCTAATAACTTGTCTCTCTCTCTCTCTCCCCTGTAGTAGGCACTGTTGCATGAATAGCCTGTTCGAGGCTGTTATGTTATACTCGGTCATAGTATTACTTTCAGCTTTTTCAATTACTGTACTGACTTGTTACTAACTTTCTCTCTTTCTCTTTCCCCTGTAGTAGGCACTGCTGCATGAAGACATGAGAACAGTTATCGGTATCAGCGTTGCTGATATGTAGTCATCGGACCTCTTTTTTTTCCGCAATATATAATATTGATAAAGTATATACTGTGTTTGGGTGTGTGTGTATATATAGTATCTATATGACAGTTACTGATTTATTTGACTAACTTGTCTCTCTTTCTCTCCCCTGTAGTAGGCACTGCTGCACAAAGAGCTGAGAACAGCAAAGCTCAAAGATTTGTATTAGTGACAGTACATTTTACACAATATATAACATCTATAAAGTGTATATGTATATGACAGTTACTGATAACATTTGACTAACTTGTCTGTCTTTCTCTCCCCTGTAGTAGGTGCTGCTGCGTGAAAAGCTGAGAAAAGCAAAGCTCATAGATTTGTAGTAGTCGCAGTACTTTTCCGCAATATGTCACGTGGAGTCTATATATTGGGGATGCTCAGCATATGAATATCCCAGCTGACTTCCTGTGTGGATAAAAAGCTGATAGTGTCAGATTTGTGATTTGTGTGTTTTACAGCTACAGAGGAGAACAGGTTCAACTCGCATTCTGATACCAACTGCAGGACATGACAGAAAAGGTGTGTTGACAGTTTGTTTTATGAATTGACAATTAAGAATTCAGTCTTGATACAATTTTTACTGGGTTTGTGTGTGTGTCTGTTTAGGGAAAGGACAATCCTTCACACAAACATTTCCCGGACGTGTTAATACTTCATTCCTGTTTTAATACGTAGTTACCTACCACATACATATATGTTCACTATGCCTTTTTGTTCTCAAGCGTTTGCACCTGTATAAAGACCATTATTATGCATAATCATGCTGTACCAAACATTTTTCTATTGTAACCCAAACGGTCGAGACAGACGGCTGCCCCACTGAGCCTGGGTTCTGTCCAAGGTTTCTTCCCAAGTGGGAGTTTTTCCTTGCCTCCGTTGCCAGGTGCTTGCTCATGTGGGTTTCTGTTGTTCATTTATGATAAACTTGAGGCTAGACCAAACTAATGATGATAATAATAATGTGAACCAAAGTGCCTCAAGATCACTTGTTTTGTTGTGAGTTGGTGCGATATAATGTCATTGAACTCTTTTAATTACTGCTGGTTTTTTTTTCTGAAATATTTGATGTGCCTTGGGCCGCTGACCTAAACTGTTGAGTTACATATGGGACATGTTGCCTTGCTACATGAAGTGTTTGTCATTGGTTTTATCTTTCTATATTACAGAATATTATACATCACAATACTGTTCATAACTGGTGTAATTGTTGACATTTTGACTTCAAGAATTTAAGGCTTTGTTGCATCTTGCTGTGGTTCTGTCACGGTTGCGCTTGACGGTGTTGCGATACGACCCCAGGATGCAGAGAGCCAGACCAAAAGTGCAAATAAAAGGTTATTTAATGCGGAAAATGGCAGCAGCAGGAAAACACAACAACCGCTACAAAGCAAAGACTATTCACAATGAAACCACAACAGAAAGAGCACGCACCTGAACTAAATAGAGATAATGAAATTAGAAGCAGGTGTGTGAAAAGCGCAGGGGTAAGGAAAACGGAAGAGAACACCAAAGGAAGTGGTTAACAAAATAAGGGCATGGAAACCAGAACAGAGGCAAAGAAGGAAATTAAGAGAGCTGTCACGAGGGGGTGAAGCCCGCTCGTGACAGTACCCCCCCCCCCTCAAGGACGGATCCCAGACGTCCCAAAAGTTCCACAGGCAAAGAGGGATGGGAGGCGGGGGGACCGGAGGTGGGTTGCTGGCCGGACCTCTCCGGAGGTCGGCCAGGGTGGCAGGGCCACGCAGGAGAGCGGCCTGCCGGGTGAGCAGCCCGAAGGAAACCGGGCTCCTCTGGAGGACGGCCATGACGGCAGGCCCAGCAGAAGCCATGGGTGGACCCCTCTGGGGGCCGGCCAGGGTGGTGGACCCGGCAGGGGAGGCCCGCCCGCCGTGGAAGAGGTGGCGCCGGAAGAGGCGGCGGCGTGGCGTCCTGCCGTGGAAGAGGTGGTGCCGTGGCGTCCCGCCGTGGAAGAGGTGGCGCCGGAAGAGGCGGCGGCGTGGCGTCCCGCCGTGGAAGAGGTGGCGCCGGAAGAGGCGGCGGCGTGGCGTCCCGCCATGGAAGAGGTGGCGCCGGAGGAGGCGGCGGCGGCGGCGTGGCGTCCCGCCATGGAAGAGGTGGCGCCGGAGGAGGCGGCGGCGGCGGCGTGGCGTCCCGCCGTGGAAGAGGCGGCGGCGGCGTGGCGTCCCGCCGTGGAAGAGGCGGCGGCGGCGTGGCGTCCCGCCGTGGAAGAGGCGGCGGCGGCGTGGCGTCCCGCCGTGGAAGAGGCGGCGGCGGCGTGGCGTCCCGCCGTGGAATAGCGGGCACCGGAACACAAGAAACGGACCCGCGGTCTTGGCTGGACAGTTGCGCTGGCAGTCTGGCGGGCTGTTCCTCCTCAGGCGACCAGCTGAGAGCATCATCCCCACACTCCTCGGACAGGGAGTGATGTGCATCCTCCGACGCACTGCTGGTCATACTAGCCCTCCCTTCCGAAGGCGGATTCCAGACGCCGTATGCCGCTGGACATGGAACCGAGGAAGGGAGGAGGGGGACCTGGAGGAGGGTCTTTAGTTCCGCCTGCTCAGCTGCCCGGACCAGGTCTACAAGGGACCTCAGGCGGGGTTTGGGCACAGGAGGAATCCGGGCTGTCACGCTGCTTGGCACGGGAGCCGGGGTTTGGGAACCCTTGGGGCTGCGCAGTTTGGGCACAGGAGGAATCTGGGCCGTCACGCAGCTGGGCACAGGAGCCAGGGTTTGGGAACCCTTGAGGCTGCGCGGTTTGGGCACAGGAGGAATCTGGGCCGACACGCAGCTTGGCACGGGAGCCGGGGTTTGGGAACCCTTGAGGCTGCGTGGCTTGGTCACAGGAGGAATCTGGGCCGTCACGCAGCTTGGCACGGGAGCCGGGGTTTGGGAACCCTTGAGGCTGCTTGGCTTGGGCACAGGAGGGGAACGTGCGCCGCGGTCCTCTTCGTGTTGCATGGGAGGCAACGGGGATGCCGAAGAGGTGGGCAGCTGGGGCTCGGCGGGCAGTCGTGACGTGGGAGTCAACGGCAGCAGCGAGATGGGCCAGCACTCAGTGTCGGCGTGGGCTGAGGGTTGTGCCCTGGCTTGGCGTGACGAGGAGGAAGAGAGCGGTTTCACCTCTTGACGCCGTGGAGCCCTGGCTGGAGGCGGCCGAGACGTACGTCGGTGTCGCGGCCAGCCCGGTGTGTCGTCTACGGGGCCCGGATGAACCCACGCCATGGGTACGAGCGTGCCATCCGGCCCCCACATCATGTCCTCCAGTTCCTCTGGAGTGAACCTTGTGCACTCCTCTTCCATCGCCTTCAGGATCTGCCAGGTCCAAAAGTCGCTCTCCGCGAGGTCGTCGTTTGGTGGTTTCATTCTGTCACGGTTGCGCTTGACGGTGTTGCGATACGACCCCAGGATGCAGAGAGCCAGACCAAAAGTGCAAATAAAAGGTTATTTAATGCGGAAAATGGCAGCAGCAGGAAAACACAACAACCGCTACAAAGCAAAGACTATTCACAATGAAACCACAACAGAAAGAGCACGCACCTGAACTAAATAGAGATAATGAAATTAGAAGCAGGTGTGTGAAAAGCGCAGGGGTAAGGAAAACGGAAGAGAACACCAAAGGAAGTGGTTAACAAAATAAGGGCATGGAAACCAGAACAGAGGCAAAGAAGGAAATTAAGAGAGCTGTCACAAGGGGGTGAAGCCTGCTCGTGACAGTACCCCCCCCCCCTCAAGGACGGATCCCAGACAGGTTCCTTTTTAAATAAACTGTCAAATGATTTATTCAGAAATTGTCTGGTTTTATATATGAACTTAAGTACAGGTTTTGCTTCCATGGTCTTTTTAAACTGAAAAAAGTGCTAATATTCCGCTGCATTCCACCCATCTACTGCTTTTCCGAGGTTGGGTCAAGGGCAGCAGCCTCAGCAGGGAAACCCCGACTTCAGTCTCCTGGCTCCTTCATCCAGCTGCACATGCCTTGAAATCTACTGTTTGGTTCTATTTTGGCTTATGAGGCTTATGACAGTAAGTTGAGAAACCCCAACTTTGGAAACAACTGCTGATGTCAGGTCACATGTATGAACACATTTAAACTTTCACTTTCAATGTGATGCCACTAGATGCCTTTTACAAATAGTTTGTACAAAATAATTCCTGCAATAGGCAATGCATAATGCTCGGCGGCGCTGCACGGCAGACACCGGGCCTGAGGTTCACAGCACAGGTGGCCAGTCCATCAAAATTTCCGCGGGAATTTTCTAGTTATGGACTGGCTCAGTAGCCAGCCCATAGACTGCCATATTGTTATTGCTGTTTAGTTATGGACTGGCTCAGTAGCCAGCCCATAGACTGCTACTTGCAGTCTATAGGCTGGCTATTGAGCCAGCCCATATTGTTATTCCTTGTGGCGTTTTAGCTATTATTATATCTTAATCTTTCCAATTTTGCGTGCGTAATGCGGCCAAAACCGCAAGAAGGACCCCCACACATGTTACACCGTCGGAATCGTGACGCTCGGGACTACAGCGGTATTTATTTTTTGGAACGTTTTGTGTAACCATGGCGACGCTATTAACCGAAACGTTCAAAAATGGGCCAGTAGATTAGTTATACCTGTTCTATTTTTAGAACAGCCGCATTCCAGAGAAAACGAGAATTTACAGACTATTCACCCCCTTGTAGCTCAGCCATACGGCCACGTAGAAACATGATTGATGGCTCATTTTTTAGATAAACTACCGAACTCTCTCTGTGGCTAAATGCTAATTGCTAGCATGTTAGCATTTAAGCTAATTTACTCATGTCTAAAGGCAAATACACACATGGCATGATGCAGGGAGGTTATAGGACAACCTTGGCAGTTTCTAAACTTGAGGCTCTCTTGCTAGGTGCTGGCATAATGATTGTTAGCATGTAAGCATTTCAGCTAATTTACTCACGTTTAAAGGCAAATACACACATGACATGATGTGGGGAGGTTATAGGACAACCTTGGCAGTTTCTAAACTTGAGGCTGTCTTGCTAGGTGCGAGCATGTTAGCCGTTAGCATGTTAGCATTTAAGCTAATTTACTCATGTCTAAAGGCAAATACACACATGGCATGATGTAGGGAGGTTATAGGACAACCTTGGCACTTTCTAAATTTGGGACTCTCTTGCTAGGTGCTAGCATGATGACTGTTAGCATGTTAGCATTTAGCTAATTTGCTCATGTTTAAAGGCAAATACACACATGCATGATGCAGAGACGTTATAGGACAACCTTGGCAGTTTCTAAACTTGAGGCTGTCTTGCTAGGTGCTAGCATGTTAGCCGTTAGCATGTTAGCATTTAAGCTAATTTACTCATGTCTAATGGCAAATACACACATGGCATGATGTAGGGAGTTTATAGGACAACCTTGGCACTTTCTAAACTTGGGACTCTCTTGCTAGGTGCTAGCATGATGACTGTTAGCATGTTAACATTTAAGCTAATTTACTCACGTTTAAAGGCAAATACACATATGGCATGATGTAGGGAGGTTATCGGACAACCTTGGCACTTTCTAAACTTGAGGCCCTCTTGCTAGGTGCTAGCATGGTATCCGTTAGCATGTTAGCATTTAAGCTAATTTACTCATGTCTAAAGGCAAATACACACATGGCATGATGTAGGGAGGTCATAGGACAACCTTGGCACTTTCTAAAGTTGAGGCTCTCTTGCTAGGTGCTAGCATGATAACTGTTAGCATGTTAGCATTTAAGCTAATTTACTCACGTTTAAAGGCAAATACACTTATGTCATGATGTAGGGAGGTTATAGGACAACCTTGGCAGTTTCTAAACTTGAGGCTGTCTTGCTATGTGCTAGAATGTTAGCCGTTAGCATGTTAGCATTTAAGCTAATTTACTCATGTCTAAAGGCAAATACACAAATGGCATGATATAGGGAGGTTATAGGACAACCTTGGCACTTTCTAAACTTGGGACTCTCTTGCAAGGTGCTAGCATGATGGCTGTTAGCATGTTAGCATTTAAGCTAATTTACTCACGTTTAAAGGCAAATACACATATGGCATGATGTAGGGAGGTTATAGGACAACCTTGGCACTTTCTAAGCTTGAGGCCCTCTTGCTAGGTGCTACCGTGGTAGCCGTTAGCATGTTAGCATTTAAGCTAATTTACTCATGTCTAAAGGCAAATACACACATGGCATGATGCAGGGAGGTTATAGGACAACCTTGGCAGTTTCTAAACTTGAGGCCCTCCTGCTAGGTGCTAGCATGGTAGCTGTTAGCATGTTAGCATTTAAGCTAATTTACTCATGTCTGAAGGCAAATACACACATGGCATGATGTAGGGAGGTTATAGGACAACCTTGGCACTTTCTAAAGTTGAGGCTCTCTTGCTAGGTGCTAGCATGGTAGCCGTTAGCATGAGCATTTAAGCTAATTTACTCATGTCTAAAGGCAAAAACACACATGGCATGATGTCGGGATGTTATAGGACAACCTTGGCACTTTCTAAACTTGAGGCTCTCTTGCTAGGTGCTAGCATGATAACTGTTAGCATGTTAGCATTTAAGCTAATTTACTCACGTTTAAAGGCAAATACACACATGGCATGATATAGGGAGGTTATAGGACAACCTTGGCACTTTCTAAACTTGGGACTCTCTTGCTAGGTGCTAGCATGATGACTGTTAGCATGTTAGCATTTAAGCTAATTTACTCACGTTTAAAGGCAAATACACATATGGCATGATGTAGGGAGGTTATAGGACAACCTTGGCACTTTCTAAATTTGGGACTCTCTTGCTAGGTGCTAGCATGATGACTGTTAGCATGTTAGCATTTAGCTAATTTGCTCATGTTTAAAGGCAAATACACACATGCATGATGCAGAGACGTTATAGGACAACCTTGGCAGTTTCTAAACTTGAGGCTGTCTTGCTAGGTGCTAGCATGTTAGCCATTAGCATGTTAGCATTTAAGCTAATTTACTCATGTCTAATGGCAAATACACACATGGCATGATGTAGGGAGTTTATAGGACAACCTTGGCACTTTCTAAACTTGGGACTCTCTTGCTAGGTGCTAGCATGATGACTGTTAGCATGTTAACATTTAAGCTAATTTACTCACGTTTAAAGGCAAATACACATATGGCATGATGTAGGGAGGTTATCGGACAACCTTGGCACTTTCTAAACTTGAGGCCCTCTTGCTAGGTGCTAGCATGGTATCCGTTAGCATGTTAGCATTTAAGCTAATTTACTCATGTCTAAAGGCAAATACACACATGGCATGATGTAGGGAGGTCATAGGACAACCTTGGCACTTTCTAAAGTTGAGGCTCTCTTGCTAGGTGCTAGCATGATGACTGTTAGCATGTTAGCATTTAAGCTAATTTACTCACGTTTAAAGGCAAATACACATATGTCATGATGTAGGGAGGTTATAGGACAACCTTGGCAGTTTCTAAACTTGAGGCTGTCTTGCTAGGTGCTAGAATGTTAGCCTAGCATGTTAGCATTTAAGCTAATTTACTCATGTCTAAAGGCAAATACACAAATGGCATGATATAGGGAGGTTATAGGACAACCTTGGCACTTTCTAAACTTGGGACTCTCTTGCAAGGTGCTAGCATGATGGCTGTTAGCATGTTAGCATTTAAGCTAATTTACTCACGTTTAAAGGCAAATACACATATGGCATGATGTAGGGAGGTTATAGGACAACCTTGGCACTTTCTAAGCTTGAGGCCCTCTTGCTAGGTGCTACCGTGGTAGCCGTTAGCATGTTAGCATTTAAGCTAATTTACTCATGTCTAAAGGCAAATACACACATGGCATGATGCAGGGAGGTTATAGGACAACCTTGGCAGTTTCTAAACTTGAGGCCCTCTTGCTAGGTGCTAGCATGGTAGCTGTTAGCATGTTAGCATTTAAGCTAATTTACTCATGTCTGAAGGCAAATACACACATGGCATGATGTAGGGAGGTTATAGGACAACCTTGGCACTTTCTAAAGTTGAGGCTCTCTTGCTAGGTGCTAGCATGGTAGCCGTTAGCATGAGCATTTAAGCTAATTTACTCATGTCTAAAGGCAAAAACACACATGGCATGATGTCGGGATGTTATAGGACAACCTTGGCACTTTCTAAACTTGAGGCTCTCTTGCTAGGTGCTAGCATGATAACTGTTAGCATGTTAGCATTTAAGCTAATTTACTCACGTTTAAAGGCAAATACACACATGGCATGATATAGGGAGGTTATAGGACAACCTTGGCACTTTCTAAACTTGGGACTCTCTTGCTAGGTGCTAGCATGATGACTGTTAGCATGTTAGCATTTAAGCTAATTTACTCACGTTTAAAGGCAAATACACATATGGCATGATGTAGGGAGGTTATAGGACAACCTTGGCACTTTCTAAGTTTGAGGCCCTCTTGCTAGGTTCTACTGTGGTAGCCGTTAGCATGTTAGCATTTAAGCTAATTTACTCATGTCTAAAGGCAAATACACACATAGCATGATGTAGGGAGGTTATAGGACAACCTTGGCACTTTCTAAACTTGAGGCCCTCTTGCTAGGTGCTAGCATGGTAGCCGTTAGCATGTTAGCATTTAAGCTAATTTACTCACTTTTAAAGACATATACACACATGGCATGATGTAGGGAGGTTATAGGACAACCTTGGCACTTTCTAAGCTTGAGGCCCTCTTGCTAGGTGCTACCGTGGTAGCCGTTAGCATGTTGGCATTTAAGCTAATTTACTCATGTCTAAAGGCAAATACACACATGGCATGATGCAGGGAGGTTATAGGACAACCTTGGCAGTTTCTAAACTTGAGGCCCTCTTGCTAGGTGCTAGCATGGTAGCTGTTAGCATGTTAGCATTTAAGCTAATTTACTCATTTCTGAAGGCAAATACACACATGGCATGATGTAGGGAGGTTATAGGACAACCTTGGCACTTTCTAAAGTTGAGGCTCTCTTGCTAGGTGCTAGCATGGTAGCCGTTAGCATGAGCATTTAAGCTAATTTACTCATGTCTAAAGGCAAAAACACACATGGCATGATGTCGGGATGTTATAGGACAACCTTGGCACTTTCTAAACTTGAGGCTCTCTTGCTAGGTGCTAGCATGATAACTGTTAGCATGTTAGCATTTAAGCTAATTTACTCACGTTTAAAGGCAAATACACACATGGCATGATATAGGGAGGTTATAGGACAACCTTGGCACTTTCTAAACTTGGGACTCTCTTGCTAGGTGCTAGCATGATGACTGTTAGCATGTTAGCATTTAAGCTAATTTACTCACGTTTAAAGGCAAATACACATATGGCATGATGTAGGGAGGTTATAGGACAACCTTGGCACTTTCTAAGGTTGAGGCCCTCTTGCTAGGTTCTACTGTGGTAGCCGTTAGCATGTTAGCATTTAAGCTAATTTACTCATGTCTAAAGGCAAATACACACATGGCATGATGTAGGGAGGTTATAGGACAACCTTGGCATTTTCTAAACTTGGAACTCTCTTGCTAGGGGCTAGCATGATGACTGTTAGCATGTTAGCATTTAAGCTAATTTGCTCATGTTTCAAGGCAAATACACACATGCATGATGCAGGGACGTTATAGGACATCCATGGCAGTTTCTAAACTTGAGGCTGTCTTGCTAGGTGCTAGCATGATGACTGTTAGCATGTTATTATTTAAGCAAATTTACTCATGTTTAAAGGCAAATATACACATGGCATGATGTAGGGAGGTTATATGACAACCTTGGCACTTTCCAAACTTGAGGCTCTCTTGCTAGGTGCTAGCATGACGACTGTTAGCATGTTACTATTTAAGCTAATTTTCTCACATTTAAAGGCAAATACACACATGGCATGATGTAGGGAGGTTATAGGACAACCATGGCAGTTTCTAAACTTGAGGTCCTCTTGCTAGGTGCTAGCATGATGACTGTTAGCATGTTAGCATTTAAGCTAATTTACTCATGTTTAAAGGCAAATACACCCATGGCATGATGCAGGGAGGTTATAGGACAAATTGGCACTTTCTAAAGTTGAGGCTCTCTTGCTAGGTGCTAGCTTGATGACTGTTAGCATGGTAGCATTTAAGCTACTTTACTCATGTGTAAAGGCAAATACACACATGGCATGATGCAAGAAGGTTATAGGACAACCTTGGCACTTTCTAAACTTGAGGCTCTCTTGCTGGGTGCTAGCATGATAACTGTTAGCATGTTAGCATTTAAGCTAATTTACTCACGTTTATAGGCAAATACACACGGCATGATTTAGGGAGGTTATAGGACAACCTTTGTAGTTTCTAAACTTGAGGCCATCTTGCTAGGTGCTAGCAGGGTAGCCGTTAGCATGTTAGCATTTAAGCTAATTTACTCATGTCTAAAGGATAATACACACATGGCATGATTTAGGGAGGTTACAGGACAACCCAGGCACTTTTTTAACGTAAGGCTCTCTTGCTAAGTGCTAGCATGATGACTGTTAGCATGTTAGCATTTAAGCTAATTTACTCATGCCTAAAGGCTACTAAGCACGTGTCATGATGTGGGGAGGTTATAGGACAACCTTGGTACTTTCTAAACTTGAGGCCCTCTTGCTAGGTGCTAGCATGATGACTGTTAGCATGTTAGCATTTTACCTAATTTACTCATGTCTAAAGGAAAATACATACATGACATGATGTGGGGACACTGTAGGACTGCCCCAAACTTTTCAGGACCTGAGGCTGTTTTGCTACGTGTTAGCACGGTAGCCGTTATCATGTTAGCATTTTAGCTAATTTACTCAAGTTTAAAGGCAAATACACACTTGGCATGATGTGGGGACACTATGGGACTGCATCAACCTTTTCCGTACTTGAGGCTTTCTTGCTGGGTGCTACCATGGTAGCCGTTGGCACACCGGGCCCGAGGTTCACAGCACAGGTGGCCAGTCCATCAAAATTTCCGCGGGAATTTTCTAGTTATGGACTGGCTCAGTAGCCAGCCCATAGACTGCTACTGCAAGTAGCAAATACACACATGTTAGCATTCAAGCTAATTTACTCACATTTAAAGGCAAATACACACATGGCATGATGTAGGGAGGTTATAGGACAACCTTGGCAGTTTCTAAACTTGAGGCTCTCTTGCTAGGTGCTACCATGGTAGCCGTTAGCATGTTAGCATTTAAGCTAATTTACTTAATTTACTTCATTTTCTGTGCCTCAATCTCTCACATCCTTTGCACACCGCACCACAATATCCAGTTATATTCACGCGCCTGGAAAATTTTTAGGTCTGAGTTTTTTTTGCTAGCATCACTACTTACAAACTTCCCTCTCATGTAATTTCTATAGAAATGTTTGAGACTTAAGTTTTTCTAGTAAATCAAAGCACTGCTTCAATGTGTAGTGTTGCTTTTTATTACTTTAAACACTTTCTGACCGGCAGATGGAATCCAACGTGAGCAGACGAGAGACGTTGTCATCCGGACGTTGTAGCCTTATTGACTATCTTGCAGGACATGCCAGTGCCCTATTACAGGACTTTGAGGTTGGTATACTACTGTACTTTTCATGCTTTTCAAGGTTTTAAAATTTTAGCAAATGTAATCTCAAGTGCACAACTGCAGTACAGTTATTTGTCTTTACTGCACACCAAGATGGAGCTGCTTTTTGTATGCCATAAAGCAACTGTGGACAACAGAACAGAGTACGTGCTATTTCTCTTGTGAGGTGCAAGTTGAACGTGAACTCCTAACAGCTGTCTTTACAATGTCTGCAGGGTGCCGGGGATGGCTCAACCAGCATTCAAGAAAAGATGGCATAGTGATTGAGGGCAGCACCGTCCACAGCACTCTTGGGGATCTTAGCCAAGCCTGCTACTAACTGATGGGACTGACGTATGCACGAGACCTGCGGTTCCCCAAGACCCTGTCATCCAGTTTTATGGTGTTCCAGAAAGTAATGCTAGATCTGGATTTATGGAAACCTTTCAAAGACTTTACCAACGAAATGTTGTTGCCTGGCTCCCGTAAATTGAATGGTTGTTTGTCTATATGTGCCCTGTGATTGGCTGGCCACCATTCCAGGGTGTACCCCGCCTCTCGCCCGTAGACAGCTGGGATAGGCTCCAGCACCCGTGAGGACAAAGCGGTAGAAAATGAATGGATGTTGTTGGTGGCTTTATGAGTGATTTTTTGTTGGTGAGGTTTACCTGTCCTAAGTATAGAAGTTTAATGTGTTAATGTTTATTAAAGTGTCTTAATGTCATGAGAATGCCATTCTTTCTGCATTTCAGCCATGTGCTGCATCCATTTCTGCCAACTGCTCATATGCTCATTTTGATGTTGATGTACCCTGAGGTTATATAATTCAAATGGACATTTCTCAGACTGTCCAATAAATGACCAAATAGATGACACCCCGTGAGGCTTTGAACCATTTCAATCAACTGGTTCGACAAATGATTCATTTCTTGAAGCTTCATGTGCACACAAACCACCTGCTGGCCTTGGATAGAATTACTGGCGGCTGTATCTTCATGTGTGATGCAATAAATGCTGATCTGTTTTGGCTCTTGGATATGATTATGTACTACAAAAAATTGTAGAACCACTTGATAAACCTAAAAAGCGTAAGATTAAATATACAGTATATATAAAATACTGAATGTTTTATTGTCCATCAATGCCATGTATCGTGATATGGCTATCTTCATCATGGTTTTATGTCACCTTGCGGCCATGGTTTCAGGGAAAGTGCTTGTGTAACTAAAAGATGTATGCTTGTGTAACCTGGACAGAATATGAAAGATATAGTAATTATTTTTTATTCAATAATATTTTTTTCTTAACATTTTTTGGTTTTAGGTGATTCCTCTTTTTTGATACATCTCGACTATGAATCGTCAAACTATCCACACGCTCAACAGACTAACTCTCACCACAAAACCCCACATTTTAATGTTTAAGCCTGAGGGGTTTATATCGCTGAGTGATAGGAAAACATCGTGGCAAATTCTAAACGTTTTCCGGAATCCGTCACGTGGTACAGCCGGGCAGCGAGGCTTTGGACGTCATCGATTCAGGCCCCTCCCCCCAATGAATCAAACCTCGGTCTACGCTTCGCGGAAGTGCCCACTCAATAACTCGACACACGCTTTGAGACCCCGGCACCTCTTGTAAAGTCACTACTGTTCAAAGATGAAATAGATATTTTATCTTTGTCAAAGGAGACTAATACATTTTTAGTGTATTTTTTCATGGTTTTTGTTCGTTTCATATATTGACTTGAAGTACTGAAAAAGATTAAAGAAATATACATTATACATCATCAAGTTCATATTTTTTCTCCATTTGATAGTCCATTATTACATAGAGTCCAAGACATAGAGTAAATGTAGCACATTTGTTTTGTTCTATAATAAATAATCATCTCATTTTCATTTACAACTGTCATGCCTGCCATTGCCTACCCCGCCTTCTCCTTGGAGACCCCGCGTCCTGCCTGATTGTGCTCAGGTGTCCCTCATCACCTAATTTCCTGCTGGCTATATATTGCCTCTGATTCCTCCTGTCTGGTGCAAGTTCGTTGTACTCTCATGTCTCGTCCTAGCATTCCTGGTGATCTCCTCGCCTGGTTTTCGACCCTTGCCTGCCTTTCGACCTCTCCTTCTGCCTGCCGCTCTTGGATACCTTTGCCTTATTGGACTGACTTCCGGTGTACCGACCCTCACCCTCGTGTAGAACCTTACCTTGTGTCGTGCCTGCCAATTCTGCCTTTGGGTCCTCCTTCCCACGTCCTGCCTTGACAACAACTTGCTGAGATTGTGATGTTAAAAACATCATTACACATGGTTACTGTGCGATATATATATATATATATATAGTCCCTGACAAAAGTCTTGTCGCTTATCCAAGTTGTAGGAACAACAAATAATAACTTGACTTGTAGTTGCTCAATTGGAATCAGAAATGACTTATATGAAAGGCAAAGCCCTCTAGATTATGCTTTTTATATCAAAATAAAGTTTTGTACCATTCATTGAGTTTTATCATTTAATTAGGACATAAAGGTCAGATTTTGCTTGGACAAAAGTCTTGTCGGATACAAAAAATGTAGAAATAATACATATACTTAATTTTGAATACACAAATATGCTACAATAACATCAGAACATAAAGTCATTGTACCTTGGAAAAAAGAATTAATATTGTGTATGGCTTCCATGAGCTTGGAGGACTGCATCCATACGTCTTGGCAATGACTCAAATAACTTATTGATGAAGTCATCTGGAATGGCCAAGAAAGCAGTCTTGCAGGACTCCCAGAGTTCATCAGGATTTTTCGGCTTCATCTTCCAAGCCTCCTCCTTCATCTTACCCCAGACATGCTCAATAATGTTCATGTCTGGCGACTGGGCTGGCCAATCCTGGAGCACCTTGACCTTCTTGGCTTTCAGGAACTTGGATGTGGAGGCTGAAGTATGAGAAGGAGCGCCATCCTGCTGCAGAATTTGCCCTTTCTTGTGGTTTGGAATGTAATGGGCAGCGAGAATTTCTTGATATTTCAGGCTGTTGATGTTGCCATCCACTCTGCAAATCTGTCGCACACCCCCATACTGGATGTATCCCCAAACCATGATTTTTCCTCCACCAAACTTGACTGTTTTCTGGGTGAATCTTGGGTCCATGCGGGTTCCAACAGGTCTTCTGCAGTATTTGCGGCGATTGGGATGCAGTTCAATGGATGATTCATCAGAAAAATCAACTTTCTGCCACTTTTCCACTGTCCATCCTTTCTGCAAGCTGTGGGCCTTGACAAATGCAATTTTGTTGTCTTCTGTTTAATGCTGGTTTCTTAGCACTAATTCGGCCATGGAGACCACCGCGTGAAAGAATTCGACAAACAGTTCTAGTAGATACAGGGGTTTCTGGTGACCAGTTCTCATGTAGCTCCGCTGCAGTTGAAAAAGGGCTGGCCCTGGACTGTCGAAGCAACAAACGGTCCTCTCGAACAGTTGTTTTACGGGGTCTGCCTGACCTGGGCTTGTCATGAACATCACCGGTTTCTTCAAATCTTTTTTTTATCCTCTCCACTTGACGTTTGGACACATTGAAGATGTCTGCCACCTCAGCAGCAGACTTGGTCTTCAGGCTCTTGATGATCAGCACTTTGGTCTGTGGTTGAATCTTTGGCATGTTGTCAGAGGCCAGGTTGCACTTCACATGAAGGTCTGGTGTGCCAGGAATCTTTTTATACACACCTGGGAATGTGTTAATTACAGTATTTGTCACAGGTGAAGCTCTAATCTGTGACTGGTTGAATCATTTAAAGATACGACAAGACTTTTGTCCTTGCAAAAACAGATGTTATGGGCTTTAACAAGCTGTGAACATCACTACACTCTTTGATGATTTCATTTTTCACCCAGTTATTAATGTGAAAGCCCTTGACATTAAAATGATCCATTTATTGAAACAATTGATTGATTAGAAATAAAGTTATATGCCATTTAAGTTACTATGTCCTTATGCGACAAGACTTTTGTCAGGGACTATATACAGTGAAGAAAATAAGTATTTGAACACCCTGCTATTTTGCTATTTCTCCCACTTAGAAATCATGGAGGGGTCTGAAATTTTCATCGTAGGTGCATGTCCACTGTGAGAGAGATAAACTAAAAAGAAAAATCCAGAAATCACAATGCATGATTTTTTAACAATTTATTTGTGTGCTACAGCTGCTAATAAGTATTTGAACACCTGAGAAAATGAATGTTAATATTTGGTACAGTAGCCTTTGTTTGCTATTACAGAGGTCAAACGTTTCCTGTAGTTTTTCACCAGGTTTGCACACACTGCAGGAGGGATCTTGGCCCACTCCTCCACACAGATCTTCTCTAGATCAGTCAGGTTTCTGGGCTGTCGCTGAGAAACACGGAGTTTGAGCTCCCTCCAAAGATTTTCGATTGGGTTCAGGTCTGGAGACTGGCTGGGCCATGCTAGAACCTTGATATGCTTCTTACGGAGCCACTCCTTGGTTTTCCTGGCTGTGTGCTTCGGGTCGTTGTCGTGTTGGAAGACCCAGCCACGACCCATCTTCAATGCTCTGACAGAGGGAAGGAGGTTGTTCCCCAAAATCTCACAATACACGGCCCCAGTCATCCTCTCTTTAATGCAGTGCACTCGTCCTGTCCCATGTGCAGAAAAACACCCCCAAAGCATGATGCTACCACCCCCATGCTTCACAATAGGGATGGTGTTCTTCGGATTGTACTCTTCATTCTTCTTCCTCCAAACACGCTTATTGGAATTATGACCAAAAAGTTCTATTTTGGTCTCATCTGACCATAAAACTTTCTCCCATGACTCCTCTGTATCATCCAAATGGTCATATGCAAACTTAAGACGGGCCTTGACATGTACTGGTTTAAGCAGGGGAACCTTTCGTGCCATGCATGATTTCACATCATGACGTCTTAGTGTATTACCTACAGTAACCTTGGAAACGGTGGTCCCAGCTCTTTTCAGGTCATTGACCAAGTCCTGTCGTGTAGTTCTGGGCTGATTCCTCACCTTTCTTAGAATCATTGAGACCCCACGAGGTGATATCTTGCATGGGGCTCCACTCCGATTGAGATTGACCGTCATGTTTAGCTTCTTCCATTTTCTAATGATAGCTCCAACAGTGGACCTTTTTTCACCAAGCTGCTTGGTAATTGCTCCGTAGCCCTTTCCAGCCTTGTGGAGGTGTACAATTTTGTCTCTGGTGTCTTTGGACAGCTCTTTGGTCTTCGCCATGTTACAAGTTAAAGTCTTACTGATTGTATGGGGTGGACAGGTGTCTTTATGCAGCTAACGACCTCAAACAGGTGCATCTGATTCAGGATGATACATGGAGTGCAGGTGGACTTCTAATGGGCAGACTAACAGGTCTTTCAGGGTCAGAATTCTAGATGATACACAGGTGTTCAAATACTTATTTGCAGCTGTATCACACAAATAAATTGTTAAAAAATCATGCATTGTGATTTCTGGATTTTTCTTTTTAGTTTATCTCTCTCACAGTGGACATGCACCGACGATGAAAATTTCAGACCCCTCCATGATTTCTAAGTGGGAGAAATAGCAAAATAGCAGGGTGTTCAAATACTTATTTTCTTCACTGTATATATACAGTGCATCCGGAAAGTATTCACAGCGCTTCACTTTTTCTACATTTTGTCATGTTACAGCCTCATTCCAAACTGAATTAAATTAATCTCTTACCTCAAAATTCTACACAAAATACTCCATTATGACAATGTGAAAAAAGTTTTTTTTTACATGTTTTGAATTTATTAAAAATAGAAAACAAAAAAATCACATTTACATAAGTATTCACAGCCTTTGCTTAATACTTTGTTGATCCACCTTTGGCAGCAATTACAGCCTCAAGTCTTTTTGAATATGATCCCACAAGTTTAGCACACCTATCTTTAGGCAGTTTTGCCCATTCTTCTTTGCAATAAGTCTCAAGCTCCATCAGGTTGGACGGGAGACGTCTGTGCACAGCCATTTTCAGATCTCTGCAGAGATGTTCGATTGGATTCAAGTCTGGACTCTGGCTGGGCCACTCCAGGACATTCACGGAGTGGTTCTGAAGCCAATCTTTTGAGATCATGGCTGTGTGCTAATGTCTACTGTCTATATGGCCAAGGTACATGACCAGTCTACTGAGGTCAAGAGCGCTCTGGAGCAGGTTTTCATCCAGGATATCTCTATATATTGCTGCATTAATTTTTCCTTCTATCCTAACTAGTCTGCCAGTTCCTGCTGCTGAACAACATCCCCACAGCATGATGCTGCCACCACCATGCTTCACTGTAGGGATGGTATTGGCCTGGTGATGAGCAGTGCCTGGTTTCCTCCAAACATGGCGCCTGGCATTCACACCAAAGAGTTCAATCTTTGTCTCATCAGACCAGAGAATTTTGTTTCTCATGGTCTGAGAGTCATTCAGGTGCTTTTTGGCAAATTCCAGACGGGCTGCCATGTTCCTTTTACTAAGGAGTCGCTTTCGTCTGGCCACTCTACCATACAGGCCTGATTGGTGGATTGCTGCAGAGATGGTTGTCCTTCTGGAAGGCTCTCCTCTTTCCACAGAGGAACGCTGGACCTCTGACTGAGTGACCATCGGGGCCTTGGTCACCTCCCTGACTAAGGCCCTTCTTCCCCGATCGCTCAGTTTAGAAGGCCGGCCAGCTCTAGGAAGAGTCCTCCTGGTTTCAAACGTCTTCCATTTACGAATAATGGAGGCCACTGTGCTCATTGGGACCTACAAAGCAGCAGAAATTTTTCTGTATCCTTCCCCAGATTTGTGCCTCAAGACAATCCTGTCTCGCAGGTCTACAGACAGTTCTTTTGACTTCATGCTTGGTGTTTATGCTCTGACATGCACAGTCAACTGTGGGACCTTATATAGACAGTTATTATATTTCCAAATCATGTCTAATCAACTGAATTTACTGCAGGTGGACTCCAATTAAGCTGTAGAAAGATCTCAAGGATGATCAGTGGAAAAAAGATGCACCTGAGCTCAATTTTGAGCTTCATGGCAAAGGCTGTGAATACTTATGTAAATGTGATTTTTTTGTTTTCTATTTTTAATAAATTCAAAACATGTCAAAAAAACCTTTTTTCACATTGTCATAATGGAGTATTTTGTGTAGAATTTTGAGGCAAGAGATTAATTTAATTCAGTTTGGAATGAGGCTGTAACATGACAAAATGTAGAAAAAGTGAAGCGCTGTGAATACTTTCCGGATGCACTGTATATATATAACTTTCTCATCATCTCCAAGAAAAAGACAGGTAGCCTCGGCCACCTCAGCTCGTTGCAGAGCTTGTTTGAGACGAAAATTCAATTTGGAAATTTCCGCTCTTTGGCGCCTGCATTCCACCTCTTCCTTCTTCCTCTCCTCCATCGCTTTCGTCACGTAGGCCATAATACTATGGCTCACTTCGGTGCTCTGCCGATGTACTTCCGTCCGGGGCAGAGTGTGGTCTCTGCATATATACTGCACAAATACAATAAAAAGTACATTATGTGCAATACTGTGTAAATAACATATATAAGGAATGAATCATTACAGATTTAATAAACATAAAAATCTCCTGTTCTGCAACCGAAAATGCCTCCACAAAGCTCGCAGTTGATAGCTAGCTAGCTGGCAGGCTAAAGGTAAGCTAATGCTAACGTCGAGTATTTCATATTATAACACTGACATAAACAGATGAGGAAATGTGACAGAAAAAAGTCAGATAAGCATATGGCCTACCCATATGGCTCCACATCGATGCATTTCCTTGTTAAACGACTGTCCATGTCGTCTTCCACCGTCTTCCCGTGAAAACATGGCGCCCTCGAACTTTGCCTTGGGAAGTCTGAGGGCTAACGATCCTCTGACGCATGCGCAGAATGACCACAAGGGGGCCAGGTTTACTGCTATTACCCAAGTACATTTTACTATCTGGTATCAGGTTGTAAAATCAATACATTTGTTATGTAAATATTACTTGGTGTCAGTGATCAAATTTACATATAAATGTGAGGATACAAAGTTACACACAATCATCAAGTAAGGCATTAAATAAAGAGTGAGATTTTAGAGTAAAAGAAGTTAAATAATAAATCCTTGTAAAATTTAAATTAATATTTGAGGTAATAATTACAGGGCCAAAAAAATATTTTTTTTCAGTATAGGTTTAATGATAATTTCTTTGATGCAAGACATCTTTTAATGGTTCCAAGCTCCCTCTGCACTGTATCAAGGAGATGTTTTAGATCCTTACCAGTACATAATACTATTGTGTTATCGACAAACAAAACAAAATGTAACAGTTTAGATTTATTACAGATGTCGTTAATATATATAATAAATAATTTGGGACCCAGCACAGAACCTTGTGGTACCCCACATGTCACATTCAGTAGATCAGATTTATTATCATTTAGTTGCACATATTGTTGTTTATTATTTTATTTATCTTGTAACCACCTTTGTGCTATACCTCTGATCCCATATCTTTCCAGCTTCTTTATTAATAAGTTGTGGTCAATAGTATCAAATGCTTTTTGTAAGTCCATAAAAATGTCTATTGCATATTCCTTATTATCTATTGCTGTCACTATTTTTCTGTGAGTTCCATGACTGCTAATGTAGTAGTGATAGAATAAAATGTAAATGCAAGTATTATTTTGTTAGTTATCACCCTTATATCCATTTGCTTAGACAATAGAAAGTGTTTGAGTGTGCTGAAGAAGGAATGTTCCCGTGACCCTGATCAGAGACCCCCAGGTCCTGGAGGTGCCTGGATCCGCCAACAGCAACCCTGCAGATGCTCATGTTAATCATGCAAGAATGTGTCAAGTTAAGAACTCATAAAACAATAAAAGTAATTGCTCTCACATACACACACACATAGACAACAAGTCCAGCTTGTGCAACTGCTTGCTTCCCCCTCCCCTTAGAGTTGCACGACCATGTAGTAGGGACCCCCGAAAGAGAATAAAAAGGGAGGAGTGTGAACTGCATATTCAGAGTGGAGCGGCATGTCACTGGGTGTGTGGTTTCACTCTCCTCGCTGCGAGCAACTTTGAATATTGTTGTCTGTCTCTTCTGTATTTCTGTATTTAAGTGTTTTTACAAGTGTCACTGGAGTTTGAACCTGACATTTACTTGGTCCTTCGAGCCGGATCCCAAGATACCTCAGGAGTCCAGTTGTGGAGCGGACAAGACTGAAAGACCGTGGCCACGGCAGACAAAACCCTTTGATGGGCTGTCTTCTCAGCTCAACAACTGGAAGCTGAAGGTTGACGGGATACCGACGGTAGAGAAGACAACAAACAGTAAGACACTTTTGATCAGAGTATGAGTAAAAGGGTGCCGTCCCTTTGTGTTAAAGCAGGGGCAAACTGAGACCTGGGGGCCGCATGCAGCCCACTAATCCAAGAATTGAGTGTGCCCCACGAGTCAATAAGGTTTGACACCCGGTGCTAAAAGCCTTGTGTATTGTGTATGTATTCCAAGATGGCGCCGCGGACGGCTTCCTCGGTGTGTTGGTGCACCTTGTTTTGCTTTGTTTTATGTTATAAAACTGTTTTTTGCGCTGGTACCGGGAGCTCTTTCACCAGAGAAGAGCTCATGAACATCAGGGGAGCAACACCAGAAGATTTATTTCCTAAATTTCTGCTTCCAACAGCGGAAATTTTGGACATATTGGTCAAAGGTGCGCTCACCCTTCAGACTCCCTAAATAACAACAGTTCATCAAATGCCCGACCACAGAGGAGAATATTCTGGATCACTGTTACACTACAGTCAGGGATGCTTATCATGCCGTCCCGCGTGCTGCTCTGGGACACTCTGACCACATCATGGTCCACCTGATTCACGCGTACAGGCAGAAACTAAAGCTCTGCAAACCTGTAGTGAGGACACCAAGGAAGTGGACCAGTGAGGCTGTGGAGGATCTCCAGGCGTGTTTGGACTCCACTGACTGGGATGTGTTCAGGACTGCTACCAACAGTCTGGATGAGTACACAGAGGCTGTGACGTCCTACATCAGTCTGTGAGGACTGCTGCGTTCCATCATGCACCAGGGTGAGCTACAACAACGACAAACCCTGGTTCACAGCCAAACTCAGACATTTAAGGTTGGCGAAGGAGGAGGCCTTCAGGAGTGGCGACAAAAACAAGTACAAAGAGTCAAAGTACAAGTTTGGCAAGGCGGTGAAAGAGGCTAAACGACTGTACTCTGAGAAGCTCCAACACCAAATCTCAGCTAACGACTCTGCGTCTGTCTGGAAAGGGCTCAGGCAGATCACCAACTACGAGCCGAAAGCCCCCCACTCCATCAACGATCGACGCCTAGCCAATGACCTGAACAAGTTCTACTGCCGCTTTGAAAGACAAAAGGACAGTCCAGCAACCATCCCTCTTGACACCTCCCAACAGGGCCAGCTCCAGTCATCTCCACCAAGACCTGCCTTAGTGGCCCTCCCCTCCCCCTCCTCACCCACTTCACAGCAGCTGAAGAAATTCAGTGCTGGTGCACTTCTACACCTCCATCATTGAGTCCATCCTCACCTCCTCCATCACCATCTGGTACGCTGCTGCCACTGCTAAGGACAAAGGCAGGCTGCAACCTGTCATTCGGTCTGCAGAGAAGGTGGTTGGCTGCAATCTCCCGTCCCTCCAGGATCTGCACGCCTCCAGGACCCTGAGGCGTGCAGAAAGGATTGTGGCCGATCCCTCTCACCCCGGACACAGACTCTTCGAGACGCTCCCCTCTGGCAGGAGGCTGCGGTCCATCAGGACCAAAACCTCACACCACAAGAACAGTTTCTTCCCGTCTGCTGTCAGCCTCATCAACAAGGCCCCCCCTGACACTCTTCACACCCCACCCCTGCCTCATCCTGCCACTTTGACACTTTCACTATATGCGTTAAATTAACGACCAGTTTGGACTCTTAGGAAAACAATCAGACTGCACTTCTGGAATATCAAACAAAAAAAGATTGTACATATATTTATACTGTATATTTTGTATTTTTCATTCTTTTTTAATAGATGTGTCTACACCTACTTCACCAAAAAAAAATCCTAGTATGTGTTGGATCATACCTGGCAATAAACCCTTTTCTGATTCTGATTCTATACTAGTCGCTGGCAAGCAAAGAGATGGACTCGACAGTCTTCTGTAGGAAGACGAGCTGGCAGTCTTTTGTGATAAGGCGGACTTGGAAGTCTTGTGCAATTGGACGTCTCGGCAGTCTTGTACAATAAGACGCACTTAGCACTCGAGTAGTCTTTTTGAAAAGACAGAGTTTGCCCTTTGTAAAAGACGGAGTTGGCGGTCATGTTCGGCTAGAAAAGGAGAGCCTACGCGGTGAAAGGCCTTTTCGGGGTTTGAATGCGAAAACGTTTTCAAAGTACGAATGAGTGTGTGAATGGGAGATTTTGTCACTGGACAGGTCTTCATATTAAAGGGTGAAAAAAAGTAAATATTTGAGGAAGCAGAGGCAAGAATTCTCCGCCCTCCCCGGGGTAGAAGCTTGAGAATTGCCTCAAAGAAAAGTTCATTACTCTCTCACTGACAAACAACTCTGTTGTTAGTTTTCCCTAGGAAGGTCATCACAACAGGGACCAAATTATTCCCAAGATGGGAAAAATGTGGAAAACCACAAGTAAAAAAGGAAGACCTAAAGTACAAGGATTGGTGTTACATTTTTCAGCTCCAACCAACCCAAGTAAACCATCTAGAAATATGTATGGCTTTGACAGACAATTAGCAATCCCTAAATAAATAAAATTGCAACAGGATATTGCAAAAAGGAACAAGAATCAAACCAATAAAAAGCAAAAGGAAGGGTATTGTAGGTGCAGATTGACACCTCTGTGTGAGGCCCTGGTTTACTCGTGTCCAATCGATGAGATCCACACAAAGTCCATATAGTTGCAAAAAATGAAAGGTTTTATTTTATAGAATGCTATGACAAAAGGGTTAATTGTTCAAAAAAGATAACTCAAATCAGACACGGTAAAAGAAAACCGTGTGCCTCCACAGCAGTCCAAAGCTTCCACCTCACCGTGTGACACAGCACCTCCCCCAACATGTGCCTGGCCACACACCTGAATGGAGTTTTTATAATAAGCAGCACCATTATTTGAAACAAAAACAGCAACAACAATTGATTAAAATAAATATTCCCATTTCATATTTCAAACAATATTTAAGGTGTGCATCATAGCATAAATAAACTCTACGATTGTCTGGCTCATACACACCGGCCCCTAGTTGTTTTCTAAACTTAGAAACAATTACCAAACATATACAATATACAATATAACAATATACAAAGGTACATATATTGTTGTTAAACTTAAATCCTATCCTTCACCTTTTGTTCACTTTGAAGCGTCTCATACCTGCACGCAGTGTTCTCAACATCTCAAAGCACCATTATTTGAAACAAAAACAGCAACAACAATTGATTAAAATAAATATTTCTATTTCATATTTCAAACAATATTTAAGGTGTGCATCATAGCATAAATAAACTCTACGATTGACTGGCTCATACAGGTATGATGACCTATCATATTGGAAGGAGTTGGCAGAGAGAAGGCAAAAAGGCGAGGCAAAGATGGAGGGAAGGAAAGCGAGAGATAGAGCAGAAAGTGAAGGTTGTAAAAAGGAAGAGTTATATAAGATAGTAGGGGAAGTTTTACTTCATGAGTATCAGAAAGATGAAGGAAAAGTAAGTGAGGAGAAAGACTCAGACACATTTTATACACAAAAGTAAGGTAACGAAAGTAGGGTTATGCCAACTCGGAGAAGATTGGGAGGAAGAAGTAGAGGAAGACAAAGAGGTAGAGGAACAGGTAGACAGAATATACAAACTACCCCAACAATACTGGATGTTGGAATTGCGGTGAAGAAGGTCACTTCACTCCCGTGATTGTGACAAAGGCCAGTTGAAAAGAGACCAAAAACCATATTCAGCATGACTAGGCTTGTCTTAACAAATTGAACCAGAACAAAATGATGAACCAATAGTAGAATTAAATTTACAAGAGATATTTGCCTTTGAACATCGCAGAAGTCACATTGGAAGTGAATGGTAATCCAATCAGATTTCTTTGTGACTCGGGAGCATGTAGAACAACTTGCAGATATGAATTTCTACATTTCAGATCTGCAGGCAATACATAGCTCAGGACAGCAGGAGGAAAATTTGGCAATAGTGGTCAACTCCCTACCAACAATATTGTGGTCTCTAGGTCCATCAGACATAGGACTAATTAAAAGTGCCCAACCTGTACAAATTAAAGCTAAAAATGATTATAGGCCATGTGTTGGGCAATACCCAATAAAACCAGATGCATATGAAGGAATAAAACCAGTGATATAAGATTTGTTAAAAGCTAAAGCCTTAGTAGAACGTAACAACTCGCCATGTAACACCCCTATTTTTCCAGTGAGAAAAAATGCCACTCTCTGTGAGATGGAGAATGATAATACAACCTGTCAACAACCTGCCTTTTAGATCCAATTCCCACGTCACACTTAAAATCACTTCATGGATTCTTTGAGGAGCAGTTTTTAAACATCTTGAATTGCTCTCTTCAGACGGGTGTCTTCCCCACCGCCTTTAAAATGGTGGTGGTGAAGCCCCTTCTGAAGAAGAGCAATCTAGACCCCGACGTTTTTAATAATTACCGACCTGTATCCAACTTACCGTTTTTAAATACAATTTTAGAAAAACTGTTTTGTTTTTTTACCAACTTAATGACTTTTTAAACAGAAATAGCATTTTAGAGAAACATCAGTCTGGCTTTAGGAGGAACCACAGTACCGAGACAGCACTTTTAAAGATTTTAAACGACAGGTGAAATTTAGATAATAAAAAGCTTACAGTGTTGGTTCTACTAGATCTAAGCTGTGCTTTTGATACAGTGGACCATCACATTTTATTAAATAGACTCAGACACCTGGCCGGCCTCTCCAGTACTGTTCTTAACTGGTTTTGTTCTTATCTCACAGACCGATGCTTTTATGTAAGTATGGATGCATGTTCCTCAGGAACCCATGAAATTGAATGTGGGGTTCCCCAAAGCTCAATTTTAGGTCCACTCCTTTTTAATCTTTACATGCTTCCCCTTGGGGACGTCATCAGGAAGCACGGCATCAGCTTCCATAGTTATGCTGACGATACACAGCTATACATCGCCGTGTCTCCTGATGACTCAGGGCCACTTGATGCCCTTTTTAACTGCATTGTAGACATCAAGTCATGGATGGCAGAGAATTTCCTACAGCTCAACCAGGACAAAACTGAGGTTTTAGTTATAGGTCCTGAAGGCCAGAGAGAGAAACTTTTACCAAAACTACAGGCTCTTAAACCAGCCAAATCTGTAAAAAATGGGCGTGATTTTTGACTTTATCCCACATATCAAATATAGAACACTTTTTCTGTACCGCTTATCCTCATCAACGGACTGTATTCCCCACCCGTTACCAGCATTGGGACATTCCAAACCAAGATGAGAACACCCTGGACCATGTACACAGCAACATACGTGGCACAGACACAGTTTCACCCTACCCCTACATTTGGGCCAGACTGAAGTAGGATTATGAATCCTACTTCTTGCCAAAACCTACCCTTTGAAGTCGAAGAAGAAGCCTACCCGATGGTAGAAGATAAGATATGACTTTATTCGTCCCTCATTCCAGCAGCTCTCTGCCGCTACCCCGGTTAGCTCAGTTGGTCAGCGTGTGGTGCTAATAACGCCAAGGTCCTGGGTTCAACCCCCCGTACTGGCCACTCTTCTTTATGTGCTCCAGGAACAACAAAACGGCGACAACCCACTGGCCCCCATATCCAACATCACACCACCCACCTGTGAAACACCCTCGACAAGGCCGCTGAAAGACCGAGGAGAGGTAAAGAAAACAGCATGTCAAAGGAGAGTGGCAACAAACCTCTCGGCCACCGAGACTGCAAGAAGCAGATCAATGGGGACAGTGGACCCCATTATCCTCTACCCAAAATTCAGACCACCAGTGTAGAGAATACGGACCGCGAAAGGACAACACCCCAGCCCTCATAACCAACAGTACTCCACCACAAGGTAAACAGCATGGCGGCAACAAATGCCCAGACAGGATTCGAACCTGTGCGGGGAAACCCCATTGGATTTTGAGTCCAACGCCTTAACCTCTCGGCCACCGTGACCGCTTGGAAAAGACCAATGGGGGCAGGTGACCCCATTGTCCTAGAACCAAAATTTTGCTGATATCAAGGATCAGCTGGCAACATGTGCATGGGAGGAAGACACATGGTTTGTGTGAGGGGCTACACAAGTCTTTCCACTTCTAGTTAAAAGCCAGGCACCTCACATCGTTTCCATGAAGTACCAAGGGATTGTCCTGTTGCCCTTGTATTTTGTGGGCAAAAAAGAGGCGTTTGCAAGTGGACCTCAGACCCTATCACTGGTCACCTGAACAGGGACTTGAATCCCGGACACTGAGATCAAAAGTCTAATGTTCAGGTGACTGGCTCAAACTTTGTCTTGTCTGACCACTCTTTTGTCCAGAAGATATTTGGCTAATGTGGTCTGTTTTCTTAAACCTGCAAATGCCCAAATACACAAGGGTATTGTCTTTGTAGGGAGCATTGTAGTACATGTGACATGTATACTACATATGACATCAGAAATGATGGGTATTTATTCAACAGAACAAGAACAACATTTCTTTTAAATAACAGCATAGGAGCTGCTGAAACACAGAGAAGGCACTGCTGGGATTTGAACCCAGGATTTCCTGTTTACTAGACATGTCTGTCAAAAGATCACAACAGTATACAGTGTCTTCTCTTAAGGGCCCCTGCATACCAGTTGATGGGGTTTGACTCGATTCCTTTTAACATAAAAGCATTCCGTCATCTCTTAATCTATAATCCTGGCTGGCGCTTTTGCAAAAGCTAATATTTACAAGCAGAGCTTCTGTGCTTCACCAGACCTGTGCAGAAACAAACTGAAATCTGTGACTTGATCAACCTAACTTCTGATCAAATGTGTTGGACCATGGAAGCTGTAATGTGCTTTTGAACAGCACAAACACAGGCCTGATTGGTGGATTGCTGCAGAGATGGTTGTCCTTCTGGAAGGCTCTCCTCTCTCCACAGAGGAACGCTGGAGCTCTGACAGAGTGACCATCGGGGCCTTGGTCACCTCCCTGACTAAGGCCCTTCTTCCCCGATCGCTCAGTTTAGAAGGCCGGCCAACTCTAGGAAGAGTCCTGGTGGTTCCAAACATCTTCCATTTACGAATAATGGAGGCCACTGTGCTCATTGGGACCTTCAAAGCAGCAGAAATTTTTCTGTATCCTTCCCCAGATTTGTGCCTCAAGGCAATCCTGTCTCACAGGTCTACAGACAGTTCTTTTGACTTCATGCTTGGTGTTTGTGTTCTGACATGCACAGTCAACTGTGGGACCTTATATAGACAGTTATTATATTTCCAAATCATGTCCAATCAACTGAATTTACTGCAGGTGGACTCCAATTAAGCTGTAGAAAGATCTCAAGGATGATCAGTGGAAAAAAGATGCACCTGAGCTCAATTTTGAGTTTCATGGCAAAGGCTGTGAATACTTATGTAAATGTGATTTTTTTGTTTTCTATTTTTAATAAATTCAAAACATGTAAAAAAAAACTTTTTTCACATTGTCATAATGGAGTATTTTGTGTAGAATTTTGAGGTAAGAGATTAATTTAATACAGTTTGGAATGAGGCTGTAACATGACAAAATGTAGAAAAAGTGAAGCGCTGTGAATACTTTACGGATGCACTGTATGTGTGCATAAGACAGACTGATTAAGTCAACATTAAAAGTCTGGCTATATGAAACTGCAACTGTACTCACTTTCAAGGCTAACACACCACATGATGTGCCATCACCTTGAAGTCCATGAGGAAGGGTACCACATGTCCACCTTGACACCTTACAGTCCCTCTTCCGCATGAATGCCCTTTGAAGAAATGATACATCTTTGTCTATACCAGATTTATGTTTTTAACTGCTTTCTTTAAGTTCTTCTTACCTTGTTGTTTCCAGGCATCTTTTTATTTTATCTTGGGTTTCCCCAAATGGATCCACAAACAAGGTCCTCTTTTCATGAGGATAAATGACCTTTTGGAAGGTAACAACTTTACAACTTTTCCACTACAACTACCACCAATTGAGACAATGAATGAACAGATTAATATTTGTTTAAAATGTTTCATAAACTGTAATCATAAACTTCATATCAGTCCCAATAAGGACTATTTTATAGGTATTCAAAGTGACAATCAAAGCTTTACCGTTAACATCCAGTGATGATGTTGGTTAAAAATCCCCACAATAATATTGGACTGCATCGGATCCATCTGAATATCAATCCAAACCAGGGGTCGGCAACCTTTCACACCAAAAGAGCCATTTGAACCCAGTTTCCACCTAAAAAAAACACTGAGAGCCGCAAATACATTTTGACATCTAAAATGGGGAAAAAACACATTTATTAGAAAGTAAAAAATAAACTAAAACTTATTAGTGCTTTGACTACCCTTTTGAAGATGGGCTATAAAGTGTTGCTTAAGAAATCCACAAAGTGCTACAGAGAAAATTAAAATTATTTTTTAATGAACACATTTTGAACATTCTGAACATTCTTGAACATTCACATTTTGAGTTCTTGAAAAATAATAACAATGTCTAAATGTCTCTTTCAAATAAATTAAAAGGCTGAACTTAAATAATCCATGTAGCAAACAAAAGCAAAAACGTGCTACAATGTCCTCATAAGCTTCTTGGATTTCGAGCATATTTTAAATTCAAACACCATCTGTTTATCTTTTAATAACTGCATAATATTTGTACAGACATTCAGTCACTTCACATTCTTTTGCTTTTTTTGCACTTTTTGTAGTTTGCACTTTTTGCTGGTTCCTTAAAAAAAAGTTATATTAAACATTGCTCATTCGAACAGAGTCCAGATTGTAGATTCCTACACCAATGTTACAGCAAACTTGAAAAACTTTTTTTTTACTGTTCAGCAGAAAGAAAGAAAGAAAAAATCTAATTGTTCAATAAATCAATGAACTTGATCAAATCACTTAAATGATTAAATAAAAGTTGGAAATCAAGATGACGATCACTCCAAGCTTTTACAGCCTCTCTGAGCCAGAAAGCCTGAGCCACTGCCACATTGGCATGTAGCGGCATTGACCTGAATTAAAAAAAATAAATTGGGAAAAAAAGCACTGTGTCACTAAACAATGAAAAATAAATATTTGTAAAATATCTGCATAAATATTTATTTTACCTTGTTAATGGGACTTCTGCTCCTGAACCTCTGCGCTCAGCGTCTGCAAATCCGGGCTGTACGAAGTCACTTTCATTTTTACGCAGTACTGTAAGCTGTCATCTGCGAGGCGTGTACGGTGTTTGTTTTTAATGTAGTTCATGGTGGAGAATAGCTGCTCACATGCATATGTGGATCCGAAGATCGACAGGACTCCAAAGGCATATTTCTTCATGTTCATGTAGGTGTCGGGGATGGCATTCCAGGTTTCAAACATAAGTTTGTCCGGTCTTGGAAGGTTCTTAATATCACTCCATTTGTGATTCTGAGCAAGAGTGGCCTTCTGACGGGCAACATCTTCAAGATCGCCTGTCAAGCGTTTGAATTTGGATACCCACATGTCTTTGTCAGCTATGTCAGCCAACTCCAGCTCCAGATCAGGTTGACTCACACCTGGAAATGCAGTCACATTTAGCAGGGATGGATCGATGTTTAGGGGAGTGACGGGGAAGGACAGTGTTGTTTTTTCCTCTCTGAACTCACAGAATCGTTTTTCAAATGACGCTTGCATTGTGGTGATTGCAGACTGCAAATACTCTGAATTGATCAGCTTGTGATCTTGTTTGAACTCCCTTAAAGAGGGGAAGTGAGACAGTGTGCCTCTCTGCAAATCTCTGGATAAAACTGTCAGTTTGCGCTCAAACGCCAACACCTCCTCCAGCATGTTCAGCGCTGTGGCTCCTCTCCCCTGAAGAGTCGTGTTCAGCGTGTTCAGGTGTGCTGTCATGTCCACCATGAAGTGCAGCTTTTCCAGCCACTCTGGCTGTTCCAGCTCAGGGAAGGAGAGTCCTTTGCTTCTCAGGAAAGTTTTCAGCTCTTCCAGACATGCAGCAAAGCGTTTCAGCACCTCTCCTCTGGACAGCCACCGGACTCTGTTGTGCAGCAGCAGATCAGAGTACGTGCTCTCCACCTCATCCAATAATGCACGGAATTGGCGGTGATTTAAACCATTTGCCAATATTTTATTGACAATTTGAATGACAACATTCATGACCTCTGTGCATTCTGGAGGGAATGTTTGCGCGCACAATGCCTCTTGGTGCAGGATGCAGTGAAAAGTCAGAAGCTTTCTATCCAGTGATTTCTGCAGCAGCGCCACAAAGCCCCTGTGCGCTCCAGTCATGCTTGGTGCCCCATCGGTAGCTACTGACACTAGGTGGGTTGTTTTTATTTCTTTGGCTCGTAAACACTCAAAAACAGCCTCACAGACATCCTCCCCTCGTGTCTGGCATCTTAGTGGTATCAGCTCAACCATTTCTTCCTGCGGTCCAGTGGAGTTCACATATCGGCAGAACAGCGCTATTTGTTCAATATCATTTATGTCTTTTGACACATCACAGGCGATTGAGTACGCTGCAGCTGAATTGATGTCTTTAATTTGTTGTTTTGTGATATTTTCTGCCATTTTTATGGTTCTGTCTTTGACGGTCTTCGCAGAGAGAGGCATCTCTCTGATTTTCTGCACAATTTCAGACTTGTTTTTAAAGTCCGCGAATAGGTGTTCTGAAATCTTAAGGAATGATTCTTTCATATATTCTCCATCTGTGAACGGTTTCCCATGCCTGACTATTTCCATAGCGGCCACAAAACTTGCATGCGTAGATGAATTTGAAGACTTTACCCACCTCTTGAATTGATTTTTCGTCAGATCAGCCTTCCGTGCCAGTTCCTTAACAGCCTTTTTTCTCTCTTCTCCCTCGGGATATTTTTCAGCAAAGGCTGCGTGTGTATTATTGAAATGTCTTGCGACATTTGACCGTTTATTGTTGGCCAGTTTTTCACCACAAATTAGGCATACTGGTAGGCCACTCTCGTTAGAGGTGAAAGCAAATGAATCTGCCCAAGCATCAATGAACGATCTATTTTCCTCTGATATCTTTCTTTTCTTAGATTTCTCCATATCTGTCCTTGTTGGGGTTGAAAATTGGTATGACGTTCGGGCGGGAATACCGGCTTTCGCGAGTCTGACGTGTTTTTTGAGCGACAAAAAACTATTAAATATACTTATTTATTAATATTTCAATATTTAATATTTCAAGATCGCATCAAGATCTTCCAATTTAGAACTAAAACACTAAAAAAATAACTAACACAAATAAAATACACATAAATACTTTTTTAAAGTAATTTATTTTCCCAAGCCACTCGGAGCTGCAGTTTAAGGATGAAAGAGCCGCATGCGGCTCCGGAGCCGCAGGTTGCCGACCCCTGATCCAAACAAACAACTTGAAGGATTATAAAGTAAAATGTGACTATATAAAGCAAGTGTGTAATCATTACTTAATTAGAAAAATCTGTTCTCTACTAACTTTGAGCTTGGAGGTATTGTGAGTCCAAATACGTGTCATTTCATAGCTGTCAATGACAGCAGCTTGATCACCGCTGTTGGCATTGGTGTATCGCCGGACAAGCAATGTTAGATATGCATTTATCACCTTAAAGACAACAAAAAGATAACATTTTGTTTCCACACAACACAGAAACATATTTAAACACTCATTTATGTATTCATGGATTAAAATATGGCTCAGAGGTGCCTAGTAAGAACAACTAATTAAAAAACAAATACACGCACACATTTGATCAGTACTCTCAATCCAAGATATACTTAATCTAAAGTCGGTCATTCGTCAATTATTACCTCACTCTCAAGCTCTTTGCCAGGAGCGATCCGAGCAATGTCCCAACAAAATAGTTTATAGTTTTCTATTTTTGAGAGCAGCACATGGTCACTAGAGTGGTTCCCAGTCCACACTGCTTCTAGATCTACAAAAGTGAAACGTATACGTTAATCACAGTTACAAGACTGACACTGACTTCGAAACATTTAAACATCCATGCATACCAGATTTATTGTGTAAAGGCAAAAATAAACATAATAAACATACATTTCTGTACTTCTGTGTCACTGTATGTGCCACAATTTCTAGACAGGACATGTCCTTCAGCTGCAGAGTCTTGATATTCCGGTCCTGCTGCACCTGGGACAGCAACTGGGTGGACTGGGGTAGTTGGTCCTGTGGCAGCGAGGACAGAGGCAGCTGGGGCAATAGCTATAGGTGTTGCGGCGAGGACATTGGCCGCAGGGACAGAAGCAGTCAGCACAGTGGCTGCAGGTTTCGTGGCAAGGACAGTGGTAGAAGGGACAGGAGCAGCCAGGACAGGTGCTACATGTGTGGTGGCGGGGACAGAGGCAGCTTGGACAGCGGCTGTGGTGGCGAGGGCTGAAGCTACTGCGACAATCACCGAAGGTCTCTTTTTGAGGACGACAATGACTGCAGGTCTTGTGAGGACAGTGGCAGTGGGGACAGACACGTCTGGCACATTGACAGCAGTGGCAGCGGATTGGCACTCCAGTGCTCCAATTTTATGTGGAATCCGTGGAGTCTCCTGCCTGAAATGCTTCAGGTGGTCTATGCTGATTTTCTTGTAGTCCACTCCATTGTCGCCAAGTAGATCAGCACTTTTCCCGTTGATTGCTGTGATGGTGAAGGGCCCAAGAAAATTAGACTCCAGCCAACCACCCTTACGCTGTTGGCTCCTCACATTCTGTCTCAACACTCTGTCACCCTCTGCGAAGCTGACTTGCTTCCGTTTTGAACTACTCTGTTGCACCATTCTCTGCTGAGATCGGGACACGTTTTTGAGGACTGTGTCCCTGATCACATCAAGCCGCCTAATGTCCTCGCAAACAGTCTCCGCTCCAATGTAATCCTCCACATTACTGTCCATCTGTAAAATAGACAAAGCTCATGCAACACTTTCATTCTACAAATACATTAAAATATATTACTTCTTCAATTTCATAATAACAACTTTAATTCTTCATAATGTAACTAAACTTAATACTGCATTTCACAAACCAGAAAGTCCTCTGGAACTTCTGTTGGGTACCGGGCTTCACGGCCAAACATCAAAAAAAGGGGGAGAATTTGGTTGTCATCTGTTTTTTGGTACGCAACCCAAACATGACAGCATCCAAATATTCGTCCCAGATTTCTGGTTTTCCCCCTACCAGTTTACCAAGAGCCCTAAAAGAGAAAAAATAGATTGCAAATCTATTCAACAATATAATTTTTGAGGGACAACTTGGATGACAAGGTGACATTACTTATCTCTGGATGGTTGCGTTCATGCGCTCCACCAAACCATTCGTTTGAGGATAGTAGGGGGCACACAAACTCCTTTTGATCCCCAAAATATTGCAAACATTCTTATTGACCTAGTAACACATATACAATTTCAGACAATTGCATAACATATTAAGAAACCTTATTTTAAACACATAGTAATAAATTCCAATAAGATGTAATAATGTGTGATAGAAGAGTTTCAGCTAAAAGGAAAGGAAAGGTATCCAAAACCGTGGTCAGACCAGCCATGCTGTTTGGTCTGGAGACAGGAACCAGAATTGGAGGTAGCAGAGATGAGGATGGTGAGGTTCTCATTGGGAGTGACCAGGATGGATAAGATCAGAGGGACATTACATGTTAGAGGCCTTGGAGATAAAGTCAGTTATCGGCCAGACTGAGATGGTTGGGACATGTCCAGAGGAGAGATAGTAAATGTATTGGTAGAAGGATGCTGCGTTTAGAGCTGCCAGGTAGGAGGCGTAGAGGAAGACCTAAGAGGAGGTTTATGGACGTAGTGAAGGAGGACATGAGGGTAGTTGGTGTGAGAGAGACAGATGCAGAAGACAAGGTCGGATGGAGGCGGGTGATTTGCTGTGGTGACCCCTGAAGGGAAAAGCAGACAATACATTCTGACACCTGTGTAATGAACACAAGACGGATGTAAACTACGCAATTTAGATTCAGAGAAATATATATATGAGAATAAATATTTTTCCAACAGTATGTTACGATGCTGAAGTTGGCTTCCGATACAGTACTTAAATATACATAAGATAGAATTGAAGGTCACATAATGATGAATCTTAGTGTTTTCGGTCTGTATTTGGTGACACTTTTTTATGTGAAAACATTTCATGTAAGACATTGCCCTTTCCTGAAGGTGACTATTGTATTTGTGAATAAAGTCACATTTACACATTTTCTTTCCATCTAGTTTATTTTAGACCTGCTCCACTTCAAAAACTATTATATCTGGACTTCTCAAATCAGGACTGGATTTATATACAGACCCCAAAGACTCCTAAAAACAGAGTTTGTGTTTGTGAGTGTGTGAAATCTTTCTTTGTTAAAAAGCAAGAAAAGGGTCATGACCTCAATATGAGCCAGCAGTAACTAACTTGGCCAGTAATATTTTTTGTACAGCCAGTGTGCAAAAGACACACATACAGCACCTTCTGAGTGCCCTCCCCAAACAGTAACATTTTTTGTACAGCCAGTGTGCAAAAGACACACATACAGCACCTTCTGAGTGCCCTCCCCAAACATTGCTCATTGGGTCACTTAAATTTACATCAAATTGACGAATCAGAAGCTGGCAAATCAGAGTCCTCAGTACTCAGTACAGTCCTCAGTACTTATTTGCTTCTTTGAATATGGTTCTTTGGCCAAACACTAGAAAATACAATTATAAACATGTGTGTTCTTACCCATTTGTCAATATCTTTGTCATTCCAGGCCAGAAAAAACGCATGCCAATGGCATCCCGTCTTTTTTTCTGGCCTGTGTGAGCTCCTGTTGGGCTGGCATGAAACTCCACAAAAATGGTGTTTGCATCTTCTGCACCACAAACCACTTTTGTTTGTGTTTTGCCCTTGGTGTAATACAGTGCACCACCTGCAGGATAAATGATAACATTAATTATTTTAAAGCATGCCACACCTTGAGTTGAATTAAAACACAAACACTATGATAACATCTGCTGACTGATACGATACCCATCAATGGCATCAAGTAGCCTGATAACTTTTTTAAAGCTATATAGATTAATAGACATTGCAGCAATTGCCAGAAATACGCAGTGGCTGGTCTCCTGCAGGACTTTATTGGAGTTTGTAATCTGCCGGGAAGTGTTGCACACATAGAACATTTGTAATAACTTAGTTGTAACACTGTAAGATGGCAAAGTTTCATCTGAAATGTGTAAAATAATTCATCTTTTGCCCTGAATAGATAAATAATAAATAAAGTGTCATCATCCAAACCATGATTTAGTCACTCCAATATGGACATCTTAAATGTCATTTTATTTTTAAACCATGTATTGATTGACTGAAAGCATAGCATTTTATTTTCACGTTATTTTGACAAACTATGGAATGCACAAATTATATCACAAGCACCTACACAGGTTCACGTTAGCCAGTTGGCCATAATTAGCCTACCCACCTTCAGCCTGATACTAGTTCAGATTTTTGCTGCCTTGTCAATCCATCCGGATACCGCGTATGGGTCTTGTACAACAAAATATCTCCGTACAAAGTAGGGTCCATTATGAAGTTATTGGAAATTACCAAAATAACTTAAGAAACGCACTTGCCACTTGTGATGTTAGGATCGATACTGAAATATCGAACATTCGACCAAATCTCCATGCTTGAAAATAGATTCTTAAATATTTTTTTTCTCCTTTTGATGCTTATGTCAGATTCACAGGTGGTGTATATCATTACCAAGCACACAATAGGGGGTGCATGCAAATTTCAGCAGGCCAAAATCCGCCCTGCCGTACAATGCATAATAATAATAATAATACATTTTATTTGTATAGCGCTTTTCAAGGTACTCAAAGACACTTTACAAAAGAATGAAGTTGAATAGAACAAATAAACAGAATGAAAGACACACCAAAATACAACATTCATTGGTTAATACACAGTTAAAAAAGCGGGGCAGGGCACAGCAGTCAGATATAAAAGGTTAGACATTAAAAACAGATTTAAAGAGGTGGGTTTTTTAGTTGTTTTTTGAAGGTGGGAAGGTCAGGGCAAGCACGGAGTGAGTGGGGCAAAGAGTTCCAGAGAGTGGGGGCAGCGATGGAGAAGGCTCTGTCTCCCCAGGTTCGGAGCTTGGTCTTACAGGGGAGTGCCAGGAGGTTGGAGTCTGAGGAGTGAAGGGGACGCGGGGGATTATGTGGATGGAGGAGGTCTGTGAGATATGGGGGGGTCAGATCGTGGAGGGCTTTATAGGTGATGAGAAGAATTTTGAAGTGAATGCGTTGGGGGACGGGAAGCCAGTGGAGGTTTTGGAGGACAGGGGTAATGTGTTCTCGGGAGCGGGTGGAGGTGAGGAGGCGGGCAGCGGAGTTCTGAATATATTGTAGTTTGTTGAGGGTTTTGGACGGTGTACCGTAGAGAATGCTGTTGCAGTAGTCCATTCTGGAGGTGATGAAGGCATGGATTAGGGATTCAGCGGCAGAGAATGTAAGTGATGGACGGAGACGGGCTATGTTCTTAAGATGGAAGAATGCAGTCCGGGTTAACTGTTTGATGTGGGGTTCAAATGAAAGGGTGGGGTCTAGGAGGATACCAAGGTTGCGGATGAGCGGGGATGGAGTGAGGGTGGCGCTGTCAAATTGAAGATGGAAATTATGGTTGGGCGCTGTGGTGTTTTTGGGACCGATGACGATAATATCTGTTTTGTCACTATTTGTTACGCTCCTGGAGGGTCTGGGTCCCGGACACGGAGACTGGAGACAGGTGAGTGAGTTTTTATGGCTTTATTAGGCCCAAGAGGAAGCAACGAAACGCTATGGTGTCGGAAGGGAGCACCATGGGAAAACACAAAGGGAGTTGGCTAGAGGCGAGCGCTGCTGATCGCAAAAACAAAAGGTACAAGGAGGCAGAGCAGCGGCATGCATAGTGTAGCGTTTGCAGTGCAATAATCCGGCGTTCCCCAGCTGTCAGCAGACAGCTTAAGTGCAAGTGGAGTAATTGGCCTCAGGTGCGTTCAGCAGCTCCACCTCCAGCCAGGAACAGAGAATCTGGAGAGAAAAAAAACAGGGAGGAGACTGGGGAACAGAGCAAGGGCACCAGGATATGACAGTACCCCCCCCCCCTTAACGACGGGCGCCACCTGGCGGCCTACCTGGCTTCTCGGGGAAGCGACGGTAAAAGTCCAAAAGTAAGTCAGGGTCAAGGATGAGCACACGAGAGACCCACGAGCGGTCATCGGGGCTGTACCCCTCCCAGTCGACCAGGTACTGGAAACCCCTGCCCCTTCTTCTCACGTCTAAAATGGCCTTGACCGAGAATGCGGGGTGGCCGTCGATAAGCCCAGGAGGCAGGCTGCTGGTGGCACACGCAGCGGATGGCGGCCTCCAGGTCCTGGTTCGCTCTCTCGGACTGGCCATTTGTTTGTGGATGGTAGCCCGAGGACAGGCTGGCGGTAGCCCCCAAAGCTTTGCAAAAGGCCTTCCAAACAGCGGAGGAAAATTGTGGTCCCCTGTCGGAGACGACGTCGACGGGGATGCCGTGGAGCCGGAACACGTGGGTGACCAGTAGCTGGGCGGTCTCAAGGGCTGAGGGGAGCTTGGGGAGGGCGACAAACTCTGTGACGTCCGAGCGCAGGGAAGGCCACCAGAACCTCTGCGACAGGAGAAAAGTGGTGCGCGAAACTCCGGGATGGCACGCGAGCTTGGACTCATGCGCCCAGCGAAGAACCTCTGGGCGGAGGCCAGGGGCAACAAACAGGCGTCCAGCCGGGCAGCCCCCCGGAGGAGAAGAGTCTTTCAAGGCGTCCATCACTCGCTTCTCCACGTCCCACTGAAGGCCCCCCAGGATGCGGGACGGTGGGAGGATGGTCTCCTGAAGAGGTGTGTGCGAGGGAGGAGAGTACATCCTTGACAGGGCATCAGGCTTGCCATTCCGGGAACCGGGGCGGAAGGTCAGAGTAAAGTCAAATCGGGTGAGGAAAAGGGCCCAGCGTGCCTGCCGCGGGTTAAGTCTGTGGGCAGAGCGGAGGTAAGCCAAGTTCTTGTGGTCCGAAAGAACGACGAAGGGGACCGCCGAACCCTCCAGCCAGTGCCTCCACTCCTGTAGGGCCAAGACGACGGCCAGTAATTCCCTGTTGCCAATGTCGTAATTGTGTTCCGCTGGGGTCAGACGGCGAGAGAAGAAGGCACAGGGGTACAGCTTCTGATCGGCGGTGGAGCGCTGGGAGAGGACAGCCCCCACGCCGGTGTCGGACGCGTCCACCTCAACAAAGAATTGAGAGAGAGGGTCAGGGTGGACAAGAACAGGAGCAGAGGTGAAGCACAATTTGAGACTTTCGAAGGCGGAATTAGCATCAGGGGACCACACAAAAGGAATCTTAGTGGATGTGAGCCTGTTCAAAGGTTCTGCGACCCGACTGAAATTCTGAAGTTAGCAAAGCCCAGAAACCTTTGAAGGTCCTTCCTAGATGTAGGAGGGGGCCAATCGACCACAGCCTGGATCTTGGCAGGGTCGGCTCGGAGTTGCCCCTTCTCCACCACAAACCCCAGAAGAGAAACCGACGAAGAATGAAAAGTGCATTTCTTGGCTTTAACGAAAAGCTTATTGTCGAGGAGCCTACGTAAGACCAGCCGCACCTGCTGGATATGGCGGAAAAAATCAAAATGTCATCCAGATAGACAAAAACAAACCGACCCAGCATATCACAAAGGACATCATTTATGAGGCACTGAAAAACGGCGGGAGCATTGGTGAGTCCAAAAGGCATTACTAGGTAGGTGGGGGTGATTCCCGCCAGCTTGAGAGACTGTGGGACGGATCCAGTGATAAGGGAGGAGTTAATGATACTTGTGATCAGCGGGGAGATGATGTGGAGGCAGGGTTTAATGAATGAAGAAGGGATAGGATTCAGGGAGCATGTTGGAGTCTTAACGGGTTAGAATTTCAGTGAGTTGCACGGGTGAGATAGGTGTGAATTTGGAGAGTCGTTGGGTGGAGCCAGATAGCAGAGGGTCGGGGGAAGCGAGTGAGCCGAGGGGGGGTTCAGGGAGCTGTATATTTGGGGAATTTTGGACTGGAAGTAGGTTAAGAAGTTGTTGCATTTGGTGGTGGTGAAGGATGAGGAGGAGTTGTCATTTGGCTTTAGCAGTGTGTTGATTGTTGAAAAAAGGGATTTAGGATTGTTGGAACCAGATGTAATCAGATTGGAGTAGTATCGTGAGCGGGCAGTGTTTAAGGCACCTTTATATTGCTGTAGAAAATCTGTGTAAGCTTGAAGATGAACAGTTAGGCCAGATTTCTTGTACAGTCTCTCAAGCTGGCGTTTACGGGTCTTCATATTATAGAGCTGAGGGGTGTACCAGGGGGCAGTGTGGGAGAAGGAGACCAATTTGGTTTTTTTAGGGGCCAGTTCATCAAGACAGGACAAGTTCAGAGGGGTCCTCGGACAGCGGGGGAGGTGAGACAGCAAATTTTGTGGTTAGAAGTGAGGTAAGGGCATGAGGGTTGATGGATTTGAGATTCCTGAAGGTTATTTAACGTTTGATTTTTGAGACACTAAGAGATGTGTGCAAATAGAGCAGACAAGAGCAGACAAGACCCAGGATGTGTCCTCTGGTGTGGGTGGGGAAGTTAACTTGTTGAGTGATGGGGAAACAGCTGAGAAGGTCAAGGAATTCTGTCGCGGGTTTGGAGTTGGAATTGTCAATATGAAGGTTGAAATCACCGAGCAAAAGGATGGATGATGAGATGGCATTTAATTGGGTGATGAGGTCCGTAAAATCTGATAGGAAAGAAGAATTTGATTTTGGGGGGCGATAGATGACAGCAGTGACAAGGGGGGATGGACCGGACAGTTTGAAGGCAGTGAGTTCGAAGGAGTGAACATTTTGGAGGGAGATTGGAGTGACTTTGATGTCCTTTTTATATATGACTGCTGTACCACCGCCACGTCCGTCAGGACAGGCGTTTTCGAGGTATGTAAATCCAGGAGGTGTCGCATGGTTTAGGGAGAAATAGTCCAAAGGTTTGTGCCAGGTTTCAGTCAAACAGAGGAAGTCCAGTTTATTTTCAGTCATGTATTCATTTAGGATGAGAGCCTTGTTGTTGAGAGAGCGGACATTTAAGAGGGATAATTTGAGATTATAAGAGTTCATCATTTGATCTTGGCTGCGGGAGAGTGGGCAGAGATTTATCAAATTTGCATGTTTATTTTTGTAATAGCAGAGTCCAGTCGGGCGGAATGACCAGTGGAATGGGATCTTTTTTGTAGGTGAAAGAACAGGCTGAAAAGTAGAGCAAGCAGTAGCAGGGTGCAGTGAATGCTGTGGCCTGCAGGAGGAGCTGTGGGTAAAATTGTAGCCGGATAAGGAAGAAGAGAAAGGGGGGAGTGTTTGACTAAATGTAAATACTCACGCTAGAGCAGGGGTGTCAAACATACGGCCCGCGGGCCGGAACCAGCCCCCAAGGAGGTTCGATCAGGCCCGCAGGATAATTTGAAAGTGGAAAAAATGCATAAAAGACATGGAATTCATATTTTTAATTCGCTGCAATTCATTGATTATCCGCTAAGGGGCGCACTCTTTCCATCAGAGTAGAAGACAAGCCGCATCATTGAGACAGACTGAAAACAGCAGACGGTATCAATGCGCCATCTGCTGCTTGTTACGACGTTGTTAATACCTTGGTCTCTACCTCTCCGCTACACCCTCATTAGCCAAAATGCCGTTATTCAAACGGAGAAAAGTAGATAAGGAGTGTAGAATTGAAGAATAGAATTGAAGAAAAATGGACCACGTCCTATTTATTTACAGAGTTGCACGGAAAACCTTTGTGCTTGGTGTGTTTGCAACAAGTTTCAGTATTGAAGGAATATAATATTCGACGCCACTACGAGACTCATCACAGCCAAAAATATGACGTCTTGCAAGGACAACTGAGAAGAGATAAGATTAACGAATTGCTTGCGGGTCTGAGGAAACAGCAGTCAACTTTCACCAAGAGCCGAGAAGTCAGTGAAGCAGCGGTAAAAGCCAGCTACCTAATTGCTAGCGAAATAGCATTAGCATTGAAGCCGTATTCCGACGGTGACTTTGTTAAACGATGCATGATGAAGGCGGCTGAACTTGTATGTCCCGAGAAGCGACAAGCTTTTGCCAATATTAGCCTGACGAGGAATACTATAGCAGAGAGGATTTCGGAACTATCGGCAGATTTAGACAGTCAATTGAAACAGAGAGTCAAGTCATTTATTGCATTTTCCGTGGCAATTGACGAGAGCATTGACATCACAGACGTGGCCCAACTGGCCATATATATTCGAGGAGTTAATGAGACATTGACTGTTACTGAAGAGTTTCTTGAGTTGGTGCCAATGATGGACACCACAACAGCCGAGGACATTTTCGGCTCTGTCGTTGCTGCATTGGACAGAGTTGGAGTGGACTGGTCCCGCGCTGTAAGCCTGGCTACAGACGGCGGGAAGAAAAGCAGGTGTCACGACAAAGTTCAAAGACAAAGTACAAGCCCTTAATGGAGGAGATCGTTTCTGGACATTTCACTGTATTCTGCACCAGGAGGCATTGTGTTGCAAGTCGCTGAAAATGGACCACGTCATGGAGGTGGTTGTTCGCACTGTAAATTTCATCCGGTCCAGAGGTCTGAACCATCGTCAGTTTGACAAACTTCTCAGCGACAGCAACATTACCCACAGCCTGCCATACCACACTGAAGTGAGATGGTTAAGCCGAGGCGCTGTGCTGAGGCATTTCTTTGATCTACGAGAGGAAATCGGACAGTTCATGGAGAAAAAAGGAAAACCGGTGTTGGAATTACAATCTCAGGAATGGCTACGGGACCTTGCATTCTTGGTTGATATTACTGAACACTTGAACAATCTGAACAAAATGTTGCAAGGCCGCAAAAAAGTTGTCACACAGTTTTCTGACAACATACAGGCATTTAAGTTGAAGCTGATTTTGTGGGAGATGCAACTGGCAAATGGCAACCCTGCTCATTTCCCCTGTCTGAGAGATGTGGGTGTGACCAGACCTGATGCGAACATGAAACGGTACAAAGACAAAATTGCAGGACTACTGCGGGAGTTTGAGAAACGTTTTCAGGTATTTGGTGAACTTGAGACAGAATTTTCAGTTTTTCGCTCACCTTTCACAGTTAAAGCTTCTGATCTGCCGGTCAAATTTAGAAATTTGATTTGCAGTGTGATGCAGATTTGAAGGGCAAATTTGCCTCTGTAGGTCTGGACAGATTTTATCAGTATCTACTACCAGGGTACCCCAAATTAACAGCCCTGGCTGCTAAAATTTTGTGCATGTTTGGGACAACCTACCTTTGTGAACAAATTTTCTCAGTGATGAATATCAATAAAACAAAAATGCATTCAAGGCTCACAAACAAGCACGACATTCTGAAAGTGACAGCTAGTCAGGACATGACACCTGGTGTTGATGCACATGTACAGGCCAAAAGATGCCAAGTTTCAGGAAAAAATACAAGTCCAGACTAGACTAACACCTTTAAAATGCTGCCTTAGATACTGTTTGCATTGAAAGAATACAGCTCTGTGAAGATGAATCCTTACTGTGGTGATTTAAAAAATGTGCACTTTAATGTTAGTCAGCAGCTTCAAAACAAAAGTTGTGTGATGGAATTCTACTGTTCATACAACTCCATAAATTTTCAGTATATATTGTATGTGTATGTATGTTTCATGTATGAAGTTTACAGATTTACAGGACAGGCGAACACTTTCTTCATTACACATTTAAAATCACTCTCCTTAGATTGTAAGGTGTACGCAGGGATTACATTTAGATTTTATATGTGTATGTGTAAGTGGTTTAAAAATCCCTTTCTTTAAAAGTCTCATTTAATCTTAAAGTGCATTACTATATTTTTCAGTACCAATTAAAGTTTTGTGCCTTTGTACAATCAGTGGGATCAGTTGCAATGCATATTTGTGAATGATTAAAGTAAATTGCACATTTGTCTAAGGAAATATGAGGTGTTTCATGAAATGTTTTGTAAAATGATAGTTCATTAAATTTCAATATTTTCCTAATGTTCTTGTGCTTCTTTACACCAAAACAAAGGAAAGACATGATATTTTGGTTATTTATAGCAGAGTATGGTATAATTTTAATGGTCCGGCCCACTTGACATCTCCCTAGGCCGTATGTGGCCCACGATGCGAAATGAGTTTGACACCCCTGATCTAATCAAATCTAATGAACTACAATTCTGACAGTTGTTGTGGTGTCAATTGGCCAAAGGGGAATTCAAAACAGAGGCTCGTGGCCCATTACCGTTTTTGTGGTAGCTGACGACTTCAACCAGTGAAATCCATCCATTTTCTGTACCGCTTATCCTCATCAACGGACTGGATTCCCCACCCGTTACCAGCATGGGGACATTCCAACCCAAGATGGTTGGACCAAGAACACAGCCACATACGTGGCACAGACACAGCTTCATTGCTGACTGAATTGGCAGTTTCCCATGCATTGCAACTGAAAAACAACGGTATAATCGGTGAGATTCTTTGCAAGTTGTTGTGGCCGAGTAGTTAAGGTGATGGACTAGAAATCCATTGGGCTTTCCCCGCGCAGGTTCAAATCCTGCCCCCAACGTACAGTTTCTTTCACAGCTGGTTTTTAAACCTTTTAAACCTCGTTTGCGATTGTGAAAAGCCCATTTTTTCTGGAACATGTTATATGAACTACAATTTTCCCTACAAAGGAGAAATCTATGTCAAGTTGGTCAATTGCCAATCTGACCCCACTTTAACCCTCTCTTGTGCAATAACACAAAATGACAAAAAATATTTGTGTTATGGTTCAGTGGGAGGGGCATACAAATCATTGCCTATGTGCCCCTGTGGTGCCTCGTACCATAATAGTGTTTTTTTTAAACTGTTGTAGAAGAAATTTTCCGCAACCTAATTGAGGCCTCCAAGACCACTTGTTTAAGTAAATTTCATCTACCCAAGCGTATTCGTTAATCTCCACTTATGAGAAGGAATAAAAGTCACACACTAGTACAAGTTAACACTATGTATTGTATAACAAGATCAGACAGAATAATTTCACAAAAACACAGGATCCTGGGCTGAGTTTCTCTTCCAATGTCTGCCTGCAACCTCCCGACGATAAGAAGGAAAGTCAGTCCCAATTCTTGCATCCCAGGGCTTTTTGTAGATCTCCTCAGATAGGGTGGAGTTGGGGGGATGTGTGGGGAATGGACCAGGATCCCGTTCCCGGACCAGATACTTCCTTCTTCACCCCGTTATCTTTATTGCCTCCTGGGTAAATGATCGTAAATACCTAAGACCCTCCTGGCCTTTTGGTTCTCCCCCAATGACCTCTGCAAAGACAACAAGAACCACAACACAGGATAGTGTGCCCTGACATCTGTTAACTGACCCTTTACTGGTACAGGTCACAGCTTGACCTGACACTCATCTACCCTAACTCAAAGACCACTATTTAAAAACTAAATTTGGCTACAATTCCCCCTTTGGACCACAGCTTATACTGTGGTCCACATCCCACAGGCATACTATTTTCAAGAGTAGACGTTGTTTCCTCCAAAGTGTTTGGAACCACAAACTTCTATTTCCTTCTACCAGAAGAAATGTGACGTTCTTACTGTCACCCAGTATGGGCCTATCCATCTGGTCTGCGTCCACACTCTTTTTTTCAAACCTTAAGTACACCCATGGTGAGAACACCCCTCGTTCTCAGGACCCCCTTTTGCAGTATCAACAACCTGTACTGAAAATTTTTACTCACCAACCTTTGTGATGCAACAAGTGTCATACATCATTTTCTCCATGACATCCATGGGTCCTGTGTCAGCAGTAGGTCCAGGAAACTGCTGACATCCAGTGAGTTCAAATGGTGTGAACCTCATCTGGATCTTTACGGCACATCCAACAGCTATAAGAGCTAATGGAAGTGTATCAACCCATTTTTGTATCCTGCATATTTTTGCTATTTCATTTTTACATTTTTGATTCATTCCGTCAACCTTACCTCAGCTTTATCTACCATCTATGGATGACACCTGTGTGTCCTTGTGTGTATCATTTATTGTTTACCTAATTGTCCAAGTCCATGTGCCTCGTCCGGAGCAGCTGAGCAGAGGGGACAGTGCACCCATCACTAGAAACCCAAACTATGATAGCCAAAAAAAAATTTCTTGTGCTTTTTACAACACTATCTAATTATGCCAACTTTGATAACATACCTTCAATCTCTAAAACAACTACAACTCTAAAACAACTGCAATTTTGAATTGTAGCAAACTACTGCCTGCATTTCCTAGGGAGATAAGATCACCCCCTTTAGCATGTCCTCTATACCTACAACCAGGCATTTTACAGCCTCAAAATGTCCTTATCTTCTTTTCTTGTTACGATTTTCTATCCTACTTTCTCCACTGTACCAACTCTTAACGTATCACACGCCACCCATACAACATTACTTTCTATCTTCTGAGAGCTCCAGCCCTCTTATAACTCCCCTTAGTTCAACTAAAAGGTCTACTTGTCACTTGCTTTGCCTCCATCACTTTCATGTTCCCATCTTCACTTGCTTTACCACCATCACTTTCAACAACCCATCTGTCCATAGATCTGCTCTTGCCTTTGTTTCTTCCATTACCTTCTCTGTACCCAGATGTGGGACCCCTTCCTGTATCATCACAGCCATATTATAGATGTACTGAAAGTGTAATGTAAACCGCGAAACTATACGTTGTGAGTTCTATCAACAAGTGGAACATGACGTGTACCGTATTTCCAAAAAAAAATTTCCAAGTCCTACTACATACCAGGTGGATGTAACAACTCAAGACTCAAGCTGAACGCTAACATAGATAAAAATCGTTCACTTACCCACATCCCCCTCCTGAAAAGAACACCTTTTACTTTGTGTTTTTTTCAGTATAGGATGTAAGTCGACCACTGAAAAAAAAACTTGTTTGAGAGCGATGTACGATTCCTGCCAGTTGGGCGTCAACACCAGTGCAGCAAAAAACTTGCACATGGCCTGAGCGTTGACCAAGGCTCAAAGAGTGGTCAGCTCACCATTATTTGCAACCAATAAGCAGCTGACCAATGCTGCATACGCCAAATGGGAGACATGATCCCTCGTGACTTCATGATGTTCCATGACAGTAAAATTAACAGCTGATGCAGAGAGTGAGGGAGAGAAGAAAACACACTAGATTATTATGGAAGCAAAATGCTTGATTCCTAAAATCACATTGAGGAGAACCTATCAAACACACATCGTCCTCATTCCTGTCATAATTCAAAATACTATGTAACGAATCAATGAGAGGTGTAAACAAGTGCAGGCTCCTACGCCATGGGGACCACTTAAAGAAGAGAAGACTTCCAGGCTCGTCCGGCATCCCCGGGGTCAAGGCTGCCCAATAGATCTGCACACTGATCACTTTATGGAGTATTGTCCAATGCCACCATGATCTTTGAACCCAGTTGCCCATGACAGTTCAGCTGTAGTCCATTGGGAAACGTGACCTGTAGCCATCTTGGTCCACGTAAGATGCTTGCCCCTTGACAGTTGGTGGTATGGTCAGCAGAAGTGCGAAGGGAACCTCAGAGAAGCCCACAAATGGGACTTTTCCTGTGCTGAGTTCGAGAGATGGAGGAAGGCTGCTGATGGTGGAGTACTTTGCACCAGTGTCAAGCATCATTGATAGCACAGTGTTATCTCTAGTCACAGCGATGCATGGGTCTGCCAAACCATGCATGCCGGGGCTCCTTGCCCCCCTTTTTGGTGTGAGGGGTATTGACCTCCCCCTCAGGCAAGGGCTTGGTTGAATGGTTCATGATTGAAGCATGTCCCCTTGAGGACCTTGAATAGTCCATTGCTGCTGATAAGACTGCTGTCCTTGTTGTTGTTGAAAAGCATGTCGTGGGCAGGTCATGGCATCCACATGGAGGGAATAAGGTGGTATCACTGGGCATTCTCTCACCCGGTGAGCCATGGAGCCACAGAAATAACAACTTTCTCAACCAAGTCCCACTGCACCCCCACCTCTCTTACCTCCACCATGACCACGCTGAGCCAGAAACTTGTGCAAATCCCTGTGGGGCTTGAATCCTGTCGACAGGTCCCCATATGGGAAGTTCTGGTGGTAGAGGAGCCCAATCAGACTTTTGGTATGATGCCTGTTGTTTAGACACCATTTGTTTTTCAGCCTTGGTGGCCCTTGAATTGTCTCGCTTCGCTCCCTGCACCTGCAATTGCAACAATTCAGATTTTAATAAAGATTCATTTTTCTCTTGTTCCGTTTGCTTTTCAGTATGTTTAAGCAAATGATGCAAAAAATGTTTTTTCCACTCGTTATGTGTTGCATCAAACATATTGGGGTCATCTTTCATTGCCACTGCGACGGGGTCTGGTGCTCCCGCCAACACTGCTTGTTTAAAAAGGTTACGCATCATGTCTGTTGTGTTTGGATCAGCTCCAGTCATTTCAACCCACTCGCGAAGACACCTGACAAGATAAGTCATACCAGTTTCACCAGAAATCATAGAAAAAGTACATTGAGCCAGGAGAGAAGTGGAGGGAGGATAAATACGTCGCAATACTTGGCCCAAATTGCCCATTATACCACCTGTGACAGGTTCACTGTCTGCTATGTCATCTATACCAGCCTGTTGTTGCACATCCCTCAACTCACTGAGGGTCAATTTTATCCCCAGGATGGCTCGAAGGTCGCCAATTGCGGTTGTAAAACCATGTGTTGCCTCTGTAAAGCACTGCATAAAAAGTGCACCCCCGGAAGATGGGGAGGGTAGTTTTTCAGCAATACATGTACGATCTATGATAGAAAAAGGCACATAAACAGGGTGAGGGCTGTGTGGTGATGCAAGAAGGGGTGCCTGTACATTCATCTCTGATACTTCTGAAACACACGGCAACATCTTAGCTGTCCTACTTGCATGACGCTGAGTCCTCCGCTTTATTGTCTTCTTACTGCCCGTCTGTATACTTCCTGTACTCCAATCTCTTTTTAACTCCCCATCTGAACCACCTTCCTCTTCAACCTTCTTCTGACCGATCCACAACTTATCTTTAACCTTCCTTATCTCCTCATGTTGATACTGTGTTAGCAATTTCAGCTGTTCAATTTCCTTCATTAATTGTTCCTCCCTTATTGTTAATGACCCCCTGTAGAGGCACTTTTCCTTGGCCTCAGCCAGTTCTGGATGTTTGGCCTGTTCCTTCAGGTCAGTTAACATATCACGAGCTTCTTTGTAGAAATCCTGTGTCTGCTTGGCATGTCTTAAACTCCTATCTGACCACTCGTTAATGCCGTCGCTATCACTTTTAGTGAGGGGTCTGTCCACCTCTTTCACACCCTCCGGACCTGTGAGGGAAGATACACTGGACATTCTGTTATTTTCACCCCTTCCCGTCGTTTCCCCATCATTTTCATACATTACCTGTCCGCGTATGATGGTCGCTATTGGAGCTTGCACATGTAATGTGCTGTCTTCAGTCGAGTATGGTGGTGAGTTCTGATCACACTCAGAAGGTGATGTCTTTTTTTTACTGTTCTCGACATATTTGCAGCACTCCCTATGGTGTATAACAATACTTGCAACTCTTCTAATTTAGCCACTCTCTTTTTTAAGGCCCCTTTCTTAACCAACCCAACTGATTCATGTTGCTTTTCCAGATCCTCTATTTTGTTCATCAGGCCTTCTCTCGCTTGTATCACTGATTCATACAGGTTTTTCACATCATAAATTCTGGGCAGTATACCACTTTCTTGTAGTTGTTTAATCTTCTATCTTACCCAGGCTTCCTTTTTCTCCTTATCTGACTCCAAACCGCTAAAGGTGGCCTTATAATAAGGCCACACTTTTTCCAACTGTGATCTCCACACCTTTGTGGGTGCATTTACTTTATCCATGTTAACCTTAATAAGTTCATTCTTATACATAAACTCCGTCATCTTTCCCCTACTTACCTTCCAAGTTTTGCGATTTTTTTGTTATTTTCTATACACATTCACACACGACGTCTTACACTCATGCTTCAGTGGGCTTTCACCACAGGTTCAAAACCTTCCCTTGGTACTTTAGAAGAATGACTAAATTCTTCTGGGCCTCCAACCCATCTAGGATTTATTTTATACCACAGGTCCGAAACCTCCTTTGGTGCTTTTTAGAGGAATTGTTCAAATTCCTCAGGGACGCTAACCCAATTTATTTTATACCACAAGTCCGAAACCTCCTTTGGTCTGTTTAGAAGAATTGATCAGGTTCTTCAGGGCCATTAACCCGATTTATTTTATACCACAGGTCCGAAACCTCCTTTGTTTTTTTTTAGAAGAATTTTTGAAATTCTCCTGGGAAAGTACCCCAATTTGTCAATTTATTCTGTCTCGTCTTAATAGTTGGCAAACTATGGATTCAGAAAAGTCCAGAAATATCTTCATGAAGTAACAGCCAATATGAAGAGTTTGAATAAACAGGTCTCTTCTTACCTTTTACATGGGCCGGCCCTGATATTCCAAACACTTTCCGTCCACCCAAAAAGGTTTTTTTTTTCCTTCTCTGGAGATCACGTCGGGGTCACCAAAACTGTTGTAGAAGAAATTTTCCGCAACCTAATTGAGGCCTCCAAGACCACTTGTTTAAGTAAATTTCATCTACCCAAGCGTATTCGTTAATCTCCACTTATGAGAAGGAATAAAAGTCACACACTAGTACAAGTTAACACTATGTATTGTATAACAAGATCAGAATAATTTCACAAAAACACAGGATCCTGGGCTGAGTTTCTCTCCCAATGTCCGCCTGCAACCTCCCGACGGTAAGAAGGAAAGTCAGCCCCAATTCTTGCATCCCAGGGCTTTTTGTAGATCTCCTCAGATGGGGTGGAGTTGGGGGGATGTGTGGGGAATGGACCAGGATCCCGTTCCCGGACCAGATACTTCCTTCTTTACCCCGTTATCTTTGTTACCTCCTGGGTAAATGATCGTAAATACCTAAGACCCTCCTGGCCTTTTGGTTCTCCCCCAATGACCTCTGCAAAGACAACAAGAACCACAACACAGGATATTGTGCCCTGACATCTGTTAACTAACCCTTTACTGGTACAGGTCACAGCTTGACCTGACGCTCATCTACCCTAACTCAAAGACCACTATTTAAAAACTAAATTTGGCTACAATTCCCCCTTTGGACCACAGCTTATACTGTGGTCCACATCTCACAGGCATACTATTTTCAAGAGTAGACGTTGTTTCCTCCAAAGTGTTTGGAACCACAAACTTCTATTTCCTTCTACCAGAAGAAATGTGACGTTCTTACTGTCACCCAGTATGGGCCTATCCATCTGGTCTGCGTCCACACTCTTTTTTTCAAACCTTAAGTACACCCATGGTGAGAACACCCCTCGTTCTCAGGACCCCCTTTTGCAGTATCAACAACCTGTACTGAAAATTTTTACTCACCAACCTTTGTGATGCAACAAGTGTCATACATCATTTTCTCCATGACATCCATGGGTCCTGTGTCAGCAGTAGGTCCAGGAAACTGCTGACATCCAGTGAGTTCAAATGGTGTGAACCTCATCTGGATCTTTACGGCACATCCAACAGAACCACAACACAGGATATTGTGCCCTGACATCTGTTAACTGACCCTTTACTGGTACAGGTCACAGCTTGACCTGACACTCATCTACCCTAACTCAAAGACCACTATTTAAAAACTAAATTTGGCTACAATACCAATGTACAAACCTTTTTTTAAATGCCTGCAACCAGATGTAAAAACTGTTAAGTGCTGGTCTGAGGACAGTATTTTAACCCTTCAGCGTTGTTTTGAAACAAGGACAACAATATTGGAATTGTTTTTATGATTCAACAGAGGATATAAATGAAATGGTTTATAATTTAAATGAAGTCTCTTATCCCAACCATGAAAGTGATTACATACCCAAACAACAAGCCTTGGGTAACAAAGCAGTGCAGTGCAGCAGGGAAGACCGGAGCCCACACACGCCCACCCCGCACTACCGACCAACCGAGCGGGGCAAGCCAGCACAGCACCGCCCGGAGCAAGCCATGGGATACAGGACCGGCCACAAGCCCCAATCAGTCCATCATGGCAACCAGTCCTGCCCGCCAACCCCCCCAGCGATGGCAGTTTTTGAAGAGAAAGCCTATCCTGATCAAGGCCAGATTGAGTCAGTTGCTTCTGCTCTCATCAGTAGACACCCCTGCCTTCGAGAATCAGTCAAACAATGAAACACGACGATGTGTCCAAATCATGTGGGGGCAGATTGACAATTGACATATATTTTTTCTTTGTGGGGAAAATTGTTCCAGAAATAATGGGCTTTTCTTCAACAAAATAAGAAATCACAATCGTTGATGAGGAAAAGTGGTACAGAAAATGGATGCATTGCACTGGTTGAAGTCTCCAGCGACCATCAAAATGGTCATGGGCCACGAGCCTGTTCTGAATTTCCCTTTGACCAATCGACACCACATCGCCTCAGCAGCAGTCCTCAGTGGTATAGTGGACAGTATCTCCTCTTCACGTGGAACACCGGGGTTTGATTCTCTGACGGGGAGTTCCTGTTCTGTATGTCACAATGTGTTCTCATCTTTGCTTTTGGCACGTAGAACCTTGAGCAGGGTTGAGGTTGCAACAACCAGTCGGGTAAAATAAACCCTTCTCACTAGAACAAGACCTCTCTTAATCTTCTTCTTGAAGTGCTCAGCCGTGTTGTACAATCTGACAGTCCTTTGCTGCCAAATCATTCCAGTTGAGGATAATGGACCTGACCAGGAAAATGCCAGCTGTGGGATTTCAAGCAGTGCCTTCTGAGAGAAAAGAGTCTTAATCTGGCGCTCAAGACCAATCATCCACACCACCTAAAATGGTGCCCTGATCAGGAAGAAACTGTGACTTTGTGAGGTTCACTGACAACGGAGGACACTCAAAAGGAGCCGGACAAAGCAACACACTCCTCAGCCTCCCTGGGAAAGTCTATTCCAGAGTGCTGGAGGGAAGGGTACAACTGTTGGTCGAACCTCTGCTACAAGAGGTCCAATGTGGTTTCCGTCCTGGTCGCGGAACACTGGACCAGCTCTGTGACAAGTTGTTAAGGCGATGAACTAATCCATTGGGTTTTCCCCGCGCATCAAATCCTGCCGACAACGTACAGTTTTGGGGGCACTCGTGGTGCCAAGCCTTCACTGGCGGTGGCGATCCATGGTAAGTCCTCAGACCAAAAACATGTCGGGGAATCCATGAAATCCTTTTCAGTCATGGTGTAAGGACGCCTGGGACAATTGAGATCCAGGTGAAATTGCCTGCACTGTAAAAAAAAGAAAAGTTAGGTCAACTCAAAATTTCAAGGCAACAAACTTCAGTAAAATTTTAAGGTGGACAATTAAACTAAATATTTAAAGATTTGCTTCAGAGTTTGCTCAACTTTGAATTTAGACTTTTATCAACTCAACAGTAAGTTCGGCTAACTTAAAATTTTTCATCGTAATAACCTTTGATCTTTATTTCAGCTAACTATCCCCTAAGTTGGACTCGCTTATAATTTTACATTGTAAGAACTTTTAATTATTTGTGCTTACTTCCTCTTAAATTCTAACTTAATATTTTACATTGTAATAACACTATCACAATCATACTCATATTAACTGTCCAGTAAATTGTAGAAGAATAATTCAAGAGGAATTTAAACTTGCACACTGCAATAGTTTATAATGTAGCTCAAATGTGTAATTTAGAACCAATAATGTATAATCAAATGTATAAATAATTACAGATACATCATATACATTCAGATCCTTTGATTTATTTATTCTGTACCAGCATCAAATCCCTTCCAACAGGGCCAAGTACATGCAAACTAATGAGACCCAATTGTCCAAATAGTAGCCGTTTACTTGCTATATTGTCTACTTTTAAACTTTGAGATTGAATAAAAGATCAAACACGAGTCATGGATACAAGACCACACAGAATCAGTATGCTACACAACTATGAATCTAAAAAATCTGTTAATAAGGTTACTGAGCACCATAATGTCTGGTCTTAAAATATCAAACATAGTTCCTTTATACAAGACCATACAGAACCCATATGATACACAAGTGTGAATCTAAATCTACCGAGTGCACGAACTTCTGGCCTCAAAATATCAAGCATAAGTCCTTTATACAAGAACATACAGAACCTGTATGTTACATAACTAGGAAGCCAAAGCATAAAACATGGTGTTGGCTGGACAGAAGGGAACTTTTAGAGGTCAACAACTTCAGATCCAGAACTTGTGGATTCACTGAAGGAGTTTGTTTTTGAGAAATCCGACCTTTGCAGAGAGGTCTGTACCAAGTTCCATGAAAACCTTCTGAACAGTTTCAAATGTGTACCTGAGATCCTTCGGGTACTTGAGGTGTAAAGCATAGATCAGTCCAAAGAGCTAAGCAAAAGCAGTTGGCAGGTCAGGGAGATCTTGAAGGACAATCTTTTCTTCCACAACAGCAGCAACACTCACACTTTGAGGCACTCAGTTGTTATCATCCTCCAGCACGGTGAGGATACCCACAGTGAGGCCCTTCGTCTGCTCCACTTCTAGGTCAGTGTCCTGGTGTTAACAGACAGGAAAAGACCAGTACATGGATTGAAAGACATTAGTCATCGAAATACTGTGAATCAAAATAAGCTCCAACTCTAAAATATCTCCACATTATTAAATAAACATAAACATATTTTAGAACTAATTATGAGCTTAACATATTAACTAGTTCCACACCATACCCCACAATCAAATTTGTATTTTTTTGTGATGACAGAAAAAAAACTTTATTCTGGAAAATCTAAAATCAGCACACAAAGGAAATTGTATCTGCATTATCTTTTACCGCTTCTGTATATACGTATCTATTTGGACTCAGGGACACTCATTCAAGAAGGGCTGCACTACTGCCACAAAACAAGTTTATGATCCGAATAATGCAACTTAAATCAAACATACACCATCTATATTAGAGTTTGGTCATTTGGTCACAATTGACAAAACCTGAGGTAATAAGTGACAGAAATGTTTAAAATAAACCTATATCTATCCAAATCCTAAACTGGATTTGTAGAACATTCATTTTCATTGCAATGCATAAATAATCATTTCAAATAGGTTCTCTGTCAGCAGATACCATCAGCAAGGCTAACTGGCATCAATAATCAGCTTCTTTCCTGTGGCTCGTCTTTATGGTGGAGCCTTAATCTAGTGAAGACAAAAAAGGCGCCAAAGCAAAGATATGCATAAATGAAGCTTCCAGTGAGCATGACAGTCCTTACTTACAGTAGAGAAAATGTGAGTTAAGGGACAAGTGTCACACCCTGTGTGGGTTCCCAAGTGACAGTTTGGGTTTGAGTTTCCGGTCTGGGCTTTGGTTTCCTTTTTGCACGCTCTTATTTTGTCTTTGACTTCCTGCTTTGCCTCGTCTGCCTACGTTGTCATAGTCACCCACACCTGTCCCTAATTTGAGTGTCTGTTTAGTTCAGGTGTGTGTGTCTCCCTGTGTGGGATCATTGTTAGTTTGTCCTTCTGCTACCTGTGTTGCCTTTTTCCTACTGCTGCAATTATAGCAAAAATAAATATTTTTACCTGCTTTCGGTCCTGCTCTCTGCATCCTGGGGTTGCACCGCAACACAGACATTCCGAACCGTGACAGAATGATCCCACCAAGAGACGACGACCTCGCGGAGAACGATTTTTGGACCTGGCAGCGTTTCAAAGCCTTGGAAGATGAGGAGATGGTGAGACTGCCATGGGAACTGGAGGACATGGTGCGCGGGCCGGACGACACGCTCGTCTCAATGGCGTGGTTTTATCCCGGACCCACCGACGACACTCCAGCCCGGCCGCGGCGGCGGAAGGCAAAGCCACGCTCATTCTCCCCTCCACGCCAAGCCAAGGTGCACCCGCCCTCATGCCCTGCCGGCCCCGACGACGATCTCGAGTTCCCAAGACCCAGCTCCCGTGCCAAGCCATGCGGCGTCACTGATTCCTCCTGTGCCCAAGCCACGCAGCTTCAAGCCCAAGCAAGTGGCTGCGGCTGGGACGGCTGACCTGGAGGAGCCAGTGACCCTCCTCCAAGCCTCCCTCCTCCCTTCCCATGTTTCGGCTCCCGCTGATGACGGCGTCTGGGATCCGCCTTCGAGAGGGGGGGCTAGTACCACCTGCTGGGCTGTGCTTCCCACCGATGGAAAGGGAGGATGGCGCCGCCTGCTGGGAGAGTGAGGAGGCACAGCCCACTCCACCTGCAAGACAAGGAGCAGGGCTTGCTGGAGCAGATGGAGAGGCCCTGGCATGGACGCCGCCTGGCTTCAATGTCGCCGCGTCAGGCCCGGACGCCGCCTGCTTCACCGTCGCCGCGTCAGGCCTGGACGCCGCCTGCTTCACCACTCCCTGCAAGAGCCCAGGTTCAGGAGCCTGCCGCCCCGGCTGACCTCCAGAAGGGTCCCGTCGGCGATAATTACCCGTCGGTAATTGCTCTCACATACACACACACATAGACAAACAAATACAGCTCGTGCAAGTGCCTTCTCCATCCCCCCTTAGAGCGTGTAGTAGGGACCCTCGAAAGAGAATAAAAAGAGAGTATGAACTGCATACCCAGAGTGGAGCGGCATGTCACTGGGTATGTTGTTTCATTCTCCTCGCTGCGAGAAACTTTGAATATTGTTGTCTGTCTCTTCTGCATTTAAGTGTTTTTACAAGTGTCACAGGAGTTTGAACCTGACACTGTTTAGGTGTGTGCGTCTCCCTGTGTGGGATCATTGTTAGTTTGTCCTTCTGCTACCCGAGTTGCCTTTTTCCTACTGCTGCAATTATAGCTAAAATAAATATTTTTACCTGCTTTCGGTCCTGCTCTCTGCATCCTGGGGTCGCACCGCAACACAGACATGCCGAACCGTGACAACAAGACTGACATGTCCGCCCTGACTCTGACCATAAAGGTTAGAAGGCACTGCTGCCAGATGTGCTCCTTCGTCACCTGATGGCTTCAGTTTCTGGCAGCCAAGACCACCGATAGCGCGACCGCAATGGCACCGACTATACACCTGCCATGACCCGGGGTTGGTGCGGACACAGCAATGAGTATTAAACACTATACGATTACAGCTGTAAATTATCCTTTTTTGGGTGAGAACCATGAACTCAGACTCAGAGGTGCAGACTGCTCATTCCAGCCGATTCTAATTCGTCTGCGAGCAAAACTTGATTCTGGTCAATTGAAAAGGTTGCCGAGCAAGCAAGGAGTTGAACCTATACCCAGAGTCAGATGCGTCAGCCACTGCACCACTAGCCATTCACCTGTACTACACCGAACCTGTAGTTTAAGGTTAGGTTCTGGATTGTCACTCATTTGCAAAGAGAAAATTTGGGTCTAGAGAGAAGTCTTTTCAGACAATAGAATAACAAAAGCAACACACACATGCCATGACCCGGGTTTGAACCAGGCTTGCTGCGACCGCAACGCAGAGTACGAACCACTATAGGATCACTGCTTTGACACAGTAACCCTTTTTTGAAAAAGTAGCTTATAGCTGTAATTGTATAGTGGTTAGTACTCTGCGTTACGGTTGCCGCAACAACAGTTCAAATCCGGGTCATGGCAGGTGTATGTTGCTTTTGTTGTTGTCGAGACTAAAGGCCTGGGTGGCAGACTTTTAATCTGAGGGTCCAGGGTTCAATTCCTTGTTCAGGCGGTGAGTTGTGGGCCTGTTCCCTCAAATGTTAAACCCCAATGTCCTTTGTCTTGCTATTGTGGTCTGTTTTCTTAGCGCCGCAAATGTCCAAATTCACAATGGTTGCGCCTTTGTAGAGAGCATTGTAGTACATATGACATGTACACTACATATGACATTGGAATTGATGGGAATTTGTTCAACAAAACAAGACTTCTGATTCAAACCATTTGTTTCAGTTGGAGAGACAAAAAAATCAGCGCAGGAATCGCTGAAACACAGGCAAAGCACCGCTGGGCTTTAAACCAAAGATATCCTGTTTCCTGTTTTTCCTGTAATCCTGCCTCCCGGACGCCTCCCTGGTGAGGTGTTCTGGGCATGCCCAGCCGGGACTATGGAGGGACTATGTCTCACAGCTTGCCTGGGAACGCCTTGGTGTCCTCCCGGTGGAGCTGGAGGAGGTTGCCGGGGACCGGGAATCTGGGCTTCCCTACTAAGACTGCTGCCCCGCGACCCGAACCCGGATAAGCGGAGGAAAATGGATGGATGGATGGATGGCACTGTGCTGCTGAATATGGGCTTAACTTTGACCTCTGTAACCTCGGGGTGCGATATGGCGAATAAATTATACTTATATCCGTTTGCTTGGACAATAGACAATAGTCTTGAGTGTTTTGAAGCAGCATTCCCAGACGCTGACCAGCTACTCCCAACACCACTAATCTTGCAGGTGCCTGGGAATGCCAGCAGCAACCTTGAAGAAGTTTCATCATGCAAAATGTGCCAAGATAAGAACACATGCACAAAAAGTAATTATTCTCACATACACTCACACGCACACATAGACAACAAGTACAGCTTGTGCAACTGCTTGCTTCCCCCTCCCCTTAGAGTTGCATGACCATGTATTAGGGACCTCCTAAAGCAAATAAAAAGAGAGGAGCATGAATGGCATACTCAGAGTGGAGCGGCATGTCACTGGGTATGTTGTTTCACTCTCCTCGCTGCGAGAAACTTTGAATATTGTTGTCTGTCTCTTCTGTATTTCTGTATTTAAGTGTTTTTAAAAGTGTCACAAGAGTTTGAACCTGACACTCGGCGGAAATCACAGCGGGAACTATTTGCAATGAGGGGCATGCTCCCAGGCACGCTTAACAGTCTGTTTTCCTTGTTTTAGCTTGTTCCACCATCAAAAGTCAATTGTAAAACTGTCCCGAAATACCTGTCAAGAGGACAAACAAGGTGTCCACCAGGTCCCCACTTATCGCCCTCAGACCCCAGCATACCGATTGAGTCTGCTTCAGGGTACATAAAATAAAAAAACATAAAATATTGCAATGGTCTCCTGTGGCCGATTAGCTCAGTTGGTCAGAGTGTGGTGCTAATAACTCTTCTTTATGTGCTCCAGGAACAACAAAAGCCCACAGCGGCAACTTAACGGCCCCCATAACCAACATCACACCACCCACCCTCGACAAGACCGGGGAAAGGTAAAGAAAACAGCATGTCAAAGCAGAGCGGCAACAAACCTCCTGGTCACCAAGACTGCAAGCCTATAGGTTGCTTGAAATACATTATCACAGCGAGTGAGACACTTTTTCTCATTTTAGGTGTAACTCCACAGCAGTGCTTCTCAGCCACATGAAACTGTTGCAGATAGAACGGGATGCGAAGCTGTGTCAGGCACACTTGGAATGAGCCTCCTGGCACCTTCCGCTGGCTCACTCTGACCTGCCGTATCATCCTTTGCTCACAATGTGTTTGAGAGCGAATAAAGTGCATTTTCGAACAATGGTTGTGTGTGCCAAGCAATAATGCATATCACACTAAATGTAGTCCATAAGTGCCAAAACGCTCTTCTCTGAGCGAGTGGAGTGCTTTTTTGGACGTGGCACCCATGTGCCATATATGGAGAAAATTTTTACCACAAAGCATATAAGTTGCTTGAAATACATTATCACAGCGAGTGAAACACTTTTTCTCATTTTAGGTGTAACTCCACAGCAGTGCTTCTCAGCCACATGAAACTGTTGCAGATAGAACGGGATGCGAAGCTGCGTCAGGCACACTTGGAATGAGCCTCCTGCAATTTTCCGCTGGCTCACTCTGAACTGCCGTATCATCCTTTGCTCACAATGTGTTTGAGAGCGAATAAAGTGCATTTTCGAACAATGGTTGTGTGTGCCAAGCAATAATGTACATTACACTAAATGTGTTCCATAAGTGCCAAAACGCTCTTCTCTGAGCGAGTGGAGTTCTTTTTTTGACGTGGCACCCATGTGAAATGTCTGGAGAAAATTTTTACCACAAAGCCTGTAGCTTGCTTGTAATACATTAAAATAACCGAGAGAAACACTTTTTCCTCATTTTCGCTCTAACTCTACAGCAGTGCTTCTCAGCCACATGAAACTGTTGCAGATAGAACGGGATGCGAAGCTGCGTCAGGCACACTTGAAATTAGCCTCCTGGCCCCTTCCGCTGGCTCACTCTGCCTGCCGTATCATCCTTTGCTCACAATGTGTTTGAGAGCGAATAAAGTGCATTTTCAAACAATGGTTGTGTGTGCCAAGCAATAATGCACATCACACTAAATGTGTTCCATAAGTGCCAAAACGCTCTTCTCTGAGCGAGTGGAGTGCTTTTTTGGACCTGGCACAAATGTGCCATATATGGAGAAAATTTTTATCACAAAGCCTATACGTTGCTTGAAATACATTATCACAGCGAGAGAAACACATTTTCTTATTTTAGCTGTAACTCCACAGCAGTGCTTCTCAGCCACCTTCCGCTGGCTAACGATGACATGCCGTATCATGCTTCGCTCACAATGTGTTTGAGAGCGAATAAAGTGCATTTTCGAACAATGGCTGTGTGTGCCAAGCAATAAAGCACATCACACTAAATGTGTTCCATAAGTGCCAAAACGCGCTTCGGAGGCCTTCTCTGAGCGAGTGGAGTGGTTTTTTGGATGTGGCACACATGTGCCATATATGGAGAATTTTTTTACCACAAAGCCTATAGGGTGCTTGATTACATTATCACAGCGAGAAAAACACATTTTCTCATTTTAGCTGTAACTCCACAGCACTGTTTCTCAGCCACCTGAATCTGTTGCAGATAGAACGGGATGCGAAGCTGCGTCAGGCACGCTTGGAATGAGCCTCCTGGCACCTTCCGCTGGCTCACAATGACATGCCGTATCATGCTTTGCTCACAATGTGTTTGAGAGCGAATAAAGTGCATTTTTGAACAATTGCTGTGTGTGCCAAGCAATAAAGCACATCACACTAAATGTGTTCCATAAGTGCCAAAACGCGCTTCGGAGGCCTTCTCTGAGCGAGTGCAGTGCTTTTTTTGGACGTGGCACACATGTGCCATATATAGAGAATTTTTTTACCACAAAGCCTATAGGGTGCTTGAAATACATTATCACAGCGAGAGAAACACATTTTCCCATTTTAGCTGTAACTCCACAGCAGTGCTTCTCAGCCACCCGAAATTGTTGCAGATAGAACGGGATGCGAAGCTGCGTCAGGCACACTTGGAATGAGCCTCCTGCAATTTTCCGCTGGCTCACTCTGAACTGCCGTATCATCCTTTGCTCACAATGTGTTTGAGAGCGAATAAAGTGCATTTTCGAACAATGGTTGTGTGTGCCAAGCAATAATGCACATCACACTAAATGTGTTCCATAAGTGCCAAAACGCTCTTCTCTGAGCGAGTGGAGTGCTTTTTTGGACGTGGCACCCATGTGCCATATATGGAGAACATTTTTACCACAAAGCCTATAAGTTGCTTGAAATACATTGTCACAGCGAGTGAAACACTTTTTCTCATTTTAGGTGTAACTCTACAGCAGTGCTTCTCAGCCACATGAAACTGTTGCAGATAGAACGGGATGCGAAGCTGCGTCAGGCACACTTGGAATGAGCCTCCTGCAATTTTCCGCTGGCTCACTCTGAACTGCCGTATCATCCTTTGCTCACAATGTGTTTGAGAGCGAATAAAGTGCATTTTCGAACAATGGTTGTGTGTGCCAAGCAATAATGTACATTACACTAAATGTGTTCCATAAGTGCCAAAACGCTCTTCTCTGAGCGAGTGGAGTTCTTTTTTTGACGTGGCACCCATGTGAAATGTATGGAGAAAATTTTTACCACAAAGCCTATAGCTTGCTTGTAATACATTATCACACCGAGAGAAACACTTTCTCCTCATTTTCGCTCTAACTCTACAGCAGTGCTTCTCAGCCACATGAAACTGTTGCAGATAGAACGGGATGCGAAGCTGCGTCAGGCACACTTGAAATTAGCCTCCTGGCCCCTTCCGCTGGCTCACTCTGCCTGCCGTATCATCCTTTGCTCAGAATGTGTTTGAGAGCGAATAAAGTGCATTTTCGAACAATGGTTGTGTGTGCCAAGCAATAATGCACATCACACTAAATGTGTTCCATAAGTGCCAAAACGCTCTTCTCTGAGCGAGTGGAGTGCTTTTTTGGACCTGGCACAAATGTGCCATATATGGAGAAAAATTTTATCACAAAGCCTATACGTTGCTTGAAATACATTATCACAGCGAGAGAAACACATTTTCTTATTTTAGCTGTAACTCCACAGCAGTGCTTCTCAGCCACCTTCCGCTGGCTCACGATGACGTGCCGTATCATGCTTCGCTCACAATGTGTTTGAGAGCGAATAAAGTGCATTTTCGAACAATGGCTGTGTGTGCCAAGCAATAAAGCACATCACACTAAATGTGTTCCATAAGTGCCAAAACGCGCTTCGGAGGCCTTCTCTGAGCGAGTGCAGTGCTTTTTTGGACGTGGCACACATGTGCCATATATGGAGAAATTTTTTACCACAAAGCCTATAGGGTGCTTGAAATACATTATCAATGCGAGAGAAACACATTTTCTCATTTTAGCTGTAACTCCACAGCAGTGCTTCTCAGCCACCTGAAACTGTTGCAGATAGAACGGTATGCGAAGCTGCGTCAGGCACACTTGGAATGAGCCTCCTGGCACCTTCCGCTGGCTCACGATGACATGCCGTATCATGCTTTGCTCACAATGTGTTTGAGAGCGAATAAAGTGCATTTTTGAACAATTGCTGTGTGTGCCAAGCAATAAAGCACATCACACTAAATGTGTTCCATAAGTGCCAAAACGCGCTTCGGAGGCCTTCTCTGAGCGAGTGCAGTGCTTTTTTGGACGTGGCACACATGTGCCATATATAGAGAAATTTTTTACCACAAAGCCTATAGGGTGCTTGAAATACATTATCACAGCAAGAGAAACACATTTTCCCATTTTAGCTGTAACTCCACAGCAGTGCGTCTCAGCCACCTGAAACTGTTGCAGATAGAACGGGATGCGAAGCTGCGTCAGGCACACTTGGAATGAGCCTCCTGCAACCTTCCGCTGGCTCACGATGACATGCCGTATCATGCTTTGCTCACAATGTGTTTGAGAGCGAATAAAGTGCATTTTCAAACAATGGCTGTGTGTGCCAAGCAATAAAGCACATTACACTAAATGTGTTCCATAAGTGCCAAAACGCGCTTTGGAGGCCTTCTCAGAGCGAGTGCAGTGCTTTTTTGGACGTGGCACACATGTGCCATATATAGAGAAATGTTTTACCACAAAGCCTATAGGGTGCTTGAAATACATTATCACAGCGAGAGAAAAACATTTTCTTATTTTAGCTGTAACTCCACAGCAGTGCTTCTCAGCCACCTTCCGCTGGCTCACGATGACATGCCATATCATGCTTAGCTCACAATGTGTTTGAGAGCGAGTAAAGTGCATTTTTGAACAATGGCTGTGTGTGCCAAGCAATAAAGCACATCACACTAAATGTGTTCCATAAGTGCCAAAACACGCTTCGGAGGCCTTCTCTGAGCGAGTGCAGTGCTTTTTTGGACGTGGCACACATGTGCCAAATATAGGGAATTTTTTTACCACAAAGCCTATAGGGTGCTTGAAATACATTATCACAGCAAGAGAAACACATTTTCTCATTTTAGCGAACTCCACAGCAGTGCTTCTCAGCCACCCAAAACTGTTGCAGATAGAACGGGATGCGAAGCTGCGTCAGGCACACTTGCAATGAGCCTCCTGGCACCTTCCGCTGGCTCACGATGACATGCCGTATCATGCTTTGCTCACAATGTGTTTGAGAGCGAATAAAGTGAATTTTCGAACAATGGCTGTGTGTGCCAAGCAATAAAGCACATCACACTAAATGTGTTCCATAAGTGCCAAAACGCGCTTCGGAGGCCTTCTCAGAACGAGTGCAGTGCTTTTTTGGACGTGGCACACATGTGCCATATATAGAGACATTTTTTACCACAAAGCCTATAGGGTGCTTGAAATACATTATCACAGCGAGAAAAACACATTTTCTCATTTTAGCTGTAACTCCACAGCAGTGCTTCTCAGCCACCCGAAACTGTTGCAGATAGAACGGGATGCGAAGCTGCGTCAGGCACACTTGGAATGAGCCTCCTGGCACCTTCCGCTGGCTCACAATGACCTGCCGTGTCATGCTTTGCTCACAATGTGTTTGAGAGCGAATAAAGTGCATTTTCGCACAATGTTTGTGTGTGCCAAACAATAAAGCAAATCAGACTAAATGTGTTCCATAAGTGCGAAAACGCGCTTCGGAGGCCTTCTCTGAGCGAGTGGAGTGGTTTTTTGGACGTGGCGCACATGTGCCATATATGGAGAATTTTTTTTTACCACAAAGCCTATAGGGTGCTTGAAGTACATTATCACAGCGAGAGAAACACATTTTCTTATTTTAGCTGTAACTCCACAGCAGTGCTTCTCAGCCACCTTCCGCTGGCTCACGATGACATGCCGTATCATGCTTCGCTCACAATGTGTTTGAGAGCGAATAAAGTGCATTTTCGAACAATGGCTGTGTGTGCTAAGCAATAAAGCACATCACACTAAACGTGTTCCATAAGTGCCAAAACATGCTTTGGAGGCCTTCTCTGAGCGAGTGGAGTGCTTTTTTGGACGTGGCACACATGTGCCATATATGGAGAAATTTTTTACCACAAAGCCTATAGGGTGCTTGAAATACATTATCACAGCGAGAGAAACACATTTTCTCATTTTAGCTGTAACTCCACAGCAGTGCTTCTCAGCCTCCTGAAACTGTTGCAGATAGAACAGGATGCGAAACTGCATCAGACACTCTTGGAATGAGCCTCTTGGCACCTTCCGCTGGCTCACATGCCGTATCATGCTTTGCTCACAATGTGTTTGAGAGCGAATAAAGTGCATTTTCGAACAATGGCTGTGTGTGCCAAGCAATAAAGCACATCAAACTAAATGTGTTCCATAAGTGCCAAAACACGCTTTGGAGGCCTTCTCTGAGCGAGTGGAGTGCTTTTTTGGACGTGGCACACGTGCCATATATGGAGAAAAATTTTACCACAAAGCCTATAGGTTGCTTGAAATACATTATCACAGCGAAACAAACACATTTTCTCATTCTAGCTGTAACTCCAGAGCAGTGCTTCTCAGCCACCTGAAATTGTTGCAGATAAAACGGGATGCAAAGGTGCGTCAGGCACACTTGGAATGAGCCTCCTGGCACCTTCCGCTGGCTCACAATGACATGCCGTATCATGCTTTGCTCACAATGTGTTTGAGAGCGAATAAAGTGGATTTTCGAACAATGGTTGTGTGTGCCAAGCAATAAAGCACATCACACTAAATGTGTTCCATAAGTGCCAAAACGCGCTTCGGAGGCCTTCTCTGAGCGAGTGGAGTGCCTTTTTGGACGTGGCACACGTGCTATTTATAGAGAAATCTTTTACCAAAAGCCTATAGGGTGCTTGAAATTCATTATCACAGCGAGAGAAACACATTTTCTCATTTTAGCTGTAACTCCACAGCAGTGCTTCTCAGCCACCTGAAACTGTTGCAGATAGAACGGGATGCGAAGCTGCGTCAGGCACACTTGGAATGAGCCTCCTGGCACCTTCCGCTGGCTCACAATGACATGCCGTATCATGCTTTGCTCACAATGTGTTTGAGAGCGAATAAAGTGCATTTTCGAACAATGGCTGTGTGTGCAAAGCAATAAAGCACATCACACTAAATGTGTTCCATAACTGCCAAAACACGCTTCGGAGGCCTTCTCCGAGCAAGTGGAGTGCTTTTTTTGGACGTGGCACACATGTGCCATATGTGGAGACAATTTTTACCACAAAGCTTATAGGTTGCTTGAAATACATTATCACAGCGAGAGAAACACATTTTCTCATTTTAGCTGTAACTCCACAGCAGTGCTTCTCAGCCACCTGACACTGTTGCAGATAGAATGGGATGCGAAGCTGCGTTAGGCACACTTGGAATGAGCTCGCAATGAGCCACCGTAACAACCTTTGCTCAAATTGTTTTTCAGAGTGAATAAAGTGCATTTTCGAACAATGGTTGTGTGTGCCAAGCAATAAAGCACCTCACACTAAATGTATTCCACAAGTGCCAAAAAGCTCTTTGAACTTCTCGGAGCTGCCAGGTAAGCTGAAAAATCCCATTTGAAGGCGACACAGGCCAAACTAGTGTTAGAATAAAATGTAGATACAATTATTATTTTGTTAGTTATCACCCTTATATCCATTTGCTTAGATAATAGACAGAGTGTTTGAATGTGGTGAAGAAGGAATGTTCCCGTGACCCTAAACAGAGACCCTCAGCGACCCCCAGGTTCTGGAGGTGCCTGGATGCCACAACAGCAACCCTGCAGATGCTCATGTTAATCCTGCAAGAATGTGTCAAGATAAAGAACTCATAAAGCATTAAAAGTAATTGCTCTCACATACACACACACATAGACAAACAAATACAGCTCGTGCAACTGCCTTCTCCCCCTCCCCTTAGAGTTGCACGACCATGTAGTAGGGACCCCTGAAAAGAGAATAAAAAGAGAGGAGTGTGAACTGCATACTCAGAGTGGAGCGGCATGTCACTGGGTATGTGGTTTAACTCTCCTCGCTGCGAGAAACTTTGAATATTGTTGTCTGTCTCTTCTGTATTTCTGTATTTAAGTGTTTTTAAAGGTGTCACAGGAGTTTGAACCTGACATTTACTTGGTCCTTCGAGCCATATCCCAAGATACCTGAGGAGCCCAGTTGTGGAGCGGACAAGACGGAAAGACCGTGGCCACGGCAGACAAAACCCTTTGATGGGCTGTCTTCTCAGCTCAACAACTGGAAGCTGAAGGTTGACGGGATACCGACGGAAGAGAAGACAACAAACAGTAAGACACTTTTGATCAGAGTGTGAGTGTGAGTGAAAGGGTGTCGTCCCTTTGTGTTAAAGGGGTGGGCAAACTGAGACCTGGGGTCCACATGCAGCCCGCTAAGGGTTTTGACCCCTAGAGCTGAGTGCGGCCCGCGAGTCAATAAGGTGTCACCCGGTGCTAAAAGCCTTGTGTATACTAGTCGCTGGCAAGCAAAGAGACGGACTTGACAGTCTTCTGTAGGAAGACGAGCTGGCAGTCTTTTGTGATAAGGTGGACTTGGCAGTCTTTTGCAATAGGGTGGACTTGGCAGTCTTGTGCAATAGGACACACTCGGCACTTGAGTAGTCTTCTTGAAAAGACAGAGAAGTCCTTTGTAAAAGACGGAGTTGGCAATCCTTTGTAATTAGACGGCGTTGGAGGTCTTTCACAATAAGACAGTGTTGGTAGTTTTTTGTACAAAGACGGAGTTGGCGGTCATGTTAGGCTAGAAAAGGAGTGCCTCTGCAGTGAAAGGCCTTTTCGAGGTTTGAATGTGAAAACGTTTTGAAAGTACGAATGAGTGTGTGAATGGGAGATTTTGTCACTAGACAGGTCTTCATATTAAAGGGTGAGAAAAAGAGTAAGTCTTTGAGGAAGCAGAGGCAAGAATTCTCCGCCCAAACCGGGGTAGAAGCTTGAGAATTACCTCAAAGAAAAGTCCATTACTCTCTCACTGACAAACAACCCTGTTGTTAGTTTTCCCTAGGAAGCTCATCACAACAGGGACCAAATTATTCCCAAGATGGGAAATAAAAGTGGAAAAACACAAGTCAAAAAGGAAGACCTAAAGTGCAGGGATTGGAGTTACATTTTTCAGCTCCAACCAACCAAAATAAAACATCTAGAAATATGGATTAACAAGTATGGTTTTGACGGACAATTATCGATTCCTAAATTAATTGAATTGCAACAGGATATTGTAAAAAAGAACAAAAATAAAACCAAGAAAATGCAAAAGGATGGGTATGATGACCTATCATATTGGAAGGAGCTGGCAGAGAGAAGGCAAAAAGGCGAGGCAAAAATGAAGGAAGAAAAGAAGGCGAGAGAAAAAGCAGAAAGCGAACGTTGTAAAAAGGAAGACACAAAACACAGTAAAAAGTAACTGAGAAGAAAGACACAGACACGTTTTATACACACAAGGAAGATAACGAAAGTACAGTTATGCCAACCACAAGAGCGAGCAACAGCAGTCAAAATGAAGGTACAGTAGGTGGACAACCACGAGTGTATCCACAGTTACCTGAACCTCCATATTATGAGGACCATGGTGCCAGACCATCAGCACCATACCCACCCCAGACAAGAGCTAAACCTCTTTCTGTTGAGTGGTCGAAACAGATGGGAGAAGTATTTTCTCCTAAATCGCCACCTAGTGTTATACCGGAAAACGATGCGTTTCCAATGATAGAAGTACCGAACCCTAATGTAACCAATGATGAACGTCCCACAATCCTCGTGTATCGTACATGGACACAGGATGATGTAAAGAAGGCCTTAGATGGTGTCAAAAGGTGGATGGTGTAAAAGAGGACGCCGTAAGATTTATTACAGACATGAACAACTTGAGAATATCATACCACCTGAACGGAATATAAGTACAACAAGTGTGGATGAGAGCCTTAGGGCCAGAGTGGTGTCTGTGTAAAGGAAATTGGAGCCCCACCTATGGCAATGGCCAACCTGTGGCCCATGATGACCCCACATTGGAGCAAAGAATCAATCAGTTGGAAGAGAGAGTCCTAGCAAAGTTCAGGAAAAGAGCTAATTACACAACAATAGGACAATGCAAACAAAAGCATGACGAACCATTTGATGAGTATAGAGTGCGTATGATTACGGTATTCAAACAAAATAGCGGCCTTGTTGAAGATGATGAACCCACAGGCCCATACCAACAACAGTTAAAGAACGCGATACATGCTAATTCAAATCTTGGCATAAAAGGGTGGGTCGATAAACATTTCATCGGAATGCCCTCAGCAACTATGGCAGATTATATCACGCACGCGCAGCATGCAGAAAAGGTGTTAAATAACAAAAATAAGATGCAAAAAACAGACACCTTTGTTCTAGATGACGGAGAAATTCTCTTTCAAAGTCAAGGGAAAGTCAGAGGAAAAGGTAGAGGAAGAGGAAGAGGTAGAGGAACAGGTAGACAGAATGTGCGAAGCTACCCCAACACTACTGGATGTTGGAATTGCGGTGAGGAAGGTCACTTCTCCCGTGATTGTGACAAAGGCTGTTTAGAAGCCAGGTCTCCGTGATGATTAGAACACAACAGTCACCAATGTAGCGGTTTCCCTCGAGCTGTAACTCCAGGTCGTCCTTTTTGTGGGTAATGGATCTGGCGTTGGTGAGGTACAGACTGGGCAGGGGTGGCTTATGTGGGTTGTTTCGTAGCCGTAGCAGTAGGCCGGACCTGCGACCCCGCTTCTGCTTGCGCTCCCGACGCCGCCTGTGCCTCTTTCCAGACCCGACAACAATCCAAGGAGCGCCCAGTGGTCTCGCTAGTTCGTCTGGGATGTTGTGTCGGCGATGAAAGTCTCTGCAAACTGCCAGTTTGTGTCGGTAGCCGATGTCCACAAGGTCCTGTCGGGTGTAGTGGTGTAATGCCGATGTATACATGGATAGAGTCCATAGACAAACACACATAAAATAAGCAAAAAAGCACTGAAAGAGAGAGCCGTGAGCCGCTGCGTCTGTGCGCACCGCCATCTTTGATGTGGTGTCAATTGGCCAAAGTGGAATTCAAAACAGAGGATCGTGGACCATGAGCAATTTTATGGTAGCTGGAGACTTCAACCAATGAAATCCATCCATTTTCTGTACCGCTTATTCTCATCAATGGACTGTATTCCCCACCTGTTACCAGCATGGGGACATTCCAACCCAAGATGAGAACATATTGGACCAGGGACACAGCAACTTATGTGGCACAGACCCAGTGTCACACTGCCCTACTTTTAGCCCAGACTGAGAGCCACTTTAGCAGCTGAAATATCTCAGGTGGGAGGGCGTTAAATAGTTTGGAAAAAGGACCTTAACTTCAAAATCCTGCCCATCCAGCCAACCTTGAGTCCACTGAGACATCAAGGTGAGCCTGAGGTTGGCTCAGGTGCTTTCTTCACATCTGGCTTTCAAACCTTTCAAGCCTCATTTCCAATTGTGATTTCTTGTTTTGTTGAAGAAAAGCCCATTATTTCTGGAACATGTTATATGAACTAAAATTTTCCCTACAAAGGAGAAGTCAATTTGGACAATTGTCCTTCTGCCCCCACTTTGGACACATCGTTGTGATTCATTGTTTGGCAACTGCTTTGTGACCTCGCCAGTCCTCTTCACAGCCCATTCCCCATTGATCCCCATTCACATGTAAAAGATCCCCGGTTCGAAACTGGGTGGAAACTGAAGGATTTCATATATGTTTGTCTCCTATTTTTTGTGTCTCATGTATGTTTGTCTCCTATTTCTTGTGTCTCACTCATATAACTATGCACTACATTTAATCAAGTAGAACCAAGCAGCCTTGGGCAAATCAAAGGACACATAATCGCTTTCAGGCACATACAGTTCCGGAGCTCTCCTACACATCCACAATTTTGACTAACAACAGATAACGGGAGAGCATGACGTCGGCAGCCATGGCCTGTCGATAACGGCTGGCTCCACCGCTCCACCCTGCCCGCCCTGCGTTGGTGAGAAGACGTCGGCCGAGGAAAGGAGGGGGGCCACCTGTGATGCGCCAGAGATCTACCGACATTTCTTAGCATAATAAAAGCCGGGCAGGGACAGTTAGCTGTACTCATTTGTTCTGACCTGTAAGTAAAGCCTACGTCTCTGCAGGTGTTAGGGGAAGACTTATGGGCCCGGAGCTCCGTGTAATCTGACTGGTCTGAGAGTAAACCATATACGTAACTGACAAGTTCGTTGTCATCTCTTGCCTCCAACACGACACCCACAGGAATCACTGACCTAAGAACAGGTGGTCAAATTCCAACAAAACATGGCCGTTCAATTCCTACTTTTACAAAAACAGGAACAAGGACATGTGCTTGATCTCTGAAGGTGTACACACAAGCATCTGTCCCCAGTTTGGACACACAATCCATATTTCCCAGATGACTGATTGGGTGCATCACTGGCCTGCATGGAGGGGCTGTGGTGTCATTGCGTGTGGCAAAGCGAGCGGGGTAGGTAGTTTGCTGACAACGCCACCTGGGGACTTTCACCCCCACTCTACATTACATCGGCCCTCCCGGTGGATGGTGGGGTCCGTTAGTGGCCTTGCGCTGGTCTTAACTCCTTGGCTCTGGTGCTTGGCCTCCCCATGACTTGGAGCTATGGCTCTCCCTCACGAGGGTGAGCTGCCCGACGGGTGTTGGCCGGCGCGGTGGAGCGCCTTACCACTCGCCTGCATGCCCCATCCGCTTGCTCATGTGCGGGCCTCCTCCCCTCGCCCGCTCCTTTGTCTGCCACACTGCCGTAGCTCCGATGCCGTGGTCGAGGGGAGTCTGGGGGTGCTATCCCTTGGCGGTCCGTACCTCCCTGGGCTCGGGGCCTGGTTGTGGGTCTGGGACCCCTGGGTCCCCCGCCCTGTGATGCCCCGGACGCCCAACCCGGGGACGTCCACAGTGTGTGCTTGCGTGTGTCTGAGATTATTTTATGTATTTATTGTTTTAAATACTTAGATAAATAATGATTAGTTTTATTATAATTTTATATATATATATATATATATATGTGTGTGTGTGTGTGTGTGTGTGTGGGTGGGTGTGCGTCTGTGTATATGGCTATATAGATATGAATGAATGAATGATATGCCTTTATTCGTCCCTCAGTGGGGAAATTTGCATGAAGTGGGGGGCGAAGGGGGGGGGGACAACACGAGGAGAGGGGAGGGGAAAAAACAACAACTCCAAACTAGAATCTTAGATGAAGGAGTACAGTGTGGGACCGTTAAAAAAACCTTGGCATACAAATCGGCAGGTAAAAGACATTGTTCACACACATAGACACAAGACCAGCGCCACAAAGGGAAAATAGCTGATAGGAGCAGCGGCCAGCCCGGCTACCTGCAGCCACTTACGGCGCAAGCCGTGGTCCGTCATGCCCGCACTCGGGGAATTAGCGACAAAGGCTTTTGGTGGGGGTGGGATGGGGTGGGGGGGTGGGGGGTGGATGCCTGCAACCACCCACCCGGAGTTCAGTTCGCAGGGTGTCATTGCGACACATAGCAGTTGCCATGGAGAAGTCCGTGGTGGGTGGCGGTGGGGGCTTGACCTGGCTGCGCGGGGCGGGGTTTGCTGGGTGGTAGAAGGCAGTCTCTCTCCTTTTGTCATTCTCAGTGACAATTACACATTCAACCTTTCCCCGGTCTTTCTGCGGTCTTGTCGAGGGTGTTTCACAGGTGGGTGGGGTGATGTTGGTTATGGAGACCAGTGGGTTGTCGCCGTGGGCTTTTGTTGTTCCTGGAGCACATAAAGACGGGTGGTTAGTATGGGGGTTGAACCCGTGACCTTGGCGTTATTCGCACCACGCTCTGACCAACTGAGCTAACCAACCACAGGACACCATTGCATCAAATGTTTCCAGCTCAAATCAACTAACTCATTCTTAACAGACTGCATTCTCTGTGCTCGTGGTCGAAATTTTGGTTCTCGGACAATGGGGTCATCTGCCCCCATTGATCATGCAGTCACGGTGGGCGAGAGGTTTGCCGCTGCTCTGCTTTGCCATGCTGTTTTCTTTACCTTTCCCCGGTCGGTTGGCAGCCTTGATGGGGGTGTTTCGCAGTTGACTGGGTTGTGCGCTGTTGGTTATGGGGCCTGGGGGGTTTTGGGCTTTTGTCACCGCCATGCTGTTTTCCTTGTGGTGGTGTACTGTTAGTTGTTGTCAACGGGGGCTTTTGTTGTTTCTTCACGGTCCGCATTCTCTGCACTCGTGGTCTGAAGAGGATAAAGGGTTCCACTGCCCCCATTGATCTGCTCCTTGAGTCTTGGTGACCAAGAGGTTTTTTGCCGCTCTGCTTTGACATGTTGTTTTCTTTACCTTTCCCCGGTCTTGTCGAGGCTGGGTGGTGTGATGTCGGTTATGGGGGCCGGTAAGTTGCCGCCCTGGGCTTTTGTTGTTCCTGGAGCACATAAAGAAGAGTGGCTAGTAGGGGGGTTGAACCCGTGACCTTGGCGTTATTAGCACCACGCTCTGACCAACTGAGCTAACTGGCCACAGGACACCATTGCAATATTTTATGTTTTTTTTTATTTTATGTACCCCACTGCTCCAGAAGCAGCCTCAGCTAATTGTCGGCCATTCGCCATAGCGCACCCCAAGGTTACAGAGGTCAAAGGTAAGCCCATATTCAGCAGCACAGTGGCGAAAGGTAAATTTATGTGCATTACCGTTTCCACAGGTTCCCGATTGGTACAACCCGGCATTAATATCTCTTGGTGTAATTCTACCTTACAGATGGATGCCTTCTTCCGGCCGATACTCAGGGCTGACCTCTGGTGGTGGTGCGGTGGACCCGGCGTGAGTGATAGGTTACCGACCGAGAACATGACTGGTGTTTGTGCCCCGATTTCTTTCCTTCTTCCAATGACAGTATTGTCAGTAGATGTGGAGCGCCTACTGCATAGTGCTACTTCCGTAGGGTCTCACCTCATGCCACCGGCCGCCCTGAGGACCAGGCGAGGTGTGTCAACCTCACCCTGGTTAGACACCCCCAACTCGACGTACACTGATGCCATAGGTATCCCTTGTGGCGTCCCAGAGGAGTACAAAATTATAGATCAGGTTATATCCAGTTTTGCTTCTATCATCCCTTTGATTTCCATTAACCATAATACCGAAGTGATTCATTATCTGCATTATAACGTTCAGCGTCTCTCATCAAACTGAAGAAGCATTCAGAGCAGTTAGTGTAGCAGTTAGCTACTTCTCTGATGGCCGTCCAGACTTGCATGGCAGTTGACATGCTATAAGCAGAAAAGGGTGGTGTGAGTGTAGGGTTTATAAAAGATAAGGTAACATGGTTTAAAATGGTTGTTAGAGTAAAATGGAGAAAGAAAGAATATAGCGTTAGTTATCACCCTTATATCCATTTGCTTAGACAATAGAAAGTGTGTTTGAATGTGCTGAAGAAGAAATGTTCCCGTGACCCTGATCAGAGACCCCCCAGCGACCCCCTGGTCCTGGAGGTGCCTGGATGCGCCAACACCAACCCTGCAAATGTTTGTGTTAATCCTTCAAGAATATGCCAAGATTAGAACTCATAAAACAATAAAAGTAATTACTCTCACATACACACACACACACGTAGACAAACAAATACAGCTTGTGCAACTGCCTTCTCCCCCCTTAGAGTTGCACAACCATGTAGTGGAGCGGCATGTCACTGGGTATGTGGTTTCACTTTCCTTGCTAACTAAGTAACTTTGAATATTGTTGTCTGTCTCTTCGGTATTACCGTCACAAAGCAGTTGCCAAACAACGAAACACAAAAATGTGCCCAAAGTGGGGGCAGATTGACAATTGTCCACATTGACAAAGAAAATTGTAGTTCATATAACATGTTCCAGAAAAAAATGGCTTTTCACAATCGTAAATGAGGCTAGAAAGGTTCAAAAGCTTGCTGTGAAAGAAACACCTTTGTCACTCTCGGGCTCACCTTGATGTCTCGGTGGACTCTTAAGGTTCTTTCAGTCAGCCAATAAGCATTTCAAACCATTTGCCAAGTCACAAACAGGCACTGTGCTGAAACCCGGGATTGAACCAGGGGCCTTTAGATCTTCAGTCTAACGCTCTCCCAACTGATATATTTCAGCTGCAAAGGTGGTGCTCTGCTTTTTAAAATAATTAATTAATTTAATCTAAAAGTGGGGGTAGGGTGAAGCTGTGTCTGTGCCAAATATGTTGCTGTGTACCTGGTCCAGTGTGTTGGGTTGGAATGTCCCCATGCTGGTAACGTTGAACCTTGAGCAGGATTACGATTGCAACAACCAGTAGGGTAAAGCAAACCCCTCTCACTAGAACAAGACCTCTCTTAGTCTTCTTCTCGAAGTGCTCAGCTGTGTTCTACAATCTGACAGTCCTTTGCTGCCAAATCATTCCAGTCGTGGATAATGGACCTGACCAGGAAAATGCCAGCTGTGGGATTTCTACCAGTGCCTCCTGAGCGGAAGGAGCCTTAATCTGGCGCTTTAGACCGATCGATCGAAACCATCCTCTGCGATGACTGCGCTGTTTACGTGTCCTTTGACATGGTTGCAGATGTCTGTGTTCCCTTTCAAAATCCAAAGTTTAATGCTTCTTTGATGACAGACATAACAACCATCATTGGATTGGTTGACTTGGAATTGTTTTTGTGTTTCAAATAAAATCCAGCATTCAGCATGTTCAACTTTGATATCTGCTTGATATAACTGCAGAATAGTCTAAGAGTAAAGAATAGTCTAAGAGTACATGAATGCATGGCTCAGACACCCTTGAGAATAGCAACAATATTTTTTGTGGAAATGTATCTCGAATCGGTGTAATATAACTTGTTTCCCTTTAGGCATGGCTCCTTTGGTCAAGCCAACTCAAGTGAGGTTAGTTTTGGTTTGATTCCATAAAGATATGGGAAAGTTACTGTTGTAACCCTAGATTGTATCCATTTTTGTTCCTTTTTGCATGGGAGTTTATTGTTCAGGTGCATAAATGTTGGCATTAAAAATCGATATTCCTTCTGATTATGACTTACTAACTGCAGGCTGTATCTATACCTTGATCAGACTGTATTTCCTACACAGCATTATTATCAAATTGTAGTAGTTTGTTTCTACTGATGCTTAAAAAAAATGATTATTTTTCATGTGGTCTATGCGAGCTATGCGAGCACTCGCATAGTGGTCGATGCTCACGAATCCTAGCCACTAGACCACCAGCGACTGCATTGTCGCTGCACTCAGAAAGTGTCGCTTAGACATACTCTATCAAAAGAACCAAAATAGTTCTGAGACTGGACATTCTCTGCCAATTCAGGAACAGCAGAGGAATTGGCTCAAATGGTAAAACGCTTGCTTTGCATGTGAGAGGTATCGGGATTGATGCCTAAATTCTCCAAAGAATCCTTTGTTTTATTGTAGAAGAAATGCTGGGATCGGAAATGAGTCCAGGATCGATCCCATGGCGTCAGACAAATACCCCAAGCCTTATCCTGGCACATTCTAGCAACTAGTCCCTTGTCATGTAGTCGTGAAGAAACTCAGTCTGTGATTACATTTTTGAAAGGGATTTTTGCATTTCTAACTGCTACAGTGGCATTCAGTGGTCACTCAAGTCATTTGAAAAAATACCTACATGAGAAAACCTGTGGTGGGTATACCAGATCAACAAGAGAAGATCTTGGGGGGTCTTTGGATTTGGTCTTTTTGGGCTATTTATTTGTTGGAATAGATTAATGGAATCACAGAATGATTGTTTGAAGAAGGGGTCAGCCAGACCACATTTAAATCCCCACTGTATTTGGCTATACAGTTGACAGAGCGGTGAGAGACTCTGTGCATGCTGAGGGTGGTCAATAGGAACCCATGATTATAAGTGGCTGGCCCTGGGAAAGCTTAAGCTGCCCATCAATCCCACTACCTCTTGCATGCAAAGCAAACACTCTCGCCTTTGAGCTATTTCCCCCTGGTGAGCAAGAAGGCCCCCACAGTTTCCGCAACACCAAAACACTGTTTTAGATGTGTCATTTGGAGTAAACAAGACCATGTCAACAAAGGTCCTGTGGGAGATGAGGTGACCGGTCAAGGTGATGGACTGCTAATCCATTGTGCTCAGCATGCATGGGTTCGAATCCCATCCTCATCGAACTTGAGTTGCGCTATACAAAAGCATTAGTTTTGACACCACCTGTGTTTTTAGGAAACATCATTAGCATGTACTGAATCAACGTATGAGGTACGATGTCGGAGATCCAGAAAGCTTTTGTTGGCAGGAAAAAGCCATAACACACCTTTTGGAGAATGCAGGCATCAATCCCGCTAACTCTCACATGCTAAGGAAGCACTCTACCATTTGAGCTAATTCCCCCATGCACTGAATCTGAGCTGCCATATACTAATCCTCACAGACTTTCTACATTAATTTCATTTACACTGACGTGCAATTTCTGTTGTGGCTTTTGTCCAATTTCCTCCCGGATGACACAGCTTCTCCCCCATGTCTAAGAGAAAGTTCAGCCGCACGACAAAACAAAGTCATTTCAGCTGCTTTTACCCACTATCTTATCATTTCCGTGCTGACTCGAAGCTCATGACCATAGTCGAGGGTAGAAATGTTGATTAACTGGTAAATTCAGAGCTCTGCCTTTGGGTTCAGTTGAACTCAGCTGAAATGGTCAAACTACACCTCCTAGTCCGAACTCCTAGTTCATGGGTTTCACCCGGAATAGGACAGCTCTGCTCTTCATGAGGTGTTGCACCAGCCTGCAGACATCCTGTGGCTGGAAGATGGTCGGTGCCTGTCATGGCGGTAATCCTTGAACCCGTTGGTGGATACCATTGGTGAGGGATGCCGTCAAGCTGAAGGAGTTCTATTGGGCCTTTTTGGCTCATGGGACTTCAGCTGACAGGAACCGACAGGCCAAGCGGTCTGCGGCTTTGGCATTCACTGAGGCAAAAACTCTGACATGGGAGGAGTTTGGAGAAGCCATGGAGAATGACTTCCGGACAGCTTCGAAGAGATTCTGGACCATCATCCGGCGTCTCGGGAAAGGAAAGCAGTGCACATCAACTATCTATCAACTCTAATTTAATCTGACAGTGTGTACTTCAGGACCCTACAATGCACTTGCAGGTTCCATGGTGTAATGGTTAGCACTCTGGACTCTGAATCCAGTGATCCAAGTTCAAGTCTTGGTGGAACCTACTTGCCCTCGAGTGTTTGGACTGTGTCTTCCTTTAACAGTAAGTGTATGATGACTTATTTACTTGACCTATTTACCCAAATGACACGAATGTCTGTGACAGCTGATGTCAAGGATCAGCTGGCAACATGTGAGGAAAACACTTGTTTTATGTGCGGGGTTCCACAAGTCTTTCCAGTTCCAGTTAAAAGCCAGGCACCTCATGTAGTTTCCATAATGTACCAATGGATTGCCCTTGCATTTTGAGGGAAAAAAGGAGGTGTTTGCAAGTGGACCTCAGACCTGGTCACCTGAACAGGGACTTGAATCCCAGACACTCTGTTCAAAAGTTTAATGTTGTGTTTTAATGTTATCTGACCATGAACTCTTTTGGTCCAGAAGATATTTGGCTTGTCTGTGTGTGCAGTTTAAGACCTCAGCCAATCTTGGAGGTGGCAGGACCAGGGCTTCTTCATCTCTGCAAGGTCAAGTACAGTATGCCAGAAGATTTTGCCTTGTGAGCTGTCCTCATTCATCAAGGCTCAGTTGGTAGAGCATCAGACTTTTAATCTGAGGGTCCAGGGTTCAAATCCCTGTTCAGGCAGTGAAGGGGTGGCTCACTCCCAGAAATGTTAACCTCTTCTGTCCTCCTACTGCGGTCAATACAGTGTGCCAGAAGATTTCTGCTTCCTCATCCTCAACACAGAGAAGGCCAAGGAGATGACTGTGCACACAAGGAATAGCTTGTTTAAGTAAACTGTTAGAATAAAATGTAGATACAGGTATTAATTTGCTAGTTATCACCCTTATATCCATTTGCTTAGAAAATAGAGAGAGTGTTTGAATGTGCTGAAGAAGGAATGTTCCCGTGACCCTGATCAGAGACCCCCCAGTGACCCCCAGGTCCTGGAGGTGCCTGGATGCACCAACAGCGACTCTGCAGATGCTCATGTTAATCCTGCAAGAATGTGTCAAGATAAGAACTCATAAAACATTAAAAGTAGTTGCTCTCACATACACACACACATAGACAAACAAATACAGCTCGTGCAACTGCCTTCTCCCCCTCCCCTTAGAGTTGCACGACCCTGTAGTAGGGACCCCCGAAAGAGAATAAAAGGAGAGGAGTGTGAACTGCATATTCAGAGTGGAGCGGCATGTCACTGGGTATGTGGTTTCACTCTCCTCGCTGCGAGTAACTTTGAATATTGTTGTCTGTCTCTTCTGTATTTCTGTATTTAAGTGTTTTTACAAGTGTCACAGGAGTTTGAACCTGACATTTACTTGGTCCTTCGAGCCGGATCCCAAGATACCTGAGGAGTCCAGTTGTGGAGCGGACAAGACAGAAAGACCGTGGCCACGGCAGACAAAACCCTTTGATGGGCTGTCTTCTCAGCTCAACAACTGGAAGCTGAAGGTTGACGGGATACCGACGGAAGAGAAGACAACAAACAGTAAGACACTTTTGATCAGAGTGTAGATTAAAAGGGCGCTGTCCCTTTGTGTTGTGAGTGAAAGGGTGTCATCCCTTTGTGTTAAAGCAGGGGTGGGCAAACTGAGACCTGGGGTCCACATGCAGCCCGAAGGGTTTTTGACCCCTAGAGCTGAGTGCGGCCCGCGAGTCAATAAGGTTGTCACCCGGTGCTAAAAGCCTTGTGTATACTAGTCGCTGGCAAGCAAGAGACGGACTCGACAGTCTTCTGTAGGAAGACGAGCTGGCAGTACAGAGTTGGCAGTTTTTTGTAAGAAGACGGAGTTGGCAGTCACAATAGGCTAGAAAAGGAGTGCCTCCGCGGTGAAAGGCCTTTTCGGGGTTTGAATGTGAAAACGTTTTCAAAGTACGAATGAGTGTGTGAATGGGAGATTTTGTCACTAGACAGGTCTTCATATTAAAGGGTGAGAAAAAGAGTAAGTCTTTGAGGAAGCAGAGGCAAGAATTCTCCGCCCTCACCGGGGTAGAAGCTTGAGAATTACCTCAAAGAAAAGTTCATTACTCTCTCATTGACAAACAACCCTGTTGTTAGTTTTCCCTAGGAAGCTCATCACAACAGGGACCAAATTATTCCCAAGATGGGAAATAAAAGTGGGAAACCACAAGTCAAAAGGGTTTAACTGAATTGCAAGGATTGGTGTTACGTGTTTCAACACCAACCAACAAAAATAAAACATCTAGAAATATGGATTAACAAGTATGGTTTTGACGGACAATTATCGATCCCTAAATTAATTAAATTGCAACAGGATATTGCGAAAAAGAACAAGAATCAAACCAATAAAATGCAAAAGGAAGGGTATGATGACCTATCATATTGGAAGGAGTTGGCAGAAAAAAGACAGAAAGGCCAGGCTAAAATGAAGGAAGAAAGGAAGGCGAGAGAAAAAGCAGAAAGTAAAGGTTGTAAAAAGGAAGAGTTATACAAGATAGCAAGGGAAGTTTTACTTCAGGAATATCAGAGAGATGAAGGAAAAGTAAAAGAGGAGAAAGACTCAGACACATTTTTTACACGAAATGAAGATAACGAAAGTAGGGTTATGCCAACTAAAGGAGTGAGCAATAGTAGTCAAAATGATGGTGTAGTAGGTGGACAATCACGATTGTATCCACAGTTCCCTGAACCCCCACATTATGACAACCACGATGTCAGACCATCAGCGCCATACCCACCACAAACAAGAGCTAAACTTTTTTCTGTTGAGTGGTCAAAACAGATGGGAGAAGTATTTTCTCCTAAATCACCACCTAGGGTTTCACCGGAAACCGATGCGTTTCCAAAGATAGAGGTAACAAACCCTAATACATGTTAATTCAAATCCTGGCATAAAAGGGTGGGTTGATAAACATTTCATCGGAATGCCCACAACAACTATGGCATACTATATCACGTACGCACAGCATGCAGAAAAGGTGTTAAATAACAAAAATAAGATGCAAAAAACAGATACCTTTGTTATAGATGACGGAGAAATCCTCTTCCAAAGTCAGGGGAGAGTCAGAGGAAAAGGTAGAGGAAGAGGTAGAGGTAGAGGAACAGGTAGACAGAATGTGCGAAGCTATCCCAACACTACTGGATGTTGGAATTGCGGTGAAGAAGGTCACTTCTTGTGACAAAGGCCAGTTCAAAAGGAACCAAAACCCATATTCAGCATGACTAGGCTTGTCTTAACAAATACAACCAGAAACAAATGATAAAACTAAACCTAACTAAATTTACAAGAGATATTTGCCTTTGAACATCCCGGAAGTCACATTGGAAGTGAATGGTAATCCAATCAGATTCCTTTGTGACTCAGGAGCATGTAGAACAACTTGCAGAGATGAATTTCTACATTCCAGATCTGCAGGCAATACATGGCTCAGGACAGCAGGAGGAAAATTTGACAATAGTGGTCAACTCCATACCAATAACGTTGTGGTCTCTAGGTCCATCAGATATAGGACTAATTAAAAGAGCCCAACCTGTACAAATTAAAGCTAAAAATGATTACAGGCCATGTGTTAGGCAATACCCAATAAAACCAGATGCATATGAAGGAGTAAAACCAGTGATAGAAGAATTGTTAAAAGCTAAAGCCTTAGTAGAACGTAACAACTCAAAATGGAACATCCCTATTTTTCCAGTGGGAAAAAGTGCCACTCTCTGTGGGATGGAGAATGATACAGGACAAGTTGTAAATCAAGCTGTGGTGGCAAGAGCACCTTGTGTGCCTGACCCACACACATGGTTAAATTCTTTACCAACAGATGTCACATAGTTCACTATAGTAGACATCAGTAATGCATTCTTCTCCATTCCAATAGAGAAAGAAGGTTTAGGTTTGCAGGAAAAATATACATACACACGCTTACCACAAGGATATTGTGAAAGCCCGACGATTTATTCACAAGCAATGATAGCCATTATGTCTATGTTTAACCCCCAAATGAAAGCCAGATATTACTATATGTAGATGACATCCTACTAGCGTCACCAGATAGGAAGTCATGTGAGGAAGACACAATAGCCTTGTTGCATCAATTAGCAAAAGAAGGCCATAAAAGTGGGTAAAACAAATGATGTCCTTCTTAGGACTCACTAATTAGATGTAGATGTTGGATTCCAAACTATGCACAAATAGTGTCACCATTAACAAACTTAATGTACAAAACAGACTTAAAAATGACGTCACTCTTACAGTGGAATGAGGAGGCAGGAAAAGCATTTTGTGAAATTAAAAGAGTACTGGTAGGAAGTATGATTCTAGCACTGCATGATTACAGCAAAACATTAAACAAACAGTATATTATAAAGGTGTGAAGTGAGACTGAGGTCATGTACTCAGTCTTACTACAAGAGTATGGTGCAAAGAAACGACCAATAGCGTACTACTCTTGTAAGCTGGATGCAGTAGCATGCGCCATCTTACATTGTGTGCGGGCTGTAATAGCAGCATCTATGGCCGTGGAAACAAGTGCATGCGGTTTCCACCCTGCTATTACAGACTAACATGATATTTTTGTCTCCTGCTAGACATCTGCCTTGTATGGCGACACTTTTGTCCCAACCACACTTAACACTTGAGCGATGCACTACGCTCAACCCAGCTACCCTTCTACCACTCCCTTAGGAAAGCGAAACACATGATTATGATGAGCTAACAACACAAACTGCAAAGTGTAGACCAGACTTATTAGCTCAGGCACTAGCAGAAGGAGAGGTGATTTTTGTAGATGGTTCCTCAAAGAAAAATGATTTTGGAAAAACAATAACAGGCTATGCAGTCGTTACACAAGTTACAGTGTTGAAAGCAGAGCCGTTACCATCCTCTTATTCTGCACAAGCAGCAGAATTAGTAGCGCTTACAGAAGCATGCAAATTAATGAAAGGTCAAAAGGTGACAAATTATACCATAGCCAATAGGTATATTGAACAGTACATACCTTTGCACAATATTGGCAAAACAGAGGTATGATAACATCAACGGGAAAACCAGTAACTCATGCAGGATTGTTAACAGCATTACTAGAAGCAGTGCAATTACCAAAACAAATTGCATTGCATGTAAATACAAGGGACATACAAATAATACTAATACCCTAAGGAAATGTGTTTGCTGATAAAATGGTAAAACAAGCAGCACTAAAGGAACTGAACCATCTTGAAACTGAAAGATTACAAGTAGACTTTGAAATATTGGCTGATATGCAACAACAAAGTCCAAAACAGGAAATTGACCACTGGCTTAGGAATAAAGCAACCCTGGACAAAAATGTTTATATGTCGACAGATAAGAAACCAATCTTGCCAAAAAAGTGTAAAAGTGGGCTGATATTTTGAGCCATGGTGTTACACATGTCTCAACAGGGGGGATGTGTCACACTATTAACACCCACTTTAATTCGTATTTAAAAAATCGTATTCAAAAAATTTTTGTAGAGCGTTTTTAACGTGTGCAAAACACAACGTCCAGGACAACTTGTGACCGAGGTGTGGCCAATTTCCAAAACCACGATATTAAGTTCAAGTAATACACATGGACTTTATTGCGCTAAATAAAAGTGAAGGAAAATAAGCCCTGATTCTTGCATCCCAGAGCTGTTGTAGATTGGCTTCAGATGGGATGGAGTAGGGGGTATGTGTGTAAGATGGACCAGGATCCTGTTCCTGGACCAGATACTTGCTCCTTCACCCCATTATCTTTATTACCTCCTGAGTTTAGTTTTCCAATGAGTGAATGACCATAAATGCCTGAGACCATCCTGGCTTTTTGGTTCTCCCACAATGATCTCTGCAAAGATAACACGAGACGCAGCAGCACAGGATGCTGTGTCCTGACCTTCTACTAACTTTACTAGTGGTTGACTGGTACTGATCACAGTTTAACATGGTATTCATCTAATCTGCATGGAATATATTTTCAATGAAACAGAATTAGACTACAGCAATCTCTTTGTAAATCAAATTGTAAAAGAAAAGGAAAAAAGAAAGAAAACAGGAACAATGTTCCACATGGACTTAAAGAACCATAGCACGTGCCATCCCCAAAGTGGAGGACTGGTAGAACAGAAAATGCATGGAAGAAACAGTGTCCAAGGACACAATGTTTAGACCTTGTTAAATTACACATAAACATAACGGCACAAATGGTTTGAGTCCATATGAAACATTGTTTGTTACACCTTATAGGAAACTGATGACGATTCCACTTTGATAGAAGACATGAGTCTGACACCAGGAGACCAAGTTTTGAGTAAAAGTGGAGAAAGAAAACGCTGGCACTCTCCCAAGTGGGAAGGGCCTTATCAAGTATTGTTAACAACACCGACAGCATTAAGAATTGCAGAAAGAAACACTTGGGTACATCAAGCCCATTGTAAAGTAGTCATTGTTCGGGAGTCTGACGAGGAAGGTAAAGACCAGTCTGTGATGCAGGGGACTTCAGAGTCCTAGACTCTGAGGCATCGTGCTGAGCAGTGAAGATTATAGCACATACCCTTGGCCAGAAAACCGAACAATGCATCCTAGATCTAAGATCACTATTGTAACAGGATTGGTATTCCTAACAAGTTGCAGTGTCTTCGTCTTTCCCATACAGTGCCTCAATGTCTCGGAGTGGACCATGATCTTGATCGCACACCTCCACCCTTGCTCTGCCAACATACTGACAACAACATCCTGATTCAACAACATGCATGCATGAGTCCTCTCATCTCATCAGCCATGCCATAGTGTCCAGTTTTATCTTCACCATGACCTGAAGAAGATCCATCACATGAACTGTGGTCTGACAGCAAACAATCACCGCCAGACATGCATTGTGACTCACTTTCCAAGACTACTGAAGAGTTCAGAAGACATTTGCTGACATGGTATTTATGGTGACGACAATCACGTCACCAGCCACTAAAGTGGAATGTGGCCGATTTAGAACTGGACAGGATCACACCTGTGATGCAAGGACAAGCCAAGCACCAGAATCTAGAAGTGGCAACAAGTGGCCACCTGCAAGGAGGACATCCAGAAGAGAGACTGGAACAGCAATATGACCATGACATGTGCAGCAAAGGAGACTTTGGACCAAAGACTTGATGGAGGACTGTCTGAACAAGCAAGGTGGAAGGAAGCAAGGAGGTGGGGTGTGATGGGATCATGCCTACTCTGACTCATCTGATGCTAAGGATGACAATGAGGTTGACAGAAACGCACACACACGAACACACACATGCACACACACAAACAGTACGAGAGAGCAGACGTGTGGTGTTGATGTAGAGACAAATACCACTATGACATCGTATATAACATGAGCGGAACATGTGCAGTAGTGACATTACTGATTCCAGTATCTATCTACCCTATGAATGTTGACATGTTACTAAACGCTGTCGTTGAAGCAGATGAACATCACCTCCCAAACTACTTCCAAACGAAAAGGGAGGTTCCAGACACCGACTAGATGACGCAAGACAATCCCACTTACATCGATGCCATCAGCGTGCCACGAGGGGTACGACCAGAAAAAGACTAGTAAATCAGATTGCATCAGGTTTGGAGGAAAGTATTATCCCATGGATAAGTTGACAAAAATGTGGATAGGATTAACTACCTCCACTATGACATACAAAAGCTTGGGGACTACACCGAGGCCGGACTCACAGCAATTGGAGAACAACTCCATGCCACGTCACTCATGGCCTTCCAGAATCGCATCGCCTTGGATGGACTGCTGGCACATCAGCAAGGAGTGTGCACCATGTTTGGCGACCAATGTTGCATGTCCATCCCCAACAATACAGATTCCACAGGAATGCTGATGCGTGCGATCTCTGGCTTAAAGGCGCTAAACACCAAGATGAAGGAACACTGGTGTTGACACTGAGGTGTTTGGTGACTGGTGGAGAGCATTTTGGAGACAATGGTCTCCTTACGTGATGTCCGTGCTTATTGCACTCGCTGTTGCCCTTCTTTTGTGTGCCTTATGTGGATGTTGTATCCTATCTTGAAGGTTACAATCACATGGACTGTGAATTTAGCCATGGCACTAGTACAACAAGGTAAACGAAATGTACCCCCTACTGGTGGCAGGTGGCAGCGATGACAGTGATGATGACTAGGACAGCCATTATAGATATGCTCCTGACGTGTTTCTGACTTGTACTTTGACTCAGATGACGAGAACACTTCCGTTTAAATGTAAGCACATTTTCTGACAAAGATGACCTGCGAGGAAACAACCGAGAAGAAACCCGAAGAGCAACTGCAAACAGATAAAAGCGTGATAAACAGGAGGGAAATGTTAGAATAAAATGTAGATACAGGTATTAATTTGCTAGTTATCACCCTTATATCCATTTGCTTAGAAAATAGAGAGAGTGTTTGAATGTGCTGAAGAAGGAATGTTCCCGTGACCCTGATCAGAGACCCCCCAGTGACCCCCAGGTCCTGGAGGTGCCTGGATGCACCAACAGCGACTCTGCAGATGCTCATGTTAATCCTGCAAGAATGTGTCAAGATAAGAACTCATAAAACATTAAAAGTAGTTGCTCTCACATACACACACACATAGACAAACAAATACAGCTCGTGCAACTGCCTTCTCCCCCTCCCCTTAGAGTTGCACGACCCTGTAGTAGGGACCCCCGAAAGAGAATAAAAGGAGAGGAGTGTGAACTGCATATTCAGAGTGGAGCGGCATGTCACTGGGTATGTGGTTTCACTCTCCTCGCTGCGAGTAACTTTGAATATTGTTGTCTGTCTCTTCTGTATTTCTGTATTTAAGTGTTTTTACAAGTGTCACAGGAGTTTGAACCTGACATAAACCTTTTCGACCTAGCACCTTTGTGGTCTTCCAGGACTGTGGATAAACACCATTCTCAATAATTAAATTGAATATATGGAATATCGGCTCCTCAATCAACTTTGCTGCCGCATGGATTATCGCTTTTGATGAAATGCAACAGTTTACCGACTTCATCTACACTCATCCTCTTAAATTGAAAACTACACAGTTTATCCTACATAGTCTTGTTCTTCATAATAGAATCTGACAGTCTACCATCAACATCTATCATCTGATCTCTAATCAAATTTACTTTGTGAATAAAAACAATATTGGTACTCTCACCGCCGCGACCAGGGTTTGATTCCCGGTCAGGGAATTGACATTTGGATAGGTTTTTGACTGGAGATAGGATTTGTCTTCGGCCTCCGTCGAATGGCTTCATCTTGAAGCGCTATCTGCGAACTGCTGTCATCCTGAAGCGACTGACAACAGAAATACAAACAAAACATCAATACATGATAGACTCAAGTTTCTTGGGAGTACTACGCAATAAGACAAGGTACTCGACTGAGAATGCTGTCGGGACTGGGTTTTAGGGTTCGACCTCGGGCTGTAGTTGAGGTAGAGATGGGCATTGGGTATTGGATTAGTGTTTGGTATTTACACAATTACACAAACACCGGATTGGGTTTCTTCACTATTTCATGACAACAGACTACTCTAGAGAACACAGCCAGGATTAGGTTTGGGGTATTCGTGGGATAGATCCTGGATTCATTTCCGATCCCAACATCTCTCATGTCAATCCCAACATCAAGGATTTCTTGGAGAATGTGGACATCGATCCTGCTACCTCTCACATGCAAAGCAAACACGCTACCATTTGAGCTAATGGATCGATCGACAAATTATATCTATAGCATAAAAAGTTAGCTCAGTCGGTAGAGCATGAGACTCTTAATCTCAGGGTTGTGGGTTGGAGCCCCACATTGGACGATGCAGTATTTTAATTGATACATCTGAAAGATATCTTTCCCATAGAAAAATGGTCATCATGCAAACATCTTATTCAAAGTACACAAAAACAAATCCCATTCTTGTATGACCACAAATGGTAGAGCGCTCGCTTCACATGTGAGATGAAGTGGAATCAATGCCTGCATTCTCCAAATGGTATATTTTGCCTTTTTTCCTGACAAAAAAGCGTTCTTGATCTCTGACATCGTCTCTGATACTTTGATTAATTGCATTCTAATGATGTTTCCTAAAAACACAGGTGGTTTCAAAATTTGTGCATCGGTATAGTCCGATGAGGATGGGATTTGAACCCATGCGTGCAGAATACAATGGATTAGCAGTCCATCACCTTAACCTCTCGGTCACCTCATCTCCTGTAGGAACCTTGTTGACATGGTCTTGTTGACTCAAAATTATGCATCTTAATTAGTGTTTTGGTGTTGCAAAAATTACAGATCTTTTTGTTGTATGAATAGTGCGGCAAAGGATAACGCGTCTGACTGTGGAACAGGAGATTCTAGTTTCAACTCCTTGCTAGTGTAGCAGTGGTAGGGAGTGGAAGAATACTGGCTTACACCAGAGGTGTTCGAGGACCAGACAACGCCACCCTGGGAATTTCACCCAGAGAGTCAATTTCTTTTTTTTTCTTTTCCCTCTTAAGGCATACACAGGTTCATTATACTCATGAGGCATGAGACATGGTTCACGTTATAAAAAAAATTAATAGATTTTATTAACAAGTAAACATCTTTTTAAAATACCACACACACAAGGAGGGGAAGAGGGAAACCTAATCAGGTGCTGAGGCTTACCAGGTGGAAATTGGGCTAGTGAAGGGGGGGGGGAGGGATCCACCCAAAACAACTCAAAAAGCACCCAGTCACACGTGACACACTCACACAGGGTTGTGCAAAGAAAACCAATCCCAGAGGAGCACCGCACACGGACGGAGAGGATACCGCCACCCAGACCACCAGCACCACCACCGGTCCTCAGCAACCGAAAAGGGGAATAAAACAATTAGTGGGGTCAAAACAAAATAAAGCAATTAAACAAAAGTAGCAAAATTGTACTAACTAAATTGAAGGAAGAGCCACTAATCACAAATGAAACAAACAAAACAACATGTGATAAACAAAAGAAGAACTACTGAAGGAAAATCCACCCAATTCCCAAAATCAAATAAAGCGACTGGGCTAGAATATATAACTAAGTCAAAATAATACTAAAACAAAAAAAGGTAAACCTATAGAAATAATCTAACCAAAAGCAAAGGGAAAACCTATACAATGGTAACTAAACAAAAAGGGATCTACCACCCCACCATTAAAACACACATAATAAAAACGAAACTCTAAATAAATTTGGCACGTAGTGTCTGTCTGTCAGGAGAGGCCGAGCGGCCTGGCCAGTCGGTCACAGGAGTCCAGAGCGCAAACAGAGGTCACCAGCGCCAAGCTCCCAGCCAGGCGAAGCCGCAAGACCGAACAGCAGGTCAGCGGGAAGCACAGCGGCGGGATAGCAGCCAGTCAAGGCAAGCAGCGGACGAGCAGACGAAACAGCGGAAGCAACCGCAGAGACCGAGAGCGGAGACAAAGCAGCGGAGTTCTCAGACGGCTGGCATTCAGGCAGATTACACCTTCTAAGCAGATGTTAAAATTAACGATATGACTGACAATGATGTGGTTACGACCCATGTTAGTACTCTACATACCTTCTAAGCAGATACACAGGCACGTGAGAGGAGCGAGGGAGGGAGTAAGCCCAGGCGGCTACGGGTGTCTCACCTATGACCACACTCTCATTAGCAAGCTACGAGCATGCACAGCAACGGAGAGAGAGGAAGAGATAACACTCACCACAATAGGACGCCAAAAGACACGTGTGTCCCCAACAGCACACCGACCACTGTCTCAGTCGAACACTTGACCCGGAAGTACACAGACGGAAGTGCAGAGAGAGAGACAGTGAGAGGAGCACTGCTTAAATACTCGCCACCCACACAATGATTGGCCGGCAGTGAACTCTGTTTAATGGGACACGCTGCATAGGGAGATATGGATATACTCCTATGCTGCTACATTCTACCCCCCCTTCTTGCATCGTCGCCCCGACGATGAACAAAGAGGGAGATACTACAAACTAGCTCCAAGGTCTAAACAAAGCAGACACTCCATTCAAAACAGAAGGGTTGGCAACTTTTGGGTTTCTAGCTGGTCGTGGGAGGTGATGCACATTCGTGTGGTGGCCAGCAGTTGACCGAAGGGTCCGACGAGGAGCCACGTGATCCGGACCGGCCTGACCAACTAAGGGAACAGCCAAAGATGTTGAGGCTTCCTCTGGTGAAGCACTCGAGGGACGACGCCCAGGGGGGTCTGAGTTGGACGGTGGCACTAAAATCTGGGGTGTGGGACAAGTCATTGTCACTAACCTGGTGGTGGGCATGGCAGCGGGTACCTCAGGAGTCTGGTGTCCCAAAACAAGCAAATCATACTCAAATGAGCACTCATCTTCAACAGGTGACTCTTCAACAAGGGGAGAGTTATGGGCAGAGGCACTACCGGGGGAGTCTACTCCTACCACCGCCTTCAACATAGTACGATGTACCTGCCTTACCTTGGTCAGGTCGTCTACTGGCCCGATTGTGTACACTGAACCCCCTTGGTCTGGTGCCCTCATCACTTGATACTTTACCGAACTCCACCTATCACGGGTCTTATGAGGCCCCCTAGCACTAAAGTCCCGCAAAAACACCAACTGACCCTCACCTAACGGTAGATGTCTCACATGCTGGTCATGGGCTCGTCGTCTGCGATCAGCGGCCTGTTGCAAGCGCTCCTTTGCACCTTCAAATGCCACCTGCAGTCGAGCTTGGTGCTCCTGAACCCACTCGTGAACCGAGCCACCAACAGGACTCTCAACTCGACCCAACAGGAAATCTATCGGCAGTCGAGGGTCTTGGCCGAACATCAGGAAAAAGGGCGACTCACCCGTGGCCTGATGGGGAGTAGTGTTGTAGCAGTAGAGGACCTGGGGCAAACAGGCATTCCAATCCCTCTTCCTGGAGACTGGCAGGGTACGCAACAGATTGTGGAGTGTGCGGTTGAACCGCTCACACTGACCATTTCCTTGCGGATGGTAGGGAGTGGTACGAGATTTCACAATGCCGTACAAGTTACACAACTGCTGGATGAGGGAGCTTTCAAAATTACGACCCTGATCAGAATGCAACCGAGAAGGAACACCAAACTTGTAGAACCACTCTGACACCAGAACCTTGGCCACCGTGGCAGCACGCTGATCATGGGTCGGGATAGCTACGGTGTACTTACTAAACACATCTGTCATCACCAAGATGTTCTCTACACCATTCTGGGCAGGCTCCAGGGTGGTGTAATCAATGGCAAGGATTTCATTGGGGCGTGACGCCAACAAATGCCCCATAAAGCCACTAGCTTTGGGGTGTACATCCTTGGCAACCTGACATCTCTCACATGTCTGACACCATCGGGTCACGTCTGCAGACATGCTGGGCCAGTAGTATCGGGACCGTAGGAGCGCCAACGTTCGCTCCACTCCCTGGTGCCCGTGCTCCTGGTGGATTTTGGTCAGGACCTCTTTACACAGCGCACTCGGCAGCAACAACTGAAGCATAGCTTCAGCACCATCGGGGCGGAACACCTGGCGATACAGCACCCCATCCTTTTCAACCAGTCTGTCCCACTGACGAAGCAAGGCCAGTGCAGACTGAGACAGCTGTACCCGTTCCTCCCGAGTGGGACGCTGCTTTCTTTGCCAGAATTCTAGCAGTTCCTGGATGACGGGATCAGCCTGTTGAAGGGCATGAAGTTCAGGGGTAGAGCGCTGTGGCATGACAGCGACAGAAGCTTGAGTTACCTCCACCTTTCTCAACCCCAGGGCTTGTTCCAAGGGCTGAGGCATGGCGGTGCCGGGAAGCATCGTTTCCACGTCTTGAGGGCCAGGCGGGTGCTGACGGGAGAGCGCGTCTGCATTCCTGTTGCTTCTACCAGAACGATACTTGAGCTCAAAGTCAAAAGAGGCCAGCTGAGCTGCCCACCTCTGCTCAGTGGCGGCCAGTTTAGCTGAAGACAAATGACTAAGAGGGTTGTTGTCAGTATAAACCACACACTTATTACCCAATAAGTACTCCCTGAACTTTTCCGTCATGGCCCACTTAAGGGCCAAGAACTCCAATTTCATGGAACTATAGTTAGCCATATTCCGTTCTGTGGGCTTCAGGCCTCGACTAGCGTAGGCTATCGGTCTTACCTTACCTGCCTGCTCCTGAGAGAGCACCGCGCCCAAGCCGCCATGGCTTGCATCCACCTCGAGGACAAAAAGGAAGGGAGAAATCAGCATAAGCCAACACAGGTGCAGTGGTGAGTCTAGCTTTCAATGCCTCAAAGCTCTGTTGGCACTGGTCAGTCCAACACCTGACGACACCACTGTCAGACCTCCTACCAGCCCTAGTGTTGCTACACTCAGCTACAACTTTGTGCAGAGGGGCTGCCAGCTTGGCGAAACCCTCCACAAACCGCCTGTAATAACTGGCGAACCCGAGAAAAGAGCGTAACTCCGAGACAGTAGTAGGAATTGGCCAGTTGGCGACCACTTCTCTCTGGAAGAAGGAGCACTTACTGAGCTTTGCCTTGAGGCCCTCCTGCTGTAATCGACCTAGGACCAACTTCAGCCTCTCCAGGTGTTGTTCTATAGTGGAGGAGAACACAACGATATCATCCAGATACAATAATAATGACTGACACTGCTGATCACCAAAGATACGCTGCATTAACCTCTGAAAGGTACTGGGGGCGTTACAGAGCCCAAAGGGCATTCTGTTCCACTCAAACAGGCCGAAGGGTGTGCAAAAGGCAGTCTTGGCCCGATCTGCCTCAGTAACTGGAACTTGGTTGTAACCACTGGCCAAATCCAGGGTCGAGAACCAGCGAGCACCACAAAGAGCATCCAGGGACTCCTCTATGCGTGGTAGAGGGAAGGCATCCTTATGGGTTTTACTGTTGAGCTGCCTGTAGTCAACACACATGCGAATCGAACCATCTTTCTTCCTCACTAACACGATAGGAGACGCATAGGGGCTACTGCTCTCCCGAATGACCTGGGATGACAGCAGCTGGTTAATGTGCTCCTTTACGACCTCGTACTCAGAGGGTGGAATACGCCTGTAGCGCTGCCGGACCGGGACATTATCAACCAGAGGAATGTCATGGGAGATGAGGTTGGTACACCCAAGGTCTCCCTCGTGGGCTGAAAATACAGGGGTGTACTGCTGAAGCACAGCCCTCACCCTACCTTGCTCCTCAGCAGACAATGGGGACAGGTCCAGGTCTCCCAGCTGCTGTTGCACACTGGGAACAGCTGTCTGGGAGGACAGAGTGGCCACACCTGATGGTACCTCGGTGATCCCTGCAGGCAGACTGACCACATTCACCAAGTCCAGCGTGCCAACAGCTGTACGGGGATGCAACAGCACCTCGATGGTGCCCACATTAACAACAGGTATGTAGGCTGTACCTCTGACTACTCGGACCAAGGCAGGGGACGCAAGCAACCCAGCAGGCAACCCAGAATCAGAGGGCTCAAAGAGGACAGTGGAACCAGCGTACTGCGCTGAACATGTGGCAGTCACAACTTTCATGGCTCCGCCAGGGATCCGCCAGGTTCTCTTACCTCTGATCTTTACTTGTCCTGGAACGTCACGAGGGGTCCGAGTGCTGTCAACGCGGCACTGCTGTAGGGCCTGCATAACAGGCCTGGGGGCCTCCAAAACACAAGGCTGCGAAAACAAAGTAGCGCCATGTTGCACAAAAAGCTCGTGGTAACACTTGCGCATCACATTCATCCCTAAAACACCAGGCACCCGGGCAGGTGTAACATCAGGGGGGTCCCTTACCACCAACACTCCACAGTGGGGCATTAGCTTACCACAAAGCTCCACCTCAAGCTCTAGGTAGCCAAGATAGGGGATAGCCAAACCATTAGCAGCCTTGAGCTCCAACCAGTGACACGACCGCAGGCGCTCCTGACCCCAAGGCTCGAAATACTGGCGGAAAAAGCCCTCAGAAATCGTGGTGACCATAGAACCCGTGTCCACCAAACAGGGAACCTTAACTCCACCCATGTCCACATCTAGATGGGGACAAGATGAAATCAGCTTAGAAGATTCAAAGCTACCTGAGACCTCCTGTGAGCCAGTGGCGGCCCCACCCAAACTGTGGCTTCGCAGTTCGGTGGGCACTAGTTTTCCGACACCGGAGCGTTGTGGGACTGCCTACCAGGGGTAGGAGGGGGTCGGGAGGGGACCTGTGAGCGGGAAGAAACACGCGCTCCATCACAATGTCGGGCAATATGACCAGGCTGATTACAGCGCAAGCACACTATGGGGCCAGTACGAGGTGGGCGGTTGTACTGCTGGGGATTCTGCAGCCGAGCAAGGCTCTCAGTGAGCTGATTGAGCTGCTCTTGCTGACGTTTTAGCATTTCTTTCATCTCACCGATCTCTGATACGGAAGACGAGGGGACAGACACCTGAGGACCACCATGAACCCCATACTGAACACCAAACATTAGGGGGACGGAGTGACTACGGCCTCTTGCGCCACCAGGTAACCCTTCGCGCTCCCACTGGATCGCCTCTGCCCTAACATCAAGTAAAGTGGAATTAGGCTGTCTACGCACCAACTGCTTCAGCTCACGACGCAGGGAACTGTTGAACACCTGCTCAACAAACTGGTCCCTCAGGAGGACTTCAGAGTTCAACATACCGGCCGGGGCACGCTGCTTCACCCTCTCCATGAGACCCATCAAAGCGAGGGAAAACTCTTGAAGAGTCTCGCCCTCTGTCTGCTTCCTAGAGAAGAAAGCCTCCTGCAGTGCAACATAAGAATCTGAACACCCGTATAGCTCCTGTAAAATGGCAAGTATGCAATTAGGATCCTCTCTCTCCGCGCTAGAGCGATACTTGATCTCATCTCTAGCCTCACCCTCTAAGTGATCAAACAGGAAGAATGCCTGGTCAGACCGGGATAGATGCCGGGCTCTCATACAGGCCTGCACCTCCTCTCTCCACTCACTCAAACCTACACCTACCCTTCCCCTAAAGACTGGACACTTCCTATCTCTAGGCACAAAAATTAGTCTCTCTGGTACAGAGACACTAGACGTGGAGGGGACAGTAGGTGGCACAGAAGTAAAAGGAGGAGCACTAGGCCCAGCCTGTTCCTGTCGCAACCGCTCATTGTCAGCTTTTAACTGTGCAATTACATTTCTGAGTTCCTGAATCTCTTCCTCCATAACTACAGCGAAAGCAGTATACTACAGGTAGTTAGTATGGCGCAACCGTACCACAAAAAAAAACCGAACCTGCTGAAACAGTCTCACCAGGACTGTCACAAAGATCCGCTGTGAATTACCGCTGCTTTGTCTCCAAGCTCTCCAATCTGTCAGGACCAAAAAAAAAAAAAACAAAATCAATACACAAAACAATCAGAAAGTAAAAAAAACAAACGGGACACACGTCTCAGCCTTTCAATTGAGTATATCCTGCCGACAACGCCAAGTTTGTAGCAGTGGTAGGGAGTGGAAGAATACTGGCTTACACCAGAGGTGTTCGAGGACCAGACAACGCCACCCTGGGAATTTCACCCAGAGAGTCAATTTCTTTTTTTTTCTTTTCCCTCTTAAGGCATACACAGGTTCATTATACTCATGAGGCATGAGACATGGTTCACGTTATAAAAAAAATTAATAGATTTTATTAACAAGTAAACATCTTTTTAAAATACCACACACACAAGGAGGGGAAGAGGGAAACCTAATCAGGTGCTGAGGCTTACCAGGTGGAAATTGGGCTAGTGAAGGGGGGGGGGAGGGATCCACCCAAAACAACTCAAAAAGCACCCAGTCACACGTGACACACTCACACAGGGTTGTGCAAAGAAAACCAATCCCAGAGGAGCACCGCACACGGACGGAGAGGATACCGCCACCCAGACCACCAGCACCACCACCGGTCCTCAGCAACCGAAAAGGGGAATAAAACAATTAGTGGGGTCAAAACAAAATAAAGCAATTAAACAAAAGTAGCAAAATTGTACTAACTAAATTGAAGGAAGAGCCACTAATCACAAATGAAACAAACAAAACAACATGTGATAAACAAAAGAAGAACTACTGAAGGAAAATCCACCCAATTCCCAAAATCAAATAAAGCGACTGGGCTAGAATATATAACTAAGTCAAAATAATACTAAAACAAAAAAAGGTAAACCTATAGAAATAATCTAACCAAAAGCAAAGGGAAAACCTATACAATGGTAACTAAACAAAAAGGGATCTACCACCCCACCATTAAAACACACATAATAAAAACGAAACTCTAAATAAATTTGGCACGTAGTGTCTGTCTGTCAGGAGAGGCCGAGCGGCCTGGCCAGTCGGTCACAGGAGTCCAGAGCGCAAACAGAGGTCACCAGCGCCAAGCTCCCAGCCAGGTGAAGCCGCAAGACCGAACAGCAGGTCAGCGGGAAGCACAGCGGCGGGATAGCAGCCAGTCAAGGCAAGCAGCGGACGAGCAGACGAAACAGCGGAAGCAACCGCAGAGACCGAGAGCGGAGACAAAGCAGCGGAGTTCTCAGACGGCTGGCATTCAGGCAGATTACACCTTCTAAGCAGATGTTAAAATTAACGATATGACTGACAATGATGCGGTTACGACCCATGTTAGTACTCTACATACCTTCTAAGCAGATACACAGGCACGTGAGAGGAGCGAGGGAGGGAGTAAGCCCAGGCGGCTACGGGTGTCTCACCTATGACCACACTCTCATTAGCAAGCTACGAGCATGCACAGCAACGGAGAGAGAGGAAGAGATAACACTCACCACAATAGGACGCCAAAAGACACGTGTGTCCCCAACAGCACACCGATCACTGTCTCAGTCGAACACTTGACCCGGAAGTACACAGACGGAAGTGCAGAGAGAGAGACAGTGAGAGGAGCACTGCTTAAATACTCGCCACCCACACAATGATTGGCCGGCAGTGAACTCTGTTTAATGGGACACGCTGCATAGGGAGATATGGATATACTCCTATGCTGCTACACTAGCTTGCCAACCTTTTCAATTAACCTGACTCTAAAATTCATGTTTCACTCACAGACGAATTGGAAGTAACTGGAGCAGCAATCAGCACCTCCGTGTCAGAGTTTTGGTTCTTGCCCGGAAAAGGATAACTCTGCTCTTCATGAAGTGTTCGGGTGTGTTGCACCAGCCGACAGACATCCCGTACACTACCATGTCACCCTGCTTATTTATAACAGTAGGAAAGAGAATTATTCCCTGTGTGCACTGTCATCTCCTTCATCTTCTCTGTGTTAAGGATGAGCTTGTTGTTTGCACACAATGACACCACAGCGGCCACTGTCTCCCAAGAAGCGCCTTTGTGCAGGCCACCACCAGTAGGGCGTCGTCCAGGAAATATGGACCACAGGTATTTGTCCATAGCTGATGATTCTCACCTAGGGTGTGAGAGGCCCTGGGAACACTTCCCTCCCTGCTTTTGGACCTGATTTTTACTTTTCTTTTAAAAAACCCCACAATTCTCAAAACAAAAGGATCAGTGGTCAGGTGCTCGTAAATTTTCATTACAACTCTGTCTTACAATACAATGTTTTGTCACATAATCCAACGGGTTTTCCAGTCCAGTCGTAGTTTGGGCAGATATCAATGTTCAATATGTTGAATGCGTGATTTTATTTGAAACACATAAAAACAATTCCAAGTCAGGGTTCGGGTTAGGGTTCTCACAAGAACAAGACCTCTCTTTCTCTTCTTCTTGAAGTGCTGAACAATCTGAAAGTCTTTTGCTGCCAAATCATTCCAGTGTTAATAATGGACCTTATCAGGAAAATGCCAGCTGTGGGATTGTTACCATTGCCTCCTAAGGGAAAGGAGCCTTTATCTGGCGCTTCAAAACGATCGATCAAAACCATCCTCTGCTATGACTGCCATGCCACCCTGCTAACTTATGACAGTACGAAAGGGAAGTAGAGACCTTGTTTCCACCCAGTTTCGAACTGGGGACCTTTCATGGTTTTGGGGCACATTATAACCACTACAATATGGTAATCACACAAAGTGCCAAACTTTTAACAGGATTGGTGAAAAAATGCCAGTCTGAGCAGCCAGAAGTGAGAATTATTGGATTGTTTATTATCAAACAAGTTATTCCATACTGTAGCATTCTCACCCCCCTTACTTACATCGGGAGGAGCACAGCCCAGCGGCGCGGTGTTGATTAGATTTGCAAAGAGCATCTGCCACGTTGTGCACGGTGCCTTCACGTGAGTGCATCAGTAAAAAAACAAAAAAATCCAACAGTCAGTGATCAGTCATCCGGGTAATATGGATTGTGTGTCTAAACGGACAGATGCTTGTGTACACACCTTCAGAGATCAAGCACAAGATCATTTGTCATCTTTGTCGCTTTGATTTCAGCCAAAGACCCAAAATAATGACATTGAACCTTCTCTGTCAGCACTGCAACAGAAGGGGAATTAGCTCAAATGGTAGAGCGCTCGCTTAGCATGTGAGAGGTAGCTCCTTTGTTTTTTGTGATTAAATGTTCCCAAGTACCGAACACTAATCCGGGCCCGAATCCCAATATCTACGCCAAATACAGCCATGGGTATCACCCTAAACCCAGTCCTAACAGCATTCTCATGCTAGCACCTTATCTTGTTTTGTTGTGGGATGAATGTCAGCAGTCTCCAAGGAGTTCTTTGCCTTTTGTAGAAAAGATGTTGGGATCGGAAATGAGTCCAGGATTGTCAGGTTCAAACTCCTATATATACAGAAATACAGAACAGACAGACAACAATATTCAAAGTTACTCGCAGCGAGGAGAGTGAAACCACATACCCAGTGACATGCCGCTCCACTCTGAATATGCAGTTCACACTCCTCTCTTTTTATTCTCTTTCGGCGGTCCCTACTACATGGTCGTGCAACTCTAAGGGCCCCCCCTAAGGGGAGGGGGAGTTGGCAGTTGCACGAGCTGTATTTGTTTCTCTATGTGTGTGTGTGTATGTGAGAGCAATTACTTAATTAATTAATTTAGGGATTGATAATTGTCAGTGAAAACCATACCTATTAATCCTTATTTCTAGATGGTTTATTTTGGTCGGTTGGTGCTGAAACATGTATCACCAATCCTTGCAATTTAGTTCCTCCCTTTTGACTTGTGGTTTTCTACTTTTATTTCCCATCTTGGGAATAATTTGGTCCCTGTTCTGATGAGCTTTCTAGGGAAAACTAACAACAGAGTTTTTTGTCAGTGAGAGAGTAATGAACTTTTCTTTGAGGTAATTCTCAAGCTTCTACCCCAGTGAGGGCGGAGAATTCTTGCCTCTGCTTCCTCAAAAACTTACTCTTTTTCTCACCCTTTAATATGAAGACCTATCCAGTGACAAAATCTCGAGACGCTCCCCTCTGGCAGGAGGCTGCAGTCCATCAGGACCAAAACCTCACGCCACAAGAACAGTTTCTTCCCGTCTGCTGTCAGCCTCATCAACAAGGCCCGGAACCCCACCTGACACTCTGCACACCCCACTTCTGCCTCATCCTGCCACTTTGACACTTTGACTATATGCGTTACATTAACGCCCAGTTTGGACTTTTAGGAAAAACAATCAGACTGCACTTCCGGAATAACAAACAAAAAACAGACTGTGTACATATATTTATACTGTTATTCTGTATATTTTGTATTTTTCTTTCTTTTTTAATAGATGTGTCTGCACCTACTATACCAAAACAAATTCCTAGTATGTGTTTGATCATACCTGGCAATAAACCCTTTTCTGATTCTGATTCTGATTCTGGGAACATTTCTTCTTCAACACTCTTTTTATTGTCTAAGCAAATGGATATAAGGGTGATAACTGATGCTTCTATCTATTTTATTCTAACAAGGATCTATCCCTGAGCATCCGACAAATGCTCGGTCTAACCCTAAACCCAGTCCTGACAGCATTCTCAGTCCTTGTCTTATTGTGTAGTACTCACAAGAACCTTGAGTCCATCATGTGTCGATGTTTTTTGTTTATATTTCTGTTGTCAGTCGCTTCAGGATGACAACAGTTCGTGCTTCAAGATGACCCCAACCATTCGACCGAGGCCGAAAACAAATCCTATCTCCAGTCAAAACCTATCCAAATGTCAATTCCCTGGCCGGGAATCGAACCCAGGCCGCGGCGGTGAGAGCACCAAATTCTAGCCACCAGACGACCAGGGACTGCTTTACAGATGCACTCACAAAGGTAGAGACAGTGTCACTTTGACGTACTAAAGCAAAGGAACCAAAATAGTTCTGAGACTGGACCTTCTCTGCCAACACTGCAGCAGCAGGGTCCTTTCAGCCTGCCCATAAGCATTTTCAAACTATTTGCAAAGTCAGAAACAGGGATTGTGCTCAAACCCGGGCTTGAACCACGGACCTTTAAATCTTAATTCTCACACTCGCCCAACTGAGCGATTTCAGCTGCGAAGGTGGTGTTCTGCTTTTTCAGTAGAGGTTAAAAGAGATGCCAGGGAGAAGGTGTGTCTGTGCCACATATGTTGCTGTGTACCTGGCCCAGTGTGTTCTCATCTTGGGTTGGAATGTCCCCATGCTGGTAATGCTGGGTCTACCCTTCTCCGCCTGACCTGGGACTCGAACCCTGGACATTCAGATTAAAAGTCTGATGCTCTACAAACTGAGCTAACCAAGCCCTGATGACCAAGGACAACTCACAAGGCAAAATCTTCTGGCATACTGTACTTGACCTTGCAGAGATGAAGAAGCCCCTGTCCCGAAATTGCCACCTCCAAGATCGACGGAGGTCTTAAACTGCCCACATGGACAAGCCAAATATCTTCTGGACAAAAAGAGTTCATGGTCAGACAAGACAAAGGTTGAGCCAATCACCTGGACATTAAACTTTTGATCTGAGTGTCCGGGATTCAAGTCCCTGTTCAGGACCGTGGTCATTTATAATGGAATGTTAATGGAATGTTTTTTTGCATGTTGAACAATTTTCCACAGGAAAGATATCTTTCAGATGTATCAATAAAAGTGCTGAATCGCCCAATGGGGGGCGCGAACCCACAACCCTGAGATTTAGAGTCTCATGTTCAAACAACTGAGGTAATCGGGCCTGTTCCTGCTCTTGATGTCATTTTTTGTTTTGTTTCAATTGATGTGGCCAGCCTGATGTTCACCAGACATCAGGAGGTTGCCGGGGGCCGGGAAGTCTGGGCTTCCCTACTGAGACTGCTACCCCACAACCCGGACCTGGATAAGCGGAGGAAAATGGATGGATGGATGGATGGTATCCTGATGTTTGATCAATTCCACAGCTGACCTAGTTTTTCAGGGAACAGAAGGAGGGAGATGTTCAACTTTGGAAGAGTAGTCACCTTAAGTAGGGTCTGCTTTGGTTTACTTCAGATCCATCATAGCCAGTCTGCATCAATACATTGTCTGAAATCCTGTTAAAAGGCCCGGTTAGCTCAGTCGGTACAGCATGAGACTCTTAATTTGCGGGGCTCAGAAAACTTGTCCCACTGTATGCAACAGCTTCTTCGTGAGTGTGCCTCAGAACATCACCCTTTATACAGCGCCTTAGCACAATTCCTGTTGGCTACCTTCTCTATGGTGGACCAGGAAGACCTGCAGAGGCACCAGGATGCATACTACATCTTTGGTGGCATCCAGCCTGCAAATCCCTCCAAGCAGCATATTCGTGAGAACTGCAGGGTAAAGATTCCTCCGCCCGGGAGGCTTATTCAGAGAGTGGAAGGGATGTTCAAGCACTTTCACCTGACCACAGATCTGAATGGCATCCCTCTGTTTAAGCCCTCCATGCTAAAGAGATGGAAGATCCAACGTGTCCACATTCGGCGCGGTTGCCTCAGTGATCCTGAGGTGGAAGGGGGCATACTGTACCGTCATGGAGGAATGATACAGCTAAACCATTTACCAGATGAGCGTGCAGCAGTCCCTGTCTGGATCCCCATCAGAGGCACGTCGCAGCAGGAGGGCTACCACTTCCACCAGACCAAATGGGTGACCGGCACGCAGGTGTCCCCAGAGCTGTTCCAGGCCCAGGCCATGACAGGAGTGTGTGGGTGGAACTATCAGCGTCTGCTGGACCTGAAAAACTGCCAGGTGTTTGTCTCCCGCCTGTTTTCGACCCTGCACTGATGTACTCCCTGAATGCTGTTTCCAGACGGGTCTTTGGCGAAGAAAAGTCTTTGTCTGGCAGCTGAAGACACTAGGGAGAGGTTTGGCCTGGAGTACAGGGAGCCAGAGTGTTGTCCAGTCCCTTTAGACTGGGACAAACATAAAACCAAGAAGGACCCCGGCCACGCCACAAGTGCTCCTTCAAGGAGCAAACCCAGTGCAGCCTTTCTCCACACCTCCCACCCGGCTTTTAAACTTTGTTCCCCACTCTGTTCACCCTCTTTCCTTCCAAACTACTACTGCGACTACGTCTTGTAGTGTGGCCCCTATCCCAGCATCTGACTCGGACAATAAAGCTTCTGTTTGAGTTTCAGCCAAAGCCAGGTAAAAACTAATCATGTGTCCATTTGTTCTAATAGTTGCATCTTGTTTGAACCAAATAACAAATGTGTAACTGTGTTTCTTTCAGCAAAATCCACAAGACGCACCCTGCCTGAGACTGCTGTTATTGTTTACACAAGACGGAGTGCACCGTTCCTGGAAGCACTGCAATACAAGGTCAATGTGTGAAGCAGATGGCGCAAGCCCCGATCACAGCGTCCCGTTCCAAAAAGCAATGTACTATTTAGTCCCCTGTTGGGGGACGTATCAGATATTAAACTGATAAGAACAGATTTTTTTTTGTAACTGTTTATTGTCACTAATACAAAATTTCACCACATTTCATTATTTTTGAAAACTGCCCTTAAAAAAGTAAAATACACAACATCACATTTAAAATAAAAGTGTTCCATTAACTTCTTGTTTTTGTTAAAATCCAGTGCTGTGCGCAGTAAAAAGTGTAAAATTTGTACAGAATCTCCAGGACACTGGCCGGGGTACCCTTAGACCCTTATCCTTCTTCTCTGTCTCCTTCCTCTCTCGGAGAGTCAGGCTGCCGCTGCCGAGACCTTTTCCGTGAAGCTCCGGGTGCCACCTCCGGGTGGGCACTGACGACTCTTCTTTGTGGCTGTGTCCTTGGCCCACCACTTGCAGCTGCGAGGGTTGCTGCAGCCATTCGGATCACAGCCACGGGGGACGGGGGATCTGTCTGTGCCTCCTTACCAGCAAGTTGTGGGAGGTCCAAATGGCGTCTTCGATAGCGGCGAGGGCGAGCCATCCATCCATCCATCCATCCATTTTCCTCCGCTTATCCGGGTCCGGGTCGCGGGGGCAGCTGTCTCAGTAGGGAAGCCCAGACTTCCCGGTCCCCGGCCACCTCCTCCAGCTCCACCGGAAGGACATCAAGGCATTCCCAGGCCAGCTGTGAGACATAGTCCCTCCAGCGTGTCCTCGGTCTGCCCCGGGGCCTTTTCCCGGCTGGGCATGCCCAGAACACCTCACCAGGGAGGCGTTCGGGAGGCACCCGGACTAGATGCCCAAGCCACCTCAACTGACTCCTCTCGATGTGAAGGAGAAGTGGCTCTACTCTGATGGCTGAGCTCCTCACCCTATCTCTTAGGGTGAGTCCAGCTACCCGACGGAGGAAACTCATTGCAGCCATTCTTTCGGTCATGACCCAAAGCTCATGACCATAGGTGAGGGTGGGAACATAGATCGACCGGTAAATTGAGAGCTTTGCCCTCCGGCTAAACTCTCTTTTTACCACGACGGTCCGGTACAGCGACCGCATTACTGCCGAGGCTGCACCGATCCATCTGTCGACCTCACGCTCACACTTTCCCTCACTCATGAACAAGACCCCGAGATAGTTAAACTCCTCCACCTAGGGCAGGACCTCATTCCCAACCCGGAGGGAGCACTCCACCCTTTTCCGACTGAGAACTATGGCCTCTGATTTGGAGGTACTGAGTCTCATCCCAGACGCTTCACTCTCAGATGCAAACCGTCCCAGTAAACGCTGAAGGTCACAGCCCAAAGAGGCCATAAGAACCACATAATCTGCAAATAGCAGAGATGAGATTCTAAGGCCCCCGAACTGGACTCCCTCAACACCTTGGCTGCGCCTAGAAATTCTGTCCATGAAAATTGTGAACAGAATCGGTGACAAAGGGCAGCCTTGGCGGAGGCCAACGTTTACCGAAAACAGGCTTGACTTACTACTAGCAATGCGAACCAGACTCCTGCCCCATTTGTACAAAGACCGGATAGCACGTAGTAGCACGCCACCAATCCCGTACTCCCGGAGCACCCCCCAAAGGACGCAACGAGTGACACGGTCGAATGCCTTTTCCAGATCCACAAAACACATGTAGACTGGTTGGGCAAACTCCCATGCACCCTCAAGCACCCTTGTGAGGGTGTAGAGCTGGTCCAGTGTTCCACGACCAGGACGAAAACCACATTGGACCTCTTGTAACAGAGGTTCGACCAACGGTCGTACCCTTCTCTCCAGCACCCTGGAATAGACTTCCCCAGGGAGGCTGAGGAGTGTGATCCCCCTGTAGTTGGAACACACCCTCCGGTCACCCTTCTTGAAAAGGGGGCCCACTACCCCGATCTGCCAATCCAAAGGTACTGTTCCCGACTTCCACGCAACGTTGAAGAGACGTGCCAGCCAAGACATCCAGAGCCTTGAGGAATTCTGGGCGGAACTCGTCCACCCCCGGAGCTTTGCCACTGAGCGTTTTAACCACCCCAGATACCTCAGCCACGGTGATGGCACTGTCCACGTATGTGTCCTCAGACTCTGCTTCCTCTGTGGAAGGTATGTCAGTGGGATTGAGAAGGGCCTCAAAGTATTCCTTCCACCGTCCGACTACATCCCCAGTCGAGGTCAGCAGGCCCCCGTCTCCTCTGTAAACAGTGTGGACTGGGCACTGCTTCCTTTTTCTGAGGCGCCGGATGGTTTGCCAGAACCTCTTCGAGGCCGACCGAAAGTCGTGCTCCATGGCTTCACCGAATTCCTCCCACACCCGAGAAGCCGCGGCATTTGGCCTGACGGTACCTGTCAGCTGCTTCCAGAGTCCCACAAGCCATCAATGCTCAATTGGACTCCTTCTTCAGCTTGACGGCGGCCCTGACCTCTGGTGTCCACCATCGGGTTTGGGGCCTGCCGCCACAACTGGCACCGACCGCCTTGTGGCCGCAGCTCCGGTCAGTCGCCTCAGCAATGGAGGCACGGAATATGGCCCATTCAGACTCAATATCCCGGTCCTCCCCTGGGATGCAGGTGAAGCTCTGCCGGAGGTGAGAATTGAAGACTCGACAAATGGGAGACTCTGTCAGACGTTCCCAGCACACCCTCACTACTCGTTTGGGTCTACCAGGTCTGTCCAGCATCCTCCCCCGCCATCTAATCCAACTCATCACCACATGGTGATCAGTTGACAGCTCAGCGCCTCTCTTCACCCGTGTGACTAGAACATGCGGACGCAGGTCTGATGATATGACTACAAAGTCGATCATAGACCTGCGGCCTAGGGTGTTCTGGTGCCAAGTGCACTTATGGACATCCCTATGTTCGAACATGTTCCAAGAAGGCCGGGTACTCCGAATTGCCGTTTGGCGCGTACGCACAAATGACAGTCAGGACCCTTTCCCCAGCCCGAAGGCATAGGGAAATGACCCTCTCGTTCACCGGGGCTGACTCCAACACAGAGGCACCAAGCCGGGGGGCTATTAATAAATCCACACCAGCTCGCCGCCTCTCCCCTGCAGCAACTCCAGAGTAGAACAAGGTCCAGCCCCTCTCGAGGAGTTTGGTTCAGGAACCCAAACTGTGGGTCGAGGTGAGTCCAACTATGTCTAGTCAGAATATCTCAACTTCTCGCACAAGTTAAGGTTCCTTCCCCACCAGAGAAGTGACATTCCATGTCCCAAGAACCAGATTTGGCCGTCGAAGACCAGGTCGCCCATGCACCCGCCCTTTACCGCCACCCAACACACAATGCACCGGACCCTTATGCTTGCCCCTGTAGATGGTGGGTCTACGAGGGGGAGATCTTGTGTGGCTTCTTCGGGCTGGGCCTGGCCGGGCTCCATGGGTGAAGGCCTGACCACCAGGCGCTCGCCTGCGAGCCCCTCCCCCGGGCCTGGCTCCAGGGTGAGGCCCCGGTATCCCACATCCTGGCGAGGTACGGCTCCTCCTCTTGTTTTTAATCATATGGGTCTTCTGAATCGCTCTTGGTCTGACCCGTCACCTCGGACCTGTTTGCCTTGGGAGACCCTACCAGGGGCATATAGCCCCAGACAACATAGCTCCTCGGATCACTCGGGCACTCAAACCCCTCCACCACGATAAGGTGGTGATTCATGGAGGGGTAAACAAAAAACAAAAAGTTAATTGAAAACTTTTATTTTAAAATGTGGTGAGTTTAACTTTTTTTGCCTCCTGCAAGGCTGTTTGTTGGAGAGTGGGTTAAGATAGAAGTCAATAAACATAGCCGTACCATATGTTTCACTACCACAATCCGATACAATTGGTCTACCCGGGGGGATGTGGTGTGGGGGATTCCAAGTCTTGGGTTTTGATGTTTTTTTGATCGATGAGTTCTTTGATGATTTTTCGAACTAGGGGTATCGTTTGTGTATACATGGGTTGTGTAAGTTTTTTTATAAGTGGGGTCCCCTAATTGTCTTTGTCCCTCCCAGACGTACTGTTCCCTGCTAAGAATTACTATTGACGATCCCTTGTCCGCCAGTTTGATAACTATGGAGCTATCCCTATTCAATTCCTTTAGTGCGGCTCTTTCCCTTTTAGTTAGGTTATCCTAAGCCCTTCCAAGCCCTTGACAATCTCTATAAAATGGTAGGTGTCCCTAATGTAGGCCGGATGTCTAGCAGACAACGTATTCAGGTACACGTCTATGTAATCTGCTGTACAGTAGGTTTCGCTCTGACAGTCTGAAACAATTGGCCTTCTGTCAGGTTCAAACTCCTGTGACACTTGTAAAAACACTTAAATATAGAAATACAGAAGAGACAGACAACAATATTCAAAGTTTCTCGCAGCGAGGAGAGTGAAACCACATACCCAGTGATATGCCGCTCCACTCTGAGTATGCAGTTCACACTCCTCTCCTTTTATTCTCTTTCGGGGGTCCCTGCTACATGGTCGTGCAACTCTAAGGGGGCGGGGGGGGGTCGAGAAGGCAGTTGCACGAGCTGTATTTGTTTGTCTATGTGTGTGTGTGTATGTGAGAGCAACTACTTTTAATGTTTTATGAGTTCTTTATCTTGACACATTCTTGCAGGATTAACATGAGCATCTGCAGAGTCGCTGTTGGTGCATCCAGGCACCTCCAGGACCTGGGGGTCGCTGGGGGTTTCTGATCAATGTCACGGGAACATTCCTTCTTCAGCACATTCACTCTCTCTATTATCTAAGCAAATGGATATAAGGGTGATAACAAACAAAATAATAATTGTATCTAATTGTATAATAATTGTATCTCATTTTATTCTAACATTTCCCTCCTGTTTATCACACTTTTATCTGTTGCTGTTGTTCCTTGGGTCTCCTCTCGGTTTTTTCCTCGCTCTATTGTCAGAAAATATGCTTACATTTAAACGGAAGTGTTCTCGTCAGCTGAGTCAAAGTACTTGTCCGAAACAAGTAAGAAGCATATCCATAATGGCTGTCCTAGTCATCATCACTGTCATCGCTGCCTCCTGCCACCAGTCGGGGGTACATTTCATTTACCTTGTTGTCATTGGTGCCATGGCTAAATCCACAGTCCATGTGATTCTAACCTTCAAGATAGAGATACAACAACGTCCACATAAGGCGCACAAAAGAAGGGCAACAGCGAGTGCAATAAGCACGGACATCACGTAAGGAGACCATTGTCCCAAAATGCTCTCCACCAGTCACCAAACACCTCAGTGTTAACACCAGTGTTCTTCATCTTGGTGTTTAGCGCTTCTAAACCAGAGATCGCACGCATCAGCATTCCTGTGGAATCTGTATTGTTGGGGATGGACATGCAACATTGGTCGCCAAGCATGGCACACACTCCTTGCTGATGTGCCAGCAGTCCATCCAAGGCGATGCGATTCTGGAAGGCCATGAGTGACGTGGCATGGAGTTTTTCTCCAATTGCTGTGAGTCCGGCCTCGGTGTAGTTCCCAAGCTTCTGTATGTCATAGTGGAGGTAGTAGTTAATCCTATCCACATTTTTGTTAACTTATCCATGCGATAACATTTTCCTCCAAACCCGCTAGTTATTGACTAGTTTGTATTCTGGTGGTACCCCTCGTGGCACGCTGATGGCATCGATGTAAGTGGGATTGTCTTTCATCCTCTACTCGGTGTCTGGAACCTCCCTTTTCGTTTGGAAGTAGTTTGGGAGGTGATGTTCATCTGCTTCAAAGATAGCATTTAGTAACATGTCAACACTCATAGGGTAAATGGATACTGAAATCAGTAATGTCACTACTGCACATGTTCCGCTCATGTTACTATATACAATGTCATAGTGGTATTTGTCTCTACATCCACACCAGACGTCTGCTCTCGAGTACTGCTTGTGTGTGTTCGTGTGTGTGTTCGTGTGTGTGTGCATGTGTGTGTGTGTCACTGTCAACCTCAGTGTCATCCTTAGCATCAGATGAGTCATAGTAGGCATGATCCCATCACACTCCACCTCCTTGCTTCCTTCCGCCTTGCTTGTTAAGAAAGTCCTCCATCAAGTCTTTGGTCCAAAGTCTCCTTTGCTGCACATGCCAGGGTCATATTGCTGTTCCAGTCTCTCCTCTGGATGTCCACCTTGCAGGTGGCCATTTGTGGTGCTTGCTTGTCCTTGCATCAAAGGTGTGATCCTGTCCAGTTCTAAATCGGCCACATTCCACTTTAGTGGCTGGTGATGTGATTGTCGTCACCATAAATACCATGTCAGCAAACGTCTTCTGAACTCTTCAGTAGTCTTGGAAAGTGAGTCACAATGCATGTCTGGCGGTGATTGTTTGCTGTCAGACCACAGTTCATGTGATGACCTTCTTCAGGTCTTGGTGAAGATAAAACTGGACACAATGGCATGGCTGATGAGATGAGAGGACTCATGCATGCTGTTGTATCAGGATGTTGTTGTTGGCAAGGCAAGGGTGGAGGTGTGCGATCAAGATCATGGTCCACTCCGAGACATTGAGGCACTTGTCAGGAACACTAATCTTCTTGTTACAATAGTGATCTTAGAACTAGGATGCATTGTTCGGTTTTCTGGACAAGGGTATGTGCTATAATCTTCACTGCTCAGCACGATGCCTCAGAGTCTATGACTCTGAAGTCCCCTGCATACCAGACTGGTCTTTACCTTCCTCGTCAGACTCCCGAATAATGACTACTTTACAATGGGTTTGATGTACCCAAGTACTTCTTTCTGCAATTCTTAATGCTGTTGGTGTCGTTAACAGTACTTGATAAGGCCCTTCCCACTTGGGAGAGTGCCAGTGTTTTCTTGTTCCACTTTTACTCAACACTCAGTCTCCTGGTGTCAGTCTCATGTCTTCTATCAAAGTGGAATCGTCATCAGTTTCCTACACATTTCTGAACTGTGTCAACCTATAAGGTTTAACAAACAATGTTTCATATGGACTCAAACCATTTGTTGCCGTTATGTTTATGTGTAATTTAACTAGATCTAAACATTGTGTCCTTGGATACTTTGTTTCTTCCCTGCATTTTCGGTTCTACTAGTCCTCCACTTTGGGGATGGTACGTGCTATGGTTCTTTAAGTCCATGTGGAACGTTGTTCCTGTTTTCTTTCCATTTTTTTTCTTTTCTTTTACAAGTTGATTTACAAAGTGACTGCTGTTGTCTAATTTTGTTACATTGAAAATATGTATATTCCATGCAGATTAGATGAATAGCATGTGATGAGAATGATCAGTACCTGTGATCAGTACCTGTCAACCACTAGTAAAGTTAGTAGAAGGTCAGGACACAGCATCCTGTGCTGCGTCTCGTGTTATCTTTGCAGAGATCATTGTGGGAGAACCAAAAGGCCAGGATGGTCTCAGGCATTTATGGCCATTCACTCATTGGAAAACTAAACTCAGGAGGTAATAAAGATAATGGGGTGAATGAGCAAGTATCTGGTCCGGGAACAGGATCCTGGTCCATCTCATACACATACTCCCAACTCCATCCCATCTGAAGCCAATCTACAACAGCTCTGGGATGCAAGAATCAGGGCTGACCTTCCTTCACTTTTATTTAGCTCAATAAGGTCCATGTGTATTACTTGAAATTAATATTGTGGTTTTGGAAATTGGCCATGCCTCGGTCACAAGTTGTCCTGGACGTTGTGTTTTGCACACGTTAAAAACGCTCTACAAATTTTTTTTTGAATAAGATTTTTTAAATACAAATTAAAGTGGGTGTTAATAGTGTGACACATCCCTCCTGTTGAGACATGTGTAACACCCACTAACAGCCCACTTTTACACTTTTTTGGCAAGATTGGTTTCTTATCTGTCGACATATAAACATTTTTGTCCAGGGTTGCTTTATTCCTAAACCAGTGGTCAATTTCCTGTTTTGGACTTTGTTGTTGCATATCAGCCAATATCTCAAAGTCTACTTGTAATTTTTTCAGTCTTAAGATGGTTCAGTTCCTTTAGTGCCGCTTGTTTTACCATTTTGTCAGCGAACGCATTTCCTTAGGGTATTAGTATTATTTGTATGTCCCATGTATTTACATGCAATGCAATTTGTTTTGGTAATTGCACTGCTTCTAGTAATGCTGTTAATAATCATGCATGAGTTACTGGTTTTCCCGTTTATGTTATCATACCTCTGTTTTGCCAGTATTGTGCAAAGGTATGTACTGTTCAATATACATATTGGCTATCGATATAATTTGTCACCTTTTGACCTTTCATTAATTTGCATGCTTCTGTAAGCGCTATGACTGCATAGCCTGTTATTATTCTTTCCACACATCATTTTTCTTTGAGGAAACTTCTACAAAAATCTCCTCTTTTTGTTAGTGCCTGAGCTAATAAGTCTGGTCTACACTTTGCAGTTTGTGTTGTTAGTTCATCACAATCATTGTGTTTCGCTTTCCTCAGGGAGTGGTAGAAGGGTAGCTGGGTTGAGCGTGGTGCATCGCTCAAGTGTTAAGTGTGGTTGGGACAAAAGTGTCGCCATACATGACAGATGTCTAGCAGGAGACAAAAATGTCATGTTAGTCTGTAATAGCAGGGTGGAAACCGCATGCACTTGTTTCCACGGCTATACTAGGTGCTGCTATTACAGCCCGCACACAATGTAAGATGGCGCATGCTACTGCATCTAACTTAGAAGAGTAGTACGCTATTGGTTGTTTCTTTGCACCATACTCCTGGTAAGACTGAGTACATGACCTCAGTCTCACTTCACACCTTTATAATCTACTGTTTGTTTAAATGTTTTGCTGTAATCATGCAGTGCTAGAATCGTACCTCCTACCAGTACTCTTTTTTTTTTTCACAGAATGCTTTTTCTGCCTCCTCATTCCGCTGTAAGAGTGACATCATTTTTATACATTAAGTTTGTTAATGGTGACACTATTTGTGCATAGTTTGGAATCCAACATCTACATCTAATTAGTGAGTCCTAAGAAGGACATCATTTGCTTTTTTGTTTGTGGTTTAGGTGCATTTAAAATTGCTTGTTTCCTATCCGCTAGAATAGTTCATCCTTGCCCTGTCAACTGATGGCCTAAATACTTCACTGATTGCCTACAAAATTGTAGCTTGTCTTAACTCACTTTATGGCCTTTTTTCGCTAAATGGTGCAAAAGGCTATTGTGTCTTCCTCACATGACTTCCTATCTGGTGACGCTAGTAGGATGTCATCTACATATAGTAGTAATATCTGGCTTTCATTTGGGGGTTAAACATAGACATAATGGCTATCATTGCTTGTAAATAAATTATCAGGCTTTCACAATATCCTTGCGGTAGGCGTGTGTATGTATATTTTTTCAGCAAACGTAAATGCAAACCAGAACTGACTTTCTTTCTCTATTTGAATGGAGAAGAATGCATTACTGATGTCTACTATGGTGAACTATGTGACATTTGTTCGTAAAGAATTTAACAATGTGTGTGGGTCAGGCACACAAGGTGCTCTTGCCACCACAGCTTGATTTACAACTTGTCCTGTATCATTCTCCATCCCACAGAGGGTGGAATTTTTTTCCCCCTGGAAAATTAAGGATGTTCCATTTTGAGTTGTTACATTCTACTAAGGCTTTAGCTTTTAACAATTCTGCTATTACTGGTTTTATTCCTTCATATGCATCTGGTTTTATTGGGTATTGCCAATCATTGTAATCATTTTTAGCTTTAATTTGTACAGGTTGGGCACTTTTAATTAGTCCTACGTCTGATGGACCTAGAGACCACAACGTTATTGGTAGGGAGTTGACCATTATTGTCAAATTTTCCTCCTGCTGTCCTGAGCCATGTATTGCCTGCAGATCTGAAATGTAGAAATTCATCTCTGCAAGTTGTTCTACAAGGTCCCAAGTCACAAAGGAATCTGATTGTCTTACCATTCACTTCCAATGTGACTTCCGGTCGGGGATGTTCAAAGGCAAATATCTCTTGTTGATTTAATTGTACTACTTATTCATCATTTGGTTCTGGTTGTATTTGTTAAGACAAGCCTCGTCGTGCTGAATATGGCTTTTGGTTCCTTTTGAACTGGCCTTTGTCACAATCACGGGAGAAGTGACCTTCTTCACCGCAATTCCAACATCCAGTAGTGTTGGGATAGCTTCGTACATTCTGTCTACCTGTTCCTCTAACTCTTCCTCTACCTTTTCCTCTGAATCGTCCTTGACTTTTAAAGAGGATTTCTCCGTTATCTGTAACAAAGGTGTCTATTTTTTGCATCTTATTTTTGTTATTTAACATCTTTTCTGCATGCTGCGCGTATGTGATATAGTATGCCATAGTTGCTGTGGGCATTCCGATGAAATGTTTATCAACCCACCCTTTTATGCCAGGATTTGAATTAGCATGTATCGCGTTCTTTAACTGTTGTTGGTATGTGCCCGTGGGTTCATCATCTTCAGCAAGGCCGCTATTTTGTTTGAATACCGTAATCATACGCATTCTATACTCATCAAATGATTCGTCATTCTTTTGTTTGCATTGTCCTATTGTTGAGTAATTAGCTCTTTTCCTGAACTTTGCTAGGACTCTCTCTTCCAACTGATTGATTCTTTGCTCCAATGTGGGGTCATCATGGGCCACAGGCTGGCCATTGCCATAGGTGGGGCTCCAATTTCCTTTACACAGACACCACTCTGGCCCTAAGGCTCTCATCCACACTTGTTGTACTTCTATTCCGTTCAGGTGGTATGACATTCTCAAGTTGTTCATGTCTGTAATAAATCTTACGGCGTCCTCTTTTACAGGTGTGGCACCATCTAAGGCCTTCTTTACATCTTCCTGTGTCCATGTACAATACACTAAGATTGTGGGACGTTCATCATTGGCTACATTAGGGTTCGGTACTTCTATCATTGGAAACGCATCAGTTTCCGGTGAAACCTTAGGTGGTGATTTAGGAGAAAATACTTCTCCCATCTGTTTTGACCACTCAACAGAAAAAGGTTTAGCTCTTGTTTGTGGTGGGTATGGCGCTGATGGTCTGACATCATGGTTGTCATAATGTGGGGGTTCAGGGAACTGTGGATACAATCGTGATTGTCCACCTACAACACCATCATTTTGACTACTATTGCTCACTCCTTTAGTTGGCATAACCCTACTTTCGTTACCTTCCTTTCGTGTAAAAAATGAGTCTTTCTCCTCACTTACTTTTTCTTCATCTTTCTGATACTCATGAAGTAAAAATTCCCTTACTATCTTGTATAACTCTTCCTTTTTACAACCTTATTTCTAGATATTTTATTTTGGTTGGTTGGCGGTGAAACACGTAACACCAATCCTTACACTTTAGTACTTCTTTTTTAAATTGTGGTTTCCCATATTTATTTCCCATCTTGGGAATAATTTGGTCCCTGTTGTGATGAGCTTCCTAGGGAAAACTAACAACAGGGTTGTTTGTCAGTGAGAGAGTAATGGACTTTTCTTTGAGGTAATTCTCAAGCTTCTACCCCAGTGAGGGCGGAGAATTCTTGCCTCTGCTTCCTCAAAGACTTACTCTTTTTCTCACCCTTTAATATGAAGACATGTCTAGTGACAAAATCTCCCATTCACACACTCATTCGTACTTTGAAAACGTTTTCAAATTCAAACCCCCGAAAAGGCCTTTCACCGACATGACCGTCAACTCCGTCTTTGTACAAAAAACTGCCAACTCTGTCTAATTGTGAAAGACCGCCAACTCCGTCTAATTACAAAAACTGCCAACTCCGTCTTATTACACAAGACAACTCCGTCTTACTGCAAAAGGCTGCAAGTCCGTCTTACTGCAAAAGACTGCCAAGTCCGCCTTATCACAAAAGACTGCCAGCTCGTCTTCCTACAGAAGACTGTCGAGTCCGTATCTTTTGCTTGCCAGCGACTAGTATACACAAGGCTTTTAGCACCGGGTGACAAACCTTATTGACTCGCGGGCCGCACTCAGTTCTAGGGGTCAAGAACCCTTCTGGCCTCCCTGCATTGTTTGCCTGTTCGCTTTAGGATTCATTCTGAGATTTTATTGTTTGCTTTTAAGGCGTTGATTGGGCTGGCCCCCAAATACACCTCAGACCTCATCCAAATTTACTCTCCAGCACAGTCACTGAGGTCCGAGGGCCAGCTCCAACTTGTGGTGCCCAAGACGAGACTCAAGACCAGGGGAGACCAAGTCTTCTCCAAGCTATGGAACTCTCTCCTCTCCCAAGTAAACATTGAAAGCTTTAAGTCTCGTCTTAAAACCCACTTTTATTCTCTGGACTAGTCTGTGTAGCACTTTGGATAAAATGTGCTATATAAATAAAGTGGATTGGATTAATGGGCTGCATGCGGCCCCCAGGTCTCAGTTTTTCCACCCCTGCTTGAACACAAAGGGACGGCGCCCTTTACTCACACTCTGATCAAAAGTGTCTTACTGTTTGTTGTCTTCTCTTCCGTCGGTATCCCGTCAACCTTCAGCTTCCAGTTGTTGAGCTGAGAAGACAGCCCATCAAAGGGTTTTGTCTGCCGTGGCCACAGTCTTTCTGTCTTGTCCGCTCCACAACTGGACTCCTCAGGTATCTTGGGATCCGGCTCGAAGGACCAAGTAAATGTCAGGTTCAAACTCCTGTGACAGTTGTAAAAACACTTAAATATAGAAATGCAGAAGAGACAGACAACAATATTCAAAGTTTCTCGCAGCGAGGAGAGTGCAACCACATACCCAGTGACATGCCGCTCCACTCTGAGTATGCAGTTCACACTCCTCTCCTTTTATTCTCTTTCGGGGGTCCCTACTACATGGTCATGCAACTCTAAGGGGGAGGGGGGGGGTCGAGAAGGCAGTTGCACGAGCTGTATTTGTTTGTCTATGTGTGTGTGTGTATGTGAGAGCAACTACTTTTAATGTTTTATGAGTTCTTTATCTTGACACATTCTTGCAGGATTAACATGAGCATCTGCAGAGTCGCTGTTGGTGCATCCAGGCACCTCCAGGACCTGGGGGTCGCTGGGGGTTTCTGATCAAGGTCACGGGAACATTCCTTCTTCAGCACATTCAAACACTCTCTCTATTATCTAAGCAAATGGATATAAGGGTGATAACAAACAAAATAATAATTGTATCTAATTGTATAATAATTGTATCTCATTTTATTCTAACACCTTCCGGGTGGTATTTCAAAAGGCACTGTCCATTTCTCTGGGTCTCTGTGAACTTTGGGTAAAATGTAGAATCGCCGTTCCCTTGGTTCCAGGTTCCCCCTCAGGTATCGTTTTTGATTTGCATTAATGAATTTTTGGTTTTGTAATCTGTCCAGAATGCTTCAAACTATTGGGACGGTTCTAGTATAGATTGGTTCCTTTAGTTTTTTGTCATACGTTGTGTCACTCAATTGTCGTCCCACTTCGAACATGTATTGATTTCTGCTTAAGATAACCACCGCGCTGCCCTTGTCCGCGGGTTTGATTATTATATGTGTGTTCTGTTTGAGTTCCCTGAGTGCTTTGACCTCATTCTGCGACAGATTGGGTTTCTCTTTCCGAGGTCTGTAACCTCTTTGGAAAAGATCCCAATCCTTCTCAATCAGAGTTATTATTTCCTTTGGCAGTTCTCCCATTGGCGGGGACCATGTTGAGGTCCCGATGAAAGGACGTGGACCTGTGTCCTCTGAGTCTTTGAAATATGCGGCCAATTCAATCTTCCTATGGTAATTTTGGATATCCAATTGCAGTTGTCTTTTTTGATCTTTTGCTATATCTATCGTTGGAATGATTGTTAGTCCCCTGTTTAAAAGATCGTGTTGTGGTTGTGTGAGATGAAAATTCTTGGCTAAGACTATGACATTTTGTGCAAAAAAAGATTGTGTTATCTTGTCCCCCTCCTGTACCAGGCTTACTGGGGGTCCAAGTTTAAATGAGAGACCCAGTGGGCAAGCATTGCTTCCGCCGTTCTCCTGGTCCAATGGACGTTGTCTCCCTCCGTCCTCCTGGGGCAATGAGGGTGAGAAGTTCAGTACCGGAATCCAAATCTCCATCTGTGGAAACCTCCTCCTTGCAGCCCTAACTGCTCGCAATTTCTGTTTGATGGTGGTTTCTTTGGCCTTATGAGCCCTGCAATTGATGCCGAAGGACAAAATCAGCTTCTCCAGATCCACATAACTCAACGCCTTCTCCATCAGTGCTTCTGCATTGCGGAAAGTGGCCCCAGGGTAACTCTCTATCTACAGATCGGGAATAGAATATGCTGGAATCCTGGATGGGTTAGAGTCGCCGATGATGAGCCACTTTTTGGTCACCGTCAAGGTCCAGTCGACGTTTTGTCATTTGGGTCCTCCAGATCCAGCAGAAGGCTGTCTTTTGCAATCACGCAGCCCCCGTGTGTTTCTGCACTTTGTCTCTGCTGCCTGCGTTGTTGTGGGGTTTGCGGAGTAGATTCTGCAATGTGGTCTGTCTGGACCGCCGTTGTAGTCACAGAGGGGGTTGTGGGCCTTTCTTGTGGGCTATCTGGTCGTTCCATAGGCTTGTCTCTGGATACTGCCTGTTCTCTTGGGCTTGTTTGAGTTTCCCGTTCCATTCCTTGTGGGACCCGTGTTTGTATTGTTTGTTCCTCCTGTATGTCTGTTGGTTCCTGAGGTCTCAGTGCATCCCTGCTCTCCTGTGCCCTGGCCGTGATCAATGCCTCCGCATGGTCAATGACTCCTTGGGTGATGCAAGGCAGGGTTCTACGGGCCCATTTTATGGCAACCTGGAAGGCTGGCTTCCAGTCCGGAACCATTGCCTGGGAGAGCTCTTCCAGAGCAATCTTCAGACCCTCCTCGTAGTTGTAGTCTTCCAGAATGAGCAGGGTGTTGTATCCCCAGCTTTTGGCATTCCCTTCTATGAGATCCACTGTCTTTGATGTTGGGAATGCCGGTTTGATCATTGAAGACAAAACCTCCACCATCTGGGAGATCATTCTTGGTTCCGGTTTGTCAGGCCTAGGGGCCACGTTCTGCGAATGGTGGACTATTTTGATGACAGATTGCAGCTTCCGCACCAGCTGACTAAATGCGGGGTCAGTTGGTTGTTGTCTGGCCTGTTCATACCTCGGTGCTCTCTCAAACGCCACCCTTGAAGTGGCTCTCAAATTGTTCCTTCTCAGATTGTTCCTTCTTACCACCGATGCGTAGGAAGGGGCTTGGGGACCACGGTCACGGTCCAAACCCGGGGGAGGCACTGGCCGATTAGGCGGGAGGGTCTGAGCCCGTCCCCTGAATGGGGCAGGAGGAGCATGCTCCATCCCCTGGTGGTTCCTGCCACCCCGGTCCCCCTGTGGTTGACGGAGGTGCTGACGCCTCCTCCCATAGCGGACCTCCGTCCAACCCCCCTCAAAATCCCTCATCTGGATTTTTAATTTTTTGGTGTGTTTTTAATGTCACCTTTGTTATTCTATTGTAATAAATGAATATTAGGTTTGTTTTTATGGTATTCAATTAATGAGTTGTGTGTTTTTAATTAAAAAAGATGAAATAAACTGAAATGAATTGAAATGGGTGTGTGTTTTTTTGGAAAAAAGAAAAAAAATATTAACTTATCTAATTAATTCCTTTTTTAAATTATTTAATTATCCAATTATTTAATTAACTGTCTAGTTTTGTGCCCTTTGCAACGTTTCGACCCTTACGGGTCTTCCTCAGGCTTGGGCACAAGGAAACAACACACAAACCAATTCTCCACTAACCGCTTGATGTTGCCTCTTTGATGATCAGAGCGAGAGTGTGTTTGATCTTCTGTGTCTCCCTTTTTATAGTGTGTGGTTTGTGATCCAATTTGTTGAGTGTTGTTTTAACTTGGCGACTATGTCTTTTGCTCAATGAATGAAATGAATGTTTTTAACCCTATTTCTTATTAGCAAAATCAATATTTAAATGTAACCAATGTATTTTAACCCATAGGATATATAATATATGATATATGGTTTATAAATCTTTTTAATATTGTTTTAATTGAAATGATTTTAATCTGTGCATATTCATATATAGTATATCTGTTTATGTAATATATAGCTCCAAACCTTTTCCTACCCTTATTATGTATATAAAATACCTATTTATTATCTTAGGACGTTTTAACTATTTATTGTCTTTTAGGATTTTTACATTTTTATAGAAAGCGTTTATTGTTTTATGTTTTGGATAGGGGCGGGGCTAGGGCTAGGGCTAGGGTTAGGGTTGGGGTTGGGGTTAGGGTTAGTTAGTGTCAGTCGGGTTAGGGTTAGTTTAGGGTTAGGGTTGGGTTAGGGGGTTAGGGTTAGGAGGTTAGGGGGTTAGGGGGTTAGGGGGTTAGGGGGTTAGGGTTAGGTTTAGTTTAGGGTTAGGGGTAGGATTAGTTAAGGTTAGGGTTAGGGTTAGTCGGGTTAGGGTTGGGTTAGGGGTTAGGGGTTAGGGATTAGGGATTAGGGATTAGGGGTTAGGGGTTAGGGGTTAGGGGTTAGGGTTAGGGGGTTAGGGTTAGGGGGTTAGGGCGTTGGGGGTTAGGGGTTAGGGTTAGGTTTAGGGTTGGGGTTAGGGGGTTAGGTTTAGGGTGTTAGGGTTAGGGGGTTAGGGTTGGGGGTTAGGGTTAGGCGTGTAGGGCTGAGCCCTCCTGCCCCCTCTATTCGGGGGGGGAGTAGAGAATGCTCTGGCCCCCTCCAGTTGGGACCTCCCCCCTGTCGGGACTTTGCGGTTGTGTGTCCCTCCTGTGGGCACGGGCACGACGTCTCCCGTGCTGTACCAGTGTCCAACCCCCCTCCCTTGGGTCCATGTTGGTACACTGGGTATGAATTTGTATATATTTTCTTATTATTTTTTATGTTTTGTGGTTTCTTTCTTGGTTTTTATATGATTTTTTTTAATTTTTGGGGGGAATTTTTAATTTTAAAGAATGTAACAAAAACAAGTAGACAAACACACAAACTTCAAGGTGTCTAAATCAAACTTGAAAGTTTAAAATGCATTTTAACTCATCCATCTCCTTTTCCTTCCTTCCCTTTCCCCATGAATTGAACCTTATAGATTGTTGTATACCCATTCATGTATTCATATATATTTATATATTTTTATATATTTATTACTTTATTTATATATTTATATGTTTATTTATGTATTGGGTTAAGGTTATGGTTAGGGGTAAGGGTTTGGGGTAGGGTTCGGGGTTAGGTTAGGATTAAGGGTTAGGGTTAGGGTTAGGGTTAGGGTTAGGGTTAGGGTTAGGGTTAGGGTTAGGGTTAGGGTTAGGTTAGGTTAGATAGGGTTAGGGCTAGGGCTAGGGCAAGGGCTAGGGCTAGGGCAAGGGCAAGGGCAAGGGCTAGGGCTAGGGCTAGGGCAAGGGTTAGGGTTAGGGCCCTTTGCGGACGTGTGTCCCTCCTGCGGGCACGGGCACGACACCTCCCGTGCTGTACTAGTGTCCAACCCCCCTCCCTTAGGTCCATGTTGGTACACTGGGTATGAATTTGTATATATTTTTATGTTTTGTTATTTATTTTTTATGTTTTGTGATTTTTTTTCTTGGTTTTTACATGATTTTTTTTTTTTTATAATTTTAAAGAATGTAAGAATAAGCAAGTAAACAAGTAAACAAACAAACAAACAAGTAAACCAAGTTCTTAAACAAAAGGAGACCTTAACAGGCTTGGTGGGTGTGTCCTTGCGATGTTTCGGCCGCGATGGGCCTTCTTCAGGCAAACACACCACTAATCATTTCACTCAACTTATGCTGCTGGTGTTGATCCCACAAAAGCAAAATACAAAGTGAGGCACTTCCAACTTGCGCTCAAACTTTAAGGTGTCTAAATCGAACTTGAAAGTTTAACTTGCATTTAAACTCATCCATCCCGTTTTCCTTCCTTCCCTTTCCCCATGAATTGAACCTTATAGATTGTTGGGGGTAGGATTAGGGTTAGGGCTAGGGTTAGTTTAGGGTTAGGGCTAGGGTTTTGGCACTTATGGAACACATTTAGTGTGATGTGCTTTATTGCTTGGCACACACAACCATTGTTTGAAAATGCACTTTATTCACTCTCAAACACATTGTGAGCAAAGGATGATACGGCGGGTCATTGTGAGGCAGCGGAAGGTGTCAGGAGGCTCATTCCAAGTGTGCCTGACGCAGCTTCGCATCCCGTTCTATCTGCAACAGTTTCACGAGGCTGAGAAGCACTGCTGTGGAGTTAGAGCGAAAATGAGAAAAAGTGTTTCACTCGCTGTGATAATGCAGTTCAAGCAACCTATAGGCTTTGTGGTAAAAATTGTCTCCATATATGGCACAAATATTGGAGAGGGTAGATCAGGGACCTTTTATAGGGACCTATTTAAAGGGGAAAAGGTCGACAAAGGAGTCATGGAACAGCTTCTAGAAAAGGTGAGGGTCAAGGTCAGCGAGGGAGATAAATTAATAAGTGAAAGAGAAATAGACAGAAGAGAGATAGAGCAATTAGCGAATTAAAAAGGAATAAAAGTCCAGGTTCGGATGGACTGATAGGAGAATTTTATATTGAGTTCAAACCATACTAACTCCAGTACTATACATATAGATTAGATTAGATCTACTATGTAGATCCGGTACTATATAGATCCGTTCCTTTTCACCCTCTACACAGCAGACTTCTCCTACAACACACCAACCTGCCACCTGCAGAAGTTCTCTGATGACTCTGCAATCGTTGGCCTCATCACAGATGGGGACGACTTGGAGTACAGAGCACTGACACAGGACTTTGTGGATTGGTGCCAGCAGAACTGCCTCCAGATCAACACGGGGAAAACCAGAGAACTGGTGGTGGATTTCCGCAGGCGCATCCACTCTCCTCCAACACCAGTGAACATTCAGGGAATGGACATTGAGATGGTGACATCTTACAAGTACCTGGGTGTTCATCTCAACAATAGACTGGACTGGACTCATCACACTGAAGCACTTTACAGGAAGGGCATGAGCAGACTATATCTGCTCAGGAGACTGAGGTCTTTTGGAGTGCAAGGGGCACTCCTCAAGACGTTCTATGACTCTGTTGTGGCTTCAACCATTTTCCAGGGAGTGGTCTGCTGGGGCAGCAGCATTTCGGCTGCGGATAGGAAGAGACTGGATAAGATCATCAGGAAGGCCAGCTCTGCCCTGGGTTGCCCACTTGACCCAGTGGAGGTGGTGGGAGAGAGGAGGATGTTGGCTAAGCTATCATCCATGTTGGAGAACGACTCCCACCCCCTGCAGGACACTTTGACAGCACTTGAGAGCTCCTTCAGCGACTGCTTCACCCCAAGTGTGTGAAGGAGCGATATCGCAGGTCCGTTCTTCCTGCAGCTGTCAGGCTGTACAACCAGCACCTCTCCCAATAGACTTGTACACCACTATGTACATCTGTGTAATACTTGCTTTTATAGTCAGTATAGTTACTCCAGACCCCATTCACTGTGCAATATCTGATCAACCTCCATGTGCAATATTAAAAGCTCTAAATGCAATATACTAAGTTCTATGTGAAGTATTTCCATAATGCCTCATATTAACTCATTAGCAAGATCTCAGTGTATAGACAGGTCATATATCTCATCTCTTCTCATATTATCTACATACTGTATTGTATATAACCCTGGGAAAAACAGCTGATTTTGTTAATACTTGGGTTGTTCATATTGTTTATTTTTCTATATTGTGTATTTTGTACTGCTTAACTGACTCTGTACTCTTGCTGCTGTGCAATACAAATTTCCCCACTGAGGGACGAATAAAGGCATATCTTAATCTTAATCTTAATTATTTAAGTAGATGGAGGAGACAGGGGAGATGCCAAATAGTATAAGAATGGGGGTTATAAGTATAGTATATAAAAAGGGTGGAAGGGAAAAATTTGAAAACTATAGACCAATTAGTATGCTGAATAATGACTATAAAATACTGGCAAAAGTAATCATAAACAGGTTGAAGAGAGTCATAGGGAAAATTATAGGGAAAACACAATCCTACGGCATACCTGGGAGTGACATCACCGACACAATATGTAGTATTAAGGATGTAATTGATTATATGAAAAAAGGTGGTGGAGGGATTATCATGAGCATAGATTTAAATAAGGCTTTTGACAGGGTGAATCACAAATATTTATTTACATTACTTAAAAGAATAGGGTTTGGAGATAGGCTGGTAGGCTGGATAAAAAGAATGTATAAAAATGCCGTAAGTGTTATAAAAGTTAACGGTGTTCTAACAGGGTTAATTAGGTTAGAAAGGTCTGTCAGACAGGGCTGCCCGATGTCGGCCTTATTATACTCTCTATCAGCCGAACCGCTGGCATGGCTATTGCAAGGGAACAATAATATTAGAGGGATAAATATACCAGGAGGACAGAGGAGCTTAGTATACCAATATGCAGATGACACAACTATCACAGTAAAAGATGAGGAGAGTGTAGGAGAAGTACTGGAAAGTATAAAAGCCTATGGTAGGGCATCGAGGGCAAAGGTCAACATTGGGAAGTCGGAGGTGATGTATAAAGGAGTAAGTGAATCAGGGAAGAATGAGATGGGGCTAAAGGTGAAGAAGGACTATATGAAGATCTTAGGGATAAATGTGGGGATAGAGGGAGTAGAAGGAAGGGATAGACAGTACGAAGGAATAATAAACAGTATGAAGAATACATTGAAATTTTGGAAAAAGAGAGGACTAAAATTAAAAGGGAAAGTGGTGGTGAATGCACTGCTCATGAGTTAAATGATCTATGCAATGAGAGTGCCTGACAGAGTGGTGAAAGAAGTGGAGGGGTTGGTGAATGACTTTTTGTGGGATGGGAAAGGGGCCAGAATAGCACGGGAGGTTTTAGAGAACGAATACAAGGATGGTGGATTAAAACTAGTAAGTCTAGAATGCAAAAAGAAGGCAATGAGGGTGAAGACAATGGTGAACTATTTAGCTGCTAAGAATGATCACGTGTGGAAGGCTTTTCTGAAGGAAGCAATCAGTCAATGTGGGGGGTGCGGAGAGAGTGGTATATACATGAAAATGAAAAAATGAAGGTTGAATGGAGTGAGTGAGTTTTACAAAGAGGTGTTGAGTGCATGGGGGGAGTTTGTAAAGAACATAAGCTATGAATGTCAAAATCTAAAACAAGTATGGGAACAACCTCTCTTCTTAAATCCAAAAATCACAAGCGACGGAAGAATGATGGACTATATGCTGATAAGGAGGGCAGGTATAAGGAAAGTTAGAGATATAGTGTATGAATATGTACCTGGTTTCATGTCAGCACAGGTGATGGTGGATGAAGTGAAATTGGGGGAGGGGTGATATTGGGGTGGGAGAGGTGGAAAAAGTGATGGGCAAAATTAAAGATGGGATGCCGAGGGAGTGGAGAATGATGATTGAAAGAGGGCATAAGGTGGGGAAAGACTGTGAGCTGGAACTCTATGTGGGAGAAGGGAAAAGTAAGAAAAGACTGGAGAATGTAAAAACTAAGATAGTGTATGCATATTTTAAAGGAGATAATGTTAGAAGGCCGGCATCGGAAAGAGTGTGGGAAAAAGCAATAGAAGGAATGGATGTAAAGAAAATATGGGAAATATGAGAGTGAAATGGAACACTAGTGAATGTGAGCACATGGACTTATGTTAAGACACAATAGAATATTCAATAATCTAATTATAAGCAATTTTGATGAGAATGTAAGCAAAGAATGTGAAGTATGTGAAAAGAAGGTAGAAACATTTATGCATGAGTTCATAGAATGTGAAGGGTTAACAACATATTTTGACAAAATGAGAAGGCTCATAACGAGTTGTTGGGGAGGAAGATTCGTAAGGGAAATGGACTGGAAAGAACTGTGGTTATTTGGTGTAAATAAAAGGGTGGGAGAATGTAATGCAAATCTGTTAAACTATACATTGAGCCATGCAAGATATGCTGTTAAAGTACGAAGAAATATGATTCACTATGACAGTGGAGTCTAGTTTGCCCTGCTGTCAGGTTCAAACTCCTGTGACACTTATTACAGAAGAGACAGACAACAATATTCAAAGTTTCTCGCAGCGAGGAGAATGAAACAACATACCCAGTGACATGCCGCTCCACTCTGAGTATGCCATTCATGCACCTCTCTTTTTATTTTCTTTAGGAGGTCCCTAATACATGGTTGTGCAACTCTAAGGGGAGGGGGAAGCAAGCAGTTGCACAAGCTGTACTTGTTGTCTATGTGTGTGTGTGTATGTGAGAATAATTACTTTTTGTGCATGTGTTCTTATCTCGGCACATTTTGTATGATGAAACTTCTTCAAGGTTGCTGCTGGCATTTCCAGGCACCTGCAAGATTAGTGGTGTTGGGAGTAGCTGGTCAGCGCCTGGGAATGCTGCTTCAAAGCACTCAAGACTATTGTCTATTGTCTAAGCAAACGAATATAAGGGTGATAACTTAACACTATAATGATTGACTTTACATTTTATTCTATCATTAACTAGCGCTATAATAATTGTATTTACATTTTATTCTAACACCTGCGTCGCCTTCAAATAGGATCTTTTCAGTTTACCTGGCAGCTTACGGCCATACTACCCTGAAAACGCCCGATCTCGTCCGATCTTGGATGCTAAGCAGGGGCGGGCCTGGTTCGTACTTGGATGGGAGACCGCCTGGGAATACCAGGTGCTGTAAGCTTTTTATGGTTTCTGCTCTTGCCTGACAGCAGAGGGCGCTGTTTGACTTTTTGCTGGAGTCTAGTTTGGCCTGTGTCGCCTTCAAATAGGATCTTTTCAGTTGACCTGGCAGCTTACGGCCATACTACCCTGAAAACGTCCGATCTCGGAAACTAAGCAGGGGCGGGCCTGGTTAGTACTTGGATGGAATACAACGACAATACAAGGGAATACAAGGGCAACAGGACAATCCCTTGGTGCTTCATGGAAACAATGTGAGGTGCCTGGCTTTTAACTAGAAGTGGAAAGACTTGTGTAGCCCCTCACACAAACCATGTGTCTTCCTCCCAGGCATATGTTGCCAGCTGATCCTTGACATCAGCAAAATTTTGGTTCTAGGACAATGGGGTCACCTGCCCCCATTGGTCTTTTCCGAGCAGTCACGGTGGCCGTTGGACTTGAAATCCAATGGGGTTTCCCCGCACAGGTTCGAATCCTGTCTGTGACGCTTTGGTTGGGCATTTGTTGCCGCCATGCTGTTTACCTTGTGGTGGAGTACTGTTGGTTATGAGGGCCGGGGTGTTGTCCTTTCACGGTCCGCATTCTCTCCACTGGTGGTCTAAATTTTGGGTAGAGGATAATGGGGTCCACTTCCCCATTGATCTGCTTCTTGCAGTCTTGGTGGCCAAGAGGTTTGTTGCCACTCTGCTTTGACATGCTGTTTTCTTAACCGAGGGTGTTTCACAGGTGGGTGGGTGGTGTGATGTTGGGTATGGGGGCCAGTGGGTTGTCGCCGTTTTTTTGTTTCTGGAGCACATAAAGAAGAGTGGCCAGTATGGGGGTCGAACCCATGACCTTGGCGTTACTAGCACCACACGCTGACCAACTGAGCTAACCGGGATAGCAGCAGAGAGCTGCTGGAATGACAAGGCGCTATGAAACGCGTATCGGGCGAGCCTCAGCGTCTGGGTCTCATCCCGAGCGGCCAGCTCATCTTGCACTATTGTCTGAGGCTCGCCCGATATGCGCTCCGCAGCGCCTTGTCATTCCAGCCGCTCTCTGTCGCTATCCATTCAACTCGACAACCGGCTGCGGGAGCGCAGCGCACAGCGGAGGGCGGAGCCTCTCCGACCCACACGTCGGCTCTAAATCTCACCTCCTGGGGCTTTTCTGGCACCACTCCTCCCTCCCTGCTCCAGCAGCGGAGCGCCGTCTGATGACGTCGGAAGTGTCGTCCCCATGCAACTGGGACGCCTTTCGTCAGCGGAGAGGAGTCACCGTCTACGCCTGTGGCTGTGCCTGTACTGTGGGAGTCCTACACACAATTTTCCCGCTGTCCAGTTCGCCCAGCACGCCAACGCTCTTCCTCCACCAGGGATATTTCCCAGCTGCTGGCACTGCCCGCTCCAACCACACCGGCTGCGTCCATCCGCTTTGGTGGGCCGACTTCAGGTGGAAGGTACGATATCCTGGGCGGGGGAAGCTTCTCCTACCACAACATTAATTGACTCTGGGGCAGACGAGAACTTCATTGATAGTGGACTGGTCAGTTCTCTTAACAATCTTAACTTATGCCCTCTCGCTCAGCTCTGTTAGTACTCGGCCTCCCCTGGCATCCCGTGCGTGTGTTGTGATGTTTTGTCATTCAGCGCCACTTTGCAGAGGCACATCGACTCGACAATTTAATTTGTTCTCCGATAGTCTTTCCCAACGTGGTTCAGTGGTAGAATTCTTGCTTGCCAAGCGGAAGGCCCGGGTCCGATTCCCGGCCAATGCAGTATATCTCACCTTATACCTTTCTTTAGAGCTCATGTTGAAAAAGTACAAAGGCTCTTTTCCTGCGAAAGGGCAGAATTCAGAATGACACCTGAAACGTAACAGACCGGACCACCCGAGAGTTAAGGTTGACAGCACTTAGTGAAACCTTACTGCAGTCATGCTGTTGTAGTCTCTGTCGCGCAATTGGTAGCACGTTTGGCTGTTAACTGAGAGGTTGGTGGTTCGAGCCCACCCAGGGACTCTCAATTCACACATGTGTAGGACTTTGGACTCCCTCCCTTGTATGAGCATTTTTCCCTATTGGCGAACTGTTTTTGTGTTGGTGCCAGATGCACTGCTGGCACTGTGGCTAAGCTGGTCAAAGTGCCTGTCTAGTAAACAGGAGATCCTGGGTTCAAATCCCAGCAGTGCCTGGGTGCTTGGTCAGTGAAACTTTGGTAGCTGATTTCTGAACCATGTACTTATTTTTGTCACTTGCCCTTCAAGAACGAATTGACATTGTATCCAGAGCTGACATGATTGTTGTGGATCCCATTACGCCAGAATGTGCTTGAATCCAAAGAGTATGACATTGTGATGTGTTGTCATTCAGCGCCACTTTGCAGAGGCTCATCCACTTGACAGTTGATTTTTTTTCTCTTACAGTGTGTCCCCACGTGGCATTGGTGGTTCAGTGGTAGAATTCTCACTTGCCGGGGGCCGCACGCGTGTTGTTAACATTTGCTGCCAGCCAATCAGGATGCGACACAGACGTCAGACAAGCAAAGAGACTCGCCTGCCACGCGGGCATCTATCAGGGATGGCAACTGAATTAAGAATCAATGCCAGAAACCTGCCACAGGATTTCAGATAAGGTTTTGATGCAGAGTGGTCATGATGCCTCTGAAGTTTACCAAAGCAGACCTGACTTAAGGTGACTACACTTCCAAAGTTCCCAGTGATGACTGAACCTCTCGCTCCTTGTGTTCCCCGAGAAACTCGGTCACCTGTGGAATTGACGTACTCCAGCAAAGGAACCAAAATAGTTATGAGACTGAACCTTCTCTGTCAACGCTGTGATGGCAGGGGAATTAGCTCAAATGGTCCAGCGCTCGCTTTGCATTCGAGAGGGAGCGGGATCGATGCCCACATTCTCCAAGAAGTCAAGTGCTTTTTCATAGAAGAGATGTTGGGATCGGAAATGAGTCCAGGATCTGTCCCTCAGCATCAGACAAATACCCCAAACCTAATCCTGGCTACGTTCTCTGGACTAGTCTCTTGTCATGTAATAGTGAATAAACCCAGTCCTTGATTTATTGTTCCCAAGTACCAAACACTAATCTGAGCCCCAATTTCTATGCCAAATACAGTATTGGTCTAACCCTAAACCCAGTCCTAACTCCCTTCTCCAGTTGAGCACCTTATCTTCTTGTGTAGTACTTGCCAGAAACTCAAGTCTATCATTTTTTGACGGGTTTTATTCGTATTTATGTCGTCAGTCGCTTCAGAATGACAGCAGTTGGCAGATAGCGCTTATGAATGACCCGAACCGTTCGACCGAGGACCAAGACAAATCCCATCTCCACTCAAAACCTGTCCAAATGTCAGTTACCTGACTGGGAGCACCCATATCTTTTTATTAATAAAATAAATTTGATTAGAGATCAGATGATAGATGTTGATGGTAGACTGTCAGATTCTATAATAAAGAACAATATTGTGTAGGATAAACTGAAACACAGAAGCTTTGCTTGAAAATATTAGCTTTTGCAAAAGCGCCAGCCAGGATTATAGATTAAGAGATGACGGAATGCTTTTATGTTAAAAGGAATCAAGTCAAACCCCATCAACTGGTAAGCAGGGGCCCGTAAGAGAAGACACTGTATACTGTTGTGATTTTTTGACATACATGTCTAGTAAACAGGAGATCCTGGGTTCAAATCCCAGCAGTGCCTTCTCTGTGTTTCAGCAGCTCCTATGCTGTTATATAAATATTGATCTTGTTCTGTTGAATAAATACCCATCATTTCTGATGTCATATGTAGTATAAATGTCACATGTACTGCAATGCTCCCTACAAAGACAGTACCCTTGTCTATTTGGAATTTGCAGGTTTAAGAAATCAGACCACATTAGCCAAATATCTTCTGGACAAAAGAGTGGTCAGACAAGACAAAGTTTGAGCCAGTCACCTGAACATTAGACTTTTGATCTGAGTGTCCGGGATTCAAGTCCCTGTTCAGGTGACCAGTGATAGGGTCTGAGGTCCACTTGCAAACGCCTCTTTTTTGCCCACAAAATACAAGGGCAACAGGACAATCTTTTGGTACTTTATTGAAACGATGTGAGGTGCCTGGCTTTTAACTAGAAGTGGAAAGACTTGTGTAGCCCCTCACACAAACCATGTGTCTTCCTCCCATGCACATGTTGCCAGCTGATCCTTGACATCAGCAAAATTTTGGTTCTAGGACAATGGGGTCACCTGCCCCCACTGGTCTTTTCCAAGCAGTCACGGTGGCCAAGAGGTTAAGGCGTTGGACTTGAAATCCAATGGGCTTTCCCCGCACAGGTTTGAATCCTGTCTGTGACGCTTTGGTTGGGCATTTGTTGCCGTCATGCTGTTTACCTTGTGGTGGAGTACTCTTGGTTATGAGGGCCGGGGTGTTGTCTTTTCGCGGTCCGCATTCTCTCCACTGGTGGTCTAAATTTTGGGTAGAGGATAATGGGGTCCACTGTCCCCATTGATCTGCTTCTTGCAGTCTCGGTGGCCGAGAGGTTTGTTGCCACTCTGTTTTTGACATGCTGTTTTCAACGGCCTTGTCGAGGGTGTTTCACAGGTGAGTGGTGTGATGTTGGATATGGGGGCCAGTGGGTTGTAGCCGGACCTGATGGCATCCCTGGTCGTGTTCTCAGACCATGTGCTGGTGAGCTGGCGGGGGTCCTGATGGACTTATTCAACCTTTCCTTGGCCCAGGCCACTGTCCCAACCTGCTTCAAAACCACTACCATCGTGCCAATACCAAAACACTCCGCCCCAACGTGCCCCAACCCCCATTATCTCCAAGTGCTTGGAGCAGCTAGTCCTTGCACATCTCAAATCCTGCCTTCCCCCCACCCTGGACCCCCATCAATTTGCCTACCGTAAGAACAGGAGTACAGAGGAGGCCGTCTCCACAGCACTGCACTCTGTCCTCTCACACTTGGACAATAAGGACACATGCCAGAATGCTCTTCATAGACTTCAGTTCAGCATTCAATACAGTCATCCCCTCCAAGCTAGTAGCCAAACTCACAGACCTGGGCATCACAGCTCCTGTCTGCAACTGGTTACTGGACTTTCTAACCAACAGGCCGCAACATGTCCGGCTGGACCACCACTGCTCCTCCACCCTCACCATAAACACCGGAGTACCACAAGGCTGTGTTTTAAGTCCATTCCTCTACTCTCTCTTCACCCACGACTGCAAACCCAAACATGGCTCCAATACCATCATTAAGTTTGCAGACAACACTACAGTGATTGGCCTCATCAACAACAACGATGAGTCTGCCTATAGGGAGGAGGTGGACTACCTGGCTGCGTGGTGCGAGGACAACAACCTACGACTCAACACAACAAAAACAAAAGAACTCATTGTGGACTTCAGGAAGAATGCTGCCATGCATCCACCAATCTACATCAACGGTGAGACAGTGGAGCGTGTGGCCAGCTTCAAATTCTTGGGGACCCACATCTCACAGGACCTCTCCTGGACAACCAACTGCTCCAGCCTGGTCAAAAAGGCTCACCAGCGCCTCTTCTTCCTGAGGACCCTGAAGAAGAACCACTTCTCTTCAGACATCCTGGTGAACTTCTACAGATGCACAATCGAGAGTATCCTAACCAGTTGCATCACAGCCTGGTATGGGAACTGCTCTGTCGCGGACCGGAAGGCATTGCAAAGAGTAGTCAAATCTGCCCAACACATTGCTGGAGCCCCACTTCCTGCCATCGGGGACATCTACAGGAAGCGTTGTCTCAGGAGGGCATCACAAATTGCCAAAGACTCACACCACCCAGCGCACAGACTGTTTGCCCTCCTACCCTCAGGGAGGCGCTATAGGAGTTTACGGACACGAACCACCAGGTTCAGGAACAGCTTTTTCCCAACAGCTGTCTCCCTGTTGAACTCTGCCCCCCACTGACCAGCCCTTCCACTACTTACATCTCCCCCGCTGATCTATGCCCTCCCCCATCACTTCATTGCACTACTTCATTGCACTATTGTACAGATTGCACTATTGTACATATTACTGTAATATTCTTTGCATTCATACATCATACTGTTTATAATGTATATAATCTGAAATAGCCATACTCTAATCACTCCATTGCAATACTGTATATATTACTGTTATTATATATATGTTATTATATATTGTCACATCCATACTGTTTATAATCTGTATCGTTATATTTGTCCAAATAACTGTCGCTAATGCACATAATAGGTATACGCGGTCAGAAATAGCAAACAATAGCGCCACAAACCCACGTAGAGAAACGTGAAAGCAATTTAAACACTATACAGAACAGTTCAAAGACTAAATATTTAAACAGGACAGTTCAAAGACTAAATATTTTTCTGTAGCCTGAGATACAAAAGACAATATTTTTTTACTGTAGTTTATCGTGTTTTTTGTCGCGTTGTCTCGTCGCTCGCTCGGAAAAAGCAATTGTGCTGTATTACTTGAAGTTCAGGATGTATGTGGAGCAGAAGTGGCCACAGCGCCACTCCTGGACAAATGTATATTACATCCATATAGTGGGGATGAACGCCACAGCGCCACCCCTGGACAAAAGTATATTACATTCATAGTGGCCTTTCGCTATCATTGGAAATGAATGGGGAATGTTTAGCTTGTTTCAGCTGAATTATCGCCGCCGGCAGTGCAGGAGACCCGGGTCCGATTCCCGGCCAATGCAACAGGGCTGTTTTTATACCGTTCATCGGTTGTCGTGTTGAAAAAAGTGCAAAGACCCTTTTCGGGACCAACACATGACCTCTGAATTCGATCAGAAAAGTCACACCTATCCCCTGAGACTTGATTATCTCAAAAATTCTGTCAAACGTGGCATTCTCATCCACAGCGTGTGTGAGCCTGCAACCTCAATGAGACGTCGTTGAACGCTCGGCCGTACTCACTCGCCCTAAAACAACAAGACCTTCAATAGCTCAGTTGGAAGAGCGGATGACTATAGTGGTTCAAGCTTGCATCCTTAGGTCCCAATTTCAAGTCCGGCTCGAAGGACAAGCCGTTTGCTTATGTTATGTCTGCCAGGAAAGAATGGCAATACCGTCTACCGTCATTTTGCATTGCATTTCAACGGCATAATCTGTGAGATTCTATTTCAATGCCAAGTTGTTGTGGCCGAGTGGTTAAGGCGATGAGGAGAATGCGTTGACAAGTCTCTGGTTGTCTGGTTATTAACAAAACTGGCAAACATTCAATTTCCATGTGGCCGAGTGGTTAAGGTGATGGATTTGAAATCCATTGGGGGTTCCACGCTCAGGTTCAAATCCTGCCAACAACATGCGCTTGTGTTGTCAAGACACCTGCCTACAGCCAACTATTAGACAAGCACAAAAACAATATTCGAGCAACCTGGGGCATTCTAAGTAGTATTATCAGGAAAAGTAACAAGAAGACAGACTACCCTAATTATTTCATGGTGGGAAACACCTATAATGATGATATGAATGAGACAGTTGAAAAGTTCAATAACTACTTGGTCAATATTGGTCCCAAACTCATCAAGTTGTTTGTCGCTGCTTGCTCCGTCTGTGCCCACAATAAAGCATCCCATCGCCCTTCTGCAGGACTGTTACGGCCCCTGCCCATCTCACTGCGGCCATGGTCTGGCATATCCCCGGACTTTGTCACTGCCCTTCCCCGCTCCCCGCAGTTGCCACTCAATGAAACACGACGATGTGTCCAAAGTGGGAGCAGATTGACAATTGTCCAACTTGACAAAGTTGTGTCCTTTGTAGGGAGAATTGTAGTTCACATAACATGTTCCAGAAATAATGGGCTTTTCTTCAACAAAACAAGAAATGGGGGTTCATTCAAGGGAGAAAATAAATTGTTTACAGAAACAACACAAAAATATGATGGCTCAGACAAACAACAAAAATAGACAAATCTAGAAGAAAATAATGCAAAAATGCAGGCACATGTTACCAATAATGTAACCCTGTACCACTTCTACTCTCTCATCAACACAACAGCAACTACTCTCATATGCTCTTCTCTCACACTGTTAGAATAAAATGTAGATACAAGTATTAATTTGCTAGTTATCACCCTTATATCCATTTGCTTAGACAATAGAAAGTGTTTGAATGTGCTGAAGAAGGAATGTTCCCATGACCCTGATCAGAGACCCCCCAGTGACCCCCAGGTCCTGGAGGTGCCTGGATGCACCAACAGCGACTCTGCAGATGCTCATGTTAATCCTGCAAGAATGTGTCAAGATAAAGAACGCATAAAACATTACAAGTAATTGCTCTCACATACACACACACACATAGACAAACAAACTGCCTTCTCCACCCCCCTTTAGAGTTGCACGACCATGTAGTAGGGACCCCCGAAAGAGAATAAAATGGGAGGAGTGTGAACTGCATATTCAGAGTGGAGCGGCATGTCACTGGGTATGTAGTTTCACTCTCCTCGCTGCGAGAAACTTTGAATATTGTTGTCTGTCTCTTCTGTATTTCTGTATTTCTGTATTTAAGTGTTTTTACAAGTGTCACAGGAGTTTGAACCTGACATTTACTTGGTCCTTCGAGCCGGATCCAAAGATACCTGAGGAGTCCAGTTGTGGAGCGGACAAGACAGAAAGACCGTGGCCACGGCAGACAAAACCCTTTGATGGGCTGTCTTCTCAGCTCAACAACTGGAAGCTGAAGGTTGACGGGATACCGATGGAAGAGAAGACAACAAACAGTAAGACACTTTTGATCAGAGTGTGTGTGTGAGTGAAAGGGTGTCATCCCTTTGTGTTAAAGCAGGGGTGGGCAGACTGAGACCTGGGGTCCACATGCAGCCTGCTAAGGGTTTTTGACCCCTAGAACTGAGTGCGGCCCGCGAGTCAATAAGGTTTGTCACCCGGTGCTATAAGCCTTGTGTATACTAGTCGCTGGCAAGCAAAGAGACGGACTTGACAGTCTTCTGTAGGAAGACGAGCTGGCAGTCTTGTGTAATAAGATGGACCCACAGTGTTACGGAGTTGGCGGTCTTTCACATTAAGACAGAGTTGGCAGTTTTTTGTAAGAAGACGGAGTTGGCAGTCAAAATAGGCTAGAAAAGGAGTGCCTCCGCGGTGAAAGGCCTTTTCAGGGTTTGAATGTGAAAACGTTTTCAAAGTACGAATGAGTGTGTGAATGGGAGATTTTGTCACTAGACAGGTCTTCATATTAAAGGGTGAGAAAAAGAGTTAGTCTTTGAGGAAGCAGAGACAAGAATTCTCCGCCCTCACCGGGGTAGAAGCTTGAGAATTACCTCAAAGAAAAGTTCATTACTCTCTCACTGACAAACAACCCTGTTGTTAGTTTTCCCTAGGAAGCTCATCACAACAGGGACCAAATTATTCCCAAGATGGGAAATAAATGTGGAAATCCACAAGTCAAAAGGGAGGAACTAAAGTGCAAGGATTGGTGTTACGTGTTTCAGCACCAACCAACCAAAATAAAACATCTAGAAATATGGATTAACGAGTATGGTTTTGACGGACAATTATCGATCCCTAAATTAATAAAATTGCAACAGGATATTGCAAAAAGGAACAAGAATCAAACCAAAAAAATGCAAAAGGAAGGGTATGATGATCTGTCATATTGGAAGGAGTTGGCAGAAAAAAGACAGAAAGGCCAGGCTAAAATGAAGAAAGAAAGGAAGGCGAGAGAAAGAGCAGAAAGTGAAGGTTGTAAAAAGGAAGAGTTATACAAGATAGTAAGGGAAGTTTTACTTCAGGAGTATCAAAAAGATGAAGGAAAGGTAAGTGAGGAGAAAGACTCAGACACATTTTTTACACGAAAGGAAGGTAACGAAAGTAGGGTTATGCCAACCAAAGGAGTGAGCAATAGTAGTCAAAATGATGGTGTAGTAAGTGGACAATCACGAGTGTATCCACAGTTCCCTAAACCCCCACATTATGACAACCACGATGTCAGACCATCAGTGCCATACCCACCACAAACAAGAGCTAAACCTTTTTCTGTGGGGTGGTCAAAACAGATGGGAGAAGTATTTTCTCCTAAATCACCACCTAGGGTTTCACCGGAAACCGATGCGTTTCCAATGATAGCGGTACCAAACCCTAATGTAGTCGCGATACATTCAAATCCTGGCATAAAAGGGTGGGTTGATAAACATTTCATTGGAATGCCCACAACAACTATGGCAGACTATATCACATACGCGCAGCATGCAGAAAAGGTGTTAAGTAACAAAAATAAGATGCAAAAAATAGACACCTTTGTTACAGACAACAGAGAAATCCTCTTCCAAAGTCAAGGAAAATTCAGAGGAAAAGGTAGAGGAAGAGGTAGAGGAACAGAATGTACGAAGCTATCCCAACACTACTGGATGTTGGAATTGCGGTGAAGAAGGTCACTTCTCCCGTGATTGTGACAAAGGCCAGTTCAAAAGGAACCAAAAGCCATATTCAGCATGACTAGGCTTGTCTTAACAAATACAACTAGAAACAAATGATGAATAAGTAGTACAATTACAATTTACAAGAGATGTTTGCCTTTGAACATCCCCCGACCGGAAGTCACATTGGAAGTGAATGGTAATCCAATCAGATTTCTTTGTGACTCAGGAGCATGTAGAACAACTTGCAGAGATGAATTACATTCCAGATCTGCAGGCAATACATGGCTCAGGACAGCAGGAGGAAAATTTGACAATAGTGGTCAACTCCCTACCAATAACGTTGTGGTCTCTAGGTCCATCAGATGTAGGACTAATTAAAAGAGCCCAACCTGTACAAATTAAAGCTAAAAATGATTACAGACCATGTGTTAGGCAGTACCCAATAAAACCAGATGCATATGAAGGAATAAAACCAGTGATAGAAGAATTGTTGAAAGCTAAAGTCTTAGTAGAATGCGATGACTCACTATGTAACATCCTTATTTTTCCAGTGGGAAAAAGTACCACTCTCTGTGGGATGGAGAATGATACAGGACAAGTTGTAAATCAAGCTGTGGTGGCAAGAGCACCTTGTGTGCCTGACCCACACACATTGTTAAATTCTTTACCAACAGATGTCACATGGTTCACCATAGTAGACATCAGTAAGGCATTCTTCTCCATTCCAATAGAGAAAGAAGGTTTAGGTTTGCATTTACGTTTGCAGGAAAAATATACATACACACGCCTACCACAAGGATATTGTGAAAGCCCGACGATTTATTCACAAGCAATGATAACCATTATGTCTATGTTTAACCGCCAAATGAAAGCCAGATATTACTATATGTAGATGACATCCTACTAGCGTCACCAGATAGGAAGTCATGTGAGGAAGACACAATAGCCTTATTGCATCAATTAGCAAAAGAAGGCCATAAAAGTGGGTAAAACAAATGATGTCCTTTTTAGGATTCACTAATTAGATGTAGATGTTGGATTCCAACCTATGCACAAATAGTGTCACCATTAACAAACTTAATACAAATGACGTCACTCTTCTGGAATGAGGAGGCAGAAAAAGCATTCTGTGAAAACGAGTACTGGTAGGAAGTACAATTCTAGCACTGCATGATTACAGCAAAACATTAAACAAACAGTATATTATAAAAGTGTGAGGTGAGACTGAGGTCATGTACTCAGTCTTACTACAAGAGTATGGTGCAAGGGAACGACCAATACCATACTACTCTTCTAAGCTAGATGCAGTAGCATCATTCATTGTGTGCGGGCTGTAATATCAGCAACTATGGCCGTGGAAACAAGTGCAACCATTGTATTGTTCCAATCACTAGTACTGAAAGTACCTCATGCGGTTTCCACCCTGCTATTGCAGACTAGCATGACATTTTTGTCTCCTGCTAGACATCTGTCTTGCATGGCAACACTTTTGTCCCAACCACATTTGACACTTGAACGATGCACCACGCTCAACCCAGCTACCCTTCTACCACTCCCTGGAAAGCGAAACACAATGATTGTTATGAGCTAACAACACAAACTACAAAGTGGAGACCAGGCTTATTAGATCAGGCACTAACAAAAAGAGGAGATTTTTGTAGGTGTTTTCTCAAAGAAAAATGATTTGTGGAAAGAATAATAACCGTCTATGCAGTCACAGCGCTTACAGAAGCATGCAAATTAATGAAAGGTCAAAAGGTGACAAATTATACCGATAGCCAATATGTATATTGAACAGTACATACCTTTGCACAATACTGGAAAAACAGAGGTATGATAACTTAAACAGGAAAACCAGTAACTCATGCAGGATTGTTAACAGCATTACTAGAAGTAGTGCAATTACCAGAACGAATTGCTGTACGTAAATGCATGGCACATACAAATAATACTGATCCGATATCCTTAGGAAATGCGTTCACTGACAAAATGGCAAAACAAGCGGCACTAAAGGAACTGAACCATCTTAGACTGAAAAAATTACAAGTGGACTTTGAGATATTGGCAGAGATGCAACAACAAAGTCCAAAACAGGAAATTGACCACTGGCTTAGGAATAAAGCAACCCTGGACAAAAATGTTTATATGTCGACAGATAAGAAACCAATCTTGCCAAAAAAGTGTAAAAGTGGGCTGATATTTTGAGCCATGGTGTTACACATGTCTCAACAGGGGGGATGTGTCACACACCCACTTTAATTCGTATTAAAAAAAAAATCGTATTCAAAAAAATTTTTTAAAGCATTTTTAACGTGTGCAAAACACAACGTCCAGGACAACTTGTGACCGAGGCATGGCCAATTTCCGAAACCACAATATTAATTTCAAGTAATACACATGGACTTTATTGCGCTAAATAAAAGTGAAGGAAAGTCAGCCCTGATTCTTGCATCCCAGAGCTGTTGTAGATTGGCCTCAGATGGGATGGAGTAGGGATTATGTGTATGAGATGGACCAGGATCCTGTTCTTGAACCAGATACTTGCTCCTTCACCCCATTATCTTTATTACCTCCTGAGTTTAGTTTTCCAGTGAGTGAATGGCCATAAATGCCTGAGACCATTCAGGGAAGAAACAAAGTATCCAAGGACACAATGTTTAGATCTTGTTAAATTACACAAAAACATAACGGCACAAATGGTTTAAGTCCATATGAAACATTGTTTGGTAAACCTTATAGGTTGACACAGTTCGAAAATGTGTAGGAAACTGATGAAGATTCCACTTTGATAGAAGACATGAGACTGACACCAGGAGACTGAGTGTTGAGTAAAAGTGGAACAAGAAAACACTGGCACTCTCCCAAGTGGGAAGGGCCTTATCAAGTACTGTTAACAACACCAACAGCATTAAGAATTGTAGAAAGAAACACTTGGATACATCAAGCCCATTGTAAAGTAGTCATTGTTCGGGAGTCTGACGAGGAAGGTAAAGACCAGTCTGTGATGCAGGGGACTTCAGAGTCCTAGACTCTGAGGCATCGTGCTGAGCAGTGAAGATTATAGCACATACCCTTGGCCAGAAAACCGAACAATGCATCCTAGTTCTAAGATCACTATTGTAACAGGATTGGTATTCCTAACAAGTTGCAGTGTCTTCGTCTTTCCCATACAGTGCCTCAGTGTCTCGGAGTGGACCATGATCTTGATCGCACACCTCCACCCTTGCTCTGCCAACAACCTGACAACAACATCCTGATTCAACAACAGCATGCATGAGTCCTCTCATCTCATCAACCATGCCATAGTGTCCAGTTTTATCTTCACCATGACCTGAAGAAGATCCATCACATGAACTGTGCTCTGACAGCAAACGATCACCTCCAGACATGCATTGTGACTCACTTTCCAAGACTACCGAAGAGTTCAGAGGATGTTTGCTGACATGGTGTTTATGGTGACGACAATCACATCACCAGCCACTAAAGTGGAATGTGGCCGACTCAGAACTGGACAGGATCACACCTGTGATGCAAGGACAAGCCAAGCACCAGAATCTAGAAGTGGCAACAAATGGCCACCTGCAAGGAGGACATCCAGAGGAGAGACTGGAACAGCAATATGACCCTGGCATGTGCAGCAAAAGAGACTTTGGACCAAAGACTTGATGGAGGACTTTCTTAACAAGCAAGGTGGAAGGAAGCAAGGAGGTGGGGTGTGATGAGATCATGCCTACTCTGACTCATCTGATTCCAAGGATGACAATGAAGTTGACAGTAACGCACGCACACACACACACACACACACGAACACACACATACACACACACAAACAGTACAAGAGAGCAGACGTGTGGTGTTGATGTAGAGACAAATACAACTATGACATCGTATATAACATGAGCGGAACATGTGCAGTAGTGACATAACTGATTCCAGTATATTTACCCTATGAGTGTTGACATGTTACTAAATGCAATCTTTGAAGCAGATGAACATCACTCCCAAACTACTTCCAAACGAAAAGGGAGGTTCCAGACACCGACTAGATGACGCAAGACAATCCCACTTACATCGATGCCATCAGCGTGCCACGAGGGGTACGACCAGAAAAAGACTAGTAAATCAGATTGCATCAGGTTTGGAGGAAGGTATTATCCCATGGATAAGTTAACATAAATGTGGATAGGATTAACTACGTCCACTATGACATACAAAAGCTTGGGAACCACACCCAGGCCGGACTCCCAGCAATTGGAGAAAAACTTCATGCCACGTCACTCATGGACTTCCAGAATCGCATCGCCTTGGATGGACTGCTGGCACATCAGCAAGGAGTGTGCGCCATGTTTGGCGACCAATGTTGCATGTCCATCCCCAACAATACAGATTCCACAGGAATACTGATGCGTGCGATCTCTGGCTTAGAGGCGCTAAACACCAAGATGAAGGAACACTCTGGTGTTGACACTGAGGTGTTTGGTGACTGGTGGAGAGCATTTTGGAGACAATGGTCTCCTTACGTGATGTCCGTGCTTATTGCACTCGCTGTTGCCCTTCTTTTGTGTGCCTTATGTGGATGTTGTATCCTATCTTGACATGGACTGTGAATTTAACCATGGCACTAGTACAACAAGGTAAATGAAATGTACCCCCTACTGGTGGCAGGTGGCAGCGATGACAGTGATGATGACTAGGACAGCCATTATAGATATGCTCCTGACGTGTTTCTGACTTGTACTTTGACTCAGATGACGAGAACACTTCCGTTTAAATGTAAGCATATTTTCTGACAATAGAGCGAGGAAAAACCGAGAGGAGACCCAAGGAACAACAGCAAACAGATAAAAGTATGATAAACAGGAGGGAAATGTTAGAATAAAATGTAGATACAAGTATTAATTTGCTAGTTATCACCCTTATATCCATTTGCTTAGACAATAGAAAGTGTTTGAATGTGCTGAAGAAGGAATGTTCCCGTGACCCTGATCAGAGACCCCCCAGTGACCCCCAGGTCCTGGAGGTGCCTGGATGCACCAACAGCGACTCTGCAGATGCTCATGTTAATCCTGCAAGAATGTGTCAAGATAAAGAACGCATAAAACATTACAAGTAATTGCTCTCACATACACACACACACATAGACAAACAAATACAGCTCGTGCAACTGCCTTCTCCCCCCCTCCTTAGAGTTGCACGACCATGTAGTAGGGACCCCCGAAAGAGAATAAAAGGAGAGGAGTGTGAACTGCATATTCAGAGTGGAGCGGCATGTCACTGGGTATGTGTGTAACCCAGCCAAAGCTATTGTTTATGTTAATTAGTATAAAAAAACAAACAAAACAACAATGAAAGAGGTTTGTTTAAAAGTGTTAAAAGCCTTTAAAAGGTGTATTTGTATAAAACATAATCTGTATTTCATCATTAGTTTGAGGAGTTTTATTTTGTGTTGTTTTGTGTTAAAAAGCAGTGTTTTCTCTGTGTATTCTGTGACAGCATTTAAGGGGTTAACCCAGTGGGGACATAGTTGAGTGGAACACGAGCCCGGAGAAAAAGGAGGGAGGAAGAGGTAGCGACGTGGGGCGTGGCTAAGGTGAGGTGTGCGAACGAAAAGGGACAGAGGCAGTCTGTATTTTCTTGATAAGCAGCTTTTCAAAACTTGTGTGTTTGGGGTTTTTTAATGATTGTTTCCACGACAGTCAGTAGAAGAAGACCATCGGCACGTTAACGGAAGAAAGGAACCTCCACAAGGCGTTTCGGTATCGTTTATTGTGCAACAAGTTAGCGCATGCTAACAGCTCTGCAGGCGTAGTCTAGAGGCTGTTCGCAACAAGTGAGCCGAGTGTGCTAGACTAGTTTAACTTCTCCAGTTAGACCTTGAGTGGGGTAGTCTGTTCGTTTTCATCCAGAAGACACAAAGAGGACAACCCAGATAGAGCTAACGACCAAGGCTTCCCGGCTACCGTAGCTTTCTGACAACGAGGGATGCAAGACTGTGGCTGGACATAAACATCTGTGGATCTGCTGTGTTCCTGCACGTGAGTGACTGACATCGGAATATACAGAGACACGTTTCTTTTAATTTGCTTTCCAAGGAGTGAAGGGGCCGTATTGGTTTTGGGCCACAACGAACACTAGCAACGACCAGGCCTGCAACGTAAAGTGTGGGGTTAACAAGGTGTTTAGCTTTGCCGGCTTTGGGGGACAGTGTCTGAGTGTGAGTGTGTGAGTGGTGTGTTGTGGGCCCACAAATTAGTATAGGTGTCTATTAGCTCAAGTAACTGTAAGACCGGTGTTATTCCAGGTTGTAACTAAGGATGACATGTTATGTTATATTTTGGTAAAAACTATGTTCTTTTTTGACATTTGATATATTGCACAACTTTTGAATTAATTACTAAATAATAGATAATTATTTTTCGAGAAGTGGTGTTGTGTGAATTCATTTACTTACCTGTCTATTTCGTTTAGCACTAAGGACCTGCATACTTAAACAGTTAAAAGAAATTCAAAATAGTTAAAACTGAGTTGATCAGAATTAGATTAATTGATTTAAAAGAACCCAAAAGCCCTCTCCTCAGTCACATGACTACGAGGGGACGCTACATGTGGTTTCACTCTCCTCGCTGCGAGCAACTTTGAATATTGTTGTCTGTCTCTTCTGTATTTCTGTATTTCTGTATTTAAGTGTTTTTACAAGTGTCACAGGAGTTTGAACCTGACACACACGTTCCTCAATCTACTCTCCCCCTTTTTGGAGAGACACCTTCCCTTTAAATAGTCTCGCCCCTCCCTAGGGCGTACCCACTCAACAATAGGGGGGCAGCACCCTGTTTGCGACTTGGTTCAGTCCAATGTCACCTGACCACTACTTGCGCGGCAATTTCACTTCTTAGGGGGACCGTCCCGGAAGTAGTCCCTTCCGGTTTGCGTCAGCAGCAGGCTGCCCGTCTCGCAGTTCAATGAGGTGAGTCTTGCGTATGCATGGGATGGATTGTGAGTGGCGTGTGAACATCGAGTGTGCACCCTCGAATGTCAACACATGGGAAATATGTTGTCCGGACGCGGGGAGAAGTTTGTGTTTGGTTTACGTGCCAGCGTGCAGCGCGTACACCTTCATTGCCCCGTGGGCATGAGCAGTGTGATGTCTCATAGGGATGGAGGAGTCCTCTTCTCCATCACACGGCTTGAAAGGTTTAAAACCCAGCTGTGAAAGAAACACCTGAGCCATTCTCGGGCTCACCTTGATGCCTCTGCTTTTGGGCCAGGTTGTTGTGGATGAGTGGTTAAGGCGATAGACTGGAAATTCTTTGGGGTTTCCCCGTGCAGGTTCAAATCCTGCTGACAATGTACAGTTTTGGGGGCACTTGTGGTGTCAAGACACCTTAACAAAAAGGATCACGGATCATCCTAAATCCAACTCAGGAGTTGTGAGCTGGAAGGACCACAATGGGTCATCCTGAATATCACTAAATTGGCATGCAGTTCTCCTTGCAATTTAACCACTGGTCTTTTGGGGCAGTCATGGTGTAAAACCAGATTTCAACCAGTGCCTGCTGAGCGAAAAGAGCCTTAATCTGGCGTTTTAGACCACTCATCCACACAACCTAAAACGGTGCCCTGATCAGGAAAAAAACTGACTTTGCGAGGTTTGCTGACAACGGAGGACACTCAAAACGAGCCGCAAATAGCAGGGAACCAGCACTGGTGTCAGCAGAGTGGCGCAGAGGAAGCGTGCTGGGCCCAGAAGTCGATGGATCGAAACCATCCTCTGCTATGGCTACACTGTTTACGTGTCCTTTGACAAGGTTGTCTTTGTTCCTTTTAAAAATCTAAATCCAGCAGCCACCACCACAGACTTCAGGCCACCAGCAGCATGGACCCCACTGCCCGGAGACCGCTGAACGCCCCCTCAAGAGCAAGGTGGTGCTCGCAACCCAGGACAGACCAAGGGAGGTAGCGCCAACCGCACCCCAAGGGCAACCCCTAGTGTCAGCTGGTTCCAGCGGGACCTCCAGGGAGGCTAGGCAGACCAGACAAAACATCCTGCAGCCCAGGGCACCCCGAGCAAGCTGCCATGCCCCAACAGCCAGCGGCCAATCACGGGGGTAGGCAGAAGGCTTTCCGGTCCAGCCCACCACGCCTGTGTGTGTAACAATGGTATTGTGTAGATTGTGCAAATAAAAATAGGCCTGCACCAAGAACTGACCTGTGTGTGGTCTATGTGTGTGTGTTTCATCTGGAGTAATGGAGGGAAGCTGAGCAATGGTGGGCCCCATGCCTTCCCAGATCCCCCCCAGAACTGAGTGTCTAAGGTGTGGTTAAAATTGAAGGGTGACCAAGCCAGAGGAATACCAAGGACAAAGGGGCATCTGCAAGGAAACCCCGAACTGCCGGCACAACCAATTACAGGCACTTCATTGTCACCATTATGTGAGTCATCTGGCTCTCTTCTCACCTCTGCCACTTTTACTGTTGGATGTTGAGTTTTCAGGGGTTTGTGCAAATTATTTGTGGAGCCTGACTTAAAAGATTTTTTTAAATGACAAATACTGCATTTCACCTTGCTGCCTGCTGAGAGAGAAAAGTGCATCCAAATGCTGCTTCGTTTCTTCGTTCGGCTCATTTTGTCGATGACGAAGGACTGCGACTGACTCTCCTCCTCATTAACACTACTGCTGCTGTCGCTCTCCAAGGCAGGGGAAATTCACGTGTTTCTGTGTCATTGGATTTTTTTGTTTTTTTTACTGCGCTCCTCCCCATGTAACTGGGGGGTACGATTCCCAGCTGCGACTGCAACTTAGTTCTCAGTTCCCAGTTAATGAATGAACTGGTTAGTTCATGAATGTCACAACACTAGTCCAGAGTGCTATTCAAAGTGTCCTGAAGGTCCTGAAGTACACACTGTCTGAGTTGATAGAACTTCACTGATCCTGCTGTTTTGAGAATTGTGTTTTAAAACAAAAAAGATAAAAACAAGGTCTGAAAGGGCTCATCCGGGAATTGAACCCAAGACCTCTCAAACCCAAAGCGAGAATCATGCCCCAAACTTGTGAAAGGTCCCCAGTTCAAAACTGGGTGGAAACAAGGTCTCTACTTCCCTTTCATACTATCATAAATTAGCAGGGTGACATGGCAGTCACAGCAGAGGATGGTTTCAATCAATCGGTCTAATGCGCCAGATTAAGGCTTTTGCTAAGGAGGCACTGGTAAAAATCCCACAGCCGGCATTTTCCTGGGAAGGTCCATTATCCACAACTGGAATGATTTAGCAGCAAAGGACTGTCAGATTGTACAACACAGCTGAGCACTTAAAGAAGAAGATTAAGAGAGGTCTTGTTCTAGTGAGAAGGGGTTGCTTTACCCTACTGGTTGTTGCAATCATAATCCTGCTCAAGGTTCAACGTGAAATTGTGACATACAAAACAGGAAGTCCCCGTCGGCAAATCAAACAACAATCTTCCGTGTGACAAAATTGTTAAACTGTTATTACTTTATTAATTTTGTTTATTCTTAGATTGTTTATTTTTTTACTGTTTAACTAGTTCTGTCCCCTTTGCTGCTCTGCAATGTAAATTTCTCCACTGAGGTACGAATAAAGGTATATCTAATCTAATCTAATGAACTACAATTCTGAGAGTTGATGTGGTGTCAATTGGCCAAAGGGGAATTCAGAACAGGCTCGTGGCCCATGACCGTTTCTGTGGTAGCTGGAGACTTCAACCAGTGAAATCCATCCATTTTCTGTGCCGCTTATTCTCGTCAACGGACTGTATTCCCCACCCGTTACCAGCATGGGGACATTCCAACCCAAGATGAGAACAAACTGGACCAGGTACACAGCAACTTACGTGGCACAGACCCAGAGTCACACTGCCCCTACTTTTAGCCCAGACTGAGGTCCACTTTTGCAGCTGAACTAGCTCAGTTGGGAGAGCGTTAGACTGAAGATCTAAAGGTCCCTGGTTTAAGCTTTCAAGCTTTCAGCATAATCCTGATTTGCCTTGCGACTTGGCAAATAGTTTGGAAAAAGGACCTTAACTTCAAAATCCCGCCCATCCAGCCAACCTTGAGTCCACCAAGACATCAAGGTGAGCCTGAGGTTGGCTCAGGTGCCTTTATCACAGCTAGCTTTTAAACCCTTCAAGCCTCATTTCCAATTGTGATTTTTTGTTTTGTTGAAGAAAAGCCCATTATTTCTGGAACATGTTCAATGAACTACAATTCTCCCTCCAAAGGAGAAATCTTTGTCAATTTGGACAATTGTCAATCTGCCCCCACTTTGGACACATCATCGTGATTCATTGTTTGGCAACTGCTTTGTGACCTCACCAGTCCTCTTAACAGCCCATTCCCCATTGATCCCCATTCACGTGTAAAAGATCCCCGGTTCAAAACTGGGTGGAAACACGGCCGTTCAATTCGTACTTTTACAAAAACATGGGAACAAGGACATGTGCTTGATCTCTGAAGGTGTGTACACGAGCAACTGTCCCAGTTTGAACACACAATACATATTCCCCAGATGAGTGATTGGGTGCATCACTGGCCTGCACGGAGGGGCTCAGTAGGTAGGTAGTTTGTGTCAGGTTCAAACTCCTGTGACACTTGTAAAAACACTTAAATACAGAAATACAGAAGATACAGACAACAATATTCAAAGTTGCTCGCAGCGAGGAGAGTGAAACCACATACCCAGTGACATGCCGCTCCACTCTGAATTTGCAGTTCACACTCCTGTCCTTTTATTCTCTTTCGGGGGTCCCTACTACATGGTCGTGCAACTCTAAGGGGGGGAGAAGGCAGTTGCACGAGCTGTATTTGTTTGTCTATGTGTGTGTGTGTGTATGTGAGAGCAACTACTTTTAATGTTTTATGAGTTCTTATCTTGAAACATTCTTGCAGGATTAACATGAGCATCTCCAGGGTTGCTGTTGGGGCATCCAGGCACCTCCAGAACCTGGGGGTGACTGGGGGGGTCACTGATCAGGGTCACGGGAACATTCCTTCTTCAGCACATTCAAACACTTTCTATTGTCTAAGCAAATGGATATAAGGGTGATAACTAACAAAATAATACCTGTATCTACATTTTATTCTAACATTTTCCTCCTGTTTATCACACTTTTATCTGTTTGCTGTTGTTCCTTGGGTCTCCCCTCGAGTTTTCACCGAGCAGGTCATATTTGTCAGAAAATATGCTTACATTTAAACGGAAGTGTTCTCGTCACCTGAGTCAAAGTACTTGTCAGAAACAAGTCAGGAGCATATCTATAATGGCTGTCCTAGTCATCATCACTTTCATCGCTGCCACCTGCCACCAGTAGGGGGTACATTTCATTTACCTTGTTGTCTTTAGTGCCATGGTTAAATTCACAGTCCATGTGATTCTAATCTTCAAGATAGGGATACAACATCCACATAAGGCGCACAAAAAAAGGGCAACAGCGAGTGCAATAAGCACGGACATCAAGTAAGGAGACCATTGTCTCCAAAATGCTCTCCACCAGTCACCAAACATCTCAGTGTCAACACCAGAGTGTTCTTCATCTTGGTGTTTAGCGCCTCTAAGCCAGAGATCGCACGCATCAGCATTCCTGTGGAATCTGTATTGTTGGGGATGGACATGCAACATCGGTCGCCGAACATGGCGCACACTCCTTGTGATGTGCCAGCAGTCGATCCAAAGCGATGCGATTCTGGAAGGCCATGAGTGACGTGGCAGGGAGTTGTTCTCCAATTGCTGTGAGTAGTAGTCGGTGTAGTTCCCAAGCTTCTGTATGTCATAGTGGAGGTAGTTAATCCTATCCACATTTTTGTTCACTTTTCCATGGGATAACATTTTCCTCCAAACCCGCTGCAATCTGATTGACTAGTTTGTATTCTGGTGGTACCCCTCGTGGCACGCTGATGGCATCGATGTAAGTGGGATTGTCTTTCGTCATCCAGTCGGTGTCTGGAACCTCCCTTTTCGTTTGGAAGTAGTTTGGGAGGTGATGTTCATCTGCTTCAAAGATAACATTTAGTAACACGTCAACATTCATAGGGTAAATGGATACTGGAATCAGGAATGTCACTACTGCACATGTTCCGCTCATGTTATATACAATGTCACAGTTGTATTTGTCTCTACATCAACACCACACGTCTGCTCTCTGGTACTTTTTGTGTGTGTGCATGTTTGTGTGTGTGTGTGCGTGCGTTACTGTCAACCTCATTGTCATCCTTGGCATCAGATGAGTCAGAGTAGGCATGATCCCATCATGCCCCACCTCCTTGCTTCCTTCCGCCTTGCTTGTTAAGAAAGTCCTCCATCAAGTCTTTGGTCCAAAGTCTCCTTTGCTGCACATGCCAGGGTCATATTGCTGTTCCAGTCTCTCCTCTGGATGTCCTCCTTGCAGGTGGCCATTTGTTGCCATTTCTAGATTCTGGTGCTTGGCTTGTCTTTGCATCACAGGTGTGATCCTGTCCAGTTCTGAGTCGGCCACATTCCACTTTAGTGGCTGGTGATGTGATTGTCGTTGTCACCATAAACACCATGTCAGCAAACATCTTCTGAACTTTCAGTCTGGAAGTGATCGTTTGCTGTCAGAGCACAGTTCATGTGATGGATCTTCTTCAGGTCTTGGTGGAGATAAAACTGGACATAATGGCATGGCTGATGTTGTTGTCAGGTTGTTGGCAAGCAAGGGTGGAGGTGTGCGATCAAGATCATGGACCACTCCGAGACACTGAGGCACTGTATGGAAAAGAAGAAGACACTGCAACTTGTCAGGAACACCAATCCTCTTGTTACAATAGTGATCTTAGAACTAGGTTGTATTGTTTGGTTTTCTGGACCAGGGTATGTGCTATAATCTTCACTGCTCAGCACGATGCCTCAGAGTCTAGGACTCTGAAGTCCCCTGCATCACAGACTGGTCTTTACCTTCCTCGTCAAACTCCCGAACAATGACTACTTTACAATGGGTTTGATGTATCCAAGTGTTTCTTTCTACAATTCTTAATGCTGTTGGTGTCGTTAACAGTACTTGATAAGGCCCTTCCCACTTGGGAGTGTGCCAGTGTTTTCTTTTTCTACTTTTACTCAACACTCAGTCTCCTGGTGTCAGTCTCATGTATTCTATCAAAGTGGAATCTTCATCAGTTTCCTACACATTTTCGAACTAGTTATAAGGTTTAATAAACAACGTTTCATATGGACTCAAACCATTTGTGCCGTTATTTGTCACTTAACTAGATCTAAACATTCTGTCCTTGGACACTTTGTTTCTTCCATGCATTTTCTGTTCTACCAGTCCTCCACTTTGGGGATGGTACGCGCTATGGTTCTTTAAGTCCATGTGGAACATTGTTCCTGTTTTCTTTTCTTTTTTTCTTTTTTTTTTTTACAATTTGATTTACAAAGAGATTGCTGTAGTCTAATTCTGTTTAATTGAAAATATATTCCATGCAGATTAGATGAATACCATGTTAAACTGTGGTCAGTACCTGTCAACCACTAGTAAAGTTAGTAGAAGGTCAGGACACAGCATCCTGTGCTGCGTCTCGTGTTATCTTTGCAGAGATCATTGTGGGAGAACCAAAAGCCAGGATGGTCTCAGGCATTTATGGCCATTCACTCATTGGAAAACTAAACTCAGGAGGTAATAAAGATAATGGGGTGAAGGAGCAAGTATCTGGTCCAGGAACAGGATCCTGGTCCATCTCATACACATACTCCAACTCCATCCCATGTGAGGCCAATCTACAACAGCTCTGGGATGCAAGAATCAGGGCTGACTTTCCTTCACTTTTAGACTTTGGACTTTGTTGTTGCATATCAGCCAATATTTCAAAGTCTACTTGTAATTTTTCAGTCTTAAGATGGTTCAGCTGCTTTAGTGCCGCTTGTTTTACCATTTTATCAGCGAACACATTTCCTAAGGATATCGGTATTAGTATTATTTGTATGTGCCATGCATTTACATACAGCAATTCGTTCTGGTAATTGCACTGATTCTAGTAATGCTATCAACAATTTTGCATGAGTTACTGGCTTTCCCGTTGATGTTATCATACCTCTGTTTTGCCAGTATTGTGCAAAGGTATGTACTGTTCAATATACGTATTGGTTATCAGTATAATTTGTCACCTTTTGACCTTTCATTAATTTGCATGCTTCTGTAAGCGCTATGACTGCATAGCCTGTTATTATTCTTTCCACAAATCATTTTTCTTTGAGGAAACATCTACAAAAATCTCCTCTTTTTGTTAGTCCCTGAGCTAATAAGTCTGGTCTCCACTTTGTAGTTTGTGTTGTTAGTTCATCACAATCATGTGTTTCACTTTCCTCAGGGAGTGGTAGAAGGGTAGCTGGGTTGAGCGTGGTGCATCGCTCAAGTGTTAAATGTGGTTGGGACAAAAGTGTCGCCATACCAGACAGATGTCTAGCAGGAGACAAATATGTCATGCTAGTCTGTAATAGCAGGGTGGAAACTGCATGAGGTACTTTCAGTACTAGTGAATGGAACAATACAATGGTTGCACTTGTTTCCACGGCCATAGATGCTGCTATTACAGGATGCCACTGCATCTAGCTTACAAGAGTAGTGCACTATTGGTCGTTTCTTTGCACCATACTCTTGTAGTAAGACTGAGTACATGACCTCAGTCTCACTTCACACCTTTATAATCTGTTTGTTTAAATGTTTTGCTGTAATCAGGCAGTGCTAGAATCGTACTTCCTACCAGTACTCTTTTTCACAGAATGCTTTTTCTGCCTCCTCATTGCACTGTAAGAGTAACATCATTTTTATACATTAAGTTTGTTAATGGTGACACTATTTGTGCATAGTTTGGAATCCAACATCTACATCTAATTAGTGAGTCCTAAGAAGGACATCATTTGCTTTTTTGTTTGTGGTTTAGGTGCATTTAAAATTGCTTGTTTCCTATCCGCTAGAATAGTTCATCCTTGCCCTGTCAACTGATGGCCTAAATACTTAACTGATTGCCTACAAAATTGTAGCTTGTCTTTACTCACTTTATGGCCTTTTTTTGCTAATTGATGCAACAAGGCTATTGTGTCTTCCTCACATGACTTCCTATCTGTTGACGCTAGTAGGATGTCATCTACATATAGTAATATCTGGCTTTAATTTGGGGGTTCAACATAGACATAATGGCTATCATTGCTTGTGAATAAATTATCGGGCTTTCACAATATCGTTGCGGTAGGCGTGTGTATGCATATTTTTTTTTCTTCCTGCAAGCGTAAATGCGAACCACAACTGACTTTCTTTCTCTATTGGAATGGAGAAGAATGCATTACTGATGTCTACTATGGTGAACTATGTGACATTTGTTTGTAAAGAATTTAACAATGTGTGTGGGTCAGGCACACAAGGTGCTCTTGCCACCACAGCTTGATTTACAGCTTGTCCTGTATCATTCTCCATCCCACAGAGGGTGGCACTTTTTTCCCACTGGAAAATTAAGGATGTTCCATTTTGAGTTGTTACATTCTACTAAGGCTTTAGCTTTTAACAATTCTTCTATCACTGGTTTTATTCCTTCATATGCATCTGATTTTATTGGGTATTGCCTAACACATGGTCTGTAATCATGTTTAGCTTTAATTTGTACAGGTTGGGCACTTTTAATTAGTTCCACATCTGATGGATCTAGAGACCACAACGTTATTGGTAGGGAGTTGACCATTATTGTCAAATTTTCCTCCTGCTGTCCTGAGCCATGTATTTCCTGCAGATCTGAAATGTAGAAATTCATCTCTGCAAGTTGTTCTACAAGGTCCCAAGTCACAAAGGAATCTGATTGGATTACCATTCACTTCCAATGTGACTTCCGGTCGGGGATGTTCAAAGGCAAATACCTCTTGTAAATTTAATTCTACTAATGGTTTATCATTTGTTTCTGGTTGTATTTGTGAAGACAAGCCTAGTCATGCTGAATATGGCTTTTGGTTCCTTCTAAACTGGCCTTTGTCACAATCACGGGAGAAGTGACCTTCTTCACCACAATTCCAACATCCAGTATTGTTGGGATAGCTTCGTGCATTCTGTCTTCCTGTTCCTCTACCTCTTCCTCTACCTTTTCCTCTGAATCGTCCTTGACTTTGGAAGAGGATTTCTCCGTTATCTGTAACAAAGGTGTCTATTTTTTGCATCTTATTTTTGTTATTTAACACCTTTTTTGCATGCTGCGCGTACGTGATATAGTCTGCCATAGTTGCTGTGGGCATTCCGATGAAATGTTTATCAACCCACCCTTTTATGCCAGGATTTGAATTAGCATGTATCGCGTTCTTTAACTGTTGTTGGTATGGGCCTGCGGGTTCATCATCTTCAGCAAGGCCGCTATTTTTTTTGAATACCGTAATCATACGCATTCTATACTCATCAAATGATTCGTCATTCTTTTGTTTGCATTGTCCTATTGTTGAGTAATTAGCTCTTTTCCTGAACTTTGCTAGGACTCTCTCTTCCAACTGATTGATTCTTTGCTCCAATGTGGGGTCATCATGGGCCACAGGTTGGCCATTGCCATATGTGGGGCTCCAATTTCCTTTACACAGACACCACTCTGGCCCTAAGGCTGTCATCCACACTTGTTGTACTTCTATTCCGTTCAGGTGGTATGACATTCTCAAGTTGTTCATGTCTGTAATAAATCTTACGGCGTCCTCTTTTACAGGTGTGACACCATCTAAGGCCTTCTTTACATCTTCCTGTGTCCATGTACGATACACTAAGATTGTGGGATGTTCATCATTGGCTACATTGGGGTTTGGTACGTCTATCATTGGAAACGCATCGGTTTCCGGTGAAACCATAGGTGGTGATTTAGGAGAAAATACTTCTCCCATCTGTTTTGACCACTCAACAGAAAAAGGTTTAGCTCTTGTTTGTGGTGGGTATGGCATTGATGGTCTGACATCGTGGTTGTCATAATGTGGGGGTTCAGGGAACTGTGGATACAATTGTGATTGTCCACCTACTACACCATCATTTTGACTACTATTGCTCACTCCTTTAGTTGGCATAACCCTACTTTCGTTATCTTCCTTTCATGTGTCTGAGTCTTTCTCCTCACTTACTTTTCTTTCATCTTTCTGATACTCATGAAGTAAAACTTCCCTTACTATCTTATATATAGCTCTTCCTTTTTACAACCTTCACTTGCTGCTCTATCTCTCGCCTTCCTTTCTTCCATCTTCACCTCGCCTTTTTGCCTTTTCTCTGCCAACTCCTTCCAATATGATAGGTCACCATTCCTTTTGCATTTTATTGGTTTGATTCTTGTTCTTTTTGCAATATCCTGTTGCAATTGTATTAATTTAGGGATCAATAATTGTCCGTCAAAACCATACTTGTTAATCCATATTTCCAGATGTTTTAGTTTGGTTGGTTGGTGCTGAAACACGTAACACCAATCCTTGCACTTTAGTTCCTCCCTTTTGACTTGTGGATTTCCACATTTATTTCCCATCTTGGGAATAATTTGGTCCCTGTTGTGATGAGATTCCTAGGGAAAACTAACAACAGGGTTTCTTGTCAGTGAGAGAGTAATGAACTTTTCTTTGAGGTAATTCTCAAGCTTCTACCCCGGTGAGGGCGGAGAATTCTTGCCTCTGCTTCCTCAAAGACTTATACTTTTTCTCACCCTTTAATATGAAGACCTGCCTAGTGACAAAATCTCCCATTCACACACTCGTTCGTACTTTGAAAACGTTTTCACATTCAAACCCCGAAAAGGCCTTTCACCGACATGACCGTCAACTCCGTCTTTGTACAAAAAACTGCCAACTCTGTCTTATTGTGAAAGACCGCCAACTCCGTCTTAATTCAAAAAACTGCCAACTCCGTCTGATCACATAAGACAACTCCTTTCTATGGCAGGAACACTGTGGGTCCGTCTTATTACACAAGACAACTCCTTTCTACAGTCAGAACACTGCCGGGTCCGTCTTATTGCAAAAATACTGCAAGTCCGTCTTACTGCAACAGACTGCCAAGTCCGCCTTATCACAAAAGACTGCCAGCTCGTCTTCCTACAGAAGACTGTCAAGTCCGTCTCTTTGCTTGCCAGCGACTAGTATACACAAGGCTTTTAGCACCGGGTGACAAACCTTATTGACTCGCGGGCCACACTCCGCTCTAGGGGTCAAAAACCCTTAGCAGGCTGCATGTGGACCCCAGGTCTCAGTTTGCCCACCCCTGCTTTAACACAAAGGGACGACACCCTTTCACTCACACTCACACTATGATCCAAAGTGTCTTACTGTTTGTTGTCTTCTCTTCCGTCGGTATCCCGTCAACCTTCAGCTTCCAGTTGTTGAGCTGAGAAGACAGCCCATCAAAGGGTTTTGTCTGCCGTGGCTACGGTCTTTCTGTCTTGTCCGCTCCACAACTGGACTCCTCAGGTATCTTGGGATCCGGCTCAAAGGACCAAGTAAATGTCAGGTTCAAACTCCTGTGACACTTGTAAAAACACTTAAATACAGAAATACAGAAGAGACAGACAACAATATTCAAAGTTGCTCGCAGCGAGGAGAGTGAAACCACATACCCAGTGACATGCCGCTCCACTCTGAATATGCAGTTCACACTCCTCCCATTTTATTCTCTTTCGGGGGTCCCTACTACATGGTCGTGCAACTCTAAAGGGGGGTGGAGAAGGCAGTTTGTTTGTCTATGTGTGTGTGTGTATGTGAGAGCAACTACTTTTAATGTTTTATGAGTTCTTATCTTGACACATTCTTGCAGGATTAACATGAGCATCTCCAGGGTTGCTGTTGGGGCATCCAGGCACCTCCAGAACCTGGGGGTTACTGGGGGGTCTCTGATCAGGGTCACAGGAACATTCCTTCTTCAGCACATTCAAACACTTTCTATTGTCTAAGCAAATGGATATAAGGGTGATAACTAACAAAATAATACCTGTATCTACATTTTATTCTAACAGTTTGCTAACAACTTCACCTGGGGACTTTCACCCCTGGATGTAACAGGTTGGATCAATCACAAACTCTACATTAAATCCCCAAAACCCACAGAACAAGATTGTGATTTACAATTATAAAAGTAGTTATTTTATGAAACGATTCTCTTAAAATGAGCCACAAACCATGAATAATACAAAGAAAGTGGTGATGGGAAGAGTTATCAAAAAGAAAAGAGGCCTGGGTTGGGGCTTACCACGACAGCGGTAACATAAAGGGAGGGATCCAAACCACACTGCACCCGTGACTCAGCAAACCAAAAGTGGAAAAAAGTGACACAGGGAAACCGCTGCCGCTCTGGGCCCTCTGCACCTGCCAACGAAAAAGAACATCCTTAAAAGCATAAAAACAAGGCAACCCTCATACACACTTCAGTAATTAAAAGTCAATTTCAAGAGGGGCTCTGTCAAAGAGGGATTCAGGTAACCCTCTCTGGGCTCATGCTGACACTGTTGTCCAGGCTGTATTGCCACTGCTTCAGCCGTGGTGGATGGGGACGACTGGAGGAGGAAGAGGAAGGGGAAAGAAAGAGGCAGGTCCTGGAATCAACTGAGGTCTTAAACTGATCACATGGACAAGCCAAATATCTTCAGGACGAAATACTTCATGGTCAGACAAGACAAAGGTTGAGCCAGTCACCTGAAGGTTAGATTTTTGATCCGAGTGTCCGGGATTCAAGTCCCTGTTCAGGTGACCAGTGATAGGGTCTGAGGTCCACTAGCAAATGCCTCCTTATTGCTGCAGGGTAAGTTGGTTCCACCAAAACTTGAACTTAGATCACTGGATTCAAAGTCCAGGGAGCTAACCATTAGACCATGGAACCTTCAAGGGTACAGACAGCGCCGGATCCTGAAGTACATCCTGTCAGATTACATTAGAGTCGAACTTCACTGATGGTATTGTTCTGGGAATTGTGTAGAAAAGAAGGACAGGGAGGGCTTGTCCGAGGATTGAACTCAGGACCTCTCGCACCCTAAGCGAGAATCATACCACTAGACCAACAAGCTCCTGTTTAGACAAATACCTGTGGTCCATATATCCGAGACAACGCCGCACTGGCGAGTGAGGGCCGGGGTTTGTTGATAGGGGCTTTTTTGTTCCTTCACGGTCCGCATTCTCTGCACCTGTGGTCTACATTTTGGGTAGAGGATAATGGGGTCTACTTCCCCCATTGATCTGCTCCTTGCAGTCTTGACAATGGAGCCGCCCACTCCCATTGATCTACTTCATGCAGTCATGGTGGGCGAGAGGTTTGTCGCCGCTCTGCTTTACCATGCTGTTTTTTTACATTACCTTTTTTACCAGCTGATCTTTGACATCAGCTGTCACAGACATTTGTGTCATTTGGGGAAGTCATCCTGATCCACGGTTACCACTGATTTGTATTTGGACTCAAATCAACAAGTAAATAAGTAATCATACACTAACTAAAAGAAAACAGTTGAAACGATTGATTGTTTGATGGGGTCGCCCACCCCCATTGATCTGCTTCATGCAGTCACGGTGGGCGAGAGGTTTGCCGCTGCTCTGCTTTGGCATGCTGTTTTGTTTACCTTTCCCCGGTCTTTCTGCGGTCTTGTCGAGCGTGTTTGACAGGTGGTTGTCGCTGTGGGCTTTTGTTGTTCCTGGAGGACATAAAGAAGAGTGGCCAGTACGGGGGGGTTGAACCCGTGACCTTGGCGTTAATAGCACCACGCGCTGACCAACTGAGCTAACCGACCACAGGGCACCATTGCATCAAATGTTTCCAGCTCAAATCAACTAACTCATCCTTAAAACACTGCATTCTCTGTGCTCGTGGTCAAAATTTTGGTTCTCGGACAATTAATTGTTTGAAAATGCACTTTATTCGCTCTCAAACACATTTTGAGCAGCTTCGCATCCCGTTCTATCTGCAACAGTTTCATGTGGTTGAGAAGCACTGCTGTAGAGTTAGAGCGAAAATGAGAAAAAGTGTTTCTCTCGCTGTGATAATGTATTTCAAGCAATCTATAGGCTTTGTGGTAAAAATTTTCTCCATATATGGCACATGTGTGCCACGTCCAAAAAAGCACTCCACTCGCTCAGAGAAGAGCGTTTTGGCACTTATGGAACACATTTAGTGTGATGTGCATTATTGCTTGGCACACACAACCATTGTTGGAAAATGCACTTTATTCGCTCTCAAACACATTTTGAGCAAAGGATGATAGGGCAGGTCATTGTGAGCCAGCGGAAGGTGCCAGGAGGCTCATTCCAAGTGTGCCTGACGCAGCTTCGCATCCCGTTCTATCTGCAACAGTTTCATGTGGCTGAGAAGCACTTCTGTAGAGTTAGAGCGAAAATGACAAAAAGTGTTTCTCTCGCTGTGATAATGTATTTCAAGCAAGCTATAGGCTTTGTGGTAAAAATTTTCTCCATATATGGCACATGTGTGCCACGTCCAAAAAAGCACTCCACTCGCTCAGAGAAGAGCGTTTTGGCACTTATGGAACACATTTAGTGTGATGTGCATTATTGCTTGGCACACACAACCATTGTTGGAAAATGCACTTTATTCGCTCTCAAACACATTTTGAGCAAAGGATGATAGGGCAGGTCATTGTGAGCCAGCGGAAGGTGCCAGGAGGCTCATTCCAAGTGTGCCTGACGCAGCTTCGCATCCCGTTCTATCTGCAACAGTTTCATGTGGCTGAGAAGCACTTCTGTAGAGTTAGAGCGAAAATGACAAAATGACAAAAAGTGTTTTTCTCGCTGTGATAATGTATTTCAGGCTTTGTGGTAAAAATTTTCTCCATATATGGCACATGTGTGCCACGTCCAAAAAAGCACTCCACTCGCTCAGAGAAGAGCGTTTTGGCACTTATGGAACACATTTAGTGTGATGTGCATTATTGCTTGGCACGCACAACCATTGTTCGAAAATGCACTTTATTCGCTCTCAAACACATTTTGAGCAAAGGATGATAGGGCAGGTCATTGTGAGCCAGCGGAAGGTGCCAGGAGGCTCATTCCAAGTGTGCCTGACGCAGCTTCGCATCCCGTTCTATCTGCAACAGTTTCATGTGGCTGAGAAGCACTGCTGTAGAGTCAGAGCGAAAATGAGAAAAAGTGTTTCTCTCGCTGTGATAATGTATTTCAGGCAAGCTATAGGCTTTGTGGTAAAAATTTTCTCCATATATGGCACATGTGTGCCACGTCCAAAAAAGCCTTCCACGCGCTCAGAGAAGACCGTTTTGGCACTTATGGAACACATTTAGTGTGATGTGCATTATTGCTTGGCACGCACAACCATTGTTCGAAAATGCACTTTATTCGCTCTCAAACACATTTTGAGCAAAGGATGATAGGGCAGGTCATTGTGAGCCAGCGGAAGGTGCCAGGAGGCTCCTTCTAAGTGTGCCTGAAGCAGTTCGCATCCCGTTCTATCTGCAACAGTTTCATGTGGTTGAGAAGCACTGCTGTAGAGTTGGAGCGAAAATGAGAAAAAGTGTTTCTCTCGCTGTGATAATGTATTTCAGGCAAGCTATAGGCTTTGTGGTAAAAAATTTCTCCATATATGGCACATGTGTACCACGTCCAAAAAAGCACTCCACTCGCTCAGAGAAGAGCGTTTTGGCAATTATGGAACACATTTAGTGTGATGTGCATGATTGCTTGGTACGCACAACCATTGTTCGAAAGTGCACTTTATTCGCTCTCAAACACATTTTGAGCAAAGGATGCTAGGGCAGGTCATTGTGAGCCAGCGGAAGGTGCCAGGAGGCTCATTCCAAGTGTGCCTGACGCAGCTTCGCATCCCGTTCTATCTGCAACAGTTTCATGTGGCTGAGAAGCACTGCTGTGGAGTTAGAGCGAAAATGAGAAAAAGTGTTTCTCTCGCTGTGATAATGTATGTCAAGCAAGCTATAGGCTTTGTGGTAAAAATGTTCTCCATATATGGCACATGTGTGCCACGTCCAAAAAAGCCCTCCACTCGCTCAGAGAAGAGCGTTTTGGCACTTATGGAACACATTTAGTGTGATGTGCATTATTGCTTGGTACGCACAACCATTGTTCGAAAATGCACTTTATTCGCTCTCAAACACATTTTGAGCAAAGGATGATAGGGCAGGTCATTGTGAGCCAGCGGAAGGTGCCAGGAGGCTCATTCCAAGTGTGCCTGACGCAGCTTCGCATCCCGTTCTATCTGCAACAGTTTCATGTGGCTGAGAAGCACTGCTGTAGAGTTAGAGCGAAAATGAGAAACAGTGTTTCTCTCGCTGTGATACTGTATTTCAAGCAAGCTATAGCTTTGTGGTAAAAATTTTCTCCATATATGGCACATGTGTGCCACGTCCAAAAAAGCACTCCACTCGCTCAGAGAAGAGCGTTTTGGCACTTATGGAACACATTTAGTGTGATGTGCATTATTGCTTGGCACGCACAACCATTGTACGAAAATGCACTTTATTCGCTCTCAAACGCATTTTGAGCAAAGGATGATAGGGCAGGTCATTGTGAGCCAGCGGAAGGTGCCAGGAGGCTCATTCCAAGTGTGCCTGACGCAGCTTCGCATCCCGTTCTATCTGCAACAGTTTCATGTGGCTGAGAAGCACTGCTGTAGAGTTAGAGCGAAAATGAGAAAAAGTGTTTCTCTCGCTGTGATAATGTATTTCAAGCAAGCTATAGGCTTTGTGGTTAAAATTTTCTCTATATATGGCACATGTGTGCCACGTCCAAAAAGCACTCCACTCGCTCAGAAAGAGCGTTTTGGCACTTATAGAACACATTTAGTGTGATGTGCATTATTGCTTGGCACACACAACCATTGTTCGAATATGCACTTTATTCGCTCTCAAACACATTTTGAGCAAAGGATGATAGGGCAGGTCATTGTGAGCCAGCGGAAGGTGCCAGGAGGCTCATTCCAAGTGTGCCTGACGCAGCTTCGCATCCCGTTCTATCTGCAACAGTTTCATGTGGCTGAGAAGCACTGCTGTAGAGTTAGAGCAAAAATGAGAAAAAGTGTTTCTCTCGCTGTGATAATGTATGTCAAGCAAACTATAGGCTTTGTGGTAAAAATTTTCTCCATATATGGCACATGTGTACCACGTCCAAAAAAGCACTCCACTCGCTCAGAGAAGAGCGTTTTGGCACTTATGGAACACATTTTAGTGTGATGTGCATTATTGCTTGGCACACACAACCATTGTTCGAAAATGCACTTTATTCGCTCTCAAACACATTTTGAGCAAAGGATGATAGGGCAGGTCATTGTGAGCCAGCGGAAGGTGCCAGGAGGCTCATTCCTAGTGTGCCTGACGCAGCTTCGCATCCCGTTCTATCTGCAACAGTTTCATGTGGCTGAGAAGCACTGCTGTAGAGTTAGAGCGAAAATGAGAAAAAGTGTTTCTCTCGCTGTGATAATGTATTTCAGGCAAGCTATAGGCTTTGTGGTAAAAATTTTCTCCATATATGGCACATGTGTGCCACGTCCAAAAAGCACTCCACTAGCTCAGAAAGAGCGTTTTGGCACTTATGGAACACATTTAGTGTGATGTGCATTATTGCTTGGCACACACAACCATTGTTCGAATATGCACTTCATTCGCTCTCAAACACATTTTGAGCAAAGGATGATAGGGCAGGTCATTGTGAGCCAGCGGAAGGTGCCAGGAGGCTCATTCCAAGTGTGCCTGACGCAGCTTCGCATCCCGTTCTATCTGCAACAGTTTCATGTGGCTGAGAAGCACTGCTGTAGAGTTAGAGCGAAAATGAGAAACAGTGTTTCTCTCGCTGTGATACTGTATTTCAAGCAAGCTATAGCTTTGTGGTAAAAATTTTCTCCATATATGGCACATGTGTGCCACGTCCAAAAAAGCACTCCACTCGCTCAGAGAAGAGCGTTTTGGCACTTATGGAACACATTTAGTGTGATGTGCATTATTGCTTGGCACGCACAACCATTGTACGAAAATGCACTTTATTCGCTCTCAAACGCATTTTGAGCAAAGGATGATAGGGCAGGTCATTGTGAGCCAGCGGAAGGTGCCAGGAGGCTCATTCCAAGTGTGCCTGACGCAGCTTCGCATCCCGTTCTATCTGCAACAGTTTCATGTGGCTGAGAAGCACTGCTGTAGAGTTAGAGCGAAAATGAGAAAAAGTGTTTCTCTCGCTGTGATAATGTATTTCAAGCAAGCTATAGGCTTTGTGGTTAAAATTTTCTCTATATATGGCACATGTGTGCCACGTCCAAAAAGCACTCCACTCGCTCAGAAAGAGCGTTTTGGCACTTATAGAACACATTTAGTGTGATGTGCATTATTGCTTGGCACACACAACCATTGTTCGAATATGCACTTTATTCGCTCTCAAACACATTTTGAGCAAAGGATGATAGGGCAGGTCATTGTGAGCCAGCGGAAGGTGCCAGGAGGCTCATTCCAAGTGTGCCTGACGCAGCTTCGCATCCCGTTCTATCTGCAACAGTTTCATGTGGCTGAGAAGCACTGCTGTAGAGTTAGAGCAAAAATGAGAAAAAGTGTTTCTCTCGCTGTGATAATGTATGTCAAGCAAACTATAGGCTTTGTGGTAAAAATTTTCTCCATATATGGCACATGTGTACCACGTCCAAAAAAGCACTCCACTCGCTCAGAGAAGAGCGTTTTGGCACTTATGGAACACATTTTAGTGTGATGTGCATTATTGCTTGGCACACACAACCATTGTTCGAAAATGCACTTTATTCGCTCTCAAACACATTTTGAGCAAAGGATGATAGGGCAGGTCATTGTGAGCCAGCGGAAGGTGCCAGGAGGCTCATTCCTAGTGTGCCTGACGCAGCTTCGCATCCCGTTCTATCTGCAACAGTTTCATGTGGCTGAGAAGCACTGCTGTAGAGTTAGAGCGAAAATGAGAAAAAGTGTTTCTCTCGCTGTGATAATGTATTTCAGGCAAGCTATAGGCTTTGTGGTAAAAATTTTCTCCATATATGGCACATGTGTGCCACGTCCAAAAAGCACTCCACTAGCTCAGAAAGAGCGTTTTGGCACTTATGGAACACATTTAGTGTGATGTGCATTATTGCTTGGCACACACAACCATTGTTCGAATATGCACTTCATTCGCTCTCAAACACATTTTGAGCAAAGGATGATAGGGCAGGTCATTGTGAGCCAGCGGAAGGTGCCAGGAGGCTCATTCCAAGTGTGCCTGACGCAGCTTCGCATCCCGTTCTATCTGCAACAGTTTCATGTGGCTGAGAAGCACTGCTGTAGAATTAGAGCGAAAATGAGAAACAGTGTTTCTCTCGCTGTGATACTGTATTTCAAGCAAGCTATAGCTTTGTGGTAAAAATTTTCTCCATATATGGCACATGTGTGCCACGTCCAAAAAAGCACTCCACTCGCTCAGAGAAGAGCGTTTTGGCACTTATGGAACACATTTAGTGTGATGTGCATTATTGCTTGGCACGCACAACCATTGTACGAAAATGCACTTTATTCGCTCTCAAACGCATTTTGAGCAAAGGATGATAGGGCAGGTCATTGTGAGCCAGCGGAAGGTGCCAGGAGGCTCATTCCAAGTGTGCCTGACGCAGCTTCGCATCCCGTTCTATCTGCAACAGTTTCATGTGGCTGAGAAGCACTGCTGTAGAGTTAGAGCGAAAATGAGAAAAAGTGTTTCTCTCGCTGTGATAATGTATTTCAAGCAAGCTATAGGCTTTGTGGTTAAAATTTTCTCTATATATGGCACATGTGTGCCACGTCCAAAAAGCACTCCACTCGCTCAGAAAGAGCGTTTTGGCACTTATAGAACACATTTAGTGTGATGTGCATTATTGCTTGGCACACACAACCATTGTTCGAATATGCACTTTATTCGCTCTCAAACACATTTTGAGCAAAGGATGATAGGGCAGGTCATTGTGAGCCAGCGGAAGGTGCCAGGAGGCTCATTCCAAGTGTGCCTGACGCAGCTTCGCATCCCGTTCTATCTGCAACAGTTTCATGTGGCTGAGAAGCACTGCTGTAGAGTTAGAGCGAAAATGAGAAAAAGTGTTTCTCTCGCTGTGATAATGTATGTCAAGCAAACTATAGGCTTTGTGGTAAAAATGTTCTCCATATATGGCACATGTGTACCACGTCCAAAAAAGCACTCCACTCGCTCAGAGAAGAGCGTTTTGGCACTTATGGAACACATTTTAGTGTGATGTGCATTATTGCTTGGCACACACAACCATTGTTCGAAAATGCACTTTATTCGCTCTCAAACACATTTTGAGCAAAGGATGATAGGGCAGGTCATTGTGAGCCAGCGGAAGGTGCCAGGAGGCTCATTCCTAGTGTGCCTGACGCAGCTTCGCATCCCGTTCTATCTGCAACAGTTTCATGTGGCTGAGAAGCACTGCTGTAGAGTTAGAGCGAAAATGAGAAAAAGTGTTTCTCTCGCTGTGATAATGTATTTCAAGCAAGCTATAGGCTTTGTGGTAAAAATTTTCTCCATATATGGCACATGTGTGCCACGTCCAAAAAAGCAGTCCACTCGCTCAGAGAAGAGCGTTTTGGCACTTATGGAACACATTTAGTGTGATGTGCATTATTGCTTGGCACGCACAACCATTGTTCGAAAATGCACTTTATTCGCTCTCAAACACATTTTGAGCAAAGGATGATAGGGCAGGTCATTGTGAGCCAGCGGAAGGTGCCAGGAGGCTCATTCCAAGTGTGCCTGACGCAGCTTCGCATCCCGTTCTATCTGCAACAGTTTCATGTGGCTGAGAAGCACTGCTGTAGAGTCAGAGCGAAAATGAGAAAAAGTGTTTCTCTTGCTGTGATAATGTATTTCAGGCAAGCTATAGGCTTTGTGGTAAAAATTTTCTCCATATATGGCACATGTGTACCACGTCCAAAAAAGCACTCCACTCGCTCAGAGAAGAGCGTTTTGGCAATTATGGAACACATTTAGTGTGATGTGCATGATTGCTTGGTACGCACAACCATTGTTCGAAAGTGCACTTTATTCGCTCTCAAACACATTTTGAGCAAAGGATGCTAGGGCAGGTCATTGTGAGCCAGCGGAAGGTGCCAGGAGGCTCATTCCAAGTGTGCCTGACGCAGCTTCGCATCCCGTTCTATCTGCAACAGTTTCATGTGGCTGAGAAGCACTGCTGTAGAGTTAGAGCGAAAATGAGAAAAAGTGTTTCTCTCGCTGTGATAATGTATTTCAAGCAAGCTATAGGCTTTGTGGTTAAAATTTTCTCTATATATGGCACATGTGTGCCACGTCCAAAAAGCACTCCACTCGCTCAGAAAGAGCGTTTTGGCACTTATAGAACACATTTAGTGTGATGTGCATTATTGCTTGGCACACACAACCATTGTTCGAATATGCACTTTATTCGCTCTCAAACACATTTTGAGCAAAGGATGATAGGGCAGGTCATTGTGAGCCAGCGGAAGGTGCCAGGAGGCTCATTCCAAGTGTGCCTGACGCAGCTTCGCATCCCGTTCTATCTGCAACAGTTTCATGTGGCTGAGAAGCACTGCTGTAGAGTTAGAGCAAAAATGAGAAAAAGTGTTTCTCTCGCTGTGATAATGTATGTCAAGCAAACTATAGGCTTTGTGGTAAAAATTTTCTCCATATATGGCACATGTGTACCACGTCCAAAAAAGCACTCCACTCGCTCAGAGAAGAGCGTTTTGGCACTTATGGAACACATTTTAGTGTGATGTGCATTATTGCTTGGCACACACAACCATTGTTCGAAAATGCACTTTATTCGCTCTCAAACACATTTTGAGCAAAGGATGATAGGGCAGGTCATTGTGAGCCAGCGGAAGGTGCCAGGAGGCTCATTCCTAGTGTGCCTGACGCAGCTTCGCATCCCGTTCTATCTGCAACAGTTTCATGTGGCTGAGAAGCACTGCTGTAGAGTTAGAGCGAAAATGAGAAAAAGTGTTTCTCTCGCTGTGATAATGTATTTCAGGCAAGCTATAGGCTTTGTGGTAAAAATTTTCTCCATATATGGCACATGTGTGCCACGTCCAAAAAGCACTCCACTAGCTCAGAAAGAGCGTTTTGGCACTTATGGAACACATTTAGTGTGATGTGCATTATTGCTTGGCACACACAACCATTGTTCGAATATGCACTTCATTCGCTCTCAAACACATTTTGAGCAAAGGATGATAGGGCAGGTCATTGTGAGCCAGCGGAAGGTGCCAGGAGGCTCATTCCAAGTGTGCCTGACGCAGCTTCGCATCCCGTTCTATCTGCAACAGTTTCATGTGGCTGAGAAGCACTGCTGTAGAATTAGAGCGAAAATGAGAAACAGTGTTTCTCTCGCTGTGATACTGTATTTCAAGCAAGCTATAGCTTTGTGGTAAAAATTTTCTCCATATATGGCACATGTGTGCCACGTCCAAAAAAGCACTCCACTCGCTCAGAGAAGAGCGTTTTGGCACTTATGGAACACATTTAGTGTGATGTGCATTATTGCTTGGCACGCACAACCATTGTACGAAAATGCACTTTATTCGCTCTCAAACGCATTTTGAGCAAAGGATGATAGGGCAGGTCATTGTGAGCCAGCGGAAGGTGCCAGGAGGCTCATTCCAAGTGTGCCTGACGCAGCTTCGCATCCCGTTCTATCTGCAACAGTTTCATGTGGCTGAGAAGCACTGCTGTAGAGTTAGAGCGAAAATGAGAAAAAGTGTTTCTCTCGCTGTGATAATGTATTTCAAGCAAGCTATAGGCTTTGTGGTTAAAATTTTCTCTATATATGGCACATGTGTGCCACGTCCAAAAAGCACTCCACTCGCTCAGAAAGAGCGTTTTGGCACTTATAGAACACATTTAGTGTGATGTGCATTATTGCTTGGCACACACAACCATTGTTCGAATATGCACTTTATTCGCTCTCAAACACATTTTGAGCAAAGGATGATAGGGCAGGTCATTGTGAGCCAGCGGAAGGTGCCAGGAGGCTCATTCCAAGTGTGCCTGACGCAGCTTCGCATCCCGTTCTATCTGCAACAGTTTCATGTGGCTGAGAAGCACTGCTGTAGAGTTAGAGCGAAAATGAGAAAAAGTGTTTCTCTCGCTGTGATAATGTATGTCAAGCAAACTATAGGCTTTGTGGTAAAAATGTTCTCCATATATGGCACATGTGTACCACGTCCAAAAAAGCACTCCACTCGCTCAGAGAAGAGCGTTTTGGCACTTATGGAACACATTTTAGTGTGATGTGCATTATTGCTTGGCACACACAACCATTGTTCGAAAATGCACTTTATTCGCTCTCAAACACATTTTGAGCAAAGGATGATAGGGCAGGTCATTGTGAGCCAGCGGAAGGTGCCAGGAGGCTCATTCCTAGTGTGCCTGACGCAGCTTCGCATCCCGTTCTATCTGCAACAGTTTCATGTGGCTGAGAAGCACTGCTGTAGAGTTAGAGCGAAAATGAGAAAAAGTGTTTCTCTCGCTGTGATAATGTATTTCAAGCAAGCTATAGGCTTTGTGGTAAAAATTTTCTCCATATATGGCACATGTGTGCCACGTCCAAAAAAGCAGTCCACTCGCTCAGAGAAGAGCGTTTTGGCACTTATGGAACACATTTAGTGTGATGTGCATTATTGCTTGGCACGCACAACCATTGTTCGAAAATGCACTTTATTCGCTCTCAAACACATTTTGAGCAAAGGATGATAGGGCAGGTCATTGTGAGCCAGCGGAAGGTGCCAGGAGGCTCATTCCAAGTGTGCCTGACGCAGCTTCGCATCCCGTTCTATCTGCAACAGTTTCATGTGGCTGAGAAGCACTGCTGTAGAGTCAGAGCGAAAATGAGAAAAAGTGTTTCTCTTGCTGTGATAATGTATTTCAGGCAAGCTATAGGCTTTGTGGTAAAAATTTTCTCCATATATGGCACATGTGTACCACGTCCAAAAAAGCACTCCACTCGCTCAGAGAAGAGCGTTTTGGCAATTATGGAACACATTTAGTGTGATGTGCATGATTGCTTGGTACGCACAACCATTGTTCGAAAGTGCACTTTATTCGCTCTCAAACACATTTTGAGCAAAGGATGCTAGGGCAGGTCATTGTGAGCCAGCGGAAGGTGCCAGGAGGCTCATTCCAAGTGTGCCTGACGCAGCTTCGCATCCCGTTCTATCTGCAACAGTTTCATGTGGCTGAGAAGCACTGCTGTAGAGTTAGAGCGAAAATGAGAAAAAGTGTTTCTCTCGCTGTGATAATGTATGTCAAGCAAGCTATAGGCTTTGTGGTAAAAATGTTCTCCATATATGGCACATGTGTGCCACGTCCAAAAAAGCCCTCCACTCGCTCAGAGAAGAGCGTTTTGGCACTTATGGAACACATTTAGTGTGATGTGCATTATTGCTTGGCACGCACAACCATTGTTCGAAAATGCACTTTATTCGCTCTCAAACACATTTTGAGCAAAGGATGATAGGGCAGGTCATTGTGAGCCAGCGGAAGGTGCCAGGAGGCTCATTCCAAGTGTGCCTGACGTAGCTTCGCATCCCGTTCTATCTGCAACAGTTTCATGTGGCTGAGAAGCACTGCTGTAGAGTCAGAGCGAAAATGAGAAAAAGTGTTTCTCTCGCTGTGATAATGTATTTCAGGCAAGCTATAGGCTTTGTGGTAAAAATTTTCTCCATATATGGCACATGTGTACCACGTCCAAGAAAGCACTCCACTCGCTCAGAGAAGAGCGTTTTGGCACTTATGGAACACATTTAGTGTGATGTGCATTATTGCTTGGCACGCACAACCATTGTTCGAAAATGCACTTTATTCGCTCTCAAACACATTTTGAGCAAGGGATGATAGGGCAGGTCATTGTGAGCCAGCGGAAGGTGCCAGGGGCTCATTCCAAGTGTGCCTGACGCAGCTTTGCATCCCGTTCTATCTGCAACAGTTTCATGTGGCTGAGAAGCACTGCTTGTAGAGTTAGAGCGAAAATGAGAAAAAGTGTTTCTCTCGCTGTGATAATGTATTTCAAGCAAGCTATAGGCTTTGTGGTAAAAATTTTCCCCATATATGGCACATGTGTGCCACGTCCAAAAAGCACTCCACTCGCTCAGAAAAAGCGTTTTGGCACTTATGGAACACATTTAGTGTGATGTGCATTATTGCTTGGCACACACAACCATTGTTCGAATATGCACTTTATTCGCTCTCAAACACATTTTGAGTAAAGGATGATAGGGCAGGTCATTGTGAGCCAGCGGAAGGTGCCAGGAGGCTCATTCCAAGTGTGCCTGACGCAGCTTCGCATCCCGTTCTATCTGCAACAGTTTCATGTGGCTTAGAAGCACTGCTGTAGAGTTAGAGTGAAAATGAGAAAAAGTGTTTCTCTCGCTGTGATAATGTATTTCAGGCAAGCTATAGGCTTTGTTGTAAAAATTTTCTCCATATATGGCACATGTGTGCCACGTCCAAAAAAGCACTCCACTCGCTCAGAAAAAGCGTTTTGGCACTTATGGAACACATTTAGTGTGATGTGCATTATTGCTTGGCACACACAACCATTGTTCGAATATGCACTTTATTCGATCTCAAACACATTTTGAGTAAAGGATGATAGGGCAGGTCATTGTGAGCCAGCGGAAGGTGCCAGGAGGCTCATTCCAAGTGTGCCTGACGCAGCTTCGCATCCCGTTCTATCTGCAACAGTTTCATGTGGCTGAGAAGCACTGCTGTAGAGTTAGAGCGAAAATGAGAAAAAGTGTTTCTCTCGCTGTGATAATGTATTTCAGGCAAGCTGTAGGCTTTGTGGTAAAATTTTTCTCCATATATGGCACATGTGTGCCACGTCCAAAAAAGCACTCCACTCGCTCAGAGAAGAGCGTTTTGGCACTTATGGAACACATTTAGTGTGATGTGCATTATTGCTTGGCACGCACAACCATTGTTCGAAAATGCACTTTATTCGCTCTCAAACACATTTTGAGCAAAGGATGATAGGGCAGGTCATTGTGAGCCAGCGGAAGGTGCCAGGAGGCTCATTCCAAGTGTGCCTGACGCAGCTTCGCATCCCGTTCTATCTGCAACAGTTTCATGTGGCTGAGAAGCACTGCTTGTAGAGTTAGAGCGAAAATGAGAAAAAGTGTTTTTCTCGCTGTGATAATGTATTTCAAGCAAGCTATAGGCTTTGTGGTAAAAATTTTCTCCATATATGGCACATGTGTGCCACGTCCAAAAAGCACTCCACTAGCTCAGAAAGAGCGTTTTGGCACTTATGGAACACATTTAGTGTGATGTGCATTATTGCTTGGCACACACAACCATTGTTCGAATATGCACTTCATTCGCTCTCAAACACATTTTGAGCAAAGGATGATAGGGCAGGTCATTGTGAGCCAGCGGAAGGTGCCAGGAGGCTCATTCCAAGTGTGCCTGACGCAGCTTCGCATCCCGTTCTATCTGCAACAGTTTCATGTGGCTGAGAAGCACTGCTGTAGAGTTAGAGCGAAAATGAGAAACAGTGTTTCTCTCGCTGTGATACTGTATTTCAAGCAAGCTATAGCTTTGTGGTAAAAATTTTCTCCATATATGGCACATGTGTGCCACGTCCAAAAAAGCACTCCACTCGCTCAGAGAAGAGCGTTTTGGCACTTATGGAACACATTTAGTGTGATGTGCATTATTGCTTGGCACGCACAACCATTGTTCGAAAATGCACTTTATTCGCTCTCAAACGCATTTTGAGCAAAGGATGATAGGGCAGGTCATTGTGAGCCAGCGGAAGGTGCCAGGAGGCTCATTCCAAGTGTGCCTGACGCAGCTTCGCATCCCGTTCTATCTGCAACAGTTTCATGTGGCTGAGAAGCACTGCTTGTAGAGTTAGAGCGAAAATGAGAAAAAGTGTTTCTCTCACTGTGATAATGTATTTCAGGCAAGCTATAGGCTTTGTGGTAAAAATTTTCTCCATATATGGCACATGTGTGCCACGTCCAAAAAAGCACTCCACTCGCTCAGAGAAGAGCGTTTTGGCACTTATGGAACACATTTAGTGTGATGTGCATTATTGCTTGGCACGCACAACCATTGTTCGAAAATGCACTTTATTCGCTCTCAAACACATTTTGAGCAAAGGATGATAGGGCAGGTCATTGTGAGCCAGCGGAAGGTGCCAGGAGGCTCATTCCAAGTGTGCCTGACGCAGCTTCGCATCCCGTTCTATCTGCAACAGTTTCATGTGGCTGAGAAGCACTGCTGTAGAGTGAGAGCGAAAATGAAAAAAAGTGTTTCTCTTGCTGTGATAATGTATTTCAGGCAAGCTATAGGCTTTGTGGTAAAAATTTTCTCCATATATGGCACATGTGTGCCACGTCCAAAAAAGCCTTCCACGCGCTCAGAGAAGACCGTTTTGGCACTTATGGAACACATTTAGTGTGATGTGCATTATTGCTTGGCACGCACAACCATTGTTCGAAAATGCACTTTATTCGCTCTCAAACACATTTTGAGCAAAGGATGATAGGGCAGGTCATTGTGAGCCAGCGGAAGGTGCCAGGAGGCTCCTTCTAAGTGTGCCTGAAGCAGTTCGCATCCCGTTCTATCTGCAACAGTTTCATGTGGTTGAGAAGCACTGCTGTAGAGTTGGAGCGAAAATGAGAAAAAGTGTTTCTCTCGCTGTGATAATGTATTACAGGCAAGCTATAGGCTTTGTGGTAAAAATTTTCTCCATATATGGCACATGTGTACCACGTCCAAAAAAGCACTCCACTCGCTCAGAGAAGAGCGTTTTGGCAATTATGGAACACATTTAGTGTGATGTACATGATTGCTTGGTACGCACAACCATTGTTCGAAAGTGCACTTTATTCGCTCTCAAACACATTTTGAGCAAAGGATGCTAGGGCAGGTCATTGTGAGCCAGCGGAAGGTGCCAGGAGGCTCATTCCAAGTGTGCCTGACGCAGCTTTGCATCCCGTTCTATCTGCAACAGTTTCATGTGGCTGAGAAGCACTGCTGTAGAGTTAGAGCGAAAATGAGAAAAAGTGTTTCTCTCGCTGTGATAATGTATGTCAAGCAAGCTATAGGCTTTGTGGTAAAAATGTTCTCCATATATGGCACATGTGTGCCACGTCCAAAAAAGCCCTCCACTCGCTCAGAGAAGAGCGTTTTGGCACTTATGGAACACATTTAGTGTGATGTGCATTATTGCTTGGCACGCACAACCATTGTTCGAAAATGCACTTTATTCGCTCTCAAACACATTTTGAGCAAAGGATGATAGGGCAGGTCATTGTGAGCCAGCGGAAGGTGCCAGGAGGCTCATTCCAAGTGTGCCTGACGCAGCTTCGCATCCCGTTCTATCTGCAACAGTTTCATGTGGCTGAGAAGCACTGCTGTAGAGTCAGAGCGAAAATGAGAAAAAGTGTTTCTCTTGCTGTGATAATGTATTTCAGGCAAGCTATAGGCTTTGTGGTAAAAATTTTCTCCATATATGGCACATGTGTGCCACGTCCAAAAAAGCCTTCCACGCGCTCAGAGAAGACCGTTTTGGCACTTATGGAACACATTTAGTGTGATGTGCATTATTGCTTGGCACGCACAACCATTGTTCGAAAATGCACTTTATTCGCTCTCAAACACATTTTGAGCAAAGGATGATAGGGCAGGTCATTGTGAGCCAGCGGAAGGTGCCAGGAGGCTCCTTCTAAGTGTGCCTGAAGCAGTTCGCATCCCGTTCTATCTGCAACAGTTTCATGTGGTTGAGAAGCACTGCTGTAGAGTTGGAGCGAAAATGAGAAAAAGTGTTTCTCTCGCTGTGATAATGTATTACAGGCAAGCTATAGGCTTTGTGGTAAAAATTTTCTCCCTATATGGCACATGTGTACCACGTCCAAAAAAGCACTCCACTCGCTCAGAGAAGAGCGTTTTGGCAATTATGGAACACATTTAGTGTGATGTACATGATTACTTGGTACGCACAACCATTGTTCGAAAGTGCACTTTATTCGCTCTCAAACACATTTTGAGCAAAGGATGCTAGGGCAGGTCATTGTGAGCCAGCGGAAGGTGCCAGGAGGCTCATTCCAAGTGTGCTTGACGCAGATTCGCATCCCGTTCTATCTGCAACAGTTTCATGTGGTTGAGAAGCACTGCTGTAGAGTTAGAGCGAAAATGAGAAAAAGTGTTTCTCTCGCTGTGATAATGTATTTCAAGCAAGCTATAGGCTTTGTGGTAAAAATTTTCTCCATATATGGCACCTGTGTGCCACGTCCAAAAAGCACTCCACTCGCTCAGAGAAGAGCGTTTTGGCACTTATGGAACACATTTAGTGTGATGTGCATTATTGCTTGGCACACACAACCATTGTTCGAATATGCACTTTATTCACTGTCAAACACATTTTGAGCAAAGGATGATAGGGCAGTTCATTGTGAGCCAGGGGAAGGTGCCAGGAGGCTCATTCCAAGTGTGCCTGACGCAGCTTCGCATCCCGTTCTATCTGCAACGGTTTCATGTGGCTTAGAAGCACTGCTGTAGAGTTAGAGCGAAAATGAGAAAAAGCGTTTCTCTCGCTGTGATAATGTATTTCAGGCAAGCTATAGGCTTTGTGGTAAAAATTTTCTCCATATATGGCACATGTGTGCCACGTCCAAAAAAGCCCTCCACTCGCTCAGAGAAGAGCGTTTTGGCACTTATGGAACACATTTAGTGTGATGTGCATTATTGCTTGGCACACACAACCATTGTTCGAACATGCACTTTATTCGCTCTTAAACACATTTTGAGCAAAGGATGATAGGGCAGGTCATTGTGACCCAGCGGAAGGTGCCAGGAGGCTCATTGGTAGTGTGCCTGACGCAGCTTCGCATCCCGTTCTATCTGCAACATTTTCATGTGGCTGAGAAGCACTGCTGTAGAGTTAGAGCGAAAATGAGAAAAAGTCTTTCTCTCGCTGTGATAATGTATTTCAAGCAAGCTATAGGCTTTGTGGTAAAATTTTTCTCCATATATGGCACCTGTGTGCCACGTCCAAAAAGCCCTCCACTCGCTCAGAGAAGAGCGTTTTGGCACTTATGGAACACATTTAGTGTGATGTGCATTATTGCTTGGCACACACAACCATTGTTCGAAAATGCACTTTATTCGCTCTCAAACACATTTTGAGCAAAGGATGATAGGGCAGGTCATTGTGAGCCAGCGGAAGGTGCCAGGAGGCTCATTCCAAGTGTGCCTGACACAGCTTCGCATCCCGTTCTATCTGCAACAGTTTCATGTGGCTGAGAAGCACTGCTGTATAGTCAGAGCGAAAATGAGAAGAAGTGTTTATCTCGCTGTGATAATGTATTTCAGGCAAGCTATAGGCTTTGTGGTAAGAATTTTCTCCATATATGGCACATGTGTGCCACGTCCAAAAAAGCCCTCCACTCGCTCAGAGAAGAGCGTTTTGGCACTGATGGAACACATTTAGTGTGATGTGCATTATTGCTTGGCACGCACAACCATTGTTCGAAAATGCACTTTATTCGCTCTCAAACACATTTTGAGCAAAGGATGATAGGGCAGGTCATTGTGAGCCAGCGGAAGGTGCCAGGAGGCTCATTGCTAGTGTGCCAGACGCAGATTCGCATCCCGTTCTATCTGCAACAGTTTCATGTGGCTGAGAAGCACTGCTTGTAGAGTTAGAGCGAAAATGAGAAAAAGTGTTTCTCTCGCTGTGATAATGTATTTCAAGCAAGCTATAGGCTTTGTGGTTAAAATTTTCTCTATATATGGCACATGTGTGCCACGTCCAAAAAGCACTCCACTCGCTCAGAAAGAGCGTTTTGGCACTTATAGAACACATTTAGTGTGATGTGCATTATTGCTTGGCACACACAACCATTGTTCGAATATGCACTTTATTCGCTCTCAAACACATTTTGAGCAAAGGATGATAGGGCAGGTCATTGTGAGCCAGCGGAAGGTGCCAGGAGGCTCATTCCAAGTGTGCCTGACGCAGCTTCGCATCCCGTTCTATCTGCAACAGTTTCATGTGGCTGAGAAGCACTGCTGTAGAGTTAGAGCGAAAATGAGAAAAAGTGTTTCTCTCGCTGTGATAATGTATGTCAAGCAAACTATAGGCTTTGTGGTAAAAATTTTCTCCATATATGGCACATGTGTACCACGTCCAAAAAAGCACTCCACTCGCTCAGAGAAGAGCGTTTTGGCACTTATGGAACACATTTTAGTGTGATGTGCATTATTGCTTGGCACACACAACCATTGTTCGAAAATGCACTTTATTCGCTCTCAAACACATTTTGAGCAAAGGATGATAGGGCAGGTCATTGTGAGCCAGCGGAAGGTGCCAGGAGGCTCATTCCAAGTGTGCCTGACGTAGCTTCGCATCCCGTTCTATCTGCAACAGTTTCATGTGGCTGAGAAGCACTGCTGTAGAGTCAGAGCGAAAATGAGAAAAAGTGTTTCTCTCGCTGTGATAATGTATTTCAGGCAAGCTATAGGCTTTGTGGTAAAAATTTTCTCCATATATGGCACATGTGTACCACGTCCAAGAAAGCACTCCACTCGCTCAGAGAAGAGCGTTTTGGCACTTATGGAACACATTTAGTGTGATGTGCATTATTGCTTGGCACACACAACCATTGTTCGAAAATGCACTTTATTCGCTCTCAAACACATTTTGAGCAAAGGATGATAGGGCAGGTCATTGTGAGCCAGCGGAAGGTGCCAGGAGGCTCATTCCAAGTGTGCCTGACGCAGCTTCGCATCCCGTTCTATCTGCAACAGTTTCATGTGGCTGAGAAGCACTTCTGCAGAGTTAGACCGAAGATGAGAAAAAGTGTTTCTCTCGCTGTGATAATGTATTTCAGGCAAGCTATAGGCTTTGTGGTAAAAATTTTCTCCATATATGGCACATGTGTGCCACGTCCAAAAAAGCACTCCACTCGCTCAGAGAAGAGCGTTTTGGCACTTATGGAACACATTTAGTGTGATGTGCATTATTGCTTGGCACGCACAACCATTGTTCGAAAATGCACTTTATTCGCTCTCAAACACATTTTGAGCAAGGGATGATAGGGCAGGTCATTGTGAGCCAGCGGAAGGTGCCAGGGGCTCATTCCAAGTGTGCCTGACGCAGCTTTGCATCCCGTTCTATCTGCAACAGTTTCATGTGGCTGAGAAGCACTGCTTGTAGAGTTAGAGCGAAAATGAGAAAAAGTGTTTCTCTCGCTGTGATAATGTATTTCAAGCAAGCTATAGGCTTTGTGGTAAAAATTTTCCCCATATATGGCACATGTGTGCCACGTCCAAAAAGCACTCCACTCGCTCAGAAAAAGCGTTTTGGCACTTATGGAACACATTTAGTGTGATGTGCATTATTGCTTGGCACACACAACCATTGTTCGAATATGCACTTTATTCGCTCACAAACACATTTTGAGTAAAGGATGATAGGGCAGGTCATTGTGAGCCAGCGGAAGGTGCCAGGAGGCTCATTCCAAGTGTGCCTGACGCAGCTTCGCATCCCGTTCTATCTGCAACAGTTTCATGTGGCTTAGAAGCACTGCTGTAGAGTTAGAGTGAAAATGAGAAAAAGTGTTTCTCTCGCTGTGATAATGTATTTCAGGCAAGCTATAGGCTTTGTTGTAAAAATTTTCTCCATATATGGCACATGTGTGCCACGTCCAAAAAAGCACTCCACTCGCTCAGAAAAAGCGTTTTGGCACTTATGGAACACATTTAGTGTGATGTGCATTATTGCTTGGCACGCACAACCATTGTTCGAAAATGCACTTTATTCGCTCTCAAACACATTTTGAGCAAAGGATGATAGGGCAGGTCATTGTGAGCCAGCGGAAGGTGCCAGGAGGCTCCTTCTAAGTGTGCCTGAAGCAGTTCGCATCCCGTTCTATCTGCAACAGTTTCATGTGGTTGAGAAGCACTGCTGTAGAGTTAGAGCGAAAATGAGAAAAAGTGTTTCTCTCGCTGTGATAATGTATTTCAAGCAAGCTATAGGCTTTGTGGTAAAAATTTTCTCCATATATGGCACCTGTGTGCCACGTCCAAAAAGCACTCCACTCGCTCAGAGAAGAGCGTTTTGGCACTTATGGAACACATTTAGTGTGATGTGCATTATTGCTTGGCACACACAACCATTGTTCGAATATGCACTTTATTCACTGTCAAACACATTTTGAGCAAAGGATGATAGGGCAGTTCATTGTGAGCCAGGGGAAGGTGCCAGGAGGCTCATTCCAAGTGTGCCTGACGCAGCTTCGCATCCCGTTCTATCTGCAACGGTTTCATGTGGCTTAGAAGCACTGCTGTAGAGTTAGAGCGAAAATGAGAAAAAGCGTTTCTCTCGCTGTGATAATGTATTTCAGGCAAGCTATAGGCTTTGTGGTAAAAATTTTCTCCATATATGGCACATGTGTGCCACGTCCAAAAAAGCCCTCCACTCGCTCAGAGAAGAGCGTTTTGGCACTTATGGAACACATTTAGTGTGATGTGCATTATTGCTTGGCACACACAACCATTGTTCGAACATGCACTTTATTCGCTCTTAAACACATTTTGAGCAAAGGATGATAGGGCAGGTCATTGTGACCCAGCGGAAGGTGCCAGGAGGCTCATTGGTAGTGTGCCTGACGCAGCTTCGCATCCCGTTCTATCTGCAACATTTTCATGTGGCTAAGAAGCACTGCTGTAGAGTTAGAGCGAAAATGAGAAAAAGTCTTTCTCTCGCTGTGATAATGTATTTCAAGCAAGCTATAGGCTTTGTGGTAAAATTTTTCTCCATATATGGCACCTGTGTGCCACGTCCAAAAAGCCCTCCACTCGCTCAGAGAAGAGCGTTTTGGCACTTATGGAACACATTTAGTGTGATGTGCATTATTGCTTGGCACACACAACCATTGTTCGAAAATGCACTTTATTCGCTCTCAAACACATTTTGAGCAAAGGATGATAGGGCAGGTCATTGTGAGCCAGCGGAAGGTGCCAGGAGGCTCATTCCAAGTGTGCCTGACACAGCTTCGCATCCCGTTCTATCTGCAACAGTTTCATGTGGCTGAGAAGCACTGCTGTATAGTCAGAGCGAAAATGAGAAGAAGTGTTTATCTCGCTGTGATAATGTATTTCAGGCAAGCTATAGGCTTTGTGGTAAGAATTTTCTCCATATATGGCACATGTGTGCCACGTCCAAAAAAGCACTCCACTCGCTCAGAGAAGAGCGTTTTGGCACTTATGGAACACATTTAGTGTGATGTGCATTATTGCTTGGCACGCACAACCATTGTTCGAAAATGCACTTTATTCGCTCTCAAACACATTTTGAGCAAAGGATGATAGGGCAGGTCATTGTGAGCCAGCGGAAGGTGCCAGGAGGCTCATTCCAAGTGTGCCTGACGCAGCTTCGCATCCCGTTCTATCTGCAACAGTTTCATGTGGCTGAGAAGCACTGCTGTAGAGTCAGAGCGAAAATGAGAAAAAGTGTTTCTCTTGCTGTGATAATGTATTTCAGGCAAGCTATAGGCTTTGTGGTAAAAATTTTCTCCATATATGGCACATGTGTGCCACGTCCAAAAAAGCCTTCCACGCGCTCAGAGAAGACCGTTTTGGCACTTATGGAACACATTTAGTGTGATGTGCATTATTGCTTGGCACGCACAACCATTGTTCGAAAATGCACTTTATTCGCTCTCAAACACATTTTGAGCAAAGGATGATAGGGCAGGTCATTGTGAGCCAGCGGAAGGTGCCAGGAGGCTCCTTCTAAGTGTGCCTGAAGCAGTTCGCATCCCGTTCTATCTGCAACAGTTTCATGTGGTTGAGAAGCACTGCTGTAGAGTTGGAGCGAAAATGAGAAAAAGTGTTTCTCTCGCTGTGATAATGTATTTCAGGCAAGCTATAGGCTTTGTGGTAAAAAATTTCTCCATATATGGCACATGTGTACCACGTCCAAAAAAGCACTCCACTCGCTCAGAGAAGAGCGTTTTGGCAATTATGGAACACATTTAGTGTGATGTGCATGATTGCTTGGTACGCACAACCATTGTTCGAAAGTGCACTTTATTCGCTCTCAAACACATTTTGAGCAAAGGATGCTAGGGCAGGTCATTGTGAGCCAGCGGAAGGTGCCAGGAGGCTCATTCCAAGTGTGCCTGACGCAGCTTCGCATCCCGTTCTATCTGCAACAGTTTCATGTGGCTGAGAAGCACTGCTGTGGAGTTAGAGCGAAAATGAGAAAAAGTGTTTCTCTCGCTGTGATAATGTATGTCAAGCAAGCTATAGGCTTTGTGGTAAAAATGTTCTCCATATATGGCACATGTGTGCCACGTCCAAAAAAGCCCTCCACTCGCTCAGAGAAGAGCGTTTTGGCACTTATGGAACACATTTAGTGTGATGTGCATTATTGCTTGGTACGCACAACCATTGTTCGAAAATGCACTTTATTCGCTCTCAAACACATTTTGAGCAAAGGATGATAGGGCAGGTCATTGTGAGCCAGCGGAAGGTGCCAGGAGGCTCATTCCAAGTGTGCCTGACGCAGCTTCGCATCCCGTTCTATCTGCAACAGTTTCATGTGGCTGAGAAGCACTGCTTGTAGAGTTAGAGCGAAAATGAGAAAAAGTGTTTTTCTCGCTGTGATAATGTATTTCAAGCAAGCTATAGGCTTTGTGGTAAAAATTTTCTCCATATATGGCACATGTGTGCCACGTCCAAAAAGCACTCCACTAGCTCAGAAAGAGCGTTTTGGCACTTATGGAACACATTTAGTGTGATGTGCATTATTGCTTGGCACACACAACCATTGTTCGAATATGCACTTCATTCGCTCTCAAACACATTTTGAGCAAAGGATGATAGGGCAGGTCATTGTGAGCCAGCGGAAGGTGCCAGGAGGCTCATTCCAAGTGTGCCTGACGCAGCTTCGCATCCCGTTCTATCTGCAACAGTTTCATGTGGCTGAGAAGCACTGCTGTAGAGTTAGAGCGAAAATGAGAAACAGTGTTTCTCTCGCTGTGATACTGTATTTCAAGCAAGCTATAGCTTTGTGGTAAAAATTTTCTCCATATATGGCACATGTGTGCCACGTCCAAAAAAGCACTCCACTCGCTCAGAGAAGAGCGTTTTGGCACTTATGGAACACATTTAGTGTGATGTGCATTATTGCTTGGCACGCACAACCATTGTACGAAAATGCACTTTATTCGCTCTCAAACGCATTTTGAGCAAAGGATGATAGGGCAGGTCATTGTGAGCCAGCGGAAGGTGCCAGGAGGCTCATTCCAAGTGTGCCTGACGCAGCTTCGCATCCCGTTCTATCTGCAACAGTTTCATGTGGCTGAGAAGCACTGCTGTAGAGTTAGAGCGAAAATGAGAAAAAGTGTTTCTCTCGCTGTGATAATGTATTTCAAGCAAGCTATAGGCTTTGTGGTTAAAATTTTCTCTATATATGGCACATGTGTGCCACGTCCAAAAAGCACTCCACTCGCTCAGAAAGAGCGTTTTGGCACTTATAGAACACATTTAGTGTGATGTGCATTATTGCTTGGCACACACAACCATTGTTCGAATATGCACTTTATTCGCTCTCAAACACATTTTGAGCAAAGGATGATAGGGCAGGTCATTGTGAGCCAGCGGAAGGTGCCAGGAGGCTCATTCCAAGTGTGCCTGACGCAGCTTCGCATCCCGTTCTATCTGCAACAGTTTCATGTGGCTGAGAAGCACTGCTGTAGAGTTAGAGCGAAAATGAGAAAAAGTGTTTCTCTCGCTGTGATAATGTATGTCAAGCAAACTATAGGCTTTGTGGTAAAAATTTTCTCCATATATGGCACATGTGTACCACGTCCAAAAAAGCACTCCACTCGCTCAGAGAAGAGCGTTTTGGCACTTATGGAACACATTTTAGTGTGATGTGCATTATTGCTTGGCACACACAACCATTGTTCGAAAATGCACTTTATTCGCTCTCAAACACATTTTGAGCAAAGGATGATAGGGCAGGTCATTGTGAGCCAGCGGAAGGTGCCAGGAGGCTCATTCCTAGTGTGCCTGACGCAGCTTCGCATCCCGTTCTATCTGCAACAGTTTCATGTGGCTGAGAAGCACTGCTGTAGAGTTAGAGCGAAAATGAGAAAAAGTGTTTCTCTCGCTGTGATAATGTATTTCAAGCAAGCTATAGGCTTTGTGGTAAAAATTTTCTCCATATATGGCACATGTGTGCCACGTCCAAAAAAGCAGTCCACTCGCTCAGAGAAGAGCGTTTTGGCACTTATGGAACACATTTAGTGTGATGTGCATTATTGCTTGGCACGCACAACCATTGTTCGAAAATGCACTTTATTCGCTCTCAAACACATTTTGAGCAAAGGATGATAGGGCAGGTCATTGTGAGCCAGCGGAAGGTGCCAGGAGGCTCATTCCAAGTGTGCCTGACGCAGCTTCGCATCCCGTTCTATCTGCAACAGTTTCATGTGGCTGAGAAGCACTGCTGTAGAGTCAGAGCGAAAATGAGAAAAAGTGTTTCTCTTGCTGTGATAATGTATTTCAGGCAAGCTATAGGCTTTGTGGTAAAAATTTTCTCCATATATGGCACATGTGTGCCACGTCCAAAAAAGCCTTCCACGCGCTCAGAGAAGACCGTTTTGGCACTTATGGAACACATTTAGTGTGATGTGCATTATTGCTTGGCACGCACAACCATTGTTCGAAAATGCACTTTATTCGCTCTCAAACACATTTTGAGCAAAGGATGATAGGGCAGGTCATTGTGAGCCAGCGGAAGGTGCCAGGAGGCTCCTTCTAAGTGTGCCTGAAGCAGTTCGCATCCCGTTCTATCTGCAACAGTTTCATGTGGTTGAGAAGCACTGCTGTAGAGTTGGAGCGAAAATGAGAAAAAGTGTTTCTCTCGCTGTGATAATGTATTTCAGGCAAGCTATAGGCTTTGTGGTAAAAATTTTCTCCATATATGGCACATGTGTACCACGTCCAAAAAAGCACTCCACTCGCTCAGAGAAGAGCGTTTTGGCAATTATGGAACACATTTAGTGTGATGTGCATGATTGCTTGGTACGCACAACCATTGTTCGAAAGTGCACTTTATTCGCTCTCAAACACATTTTGAGCAAAGGATGCTAGGGCAGGTCATTGTGAGCCAGCGGAAGGTGCCAGGAGGCTCATTCCAAGTGTGCCTGACGCAGCTTCGCATCCCGTTCTATCTGCAACAGTTTCATGTGGCTGAGAAGCACTGCTGTAGAGTTAGAGCGAAAATGAGAAAAAGTGTTTCTCTCGCTGTGATAATGTATGTCAAGCAAGCTATAGGCTTTGTGGTAAAAATGTTCTCCATATATGGCACATGTGTGCCACGTCCAAAAAAGCCCTCCACTCGCTCAGAGAAGAGCGTTTTGGCACTTATGGAACACATTTAGTGTGATGTGCATTATTGCTTGGCACGCACAACCATTGTTCGAAAATGCACTTTATTCGCTCTCAAACACATTTTGAGCAAAGGATGATAGGGCAGGTCATTGTGAGCCAGCGGAAGGTGCCAGGAGGCTCATTCCAAGTGTGCCTGACGTAGCTTCGCATCCCGTTCTATCTGCAACAGTTTCATGTGGCTGAGAAGCACTGCTGTAGAGTCAGAGCGAAAATGAGAAAAAGTGTTTCTCTCGCTGTGATAATGTATTTCAGGCAAGCTATAGGCTTTGTGGTAAAAATTTTCTCCATATATGGCACATGTGTACCACGTCCAAGAAAGCACTCCACTCGCTCAGAGAAGAGCGTTTTGGCACTTATGGAACACATTTAGTGTGATGTGCATTATTGCTTGGCACACACAACCATTGTTCGAAAATGCACTTTATTCGCTCTCAAACACATTTTGAGCAAAGGATGATAGGGCAGGTCATTGTGAGCCAGCGGAAGGTGCCAGGGGCTCATTCCAAGTGTGCCTGACGCAGCTTTGCATCCCGTTCTATCTGCAACAGTTTCATGTGCACAGCAAAATCAAAAGTGTTAGATTTCCAGTGTTGGTGTTGTATGTTAAAAATACAGTGTTAATTTAACACTTGCTTAGTTTAATTCAACTATGTGAGAGTTAATTCCTCAAAAGAGTTGGTGTTAATCCAGGGAGTTAAATCCAAGCAACACTGTTAAGTGTTGATTTTAAAATCAACACTTAACAGTGTTGCTCCCAGAATTCCAACGGATCTGTGACGTGTTTGTCTAAAGGGCGGGACGACTTGGAGACTCGAGCACGGTCAGCAGAGGACGACTTTACCTCCAGACTTCACGGAGTATCTTTTCAGTAAGTATTTTATATGTGTCGATAAGTGTCGCGGAGTCCTGTCTATAGCTCTAACAAGGTAGGCTAAGTCCAATGTTAAGGTTAGCTGTTGTATGCTATTTTTTAAGGGTGCATTAATGTTCCTTTTGCACATCAGTGTTGATGAATATACACAGCTTGCTTAGGCTACACGTTTGGATAACACGGTATATAACTGCACATTTTTTGTAAGAGGTTAAAGCTAGCTAAAATGGTGTAGCACGAGCATGAGGCATCACATTAACAGAATATTCTCTGTCGGAAAATCTGTAGGCCATCGAAGTGCGCTTATGGCAATTAATTAGCTATGGTCTAGTTTCGATGAAAATATCAAGCGATGGAGTAAGGTTAGAGAGCCGGGGCTGGGCCGGGGGGTTGAGCTCCCGCCTGCCCAGAGACTGCTGCTATTGCTAAAAGTCAGGCTAGCTCTGTGAGCCGGGTAGCATGTTGCTGCCTTAGGCCTTAGGCACCGGACCACCACGCCAGCCACACAGAGCTCTGCTCTTACAGGGAGGAGTAGTTTATTTAATTATTTTATTTTATTGTATTTTATTTATTTTTAACTTTTGGGACTTAACAAAAGCTTATTCTTAACGTTAGCTTCTCAATCTAACGTTAGCCGCAGCTAATAAAGTTACCGGAGTCACACACACCCCCCACCCCCCAGCTGCGGCCATAATAATAAACGTCTGAAATGCCGGTGAGTTTTTAACTTTAAAGTTACAGTGTTTTAGCTATCTATGCATATGAACAATAATGTCGCTGTCATGTGCCTTCAGTTGACGTTATTTTGCCAAACTAATTAGAGACGAGTTGATCATGTGTCTTTGTGTTTATGGGTAAGTGTCGGTGTTGTTGGCAGGAGAACCAGGTTAGCCGTCATGATAGCAGGCAGGCTGAGCTTTAGTAACAGTGTCATTGTGCTGGACCCCGTTGTCGGGGTGGAGACTAGTTGGCATGACTTGTGAGTAACACTTAAAAAATCAAAACAAATACTCAGACGGTCGAACTCAGGCAAGGCCAAATCTTCATGTTTCTCCACATCCACGGTAAACATACTGTAAATGATGATGTAGTGTGGATGTCTATTCTTCTATGTTTTTCTATAGTACATCATGTTGGTGAAGGTGAGATTTGGAGAAACGCAGAAGTATGTCAAAGTGGCTGAGACTGAGGATGGCTATGATGACTTCAACACATTTCTTCAGAAAGGTTGGCATCACTTTTAATAGAGCCCAGAATGTTTGTGTAAATTGACTCATTGCTATAATATCTACTGAATTTATGTGATATGTAAATGTCTCATATTATGGAGTTATGTTTATGATAGCTAATGGTAATGCCCTGTGTGCCCTTGATCTAAAATGTTGGGGAAAAGAAGTTTAGAAAATTTCTGTTTATCATAATTTTTCCATTGCTCTAAATTTAATATTTTTTTATCAGTCATTCATAAGCTAGATCTTCCACTTGAGACTGAGCTGCACTTGACAGATGAATCAGGGACAGAAGTCGATGCAGATGTGTTTGAGGAGCTTTTGCAAGCAGGGAACCTTACTGTTAGGGTGGCAACTAAGTCAACAGGTGAGACTCAGGCTTGTGAGGTCAGGAGTGGATCGTCAATAGAGTATTGTGGAGAACTAATTATTTTTTCATTTTGTGTATACATTTTTCTTTTACTGTTTACAGTTGTGCTTCATCATGATCTTTCATATACTTCGTTGGAGTCACCCATGTCAGACAACTCATCTGTGTCAGTGTCAGAAGACTCCGTGCCAGTATCCTCTGATTCATCTGATGCAACAGTGATTGTTCGGACAAATGGAGGGAAGAGAACCCATGCTGAACGGAAATCGGCAAAAGAGGTCTTAGTTATCAAATATCACACACAAATATATTGTGCAGTAGAACTGTGTCAAACTTTTTTTGTTGTTGGACATAATGATGATCGTGATGGATATAATTGCTAATTTGCTTTATGATTCTTTATGTTTTAGATGGTGAGAGATGCTCTGAAGGACAAACCAGGTGGACAGATTATTTTGGATGAATATGATAAAATGAAAACATTGATGGATAGCACAAGGAGACAGTTGGTAAACCTTCTTGTGGCCGACATGGTTGAAAGTCATGGGTAAGACTTCATTGTTCATATTTATACTTTACAGATTTTTTTTTTAACAGCACACTTATTTTAGAACATTGCATATTAGTAAAGCAACTTATTATTTATTTTCTCCTATGAAAGAGATAAATACTAAATGGCTAAAACATGATACAAAAACTGATTAAAAAAAACTATTTGAAAGAGACTTAAACTCAGTGACACTAACAACAGTAACATTTGTAAGCACTGAAGGAACTGTAGTAGTAATGTCATGTTTATCTTTCAGGAGGAGCCCACCTGTCTCTGTGCGAAGTAAATACGCTTTGGGCATCATCTCTCTGTTTCCCAGCCTCAGAGATCCATACTCAGACAATGGATATGTAAGTTTATAAATGAAAAGCTTGTATATCAATTTATGGAGTAGTAATGTGGTCTGAACTTACTCTACAATTTAATGTTTTTAATATTACAGGAACACTTCTATGACCCACAGAGTGGATCTGGGTACTTGGCCTGGAGGATAAAAACGGTTCAGCGCAACACTGCAGCTCAGTCCCGGAGATCTTCCACCAGCACACCCTACCAGGATAGTCCAAAGAGAAAGAGGGAGGTTCTCTGCACGGATAAGCAGCTGCTTGGTGAGCAGTGTCATGAAGCAATATCCTTTCTGAAACATTCAACTGACGAATCGGCAATCAAAGAGAAGATGAGGGCTACTCATCAGAATTTTAATTTTCAGAGATTTGAGTTTGGTCCAGTGAAGAAAGAAACCATTGATTGCTTGGAAGGAGGTGATGTTTTAAGTTCTGTTTTTGATGAAAATGCATACTGTGAAGTGTCAACCACTAATTGGGTGAAGAACTATGGAACAGAATACCAGACTGGTATGTTTGTTTGTACTGGAACAAATATGGAAGTTCCTGTTTTCAGAAAGGTCACCAACATCATAATACATGATGAGCAAGCTTTTATTTTGACTTGCAGAGTGGACACTCTTTATTTTGATGATCATTTCAGTGCATACTGTATCAATGAGAGAGCAGATTCATTTTCTGTTTTTCCAGTTAAGGAGTTGATTTATTACAGGCCCTATGACAAACAGTTTTCCAATGAGATGTGTGAAAAAACATACATAGTGCCACATTGTCATATTGTGTGACCTGTGTTGTGGTTATTGCAAAGCCAGTGCTGTTGTTAATGTGGTGTGCTTGTTTGAAATACAGGTGATTCAAACTGCAACTTGTGTGGTTTTCTTTGTAAATTTTATTGTTGTTGTTGTTATTATCATTATTATTATTATTATTAACAACAATAATGATGATAATAACAACATTATTATTATCATTAATATTAATATTAACATTAACATCAATATTATTATTATTATGAGCAGTAGTAGTAGTATAATATTTAACACTATCCATAGTGTTAGTATAATTTGAATTTTATTCAGTGTTAAAACAACACAATGATAGTGTTAATTTTTGACACTACACACTAGTGTTAGGTAAATTCAACACTGATGGGTGTTAAATTTCAACTATTGAGAGTGTTGATCCAACTCTGTCACAGTGTTAACTGTTTAACACTTTCAAAAGTGTTATTTTAACTCGATTTAGTGTGGACCAATATAGACACTTTCAAAGTGTTGAATTTAACTCCCTAGGAGTTGATTTAACACTTCTGAATTTGCTGTGTGGCTGAGAAGCACTGCTTGTAGAGTTAGAGCGAAAATGAGAAAAAGTGTTTCTCTCGCTGTGATAATGTATTTCAAGCAAGCTATAGGCTTTGTGGTAAAAATTTTCCCCATATATGGCACATGTGTGCCACGTCCAAAAAGCACTCCACTCGCTCAGAAAAAGCGTTTTGGCACTTATGGAACACATTTAGTGTGATGTGCATTATTGCTTGGCACACACAACCATTGTTCGAATATGCACTTTATTCGCTCTCAAACACATTTTGAGTAAAGGATGATAGGGCAGGTCATTGTGAGCCAGCGGAAGGTGCCAGGAGGCTCATTCCAAGTGTGCCTGACGCAGCTTCGCATCCCGTTCTATCTGCAACAGTTTCATGTGGCTTAGAAGCACTGCTGTAGAGTTAGAGTGAAAATGAGAAAAAGTGTTTCTCTCGCTGTGATAATGTATTTCAGGCAAGCTATAGGCTTTGTTGTAAAAATTTTCTCCATATATGGCACATGTGTGCCACGTCCAAAAAAGCACTCCACTCGCTCAGAAAAAGCGTTTTGGCACTTATGGAACACATTTAGTGTGATGTGCATTATTGCTTGGCACACACAACCATTGTTCGAATATGCACTTTATTCGCTCTCAAACACATTTTGAGTAAAGGATGATAGGGCAGGTCATTGTGAGCCAGCGGAAGGTGCCAGGAGGCTCATTCCAAGTGTGCCTGACGCAGCTTCGCATCCCGTTCTATCTGCAACAGTTTCATGTGGCTGAGAAGCACTGCTGTAGAGTTAGAGCGAAAATGAGAAAAAGTGTTTCTCTCGCTGTGATAATGTATTTCAGGCAAGCTGTAGGCTTTGTGGTAAAATTTTTCTCCATATATGGCACATGTGTGCCACGTCCAAAAAAGCACTCCACTCGCTCAGAGAAGAGCGTTTTGGCACTTATGGAACACATTTAGTGTGATGTGCATTATTGCTTGGCACGCACAACCATTGTTCGAAAATGCACTTTATTCGCTCTCAAACACATTTTGAGCAAAGGATGATAGGGCAGGTCATTGTGAGCCAGCGGAAGGTGCCAGGAGGCTCATTCCAAGTGTGCCTGACGCAGCTTCGCATCCCGTTCTATCTGCAACAGTTTCATGTGGCTGAGAAGCACTGCTTGTAGAGTTAGAGCGAAAATGAGAAAAAGTGTTTTTCTCGCTGTGATAATGTATTTCAAGCAAGCTATAGGCTTTGTGGTAAAAATTTTCTCCATATATGGCACATGTGTGCCACGTCCAAAAAGCACTCCACTAGCTCAGAAAGAGCGTTTTGGCACTTATGGAACACATTTAGTGTGATGTGCATTATTGCTTGGCACACACAACCATTGTTCGAATATGCACTTCATTCGCTCTCAAACACATTTTGAGCAAAGGATGATAGGGCAGGTCATTGTGAGCCAGCGGAAGGTGCCAGGAGGCTCATTCCAAGTGTGCCTGACGCAGCTTCGCATCCCGTTCTATCTGCAACAGTTTCATGTGGCTGAGAAGCACTGCTGTAGAGTTAGAGCGAAAATGAGAAACAGTGTTTCTCTCGCTGTGATACTGTATTTCAAGCAAGCTATAGCTTTGTGGTAAAAATTTTCTCCATATATGGCACATGTGTGCCACGTCCAAAAAAGCACTCCACTCGCTCAGAGAAGAGCGTTTTGGCACTTATGGAACACATTTAGTGTGATGTGCATTATTGCTTGGCACGCACAACCATTGTTCGAAAATGCACTTTATTCGCTCTCAAACGCATTTTGAGCAAAGGATGATAGGGCAGGTCATTGTGAGCCAGCGGAAGGTGCCAGGAGGCTCATTCCAAGTGTGCCTGACGCAGCTTCGCATCCCGTTCTATCTGCAACAGTTTCATGTGGCTGAGAAGCACTGCTTGTAGAGTGAGAGCGAAAATGAAAAAAAGTGTTTCTCTTGCTGTGATAATGTATTTCAGGCAAGCTATAGGCTTTGTGGTAAAAATTTTCTCCATATATGGCACATGTGTGCCACGTCCAAAAAAGCCTTCCACGCGCTCAGAGAAGACCGTTTTGGCACTTATGGAACACATTTAGTGTGATGTGCATTATTGCTTGGCACGCACAACCATTGTTCGAAAATGCACTTTATTCGCTCTCAAACACATTTTGAGCAAAGGATGATAGGGCAGGTCATTGTGAGCCAGCGGAAGGTGCCAGGAGGCTCCTTCTAAGTGTGCCTGAAGCAGTTCGCATCCCGTTCTATCTGCAACAGTTTCATGTGGTTGAGAAGCACTGCTGTAGAGTTAGAGCGAAAATGAGAAAAAGTGTTTCTCTCGCTGTGATAATGTATTTCAAGCAAGCTATAGGCTTTGTGGTTAAAATTTTCTCTATATATGGCACATGTGTGCCACGTCCAAAAAAGCACTCCACTCGCTCAGAGAAGAGCGTTTTGGCACTTATGGAACACATTTTAGTGTGATGTGCATTATTGCTTGGCACACACAACCATTGTTCGAAAATGCACTTTATTCGCTCTCAAACACATTTTGAGCAAAGGATGATAGGGCAGGTCATTGTGAGCCAGCGGAAGGTGCCAGGAGGCTCATTCCAAGTGTGCCTGACGTAGCTTCGCATCCCGTTCTATCTGCAACAGTTTCATGTGGCTGAGAAGCACTGCTGTAGAGTCAGAGCGAAAATGAGAAAAAGTGTTTCTCTCGCTGTGATAATGTATTTCAGGCAAGCTATAGGCTTTGTGGTAAAAATTTTCTCCATATATGGCACATGTGTACCACGTCCAAGAAAGCACTCCACTCGCTCAGAAAAGAGCGTTTTGGCACTTATGGAACACATTTAGTGTGATGTGCATTATTGCTTGGCACACACAACCATTGTTCGAAAATGCACTTTATTCGCTCTCAAACACATTTTGAGCAAAGGATGATAGGGCAGGTCATTGTGAGCCAGCGGAAAGTGCCAGGAGGCTCATTCCAAGTGTGCCTGACGCAGCTTCGCATCCCGTTCTATCTGCAACAGTTTCATGTGGCTGAGAAGCACTTCTGCAGAGTTAGACCGAAGATGAGAAAAAGTGTTTCTCTCGCTGTGATAATGTATTTCAGGCAAGCTATAGGCTTTGTGGTAAAAATTTTCTCCATATATGGCACATGTGTGCCACGTCCAAAAAAGCACTCCACTCGCTCAGAGAAGAGCGTTTTGGCACTTATGGAACACATTTAGTGTGATGTGCATTATTGCTTGGCACGCACAACCATTGTTCGAAAATGCACTTTATTCGCTCTCAAACACATTTTGAGCAAGGGATGATAGGGCAGGTCATTGTGAGCCAGCGGAAGGTGCCAGGGGCTCATTCCAAGTGTGCCTGACGCAGCTTTGCATCCCGTTCTATCTGCAACAGTTTCATGTGGCTGAGAAGCACTGCTTGTAGAGTTAGAGCGAAAATGAGAAAAAGTGTTTCTCTCGCTGTGATAATGTATTTCAAGCAAGCTATAGGCTTTGTGGTAAAAATTTTCCCCATATATGGCACATGTGTGCCACGTCCAAAAAGCACTCCACTCGCTCAGAAAAAGCGTTTTGGCACTTATGGAACACATTTAGTGTGATGTGCATTATTGCTTGGCACACACAACCATTGTTCGAATATGCACTTTATTCGCTCACAAACACATTTTGAGTAAAGGATGATAGGGCAGGTCATTGTGAGCCAGCGGAAGGTGCCAGGAGGCTCATTCCAAGTGTGCCTGACGCAGCTTCGCATCCCGTTCTATCTGCAACAGTTTCATGTGGCTTAGAAGCACTGCTGTAGAGTTAGAGTGAAAATGAGAAAAAGTGTTTCTCTCGCTGTGATAATGTATTTCAGGCAAGCTATAGGCTTTGTTGTAAAAATTTTCTCCATATATGGCACATGTGTGCCACGTCCAAAAAAGCACTCCACTCGCTCAGAAAAAGCGTTTTGGCACTTATGGAACACATTTAGTGTGATGTGCATTATTGCTTGGCACACACAACCATTGTTCGAATATGCACTTTATTCGCTCTCAAACACATTTTGAGTAAAGGATGATAGGGCAGGTCATTGTGAGCCAGCGGAAGGTGCCAGGAGGCTCATTCCAAGTGTGCCTGACGCAGCTTCGCATCCCGTTCTATCTGCAACAGTTTCATGTGGCTGAGAAGCACTGCTGTAGAGTTAGAGCGAAAATGAGAAAAAGTGTTTCTCTCGCTGTGATAATGTATTTCAGGCAAGCTGTAGGCTTTGTGGTAAAAATTTTCTCCATATATGGCACATGTGTGCCACGTCCAAAAAAGCACTCCACTCGCTCAGAGAAGAGCGTTTTGGCACTTATGGAACACATTTAGTGTGATGTGCATTATTGCTTGGCACGCACAACCATTGTTCGAAAATGCACTTTATTCGCTCTCAAACACATTTTGAGCAAAGGATGATAGGGCAGGTCATTGTGAGCCAGCGGAAGGTGCCAGGAGGCTCATTCCAAGTGTGCCTGACGCAGCTTCGCATCCCGTTCTATCTGCAACAGTTTCATGTGGCTGAGAAGCACTGCTGTAGAGTCAGAGCGAAAATGAGAAAAAGTGTTTCTCTTGCTGTGATAATGTATTTCAGGCAAGCTATAGGCTTTGTGGTAAAAATTTTCTCCATATATGGCACATGTGTGCCACGTCCAAAAAAGCCTTCCACGCGCTCAGAGAAGACCGTTTTGGCACTTATGGAACACATTTAGTGTGATGTGCATTATTGCTTGGCACGCACAACCATTGTTCGAAAATGCACTTTATTCGCTCTCAAACACATTTTGAGCAAAGGATGATAGGGCAGGTCATTGTGAGCCAGCGGAAGGTGCCAGGAGCCTCCTTCTAAGTGTGCCTGAAGCAGTTCGCATCCCGTTCTATCTGCAACAGTTTCATGTGGTTGAGAAGCACTGCTGTAGAGTTGGAGCGAAAATGAGAAAAAGTGTTTCTCTCGCTGTGATAATGTATTTCAGGCAAGCTATAGGCTTTGTGGTAAAAATTTTCTCCATATATGGCACATGTGTGCCACGTCCAAAAAAGCACTCCACTCGCTCAGAGAAGAGCGTTTTGGCACTTATGGAACACATTTAGTGTGATGTGCATTATTGCTTGGCACGCACAACCATTGTTCGAAAATGCACTTTATTCGCTCTCAAACACATTTTGAGCAAAGGATGATAGGGCAGGTCATTGTGAGCCAGCGGAAGGTGCCAGGAGGCTCATTCCAAGTGTGCCTGACGCAGCTTCGCATCCCGTTCTATCTGCAACAGTTTCATGTGGCTGAGAAGCACTGCTGTAGAGTTAGAGCGAAAATGAGAAAAAGTGTTTCTCTCGCTGTGATAATGTATTTCAGGCAAGCTGTAGGCTTTGTGGTAAAATTTTTCTCCATATATGGCACATGTGTGCCACGTCCAAAAAAGCACTCCACTAGCTCAGAAAGAGCGTTTTGGCACTTATGGAACACATTTAGTGTGATGTGCATTATTGCTTGGCACACACAACCATTGTTCGAATATGCACTTCATTCGCTCTCAAACACATTTTGAGCAAAGGATGATAGGGCAGGTCATTGTGAGCCAGCGGAAGGTGCCAGGAGGCTCATTCCAAGTGTGCCTGACGCAGCTTCGCATCCCGTTCTATCTGCAACAGTTTCATGTGGCTGAGAAGCACTGCTGTAGAGTTAGAGCGAAAATGAGAAACAGTGTTTCTCTCGCTGTGATACTGTATTTCAAGCAAGCTATAGCTTTGTGGTAAAAATTTTCTCCATATATGGCACATGTGTGCCACGTCCAAAAAAGCACTCCACTCGCTCAGAGAAGAGCGTTTTGGCACTTATGGAACACATTTAGTGTGATGTGCATTATTGCTTGGCACGCACAACCATTGTTCGAAAATGCACTTTATTCGCTCTCAAACGCATTTTGAGCAAAGGATGATAGGGCAGGTCATTGTGAGCCAGCGGAAGGTGCCAGGAGGCTCATTCCAAGTGTGCCTGACGCAGCTTCGCATCCCGTTCTATCTGCAACAGTTTCATGTGGCTGAGAAGCACTGCTTGTAGAGTTAGAGCGAAAATGAGAAAAAGTGTTTCTCTCGCTGTGATAATGTATTTCAGGCAAGCTATAGGCTTTGTGGTAAAAATTTTCTCCATATATGGCACATGTGTGCCACGTCCAAAAAAGCACTCCACTCGCTCAGAGAAGAGCGTTTTGGCACTTATGGAACACATTTAGTGTGATGTGCATTATTGCTTGGCACGCACAACCATTGTTCGAAAATGCACTTTATTCGCTCTCAAACACATTTTGAGCAAAGGATGATAGGGCAGGTCATTGTGAGCCAGCGGAAGGTGCCAGGAGGCTCATTCCAAGTGTGCCTGACGCAGCTTCGCATCCCGTTCTATCTGCAACAGTTTCATGTGGCTGAGAAGCACTGCTGTAGAGTGAGAGCGAAAATGAAAAAAAGTGTTTCTCTTGCTGTGATAATGTATTTCAGGCAAGCTATAGGCTTTGTGGTAAAAATTTTCTCCATATATGGCACATGTGTGCCACGTCCAAAAAAGCCTTCCACGCGCTCAGAGAAGACCGTTTTGGCACTTATGGAACACATTTAGTGTGATGTGCATTATTGCTTGGCACGCACAACCATTGTTCGAAAATGCACTTTATTCGCTCTCAAACACATTTTGAGCAAAGGATGATAGGGCAGGTCATTGTGAGCCAGCGGAAGGTGCCAGGAGGCTCCTTCTAAGTGTGCCTGAAGCAGTTCGCATCCCGTTCTATCTGCAACAGTTTCATGTGGTTGAGAAGCACTGCTGTAGAGTTAGAGCGAAAATGAGAAAAAGTGTTTCTCTCGCTGTGATAATGTATTTCAAGCAAGCTATAGGCTTTGTGGTAAAAATTTTCTCCATATATGGCACCTGTGTGCCACGTCCAAAAAGCACTCCACTCGCTCAGAGAAGAGCGTTTTGGCACTTATGGAACACATTTAGTGTGATGTGCATTATTGCTTGGCACACACAACCATTGTTCGAATATGCACTTTATTCACTGTCAAACACATTTTGAGCAAAGGATGATAGGGCAGTTCATTGTGAGCCAGGGGAAGGTGCCAGGAGGCTCATTCCAAGTGTGCCTGACGCAGCTTCGCATCCCGTTCTATCTGCAACGGTTTCATGTGGCTTAGAAGCACTGCTGTAGAGTTAGAGCGAAAATGAGAAAAAGCGTTTCTCTCGCTGTGATAATGTATTTCAGGCAAGCTATAGGCTTTGTGGTAAAAATTTTCTCCATATATGGCACATGTGTGCCACGTCCAAAAAAGCCCTCCACTCGCTCAGAGAAGAGCGTTTTGGCACTTATGGAACACATTTAGTGTGATGTGCATTATTGCTTGGCACACACAACCATTGTTCGAACATGCACTTTATTCGCTCTTAAACACATTTTGAGCAAAGGATGATAGGGCAGGTCATTGTGACCCAGCGGAAGGTGCCAGGAGGCTCATTGGTAGTGTGCCTGACGCAGCTTCGCATCCCGTTCTATCTGCAACATTTTCATGTGGCTGAGAAGCACTGCTGTAGAGTTAGAGCGAAAATGAGAAAAAGTCTTTCTCTCGCTGTGATAATGTATTTCAAGCAAGCTATAGGCTTTGTGGTAAAATTTTTCTCCATATATGGCACCTGTGTGCCACGTCCAAAAAGCCCTCCACTCGCTCAGAGAAGAGCGTTTTGGCACTTATGGAACACATTTAGTGTGATGTGCATTATTGCTTGGCACACACAACCATTGTTCGAAAATGCACTTTATTCGCTCTCAAACACATTTTGAGCAAAGGATGATAGGGCAGGTCATTGTGAGCCAGCGGAAGGTGCCAGGAGGCTCATTCCAAGTGTGCCTGACACAGCTTCGCATCCCGTTCTATCTGCAACAGTTTCATGTGGCTGAGAAGCACTGCTGTATAGTCAGAGCGAAAATGAGAAGAAGTGTTTATCTCGCTGTGATAATGTATTTCAGGCAAGCTATAGGCTTTGTGGTAAGAATTTTCTCCATATATGGCACATGTGTGCCACGTCCAAAAAAGCCCTCCACTCGCTCAGAGAAGAGCGTTTTGGCACTGATGGAACACATTTAGTGTGATGTGCATTATTGCTTGGCACGCACAACCATTGTTCGAAAATGCACTTTATTCGCTCTCAAACACATTTTGAGCAAAGGATGATAGGGCAGGTCATTGTGAGCCAGCGGAAGGTGCCAGGAGGCTCATTGCTAGTGTGCCTGACGCAGATTCGCATCCCGTTCTATCTGCAACAGTTTCATGTGGCTGAGAAGCACTGCTTGTAGAGTTAGAGCGAAAATGAGAAAAAGTGTTTCTCTCGCTGTGATAATGTATTTCAAGCAAGCTATAGGCTTTGTGGTTAAAATTTTCTCTATATATGGCACATGTGTGCCACGTCCAAAAAGCACTCCACTCGCTCAGAAAGAGCGTTTTGGCACTTATAGAACACATTTAGTGTGATGTGCATTATTGCTTGGCACACACAACCATTGTTCGAATATGCACTTTATTCGCTCTCAAACACATTTTGAGCAAAGGATGATAGGGCAGGTCATTGTGAGCCAGCGGAAGGTGCCAGGAGGCTCATTCCAAGTGTGCCTGACGCAGCTTCGCATCCCGTTCTATCTGCAACAGTTTCATGTGGCTGAGAAGCACTGCTGTAGAGTTAGAGCGAAAATGAGAAAAAGTGTTTCTCTCGCTGTGATAATGTATGTCAAGCAAACTATAGGCTTTGTGGTAAAAATTTTCTCCATATATGGCACATGTGTACCACGTCCAAAAAAGCACTCCACTCGCTCAGAGAAGAGCGTTTTGGCACTTATGGAACACATTTTAGTGTGATGTGCATTATTGCTTGGCACACACAACCATTGTTCGAAAATGCACTTTATTCGCTCTCAAACACATTTTGAGCAAAGGATGATAGGGCAGGTCATTGTGAGCCAGCGGAAGGTGCCAGGAGGCTCATTCCAAGTGTGCCTGACGTAGCTTCGCATCCCGTTCTATCTGCAACAGTTTCATGTGGCTGAGAAGCACTGCTGTAGAGTCAGAGCGAAAATGAGAAAAAGTGTTTCTCTCGCTGTGATAATGTATTTCAGGCAAGCTATAGGCTTTGTGGTAAAAATTTTCTCCATATATGGCACATGTGTACCACGTCCAAGAAAGCACTCCACTCGCTCAGAAAAGAGCGTTTTGGCACTTATGGAACACATTTAGTGTGATGTGCATTATTGCTTGGCACACACAACCATTGTTCGAAAATGCACTTTATTCGCTCTCAAACACATTTTGAGCAAAGGATGATAGGGCAGGTCATTGTGAGCCAGCGGAAAGTGCCAGGAGGCTCATTCCAAGTGTGCCTGACGCAGCTTCGCATCCCGTTCTATCTGCAACAGTTTCATGTGGCTGAGAAGCACTGCTGTAGAGTCAGAGCGAAAATGAGAAAAAGTGTTTCTCTCGCTGTGATAATGTATTTCAGGCAAGCTATAGGCTTTGTGGTAAAAATTTTCTCCATATATGGCACATGTGTACCACGTCCAAGAAAGCACTCCACTCGCTCAGAAAAGAGCGTTTTGGCACTTATGGAACACATTTAGTGTGATGTGCATTATTGCTTGGCACACACAACCATTGTTCGAAAATGCACTTTATTCGCTCTCAAACACATTTTGAGCAAAGGATGATAGGGCAGGTCATTGTGAGCCAGCGGAAAGTGCCAGGAGGCTCATTCCAAGTGTGCCTGACGCAGCTTCGCATCCCGTTCTATCTGCAACAGTTTCATGTGGCTGAGAAGCACTTCTGCAGAGTTAGACCGAAGATGAGAAAAAGTGTTTCTCTCGCTGTGATAATGTATTTCAGGCAAGCTATAGGCTTTGTGGTAAAAATTTTCTCCATATATGGCACATGTGTGCCACGTCCAAAAAAGCACTCCACTCGCTCAGAGAAGAGCGTTTTGGCACTTATGGAACACATTTAGTGTGATGTGCATTATTGCTTGGCACGCACAACCATTGTTCGAAAATGCACTTTATTCGCTCTCAAACACATTTTGAGCAAGGGATGATAGGGCAGGTCATTGTGAGCCAGCGGAAGGTGCCAGGGGCTCATTCCAAGTGTGCCTGACGCAGCTTTGCATCCCGTTCTATCTGCAACAGTTTCATGTGGCTGAGAAGCACTGCTTGTAGAGTTAGAGCGAAAATGAGAAAAAGTGTTTCTCTCGCTGTGATAATGTATTTCAAGCAAGCTATAGGCTTTGTGGTAAAAATTTTCCCCATATATGGCACATGTGTGCCACGTCCAAAAAGCACTCCACTCGCTCAGAAAAAGCGTTTTGGCACTTATGGAACACATTTAGTGTGATGTGCATTATTGCTTGGCACACACAACCATTGTTCGAATATGCACTTTATTCGCTCACAAACACATTTTGAGTAAAGGATGATAGGGCAGGTCATTGTGAGCCAGCGGAAGGTGCCAGGAGGCTCATTCCAAGTGTGCCTGACGCAGCTTCGCATCCCGTTCTATCTGCAACAGTTTCATGTGGCTTAGAAGCACTGCTGTAGAGTTAGAGTGAAAATGAGAAAAAGTGTTTCTCTCGCTGTGATAATGTATTTCAGGCAAGCTATAGGCTTTGTTGTAAAAATTTTCTCCATATATGGCACATGTGTGCCACGTCCAAAAAAGCACTCCACTCGCTCAGAAAAAGCGTTTTGGCACTTATGGAACACATTTAGTGTGATGTGCATTATTGCTTGGCACACACAACCATTGTTCGAATATGCACTTTATTCGCTCTCAAACACATTTTGAGTAAAGGATGATAGGGCAGGTCATTGTGAGCCAGCGGAAGGTGCCAGGAGGCTCATTCCAAGTGTGCCTGACGCAGCTTCGCATCCCGTTCTATCTGCAACAGTTTCATGTGGCTGAGAAGCACTGCTGTAGAGTTAGAGCGAAAATGAGAAAAAGTGTTTCTCTCGCTGTGATAATGTATTTCAGGCAAGCTATAGGCTTTGTGGTAAAAATTTTCTCCATATATGGCACATGTGTGCCACGTCCAAAAAAGCCTTCCACGCGCTCAGAGAAGACCGTTTTGGCACTTATGGAACACATTTAGTGTGATGTGCATTATTGCTTGGCACGCACAACCATTGTTCGAAAATGCACTTTATTCGCTCTCAAACACATTTTGAGCAAAGGATGATAGGGCAGGTCATTGTGAGCCAGCGGAAGGTGCCAGGAGGCTCCTTCTAAGTGTGCCTGAAGCAGTTCGCATCCCGTTCTATCTGCAACAGTTTCATGTGGTTGAGAAGCACTGCTGTAGAGTTGGAGCGAAAATGAGAAAAAGTGTTTCTCTCGCTGTGATAATGTATTTCAGGCAAGCTATAGGCTTTGTGGTAAAAATTTTCTCCATATATGGCACATGTGTGCCACGTCCAAAAAAGCACTCCACTCGCTCAGAGAAGAGCGTTTTGGCACTTATGGAACACATTTAGTGTGATGTGCATTATTGCTTGGCACGCACAACCATTGTTCGAAAATGCACTTTATTCGCTCTCAAACACATTTTGAGCAAAGGATGATAGGGCAGGTCATTGTGAGCCAGCGGAAGGTGCCAGGAGGCTCATTCCAAGTGTGCCTGACGCAGCTTCGCATCCCGTTCTATCTGCAACAGTTTCATGTGGCTGAGAAGCACTGCTGTAGAGTCAGAGCGAAAATGAGAAAAAGTGTTTCTCTTGCTGTGATAATGTATTTCAGGCAAGCTATAGGCTTTGTGGTAAAAATTTTCTCCATATATGGCACATGTGTGCCACGTCCAAAAAAGCCTTCCACGCGCTCAGAGAAGAGCGTTTTGGCACTTATGGAACACATTTAGTGTGATGTGCATTATTGCTTGGCACGCACAACCATTGTTCGAAAATGCACTTTATTCGCTCTCAAACACATTTTGAGCAAAGGATGATAGGGCAGGTCATTGTGAGCCAGCGGAAGGTGCCAGGAGGCTCCTTCTAAGTGTGCCTGAAGCAGTTCGCATCCCGTTCTATCTGCAACAGTTTCATGTGGTTGAGAAGCACTGCTGTAGAGTTGGAGCGAAAATGAGAAAAAGTGTTTCTCTCGCTGTTGATAATGTATTTCAGGCAAGCTATAGGCTTTGTGGTAAAAATTTTCTCCATATATGGCACATGTGTGCCACATCCAAAAAAGCCTTCCACGCGCTCAGAGAAGACCGTTTTGGCACTTATGGAACACATTTAGTGTGATGTGCATTATTGCTTGGCACGCACAACCATTGTTCGAAAATGCACTTTATTCGCTCTCAAACACATTTTGAGCAAAGGATGATAGGGCAGGTCATTGTGAGCCAGCGGAAGGTGCCAGGAGGCTCATTGCTAGTGTGCCTGACGCAGATTCGCATCCCGTTCTATCTGCAACAGTTTCATGTGGCTGAGAAGCACTGCTTGTAGAGTTAGAGCGAAAATGAGAAAAAGTGTTTCTCTCGCTGTGATAATGTATTTCAAGCAAGCTATAGGCTTTGTGGTTAAAATTTTCTCTATATATGGCACATGTGTGCCACGTCCAAAAAGCCTTCCACTCGCTCAGAAAGAGCGTTTTGGCACTTATAGAACACATTTAGTGTGATGTGCATTATTGCTTGGCACACACAACCATTGTTCGAATATGCACTTTATTCGCTCTCAAACACATTTTGAGCAAAGGATGATAGGGCAGGTCATTGTGAGCCAGCGGAAGGTGCCAGGAGGCTCATTCCAAGTGTGCCTGACGCAGCTTCGCATCCCGTTCTATCTGCAACAGTTTCATGTGGCTGAGAAGCACTGCTGTAGAGTTAGAGCGAAAATGAGAAAAAGTGTTTCTCTCGCTGTGATAATGTATGTCAAGCAAACTATAGGCTTTGTGGTAAAAATTTTCTCCATATATGGCACATGTGTACCACGTCCAAAAAAGCACTCCACTCGCTCAGAGAAGAGCGTTTTGGCACTTATGGAACACATTTTAGTGTGATGTGCATTATTGCTTGGCACACACAACCATTGTTCGAAAATGCACTTTATTCGCTCTCAAACACATTTTGAGCAAAGGATGATAGGGCAGGTCATTGTGAGCCAGCGGAAGGTGCCAGGAGGCTCATTCCAAGTGTGCCTGACGTAGCTTCGCATCCCGTTCTATCTGCAACAGTTTCATGTGGCTGAGAAGCACTGCTGTAGAGTCAGAGCGAAAATGAGAAAAAGTGTTTCTCTCGCTGTGATAATGTATTTCAGGCAAGCTATAGGCTTTGTGGTAAAAATTTTCTCCATATATGGCACATGTGTACCACGTCCAAGAAAGCACTCCACTCGCTCAGAGAAGAGCGTTTTGGCACTTATGGAACACATTTAGTGTGATGTGCATTATTGCTTGGCACACACAACCATTGTTCGAAAATGCACTTTATTCGCTCTCAAACACATTTTGAGCAAAGGATGATAGGGCAGGTCATTGTGAGCCAGCGGAAGGTGCCAGGAGGCTCATTCCAAGTGTGCCTGACGCAGCTTCACATCCCGTTCTATCTGCAACAGTTTCATGTGGCTGAGAAGCACTTCTGCAGATTTAGACCGAAGATGAGAAAAAGTGTTTCTCTCGCTGTGATAATGTATTTCAGGCAAGCTATAGGCTTTGTGGTAAAAATTTTCTCCATATATGGCACATGTGTGCCACGTCCAAAAAAGCACTCCACTCGCTCAGAAAAAGCGTTTTGGCACTTATGGAACACATTTAGTGTGATGTGCATTATTGCTTGGCACGCACAACCATTGTTCGAAAATGCACTTTATTCGCTCTCAAACACATTTTGAGCAAAGGATGATAGGGCAGGTCATTGTGAGCCAGCGGAAGGTGCCAGGAGGCTCATTCCAAGTGTGCCTGACACAGCTTCGCATCCCGTTCTATCTGCAACAGTTTCATGTGGCTGAGAAGCACTGCTGTATAGTCAGAGCGAAAATGAGAAGAAGTGTTTATCTCGCTGTGATAATGTATTTCAGGCAAGCTATAGGCTTTGTGGTAAAAATTTTCTCCATATATGGCACGTGTACCACGTCCAAAAAAGCACTCCACTCGCTCAGAGAAGAGCGTTTTGGCAATTATGGAACACATTTAGTGTGATGTGCATGATTGCTTGGCACACACAACCATTGTTCGAATATGCACTTCATTCGCTCTCAAACACATTTTGAGCAAAGGATGATAGGGCAGGTCATTGTGAGCCAGCGGAAGGTGCCAGGAGGCTCATTCCAAGTGTGCCTGACGCAGCTTCGCATCCCGTTCTATCTGCAACAGTTTCATGTGGCTGAGAAGCACTGCTGTAGAGTTAGAGCGAAAATGAGAAACAGTGTTTCTCTTGCTGTGATAATGTATTTCAGGCAAGCTATAGGCTTTGTGGTAAAAATTTTCTCCATATATGGCACATGTGTGCCACGTCCAAAAAAGCCTTCCACGCGCTCAGAGAAGACCGTTTTGGCACTTATGGAACACATTTAGTGTGATGTGCATTATTGCTTGGCACGCACAACCATTGTTCGAAAATGCACTTTATTCGCTCTCAAACACATTTTGAGCAAAGGATGATAGGGCAGGTCATTGTGAGCCAGCGGAAGGTGCCAGGAGGCTCCTTCTAAGTGTGCCTGAAGCAGTTCGCATCCCGTTCTATCTGCAACAGTTTCATGTGGTTGAGAAGCACTGCTGTAGAGTTGGAGCGAAAATGAGAAAAAGTGTTTCTCTCGCTGTGATAATGTATTTCAGGCAAGCTATAGGCTTTGTGGTAAAAATTTTCTCCATATATGGCACGTGTACCACGTCCAAAAAAGCACTCCACTCGCTCAGAGAAGAGCGTTTTGGCAATTATGGAACACATTTAGTGTGATGTGCATGATTGCTTGGCACACACAACCATTGTTCGAATATGCACTTCATTCGCTCTCAAACACATTTTGAGCAAAGGATGCTAGGGCAGGTCATTGTGAGCCAGCGGAAGGTGCCAGGAGGCTCATTCCAAGTGTGCCTGACGCAGCTTTGCATCCCGTTCTATCTGCAACAGTTTCATGTGGCTGAGAAGCACTGCTGTAGAGTTAGAGCGAAAATGAGAAAAAGTGTTTCTCTCGCTGTGATAATGTATGTCAAGCAAGCTATAGGCTTTGTGGTAAAAATGTTCTCCATATATGGCACATGTGTGCCACGTCCAAAAAAGCCCTCCACTCGCTCAGAGAAGAGCGTTTTGGCACTTATGGAACACATTTAGTGTGATGTGCATTATTGCTTGGCACGCACAACCATTGTTCGAAAATGCACTTTATTCGCTCTCAAACACATTTTGAGCAAAGGATGATAGGGCAGGTCATTGTGAGCCAGCGGAAGGTGCCAGGAGGCTCATTCCAAGTGTGCTTGACGCAGATTCGCATCCCGTTCTATCTGCAACAGTTTCATGTGGTTGAGAAGCACTGCTGTAGAGTTAGAGCGAAAATGAGAAAAAGTGTTTCTCTCGCTGTGATAATGTATTTCAAGCAAGCTATAGGCTTTGTGGTAAAAATTTTCTCCATATATGGCACCTGTGTGCCACGTCCAAAAAGCACTCCACTCGCTCAGAGAAGAGCGTTTTGGCACTTATGGAACACATTTAGTGTGATGTGCATTATTGCTTGGCACACACAACCATTGTTCGAATATGCACTTTATTCACTGTCAAACACATTTTGAGCAAAGGATGATAGGGCAGTTCATTGTGAGCCAGGGGAAGGTGCCAGGAGGCTCATTCCAAGTGTGCCTGACGCAGCTTCGCATCCCGTTCTATCTGCAACGGTTTCATGTGGCTTAGAAGCACTGCTGTAGAGTTAGAGCGAAAATGAGAAAAAGCGTTTCTCTCGCTGTGATAATGTATTTCAGGCAAGCTATAGGCTTTGTGGTAAAAATTTTCTCCATATATGGCACATGTGTGCCACGTCCAAAAAAGCCCTCCACTCGCTCAGAGAAGAGCGTTTTGGCACTTATGGAACACATTTAGTGTGATGTGCATTATTGCTTGGCACACACAACCATTGTTCGAACATGCACTTTATTCGCTCTTAAACACATTTTGAGCAAAGGATGATAGGGCAGGTCATTGTGACCCAGCGGAAGGTGCCAGGAGGCTCATTGGTAGTGTGCCTGACGCAGCTTCGCATCCCGTTCTATCTGCAACATTTTCATGTGGCTGAGAAGCACTGCTGTAGAGTTAGAGCGAAAATGAGAAAAAGTCTTTCTCTCGCTGTGATAATGTATTTCAGGCAAGCTATAGGCTTTGTGGTAAAAATTTTCTCCATATATGGCACGTGTACCACGTCCAAAAAAGCACTCCACTCGCTCAGAGAAGAGCGTTTTGGCAATTATGGAACACATTTAGTGTGATGTGCATGATTGCTTGGCACACACAACCATTGTTCGAATATGCACTTCATTCGCTCTCAAACACATTTTGAGCAAAGGATGATAGGGCAGGTCATTGTGAGCCAGCGGAAGGTGCCAGGAGGCTCATTCCAAGTGTGCCTGACGCAGCTTCGCATCCCGTTCTATCTGCAACAGTTTCATGTGGCTGAGAAGCACTGCTGTAGAGTTAGAGCGAAAATGAGAAACAGTGTTTCTCTTGCTGTGATAATGTATTTCAGGCAAGCTATAGGCTTTGTGGTAAAAATTTTCTCCATATATGGCACATGTGTGCCACGTCCAAAAAAGCACTCCACTCGCTCAGAGAAGAGCGTTTTGGCACTTATGGAACACATTTAGTGTGATGTGCATTATTGCTTGGCACGCACAACCATTGTTCGAAAATGCACTTTATTCGCTCTCAAACACATTTTGAGCAAGGGATGATAGGGCAGGTCATTGTGAGCCAGCGGAAGGTGCCAGGGGCTCATTCCAAGTGTGCCTGACGCAGCTTTGCATCCCGTTCTATCTGCAACAGTTTCATGTGGCTGAGAAGCACTGCTTGTAGAGTTAGAGCGAAAATGAGAAAAAGTGTTTCTCTCGCTGTGATAATGTATTTCAAGCAAGCTATAGGCTTTGTGGTAAAAATTTTCCCCATATATGGCACATGTGTGCCACGTCCAAAAAGCACTCCACTCGCTCAGAAAAAGCGTTTTGGCACTTATGGAACACATTTAGTGTGATGTGCATTATTGCTTGGCACACACAACCATTGTTCGAATATGCACTTTATTCGCTCACAAACACATTTTGAGTAAAGGATGATAGGGCAGGTCATTGTGAGCCAGCGGAAGGTGCCAGGAGGCTCATTCCAAGTGTGCCTGACGCAGCTTCGCATCCCGTTCTATCTGCAACAGTTTCATGTGGCTTAGAAGCACTGCTGTAGAGTTAGAGTGAAAATGAGAAAAAGTGTTTCTCTCGCTGTGATAATGTATTTCAGGCAAGCTATAGGCTTTGTTGTAAAAATTTTCTCCATATATGGCACATGTGTGCCACGTCCAAAAAAGCACTCCACTCGCTCAGAAAAAGCGTTTTGGCACTTATGGAACACATTTAGTGTGATGTGCATTATTGCTTGGCACACACAACCATTGTTCGAATATGCACTTTATTCGCTCTCAAACACATTTTGAGTAAAGGATGATAGGGCAGGTCATTGTGAGCCAGCGGAAGGTGCCAGGAGGCTCATTCCAAGTGTGCCTGACGCAGCTTCGCATCCCGTTCTATCTGCAACAGTTTCATGTGGCTGAGAAGCACTGCTGTAGAGTTAGAGCGAAAATGAGAAAAAGTGTTTCTCTCGCTGTGATAATGTATTTCAGGCAAGCTGTAGGCTTTGTGGTAAAAATTTTCTCCATATATGGCACATGTGTGCCACGTCCAAAAAAGCACTCCACTCGCTCAGAGAAGAGCGTTTTGGCACTTATGGAACACATTTAGTGTGATGTGCATTATTGCTTGGCACGCACAACCATTGTTCGAAAATGCACTTTATTCGCTCTCAAACACATTTTGAGCAAAGGATGATAGGGCAGGTCATTGTGAGCCAGCGGAAGGTGCCAGGAGGCTCATTCCAAGTGTGCCTGACGCAGCTTCGCATCCCGTTCTATCTGCAACAGTTTCATGTGGCTGAGAAGCACTGCTGTAGAGTCAGAGCGAAAATGAGAAAAAGTGTTTCTCTTGCTGTGATAATGTATTTCAGGCAAGCTATAGGCTTTGTGGTAAAAATTTTCTCCATATATGGCACATGTGTGCCACGTCCAAAAAAGCCTTCCACGCGCTCAGAGAAGACCGTTTTGGCACTTATGGAACACATTTAGTGTGATGTGCATTATTGCTTGGCACGCACAACCATTGTTCGAAAATGCACTTTATTCGCTCTCAAACACATTTTGAGCAAAGGATGATAGGGCAGGTCATTGTGAGCCAGCGGAAGGTGCCAGGAGCCTCCTTCTAAGTGTGCCTGAAGCAGTTCGCATCCCGTTCTATCTGCAACAGTTTCATGTGGTTGAGAAGCACTGCTGTAGAGTTGGAGCGAAAATGAGAAAAAGTGTTTCTCTCGCTGTGATAATGTATTTCAGGCAAGCTATAGGCTTTGTGGTAAAAATTTTCTCCATATATGGCACATGTGTGCCACGTCCAAAAAAGCACTCCACTCGCTCAGAGAAGAGCGTTTTGGCACTTATGGAACACATTTAGTGTGATGTGCATTATTGCTTGGCACGCACAACCATTGTTCGAAAATGCACTTTATTCGCTCTCAAACACATTTTGAGCAAAGGATGATAGGGCAGGTCATTGTGAGCCAGCGGAAGGTGCCAGGAGGCTCATTCCAAGTGTGCCTGACGCAGCTTCGCATCCCGTTCTATCTGCAACAGTTTCATGTGGCTGAGAAGCACTGCTGTAGAGTTAGAGCGAAAATGAGAAAAAGTGTTTCTCTCGCTGTGATAATGTATTTCAGGCAAGCTGTAGGCTTTGTGGTAAAATTTTTCTCCATATATGGCACATGTGTGCCACGTCCAAAAAAGCACTCCACTAGCTCAGAAAGAGCGTTTTGGCACTTATGGAACACATTTAGTGTGATGTGCATTAATGCTTGGCACACACAACCATTGTTCGAATATGCACTTCATTCGCTCTCAAACACATTTTGAGCAAAGGATGATAGGGCAGGTCATTGTGAGCCAGCGGAAGGTGCCAGGAGGCTCATTCCAAGTGTGCCTGACGCAGCTTCGCATCCCGTTCTATCTGCAACAGTTTCATGTGGCTGAGAAGCACTGCTGTAGAGTTAGAGCGAAAATGAGAAACAGTGTTTCTCTCGCTGTGATACTGTATTTCAAGCAAGCTATAGCTTTGTGGTAAAAATTTTCTCCATATATGGCACATGTGTGCCACGTCCAAAAAAGCACTCCACTCGCTCAGAGAAGAGCGTTTTGGCACTTATGGAACACATTTAGTGTGATGTGCATTATTGCTTGGCACGCACAACCATTGTTCGAAAATGCACTTTATTCGCTCTCAAACGCATTTTGAGCAAAGGATGATAGGGCAGGTCATTGTGAGCCAGCGGAAGGTGCCAGGAGGCTCATTCCAAGTGTGCCTGACGCAGCTTCGCATCCCGTTCTATCTGCAACAGTTTCATGTGGCTGAGAAGCACTGCTTGTAGAGTTAGAGCGAAAATGAGAAAAAGTGTTTCTCTCGCTGTGATAATGTATTTCAGGCAAGCTATAGGCTTTGTGGTAAAAATTTTCTCCATATATGGCACATGTGTGCCACGTCCAAAAAAGCACTCCACTCGCTCAGAGAAGAGCGTTTTGGCACTTATGGAACACATTTAGTGTGATGTGCATTATTGCTTGGCACGCACAACCATTGTTCGAAAATGCACTTTATTCGCTCTCAAACACATTTTGAGCAAAGGATGATAGGGCAGGTCATTGTGAGCCAGCGGAAGGTGCCAGGAGGCTCATTCCAAGTGTGCCTGACGCAGCTTCGCATCCCGTTCTATCTGCAACAGTTTCATGTGGCTGAGAAGCACTGCTGTAGAGTGAGAGCGAAAATGAAAAAAAGTGTTTCTCTTGCTGTGATAATGTATTTCAGGCAAGCTATAGGCTTTGTGGTAAAAATTTTCTCCATATATGGCACATGTGTGCCACGTCCAAAAAAGCCTTCCACGCGCTCAGAGAAGACCGTTTTGGCACTTATGGAACACATTTAGTGTGATGTGCATTATTGCTTGGCACGCACAACCATTGTTCGAAAATGCACTTTATTCGCTCTCAAACACATTTTGAGCAAAGGATGATAGGGCAGGTCATTGTGAGCCAGCGGAAGGTGCCAGGAGGCTCCTTCTAAGTGTGCCTGAAGCAGTTCGCATCCCGTTCTATCTGCAACAGTTTCATGTGGTTGAGAAGCACTGCTGTAGAGTTAGAGCGAAAATGAGAAAAAGTGTTTCTCTCGCTGTGATAATGTATTTCAAGCAAGCTATAGGCTTTGTGGTAAAAATTTTCTCCATATATGGCACCTGTGTGCCACGTCCAAAAAGCACTCCACTCGCTCAGAGAAGAGCGTTTTGGCACTTATGGAACACATTTAGTGTGATGTGCATTATTGCTTGGCACACACAACCATTGTTCGAATATGCACTTTATTCACTGTCAAACACATTTTGAGCAAAGGATGATAGGGCAGTTCATTGTGAGCCAGGGGAAGGTGCCAGGAGGCTCATTCCAAGTGTGCCTGACGCAGCTTCGCATCCCGTTCTATCTGCAACGGTTTCATGTGGCTTAGAAGCACTGCTGTAGAGTTAGAGCGAAAATGAGAAAAAGCGTTTCTCTCGCTGTGATAATGTATTTCAGGCAAGCTATAGGCTTTGTGGTAAAAATTTTCTCCATATATGGCACATGTGTGCCACGTCCAAAAAAGCCCTCCACTCGCTCAGAGAAGAGCGTTTTGGCACTTATGGAACACATTTAGTGTGATGTGCATTATTGCTTGGCACACACAACCATTGTTCGAACATGCACTTTATTCGCTCTTAAACACATTTTGAGCAAAGGATGATAGGGCAGGTCATTGTGACCCAGCGGAAGGTGCCAGGAGGCTCATTGGTAGTGTGCCTGACGCAGCTTCGCATCCCGTTCTATCTGCAACATTTTCATGTGGCTGAGAAGCACTGCTGTAGAGTTAGAGCGAAAATGAGAAAAAGTCTTTCTCTCGCTGTGATAATGTATTTCAAGCAAGCTATAGGCTTTGTGGTAAAATTTTTCTCCATATATGGCACCTGTGTGCCACGTCCAAAAAGCCCTCCACTCGCTCAGAGAAGAGCGTTTTGGCACTTATGGAACACATTTAGTGTGATGTGCATTATTGCTTGGCACACACAACCATTGTTCGAAAATGCACTTTATTCGCTCTCAAACACATTTTGAGCAAAGGATGATAGGGCAGGTCATTGTGAGCCAGCGGAAGGTGCCAGGAGGCTCATTCCAAGTGTGCCTGACACAGCTTCGCATCCCGTTCTATCTGCAACAGTTTCATGTGGCTGAGAAGCACTGCTGTATAGTCAGAGCGAAAATGAGAAGAAGTGTTTATCTCGCTGTGATAATGTATTTCAGGCAAGCTATAGGCTTTGTGGTAAGAATTTTCTCCATATATGGCACATGTGTGCCACGTCCAAAAAAGCCCTCCACTCGCTCAGAGAAGAGCGTTTTGGCACTGATGGAACACATTTAGTGTGATGTGCATTATTGCTTGGCACGCACAACCATTGTTCGAAAATGCACTTTATTCGCTCTCAAACACATTTTGAGCAAAGGATGATAGGGCAGGTCATTGTGAGCCAGCGGAAGGTGCCAGGAGGCTCATTGCTAGTGTGCCTGACGCAGATTCGCATCCCGTTCTATCTGCAACAGTTTCATGTGGCTGAGAAGCACTGCTTGTAGAGTTAGAGCGAAAATGAGAAAAAGTGTTTCTCTCGCTGTGATAATGTATTTCAAGCAAGCTATAGGCTTTGTGGTTAAAATTTTCTCTATATATGGCACATGTGTGCCACGTCCAAAAAGCACTCCACTCGCTCAGAAAGAGCGTTTTGGCACTTATAGAACACATTTAGTGTGATGTGCATTATTGCTTGGCACACACAACCATTGTTCGAATATGCACTTTATTCGCTCTCAAACACATTTTGAGTAAAGGATGATAGGGCAGGTCATTGTGAGCCAGCGGAAGGTGCCAGGAGGCTCATTCCAAGTGTGCCTGACGCAGCTTCGCATCCCGTTCTATCTGCAACAGTTTCATGTGGCTGAGAAGCACTGCTGTAGAGTTAGAGCGAAAATGAGAAAAAGTGTTTCTCTCGCTGTGATAATGTATTTCAGGCAAGCTATAGGCTTTGTGGTAAAAATTTTCTCCATATATGGCACATGTGTGCCACGTCCAAAAAAGCCTTCCACGCGCTCAGAGAAGACCGTTTTGGCACTTATGGAACACATTTAGTGTGATGTGCATTATTGCTTGGCACGCACAACCATTGTTCGAAAATGCACTTTATTCGCTCTCAAACACATTTTGAGCAAAGGATGATAGGGCAGGTCATTGTGAGCCAGCGGAAAGTGCCAGGAGGCTCATTCCAAGTGTGCCTGACGCAGCTTCGCATCCCGTTCTATCTGCAACAGTTTCATGTGGCTGAGAAGCACTGCTGTAGAGTCAGAGCGAAAATGAGAAAAAGTGTTTCTCTCGCTGTGATAATGTATTTCAGGCAAGCTATAGGCTTTGTGGTAAAAATTTTCTCCATATATGGCACATGTGTACCACGTCCAAAAAAGCACTCCACTCGCTCAGAAAAGAGCGTTTTGGCACTTATGGAACACATTTAGTGTGATGTGCATTATTGCTTGGCACACACAACCATTGTTCGAAAATGCACTTTATTCGCTCTCAAACACATTTTGAGCAAAGGATGATAGGGCAGGTCATTGTGAGCCAGCGGAAAGTGCCAGGAGGCTCATTCCAAGTGTGCCTGACGCAGCTTCGCATCCCGTTCTATCTGCAACAGTTTCATGTGGCTGAGAAGCACTTCTGCAGAGTTAGACCGAAGATGAGAAAAAGTGTTTCTCTCGCTGTGATAATGTATTTCAGGCAAGCTATAGGCTTTGTGGTAAAAATTTTCTCCATATATGGCACATGTGTGCCACGTCCAAAAAAGCACTCCACTCGCTCAGAGAAGAGCGTTTTGGCACTTATGGAACACATTTAGTGTGATGTGCATTATTGCTTGGCACGCACAACCATTGTTCGAAAATGCACTTTATTCGCTCTCAAACACATTTTGAGCAAGGGATGATAGGGCAGGTCATTGTGAGCCAGCGGAAGGTGCCAGGAGGCTCATTCCAAGTGTGCCTGACGCAGCTTCGCATCCCGTTCTATCTGCAACAGTTTCATGTGGCTTAGAAGCACTGCTGTAGAGTTAGAGTGAAAATGAGAAAAAGTGTTTCTCTCGCTGTGATAATGTATTTCAGGCAAGCTATAGGCTTTGTTGTAAAAATTTTCTCCATATATGGCACATGTGTGCCACGTCCAAAAAAGCACTCCACTCGCTCAGAAAAAGCGTTTTGGCACTTATGGAACACATTTAGTGTGATGTGCATTATTGCTTGGCACACACAACCATTGTTCGAATATGCACTTTATTCGCTCTCAAACACATTTTGAGTAAAGGATGATAGGGCAGGTCATTGTGAGCCAGCGGAAGGTGCCAGGAGGCTCATTCCAAGTGTGCCTGACGCAGCTTCGCATCCCGTTCTATCTGCAACAGTTTCATGTGGCTGAGAAGCACTGCTGTAGAGTGAGAGCGAAAATGAAAAAAAGTGTTTCTCTTGCTGTGATAATGTATTTCAGGCAAGCTATAGGCTTTGTGGTAAAAATTTTCTCCATATATGGCACATGTGTGCCACGTCCAAAAAAGCCTTCCACGCGCTCAGAGAAGACCGTTTTGGCACTTATGGAACACATTTAGTGTGATGTGCATTATTGCTTGGCACGCACAACCATTGTTCGAAAATGCACTTTATTCGCTCTCAAACACATTTTGAGCAAAGGATGATAGGGCAGGTCATTGTGAGCCAGCGGAAGGTGCCAGGAGGCTCCTTCTAAGTGTGCCTGAAGCAGTTCGCATCCCGTTCTATCTGCAACAGTTTCATGTGGTTGAGAAGCACTGCTGTAGAGTTAGAGCGAAAATGAGAAAAAGTGTTTCTCTCGCTGTGATAATGTATTTCAAGCAAGCTATAGGCTTTGTGGTAAAAATTTTCTCCATATATGGCACCTGTGTGCCACGTCCAAAAAGCACTCCACTCGCTCAGAGAAGAGCGTTTTGGCACTTATGGAACACATTTAGTGTGATGTGCATTATTGCTTGGCACACACAACCATTGTTCGAATATGCACTTTATTCACTGTCAAACACATTTTGAGCAAAGGATGATAGGGCAGTTCATTGTGAGCCAGGGGAAGGTGCCAGGAGGCTCATTCCAAGTGTGCCTGACGCAGCTTCGCATCCCGTTCTATCTGCAACGGTTTCATGTGGCTTAGAAGCACTGCTGTAGAGTTAGAGCGAAAATGAGAAAAAGCGTTTCTCTCGCTGTGATAATGTATTTCAGGCAAGCTATAGGCTTTGTGGTAAAAATTTTCTCCATATATGGCACATGTGTGCCACGTCCAAAAAAGCCCTCCACTCGCTCAGAGAAGAGCGTTTTGGCACTTATGGAACACATTTAGTGTGATGTGCATTATTGCTTGGCACACACAACCATTGTTCGAACATGCACTTTATTCGCTCTTAAACACATTTTGAGCAAAGGATGATAGGGCAGGTCATTGTGACCCAGCGGAAGGTGCCAGGAGGCTCATTGGTAGTGTGCCTGACGCAGCTTCGCATCCCGTTCTATCTGCAACATTTTCATGTGGCTGAGAAGCACTGCTGTAGAGTTAGAGCGAAAATGAGAAAAAGTCTTTCTCTCGCTGTGATAATGTATTTCAAGCAAGCTATAGGCTTTGTGGTAAAATTTTTCTCCATATATGGCACCTGTGTGCCACGTCCAAAAAGCCCTCCACTCGCTCAGAGAAGAGCGTTTTGGCACTTATGGAACACATTTAGTGTGATGTGCATTATTGCTTGGCACACACAACCATTGTTCGAAAATGCACTTTATTCGCTCTCAAACACATTTTGAGCAAAGGATGATAGGGCAGGTCATTGTGAGCCAGCGGAAGGTGCCAGGAGGCTCATTCCAAGTGTGCCTGACACAGCTTCGCATCCCGTTCTATCTGCAACAGTTTCATGTGGCTGAGAAGCACTGCTGTATAGTCAGAGCGAAAATGAGAAGAAGTGTTTATCTCGCTGTGATAATGTATTTCAGGCAAGCTATAGGCTTTGTGGTAAGAATTTTCTCCATATATGGCACATGTGTGCCACGTCCAAAAAAGCCCTCCACTCGCTCAGAGAAGAGCGTTTTGGCACTGATGGAACACATTTAGTGTGATGTGCATTATTGCTTGGCACGCACAACCATTGTTCGAAAATGCACTTTATTCGCTCTCAAACACATTTTGAGCAAAGGATGATAGGGCAGGTCATTGTGAGCCAGCGGAAAGTGCCAGGAGGCTCATTCCAAGTGTGCCTGACGCAGCTTCGCATCCCGTTCTATCTGCAACAGTTTCATGTGGCTGAGAAGCACTGCTGTAGAGTTAGAGCGAAAATGAGAAAAAGTGTTTCTCTCGCTGTGATAATGTATTTCAAGCAAGCTATAGGCTTTGTGGTTAAAATTTTCTCTATATATGGCACATGTGTGCCACGTCCAAAAAGCACTCCACTCGCTCAGAAAGAGCGTTTTGGCACTTATAGAACACATTTAGTGTGATGTGCATTATTGCTTGGCACACACAACCATTGTTCGAATATGCACTTTATTCGCTCTCAAACACATTTTGAGTAAAGGATGATAGGGCAGGTCATTGTGAGCCAGCGGAAGGTGCCAGGAGGCTCATTCCAAGTGTGCCTGACGCAGCTTCGCATCCCGTTCTATCTGCAACAGTTTCATGTGGCTGAGAAGCACTGCTGTAGAGTTAGAGCGAAAATGAGAAAAAGTGTTTCTCTCGCTGTGATAATGTATTTCAGGCAAGCTATAGGCTTTGTGGTAAAAATTTTCTCCATATATGGCACATGTGTGCCACGTCCAAAAAAGCCTTCCACGCGCTCAGAGAAGACCGTTTTGGCACTTATGGAACACATTTAGTGTGATGTGCATTATTGCTTGGCACGCACAACCATTGTTCGAAAATGCACTTTATTCGCTCTCAAACACATTTTGAGCAAAGGATGATAGGGCAGGTCATTGTGAGCCAGCGGAAAGTGCCAGGAGGCTCATTCCAAGTGTGCCTGACGCAGCTTCGCATCCCGTTCTATCTGCAACAGTTTCATGTGGCTGAGAAGCACTGCTGTAGAGTCAGAGCGAAAATGAGAAAAAGTGTTTCTCTCGCTGTGATAATGTATTTCAGGCAAGCTATAGGCTTTGTGGTAAAAATTTTCTCCATATATGGCACATGTGTACCACGTCCAAAAAAGCACTCCACTCGCTCAGAAAAGAGCGTTTTGGCACTTATGGAACACATTTAGTGTGATGTGCATTATTGCTTGGCACACACAACCATTGTTCGAAAATGCACTTTATTCGCTCTCAAACACATTTTGAGCAAAGGATGATAGGGCAGGTCATTGTGAGCCAGCGGAAAGTGCCAGGAGGCTCATTCCAAGTGTGCCTGACGCAGCTTCGCATCCCGTTCTATCTGCAACAGTTTCATGTGGCTGAGAAGCACTTCTGCAGAGTTAGACCGAAGATGAGAAAAAGTGTTTCTCTCGCTGTGATAATGTATTTCAGGCAAGCTATAGGCTTTGTGGTAAAAATTTTCTCCATATATGGCACATGTGTGCCACGTCCAAAAAAGCACTCCACTCGCTCAGAGAAGAGCGTTTTGGCACTTATGGAACACATTTAGTGTGATGTGCATTATTGCTTGGCACGCACAACCATTGTTCGAAAATGCACTTTATTCGCTCTCAAACACATTTTGAGCAAGGGATGATAGGGCAGGTCATTGTGAGCCAGCGGAAGGTGCCAGGGGCTCATTCCAAGTGTGCCTGACGCAGCTTTGCATCCCGTTCTATCTGCAACAGTTTCATGTGGCTGAGAAGCACTGCTTGTAGAGTTAGAGCGAAAATGAGAAAAAGTGTTTCTCTCGCTGTGATAATGTATTTCAAGCAAGCTATAGGCTTTGTGGTAAAAATTTTCCCCATATATGGCACATGTGTGCCACGTCCAAAAAGCACTCCACTCGCTCAGAAAAAGCGTTTTGGCACTTATGGAACACATTTAGTGTGATGTGCATTATTGCTTGGCACACACAACCATTGTTCGAATATGCACTTTATTCGCTCACAAACACATTTTGAGTAAAGGATGATAGGGCAGGTCATTGTGAGCCAGCGGAAGGTGCCAGGAGGCTCATTCCAAGTGTGCCTGACGCAGCTTCGCATCCCGTTCTATCTGCAACAGTTTCATGTGGCTTAGAAGCACTGCTGTAGAGTTAGAGTGAAAATGAGAAAAAGTGTTTCTCTCGCTGTGATAATGTATTTCAGGCAAGCTATAGGCTTTGTTGTAAAAATTTTCTCCATATATGGCACATGTGTGCCACGTCCAAAAAAGCACTCCACTCGCTCAGAAAAAGCGTTTTGGCACTTATGGAACACATTTAGTGTGATGTGCATTATTGCTTGGCACACACAACCATTGTTCGAATATGCACTTTATTCGCTCTCAAACACATTTTGAGTAAAGGATGATAGGGCAGGTCATTGTGAGCCAGCGGAAGGTGCCAGGAGGCTCATTCCAAGTGTGCCTGACGCAGCTTCGCATCCCGTTCTATCTGCAACAGTTTCATGTGGCTGAGAAGCACTGCTGTAGAGTTAGAGCGAAAATGAGAAAAAGTGTTTCTCTCGCTGTGATAATGTATTTCAGGCAAGCTATAGGCTTTGTGGTAAAAATTTTCTCCATATATGGCACATGTGTGCCACGTCCAAAAAAGCCTTCCACGCGCTCAGAGAAGACCGTTTTGGCACTTATGGAACACATTTAGTGTGATGTGCATTATTGCTTGGCACGCACAACCATTGTTCGAAAATGCACTTTATTCGCTCTCAAACACATTTTGAGCAAAGGATGATAGGGCAGGTCATTGTGAGCCAGCGGAAGGTGCCAGGAGGCTCCTTCTAAGTGTGCCTGAAGCAGTTCGCATCCCGTTCTATCTGCAACAGTTTCATGTGGTTGAGAAGCACTGCTGTAGAGTTGGAGCGAAAATGAGAAAAAGTGTTTCTCTCGCTGTGATAATGTATTTCAGGCAAGCTATAGGCTTTGTGGTAAAAATTTTCTCCATATATGGCACATGTGTGCCACGTCCAAAAAAGCACTCCACTCGCTCAGAGAAGAGCGTTTTGGCACTTATGGAACACATTTAGTGTGATGTGCATTATTGCTTGGCACGCACAACCATTGTTCGAAAATGCACTTTATTCGCTCTCAAACACATTTTGAGCAAAGGATGATAGGGCAGGTCATTGTGAGCCAGCGGAAGGTGCCAGGAGGCTCATTCCAAGTGTGCCTGACGCAGCTTCGCATCCCGTTCTATCTGCAACAGTTTCATGTGGCTGAGAAGCACTGCTGTAGAGTCAGAGCGAAAATGAGAAAAAGTGTTTCTCTTGCTGTGATAATGTATTTCAGGCAAGCTATAGGCTTTGTGGTAAAAATTTTCTCCATATATGGCACATGTGTGCCACGTCCAAAAAAGCCTTCCACGCGCTCAGAGAAGAGCGTTTTGGCACTTATGGAACACATTTAGTGTGATGTGCATTATTGCTTGGCACGCACAACCATTGTTCGAAAATGCACTTTATTCGCTCTCAAACACATTTTGAGCAAAGGATGATAGGGCAGGTCATTGTGAGCCAGCGGAAGGTGCCAGGAGGCTCCTTCTAAGTGTGCCTGAAGCAGTTCGCATCCCGTTCTATCTGCAACAGTTTCATGTGGTTGAGAAGCACTGCTGTAGAGTTGGAGCGAAAATGAGAAAAAGTGTTTCTCTCGCTGTTGATAATGTATTTCAGGCAAGCTATAGGCTTTGTGGTAAAAATTTTCTCCATATATGGCACATGTGTGCCACGTCCAAAAAAGCCTTCCACGCGCTCAGAGAAGACCGTTTTGGCACTTATGGAACACATTTAGTGTGATGTGCATTATTGCTTGGCACGCACAACCATTGTTCGAAAATGCACTTTATTCGCTCTCAAACACATTTTGAGCAAAGGATGATAGGGCAGGTCATTGTGAGCCAGCGGAAGGTGCCAGGAGGCTCATTGCTAGTGTGCCTGACGCAGATTCGCATCCCGTTCTATCTGCAACAGTTTCATGTGGCTGAGAAGCACTGCTTGTAGAGTTAGAGCGAAAATGAGAAAAAGTGTTTCTCTCGCTGTGATAATGTATTTCAAGCAAGCTATAGGCTTTGTGGTTAAAATTTTCTCTATATATGGCACATGTGTGCCACGTCCAAAAAGCCTTCCACTCGCTCAGAAAGAGCGTTTTGGCACTTATAGAACACATTTAGTGTGATGTGCATTATTGCTTGGCACACACAACCATTGTTCGAATATGCACTTTATTCGCTCTCAAACACATTTTGAGCAAAGGATGATAGGGCAGGTCATTGTGAGCCAGCGGAAGGTGCCAGGAGGCTCATTCCAAGTGTGCCTGACGCAGCTTCGCATCCCGTTCTATCTGCAACAGTTTCATAAGGCTGAGAAGCACTGCTGTAGAGTTAGAGCGAAAATGAGAAAAAGTGTTTCTCTCGCTGTGATAATGTATGTCAAGCAAACTATAGGCTTTGTGGTAAAAATTTTCTCCATATATGGCACATGTGTACCACGTCCAAAAAAGCACTCCACTCGCTCAGAGAAGAGCGTTTTGGCACTTATGGAACACATTTTAGTGTGATGTGCATTATTGCTTGGCACACACAACCATTGTTCGAAAATGCACTTTATTCGCTCTCAAACACATTTTGAGCAAAGGATGATAGGGCAGGTCATTGTGAGCCAGCGGAAGGTGCCAGGAGGCTCATTCCAAGTGTGCCTGACGTAGCTTCGCATCCCGTTCTATCTGCAACAGTTTCATGTGGCTGAGAAGCACTGCTGTAGAGTCAGAGCGAAAATGAGAAAAAGTGTTTCTCTCGCTGTGATAATGTATTTCAGGCAAGCTATAGGCTTTGTGGTAAAAATTTTCTCCATATATGGCACATGTGTACCACGTCCAAGAAAGCACTCCACTCGCTCAGAGAAGAGCGTTTTGGCACTTATGGAACACATTTAGTGTGATGTGCATTATTGCTTGGCACACACAACCATTGTTCGAAAATGCACTTTATTCGCTCTCAAACACATTTTGAGCAAAGGATGATAGGGCAGGTCATTGTGAGCCAGCGGAAGGTGCCAGGAGGCTCATTCCAAGTGTGCCTGACGCAGCTTCGCATCCCGTTCTATCTGCAACAGTTTCATGTGGCTGAGAAGCACTTCTGCAGATTTAGACCGAAGATGAGAAAAAGTGTTTCTCTCGCTGTGATAATGTATTTCAGGCAAGCTATAGGCTTTGTGGTAAAAATTTTCTCCATATATGGCACATGTGTGCCACGTCCAAAAAAGCACTCCACTCGCTCAGAGAAGAGCGTTTTGGCACTTATGGAACACATTTAGTGTGATGTGCATTATTGCTTGGCACGCACAACCATTGTTCGAAAATGCACTTTATTCGCTCTCAAATACATTTTGAGCAAGGGATGATAGGGCAGGTCATTGTGAGCCAGCGGAAGGTGCCAGGGGCTCATTCCAAGTGTGCCTGACGCAGCTTCGCATCCCGTTCTATCTGCAACAGTTTCATGTGGCTGAGAAGCACTGCTGTATAGTCAGAGCGAAAATGAGAAGAAGTGTTTATCTCGCTGTGATAATGTATTTCAGGCAAGCTATAGGCTTTGTGGTAAGAATTTTCTCCATATATGGCACATGTGTGCCACGTCCAAAAAAGCCCTCCACTCGCTCAGAGAAGAGCGTTTTGGCACTGATGGAACACATTTAGTGTGATGTGCATTATTGCTTGGCACGCACGACCATTGTTCGAAAATGCACTTTATTCGCTCTCAAACACATTTTGAGCAAAGGATGATAGGGCAGGTCATTGTGAGCCAGCGGAAGGTGCCAGGAGGCTCCTTCTAAGTGTGCCTGAAGCAGTTCGCATCCCGTTCTATCTGCAACAGTTTCATGTGGTTGAGAAGCACTGCTGTAGAGTTGGAGCGAAAATGAGAAAAAGTGTTTCTCTCGCTGTGATAATGTATTTCAGGCAAGCTATAGGCTTTGTGGTAAAAATTTTCTCCATATATGGCACGTGTACCACGTCCAAAAAAGCACTCCACTCGCTCAGAGAAGAGCGTTTTGGCAATTATGGAACACATTTAGTGTGATGTGCATGATTGCTTGGCACACACAACCATTGTTCGAATATGCACTTCATTCGCTCTCAAACACATTTTGAGCAAAGGATGATAGGGCAGGTCATTGTGAGCCAGCGGAAGGTGCCAGGAGGCTCATTCCAAGTGTGCCTGACGCAGCTTCGCATCCCGTTCTATCTGCAACAGTTTCATGTGGCTGAGAAGCACTGCTGTAGAGTTAGAGCGAAAATGAGAAACAGTGTTTCTCTTGCTGTGATAATGTATTTCAGGCAAGCTATAGGCTTTGTGGTAAAAATTTTCTCCATATATGGCACATGTGTGCCACGTCCAAAAAAGCCTTCCACGCGCTCAGAGAAGACCGTTTTGGCACTTATGGAACACATTTAGTGTGATGTGCATTATTGCTTGGCACGCACAACCATTGTTCGAAAATGCACTTTATTCGCTCTCAAACACATTTTGAGCAAAGGATGATAGGGCAGGTCATTGTGAGCCAGCGGAAGGTGCCAGGAGGCTCCTTCTAAGTGTGCCTGAAGCAGTTCGCATCCCGTTCTATCTGCAACAGTTTCATGTGGTTGAGAAGCACTGCTGTAGAGTTGGAGCGAAAATGAGAAAAAGTGTTTCTCTCGCTGTGATAATGTATTTCAGGCAAGCTATAGGCTTTGTGGTAAAAATTTTCTCCATATATGGCACGTGTACCACGTCCAAAAAAGCACTCCACTCGCTCAGAGAAGAGCGTTTTGGCAATTATGGAACACATTTAGTGTGATGTGCATGATTGCTTGGCACACACAACCATTGTTCGAATATGCACTTCATTCGCTCTCAAACACATTTTGAGCAAAGGATGATAGGGCAGGTCATTGTGAGCCAGCGGAAGGTGCCAGGAGGCTCATTCCAAGTGTGCCTGACGCAGCTTCGCATCCCGTTCTATCTGCAACAGTTTCATGTGGCTGAGAAGCACTGCTGTAGAGTTAGAGCGAAAATGAGAAACAGTGTTTCTCTCGCTGTGATACTGTATTTCAAGCAAGCTATAGCTTTGTGGTAAAAATTTTCTCCATATATGGCACATGTGTACCACGTCCAAAAAAGCACTCCACTCGCTCAGAGAAGAGCGTTTTGGCAATTATGGAACACATTTAGTGTGATGTACATGATTACTTGGTACGCACAACCATTGTTCGAAAGTGCACTTTATTCGCTCTCAAACACATTTTGAGCAAAGGATGCTAGGGCAGGTCATTGTGAGCCAGCGGAAGGTGCCAGGAGGCTCATTCCAAGTGTGCCTGACGCAGCTTTGCATCCCGTTCTATCTGCAACAGTTTCATGTGGCTGAGAAGCACTGCTGTAGAGTTAGAGCGAAAATGAGAAAAAGTGTTTCTCTCGCTGTGATAATGTATGTCAAGCAAGCTATAGGCTTTGTGGTAAAAATGTTCTCCATATATGGCACATGTGTGCCACGTCCAAAAAAGCCCTCCACTCGCTCAGAGAAGAGCGTTTTGGCACTTATGGAACACATTTAGTGTGATGTGCATTATTGCTTGGCACGCACAACCATTGTTCGAAAATGCACTTTATTCGCTCTCAAACACATTTTGAGCAAAGGATGATAGGGCAGGTCATTGTGAGCCAGCGGAAGGTGCCAGGAGGCTCATTCCAAGTGTGCTTGACGCAGATTCGCATCCCGTTCTATCTGCAACAGTTTCATGTGGTTGAGAAGCACTGCTGTAGAGTTAGAGCGAAAATGAGAAAAAGTGTTTCTCTCGCTGTGATAATGTATTTCAAGCAAGCTATAGGCTTTGTGGTAAAAATTTTCTCCATATATGGCACCTGTGTGCCACGTCCAAAAAGCACTCCACTCGCTCAGAGAAGAGCGTTTTGGCACTTATGGAACACATTTAGTGTGATGTGCATTATTGCTTGGCACACACAACCATTGTTCGAATATGCACTTTATTCACTGTCAAACACATTTTGAGCAAAGGATGATAGGGCAGTTCATTGTGAGCCAGGGGAAGGTGCCAGGAGGCTCATTCCAAGTGTGCCTGACGCAGCTTCGCATCCCGTTCTATCTGCAACGGTTTCATGTGGCTTAGAAGCACTGCTGTAGAGTTAGAGCGAAAATGAGAAAAAGCGTTTCTCTCGCTGTGATAATGTATTTCAGGCAAGCTATAGGCTTTGTGGTAAAAATTTTCTCCATATATGGCACATGTGTGCCACGTCCAAAAAAGCCCTCCACTCGCTCAGAGAAGAGCGTTTTGGCACTTATGGAACACATTTAGTGTGATGTGCATTATTGCTTGGCACACACAACCATTGTTCGAACATGCACTTTATTCGCTCTTAAACACATTTTGAGCAAAGGATGATAGGGCAGGTCATTGTGACCCAGCGGAAGGTGCCAGGAGGCTCATTGGTAGTGTGCCTGACGCAGCTTCGCATCCCGTTCTATCTGCAACATTTTCATGTGGCTGAGAAGCACTGCTGTAGAGTTAGAGCGAAAATGAGAAAAAGTCTTTCTCTCGCTGTGATAATGTATTTCAGGCAAGCTATAGGCTTTGTGGTAAAAATTTTCTCCATATATGGCACGTGTACCACGTCCAAAAAAGCACTCCACTCGCTCAGAGAAGAGCGTTTTGGCAATTATGGAACACATTTAGTGTGATGTGCATGATTGCTTGGCACACACAACCATTGTTCGAATATGCACTTCATTCGCTCTCAAACACATTTTGAGCAAAGGATGATAGGGCAGGTCATTGTGAGCCAGCGGAAGGTGCCAGGAGGCTCATTCCAAGTGTGCCTGACGCAGCTTCGCATCCCGTTCTATCTGCAACAGTTTCATGTGGCTGAGAAGCACTGCTGTAGAGTTAGAGCGAAAATGAGAAACAATGTTTCTCTTGCTGTGATAATGTATTTCAGGCAAGCTATAGGCTTTGTGGTAAAAATTTTCTCCATATATGGCACATGTGTGCCACGTCCAAAAAAGCCTTCCACACGCTCAGAGAAGACCGTTTTGGCACTTATGGAACACATTTAGTGTGATGTGCATTATTGCTTGGCACGCACAACCATTGTTCGAAAATGCACTTTATTCGCTCTCAAACACATTTTGAGCAAAGGATGATAGGGCAGGTCATTGTGAGCCAGCGGAAGGTGCCAGGAGGCTCCTTCTAAGTGTGCCTGAAGCAGTTCGCATCCCGTTCTATCTGCAACAGTTTCATGTGGTTGAGAAGCACTGCTGTAGAGTTGGAGCGAAAATGAGAAAAAGTGTTTCTCTCGCTGTGATAATGTATTTCAGGCAAGCTATAGGCTTTGTGGTAAAAATTTTCTCCATATATGGCACGTGTACCACGTCCAAAAAAGCACTCCACTCGCTCAGAGAAGAGCGTTTTGGCAATTATGGAACACATTTAGTGTGATGTGCATGATTGCTTGGCACACACAACCATTGTTCGAATATGCACTTCATTCGCTCTCAAACACATTTTGAGCAAAGGATGATAGGGCAGGTCATTGTGAGCCAGCGGAAGGTGCCAGGAGGCTCATTCCAAGTGTGCCTGACGCAGCTTCGCATCCCGTTCTATCTGCAACAGTTTCATGTGGCTGAGAAGCACTGCTGTAGAGTTAGAGCGAAAATGAGAAACAGTGTTTCTCTCGCTGTGATACTGTATTTCAAGCAAGCTATAGCTTTGTGGTAAAAATTTTCTCCATATATGGCACATGTGTACCACGTCCAAAAAAGCACTCCACTCGCTCAGAGAAGAGCGTTTTGGCAATTATGGAACACATTTAGTGTGATGTACATGATTACTTGGTACGCACAACCATTGTTCGAAAGTGCACTTTATTCGCTCTCAAACACATTTTGAGCAAAGGATGCTAGGGCAGGTCATTGTGAGCCAGCGGAAGGTGCCAGGAGGCTCATTCCAAGTGTGCCTGACGCAGCTTTGCATCCCGTTCTATCTGCAACAGTTTCATGTGGCTGAGAAGCACTGCTGTAGAGTTAGAGCGAAAATGAGAAAAAGTGTTTCTCTCGCTGTGATAATGTATGTCAAGCAAGCTATAGGCTTTGTGGTAAAAATGTTCTCCATATATGGCACATGTGTGCCACGTCCAAAAAAGCCCTCCACTCGCTCAGAGAAGAGCGTTTTGGCACTTATGGAACACATTTAGTGTGATCTGCATTATTGCTTGGCACGCACAACCATTGTTCGAAAATGCACTTTATTCGCTCTCAAACACATTTTGAGCAAAGGATGATAGGGCAGGTCATTGTGAGCCAGCGGAAGGTGCCAGGAGGCTCATTCCAAGTGTGCTTGACGCAGATTCGCATCCCGTTCTATCTGCAACAGTTTCATGTGGTTGAGAAGCACTGCTGTAGAGTTAGAGCGAAAATGAGAAAAAGTGTTTCTCTCGCTGTGATAATGTATTTCAAGCAAGCTATAGGCTTTGTGGTAAAAATTTTCTCCATATATGGCACCTGTGTGCCACGTCCAAAAAGCACTCCACTCGCTCAGAGAAGAGCGTTTTGGCACTTATGGAACACATTTAGTGTGATGTGCATTATTGCTTGGCACACACAACCATTGTTCGAATATGCACTTTATTCACTGTCAAACACATTTTGAGCAAAGGATGATAGGGCAGTTCATTGTGAGCCAGGGGAAGGTGCCAGGAGGCTCATTCCAAGTGTGCCTGACGCAGCTTCGCATCCCGTTCTATCTGCAACGGTTTCATGTGGCTTAGAAGCACTGCTGTAGAGTTAGAGCGAAAATGAGAAAAAGCGTTTCTCTCGCTGTGATAATGTATTTCAGGCAAGCTATAGGCTTTGTGGTAAAAATTTTCTCCATATATGGCACATGTGTGCCACGTCCAAAAAAGCCCTCCACTCGCTCAGAGAAGAGCGTTTTGGCACTTATGGAACACATTTAGTGTGATGTGCATTATTGCTTGGCACACACAACCATTGTTCGAACATGCACTTTATTCGCTCTTAAACACATTTTGAGCAAAGGATGATAGGGCAGGTCATTGTGACCCAGCGGAAGGTGCCAGGAGGCTCATTGGTAGTGTGCCTGACGCAGCTTCGCATCCCGTTCTATCTGCAACATTTTCATGTGGCTGAGAAGCACTGCTGTAGAGTTAGAGCGAAAATGAGAAAAAGTCTTTCTCTCGCTGTGATAATGTATTTCAAGCAAGCTATAGGCTTTGTGGTAAAATTTTTCTCCATATATGGCACCTGTGTGCCACGTCCAAAAAGCCCTCCACTCGCTCAGAGAAGAGCGTTTTGGCACTTATGGAACACATTTAGTGTGATGTGCATTATTGCTTGGCACACACAACCATTGTTCGAAAATGCACTTTATTCGCTCTCAAACACATTTTGAGCAAAGGATGATAGGGCAGGTCATTGTGAGCCAGCGGAAGGTGCCAGGAGGCTCATTCCAAGTGTGCCTGACACAGCTTCGCATCCCGTTCTATCTGCAACAGTTTCATGTGGCTGAGAAGCACTGCTGTATAGTCAGAGCGAAAATGAGAAGAAGTGTTTATCTCGCTGTGATAATGTATTTCAGGCAAGCTATAGGCTTTGTGGTAAGAATTTTCTCCATATATGGCACATGTGTGCCACGTCCAAAAAAGCCCTCCACTCGCTCAGAGAAGAGCGTTTTGGCACTGATGGAACACATTTAGTGTGATGTGCATTATTGCTTGGCACGCACAACCATTGTTCGAAAATGCACTTTATTCGCTCTCAAACACATTTTGAGCAAAGGATGATAGGGCAGGTCATTGTGAGCCAGCGGAAGGTGCCAGGAGGCTCATTGCTAGTGTGCCTGACGCAGATTCGCATCCCGTTCTATCTGCAACAGTTTCATGTGGCTGAGAAGCACTGCTTGTAGAGTTAGAGCGAAAATGAGAAAAAGTGTTTCTCTCGCTGTGATAATGTATTTCAAGCAAGCTATAGGCTTTGTGGTTAAAATTTTCTCTATATATGGCACATGTGTGCCACGTCCAAAAAGCACTCCACTCGCTCAGAAAGAGTGTTTTGGCACTTATAGAACACATTTAGTGTGATGTGCATTATTGCTTGGCACACACAACCATTGTTCGAATATGCACTTTATTCGCTCTCAAACACATTTTGAGCAAAGGATGATAGGGCAGGTCATTGTGAGCCAGCGGAAGGTGCCAGGAGGCTCATTCCAAGTGTGCCTGACGCAGCTTCGCATCCCGTTCTATCTGCAACAGTTTCATGTGGCTGAGAAGCACTGCTGTAGAGTTAGAGCGAAAATGAGAAAAAGTGTTTCTCTCGCTGTGATAATGTATGTCAAGCAAACTATAGGCTTTGTGGTAAAAATTTTCTCCATATATGGCACATGTGTACCACGTCCAAAAAAGCACTCCACTCGCTCAGAGAAGAGCGTTTTGGCACTTATGGAACACATTTTAGTGTGATGTGCATTATTGCTTGGCACACACAACCATTGTTCGAAAATGCACTTTATTCGCTCTCAAACACATTTTGAGCAAAGGATGATAGGGCAGGTCATTGTGAGCCAGCGGAAGGTGCCAGGAGGCTCATTCCAAGTGTGCCTGACGTAGCTTCGCATCCCGTTCTATCTGCAACAGTTTCATGTGGCTGAGAAGCACTGCTGTAGAGTCAGAGCGAAAATGAGAAAAAGTGTTTCTCTCGCTGTGATAATGTATTTCAGGCAAGCTATAGGCTTTGTGGTAAAAATTTTCTCCATATATGGCACATGTGTACCACGTCCAAAAAAGCACTCCACTCGCTCAGAGAAGAGCGTTTTGGCACTTATGGAACACATTTAGTGTGATGTGCATTATTGCTTGGCACGCACAACCATTGTTCGAAAATGCACTTTATTCGCTCTCAAACGCATTTTGAGCAAAGGATGATAGGGCAGGTCATTGTGAGCCAGCGGAAGGTGCCAGGAGGCTCATTCCAAGTGTGCCTGACGCAGCTTCGCATCCCGTTCTATCTGCAACAGTTTCATGTGGCTGAGAAGCACTGCTTGTAGAGTTAGAGCGAAAATGAGAAAAAGTGTTTCTCTCGCTGTGATAATGTATTTCAGGCAAGCTATAGGCTTTGTGGTAAGAATTTTCTCCATATATGGCACATGTGTGCCACGTCCAAAAAAGCCCTCCACTCGCTCAGAGAAGAGCGTTTTGGCACTGATGGAACACATTTAGTGTGATGTGCATTATTGCTTGGCACGCACAACCATTGTTCGAAAATGCACTTTATTCGCTCTCAAACACATTTTGAGCAAAGGATGATAGGGCAGGTCATTGTGAGCCAGCGGAAGGTGCCAGGAGGCTCCTTCTAAGTGTGCCTGAAGCAGTTCGCATCCCGTTCTATCTGCAACAGTTTCATGTGGTTGAGAAGCACTGCTGTAGAGTTGGAGCGAAAATGAGAAAAAGTGTTTCTCTCGCTGTGATAATGTATTTCAGGCAAGCTATAGGCTTTGTGGTAAAAATTTTCTCCATATATGGCACGTGTACCACGTCCAAAAAAGCACTCCACTCGCTCAGAGAAGAGCGTTTTGGCAATTATGGAACACATTTAGTGTGATGTGCATGATTGCTTGGCACACACAACCATTGTTCGAATATGCACTTCATTCGCTCTCAAACACATTTTGAGCAAAGGATGATAGGGCAGGTCATTGTGAGCCAGCGGAAGGTGCCAGGAGGCTCATTCCAAGTGTGCCTGACGCAGCTTCGCATCCCGTTCTATCTGCAACAGTTTCATGTGGCTGAGAAGCACTGCTGTAGAGTTAGAGCGAAAATGAGAAACAGTGTTTCTCTCGCTGTGATACTGTATTTCAAGCAAGCTATAGCTTTGTGGTAAAAATTTTCTCCATATATGGCACATGTGTGCCACGTCCAAAAAAGCACTCCACTCGCTCAGAGAAGAGCGTTTTGGCACTTATGGAACACATTTAGTGTGATGTGCATTATTGCTTGGCACGCACAACCATTGTTCGAAAATGCACTTTATTCGCTCTCAAACGCATTTTGAGCAAAGGATGATAGGGCAGGTCATTGTGAGCCAGCGGAAGGTGCCAGGAGGCTCATTCCAAGTGTGCCTGACGCAGCTTCGCATCCCGTTCTATCTGCAACAGTTTCATGTGGCTGAGAAGCACTGCTTGTAGAGTTAGAGCGAAAATGAGAAAAAGTGTTTCTCTCGCTGTGATAATGTATTTCAGGCAAGCTATAGGCTTTGTGGTAAAAATTTTCTCCATATATGGCACATGTGTGCCACGTCCAAAAAAGCACTCCACTCGCTCAGAGAAGAGCGTTTTGGCACTTATGGAACACATTTAGTGTGATGTGCATTATTGCTTGGCACGCACAACCATTGTTCGAAAATGCACTTTATTCGCTCTCAAACACATTTTGAGCAAAGGATGATAGGGCAGGTCATTGTGAGCCAGCGGAAGGTGCCAGGAGGCTCATTCCAAGTGTGCCTGACGCAGCTTCGCATCCCGTTCTATCTGCAACAGTTTCATGTGGCTGAGAAGCACTGCTGTAGAGTCAGAGCGAAAATGAGAAAAAGTGTTTCTCTTGCTGTGATAATGTATTTCAGGCAAGCTATAGGCTTTGTGGTAAAAATTTTCTCCATATATGGCACATGTGTGCCACGTCCAAAAAAGCCTTCCACGCGCTCAGAGAAGAGCGTTTTGGCACTTATGGAACACATTTAGTGTGATGTGCATTATTGCTTGGCACGCACAACCATTGTTCGAAAATGCACTTTATTCGCTCTCAAACACATTTTGAGCAAAGGATGATAGGGCAGGTCATTGTGAGCCAGCGGAAGGTGCCAGGAGGCTCATTCTAAGTGTGCCTGAAGCAGTTCGCATCCCGTTCTATCTGCAACAGTTTCATGTGGTTGAGAAGCACTGCTGTAGAGTTGGAGCGAAAATGAGAAAAAGTGTTTCTCTCGCTGTGATAATGTATTTCAGGCAAGCTATAGGCTTTGTGGTAAAAATTTTCTCCATATATGGCACATGTGTGCCACGTCCAAAAAAGCCTTCCACGCGCTCAGAGAAGACCGTTTTGGCACTGATGGAACACATTTAGTGTGATGTGCATTATTGCTTGGCACGCACAACCATTGTTCGAAAATGCACTTTATTCGCTCTCAAACACATTTTGAGCAAAGGATGATAGGGCAGGTCATTGTGAGCCAGCGGAAGGTGCCAGGAGGCTCCTTCTAAGTGTGCCTGAAGCAGTTCGCATCCCGTTCTATCTGCAACAGTTTCATGTGGTTGAGAAGCACTGCTGTAGAGTTGGAGCGAAAATGAGAAAAAGTGTTTCTCTCGCTGTGATAATGTATTTCAGGCAAGCTATAGGCTTTGTGGTAAAAATTTTCTCCATATATGGCACGTGTACCACGTCCAAAAAAGCACTCCACTCGCTCAGAGAAGAGCGTTTTGGCAATTATGGAACACATTTAGTGTGATGTGCATTATTGCTTGGCACGCACAACCATTGTTCGAAAATGCACTTTATTCGCTCTCAAACGCATTTTGAGCAAAGGATGATAGGGCAGGTCATTGTGAGCCAGCGGAAGGTGCCAGGAGGCTCATTCCAAGTGTGCCTGACGCAGCTTCGCATCCCGTTCTATCTGCAACAGTTTCATGTGGCTGAGAAGCACTGCTTGTAGAGTTAGAGCGAAAATGAGAAAAAGTGTTTCTCTCGCTGTGATAATGTATTTCAGGCAAGCTATAGGCTTTGTGGTAAAAATTTTCTCCATATATGGCACATGTGTGCCACGTCCAAAAAAGCACTCCACTCGCTCAGAGAAGAGCGTTTTGGCACTTATGGAACACATTTAGTGTGATGTGCATTATTGCTTGGCACGCACAACCATTGTTCGAAAATGCACTTTATTCGCTCTCAAACACATTTTGAGCAAAGGATGATAGGGCAGGTCATTGTGAGCCAGCGGAAGGTGCCAGGAGGCTCATTCCAAGTGTGCCTGACGCAGCTTCGCATCCCGTTCTATCTGCAACAGTTTCATGTGGCTGAGAAGCACTGCTGTAGAGTCAGAGCGAAAATGAGAAAAAGTGTTTCTCTTGCTGTGATAATGTATTTCAGGCAAGCTATAGGCTTTGTGGTAAAAATTTTCTCCATATATGGCACATGTGTGCCACGTCCAAAAAAGCCTTCCACGCGCTCAGAGAAGAGCGTTTTGGCACTTATGGAACACATTTAGTGTGATGTGCATTATTGCTTGGCACGCACAACCATTGTTCGAAAATGCACTTTATTCGCTCTCAAACACATTTTGAGCAAAGGATGATAGGGCAGGTCATTGTGAGCCAGCGGAAGGTGCCAGGAGGCTCATTCTAAGTGTGCCTGAAGCAGTTCGCATCCCGTTCTATCTGCAACAGTTTCATGTGGTTGAGAAGCACTGCTGTAGAGTTGGAGCGAAAATGAGAAAAAGTGTTTCTCTCGCTGTGATAATGTATTTCAGGCAAGCTATAGGCTTTGTGGTAAAAATTTTCTCCATATATGGCACATGTGTGCCACGTCCAAAAAAGCCTTCCACGCGCTCAGAGAAGATCGTTTTGGCACTTATGGAACACATTTAGTGTGATGTGCATTATTGCTTGGCACGCACAACCATTGTTCGAAAATGCACTTTATTCGCTCTCAAACACATTTTGAGCAAAGGATGATAGGGCAGGTCATTGTGAGCCAGCGGAAGGTGCCAGGAGGCTCCTTCTAAGTGTGCCTGAAGCAGTTCGCATCCCGTTCTATCTGCAACAGTTTCATGTGGTTGAGAAGCACTGCTGTAGAGTTGGAGCGAAAATGAGAAAAAGTGTTTCTCTCGCTGTGATAATGTATTTCAGGCAAGCTATAGGCTTTGTGGTAAAAATTTTCTCCATATATGGCACATGTGTACCACGTCCAAAAAAGCACTCCACTCGCTCAGAGAAGAGCGTTTTGGCAATTATGGAACACATTTAGTGTGATGTACATGATTGCTTGGTACGCACAACCATTGTTCGAAAGTGCACTTTATTCGCTCTCAAACACATTTTGAGCAAAGGATGCTAGGGCAGGTCATTGTGAGCCAGCGGAAGGTGCCAGGAGGCTCATTCCAAGTGTGCCTGACGCAGCTTCGCATCCCGTTCTATCTGCAACAGTTTCATGTGGCTGAGAAGCACTGCTGTAGAGTTAGAGCGAAAATGAGAAAAAGTGTTTCTCTCGCTGTGATAATGTATGTCAAGCAAGCTATAGGCTTTGTGGTAAAAATGTTCTCCATATATGGCACATGTGTGCCACGTCCAAAAAAGCCCTCCACTCGCTCAGAGAAGAGCGTTTTGGCACTTATGGAACACATTTAGTGTGATGTGCATTATTGCTTGGCACGCACAACCATTGTTCGAAAATACACTTTATTCGCTCTCAAACACATTTTGAGCAAAGGATGATAGGGCAGGTCATTGTGAGCCAGCGGAAGGTGCCAGGAGGCTCATTTTAAGTGTGCCTGACGCAGCTTCGCATCCCGTTCTATCTGCAAAAGTTTCATGTGGCTGAGAAGCACTGCTGTAGAGTTAAAGCGAAAATGAGAAAAAGCGTTTCTCTCGCTGTGATAATGTATTTCAAGCAAGCTATAGGCTTTGTGGTAAAATTTTTCTCCATATATGGCACATGTGTGCCACGTCCAAAAAAGCCCTCCACTCGCTCAGAGAAGAGCGTTTTGGCACTGATGGCACACATTTAGTGTGACGTGCATTATTGCTTGGCACGCACAAACATTGTTCGAAAATGCACTTTATTCGCTCTCAAACACATTTTGAGCAAAGGATGATAGGGCAGGTCATTGTGAGCCAGCGGAAGGTGCCAGGAGGCTCATTCCAAGTGTGCCTGACGCAGCTTCGCATCCCGTTCTATCTGCAACAGTTTCATGTGGCTGAGAAGCACTTCTGCAGATTTAGACCGAAGATGAGAAAAAGTGTTTCTCTCGCTGTGATAATGTATTTCAGGCAAGCTATAGGCTTTGTGGTAAAAATTTTCTCCATATATGGCACATGTGTGCCACGTCCAAAAAAGCACTCCACTCGCTCAGAGAAGAGCGTTTTGGCACTTATGGAACACATTTAGTGTGATGTGCATTATTGCTTGGCACGCACAACCATTGTTCGAAAATGCACTTTATTCGCTCTCAAACACATTTTGAGCAAAGGATGATAGGGCAGGTCATTGTGAGCCAGCGGAAGGTGCCAGGAGGCTCATTCCAAGTGTGCCTGACGCAGCTTCGCATCCCGTTCTATCTGCAACAGTTTCATGTGGCTGAGAAGCACTGCTGTAGAGTCAGAGCGAAAATGAGAAAAAGTGTTTCTCTTGCTGTGATAATGTATTTCAGGCAAGCTATAGGCTTTGTGGTAAAAATTTTCTCCATATATGGCACATGTGTGCCACGTCCAAAAAAGCCTTCCACGCGCTCAGAGAAGAGCGTTTTGGCACTTATGGAACACATTTAGTGTGATGTGCATTATTGCTTGGCACGCACAACCATTGTTCGAAAATGCACTTTATTCGCTCTCAAACACATTTTGAGCAAAGGATGATAGGGCAGGTCATTGTGAGCCAGCGGAAGGTGCCAGGAGGCTCATTTTAAGTGTGCCTGACGCAGCTTCGCATCCCGTTCTATCTGCAAAAGTTTCATGTGGCTGAGAAGCACTGCTGTAGAGTTAAAGCGAAAATGAGAAAAAGCGTTTCTCTCGCTGTGATAATGTATTTCAAGCAAGCTATAGGCTTTGTGGTAAAATTTTTCTCCATATATGGCACATGTGTGCCACGTCCAAAAAAGCCCTCCACTCGCTCAGAGAAGAGCGTTTTGGCACTGATGGCACACATTTAGTGTGACGTGCATTATTGCTTGGCACGCACAAACATTGTTCGAAAATGCACTTTATTCGCTCTCAAACACATTTTGAGCAAAGGATGATAGGGCAGGTCATTGTGAGCCAGCGGAAGGTGCCAGGAGGCTCATTCCAAGTGTGCCTGACGCAGCTTCGCATCCCGTTCTATCTGCAACAGTTTCATGTGGCTGAGAAGCACTTCTGCAGATTTAGACCGAAGATGAGAAAAAGTGTTTCTCTCGCTGTGATAATGTATTTCAGGCAAGCTATAGGCTTTGTGGTAAAAATTTTCTCCATATATGGCACATGTGTGCCACGTCCAAAAAAGCACTCCACTCGCTCAGAGAAGAGCGTTTTGGCACTTATGGAACACATTTAGTGTGATGTGCATTATTGCTTGGCACGCACAACCATTGTTCGAAAATGCACTTTATTCGCTCTCAAACACATTTTGAGCAAAGGATGATAGGGCAGGTCATTGTGAGCCAGCGGAAGGTGCCAGGAGGCTCATTCCAAGTGTGCCTGACGCAGCTTCGCATCCCGTTCTATCTGCAACAGTTTCATGTGGCTGAGAAGCACTGCTGTAGAGTCAGAGCGAAAATGAGAAAAAGTGTTTCTCTTGCTGTGATAATGTATTTCAGGCAAGCTATAGGCTTTGTGGTAAAAATTTTCTCCATATATGGCACATGTGTGCCACGTCCAAAAAAGCCTTCCACGCGCTCAGAGAAGACCGTTTTGGCACTGATGGAACACATTTAGTGTGATGTGCATTATTGCTTGGCACGCACAACCATTGTTCGAAAATGCACTTTATTCGCTCTCAAACACATTTTGAGCAAAGGATGATAGGGCAGGTCATTGTGAGCCAGCGGAAGGTGCCAGGAGGCTCCTTCTAAGTGTGCCTGAAGCAGTTCGCATCCCGTTCTATCTGCAACAGTTTCATGTGGTTGAGAAGCACTGCTGTAGAGTTGGAGCGAAAATGAGAAAAAGTGTTTCTCTCGCTGTGATAATGTATTTCAGGCAAGCTATAGGCTTTGTGGTAAAAATTTTCTCCATATATGGCACGTGTACCACGTCCAAAAAAGCACTCCACTCGCTCAGAGAAGAGCGTTTTGGCAATTATGGAACACATTTAGTGTGATGTGCATTATTGCTTGGCACGCACAACCATTGTTCGAAAATGCACTTTATTCGCTCTCAAACGCATTTTGAGCAAAGGATGATAGGGCAGGTCATTGTGAGCCAGCGGAAGGTGCCAGGAGGCTCATTCCAAGTGTGCCTGACGCAGCTTCGCATCCCGTTCTATCTGCAACAGTTTCATGTGGCTGAGAAGCACTGCTTGTAGAGTTAGAGCGAAAATGAGAAAAAGTGTTTCTCTCGCTGTGATAATGTATTTCAGGCAAGCTATAGGCTTTGTGGTAAAAATTTTCTCCATATATGGCACATGTGTGCCACGTCCAAAAAAGCACTCCACTCGCTCAGAGAAGAGCGTTTTGGCACTTATGGAACACATTTAGTGTGATGTGCATTATTGCTTGGCACGCACAACCATTGTTCGAAAATGCACTTTATTCGCTCTCAAACACATTTTGAGCAAAGGATGATAGGGCAGGTCATTGTGAGCCAGCGGAAGGTGCCAGGAGGCTCATTCCAAGTGTGCCTGACGCAGCTTCGCATCCCGTTCTATCTGCAACAGTTTCATGTGGCTGAGAAGCACTGCTGTAGAGTCAGAGCGAAAATGAGAAAAAGTGTTTCTCTTGCTGTGATAATGTATTTCAGGCAAGCTATAGGCTTTGTGGTAAAAATTTTCTCCATATATGGCACATGTGTGCCACGTCCAAAAAAGCCTTCCACGCGCTCAGAGAAGAGCGTTTTGGCACTTATGGAACACATTTAGTGTGATGTGCATTATTGCTTGGCACGCACAACCATTGTTCGAAAATGCACTTTATTCGCTCTCAAACACATTTTGAGCAAAGGATGATAGGGCAGGTCATTGTGAGCCAGCGGAAGGTGCCAGGAGGCTCATTCTAAGTGTGCCTGAAGCAGTTCGCATCCCGTTCTATCTGCAACAGTTTCATGTGGTTGAGAAGCACTGCTGTAGAGTTGGAGCGAAAATGAGAAAAAGTGTTTCTCTCGCTGTGATAATGTATTTCAGGCAAGCTATAGGCTTTGTGGTAAAAATTTTCTCCATATATGGCACATGTGTGCCACGTCCAAAAAAGCCTTCCACGCGCTCAGAGAAGATCGTTTTGGCACTTATGGAACACATTTAGTGTGATGTGCATTATTGCTTGGCACGCACAACCATTGTTCGAAAATGCACTTTATTCGCTCTCAAACACATTTTGAGCAAAGGATGATAGGGCAGGTCATTGTGAGCCAGCGGAAGGTGCCAGGAGGCTCCTTCTAAGTGTGCCTGAAGCAGTTCGCATCCCGTTCTATCTGCAACAGTTTCATGTGGTTGAGAAGCACTGCTGTAGAGTTGGAGCGAAAATGAGAAAAAGTGTTTCTCTCGCTGTGATAATGTATTTCAGGCAAGCTATAGGCTTTGTGGTAAAAATTTTCTCCATATATGGCACATGTGTACCACGTCCAAAAAAGCACTCCACTCGCTCAGAGAAGAGCGTTTTGGCAATTATGGAACACATTTAGTGTGATGTACATGATTGCTTGGTACGCACAACCATTGTTCGAAAGTGCACTTTATTCGCTCTCAAACACATTTTGAGCAAAGGATGCTAGGGCAGGTCATTGTGAGCCAGCGGAAGGTGCCAGGAGGCTCATTCCAAGTGTGCCTGACGCAGCTTCGCATCCCGTTCTATCTGCAACAGTTTCATGTGGCTGAGAAGCACTGCTGTAGAGTTAGAGCGAAAATGAGAAAAAGTGTTTCTCTCGCTGTGATAATGTATGTCAAGCAAGCTATAGGCTTTGTGGTAAAAATGTTCTCCATATATGGCACATGTGTGCCACGTCCAAAAAAGCCCTCCACTCGCTCAGAGAAGAGCGTTTTGGCACTTATGGAACACATTTAGTGTGATGTGCATTATTGCTTGGCACGCACAACCATTGTTCGAAAATACACTTTATTCGCTCTCAAACACATTTTGAGCAAAGGATGATAGGGCAGGTCATTGTGAGCCAGCGGAAGGTGCCAGGAGGCTCATTTTAAGTGTGCCTGACGCAGCTTCGCATCCCGTTCTATCTGCAAAAGTTTCATGTGGCTGAGAAGCACTGCTGTAGAGTTAAAGCGAAAATGAGAAAAAGCGTTTCTCTCGCTGTGATAATGTATTTCAAGCAAGCTATAGGCTTTGTGGTAAAATTTTTCTCCATATATGGCACATGTGTGCCACGTCCAAAAAAGCCCTCCACTCGCTCAGAGAAGAGCGTTTTGGCACTGATGGCACACATTTAGTGTGACGTGCATTATTGCTTGGCACGCACAAACATTGTTCGAAAATGCACTTTATTCGCTCTCAAACACATTTTGAGCAAAGGATGATAGGGCAGGTCATTGTGAGCCAGCGGAAGGTGCCAGGAGGCTCATTCCAAGTGTGCCTGACGCAGCTTCGCATCCCGTTCTATCTGCAACAGTTTCATGTGGCTGAGAAGCACTTCTGCAGATTTAGACCGAAGATGAGAAAAAGTGTTTCTCTCGCTGTGATAATGTATTTCAGGCAAGCTATAGGCTTTGTGGTAAAAATTTTCTCCATATATGGCACATGTGTGCCACGTCCAAAAAAGCACTCCACTCGCTCAGAGAAGAGCGTTTTGGCACTTATGGAACACATTTAGTGTGATGTGCATTATTGCTTGGCACGCACAACCATTGTTCGAAAATGCACTTTATTCGCTCTCAAATACATTTTGAGCAAGGGATGATAGGGCAGGTCATTGTGAGCCAGCGGAAGGTGCCAGGAGGCTCATTCCAAGTGTGCCTGACACAGCTTCGCATCCCGTTCTATCTGCAACAGTTTCATGTGGCTGAGAAGCACTGCTGTATAGTCAGAGCGAAAATGAGAAGAAGTGTTTATCTCGCTGTGATAATGTATTTCAGGCAAGCTATAGGCTTTGTGGTAAGAATTTTCTCCATATATGGCACATGTGTGCCACGTCCAAAAAAGCCCTCCACTCGCTCAGAGAAGAGCGTTTTGGCACTGATGGAACACATTTAGTGTGATGTGCATTATTGCTTGGCACGCACAACCATTGTTCGAAAATGCACTTTATTCGCTCTCAAACACATTTTGAGCAAAGGATGATAGGGCAGGTCATTGTGAGCCAGCGGAAGGTGCCAGGAGGCTCCTTCTAAGTGTGCCTGAAGCAGTTCGCATCCCGTTCTATCTGCAACAGTTTCATGTGGTTGAGAAGCACTGCTGTAGAGTTGGAGCGAAAATGAGAAAAAGTGTTTCTCTCGCTGTGATAATGTATTTCAGGCAAGCTATAGGCTTTGTGGTAAAAATTTTCTCCATATATGGCACGTGTACCACGTCCAAAAAAGCACTCCACTCGCTCAGAGAAGAGCGTTTTGGCAATTATGGAACACATTTAGTGTGATGTGCATGATTGCTTGGCACACACAACCATTGTTCGAATATGCACTTCATTCGCTCTCAAACACATTTTGAGCAAAGGATGATAGGGCAGGTCATTGTGAGCCAGCGGAAGGTGCCAGGAGGCTCATTCCAAGTGTGCCTGACGCAGCTTCGCATCCCGTTCTATCTGCAACAGTTTCATGTGGCTGAGAAGCACTGCTGTAGAGTTAGAGCGAAAATGAGAAACAGTGTTTCTCTTGCTGTGATAATGTATTTCAGGCAAGCTATAGGCTTTGTGGTAAAAATTTTCTCCATATATGGCACATGTGTGCCACGTCCAAAAAAGCCTTCCACGCGCTCAGAGAAGACCGTTTTGGCACTTATGGAACACATTTAGTGTGATGTGCATTATTGCTTGGCACGCACAACCATTGTTCGAAAATGCACTTTATTCGCTCTCAAACACATTTTGAGCAAAGGATGATAGGGCAGGTCATTGTGAGCCAGCGGAAGGTGCCAGGAGGCTCCTTCTAAGTGTGCCTGAAGCAGTTCGCATCCCGTTCTATCTGCAACAGTTTCATGTGGTTGAGAAGCACTGCTGTAGAGTTAGAGCGAAAATGAGAAAAAGTGTTTCTCTCGCTGTGATAATGTATTTCAAGCAAGCTATAGGCTTTGTGGTAAAAATTTTCTCCATATATGGCACCTGTGTGCCACGTCCAAAAAGCACTCCACTCGCTCAGAGAAGAGCGTTTTGGCACTTATGGAACACATTTAGTGTGATGTGCATTATTGCTTGGCACACACAACCATTGTTCGAATATGCACTTTATTCACTGTCAAACACATTTTGAGCAAAGGATGATAGGGCAGTTCATTGTGAGCCAGGGGAAGGTGCCAGGAGGCTCATTCCAAGTGTGCCTGACGCAGCTTCGCATCCCGTTCTATCTGCAACGGTTTCATGTGGCTTAGAAGCACTGCTGTAGAGTTAGAGCGAAAATGAGAAAAAGCGTTTCTCTCGCTGTGATAATGTATTTCAGGCAAGCTATAGGCTTTGTGGTAAAAATTTTCTCCATATATGGCACATGTGTGCCACGTCCAAAAAAGCCCTCCACTCGCTCAGAGAAGAGCGTTTTGGCACTTATGGAACACATTTAGTGTGATGTGCATTATTGCTTGGCACACACAACCATTGTTCGAACATGCACTTTATTCGCTCTTAAACACATTTTGAGCAAAGGATGATAGGGCAGGTCATTGTGACCCAGCGGAAGGTGCCAGGAGGCTCATTGGTAGTGTGCCTGACGCAGCTTCGCATCCCGTTCTATCTGCAACATTTTCATGTGGCTGAGAAGCACTGCTGTAGAGTTAGAGCGAAAATGAGAAAAAGTCTTTCTCTCGCTGTGATAATGTATTTCAGGCAAGCTATAGGCTTTGTGGTAAAAATTTTCTCCATATATGGCACGTGTACCACGTCCAAAAAAGCACTCCACTCGCTCAGAGAAGAGCGTTTTGGCAATTATGGAACACATTTAGTGTGATGTGCATGATTGCTTGGCACACACAACCATTGTTCGAATATGCACTTCATTCGCTCTCAAACACATTTTGAGCAAAGGATGATAGGGCAGGTCATTGTGAGCCAGCGGAAGGTGCCAGGAGGCTCATTCCAAGTGTGCCTGACGCAGCTTCGCATCCCGTTCTATCTGCAACAGTTTCATGTGGCTGAGAAGCACTGCTGTAGAGTTAGAGCGAAAATGAGAAACAGTGTTTCTCTTGCTGTGATAATGTATTTCAGGCAAGCTATAGGCTTTGTGGTAAAAATTTTCTCCATATATGGCACATGTGTGCCACGTCCAAAAAAGCCTTCCACGCGCTCAGAGAAGACCGTTTTGGCACTTATGGAACACATTTAGTGTGATGTGCATTATTGCTTGGCACGCACAACCATTGTTCGAAAATGCACTTTATTCGCTCTCAAACACATTTTGAGCAAAGGATGATAGGGCAGGTCATTGTGAGCCAGCGGAAGGTGCCAGGAGGCTCCTTCTAAGTGTGCCTGAAGCAGTTCGCATCCCGTTCTATCTGCAACAGTTTCATGTGGTTGAGAAGCACTGCTGTAGAGTTGGAGCGAAAATGAGAAAAAGTGTTTCTCTCGCTGTGATAATGTATTTCAGGCAAGCTATAGGCTTTGTGGTAAAAATTTTCTCCATATATGGCACGTGTACCACGTCCAAAAAAGCACTCCACTCGCTCAGAGAAGAGCGTTTTGGCAATTATGGAACACATTTAGTGTGATGTGCATGATTGCTTGGCACACACAACCATTGTTCGAATATGCACTTCATTCGCTCTCAAACACATTTTGAGCAAAGGATGATAGGGCAGGTCATTGTGAGCCAGCGGAAGGTGCCAGGAGGCTCATTCCAAGTGTGCCTGACGCAGCTTCGCATCCCGTTCTATCTGCAACAGTTTCATGTGGCTGAGAAGCACTGCTGTAGAGTTAGAGCGAAAATGAGAAACAGTGTTTCTCTCGCTGTGATACTGTATTTCAAGCAAGCTATAGCTTTGTGGTAAAAATTTTCTCCATATATGGCACATGTGTACCACGTCCAAAAAAGCACTCCACTCGCTCAGAGAAGAGCGTTTTGGCAATTATGGAACACATTTAGTGTGATGTACATGATTACTTGGTACGCACAACCATTGTTCGAAAGTGCACTTTATTCGCTCTCAAACACATTTTGAGCAAAGGATGCTAGGGCAGGTCATTGTGAGCCAGCGGAAGGTGCCAGGAGGCTCATTCCAAGTGTGCCTGACGCAGCTTTGCATCCCGTTCTATCTGCAACAGTTTCATGTGGCTGAGAAGCACTGCTGTAGAGTTAGAGCGAAAATGAGAAAAAGTGTTTCTCTCGCTGTGATAATGTATGTCAAGCAAGCTATAGGCTTTGTGGTAAAAATGTTCTCCATATATGGCACATGTGTGCCACGTCCAAAAAAGCCCTCCACTCGCTCAGAGAAGAGCGTTTTGGCACTTATGGAACACATTTAGTGTGATGTGCATTATTGCTTGGCACGCACAACCATTGTTCGAAAATGCACTTTATTCGCTCTCAAACACATTTTGAGCAAAGGATGATAGGGCAGGTCATTGTGAGCCAGCGGAAGGTGCCAGGAGGCTCATTCCAAGTGTGCTTGACGCAGATTCGCATCCCGTTCTATCTGCAACAGTTTCATGTGGTTGAGAAGCACTGCTGTAGAGTTAGAGCGAAAATGAGAAAAAGTGTTTCTCTCGCTGTGATAATGTATTTCAAGCAAGCTATAGGCTTTGTGGTAAAAATTTTCTCCATATATGGCACCTGTGTGCCACGTCCAAAAAGCACTCCACTCGCTCAGAGAAGAGCGTTTTGGCAATTATGGAACACATTTAGTGTGATGTGCATGATTGCTTGGCACACACAACCATTGTTCGAATATGCACTTCATTCGCTCTCAAACACATTTTGAGCAAAGGATGATAGGGCAGGTCATTGTGAGCCAGCGGAAGGTGCCAGGAGGCTCATTCCAAGTGTGCCTGACGCAGCTTCGCATCCCGTTCTATCTGCAACAGTTTCATGTGGCTGAGAAGCACTGCTGTAGAGTTAGAGCGAAAATGAGAAACAGTGTTTCTCTTGCTGTGATAATGTATTTCAGGCAAGCTAGAGGCTTTGTGGTAAAAATTTTCTCCATATATGGCACCTGTGTGCCACGTCCAAAAAAGCCTTCCACGCGCTCAGAGAAGACCGTTTTGGCACTTATGGAACACATTTAGTGTGATGTGCATTATTGCTTGGCACACACAACCATTGTTCGAACATGCACTTTATTCGCTCTTAAACACATTTTGAGCAAAGGATGATAGGGCAGGTCATTGTGACCCAGCGGAAGGTGCCAGGAGGCTCATTGGTAGTGTGCCTGACGCAGCTTCGCATCCCGTTCTATCTGCAACATTTTCATGTGGCTGAGAAGCACTGCTGTAGAGTTAGAGCGAAAATGAGAAAAAGTCTTTCTCTCGCTGTGATAATGTATTTCAGGCAAGCTATAGGCTTTGTGGTAAAAATTTTCTCCATATATGGCACGTGTACCACGTCCAAAAAAGCACTCCACTCGCTCAGAGAAGAGCGTTTTGGCAATTATGGAACACATTTAGTGTGATGTGCATGATTGCTTGGCACACACAACCATTGTTCGAATATGCACTTCATTCGCTCTCAAACACATTTTGAGCAAAGGATGATAGGGCAGGTCATTGTGAGCCAGCGGAAGGTGCCAGGAGGCTCATTCCAAGTGTGCCTGACGCAGCTTCGCATCCCGTTCTATCTGCAACAGTTTCATGTGGCTGAGAAGCACTGCTGTAGAGTTAGAGCGAAAATGAGAAACAGTGTTTCTCTTGCTGTGATAATGTATTTCAGGCAAGCTAGAGGCTTTGTGGTAAAAATTTTCTCCATATATGGCACATGTGTGCCACGTCCAAAAAAGCCTTCCACGCGCTCAGAGAAGACCGTTTTGGCACTTATGGAACACATTTAGTGTGATGTGCATTATTGCTTGGCACGCACAACCATTGTTCGAAAATGCACTTTATTCGCTCTCAAACACATTTTGAGCAAAGGATGATAGGGCAGGTCATTGTGAGCCAGCGGAAGGTGCCAGGAGGCTCCTTCTAAGTGTGCCTGAAGCAGTTCGCATCCCGTTCTATCTGCAACAGTTTCATGTGGTTGAGAAGCACTGCTGTAGAGTTGGAGCGAAAATGAGAAAAAGTGTTTCTCTCGCTGTGATAATGTATTTCAGGCAAGCTATAGGCTTTGTGGTAAAAATTTTCTCCATATATGGCACGTGTACCACGTCCAAAAAAGCACTCCACTCGCTCAGAGAAGAGCGTTTTGGCAATTATGGAACACATTTAGTGTGATGTGCATGATTGCTTGGCACACACAACCATTGTTCGAATATGCACTTCATTCGCTCTCAAACACATTTTGAGCAAAGGATGATAGGGCAGGTCATTGTGAGCCAGCGGAAGGTGCCAGGAGGCTCATTCCAAGTGTGCCTGACGCAGCTTCGCATCCCGTTCTATCTGCAACAGTTTCATGTGGCTGAGAAGCACTGCTGTAGAGTTAGAGCGAAAATGAGAAACAGTGTTTCTCTCGCTGTGATACTGTATTTCAAGCAAGCTATAGCTTTGTGGTAAAAATTTTCTCCATATATGGCACATGTGTACCACGTCCAAAAAAGCACTCCACTCGCTCAGAGAAGAGCGTTTTTGCAATTATGGAACACATTTAGTGTGATGTACATGATTACTTGGTACGCACAACCATTGTTCGAAAGTGCACTTTATTCGCTCTCAAACACATTTTGAGCAAAGGATGCTAGGGCAGGTCATTGTGAGCCAGCGGAAGGTGCCAGGAGGCTCATTCCAAGTGTGCCTGACGCAGCTTTGCATCCCGTTCTATCTGCAACAGTTTCATGTGGCTGAGAAGCACTGCTGTAGAGTTAGAGCGAAAATGAGAAAAAGTGTTTCTCTCGCTGTGATAATGTATGTCAAGCAAGCTATAGGCTTTGTGGTAAAAATGTTCTCCATATATGGCACATGTGTGCCACGTCCAAAAAAAGCCCTCCACTCGCTCAGAGAAGAGCGTTTTGGCACTTATGGAACACATTTAGTGTGATGTGCATTATTGCTTGGCACGCACAACCATTGTTCGAAAATGCACTTTATTCGCTCTCAAACACATTTTGAGCAAAGGATGATAGGGCAGGTCATTGTGAGCCAGCGGAAGGTGCCAGGAGGCTCATTCCAAGTGTGCTTGACGCAGATTCGCATCCCGTTCTATCTGCAACAGTTTCATGTGGTTGAGAAGCACTGCTGTAGAGTTAGAGCGAAAATGAGAAAAAGTGTTTCTCTCGCTGTGATAATGTATTTCAAGCAAGCTATAGGCTTTGTGGTAAAAATTTTCTCCATATATGGCACCTGTGTGCCACGTCCAAAAAGCACTCCACTCGCTCAGAGAAGAGCGTTTTGGCACTTATGGAACACATTTAGTGTGATGTGCATTATTGCTTGGCACACACAACCATTGTTCGAATATGCACTTTATTCACTGTCAAACACATTTTGAGCAAAGGATGATAGGGCAGTTCATTGTGAGCCAGGGGAAGGTGCCAGGAGGCTCATTCCAAGTGTGCCTGACGCAGCTTCGCATCCCGTTCTATCTGCAACGGTTTCATGTGGCTTAGAAGCACTGCTGTAGAGTTAGAGCGAAAATGAGAAAAAGCGTTTCTCTCGCTGTGATAATGTATTTCAGGCAAGCTATAGGCTTTGTGGTAAAAATTTTCTCCATATATGGCACATGTGTGCCACGTCCAAAAAAGCCCTCCACTCGCTCAGAGAAGAGCGTTTTGGCACTTATGGAACACATTTAGTGTGATGTGCATTATTGCTTGGCACACACAACCATTGTTCGAACATGCACTTTATTCGCTCTTAAACACATTTTGAGCAAAGGATGATAGGGCAGGTCATTGTGACCCAGCGGAAGGTGCCAGGAGGCTCATTGGTAGTGTGCCTGACGCAGCTTCGCATCCCGTTCTATCTGCAACATTTTCATGTGGCTGAGAAGCACTGCTGTAGAGTTAGAGCGAAAATGAGAAAAAGTCTTTCTCTCGCTGTGATAATGTATTTCAGGCAAGCTATAGGCTTTGTGGTAAAAATTTTCTCCATATATGGCACGTGTACCACGTCCAAAAAAGCACTCCACTCGCTCAGAGAAGAGCGTTTTGGCAATTATGGAACACATTTAGTGTGATGTGCATGATTGCTTGGCACACACAACCATTGTTCGAATATGCACTTCATTCGCTCTCAAACACATTTTGAGCAAAGGATGATAGGGCAGGTCATTGTGAGCCAGCGGAAGGTGCCAGGAGGCTCATTCCAAGTGTGCCTGACGCAGCTTCGCATCCCGTTCTATCTGCAACAGTTTCATGTGGCTGAGAAGCACTGCTGTAGAGTTAGAGCGAAAATGAGAAACAGTGTTTCTCTTGCTGTGATAATGTATTTCAGGCAAGCTAGAGGCTTTGTGGTAAAAATTTTCTCCATATATGGCACCTGTGTGCCACGTCCAAAAAAGCCTTCCACGCGCTCAGAGAAGACCGTTTTGGCACTTATGGAACACATTTAGTGTGATGTGCATTATTGCTTGGCACACACAACCATTGTTCGAACATGCACTTTATTCGCTCTTAAACACATTTTGAGCAAAGGATGATAGGGCAGGTCATTGTGACCCAGCGGAAGGTGCCAGGAGGCTCATTGGTAGTGTGCCTGACGCAGCTTCGCATCCCGTTCTATCTGCAACATTTTCATGTGGCTGAGAAGCACTGCTGTAGAGTTAGAGCGAAAATGAGAAAAAGTCTTTCTCTCGCTGTGATAATGTATTTCAGGCAAGCTATAGGCTTTGTGGTAAAAATTTTCTCCATATATGGCACGTGTACCACGTCCAAAAAAGCACTCCACTCGCTCAGAGAAGAGCGTTTTGGCAATTATGGAACACATTTAGTGTGATGTGCATGATTGCTTGGCACACACAACCATTGTTCGAATATGCACTTCATTCGCTCTCAAACACATTTTGAGCAAAGGATGATAGGGCAGGTCATTGTGAGCCAGCGGAAGGTGCCAGGAGGCTCATTCCAAGTGTGCCTGACGCAGCTTCGCATCCCGTTCTATCTGCAACAGTTTCATGTGGCTGAGAAGCACTGCTGTAGAGTTAGAGCGAAAATGAGAAACAGTGTTTCTCTTGCTGTGATAATGTATTTCAGGCAAGCTAGAGGCTTTGTGGTAAAAATTTTCTCCATATATGGCACATGTGTGCCACGTCCAAAAAAGCCTTCCACGCGCTCAGAGAAGACCGTTTTGGCACTTATGGAACACATTTAGTGTGATGTGCATTATTGCTTGGCACGCACAACCATTGTTCGAAAATGCACTTTATTCGCTCTCAAACACATTTTGAGCAAAGGATGATAGGGCAGGTCATTGTGAGCCAGCGGAAGGTGCCAGGAGGCTCCTTCTAAGTGTGCCTGAAGCAGTTCGCATCCCGTTCTATCTGCAACAGTTTCATGTGGTTGAGAAGCACTGCTGTAGAGTTGGAGCGAAAATGAGAAAAAGTGTTTCTCTCGCTGTGATAATGTATTTCAGGCAAGCTATAGGCTTTGTGGTAAAAATTTTCTCCATATATGGCACGTGTACCACGTCCAAAAAAGCACTCCACTCGCTCAGAGAAGAGCGTTTTGGCAATTATGGAACACATTTAGTGTGATGTGCATGATTGCTTGGCACACACAACCATTGTTCGAATATGCACTTCATTCGCTCTCAAACACATTTTGAGCAAAGGATGATAGGGCAGGTCATTGTGAGCCAGCGGAAGGTGCCAGGAGGCTCATTCCAAGTGTGCCTGACGCACCTTCGCATCCCGTTCTATCTGCAACAGTTTCATGTGGCTGAGAAGCACTGCTGTAGAGTTAGAGCGAAAATGAGAAACAGTGTTTCTCTCGCTGTGATACTGTATTTCAAGCAAGCTATAGCTTTGTGGTAAAAATTTTCTCCATATATGGCACATGTGTACCACGTCCAAAAAAGCACTCCACTCGCTCAGAGAAGAGCGTTTTGGCAATTATGGAACACATTTAGTGTGATGTACATGATTACTTGGTACGCACAACCATTGTTCGAAAGTGCACTTTATTCGCTCTCAAACACATTTTGAGCAAAGGATGCTAGGGCAGGTCATTGTGAGCCAGCGGAAGGTGCCAGGAGGCTCATTCCAAGTGTGCCTGACGCAGCTTTGCATCCCGTTCTATCTGCAACAGTTTCATGTGGCTGAGAAGCACTGCTGTAGAGTTAGAGCGAAAATGAGAAAAAGTGTTTCTCTCGCTGTGATAATGTATGTCAAGCAAGCTATAGGCTTTGTGGTAAAAATGTTCTCCATATATGGCACATGTGTGCCACGTCCAAAAAAGCCCTCCACTCGCTCAGAGAAGAGCGTTTTGGCACTTATGGAACACATTTAGTGTGATGTGCATTATTGCTTGGCACGCACAACCATTGTTCGAAAATGCACTTTATTCGCTCTCAAACACATTTTGAGCAAAGGATGATAGGGCAGGTCATTGTGAGCCAGCGGAAGGTGCCAGGAGGCTCATTCCAAGTGTGCTTGACGCAGATTCGCATCCCGTTCTATCTGCAACAGTTTCATGTGGTTGAGAAGCACTGCTGTAGAGTTAGAGCGAAAATGAGAAAAAGTGTTTCTCTCGCTGTGATAATGTATTTCAAGCAAGCTATAGGCTTTGTGGTAAAAAATTTCTCCATATATGGCACCTGTGTGCCACGTCCAAAAAGCACTCCACTCGCTCAGAGAAGAGCGTTTTGGCACTTATGGAACACATTTAGTGTGATGTGCATTATTGCTTGGCACACACAACCATTGTTCGAATATGCACTTTATTCACTGTCAAACACATTTTGAGCAAAGGATGATAGGGCAGTTCATTGTGAGCCAGGGGAAGGTGCCAGGAGGCTCATTCCAAGTGTGCCTGACGCAGCTTCGCATCCCGTTCTATCTGCAACGGTTTCATGTGGCTTAGAAGCACTGCTGTAGAGTTAGAGCGAAAATGAGAAAAAGCGTTTCTCTCGCTGTGATAATGTATTTCAGGCAAGCTATAGGCTTTGTGGTAAAAATTTTCTCCATATATGGCACATGTGTGCCACGTCCAAAAAAGCCCTCCACTCGCTCAGAGAAGAGCGTTTTGGCACTTATGGAACACATTTAGTGTGATGTGCATTATTGCTTGGCACACACAACCATTGTTCGAACATGCACTTTATTCGCTCTTAAACACATTTTGAGCAAAGGATGATAGGGCAGGTCATTGTGACCCAGCGGAAGGTGCCAGGAGGCTCATTGGTAGTGTGCCTGACGCAGCTTCGCATCCCGTTCTATCTGCAACATTTTCATGTGGCTGAGAAGCACTGCTGTAGAGTTAGAGCGAAAATGAGAAAAAGTCTTTCTCTCGCTGTGATAATGCATTTCAAGCAAGCTATAGGCTTTGTGGTAAAATTTTTCTCCATATATGGCACCTGTGTGCCACGTCCAAAAAGCCCTCCACTCGCTCAGAGAAGAGCGTTTTGGCACTTATGGAACACATTTAGTGTGATGTGCATTATTGCTTGGCACACACAACCATTGTTCGAAAATGCACTTTATTCGCTCTCAAACACATTTTGAGCAAAGGATGATAGGGCAGGTCATTGTGAGCCAGCGGAAGGTGCCAGGAGGCTCATTCCAAGTGTGCCTGACACAGCTTCGCATCCCGTTCTATCTGCAACAGTTTCATGTGGCTGAGAAGCACTGCTGTATAGTCAGAGCGAAAATGAGAAGAAGTGTTTATCTCGCTGTGATAATGTATTTCAGGCAAGCTATAGGCTTTGTGGTAAAAATTTTCTCCATATATGGCACATGTGTGCCACGTCCAAAAAAGCCTTCCACGCGCTCAGAGAAGACCGTTTTGGCACTGATGGAACACATTTAGTGTGATGTGCATTATTGCTTGGCACGCACAACCATTGTTCGAAAATGCACTTTATTCGCTCTCAAACACATTTTGAGCAAAGGATGATAGGGCAGGTCATTGTGAGCCAGCGGAAGGTGCCAGGAGGCTCCTTCTAAGTGTGCCTGAAGCAGTTCGCATCCCGTTCTATCTGCAACAGTTTCATGTGGTTGAGAAGCACTGCTGTAGAGTTGGAGCGAAAATGAGAAAAAGTGTTTCTCTCGCTGTGATAATGTATTTCAGGCAAGCTATAGGCTTTGTGGTAAAAATTTTCTCCATATATGGCACGTGTACCACGTCCAAAAAAGCACTCCACTCGCTCAGAGAAGAGCGTTTTGGCAATTATGGAACACATTTAGTGTGATGTGCATTATTGCTTGGCACGCACAACCATTGTTCGAAAATGCACTTTATTCGCTCTCAAACGCATTTTGAGCAAAGGATGATAGGGCAGGTCATTGTGAGCCAGCGGAAGGTGCCAGGAGGCTCATTCCAAGTGTGCCTGACGCAGCTTCGCATCCCGTTCTATCTGCAACAGTTTCATGTGGCTGAGAAGCACTGCTTGTAGAGTTAGAGCGAAAATGAGAAAAAGTGTTTCTCTCGCTGTGATAATGTATTTCAGGCAAGCTATAGGCTTTGTGGTAAAAATTTTCTCCATATATGGCACATGTGTGCCACGTCCAAAAAAGCACTCCACTCGCTCAGAGAAGAGCGTTTTGGCACTTATGGAACACATTTAGTGTGATGTGCATTATTGCTTGGCACGCACAACCATTGTTCGAAAATGCACTTTATTCGCTCTCAAACACATTTTGAGCAAAGGATGATAGGGCAGGTCATTGTGAGCCAGCGGAAGGTGCCAGGAGGCTCATTCCAAGTGTGCCTGACGCAGCTTCGCATCCCGTTCTATCTGCAACAGTTTCATGTGGCTGAGAAGCACTGCTGTAGAGTCAGAGCGAAAATGAGAAAAAGTGTTTCTCTTGCTGTGATAATGTATTTCAGGCAAGCTATAGGCTTTGTGGTAAAAATTTTCTCCATATATGGCACATGTGTGCCACGTCCAAAAAAGCCTTCCACGCGCTCAGAGAAGAGCGTTTTGGCACTTATGGAACACATTTAGTGTGATGTGCATTATTGCTTGGCACGCACAACCATTGTTCGAAAATGCACTTTATTCGCTCTCAAACACATTTTGAGCAAAGGATGATAGGGCAGGTCATTGTGAGCCAGCGGAAGGTGCCAGGAGGCTCATTCTAAGTGTGCCTGAAGCAGTTCGCATCCCGTTCTATCTGCAACAGTTTCATGTGGTTGAGAAGCACTGCTGTAGAGTTGGAGCGAAAATGAGAAAAAGTGTTTCTCTCGCTGTGATAATGTATTTCAGGCAAGCTATAGGCTTTGTGGTAAAAATTTTCTCCATATATGGCACATGTGTGCCACGTCCAAAAAAGCCTTCCACGCGCTCAGAGAAGACCGTTTTGGCACTTATGGAACACATTTAGTGTGATGTGCATTATTGCTTGGCACGCACAACCATTGTTCGAAAATGCACTTTATTCGCTCTCAAACACATTTTGAGCAAAGGATGATAGGGCAGGTCATTGTGAGCCAGCGGAAGGTGCCAGGAGGCTCCTTCTAAGTGTGCCTGAAGCAGTTCGCATCCCGTTCTATCTGCAACAGTTTCATGTGGTTGAGAAGCACTGCTGTAGAGTTGGAGCGAAAATGAGAAAAAGTGTTTCTCTCGCTGTGATAATGTATTTCAGGCAAGCTATAGGCTTTGTGGTAAAATTTTCTCCATATATGGCACATGTGTACCACGTCCAAAAAAGCACTCCACTCGCTCAGAGAAGAGCGTTTTGGCAATTATGGAACACATTTAGTGTGATGTACATGATTGCTTGGTACGCACAACCATTGTTCGAAAGTGCACTTTATTCGCTCTCAAACACATTTTGAGCAAAGGATGCTAGGGCAGGTCATTGTGAGCCAGCGTAAGGTGCCAGGAGGCTCATTCCAAGTGTGCCTGACGCAGCTTCGCATCCCGTTCTATCTGCAACAGTTTCATGTGGCTGAGAAGCACTGCTGTAGAGTTAGAGCGAAAATGAGAAAAAGTGTTTCTCTCGCTGTGATAATGTATGTCAAGCAAGCTATAGGCTTTGTGGTAAAAATGTTCTCCATATATGGCACATGTGTGCCACGTCCAGAAAAGCCCTCCACTCGCTCAGAGAAGAGCGTTTTGGCACTTATGGAACACATTTAGTGTGATGTGCATTATTGCTTGGCACGCACAACCATTGTTCGAAAATACACTTTATTCGCTCTCAAACACATTTTGAGCAAAGGATGATAGGGCAGGTCATTGTGAGCCAGCGGAAGGTGCCAGGAGGCTCATTTTAAGTGTGCCTGACGCAGCTTCGCATCCCGTTCTATCTGCAAAAGTTTCATGTGGCTGAGAAGCACTGCTGTAGAGTTAAAGCGAAAATGAGAAAAAGCGTTTCTCTCGCTGTGATAATGTATTTCAAGCAAGCTATAGGCTTTGTGGTAAAATTTTTCTCCATATATGGCACATGTGTGCCACGTCCAAAAAAGCCCTCCACTCGCTCAGAGAAGAGCGTTTTGGCACTGATGGCACACATTTAGTGTGACGTGCATTATTGCTTGGCACGCACAACCATTGTTCGAAAATGCACTTTATTCGCTCTCAAACACATTTTGAGCAAAGGATGATAGGGCAGGTCATTGTGAGCCAGCGGAAGGTGCCAGGAGGCTCATTCCAAGTGTGCTTGACGCAGATTCGCATCCCGTTCTATCTGCAACAGTTTCATGTGGTTGAGAAGCACTGCTGTAGAGTTAGAGCGAAAATGAGAAAAAGTGTTTCTCTCGCTGTGATAATGTATTTCAAGCAAGCTATAGGCTTTGTGGTAAAAATTTTCTCCATATATGGCACCTGTGTGCCACGTCCAAAAAGCCTTCCACGCGCTCAGAGAAGACCGTTTTGGCACTTATGGAACACATTTAGTGTGATGTGCATTATTGCTTGGCACGCACAACCATTGTTCGAAAATGCACTTTATTCGCTCTCAAACACATTTTGAGCAAAGGATGATAGGGCAGGTCATTGTGAGCCAGCGGAAGGTGCCAGGAGGCTCCTTCTAAGTGTGCCTGAAGCAGTTCGCATCCCGTTCTATCTGCAACAGTTTCATGTGGTTGAGAAGCACTGCTGTAGAGTTGGAGCGAAAATGAGAAAAAGTGTTTCTCTCGCTGTGATAATGTATTTCAGGCAAGCTATAGGCTTTGTGGTAAAATTTTTCTCCATATATGGCACATGTGTGCCACGTCCAAAAAAGCCCTCCACTCGCTCAGAGAAGAGCGTTTTGGCACTGATGGCACACATTTAGTGTGACGTGCATTATTGCTTGGCACGCACAACCATTGTTCGAAAATGCACTTTATTCGCTCTCAAACACATTTTGAGCAAAGGATGATAGGGCAGGTCATTGTGAGCCAGCGGAAGGTGCCAGGAGGCTCCTTCTAAGTGTGCCTGAAGCAGTTCGCATCCCGTTCTATCTGCAACAGTTTCATGTGGCTGATAAGCACTGCTGTAGAGTTAGAGCGAAAATGAAAAAAAGTGTTTCTCTCGCTGTGATAATGTATTTCAAGCAAGCTATAGGTTTTGTGGTAAAAATTTTCTCCATATATGGCACCTCTGTGCCACGTCCAAAAAGCACTCCACTCGCTCAGAGAAGAGCGTTTTGGCACTTATGGAACACATTTAGTGTGATGTGCATTATTGCTTGGCACACACAACCATTGTTCGAAAATGCACTTTATTCGCTCTCAAACACATTTTGAGCAAAGGATGATAGGGCAGGTCATTGTGAGCCAGCGGAAGGTGCCAGGAGGCTCATTCCAAGTGTGCCTGACGCAGCTGCGCATCCCGTTCTATCTGCAACAGTTTCATGTGGCTGAGAAGCACTGCTTGTAGAGTTAGAGCGAAAATGAGAAAAAGTGTTTCTCTCGCTGTGATAATGTATTTCAGGCAAGCTATAGGCTTTGTGGTTAAAATTTTCTCCATATATGGCACATGTGTGCCACGTCCAAAAAGCACTCCACTCGCTCAGAAAAAGCGTTTTGGCACTTATGGAACACATTTAGTGTGATGTGCATTATTGCTTGGCACACACAACCATTGTTCGAATATGCACTTTATTCACTCTCAAACACATTTTGAGCAAAGGATGATAGGGCAGGTCATTGTGAGCCAGCGGAAGGTGCCAGGAGGCTCATTCTAAGTGTGCCTGACGCAGATTCGCATCCCGTTCTATCTGCAACAGTTTCATGTGGCTGAAAAGCACTGCTGTAGAGTTAGAGCGAAAATGAGAAAAAGTGTTTCTCTCGCTGTGATAATGTATTTCAAGCAAGCTATAGGCTTTGTGGTTAAAATTTTCTCCATATGTGGCACATGTGTGCCACGTCCAAAAAAGCCCTCCACTCGCTCAGAGAATAGCGTTTTGGCACTTATGGAACACATTTAGTGTGATGTGCATTATTGCTTGGCACGCACAACCATTGTTCGAAAATGCACTTTATTCGCTCTCAAACACATTTTGAGCAAAGGATGATAGGGCAGGTCATTGTGAGCCAGCGGAAGGTGCCAGGAGGCTCATTCCAAGTGTGCCTGACGCAGCTTCGCATCCCGTTCTATCTGCAACAGTTTCATGTGGCTGAAAAGCACTGCTGTAGAGTTAGAGCGAAAATGGAGAAAAAGTGTTTCTCTCGCTGTGATAATGTATTTCAAGCAAGCTATAGGCTTTGTGGTAAAATTTTTCTCCATATATGGCACATGTGTGCCACGTCCAAAAAAGCACTCCACTCGCTCAGAGAAGAGCGTTTTGGCACTTATGGAACACATTTAGTGTGATGTGCATTATTGCTTGGCACACACAACCATTGTTCGAAAATGCACTTTATTCGCTCTCAAACACATTTTGAGCAAAGGATGATAGGGCAGGTCATTGTGAGCAGGCGGAAGGTGCCAGGAGGCTCATTCCAAGTGTGCCTGACGCAGCTTCGCATCCCGTTCTATCTGCAACAGTTTCATGTGGCTGATAAGCATTGCTGTAGAGTTAGAGCGAAAATGAGAAAAAGTGTTTCTCTCGCTGTGATAATGTATTTCAGGCAAGCTATAGGCTTTGTGGTTAAAATTTTCTCCATATATGGCACATGTGTGCCACGTCCAAAAAGCACTCCACTCGCTCAGAAAAAGCGTTTTGGCACTTATGGAACACATTTAGTGTGATGTGCATTATTGCTTGGCACACACAACCATTGTTCGAAAATGAACTTTATTCGCTCTCAAACACATTTTGAGCAAAGGATGATAGGGCAGGTCATTGTGAGCCAGCGAAAGGTGCCAGGAGGCTCATTCCAAGTGTGCCTGACGCAGCTTCGCATCCCGTTCTATCTGCAACAGTTTCATGTGGCTTAGAAGCACTGCTGTAGAGTTAGAGCGAAAATGAGAAAAAGTGTTTCTCTCGCTGTGATAATGTATTTCAGGCAAGCTATAGGCTTTGTGGTAAAAATTTTCTCCATATACGGCACATGTGTGCCACGTCCAAAAAAGCACTCCACTCGCTCAGAGAAGAGCGTTTTGGCACTTATGGAACACATTTAGTGTGATATGCATTATTGCTTGGCACACACAACCATTGTTCGAAAATGCACTTTGTGGTCATTGTGGTCATTGTGGTCAAATGGTCATTGTGAGCCAGCGGAAGGTGCCAGGAGGCTGTTTCCAAGTGTGCCTGACGCAGCTTCGCATCCCGTTCTATCTGCAAGAGTTTCATGTGGCTGAGAAGCACTGCTGTAGAGTTAGAGCGAAAATGAGAAAAAGTGTTTCTCTCGCTGTGATAATGTATTTCAAGCAAGCTATAGGCTTTGTGGTAAAATTTTTCTCCATATATGGCACATGTGTGCCACGTCCAAAAAAGCACTCCACTCGCTCAGAGAAGAGCGTTTTGGCACTTATGGAACACATTTAGTGTGATGTGCATTATTGCTTGGCACACACAACCATTGTTCGAAAATGCACTTTATTCGCTCTCAAACACATTTTGAGCAAAGGATGATAGGGCAGGTCATTGTGAGCAGGCGGAAGGTGCCAGGAGGCTCATTCCAAGTGTGCCTGACGCAGCTTCGCATCCCGTTCTATCTGCAACAGTTTCATGTGGCTGATAAGCATTGCTGTAGAGTTAGAGCGAAAATGAGAAAAAGTGTTTCTCTCGCTGTGATAATGTATTTCAGGCAAGCTATAGGCTTTGTGGTTAAAATTTTCTCCATATATGGCACATGTGTGCCACGTCCAAAAAGCACTCCACTCGCTCAGAAAAAGCGTTTTGGCACTTATGGAACACATTTAGTGTGATGTGCATTATTGCTTGGCACACACAACCATTGTTCGAATATGCACTTTATTCACTCTCAAACACATTTTGAGCAAAGGATGATAGGGCAGGTCATTGTGAGCCAGCGGAAGGTGCCAGGAGGCTCATTCTAAGTGTGCCTGACGCAGATTCGCATCCCGTTCTATCTGCAACAGTTTCATGTGGCTGAAAAGCACTGCTGTAGAGTTAGAGCGAAAATGGAGAAAAAGTGTTTCTCTCGCTGTGATAATGTATTTCAAGCAAGCAATAGGCTTTGTGGTAAAATTTTTCTCCATATATGGCACATGTGTGCCACGTCCAAAAAAGCACTCCACTCGCTCAGAGAAGAGCGTTTTGGCACTTATGGAACACATTTAGTGTGATGTGCATTATTGCTTGGCACACACAACCATTGTTCGAAAATGCACTTTATTCGCTCTCAAACACATTTTGAGCAAAGGATGATAGGGCAGGTCATTGTGAGCCAGCGAAAGGTGCCAGGAGGCTCATTCCAAGTGTGCCTGACGCAGCTTCGCATCCCGTTCTATCTGCAACAGTTTCATGTGGCTGAGAAGCACTGCTGTAGAGTTAGAGCGAAAATGAGAAAAAGTGTTTCTCTCGCTGTGATAATGTATTTCAAGCAAGCTATAGGCTTTGTGGTTAAAATTTTCTCCATATGTGGCACATGTGTGCCACGTCCAAAAAAGCCCTCCACTCGCTCAGAGAATAGCGTTTTGGCACTTATGGAACACATTTAGTGTGATGTGCATTATTGCTTGGCACGCACAACCATTGTTCGAAAATGCACTTTATTCGCTCTCAAACACATTTTGAGCAAAGGATGATAGGGCAGGTCATTGTGAGCCAGCGGAAGGTGCCAGGAGGCTCATTCCAAGTGTGCCTGACGCAGCTTTGCATCCCGTTCTATCTGCAACAGTTTCATGTGGCTGAAAAGCACTGCTGTAGAGTTAGAGCGAAAATGGAGAAAAAGTGTTTCTCTCGCTGTGATAATGTATTTCAAGCAAGCTATAGGCTTTGTGGTAAAATTTTTCTCCATATATGGCACATGTGTGCCACGTCCAAAAAAGCACTCCACTCGCTCAGAGAAGAGCGTTTTGGCACTTATGGAACACATTTAGTGTGATGTGCATTATTGCTTGGCACACACAACCATTGTTCGAAAATGCACTTTATTCGCTCTCAAACACATTTTGAGCAAAGGATGATAGGGCAGGTCATTGTGAGCCAGCGGAAGGTGCCAGGAGGCTCATTCCAAGTGTGCCTGACGCAGCTGCGCATCCCGTTCTATCTGCAACAGTTTCATGTGGCTGAGAAGCACTGCTTGTAGAGTTAGAGCGAAAATGAGAAAAAGTGTTTCTCTCGCTGTGATAATGTATTTCAAGCAAGCTATAGGCTTTGTGGTAAAAATTTTCTCCATATATGGCACATGTGTGCCACGTCCAAAAAGCACTCCACTCGCTCAGAAAAAGCGTTTTGGCACTTATGGAACACATTTAGTGTGATGTGCATTATTGCTTGGCACACACAACCATTGTTCGAATATGCACTTTATTCACTCTCAAACACATTTTGAGCAAAGGATGATAGGGCAGGTCATTGTGAGCCAGCGGAAGTTGCCAGGAGGCTCATTCTAAGTGTGTCTGACGCAGATTCGCATCCCGTTCTATCTGCAACAGTTTCATGTGGCTGAAAAGCACTGCTGTAGAGTTAGAGCGAAAATGGAGAAAAAGTGTTTCTCTCGCTGTGATAATGTATTTCAAGCAAGCTATAGGCTTTGTGGTTAAAATTTTCTCCATATGTGGCACATGTGTGCCACGTCCAAAAAAGCCCTCCACTCGCTCAGAGAATAGCGTTTTGGCACTTATGGAACACATTTAGTGTGATGTGCATTATTGCTTGGCACGCACAACCATTGTTCGAAAATGCACTTTATTCGCTCTCAAACACATTTTGAGCAAAGGATGATAGGGCAGGTCATTGTGAGCCAGCGGAAGGTGCCAGGAGGCTCATTCCAAGTGTGCCTGACGCAGCTTCGCATCCCGTTCTATCTGCAACAGTTTCATGTGGCTGAAAAGCACTGCTGTAGAGTTAGAGCGAAAATGGAGAAAAAGTGTTTCTCTCGCTGTGATAATGTATTTCAAGCAAGCTATAGGCTTTGTGGTAAAATTTTTCTCCATATATGGCACATGTGTGCCACGTCCAAAAAAGCACTCCACTCGCTCAGAGAAGAGCGTTTTGGCACTTATGGAACACATTTAGTGTGATGTGCATTATTGCTTGGCACACACAACCATTGTTCGAAAATGCACTTTATTCGCTCTCAAACACATTTTGAGCAAAGGATGATAGGGCAGGTCATTGTGAGCAGGCGGAAGGTGCCAGGAGGCTCATTCCAAGTGTGCCTGACGCAGCTTCGCATCCCGTTCTATCTGCAACAGTTTCATGTGGCTGATAAGCATTGCTGTAGAGTTAGAGCGAAAATGAGAAAAAGTGTTTCTCTCGCTGTGATAATGTATTTCAAGCAAGCTATAGGCTTTGTGGTTAAAATTTTCTCCATATATGGCACATGTGTGCCACGTCCAAAAAGCACTCCACTCGCTCAGAAAAAGCGTTTTGGCACTTATGGAACACATTTAGTGTGATGTGCATTATTGCTTGGCACACACAACCATTGTTCGAAAATGCACTTTATTCGCTCTCAAACACATTTTGAGCAAAGGATGATAGGGTAGGTCATTGTGAGCCAGCGGAAGGTGCCAGGAGGCTCATTCCAAGTGTGCCTGACGCAGCTGCGCATCCCGTTCTATCTGCAACAGTTTCATGTGGCTGAGAAGCAGTGCTTGTAGAGTTAGAGCGAAAATGAGAAAAAGTGTTTCTCTCGCTGTGATAATGTATTTCAAGCAAGCTTATAGGCTTTGTGGTAAAAAATGTCTCCATATATGGCACATGTGTGCCACGTCCAAAAAGCACTCCACTCGCTCAGAAAAAGCGTTTTGGCACTTATGGAACACATTTAGTGTGATGTGCATTATTGCTTGGCACACACAACCATTGTTCGAATATGCACTTTATTCGCTCTCAAACACATTTTGAGCAAAGGATGATAGGGCAGGTCATTGTGAGCCAGCGAAAGGTGCCAGGAGGCTCATTCCAAGTGTGCCTGACGCAGCTTCGCATCCCGTTCTATCTGCAACAGTTTCATGTGGCTGAGAAGCACTGCTGTAGAGTTAGAGCGAAAATGAGAAAAAGTGTTTCTCTCGCTGTGATAATGTATTTCAAGCAAGCTATAGGCTTTGTGGTTAAAATTTTCTCCATATGTGGCACATGTGTGCCACGTCCAAAAAAGCCCTCCACTCGCTCAGAGAATAGCGTTTTGGCACTTATGGAACACATTTAGTGTGATGTGCATTATTGCTTGGCACGCACAACCATTGTTCGAAAATGCACTTTATTCGCTCTCAAACACATTTTGAGCAAAGGATGATAGGGCAGGTCATTGTGAGCCAGCGGAAGGTGCCAGGAGGCTCATTCCAAGTGTGCCTGACGCAGCTTCGCATCCCGTTCTATCTGCAACAGTTTCATGTGGCTGAAAAGCACTGCTGTAGAGTTAGAGCGAAAATGGAGAAAAAGTGTTTCTCTCGCTGTGATAATGTATTTCAAGCAAGCTATAGGCTTTGTGGTAAAATTTTTCTCCATATATGGCACATGTGTGCCACGTCCAAAAAAGCACTCCACTCGCTCAGAGAAGAGCGTTTTGGCACTTATGGAACACATTTAGTGTGATGTGCATTATTGCTTGGCACACACAACCATTGTTCGAAAATGCACTTTATTCGCTCTCAAACACATTTTGAGCAAAGGATGATAGGGCAGGTCATTGTGAGCAGGCGGAAGGTGCCAGGAGGCTCATTCCAAGTGTGCCTGACGCAGCTTCGCATCCCGTTCTATCTGCAACAGTTTCATGTGGCTGATAAGCATTGCTGTAGAGTTAGAGCGAAAATGAGAAAAAGTGTTTCTCTCGCTGTGATAATGTATTTCAGGCAAGCTATAGGCTTTGTGGTTAAAATTTTCTCCATATATGGCACATGTGTGCCACGTCCAAAAAGCACTCCACTCGCTCAGAAAAAGCGTTTTGGCACTTATGGAACACATTTAGTGTGATGTGCATTATTGCTTGGCACACACAACCATTGTTCGAAAATGAACTTTATTCGCTCTCAAACACATTTTGAGCAAAGGATGATAGGGCAGGTCATTGTGAGCCAGCGAAAGGTGCCAGGAGGCTCATTCCAAGTGTGCCTGACGCAGCTTCGCATCCCGTTCTATCTGCAACAGTTTCATGTGGCTTAGAAGCACTGCTGTAGAGTTAGAGCGAAAATGAGAAAAAGTGTTTCTCTCGCTGTGATAATGTATTTCAGGCAAGCTATAGGCTTTGTGGTAAAAATTTTCTCCATATACGGCACATGTGTGCCACGTCCAAAAAAGCACTCCACTCGCTCAGAGAAGAGCGTTTTGGCACTTATGGAACACATTTAGTGTGATATGCATTATTGCTTGGCACACACAACCATTGTTCGAAAATGCACTTTGTGGTCATTGTGGTCATTGTGGTCAAATGGTCATTGTGAGCCAGCGGAAGGTGCCAGGAGGCTGTTTCCAAGTGTGCCTGACGCAGCTTCGCATCCCGTTCTATCTGCAAGAGTTTCATGTGGCTGAGAAGCACTGCTGTAGAGTTAGAGCGAAAATGAGAAAAAGTGTTTCTCTCGCTGTGATAATGTATTTCAAGCAAGCTATAGGCTTTGTGGTAAAATTTTTCTCCATATATGGCACATGTGTGCCACGTCCAAAAAAGCACTCCACTCGCTCAGAGAAGAGCGTTTTGGCACTTATGGAACACATTTAGTGTGATGTGCATTATTGCTTGGCACACACAACCATTGTTCGAAAATGCACTTTATTCGCTCTCAAACACATTTTGAGCAAAGGATGATAGGGCAGGTCATTGTGAGCAGGCGGAAGGTGCCAGGAGGCTCATTCCAAGTGTGCCTGACGCAGCTTCGCATCCCGTTCTATCTGCAACAGTTTCATGTGGCTGATAAGCATTGCTGTAGAGTTAGAGCGAAAATGAGAAAAAGTGTTTCTCTCGCTGTGATAATGTATTTCAGGCAAGCTATAGGCTTTGTGGTTAAAATTTTCTCCATATATGGCACATGTGTGCCACGTCCAAAAAGCACTCCACTCGCTCAGAAAAAGCGTTTTGGCACTTATGGAACACATTTAGTGTGATGTGCATTATTGCTTGGCACACACAACCATTGTTCGAATATGCACTTTATTCACTCTCAAACACATTTTGAGCAAAGGATGATAGGGCAGGTCATTGTGAGCCAGCGGAAGGTGCCAGGAGGCTCATTCTAAGTGTGCCTGACGCAGATTCGCATCCCGTTCTATCTGCAACAGTTTCATGTGGCTGAAAAGCACTGCTGTAGAGTTAGAGCGAAAATGGAGAAAAAGTGTTTCTCTCGCTGTGATAATGTATTTCAAGCAAGCAATAGGCTTTGTGGTAAAATTTTTCTCCATATATGGCACATGTGTGCCACGTCCAAAAAAGCACTCCACTCGCTCAGAGAAGAGCGTTTTGGCACTTATGGAACACATTTAGTGTGATGTGCATTATTGCTTGGCACACACAACCATTGTTCGAAAATGCACTTTATTCGCTCTCAAACACATTTTGAGCAAAGGATGATAGGGCAGGTCATTGTGAGCCAGCGAAAGGTGCCAGGAGGCTCATTCCAAGTGTGCCTGACGCAGCTTCGCATCCCGTTCTATCTGCAACAGTTTCATGTGGCTGAGAAGCACTGCTGTAGAGTTAGAGCGAAAATGAGAAAAAGTGTTTCTCTCGCTGTGATAATGTATTTCAAGCAAGCTATAGGCTTTGTGGTTAAAATTTTCTCCATATGTGGCACATGTGTGCCACGTCCAAAAAAGCCCTCCACTCGCTCAGAGAATAGCGTTTTGGCACTTATGGAACACATTTAGTGTGATGTGCATTATTGCTTGGCACGCACAACCATTGTTCGAAAATGCACTTTATTCGCTCTCAAACACATTTTGAGCAAAGGATGATAGGGCAGGTCATTGTGAGCCAGCGGAAGGTGCCAGGAGGCTCATTCCAAGTGTGCCTGACGCAGCTTCGCATCCCGTTCTATCTGCAACAGTTTCATGTGGCTGAAAAGCACTGCTGTAGAGTTAGAGCGAAAATGGAGAAAAAGTGTTTCTCTCGCTGTGATAATGTATTTCAAGCAAGCAATAGGCTTTGTGGTAAAATTTTTCTCCATATATGGCACATGTGTGCCACGTCCAAAAAAGCACTCCACTCGCTCAGAGAAGAGCGTTTTGGCACTTATGGAACACATTTAGTGTGATGTGCATTATTGCTTGGCACACACAACCATTGTTCGAAAATGCACTTTATTCGCTCTCAAACACATTTTGAGCAAAGGATGATAGGGCAGGTCATTGTGAGCCAGCGAAAGGTGCCAGGAGGCTCATTCCAAGTGTGCCTGACGCAGCTTCGCATCTCGTTCTATCTGCAACAGTTTCATGTGGCTGAGAAGCACTGCTGTAGAGTTAGAGCGAAATTGAGAAAAAGTGTTTCTCTCGCTGTGATAATGTATTTCAAGCAAGCTATAGGCTTTGTGGTTAAAATTTTCTCCATATGTGGCACATGTGTGCCACGTCCAAAAAAGCCCTCCACTCGCTCAGAGAATAGCGTTTTGGCACTTATGGAACACATTTAGTGTGATGTGCATTATTGCTTGGCACGCACAACCATTGTTCGAAAATGCACTTTATTCGCTCTCAAACACATTTTGAGCAAAGGATGATAGGGCAGGTCATTGTGAGCCAGCGGAAGGTGCCAGGAGGCTCATTCCAAGTGTGCCTGACGCAGCTTCGCATCCCGTTCTATCTGCAACAGTTTCATGTGGCTGAAAAGCACTGCTGTAGAGTTAGAGCGAAAATGGAGAAAAAGTGTTTCTCTCGCTGTGATAATGTATTTCAAGCAAGCTATAGGCTTTGTGGTAAAATTTTTCTCCATATATGGCACATGTGTGCCACGTCCAAAAAAGCACTCCACTCGCTCAGAGAAGAGCGTTTTGGCACTTATGGAACACATTTAGTGTGATGTGCATTATTGCTTGGCACACACAACCATTGTTCGAAAATGCACTTTATTCGCTCTCAAACACATTTTGAGCAAAGGATGATAGGGTAGGTCATTGTGAGCCAGCGGAAGGTGCCAGGAGGCTCATTCCAAGTGTGCCTGACGCAGCTGCGCATCCCGTTCTATCTGCAACAGTTTCATGTGGCTGAGAAGCAGTGCTTGTAGAGTTAGAGCGAAAATGAGAAAAAGTGTTTCTCTCGCTGTGATAATGTATTTCAAGCAAGCTTATAGGCTTTGTGGTAAAAAATGTCTCCATATATGGCACATGTGTGCCACGTCCAAAAAGCACTCCACTCGCTCAGAAAAAGCGTTTTGGCACTTATGGAACACATTTAGTGTGATGTGCATTATTGCTTGGCACACACAACCATTGTTCGAATATGCACTTTATTCGCTCTCAAACACATTTTGAGCAAAGGATGATAGGGCAGGTCATTGTGAGCCAGCGAAAGGTGCCAGGAGGCTCATTCCAAGTGTGCCTGACGCAGCTTCGCATCCCGTTCTATCTGCAACAGTTTCATGTGGCTGAGAAGCACTGCTGTAGAGTTAGAGCGAAAATGAGAAAAAGTGTTTCTCTCGCTGTGATAATGTATTTCAAGCAAGCTATAGGCTTTGTGGTTAAAATTTTCTCCATATGTGGCACATGTGTGCCACGTCCAAAAAAGCCCTCCACTCGCTCAGAGAATAGCGTTTTGGCACTTATGGAACACATTTAGTGTGATGTGCATTATTGCTTGGCACGCACAACCATTGTTCGAAAATGCACTTTATTCGCTCTCAAACACATCTTGAGCAAAGGATGATAGGGCAGGTCATTGTGAGCATGCGGAAGGTGCCAGGAGGCTCATTCCAAGTGTGCCTGACGCAGCTTCGCATCCCGTTCTATCTGCAACAGTTTCATGTGGCTGATAAGCACTGCTGTAGAGTTAGAGCGAAAATGAAAAAAAGTGTTTCTCTCGCTGTGATACTGTATTTCAAGCAAGCTATAGGCTTTGTGGTAAAATTTTTCTCCATATATGGCACATGTGTGCCACGTCCAAAAAAGCCCTCCACTCGCTCAGAGAAGAGCGTTTTGGCACTTATGGAACACATTTAGTGTGATGTGCATTATTGCTTGGCACGCACAACCATTGTTCGAAAATGCACTTTATTCGCTCTCAAACACATTTTGAGCAAAGGATGATAGGGCAGGTCATTGTGAGCAGGCGGAAGGTGCCAGGAGGCTCATTCCAAGTGTGCCTGACGCAGCTTCGCATCCCGTTCTATCTGCAACAGTTTCATGTGGCTGATAAGCACTGCTGTAGAGTTAGAGCGAAAATGAAAAAAAGTGTTTCTCTCGCTGTGATAATGTATTTCAAGCAAGCTATAGGTTTTGTGGTAAAAATTTTCTCCATATATGGCACCTCTGTGCCACGTCCAAAAAGCACTCCACTCGCTCAGAGAAGAGCGTTTTGGCACTTATGGAACACATTTAGTGTGATGTGCATTATTGCTTGGCACACACAACCATTGTTCGAAAATGCACTTTATTCGCTCTCAAACACATTTTGAGCAAAGGATGATAGGGCAGGTCATTGTGAGCCAGCGGAAGGTGCCAGGAGGCTCATTCCAAGTGTGCCTGACGCAGCTGCGCATCCCGTTCTATCTGCAACAGTTTCATGTGGCTGAGAAGCACTGCTTGTAGAGTTAGAGCGAAAATGAGAAAAAGTGTTTCTCTCGCTGTGATAATGTATTTCAGGCAAGCTATAGGCTTTGTGGTTAAAATTTTCTCCATATATGGCACATGTGTGCCACGTCCAAAAAGCACTCCACTCGCTCAGAAAAAGCGTTTTGGCACTTATGGAACACATTTAGTGTGATGTGCATTATTGCTTGGCACACACAACCATTGTTCGAATATGCACTTTATTCACTCTCAAACACATTTTGAGCAAAGGATGATAGGGCAGGTCATTGTGAGCCAGCGGAAGGTGCCAGGAGGCTCATTCTAAGTGTGCCTGACGCAGATTCGCATCCCGTTCTATCTGCAACAGTTTCATGTGGCTGAAAAGCACTGCTGTAGAGTTAGAGCGAAAATGAGAAAAAGTGTTTCTCTCGCTGTGATAATGTATTTCAAGCAAGCTATAGGCTTTGTGGTTAAAATTTTCTCCATATGTGGCACATGTGTGCCACGTCCAAAAAAGCCCTCCACTCGCTCAGAGAATAGCGTTTTGGCACTTATGGAACACATTTAGTGTGATGTGCATTATTGCTTGGCACGCACAACCATTGTTCGAAAATGCACTTTATTCGCTCTCAAACACATTTTGAGCAAAGGATGATAGGGCAGGTCATTGTGAGCCAGCGGAAGGTGCCAGGAGGCTCATTCCAAGTGTGCCTGACGCAGCTTCGCATCCCGTTCTATCTGCAACAGTTTCATGTGGCTGAAAAGCACTGCTGTAGAGTTAGAGCGAAAATGGAGAAAAAGTGTTTCTCTCGCTGTGATAATGTATTTCAAGCAAGCTATAGGCTTTGTGGTAAAATTTTTCTCCATATATGGCACATGTGTGCCACGTCCAAAAAAGCACTCCACTCGCTCAGAGAAGAGCGTTTTGGCACTTATGGAACACATTTAGTGTGATGTGCATTATTGCTTGGCACACACAACCATTGTTCGAAAATGCACTTTATTCGCTCTCAAACACATTTTGAGCAAAGGATGATAGGGCAGGTCATTGTGAGCAGGCGGAAGGTGCCAGGAGGCTCATTCCAAGTGTGCCTGACGCAGCTTCGCATCCCGTTCTATCTGCAACAGTTTCATGTGGCTGATAAGCATTGCTGTAGAGTTAGAGCGAAAATGAGAAAAAGTGTTTCTCTCGCTGTGATAATGTATTTCAGGCAAGCTATAGGCTTTGTGGTTAAAATTTTCTCCATATATGGCACATGTGTGCCACGTCCAAAAAGCACTCCACTCGCTCAGAAAAAGCGTTTTGGCACTTATGGAACACATTTAGTGTGATGTGCATTATTGCTTGGCACACACAACCATTGTTCGAAAATGAACTTTATTCGCTCTCAAACACATTTTGAGCAAAGGATGATAGGGCAGGTCATTGTGAGCCAGCGAAAGGTGCCAGGAGGCTCATTCCAAGTGTGCCTGACGCAGCTTCGCATCCCGTTCTATCTGCAACAGTTTCATGTGGCTTAGAAGCACTGCTGTAGAGTTAGAGCGAAAATGAGAAAAAGTGTTTCTCTCGCTGTGATAATGTATTTCAGGCAAGCTATAGGCTTTGTGGTAAAAATTTTCTCCATATACGGCACATGTGTGCCACGTCCAAAAAAGCACTCCACTCGCTCAGAGAAGAGCGTTTTGGCACTTATGGAACACATTTAGTGTGATATGCATTATTGCTTGGCACACACAACCATTGTTCGAAAATGCACTTTGTGGTCATTGTGGTCATTGTGGTCAAATGGTCATTGTGAGCCAGCGGAAGGTGCCAGGAGGCTGTTTCCAAGTGTGCCTGACGCAGCTTCGCATCCCGTTCTATCTGCAAGAGTTTCATGTGGCTGAGAAGCACTGCTGTAGAGTTAGAGCGAAAATGAGAAAAAGTGTTTCTCTCGCTGTGATAATGTATTTCAAGCAAGCTATAGGCTTTGTGGTAAAATTTTTCTCCATATATGGCACATGTGTGCCACGTCCAAAAAAGCACTCCACTCGCTCAGAGAAGAGCGTTTTGGCACTTATGGAACACATTTAGTGTGATGTGCATTATTGCTTGGCACACACAACCATTGTTCGAAAATGCACTTTATTCGCTCTCAAACACATTTTGAGCAAAGGATGATAGGGCAGGTCATTGTGAGCAGGCGGAAGGTGCCAGGAGGCTCATTCCAAGTGTGCCTGACGCAGCTTCGCATCCCGTTCTATCTGCAACAGTTTCATGTGGCTGATAAGCATTGCTGTAGAGTTAGAGCGAAAATGAGAAAAAGTGTTTCTCTCGCTGTGATAATGTATTTCAGGCAAGCTATAGGCTTTGTGGTTAAAATTTTCTCCATATATGGCACATGTGTGCCACGTCCAAAAAGCACTCCACTCGCTCAGAAAAAGCGTTTTGGCACTTATGGAACACATTTAGTGTGATGTGCATTATTGCTTGGCACACACAACCATTGTTCGAATATGCACTTTATTCACTCTCAAACACATTTTGAGCAAAGGATGATAGGGCAGGTCATTGTGAGCCAGCGGAAGGTGCCAGGAGGCTCATTCTAAGTGTGCCTGACGCAGATTCGCATCCCGTTCTATCTGCAACAGTTTCATGTGGCTGAAAAGCACTGCTGTAGAGTTAGAGCGAAAATGGAGAAAAAGTGTTTCTCTCGCTGTGATAATGTATTTCAAGCAAGCAATAGGCTTTGTGGTAAAATTTTTCTCCATATATGGCACATGTGTGCCACGTCCAAAAAAGCACTCCACTCGCTCAGAGAAGAGCGTTTTGGCACTTATGGAACACATTTAGTGTGATGTGCATTATTGCTTGGCACACACAACCATTGTTCGAAAATGCACTTTATTCGCTCTCAAACACATTTTGAGCAAAGGATGATAGGGCAGGTCATTGTGAGCCAGCGAAAGGTGCCAGGAGGCTCATTCCAAGTGTGCCTGACGCAGCTTCGCATCCCGTTCTATCTGCAACAGTTTCATGTGGCTGAGAAGCACTGCTGTAGAGTTAGAGCGAAAATGAGAAAAAGTGTTTCTCTCGCTGTGATAATGTATTTCAAGCAAGCTATAGGCTTTGTGGTTAAAATTTTCTCCATATGTGGCACATGTGTGCCACGTCCAAAAAAGCCCTCCACTCGCTCAGAGAATAGCGTTTTGGCACTTATGGAACACATTTAGTGTGATGTGCATTATTGCTTGGCACGCACAACCATTGTTCGAAAATGCACTTTATTCGCTCTCAAACACATTTTGAGCAAAGGATGATAGGGCAGGTCATTGTGAGCCAGCGGAAGGTGCCAGGAGGCTCATTCCAAGTGTGCCTGACGCAGCTTCGCATCCCGTTCTATCTGCAACAGTTTCATGTGGCTGAAAAGCACTGCTGTAGAGTTAGAGCGAAAATGGAGAAAAAGTGTTTCTCTCGCTGTGATAATGTATTTCAAGCAAGCTATAGGCTTTGTGGTAAAATTTTTCTCCATATATGGCACATGTGTGCCACGTCCAAAAAAGCACTCCACTCGCTCAGAGAAGAGCGTTTTGGCACTTATGGAACACATTTAGTGTGATGTGCATTATTGCTTGGCACACACAACCATTGTTCGAAAATGCACTTTATTCGCTCTCAAACACATTTTGAGCAAAGGATGATAGGGCAGGTCATTGTGAGCCAGCGGAAGGTGCCAGGAGGCTCATTCCAAGTGTGCCTGACGCAGCTGCGCATCCCGTTCTATCTGCAACAGTTTCATGTGGCTGAGAAGCACTGCTTGTAGAGTTAGAGCGAAAATGAGAAAAAGTGTTTCTCTCGCTGTGATAATGTATTTCAAGCAAGCTATAGGCTTTGTGGTAAAAATTTTCTCCATATATGGCACATGTGTGCCACGTCCAAAAAGCACTCCACTCGCTCAGAAAAAGCGTTTTGGCACTTATGGAACACATTTAGTGTGATGTGCATTATTGCTTGGCACACACAACCATTGTTCGAATATGCACTTTATTCACTCTCAAACACATTTTGAGCAAAGGATGATAGGGCAGGTCATTGTGAGCCAGCGGAAGGTGCCAGGAGGCTCATTCTAAGTGTGTCTGACGCAGATTCGCATCCCGTTCTATCTGCAACAGTTTCATGTGGCTGAAAAGCACTGCTGTAGAGTTAGAGCGAAAATGGAGAAAAAGTGTTTCTCTCGCTGTGATAATGTATTTCAAGCAAGCAATAGGCTTTGTGGTAAAATTTTTCTCCATATATGGCACATGTGTGCCACGTCCAAAAAAGCACTCCACTCGCTCAGAGAAGAGCGTTTTGGCACTTATGGAACACATTTAGTGTGATGTGCATTATTGCTTGGCACACACAACCATTGTTCGAAAATGCACTTTATTCGCTCTCAAACACATTTTGAGCAAAGGATGATAGGGCAGGTCATTGTGAGCCAGCGAAAGGTGCCAGGAGGCTCATTCCAAGTGTGCCTGACGCAGCTTCGCATCTCGTTCTATCTGCAACAGTTTCATGTGGCTGAGAAGCACTGCTGTAGAGTTAGAGCGAAATTGAGAAAAAGTGTTTCTCTCGCTGTGATAATGTATTTCAAGCAAGCTATAGGCTTTGTGGTTAAAATTTTCTCCATATGTGGCACATGTGTGCCACGTCCAAAAAAGCCCTCCACTCGCTCAGAGAATAGCGTTTTGGCACTTATGGAACACATTTAGTGTGATGTGCATTATTGCTTGGCACGCACAACCATTGTTCGAAAATGCACTTTATTCGCTCTCAAACACATTTTGAGCAAAGGATGATAGGGCAGGTCATTGTGAGCCAGCGGAAGGTGCCAGGAGGCTCATTCCAAGTGTGCCTGACGCAGCTTCGCATCCCGTTCTATCTGCAACAGTTTCATGTGGCTGAAAAGCACTGCTGTAGAGTTAGAGCGAAAATGGAGAAAAAGTGTTTCTCTCGCTGTGATAATGTATTTCAAGCAAGCTATAGGCTTTGTGGTAAAATTTTTCTCCATATATGGCACATGTGTGCCACGTCCAAAAAAGCACTCCACTCGCTCAGAGAAGAGCGTTTTGGCACTTATGGAACACATTTAGTGTGATGTGCATTATTGCTTGGCACACATAACCATTGTTCGAAAATGCACTTTATTCGCTCTCAAACACATTTTGAGCAAAGGATGATAGGGCAGGTCATTGTGAGCAGGCGGAAGGTGCCAGGAGGCTCATTCCAAGTGTGCCTGACGCAGCTTCGCATCCCGTTCTATCTGCAACAGTTTCATGTGGCTGATAAGCATTGCTGTAGAGTTAGAGCGAAAATGAGAAAAAGTGTTTCTCTCGCTGTGATAATGTATTTCAAGCAAGCTATAGGCTTTGTGGTTAAAATTTTCTCCATATATGGCACATGTGTGCCACGTCCAAAAAGCACTCCACTCGCTCAGAAAAAGCGTTTTGGCACTTTTGGAACACATTTAGTGTGATGTGCATTATTGCTTGGCACACACAACCATTGTTCGAATATGCACTTTATTCGCTCTCAAACACATTTTGAGCAAAGGATGATAGGGCAGGTCATTGTGAGCCAGCGGAAGGTGCCAGGAGGCTCATTCCAAGTGTGCCTGACGCAGCTGCGCATCCCGTTCTATCTGCAACAGTTTCATGTGGCTGAGAAGCACTGCTTGTAGAGTTAGAGCGAAAATGAGAAAAAGTGTTTCTCTCGCTGTGACAATGTATTTCAAGCAAGCTATAGGCTTTGTGGTAAAAATTTTCTCCATATATGGCACATGTGTGCCACGTCCAAAAAGCACTCCACTCGCTCAGAAAAAGCGTTTTGGCACTTATGGAACACATTTAGTGTGATGTGCATTATTGCTTGGCACACACAACCATTGTTCGAATATGCACTTTATTCGCTCTCAAACACATTTTGAGCAAAGGATGATAGGGCAGGTCATTGTGAGCCAGCGAAAAGTGCCAGGAGGCTCATTCCAAGTGTGCCTGACGCAGCTTCGCATCCCGTTCTATCTGCAACAGTTTCATGTGGCTGATAAGCATTGCTGTAGAGTTAGAGCGAAAATGAAAAAAAGTGTTTCTCTCGCTGTGATAATGTATTTCAAGCAAGCTATAGGCTTTGTGGTAAAAATTTTCTCCATATATGGCACCTCTGTGCCACGTCCAAAAAGCACTCCACTCGCTCAGAGAAGAGCGTTTTGGCACTTATGGAACACATTTAGTGTGATGTGCATTATTGCTTGGCACACACAACCATTGTTCGAAAATGCACTTTATTCGCTCTCAAACACATTTTGAGCAAAGGATGATAGGGCAGGTCATTGTGAGCCAGCGGAAGGTGCCAGGAGGCTCATTCCAAGTGTGCCTGACGCAGCTGCGCATCCCGTTCTATCTGCAACAGTTTCATGTGGCTGAGAAGCACTGCTTGTAGAGTTAGAGCGAAAATGAGAAAAAGTGTTTCTCTCGCTGTGATAATGTATTTCAAGCAAGCTATAGGCTTTGTGGTAAAAATTTTCTCCATATATGGCACATGTGTGCCACGTCCAAAAAGCACTCCACTCGCTCAGAAAAAGCGTTTTGGCACTTATGGAACACATTTAGTGTGATGTGCATTATTGCTTGGCACACACAACCATTGTTCGAATATGCACTTTATTCACTCTCAAACACATTTTGAGCAAAGGATGATAGGGCAGGTCATTGTGAGCCAGCGGAAGGTGCCAGGAGGCTCATTCTAAGTGTGCCTGACGCAGATTCGCATCCCGTTCTATCTGCAACAGTTTCATGTGGCTGAAAAGCACTGCTGTAGAGTTAGAGCGAAAATGGAGAAAAAGTGTTTCTCTCGCTGTGATAATGTATTTCAAGCAAGCAATAGGCTTTGTGGTAAAATTTTTCTCCATATATGGCACATGTGTGCCACGTCCAAAAAAGCACTCCACTCGCTCAGAGAAGAGCGTTTTGGCACTTATGGAACACATTTAGTGTGATGTGCATTATTGCTTGGCACACACAACCATTGTTCGAAAATGCACTTTATTCGCTCTCAAACACATTTTGAGCAAAGGATGATAGGGCAGGTCATTGTGAGCCAGCGAAAGGTGCCAGGAGGCTCATTCCAAGTGTGCCTGACGCAGCTTCGCATCCCGTTCTATCTGCAACAGTTTCATGTGGCTGAGAAGCACTGCTGTAGAGTTAGAGCGAAAATGAGAAAAAGTGTTTCTCTCGCTGTGATAATGTATTTCAAGCAAGCTATAGGCTTTGTGGTTAAAATTTTCTCCATATGTGGCACATGTGTGCCACGTCCAAAAAAACCCTCCACTCGCTCAGAGAATAGCGTTTTGGCACTTATGGAACACATTTAGTGTGATGTGCATTATTGCTTGGCACGCACAACCATTGTTCGAAAATGCACTTTATTCGCTCTCAAACACATTTTGAGCAAAGGATGATAGGGCAGGTCATTGTGAGCCAGCGGAAGGTGCCAGGAGGCTCATTCCAAGTGTGCCTGACGCAGCTTCGCATCCCGTTCTATCTGCAACAGTTTCATGTGGCTGAAAAGCACTGCTGTAGAGTTAGAGCGAAAATGGAGAAAAAGTGTTTCTCTCGCTGTGATAATGTATTTCAAGCAAGCTATAGGCTTTGTGGTAAAATTTTTCTCCATATATGGCACATGTGTGCCACGTCCAAAAAAGCACTCCACTCGCTCAGAGAAGAGCGTTTTGGCACTTATGGAACACATTTAGTGTGATGTGCATTATTGCTTGGCACACACAACCATTGTTCGAAAATGCACTTCATTCGCTCTCAAACACATTTTGAGCAAAGGATGATAGGGCAGGTCATTGTGAGCCAGCGGAAGGTGCCAGGAGGCTCATTCCAAGTGTGCCTGACGCAGCTGCGCATCCCGTTCTATCTGCAACAGTTTCATGTGGCTGAGAAGCACTGCTTGTAGAGTTAGAGCGAAAATGAGAAAAAGTGTTTCTCTCGCTGTGATAATGTATTTCAAGCAAGCTATAGGCTTTGTGGTTAAAATTTTCTCCATACATGGCACATGTGTGCCACGTCCAAAAAGCACTCCACTCGCTCAGAAAAAGCGTTTTGGCACTTATGGAACACATTTAGTGTGATGTGCATTATTGCTTGGCACACACAACCATTGTTCGAAAATGCACTTTATTCGCTCTCAAACACATTTTGAGCAAAGGATGATAGGGCAGGTCATTGTGAGCCAGCGGAAGGTGCCAGGAGGCTCATTCCAAGTGTGCCTGACGCAGCTGCGCATCCCGTTCTATCTGCAACAGTTTCATGTGGCTGAGAAGCACTGCTTGTAGAGTTAGAGCGAAAATGAGAAAAAGTGTTTCTCTCGCTGTGATAATGTATTTCAAGCAAGCTATAGGCTTTGTGGTAAAAATTTTCTCCATATATGGCACATGTGTGCCACGTCCAAAAAGCACTCCACTCGCTCAGAAAAAGCGTTTTGGCACTTATGGAACACATTTAGTGTGATGTGCATTATTGCTTGGCACACACAACCATTGTTCGAATATGCACTTTATTCACTCTCAAACACATTTTGAGCAAAGGATGATAGGGCAGGTCATTGTGAGCCAGCGGAAGGTGCCAGGAGGCTCATTCTAAGTGTGCCTGACGCAGATTCGCATCCCGTTCTATCTGCAACAGTTTCATGTGGCTGAAAATCACTGCTGTAGAGTTAGAGCGAAAATGGAGAAAAAGTGTTTCTCTCGCTGTGATAATGTATTTCAAGCAAGCAATAGGCTTTGTGGTAAAATTTTTCTCCATATATGGCACATGTGTGCCACGTCCAAAAAAGCACTCCACTCGCTCAGAGAAGAGCGTTTTGGCACTTATGGAACACATTTAGTGTGATGTGCATTATTGCTTGGCACACACAACCATTGTTCGAAAATGCACTTTATTCGCTCTCAAACACATTTTGAGCAAAGGATGATAGGGCAGGTCATTGTGAGCCAGCGAAAGGTGCCAGGAGGCTCATTCCAAGTGTGCCTGACGCAGCTTCGCATCCCGTTCTATCTGCAACAGTTTCATGTGGCTGAGAAGCACTGCTGTAGAGTTAGAGCGAAAATGAGAAAAAGTGTTTCTCTCGCTGTGATAATGTATTTCAAGCAAGCTATAGGCTTTGTGGTTAAAATTTTCTCCATATGTGGCACATGTGTGCCACGTCCAAAAAAGCCCTCCACTCGCTCAGAGAATAGCGTTTTGGCACTTATGGAACACATTTAGTGTGATGTGCATTATTGCTTGGCACGCACAACCATTGTTCGAAAATGCACTTTATTCGCTCTCAAACACATTTTGAGCAAAGGATGATAGGGCAGGTCATTGTGAGCCAGCGGAAGGTGCCAGGAGGCTCATTCCAAGTGTGCCTGACGCAGCTTCGCATCCCGTTCTATCTGCAACAGTTTCATGTGGCTGAGAAGCACTGCTGTAGAGTTAGAGCGAAAATGAGAAAAAGTGTTTCTCTCGCTGTGATAATGTATTTCAAGCAAGCTATAGGCTTTGTGGTTAAAATTTTCTCCATATGTGGCACATGTGTGCCACGTCCAAAAAAGCCCTCCACTCGCTCAGAGAATAGCGTTTTGGCACTTATGGAACACATTTAGTGTGATGTGCATTATTGCTTGGCACGCACAACCATTGTTCGAAAATGCACTTTATTCGCTCTCAAACACATTTTGAGCAAAGGATGATAGGGCAGGTCATTGTGAGCCAGCGAAAGGTGCCAGGAGGCTCATTCCAAGTGTGCCTGACGCAGCTTCGCATCCCGTTCTATCTGCAACAGTTTCATGTGACTGAGAAGCACTGCTGTAGAGTTAGAGCGAAAATGAGAAAAAGTGTTTCTCTCGCTGTGATAATGTATTTCAAGCAAGCTATAGGCTTTGTGGTTAAAATTTTCTCCATATGTGGCACATGTGTGCCACGTCCAAAAAAGCCCTCCACTCGCTCAGAGAATAGCGTTTTGGCACTTATGGAACACATTTAGTGTGATGTGCATTATTGCTTGGCACGCACAACCATTGTTCGAAAATGCACTTTATTCGCTCTCAAACACATTTTGAGCAAAGGATGATAGGGCAGGTCATTGTGAGCCAGCGGAAGGTGCCAGGAGGCTCATTTCAAGTGTGCCTGACGCAGCTTCGCATCCCGTTCTATCTGCAACAGTTTCATGTGGCTGAAAAGCACTGCTGTAGAGTTAGAGCGAAAATGGAGAAAAAGTGTTTCTCTCGCTGTGATAATGTATTTCAAGCAAGCTATAGGCTTTGTGGTAAAATTTTTCTCCATATATGGCACATGTGTGCCACGTCCAAAAAAGCACTCCACTCGCTCAGAGAAGAGCGTTTTGGCACTTATGGAACACATTTAGTGTGATGTGCATTATTGCTTGGCACACACAACCATTGTTCGAAAATGCACTTTATTCGCTCTCAAACACATTTTGAGCAAAGGATGATAGGGCAGGTCATTGTGAGCCAGCGGAAGGTGCCAGGAGGCTCATTCCAAGTGTGCCTGACGCAGCTGCGCATCCCGTTCTATCTGCAACAGTTTCATGTGGCTGAGAAGCACTGCTTGTAGAGTTAGAGCGAAAATGAGAAAAAGTGTTTCTCTCGCTGTGATAATGTATTTCAAGCAAGCTATAGGCTTTGTGGTAAAAATTTTCTCCATACATGGCACATGTGTGCCACGTCCAAAAAGCACTCCACTCGCTCAGAAAAAGCGTTTTGGCACTTATGGAACACATTTAGTGTGATGTGCATTATTGCTTGGCACACACAACCATTGTTCGAAAATGCACTTTATTCGCTCTCAAACACATTTTGAGCAAAGGATGATAGGGCAGGTCATTGTGAGCCAGCGGAAGGTGCCAGGAGGCTCATTCCAAGTGTGCCTGACGCAGCTGCGCATCCCGTTCTATCTGCAACAGTTTCATGTGGCTGAGAAGCACTGCTTGTAGAGTTAGAGCGAAAATGAGAAAAAGTGTTTCTCTCGCTGTGATAATGTATTTCAAGCAAGCTATAGGCTTTGTGGTAAAAATTTTCTCCATATATGGCACATGTGTGCCACGTCCAAAAAGCACTCCACTCGCTCAGAAAAAGCGTTTTGGCACTTATGGAACACATTTAGTGTGATGTGCATTATTGCTTGGCACACACAACCATTGTTCGAATATGCACTTTATTCACTCTCAAACACATTTTGAGCAAAGGATGATAGGGCAGGTCATTGTGAGCCAGCGGAAGGTGCCAGGAGGCTCATTCTAAGTGTGCCTGACGCAGATTCGCATCCCGTTCTATCTGCAACAGTTTCATGTGGCTGAAAAGCACTGCTGTAGAGTTAGAGCGAAAATGGAGAAAAAGTGTTTCTCTCGCTGTGATAATGTATTTCAAGCAAGCAATAGGCTTTGTGGTAAAATTTTTCTCCATATATGGCACATGTGTGCCACGTCCAAAAAAGCACTCCACTCGCTCAGAGAAGAGCGTTTTGGCACTTATGGAACACATTTAGTGTGATGTGCATTATTGCTTGGCACACACAACCATTGTTCGAAAATGCACTTTATTCGCTCTCAAACACATTTTGAGCAAAGGATGATAGGGCAGGTCATTGTGAGCCAGCGAAAGGTGCCAGGAGGCTCATTCCAAGTGTGCCTGACGCAGCTTCGCATCCCGTTCTATCTGCAACAGTTTCATGTGGCTGAGAAGCACTGCTGTAGAGTTAGAGCGAAAATGAGAAAAAGTGTTTCTCTCGCTGTGATAATGTATTTCAAGCAAGCTATAGGCTTTGTGGTTAAAATTTTCTCCATATGTGGCACATGTGTGCCACGTCCAAAAAAGCCCTCCACTCGCTCAGAGAATAGCGTTTTGGCACTTATGGAACACATTTAGTGTGATGTGCATTATTGCTTGGCACGCACAACCATTGTTCAAAAATGCACTTTATTCGCTCTCAAACACATTTTGAGCAAAGGATGATAGGGCAGGTCATTGTGAGCCAGCGGAAGGTGCCAGGAGGCTCATTCCAAGTGTGCCTGACGCAGCTTCGCATCCCGTTCTATCTGCAACAGTTTCATGTGGCTGAAAAGCACTGCTGTAGAGTTAGAGCGAAAATGGAGAAAAAGTGTTTCTCTCGCTGTGATAATGTATTTCAAGCAAGCTATAGGCTTTGTGGTAAAATTTTTCTCCATATATGGCACATGTGTGCCACGTCCAAAAAAGCACTCCACTCGCTCAGAGAAGAGCGTTTTGGCACTTATGGAACACATTTAGTGTGATGTGCATTATTGCTTGGCACACACAACCATTGTTCGAAAATGCACTTTATTCGCTCTCAAACACATTTTGAGCAAAGGATGATAGGGCAGGTTATTGTGAGCAGGCGGAAGGTGCCAGGAGGCTCATTCCAAGTGTGCCTGACGCAGCTTCGCATCCCGTTCTATCTGCAACAGTTTCATGTGGCTGATAAGCATTGCTGTAGAGTTAGAGCGAAAATGAGAAAAAGTGTTTCTCTCGCTGTGATAATGTATTTCAAGCAAGCTATAGGCTTTGTGGTTAAAATTTTCTCCATATATGGCACATGTGTGCCACGTCCAAAAAGCACTCCACTCGCTCAGAAAAAGCGTTTTGGCACTTATGGAACACATTTAGTGTGATGTGCATTATTGCTTGGCACACACAACCATTGTTCGAATATGCACTTTATTCGCTCTCAAACACATTTTGAGCAAAGGATGATAGGGCAGGTCATTGTGAGCCAGCGAAAAGTGCCAGGAGGCTCATTCCAAGTGTGCCTGACGCAGCTTCGCATCCCGTTCTATCTGCAACAGTTTCATGTGGCTGATAAGCATTGCTGTAGAGTTAGAGCGAAAATGAAAAAAAGTGTTTCTCTCGCTGTGATAATGTATTTCAAGCAAGCTATAGGCTTTGTGGTAAAAATTTTCTCCATATATGGCACCTCTGTGCCACGTCCAAAAAGCACTCCACTCGCTCAGAGAAGAGCGTTTTGGCACTTATGGAACACATTTAGTGTGATGTGCATTATTGCTTGGCACACACAACCATTGTTCGAAAATGCACTTTATTCGCTCTCAAACACATTTTGAGCAAAGGATGATAGGGCAGGTCATTGTGAGCCAGCGGAAGGTGCCAGGAGGCTCATTCCAAGTGTGCCTGACGCAGCTTCGCATCCCGTTCTATCTGCAACAGTTTCATGTGGCTGAGAAGCACTGCTGTAGAGTTAGAGCGAAAATGAGAAAAAGTGTTTCTCTCGCTGTGATAATGTATTTCAAGCAAGCTATAGGCTTTGTGGTTAAAATTTTCTCCATATGTGGCACATGTGTGCCACGTCCAAAAAAGCCCTCCACTCGCTCAGAGAATAGCGTTTTGGCACTTATGGAACACATTTAGTGTGATGTGCATTATTGCTTGGCACGCACAACCATTGTTCGAAAATGCACTTTATTCGCTCTCAAACACATTTTGAGCAAAGGATGATAGGGCAGGTCATTGTGAGCCAGCGAAAGGTGCCAGGAGGCTCATTCCAAGTGTGCCTGACGCAGCTTCGCATCCCGTTCTATCTGCAACAGTTTCATGTGACTGAGAAGCACTGCTGTAGAGTTAGAGCGAAAATGAGAAAAAGTGTTTCTCTCGCTGTGATAATGTATTTCAAGCAAGCTATAGGCTTTGTGGTTAAAATTTTCTCCATATGTGGCACATGTGTGCCACGTCCAAAAAAGCCCTCCACTCGCTCAGAGAATAGCGTTTTGGCACTTATGGAACACATTTAGTGTGATGTGCATTATTGCTTGGCACGCACAACCATTGTTCGAAAATGCACTTTATTCGCTCTCAAACACATTTTGAGCAAAGGATGATAGGGCAGGTCATTGTGAGCCAGCGGAAGGTGCCAGGAGGCTCATTCCAAGTGTGCCTGACGCAGCTTCGCATCCCGTTCTATCTTCAACAGTTTCATGTGGCTGAAAAGCACTGCTGTAGAGTTAGAGCGAAAATGGAGAAAAAGTGTTTCTCTCGCTGTGATAATGTATTTCAAGCAAGCTATAGGCTTTGTGGTAAAATTTTTCTCCATATATGGCACATGTGTGCCACGTCCAAAAAAGCACTCCACTCGCTCAGAGAAGAGCGTTTTGGCACTTATGGAACACATTTAGTGTGATGTGCATTATTGCTTGGCACACACAACCATTGTTCGAAAATGCACTTTATTCGCTCTCAAACACATTTTGAGCAAAGGATGATAGGGCAGGTCATTGTGAGCCAGCGGAAGGTGCCAGGAGGCTCATTCCAAGTGTGCCTGACGCAGCTGCGCATCCCGTTCTATCTGCAACAGTTTCATGTGGCTGAGAAGCACTGCTTGTAGAGTTAGAGCGAAAATGAGAAAAAGTGTTTCTCTCGCTGTGATAATGTATTTCAAGCAAGCTATAGGCTTTGTGGTAAAAATTTTCTCCATACATGGCACATGTGTGCCACGTCCAAAAAGCACTCCACTCGCTCAGAAAAAGCGTTTTGGCACTTATGGAACACATTTAGTGTGATGTGCATTATTGCTTGGCACACACAACCATTGTTCGAAAATGCACTTTATTCGCTCTCAAACACATTTTGAGCAAAGGATGATAGGGCAGGTCATTGTGAGCCAGCGGAAGGTGCCAGGAGGCTCATTCCAAGTGTGCCTGACGCAGCTGCGCATCCCGTTCTATCTGCAACAGTTTCATGTGGCTGAGAAGCACTGCTTGTAGAGTTAGAGCGAAAATGAGAAAAAGTGTTTCTCTCGCTGTGATAATGTATTTCAAGCAAGCTATAGGCTTTGTGGTAAAAATTTTCTCCATATATGGCACATGTGTGCCACGTCCAAAAAGCACTCCACTCGCTCAGAAAAAGCGTTTTGGCACTTATGGAACACATTTAGTGTGATGTGCATTATTGCTTGGCACACACAACCATTGTTCGAATATGCACTTTATTCACTCTCAAACACATTTTGAGCAAAGGATGATAGGGCAGGTCATTGTGAGCCAGCGGAAGGTGCCAGGAGGCTCATTCTAAGTGTGCCTGACGCAGATTCGCATCCCGTTCTATCTGCAACAGTTTCATGTGGCTGAAAAGCACTGCTGTAGAGTTAGAGCGAAAATGGAGAAAAAGTGTTTCTCTCGCTGTGATAATGTATTTCAAGCAAGCAATAGGCTTTGTGGTAAAATTTTTCTCCATATATGGCACATGTGTGCCACGTCCAAAAAAGCACTCCACTCGCTCAGAGAAGAGCGTTTTGGCACTTATGGAACACATTTAGTGTGATGTGCATTATTGCTTGGCACACACAACCATTGTTCGAAAATGCACTTTATTCGCTCTCAAACACATTTTGAGCAAAGGATGATAGGGCAGGTCATTGTGAGCCAGCGAAAGGTGCCAGGAGGCTCATTCCAAGTGTGCCTGACGCAGCTTCGCATCCCGTTCTATCTGCAACAGTTTCATGTGGCTGAGAAGCACTGCTGTAGAGTTAGAGCGAAAATGAGAAAAAGTGTTTCTCTCGCTGTGATAATGTATTTCAAGCAAGCTATAGGCTTTGTGGTTAAAATTTTCTCCATATGTGGCACATGTGTGCCACGTCCAAAAAAGCCCTCCACTCGCTCAGAGAATAGCGTTTTGGCACTTATGGAACACATTTAGTGTGATGTGCATTATTGCTTGGCACGCACAACCATTGTTCGAAAATGCACTTTATTCGCTCTCAAACACATTTTGAGCAAAGGATGATAGGGCAGGTCATTGTGAGCCAGCGGAAGGTGCCAGGAGGCTCATTCCAAGTGTGCCTGACGCAGCTTCGCATCCCGTTCTATCTGCAACAGTTTCATGTGGCTGAGAAGCACTGCTGTAGAGTTAGAGCGAAAATGAGAAAAAGTGTTTCTCTCGCTGTGATAATGTATTTCAAGCAAGCTATAGGCTTTGTGGTTAAAATTTTCTCCATATGTGGCACATGTGTGCCACGTCCAAAAAAGCCCTCCACTCGCTCAGAGAATAGCGTTTTGGCACTTATGGAACACATTTAGTGTGATGTGCATTATTGCTTGGCACGCACAACCATTGTTCGAAAATGCACTTTATTCGCTCTCAAACACATTTTGAGCAAAGGATGATAGGGCAGGTCATTGTGAGCCAGCGGAAGGTGCCAGGAGGCTCATTCCAAGTGTGCCTGACGCAGCTTCGCATCCCGTTCTATCTGCAACAGTTTCATGTGGCTGAAAAGCACTGCTGTAGAGTTAGAGCGAAAATGGAGAAAAAGTGTTTCTCTCGCTGTGATAATGTATTTCAAGCAAGCTATAGGCTTTGTGGTAAAATTTTTCTCCATATATGGCACATGTGTGCCACGTCCAAAAAAGCACTCCACTCGCTCAGAGAAGAGCGTTTTGGCACTTATGGAACACATTTAGTGTGATGTGCATTATTGCTTGGCACACACAACCATTGTTCGAAAATGCACTTTATTCGCTCTCAAACACATTTTGAGCAAAGGATGATAGGGCAGGTTATTGTGAGCAGGCGGAAGGTGCCAGGAGGCTCATTCCAAGTGTGCCTGACGCAGCTTCGCATCCCGTTCTATCTGCAACAGTTTCATGTGGCTGATAAGCATTGCTGTAGAGTTAGAGCGAAAATGAGAAAAAGTGTTTCTCTCGCTGTGATAATGTATTTCAAGCAAGCTATAGGCTTTGTGGTTAAAATTTTCTCCATATATGGCACATGTGTGCCACGTCCAAAAAGCACTCCACTCGCTCAGAAAAAGCGTTTTGGCACTTATGGAACACATTTAGTGTGATGTGCATTATTGCTTGGCACACACAACCATTGTTCGAATATGCACTTTATTCGCTCTCAAACACATTTTGAGCAAAGGATGATAGGGCAGGTCATTGTGAGCCAGCGAAAAATGCCAGGAGGCTCATTCCAAGTGTGCCTGACGCAGCTTCGCATCCCGTTCTATCTGCAACAGTTTCATGTGGCTGATAAGCATTGCTGTAGAGTTAGAGCGAAAATGAAAAAAAGTGTTTCTCTCGCTGTGATAATGTATTTCAAGCAAGCTATAGGCTTTGTGGTAAAAATTTTCTCCATATATGGCACCTCTGTGCCACGTCCAAAAAGCACTCCACTCGCTCAGAGAAGAGCGTTTTGGCACTTATGGAACACATTTAGTGTGATGTGCATTATTGCTTGGCACACACAACCATTGTTCGAAAATGCACTTTATTCGCTCTCAAACACATTTTGAGCAAAGGATGATAGGGCAGGTCATTGTGAGCCAGCGGAAGGTGCCAGGAGGCTCATTCCAAGTGTGCCTGACGCAGCTGCGCATCCCGTTCTATCTGCAACAGTTTCATGTGGCTGAGAAGCACTGCTTGTAGAGTTAGAGCGAAAATGAGAAAAAGTGTTTCTCTCGCTGTGATAATGTATTTCAAGCAAGCTATAGGCTTTGTGGTAAAAATTTTCTCCATATATGGCACATGTGTGCCACGTCCAAAAAGCACTCCACTCGCTCAGAAAAAGCGTTTTGGCACTTATGGAACACATTTAGTGTGATGTGCATTATTGCTTGGCACACACAACCATTGTTCGAATATGCACTTTATTCACTCTCAAACACATTTTGAGCAAAGGATGATAGGGCAGGTCATTGTGAGCCAGCGGAAGGTGCCAGGAGGCTCATTCTAAGTGTGCCTGACGCAGATTCGCATCCCGTTCTATCTGCAACAGTTTCATGTGGCTGAAAATCACTGCTGTAGAGTTAGAGCGAAAATGGAGAAAAAGTGTTTCTCTCGCTGTGATAATGTATTTCAAGCAAGCAATAGGCTTTGTGGTAAAATTTTTCTCCATATATGGCACATGTGTGCCACGTCCAAAAAAGCACTCCACTCGCTCAGAGAAGAGCGTTTTGGCACTTATGGAACACATTTAGTGTGATGTGCATTATTGCTTGGCACACACAACCATTGTTCGAAAATGCACTTTATTCGCTCTCAAACACATTTTGAGCAAAGGATGATAGGGCAGGTCATTGTGAGCCAGCGAAAGGTGCCAGGAGGCTCATTCCAAGTGTGCCTGACGCAGCTTCGCATCCCGTTCTATCTGCAACAGTTTCATGTGGCTGAGAAGCACTGCTGTAGAGTTAGAGCGAAAATGAGAAAAAGTGTTTCTCTCGCTGTGATAATGTATTTCAAGCAAGCTATAGGCTTTGTGGTTAAAATTTTCTCCATATGTGGCACATGTGTGCCACGTCCAAAAAAGCCCTCCACTCGCTCAGAGAATAGCGTTTTGGCACTTATGGAACACATTTAGTGTGATGTGCATTATTGCTTGGCACGCACAACCATTGTTCGAAAATGCACTTTATTCGCTCTCAAACACATTTTGAGCAAAGGATGATAGGGCAGGTCATTGTGAGCCAGCGGAAGGTGCCAGGAGGCTCATTCCAAGTGTACCTGACGCAGCTTCGCATCCCGTTCTATCTGCAACAGTTTCATGTGGCTGAGAAGCACTGCTGTAGAGTTAGAGCGAAAATGAGAAAAAGTGTTTCTCTCGCTGTGATAATGTATTTCAAGCAAGCTATAGGCTTTGTGGTTAAAATTTTCTCCATATATGGCACATGTGTGCCACGTCCAAAAAAGCCCTCCACTCGCTCAGAGAATAGCGTTTTGGCACTTATGGAACACATTTAGTGTGATGTGCATTATTGCTTGGCACGCACAACCATTGTTCGAAAATGCACTTTATTCGCTCTCAAACACATTTTGAGCAAAGGATGATAGGGCAGGTCATTGTGAGCCAGCGAAAGGTGCCAGGAGGCTCATTCCAAGTGTGCCTGATGCAGCTTCGCATCCCGTTCTATCTGCAACAGTTTCATGTGGCTGAGAAGCACTGCTGTAGAGTTAGAGCGAAAATGAGAAAAAGTGTTTCTCTCGCTGTGATAATGTATTTCAAGCAAGCTATAGGCTTTGTGGTTAAAATTTTCTCCATATGTGGCACATGTGTGCCACGTCCAAAAAAGCCCTCCACTCGCTCAGAGAATAGCGTTTTGGCACTTATGGAACACATTTAGTGTGATGTGCATTATTGCTTGGCACGCACAACCATTGTTCGAAAATGCACTTTATTCGCTCTCAAACACATTTTGAGCAAAGGATGATAGGGCAGGTCATTGTGAGCCAGCGGAAGGTGCCAGGAGGCTCATTCCAAGTGTGCCTGACGCAGCTTCGCATCCCGTTCTATCTGCAACAGTTTCATGTGGCTGAAAAGCACTGCTGTAGAGTTAGAGCGAAAATGGAGAAAAAGTGTTTCTCTCGCTGTGATAATGTATTTCAAGCAAGCTATAGGCTTTGTGGTAAAATTTTTCTCCATATATGGCACATGTGTGCCACGTCCAAAAAAGCACTCCACTCGCTCAGAGAAGAGCGTTTTGGCACTTATGGAACACATTTAGTGTGATGTGCATTATTGCTTGGCACACACAACCATTGTTCGAAAATGCACTTTATTCGCTCTCAAACACATTTTGAGCAAAGGATGATAGGGCAGGTCATTGTGAGCCAGCGGAAGGTGCCAGGAGGCTCATTCCAAGTGTGCCTGACGCAGCTGCGCATCCCGTTCTATCTGCAACAGTTTCATGTGGCTGAGAAGCACTGCTTGTAGAGTTAGAGCGAAAATGAGAAAAAGTGTTTCTCTCGCTGTGATAATGTATTTCAAGCAAGCTATAGGCTTTGTGGTAAAAATTTTCTCCATACATGGCACATGTGTGCCACGTCCAAAAAGCACTCCACTCGCTCAGAAAAAGCGTTTTGGCACTTATGGAACACATTTAGTGTGATGTGCATTATTGCTTGGCACACACAACCATTGTTCGAAAATGCACTTTATTCGCTCTCAAACACATTTTGAGCAAAGGATGATAGGGCAGGTCATTGTGAGCCAGCGGAAGGTGCCAGGAGGCTCATTCCAAGTGTGCCTGACGCAGCTGCGCATCCCGTTCTATCTGCAACAGTTTCATGTGGCTGAGAAGCACTGCTTGTAGAGTTAGAGCGAAAATGAGAAAAAGTGTTTCTCTCGCTGTGATAATGTATTTCAAGCAAGCTATAGGCTTTGTGGTAAAAATTTTCTCCATATATGGCACATGTGTGCCACGTCCAAAAAGCACTCCACTCGCTCAGAAAAAGCGTTTTGGCACTTATGGAACACATTTAGTGTGATGTGCATTATTGCTTGGCACACACAACCATTGTTCGAATATGCACTTTATTCACTCTCAAACACATTTTGAGCAAAGGATGATAGGGCAGGTCATTGTGAGCCAGCGGAAGGTGCCAGGAGGCTCATTCTAAGTGTGCCTGACGCAGATTCGCATCCCGTTCTATCTGCAACAGTTTCATGTGGCTGAAAAGCACTGCTGTAGAGTTAGAGCGAAAATGGAGAAAAAGTGTTTCTCTCGCTGTGATAATGTATTTCAAGCAAGCAATAGGCTTTGTGGTAAAATTTTTCTCCATATATGGCACATGTGTGCCACGTCCAAAAAAGCACTCCACTCGCTCAGAGAAGAGCGTTTTGGCACTTATGGAACACATTTAGTGTGATGTGCATTATTGCTTGGCACACACAACCATTGTTCGAAAATGCACTTTATTCGCTCTCAAACACATTTTGAGCAAAGGATGATAGGGCAGGTCATTGTGAGCCAGCGAAAGGTGCCAGGAGGCTCATTCCAAGTGTGCCTGACGCAGCTTCGCATCCCGTTCTATCTGCAACAGTTTCATGTGGCTGATAAGCATTGCTGTAGAGTTAGAGCGAAAATGAAAACAAGTGTTTCTCTCGCTGTGATAATGTATTTCAAGCAAGCTATAGGCTTTGTGGTAAAAATTTTCTCCATATATGGCACCTCTGTGCCACGTCCAAAAAGCACTCCACTCGCTCAGAGAAGAGCGTTTTGGCACTTATGGAACACATTTAGTGTGATGTGCATTATTGCTTGGCACACACAACCATTGTTCGAAAATGCACTTTATTCGCTCTCAAACACATTTTGAGCAAAGGATGATAGGGCAGGTCATTGTGAGCCAGCGGAAGGTGCCAGGAGGCTCATTCCAAGTGTGCCTGACGCAGCTGCGCATCCCGTTCTATCTGCAACAGTTTCATGTGGCTGAGAAGCACTGCTTGTAGAGTTAGAGCGAAAATGAGAAAAAGTGTTTCTCTCGCTGTGATAATGTATTTCAAGCAAGCTATAGGCTTTGTGGTAAAAATTTTCTCCATATATGGCACATGTGTGCCACGTCCAAAAAGCACTCCACTCGTTCAGAAAAAGCGTTTTGGCACTTATGGAACACATTTAGTGTGATGTGCATTATTGCTTGGCACACACAACCATTGTTCGAATATGCACTTTATTCACTCTCAAACACATTTTGAGCAAAGGATGATAGGGCAGGTCATTGTGAGCCAGCGGAAGGTGCCAGGAGGCTCATTCTAAGTGTGCCTGACGCAGATTCGCATCCCGTTCTATCTGCAACAGTTTCATGTGGCTGAAAAGCACTGCTGTAGAGTGTTGTGGAAAAAATTTACCTTACTAAAAGAGAATGCCTGAAATAAAGACAGAGTTGCGCAGTTTATTTCTTTTGCAAAAGAGGTCAGACAGAAACATACATCATGCGTGGCAGTCTGTAGGTGTCTGACAAAGAGTGGTCTCTTGGTGGGAACTTTTATACTCCATAGCATGCAAATGAATTACATTACAAGAGAAAAGAGACATTCATGTCACTCCCCCGATGCCGCCCTCATGTAGGGGGGTTAGCCTACACACCCATTCCTCTGGCACGGTTTGTCACACCCATGTGAGATAACCTCCTAGGGTCAACCATTTGGTGGGACCTCTTGATGTCCCCTGTCCCGTGAAGGTATAGCTTTGATCAAAGAATGACCTCCTCCGACACTGCCCCTAACCCCAGGTTACAGATAGCCTCCTGCTGTGCCACCATCCTTGAAGGAACAGCAGGATGTGCTCGGATGCAAACGTTGAAGCTCTACAAAAGGCCGTAAAGTAATTCACACAATGTGTAACCTATGTTATACCTGTGAAATATAAAATTTTCCATCACACTCCTCCCTTTTGATTATTAATTAATCACGAATTACAGTACATTTACAGATAAACAAACATCAGACCGGGGTTGTCAGTAAACTAATTATCGTGAAAGTTAGGAATGTGGAAAACCTTATTATAATGTGTTCAATTGTTGCGATAGATGGTGGAGGTGTTGATCGACAGTCAGTTCAATTCATTTTGATATTTGGTGTCTGCCATGTGATTGGTTGGCAGTCCGTGCATCCTCTTGCCCAAAGTCAACCGGGATAGGCTCCAGCCTACCCACAATCCCAGTGAGAATAAGTGACACAGGAAAAGACGAATGGATGTCCAGGTGTCTTAAAGCGAATCATGTCCTTGTGCCTCCGTTGATGGTTTGCTGTTGTTCTATCGTGTTGTATTCAATCAGTCAGTCAGTCAGTCAGCCAGCCAATCCTCTTGATCGTAGCACTTGTTCTTAGGCTGCCGGAGCTCGCGGTGCGAACTCGTGAGCTCCATCCAAACACGCAGTTGAGAAGGTTGAGTGCGTCATGGACATTTCTCCGTTCTGGTTGTCGTTGTAGTTGTAGTCCTCTAGTGTTCAGGTAGTGTCTTTCTGCCTTGACCGATCTGTGTGCAGGTCTCTCATATGACCACGCTGACAGTGGAGTCTTCCCTCTGCTGGAACTCCAACACGTCCTCTCCATGGCCCCCAGGGCCAACAGATGTCAGGTCACTCGACACCCACCAAGAACATAGAAAGAAATGAATGAGCAACACAACATTTTACCATTACGCGATACATGTCAGATGTGTTCTCTACAGCAGTAGGCAACCTAAGAGCAGTAGGCAGCCATCATGTAGTGTCTGATTGAATACCAACACTTTGTTCATATTTTGGCCATTGAAGTTGATTGTAAATGAGCCTTAAAATTTTCGTCAGGAGAAAGCCCGCGTAAGCATGAGGAGAACATGAAACTCCACACAGAAAGGTTCTCAAACCTTCTTGCTGTGAGACAGCAGTGCTAACCACTCTGCCATCATGCCACCAATATCTATTTTAACTTGAATTTTCGAAAGTTGTCTTTTAACATCCACTCTCCGCATTTACGTTTTTGCCAAACAACACAAGGTTTCCCTGAACCAATACACCGTCTGGTCTCTGCCTGAATTTGCATTATCACACTGTAGTAGTGTTCCTTGCTCACAGCTGGAAATTTGGGTTTCAATGAACCATTTGCTCTCATTAGCATGACCATTGGCACTATGGAAGGCAAAGTACCAAATACTGTAATATAGTCAAGAAAAAACAAGATACAGTAACTTACCAAAATCTTCAGCGTGTTGTACAATCCATGGAGTGTCATTACTACTGCTGATCACTGATCATTATCAACCTCTAATGTTGGAACTCATACCTACCTTTGTTTCACTCACTTTGGTTTTGGAGAAACCAATTTTAGCAAAAAAAAAATATATCATGACCAATTGTTAACAATGATTACTCAACAAAATCACAATCTCCCCCCTTTTGACACATGTATTTCCCATGTGTCAACTTCCAAAAGCATTGGCAGTTCCCTGTAAAGTCAAATGATGGTTATCTTTCCTATACATCTGCAAACAGTAATATATGAAGCTGGACACATCAAACAAAGTTCAACAATTCAAACTCTGGATCCTGAAGAAGTGTCCTGTGGAACAAGTTAAAAGTTAAAATGATGACACACCCTGCCAGGTGTGTGAATGACTTCAAATGTTACAGTGTTAATGTTAGTACATGTTAGTACTGTTAAACGGTTTTAAACAAAAAGGATGTCATGTTTCGGCCACATATGACATTTGTCTTCTCCTCCTCCAGGAGAATGTGCTTTCCTAAAGTGGAACAATGAAGGTTAGGCTGGAATAGTTCATAGTAGTTGATGTCTTCCCACAACACAAGAACAACACTGAAAAAACAATCACATTTAAATTTCAGTCAATTTAAATTTTTGTCACAGTCCACTGTCCCCCGTGAAGAACCCTGCTGTCGGTGTGTCGCACTCATAGTCGTCATGTCAGGATGTCATTTGCAACACTTAAAAAGGTCCAAGGTCCTTTGAAAGTCGTATTGTCCTAATTTACAAGGCCTTTTTCATAATAGCTAATTTTTAGATGAAGGTTCTGCATACCCTAAATGAACTATCACATTTTAGCAGATGTAATTTATGCCTATTGATGCTAAAAGAGCAGAACAACCTAATATGTTTTTTTGCATGCGTCTATTAGTAAACTAATCATTGGGTTTGTTCTGTATTGCAATACATTTGTTTCCCTTTCCCAAAGTGATGGTCAGGGATGGCTTCAGCCTCACATTCACAGTCACACAGACAAACAAGACAACACAACAATGAAAAACCAGCTGGACAGTCCTTTCGGAGTGTATTTTTGCCAAAAACACTTTTCAAAAAATCCAATTCCGGACTGTAATAAATTAGCAAATTCTTTGTGCATTCCCAATCAAATGTAAAATAGCATGCTTGTACAAAAAAAAGCCCACATTATTCCATTTGTCACTGTGTCTCTTTTAGATAGAGACCCATGAGGAATGGAATCATTGACGTAAAAAAAAAAAAAACAGTACCTGAGTAACCCAAATGTGCATAAAGGCAGCACTTATGCCCAGAACAAAATATTTGTGAGATAAACATTCCCTAACAGATATCCCTATGTCGATATCTTTTACCAAACTTCTCATCACCATAGAAAGGTATGATGTGCATTGAAGACCTTGAAGAGCATCAATTTGCAATAATTGTGTGTGTGCGTGCGTGTGTGTGTGTATGCGTGCATGTGAGAAAGTACATTCTTAACCTCCTCCACCAGTTGAGCACTCATGTCACCAGTTTGCATCTTCCTTTGATATGCATACAGCTGATTGGCATCTTGCTTCACCAAAGTGTGAACATCAGGGTCAGTGTCAGTTTTTACACCTTCACCTCCATCTGAATTAGAAAATAGGCCATTTGGTCCTTTGCACCATATGCCAACAAACTTAATTTTTGAAGTTGAATTTTCTCTGAAACAGAAAATCCAATGGTAAATTGTCTTCTGACCACTTCACCTGATTGGCCAACGAAGTTAACATAATTGCCATTCAACTTTGGAGAGGTTAGGAATTTGTCACTCTTAGTGAGTGTGTGTTTCATCAGAGTCGAAAGGAAAAAGAAATAACCTTGCCATATTTTGTATTCTTAGTCTTCTTATAGCATATTCTAAAAGAGAGAAGTAGATCATATTCTACGTAGTTATCAGCAAGAGGGGCTGATTTAAGCCAAGACTCTAAACAAAAGGAAGAAAAGGACAGAGCATGTAGATGTATATGTGTGTGTGTGCGTTACTGTCAACTTCAGTATCATCCTTGGCATCAGATGAGTCAGAGTAGCCACGATCCCATCACGCCCCACCTCCTTGCTTCCTTCCACCATGCTTGTTAAGAAAGTCCTCCATCAAGTCTTTGGTCCAAAGTCTCCTTTTGCTGCACATGCCAGGGTCATATTGCTGTTCCAGTCTCTTCTCTGGATGTCCTCCTTGCAGGTGGCCATTTGTTGCCACCCATTGATTCTGGTGCATGGCTTGTCCTTGCATCAAAGGTGCGATCCATCCAGTTCTAATTCGGCCACATTCCGCTTTAGTGGCTGGTGATGTGATTGTCGTCACCGTGAACACCATGTCAGCAAACGTCTTCAGAACTCTTCAGTGGTCAGGGAAAGTGGGACAACTTCACTAAACACAAGCAGGGCTGTTATGGCCTCCCTGCACGCCTTCCTTACACCATTGTCCCACTCATGGTCTCCACAGTCATTCACAAGATACTTGCTAAGCATCCGTTTGGATACGAGTGACAATGTATGTCTGGAAGGGATCATTTGCAGTCAGAACACAGTTCATTTGATGAATCTTCTTTAGGTCTTGGTGATGATGAAACTGGACATAATGGCATGGCTGATGATATTGGACTCATCGTGCATGTTGTTGTATCAGGATGTTGTTGTCAGGTTGTTGGCAGAGCATGGGTGGAGGTGTGCGATCAAGATCATGGTCCACTCTGAGACACTGAGGCACTGTAGGATACAGAGAAGAAGCCGCATTCTGAGAAGTTTTGTCTGTTCTATTCATGTCACTGTGAGAGACCCTCATTTGAGATGAGTTATCTACTTCTGTGAAAGAAGTAGATGTGGGTGTTTGGGTGTGATTGTTGGTGTTTTCAGGCATGGTTGGAGTAAAAGTGTGTGCATTTTGTGTGTGAGTATCAGCTTTGTTTGTGGTGATATTTCTATTCTGTTTTCTCTCCCTAATCTCTGCTTCTTCCTTCCACAAAGCCAGTGCAGTAAAATGGTCTTCAATGTCATCATAGTCTTTCTTTGACACCTTTGTTTTTACCTTTTTTGACCTTATGTAAAGGTTTATTTTTCCTCAAGCACAATCAACTTGTTCAGGCTGAGAGATCCCTTTTCTGGGAATCCAAACTCAGTTATCCATACATCTACTGGGCGTAAAGCTCTTTCCCCGTATTTAATTTTCATGCATGTAATGATCGGGCTTGTGACATCTACAATGTCCTTGAATTTTTGTTTATTTGACTGATTTCCCATATCTACAAGTGTCACTACCTGTGCACAGTTACTTTTAGACGAGGCCGTCGCCCCGAATCCGAATTGTTTCCTGCTACAATTGGAAAAAGCTTAAAGGTGGTACTCAATCCTGAAGGTCAATATAAATTAACGTCAGCTTCTACCTACCCATTGGCGGTACTCAACCCTGAAATTGAATGGCAGGTATGTCTATGAGCATGACTGAATTCTGAAAACTGGTTTCAGCCTCAACATATCCATCGACAAGTTTTGCGCATTAATTTCAGCTTCTACCTGCCCTTTGGCGGTACTCAACCCTGAAATTGAATGTCAGTTATGTCTATGAGCATGACCAAAATCTGAAAATTGGTTTCAGCCTTGACATACCCATCGACAAGTTTTGAGCATTAATTTCAGCTTCTACCTGCCCATTGGCGGTACTCAACCCTGAAATTCAATGTCAGGTATGTCTATGAGCATGGTCGAAATCAGAAAACTGGTTTCAGCCTCGACATACCCATCGACAAGTTTTGAGCATTAATTTCAGCTTCTACCTGCCTAACAGCGGTACTCAACCCTGAAATTGAATGGCAGGTATGTCTATGAGCATGGCTGAAATCTGAAAACTGGTTTCAGCTTCAACATACCCATCGACAAGTTTTGCTCATTAATTTCAGCTTCTACCTGCTGATAAATGCCACTGCAGCGGGGTTGAGCCTTTTCTCAACCAGCCAGCCCTGCAGTGACACGTGACCAAATATATATATGGGAAATATTAAGGTGTGTGTATTGTTAAATTATGTCAGAATACAGTATTTATTTCAGGATTCTCACCGTGAAAAGGACGGAGTTCCACTCTTATAAGAGATTCCAGTGGAGATGGTCTGGATTCTGGACGTTCAGCCCTCCCTTCTCTTAGTCAATGAGGTAGAGGCTGGAAAATGAATTTACTTCCAGGATGATCAGTCGCTGTTCGTCGCAGGTCCAGATCCAATCAGCCAAGGAATCCCACTTCTGACACCAAATTGTTGTGGAAAAAATTTACCTTACTAAAAGAGAATGCCTGAAATAAAGACAGAGTTGCGCAGTTTATTTCTTTTGCAAAAGAGGTCAGACAGAAACATACATCATGCGTGGCAGTCTGTAGGTGTCTGACAAAGAGTGGTCTCTTGGTGGGAACTTTTATACTCCATAGCATGCAAATGAATTACATTACAAGAGAAAAGAGACATTCATGTCACTCCCCCGATGCCGCCCTCATGTAGGGGGGTTAGCCTACACACCCATTCCTCTGGCACGGTTTGTCACACCCATGTGAGATAACCTCCTAGGGTCAACCATTTGGTGGGACCTCTTGATGTCCCCTGTCCCGTGAAGGTATAGCTTTGATCAAAGAATGACCTCCTCCGACACTGCCCCTAACCCCAGGTTACAGATAGCCTCCTGCTGTGCCACCATCCTTGAAGGAACAGCAGGATGTGCTCGGATGCAAACGTTGAAGCTCTACAAAAGGCCGTAAAGTAATTCACACAATGTGTAACCTATGTTATACCTGTGAAATATAAAATTTTCCATCACAAGAGTTAGAGCGAAAATGGAGAAAAAGTGTTTCTCTCGCTGTGATAATGTATTTCAAGCAAGCAATAGGCTTTGTGGTAAAATTTTTCTCCATATATGGCACATGTGTGCCACGTCCAAAAAAGCACTCCACTCGCTCAGAGAAGAGCGTTTTGGCACTTATGGAACACATTTAGTGTGATGTGCATTATTGCTTGGCACACACAACCATTGTTCGAAAATGCACTTTATTCGCTCTCAAACACATTTTGAGCAAAGGATGATAGGGCAGGTCATTGTGAGCCAGCGAAAGGTGCCAGGAGGCTCATTCCAAGTGTGCCTGACGCAGCTTCGCATCCCGTTCTATCTGCAACAGTTTCATGTGGCTGAGAAGCACTGCTGTAGAGTTAGAGCGAAAATGAGAAAAAGTGTTTCTCTCGCTGTGATAATGTATTTCAAGCAAGCTATAGGCTTTGTGGTTAAAATTTTCTCCATACATGGCACATGTGTGCCACGTCCAAAAAGCACTCCACTCGCTCAGAAAAAGCGTTTTGGCACTTATGGAACACATTTAGTGTGATGTGCATTATTGCTTGGCACACACAACCATTGTTCGAAAATGCACTTTATTCGCTCTCAAACACATTTTGAGCAAAGGATGATAGGGCAGGTCATTGTGAGCCAGCGGAAGGTGCCAGGAGGCTCATTCCAAGTGTGCCTGACGCAGCTGCGCATCCCGTTCTATCTGCAACAGTTTCATGTGGCTGAGAAGCACTGCTTGTAGAGTTAGAGCGAAAATGAGAAAAAGTGTTTCTCTCGCTGTGATAATGTATTTCAAGCAAGCTATAGGCTTTGTGGTAAAAATTTTCTCCATATATGGCACATGTGTGCCACGTCCAAAAAGCACTCCACTCGCTCAGAAAAAGCGTTTTGGCACTTATGGAACACATTTAGTGTGATGTGCATTATTGCTTGGCACACACAACCATTGTTCGAATATGCACTTTATTCACTCTCAAACACATTTTGAGCAAAGGATGATAGGGCAGGTCATTGTGAGCCAGCGGAAGGTGCCAGGAGGCTCATTCTAAGTGTGCCTGACGCAGATTCGCATCCCGTTCTATCTGCAACAGTTTCATGTGGCTGAAAAGCACTGCTGTAGAGTTAGAGCGAAAATGGAGAAAAAGTGTTTCTCTCGCTGTGATAATGTATTTCAAGCAAGCAATAGGCTTTGTGGTAAAATTTTTCTCCATATATGGCACATGTGTGCCACGTCCAAAAAAGCACTCCACTCGCTCAGAGAAGAGCGTTTTGGCACTTATGGAACACATTTAGTGTGATGTGCATTATTGCTTGGCACACACAACCATTGTTCGAAAATGCACTTTATTCGCTCTCAAACACATTTTGAGCAAAGGATGATAGGGCAGGTCATTGTGAGCCAGCGGAAGGTGCCAGGAGGCTCATTCCAAGTGTGCCTGACGCAGCTGCGCATCCCGTTCTATCTGCAACAGTTTCATGTGGCTGAGAAGCACTGCTTGTAGAGTTAGAGCGAAAATGAGAAAAAGTGTTTCTCTCGCTGTGATAATGTATTTCAAGCAAGCTATAGGCTTTGTGGTAAAAATTTTCTCCATATATGGCACATGTGTGCCACGTCCAAAAAGCACTCCACTCGCTCAGAAAAAGCGTTTTGGCACTTATGGAACACATTTAGTGTGATGTGCATTATTGCTTGGCACACACAACCATTGTTCGAATATGCACTTTATTCACTCTCAAACACATTTTGAGCAAAGGATGATAGGGCAGGTCATTGTGAGCCAGCGGAAGGTGCCAGGAGGCTCATTCTAAGTGTGCCTGACGCAGATTCGCATCCCGTTCTATCTGCAACAGTTTCATGTGGCTGAAAAGCACTGCTGTAGAGTTAGAGCGAAAATGGAGAAAAAGTGTTTCTCTCGCTGTGATAATGTATTTCAAGCAAGCAATAGGCTTTGTGGTAAAATTTTTCTCCATATATGGCACATGTGTGCCACGTCCAAAAAAGCACTCCACTCGCTCAGAGAAGAGCGTTTTGGCACTTATGGAACACATTTAGTGTGATGTGCATTATTGCTTGGCACACACAACCATTGTTCGAAAATGCACTTTATTCGCTCTCAAACACATTTTGAGCAAAGGATGATAGGGCAGGTCATTGTGAGCCAGCGAAAGGTGCCAGGAGGCTCATTCCAAGTGTGCCTGACGCAGCTTCGCATCCCGTTCTATCTGCAACAGTTTCATGTGGCTGAGAAGCACTGCTGTAGAGTTAGAGCGAAAATGAGAAAAAGTGTTTCTCTCGCTGTGATAATGTATTTCAAGCAAGCTATAGGCTTTGTGGTTAAAATTTTCTCCATATGTGGCACATGTGTGCCACGTCCAAAAAAGCCCTCCACTCGCTCAGAGAATAGCGTTTTGGCACTTATGGAACACATTTAGTGTGATGTGCATTATTGCTTGGCACGCACAACCATTGTTCGAAAATGCACTTTATTCGCTCTCAAACACATTTTGAGCAAAGGATGATAGGGCAGGTCATTGTGAGCCAGCGGAAGGTGCCAGGAGGCTCATTCCAAGTGTGCCTGACGCAGCTTCGCATCCCGTTCTATCTGCAACAGTTTCATGTGGCTGAGAAGCACTGCTGTAGAGTTAGAGCGAAAATGAGAAAAAGTGTTTCTCTCGCTGTGATAATGTATTTCAAGCAAGCTATAGGCTTTGTGGTTAAAATTTTCTCCATATGTGGCACATGTGTGCCACGTCCAAAAAAGCCCTCCACTCGCTCAGAGAATAGCGTTTTGGCACTTATGGAACACATTTAGTGTGATGTGCATTATTGCTTGGCACGCACAACCATTGTTCGAAAATGCACTTTATTCGCTCTCAAACACATTTTGAGCAAAGGATGATAGGGCAGGTCATTGTGAGCCAGCGGAAGGTGCCAGGAGGCTCATTCCAAGTGTGCCTGACGCAGCTTCGCATCCCGTTCTATCTGCAACAGTTTCATGTGGCTGAAAAGCACTGCTGTAGAGTTAGAGCGAAAATGGAGAAAAAGTGTTTCTCTCGCTGTGATAATGTATTTCAAGCAAGCTATAGGCTTTGTGGTAAAATTTTTCTCCATATATGGCACATGTGTGCCACGTCCAAAAAAGCACTCCACTCGCTCAGAGAAGAGCGTTTTGGCACTTATGGAACACATTTAGTGTGATGTGCATTATTGCTTGGCACACACAACCATTGTTCGAAAATGCACTTTATTCGCTCTCAAACAAATTTTGAGCAAAGGATGATAGGGCAGGTCATTGTGAGCCAGCGGAAGGTGCCAGGAGGCTCATTCCAAGTGTGCCTGACGCAGCTGCGCATCCCGTTCTATCTGCAACAGTTTCATGTGGCTGAGAAGCACTGCTTGTAGAGTTAGAGCGAAAATGAGAAAAAGTGTTTCTCTCGCTGTGATAATGTATTTCAAGCAAGCTATAGGCTTTGTGGTAAAAATTTTCTCCATACATGGCACATGTGTGCCACGTCCAAAAAGCACTCCACTCGCTCAGAAAAAGCGTTTTGGCACTTATGGAACACATTTAGTGTGATGTGCATTATTGCTTGGCACACACAACCATTGTTCGAATATGCACTTTATTCGCTCTCAAACACATTTTGAGCAAAGGATGATAGGGCAGGTCATTGTGAGCCAGCGAAAAGTGCCAGGAGGCTCATTCCAAGTGTGCCTGACGCAGCTTCGCATCCCGTTCTATCTGCAACAGTTTCATGTGGCTGATAAGCATTGCTGTAGAGTTAGAGCGAAAATGAAAAAAAGTGTTTCTCTCGCTGTGATAATGTATTTCAAGCAAGCTATAGGCTTTGTGGTAAAAATTTTCTCCATATATGGCACCTCTGTGCCACGTCCAAAAAGCACTCCACTCGCTCAGAGAAGAGCGTTTTGGCACTTATGGAACACATTTAGTGTGATGCGCATTATTGCTTGGCACACACAACCATTGTTCGAAAATGCACTTTATTCGCTCTCAAACACATTTTGAGCAAAGGATGATAGGGCAGGTCATTGTGAGCCAGCGGAAGGTGCCAGGAGGCTCATTCCAAGTGTGCCTGACGCAGCTGCGCATCCCGTTCTATCTGCAACAGTTTCATGTGGCTGAGAAGCACTGCTTGTAGAGTTAGAGCGAAAATGAGAAAAAGTGTTTCTCTCGCTGTGATAATGTATTTCAAGCAAGCTATAGGCTTTGTGGTAAAAATTTTCTCCATATATGGCACATGTGTGCCACGTCCAAAAAGCACTCCACTCGCTCAGAAAAAGCGTTTTGGCACTTATGGAACACATTTAGTGTGATGTGCATTATTGCTTGGCACACACAACCATTGTTCGAAAATGCACTTTATTCGCTCTCAAACACATTTTGAGCAAAGGATGATAGGGCAGGTCATTGTGAGCCAGCGGAAGGTGCCAGGAGGCTCATTCCAAGTGTGCCTGACGCAGCTGCGCATCCCGTTCTATCTGCAACAGTTTCATGTGGCTGAGAAGCACTGCTTGTAGAGTTAGAGCGAAAATGAGAAAAAGTGTTTCTCTCGCTGTGATAATGTATTTCAAGCAAGCTATAGGCTTTGTGGTAAAAATTTTCTCCATATATGGCACATGTGTGCCACGTCCAAAAAGCACTCCACTCGCTCAGAAAAAGCGTTTTGGCACTTATGGAACACATTTAGTGTGATGTGCATTATTGCTTGGCACACACAACCATTGTTCGAATATGCACTTTATTCACTCTCAAACACATTTTGAGCAAAGGATGATAGGGCAGGTCATTGTGAGCCAGCGGAAGGTGCCAGGAGGCTCATTCTAAGTGTGCCTGACGCAGATTCGCATCCCGTTCTATCTGCAACAGTTTCATGTGGCTGAAAAGCACTGCTGTAGAGTTAGAGCGAAAATGGAGAAAAAGTGTTTCTCTCGCTGTGATAATGTATTTCAAGCAAGCAATAGGCTTTGTGGTAAAATTTTTCTCCATATATGGCACATGTGTGCCACGTCCAAAAAAGCACTCCACTCGCTCAGAGAAGAGCGTTTTGGCACTTATGGAACACATTTAGTGTGATGTGCATTATTGCTTGGCACACACAACCATTGTTCGAAAATGCACTTTATTCGCTCTCAAACACATTTTGAGCAAAGGATGATAGGGCAGGTCATTGTGAGCCAGCGAAAGGTGCCAGGAGGCTCATTCCAAGTGTGCCTGACGCAGCTTCGCATCCCGTTCTATCTGCAACAGTTTCATGTGGCTGAGAAGCACTGCTGTAGAGTTAGAGCGAAAATGAGAAAAAGTGTTTCTCTCGCTGTGATAATGTATTTCAAGCAAGCTATAGGCTTTGTGGTTAAAATTTTCTCCATATGTGGCACATGTGTGCCACGTCCAAAAAAGCCCTCCACTCGCTCAGAGAATAGCGTTTTGGCACTTATGGAACACATTTAGTGTGATGTGCATTATTGCTTGGCACGCACAACCATTGTTCGAAAATGCACTTTATTCGCTCTCAAACACATTTTGAGCAAAGGATGATAGGGCAGGTCATTGTGAGCCAGCGGAAGGTGCCAGGAGGCTCATTCCAAGTGTGCCTGACGCAGCTTCGCATCCCGTTCTATCTGCAACAGTTTCATGTGGCTGAGAAGCACTGCTGTAGAGTTAGAGCGAAAATGGAGAAAAAGTGTTTCTCTCGCTGTGATAATGTATTTCAAGCAAGCTATAGGCTTTGTGGTAAAATTTTTCTCCATATATGGCACATGTGTGCCACGTCCAAAAAAGCACTCCACTCGCTCAGAGAAGAGCGTTTTGGCACTTATGGAACACATTTAGTGTGATGTGCATTATTGCTTGGCACACACAACCATTGTTCGAAAATGCACTTTATTCGCTCTCAAACACATTTTGAGCAAAGGATGATAGGGCAGGTCATTGTGAGCCAGCGAAAGGTGCCAGGAGGCTCATTCCAAGTGTGCCTGACGCAGCTTCGCATCCCGTTCTATCTGCAACAGTTTCATGTGGCTGAGAAGCACTGCTGTAGAGTTAGAGCGAAAATGAGAAAAAGTGTTTCTCTCGCTGTGATAATGTATTTCAAGCAAGCTATAGGCTTTGTGGTTAAAATTTTCTCCATACATGGCACATGTGTGCCACGTCCAAAAAGCACTCCACTCGCTCAGAAAAAGCGTTTTGGCACTTATGGAACACATTTAGTGTGATGTGCATTATTGCTTGGCACACACAACCATTGTTCGAAAATGCACTTTATTCGCTCTCAAACACATTTTGAGCAAAGGATGATAGGGCAGGTCATTGTGAGCCAGCGGAAGGTGCCAGGAGGCTCATTCCAAGTGTGCCTGACGCAGCTGCGCATCCCGTTCTATCTGCAACAGTTTCATGTGGCTGAGAAGCACTGCTTGTAGAGTTAGAGCGAAAATGAGAAAAAGTGTTTCTCTCGCTGTGATAATGTATTTCAAGCAAGCTATAGGCTTTGTGGTAAAAATTTTCTCCATATATGGCACATGTGTGCCACGTCCAAAAAGCACTCCACTCGCTCAGAAAAAGCGTTTTGGCACTTATGGAACACATTTAGTGTGATGTGCATTATTGCTTGGCACACACAACCATTGTTCGAATATGCACTTTATTCACTCTCAAACACATTTTGAGCAAAGGATGATAGGGCAGGTCATTGTGAGCCAGCGGAAGGTGCCAGGAGGCTCATTCTAAGTGTGCCTGACGCAGATTCGCATCCCGTTCTATCTGCAACAGTTTCATGTGGCTGAAAAGCACTGCTGTAGAGTTAGAGCGAAAATGGAGAAAAAGTGTTTCTCTCGCTGTGATAATGTATTTCAAGCAAGCTATAGGCTTTGTGGTTAAAATTTTCTCCATACATGGCACATGTGTGCCACGTCCAAAAAGCACTCCACTCGCTCAGAAAAAGCGTTTTGGCACTTATGGAACACATTTAGTGTGATGTGCATTATTGCTTGGCACACACAACCATTGTTCGAAAATGCACTTTATTCGCTCTCAAACACATTTTGAGCAAAGGATGATAGGGCAGGTCATTGTGAGCCAGCGGAAGGTGCCAGGAGGCTCATTCCAAGTGTGCCTGACGCAGCTGCGCATCCCGTTCTATCTGCAACAGTTTCATGTGGCTGAGAAGCACTGCTTGTAGAGTTAGAGCGAAAATGAGAAAAAGTGTTTCTCTCGCTGTGATAATGTATTTCAAGCAAGCTATAGGCTTTGTGGTAAAAATTTTCTCCATATATGGCACATGTGTGCCACGTCCAAAAAGCACTCCACTCGCTCAGAAAAAGCGTTTTGGCACTTATGGAACACATTTAGTGTGATGTGCATTATTGCTTGGCACACACAACCATTGTTCGAATATGCACTTTATTCACTCTCAAACACATTTTGAGCAAAGGATGATAGGGCAGGTCATTGTGAGCCAGCGGAAGGTGCCAGGAGGCTCATTCTAAGTGTGCCTGACGCAGATTCGCATCCCGTTCTATCTGCAACAGTTTCATGTGGCTGAAAAGCACTGCTGTAGAGTTAGAGCGAAAATGGAGAAAAAGTGTTTCTCTCGCTGTGATAATGTATTTCAAGCAAGCAATAGGCTTTGTGGTAAAATTTTTCTCCATATATGGCACATGTGTGCCACGTCCAAAAAAGCACTCCACTCGCTCAGAGAAGAGCGTTTTGGCACTTATGGAACACATTTAGTGTGATGTGCATTATTGCTTGGCACACACAACCATAGTTCGAAAATGCACTTTATTCGCTCTCAAACACATTTTGAGCAAAGGATGATAGGGCAGGTCATTGTGAGCCAGCGAAAGGTGCCAGGAGGCTCATTCCAAGTGTGCCTGACGCAGCTTCGCATCCCGTTCTATCTGCAACAGTTTCATGTGGCTGAGAAGCACTGCTGTAGAGTTAGAGCGAAAATGAGAAAAAGTGTTTCTCTCGCTGTGATAATGTATTTCAAGCAAGCTATAGGCTTTGTGGTTAAAATTTTCTCCATATGTGGCACATGTGTGCCACGTCCAAAAAAGCCCTCCACTCGCTCAGAGAATAGCGTTTTGGCACTTATGGAACACATTTAGTGTGATGTGCATTATTGCTTGGCACGCACAACCATTGTTCGAAAATGCACTTTATTCGCTCTCAAACACATTTTGAGCAAAGGATGATAGGGCAGGTCATTGTGAGCCAGCGGAAGGTGCCAGGAGGCTCATTCCAAGTGTGCCTGACGCAGCTTCGCATCCCGTTCTATCTGCAACAGTTTCATGTGGCTGAGAAGCACTGCTGTAGAGTTAGAGCGAAAATGAGAAAAAGTGTTTCTCTCGCTGTGATAATGTATTTCAAGCAAGCTATAGGCTTTGTGGTTAAAATTTTCTCCATATGTGGCACATGTGTGCCACGTCCAAAAAAGCCCTCCACTCGCTCAGAGAATAGCGTTTTGGCACTTATGGAACACATTTAGTGTGATGTGCATTATTGCTTGGCACGCACAACCATTGTTCGAAAATGCACTTTATTCGCTCTCAAACACATTTTGAGCAAAGGATGATAGGGCAGGTCATTGTGAGCCAGCGGAAGGTGCCAGGAGGCTCATTCCAAGTGTGCCTGACGCAGCTTCGCATCCCGTTCTATCTGCAACAGTTTCATGTGGCTGAAAAGCACTGCTGTAGAGTTAGAGCGAAAATGGAGAAAAAGTGTTTCTCTCGCTGTGATAATGTATTTCAAGCAAGCTATAGGCTTTGTGGTAAAATTTTTCTCCATATATGGCACATGTGTGCCACGTCCAAAAAAGCACTCCACTCGCTCAGAGAAGAGCGTTTTGGCACTTATGGAACACATTTAGTGTGATGTGCATTATTGCTTGGCACACACAACCATTGTTCGAAAATGCACTTTATTCGCTCTCAAACAAATTTTGAGCAAAGGATGATAGGGCAGGTCATTGTGAGCCAGCGGAAGGTGCCAGGAGGCTCATTCCAAGTGTGCCTGACGCAGCTGCGCATCCCGTTCTATCTGCAACAGTTTCATGTGGCTGAGAAGCACTGCTGTAGAGTTAGAGCGAAAATGAAAAAAAGTGTTTCTCTCGCTGTGATAATGTATTTCAAGCAAGCTATAGGCTTTGTGGTAAAAATTTTCTCCATATATGGCACCTCTGTGCCACGTCCAAAAAGCACTCCACTCGCTCAGAGAAGAGCGTTTTGGCACTTATGGAACACATTTAGTGTGATGTGCATTATTGCTTGGCACACACAACCATTGTTCGAAAATGCACTTTATTCGCTCTCAAACACATTTTGAGCAAAGGATGATAGGGCAGGTCATTGTGAGCCAGCGGAAGGTGCCAGGAGGCTCATTCCAAGTGTGCCTGACGCAGCTGCGCATCCCGTTCTATCTGCAACAGTTTCATGTGGCTGAGAAGCACTGCTTGTAGAGTTAGAGCGAAAATGAGAAAAAGTGTTTCTCTCGCTGTGATAATGTATTTCAAGCAAGCTATAGGCTTTGTGGTAAAAATTTTCTCCATATATGGCACATGTGTGCCACGTCCAAAAAGCACTCCACTCGCTCAGAAAAAGCGTTTTGGCACTTATGGAACACATTTAGTGTGATGTGCATTATTGCTTGGCACACACAACCATTGTTCGAAAATGCACTTTATTCGCTCTCAAACACATTTTGAGCAAAGGATGATAGGGCAGGTCATTGTGAGCCAGCGGAAGGTGCCAGGAGGCTCATTCCAAGTGTGCCTGACGCAGCTGCGCATCCTGTTCTATCTGCAACAGTTTCATGTGGCTGAGATGCACTGCTTGTAGAGTTAGAGCGAAAATGAGAAAAAGTGTTTCTCTCGCTGTGATAATGTATTTCAAGCAAGCTATAGGCTTTGTGGTAAAAATTTTCTCCATATATGGCACATGTGTGCCACGTCCAAAAAGCACTCCACTCGCTCAGAAAAAGCGTTTTGGCACTTATGGAACACATTTAGTGTGATGTGCATTATTGCTTGGCACACACAACCATTGTTCGAATATGCACTTTATTCACTCTCAAACACATTTTGAGCAAAGGATGATAGGGCAGGTCATTGTGAGCCAGCGGAAGGTGCCAGGAGGCTCATTCTAAGTGTGCCTGACGCAGATTCGCATCCCGTTCTATCTGCAACAGTTTCATGTGGCTGAAAAGCACTGCTGTAGAGTTAGAGCGAAAATGGAGAAAAAGTGTTTCTCTCGCTGTGATAATGTATTTCAAGCAAGCTATAGGCTTTGTGGTAAAATTTTTCTCCATATATGGCACATGTGTGCCACGTCCAAAAAAGCACTCCACTCGCTCAGAGAAGAGCGTTTTGGCACTGATGGAACACATTTAGTGTGATGTGCATTATTGCTTGGCACACACAACCATTGTTCGAAAATGCACTTTATTCGCTCTCAAACACATTTTGAGCAAAGGATGATAGGGCAGGTCATTGTGAGCCAGCGAAAGGTGCCAGGAGGCTCATTCCAAGTGTGCCTGACGCAGCTTCGCATCCCGTTCTATCTGCAACAGTTTCATGTGGCTGAGAAGCACTGCTGTAGAGTTAGAGCGAAAATGAGAAAAAGTGTTTCTCTCGCTGTGATAATGTATTTCAAGCAAGCTATAGGCTTTGTGGTTAAAATTTTCTCCATACATGGCACATGTGTGCCACGTCCAAAAAGCACTCCACTCGCTCAGAAAAAGCGTTTTGGCACTTATGGAACACATTTAGTGTGATGTGCATTATTGCTTGGCACACACAACCATTGTTCGAAAATGCACTTTATTCGCTCTCAAACACATTTTGAGCAAAGGATGATAGGGCAGGTCATTGTGAGCCAGCGGAAGGTGCCAGGAGGCTCATTCCAAGTGTGCCTGACGCAGCTGCGCATCCCGTTCTATCTGCAACAGTTTCATGTGGCTGAGAAGCACTGCTTGTAGAGTTAGAGCGAAAATGAGAAAAAGTGTTTCTCTCGCTGTGATAATGTATTTCAAGCAAGCTATAGGCTTTGTGGTAAAAATTTTCTCCATATATGGCACATGTGTGCCACGTCCAAAAAGCACTCCACTCGCTCAGAAAAAGCGTTTTGGCACTTATGGAACACATTTAGTGTGATGTGCATTATTGCTTGGCACACACAACCATTGTTCGAATATGCACTTTATTCACTCTCAAACACATTTTGAGCAAAGGATGATAGGGCAGGTCATTGTGAGCCAGCGGAAGGTGCCAGGAGGCTCATTCTAAGTGTGCCTGACGCAGATTCGCATCCCGTTCTATCTGCAACAGTTTCATGTGGCTGAAAAGCACTGCTGTAGAGTTAGAGCGAAAATGGAGAAAAAGTGTTTCTCTCGCTGTGATAATGTATTTCAAGCAAGCAATAGGCTTTGTGGTAAAATTTTTCTCCATATATGGCACATGTGTGCCACGTCCAAAAAAGCACTCCACTCGCTCAGAGAAGAGCGTTTTGGCACTTATGGAACACATTTAGTGTGATGTGCATTATTGCTTGGCACACACAACCATTGTTCGAAAATGCACTTTATTCGCTCTCAAACACATTTTGAGCAAAGGATGATAGGGCAGGTCATTGTGAGCCAGCGAAAGGTGCCAGGAGGCTCATTCCAAGTGTGCCTGACGCAGCTTCGCATCCCGTTCTATCTGCAACAGTTTCATGTGGCTGAGAAGCACTGCTGTAGAGTTAGAGCGAAAATGAGAAAAAGTGTTTCTCTCGCTGTGATAATGTATTTCAAGCAAGCTATAGGCTTTGTGGTTAAAATTTTCTCCATATGTGGCACATGTGTGCCACGTCCAAAAAAGCCCTCCACTCGCTCAGAGAATAGCGTTTTGGCACTTATGGAACACATTTAGTGTGATGTGCATTATTGCTTGGCACGCACAACCATTGTTCGAAAATGCACTTTATTCGCTCTCAAACACATTTTGAGCAAAGGATGATAGGGCAGGTCATTGTGAGCCAGCGGAAGGTGCCAGGAGGCTCATTCCAAGTGTGCCTGACGCAGCTTCGCATCCCGTTCTATCTGCAACAGTTTCATGTGGCTGAGAAGCACTGCTGTAGAGTTAGAGCGAAAATGAGAAAAAGTGTTTCTCTCGCTGTGATAATGTATTTCAAGCAAGCTATAGGCTTTGTGGTTAAAATTTTCTCCATATGTGGCACATGTGTGCCACGTCCAAAAAAGCCCTCCACTCGCTCAGAGAATAGCGTTTTGGCACTTATGGAACACATTTAGTGTGATGTGCATTATTGCTTGGCACGCACAACCATTGTTCGAAAATGCACTTTATTCGCTCTCAAACACATTTTGAGCAAAGGATGATAGGGCAGGTCATTGTGAGCCAGCGGAAGGTGCCAGGAGGCTCATTCCAAGTGTGCCTGACGCAGCTTCGCATCCCGTTCTATCTGCAACAGTTTCATGTGGCTGAAAAGCACTGCTGTAGAGTTAGAGCGAAAATGGAGAAAAAGTGTTTCTCTCGCTGTGATAATGTATTTCAAGCAAGCTATAGGCTTTGTGGTAAAATTTTTCTCCATATATGGCACATGTGTGCCACGTCCAAAAAAGCACTCCACTCGCTCAGAGAAGAGCGTTTTGGCACTTATGGAACACATTTAGTGTGATGTGCATTATTGCTTGGCACACACAACCATTGTTCGAAAATGCACTTTATTCGCTCTCAAACAAATTTTGAGCAAAGGATGATAGGGCAGGTCATTGTGAGCCAGCGGAAGGTGCCAGGAGGCTCATTCCAAGTGTGCCTGACGCAGCTGCGCATCCCGTTCTATCTGCAACAGTTTCATGTGGCTGAGAAGCACTGCTTGTAGAGTTAGAGCGAAAATGAGAAAAAGTGTTTCTCTCGCTGTGATAATGTATTTCAAGCAAGCTATAGGCTTTGTGGTAAAAATTTTCTCTATACATGGCACATGTGTGCCACGTCCAAAAAGCACTCCACTCGCTCAGAAAAAGCGTTTTGGCACTTATGGAACACATTTAGTGTGATGTGCATTATTGCTTGGCACACACAACCATTGTTCGAATATGCACTTTATTCGCTCTCAAACACATTTTGAGCAAAGGATGATAGGGCAGGTCATTGTGAGCCAGCGGAAGGTGCCAGGAGGCTCATTCCAAGTGTGCCTGACGCAGCTGCGCATCCCGTTCTATCTGCAACAGTTTCATGTGGCTGAGAAGCACTGCTTGTAGAGTTAGAGCGAAAATGAGAAAAAGTGTTTCTCTCGCTGTGATAATGTATTTCAAGCAAGCTATAGGCTTTGTGGTAAAAATTTTCTCCATATATGGCACATGTGTGCCACGTCCAAAAAGCACTCCACTCGCTCAGAAAAAGCGTTTTGGCACTTATGGAACACATTTAGTGTGATGTGCATTATTGCTTGGCACACACAACCATTGTTCGAATATGCACTTTATTCACTCTCAAACACATTTTGAGCAAAGGATGATAGGGCAGGTCATTGTGAGCCAGCGGAAGGTGCCAGGAGGCTCATTCTAAGTGTGCCTGACGCAGATTCGCATCCCGTTCTATCTGCAACAGTTTCATGTGGCTGAAAAGCACTGCTGTAGAGTTAGAGCGAAAATGGAGAAAAAGTGTTTCTCTCGCTGTGATAATGTATTTCAAGCAAGCAATAGGCTTTGTGGTAAAATTTTTCTCCATATATGGCACATGTGTGCCACGTCCAAAAAAGCACTCCACTCGCTCAGAGAAGAGCGTTTTGGCACTTATGGAACACATTTAGTGTGATGTGCATTATTGCTTGGCACACACAACCATTGTTCGAAAATGCACTTTATTCGCTCTCAAACACATTTTGAGCAAAGGATGATAGGGCAGGTCATTGTGAGCCAGCGAAAGGTGCCAGGAGGCTCATTCCAAGTGTGCCTGACGCAGCTTCGCATCCCGTTCTATCTGCAACAGTTTCATGTGGCTGAGAAGCACTGCTGTAGAGTTAGAGCGAAAATGAGAAAAAGTGTTTCTCTCGCTGTGATAATGTATTTCAAGCAAGCTATAGGCTTTGTGGTAAAAATTTTCTCCATACATGGCACATGTGTGCCACGTCCAAAAAGCACTCCACTCGCTCAGAAAAAGCGTTTTGGCACTTATGGAACACATTTAGTGTGATGTGCATTATTGCTTGGCACACACAACCATTGTTCGAAAATGCACTTTATTCGCTCTCAAACACATTTTGAGCAAAGGATGATAGGGCAGGTCATTGTGAGCCAGCGGAAGGTGCCAGGAGGCTCATTCCAAGTGTGCCTGACGCAGCTGCGCATCCCGTTCTATCTGCAACAGTTTCATGTGGCTGAGAAGCACTGCTTGTAGAGTTAGAGCGAAAATGAGAAAAAGTGTTTCTCTCGCTGTGATAATGTATTTCAAGCAAGCTATAGGCTTTGTGGTAAAAATTTTCTCCATATATGGCACATGTGTGCCACGTCCAAAAAGCACTCCACTCGCTCAGAAAAAGCGTTTTGGCACTTATGGAACACATTTAGTGTGATGTGCATTATTGCTTGGCACACACAACCATTGTTCGAATATGCACTTTATTCACTCTCAAACACATTTTGAGCAAAGGATGATAGGGCAGGTCATTGTGAGCCAGCGGAAGGTGCCAGGAGGCTCATTCTAAGTGTGCCTGACGCAGATTCGCATCCCGTTCTATCTGCAACAGTTTCATGTGGCTGAAAAGCACTGCTGTAGAGTTAGAGCGAAAATGGAGAAAAAGTGTTTCTCTCGCTGTGATAATGTATTTCAAGCAAGCAATAGGCTTTGTGGTAAAATTTTTCTCCATATATGGCACATGTGTGCCACGTCCAAAAAAGCACTCCACTCGCTCAGAGAAGAGCGTTTTGGCACTTATGGAACACATTTAGTGTGATGTGCATTATTGCTTGGCACACACAACCATTGTTCGAAAATGCACTTTATTCGCTCTCAAACACATTTTGAGCAAAGGATGATAGGGCAGGTCATTGTGAGCCAGCGAAAGGTGCCAGGAGGCTCATTCCAAGTGTGCCTGACGCAGCTTCGCATCCCGTTCTATCTGCAACAGTTTCATGTGGCTGAGAAGCACTGCTGTAGAGTTAGAGCGAAAATGAGAAAAAGTGTTTCTCTCGCTGTGATAATGTATTTCAAGCAAGCTATAGGCTTTGTGGTTAAAATTTTCTCCATATGTGGCACATGTGTGCCACGTCCAAAAAAGCCCTCCACTCGCTCAGAGAATAGCGTTTTGGCACTTATGGAACACATTTAGTGTGATGTGCATTATTGCTTGGCACGCACAACCATTGTTCGAAAATGCACTTTATTCGCTCTCAAACACATTTTGAGCAAAGGATGATAGGGCAGGTCATTGTGAGCCAGCGGAAGGTGCCAGGAGGCTCATTCCAAGTGTGCCTGACGCAGCTTCGCATCCCGTTCTATCTGCAACAGTTTCATGTGGCTGAGAAGCACTGCTGTAGAGTTAGAGCGAAAATGAGAAAAAGTGTTTCTCTCGCTGTGATAATGTATTTCAAGCAAGCTATAGGCTTTGTGGTTAAAATTTTCTCCATATGTGGCACATGTGTGCCACGTCCAAAAAAGCCCTCCACTCGCTCAGAGAATAGCGTTTTGGCACTTATGGAACACATTTAGTGTGATGTGCATTATTGCTTGGCACGCACAACCATTGTTCGAAAATGCACTTTATTCGCTCTCAAACACATTTTGAGCAAAGGATGATAGGGCAGGTCATTGTGAGCCAGCGGAAGGTGCCAGGAGGCTCATTCCAAGTGTGCCTGACGCAGCTTCGCATCCCGTTCTATCTGCAACAGTTTCATGTGGCTGAAAAGCACTGCTGTAGAGTTAGAGCGAAAATGGAGAAAAAGTGTTTCTCTCGCTGTGATAATGTATTTCAAGCAAGCTATAGGCTTTGTGGTAAAATTTTTCTCCATATATGGCACATGTGTGCCACGTCCAAAAAAGCACTCCACTCGCTCAGAGAAGAGCGTTTTGGCACTTATGGAACACATTTAGTGTGATGTGCATTATTGCTTGGCACACACAACCATTGTTCGAAAATGCACTTTATTCGCTCTCAAACAAATTTTGAGCAAAGGATGATAGGGCAGGTCATTGTGAGCCAGCGGAAGGTGCCAGGAGGCTCATTCCAAGTGTGCCTGACGCAGCTGCGCATCCCGTTCTATCTGCAACAGTTTCATGTGGCTGAGAAGCACTGCTTGTAGAGTTAGAGCGAAAATGAGAAAAAGTGTTTCTCTCGCTGTGATAATGTATTTCAAGCAAGCTATAGGCTTTGTGGTAAAAATTTTCTCTATACATGGCACATGTGTGCCACGTCCAAAAAGCACTCCACTCGCTCAGAAAAAGCGTTTTGGCACTTATGGAACACATTTAGTGTGATGTGCATTATTGCTTGGCACACACAACCATTGTTCGAATATGCACTTTATTCGCTCTCAAACACATTTTGAGCAAAGGATGATAGGGCAGGTCATTGTGAGCCAGCGGAAGGTGCCAGGAGGCTCATTCCAAGTGTGCCTGACGCAGCTGCGCATCCCGTTCTATCTGCAACAGTTTCATGTGGCTGAGAAGCACTGCTTGTAGAGTTAGAGCGAAAATGAGAAAAAGTGTTTCTCTCGCTGTGATAATGTATTTCAAGCAAGCTATAGGCTTTGTGGTAAAAATTTTCTCCATATATGGCACATGTGTGCCACGTCCAAAAAGCACTCCACTCGCTCAGAAAAAGCGTTTTGGCACTTATGGAACACATTTAGTGTGATGTGCATTATTGCTTGGCACACACAACCATTGTTCGAATATGCACTTTATTCACTCTCAAACACATTTTGAGCAAAGGATGATAGGGCAGGTCATTGTGAGCCAGCGGAAGGTGCCAGGAGGCTCATTCTAAGTGTGCCTGACGCAGATTCGCATCCCGTTCTATCTGCAACAGTTTCATGTGGCTGAAAAGCACTGCTGTAGAGTTAGAGCGAAAATGGAGAAAAAGTGTTTCTCTCGCTGTGATAATGTATTTCAAGCAAGCAATAGGCTTTGTGGTAAAAATTTTCTCCATATATGGCACCTCTGTGCCACGTCCAAAAAGCACTCCACTCGCTCAGAGAAGAGCGTTTTGGCACTTATGGAACACATTTAGTGTGATGTGCATTATTGCTTGGCACACACAACCATTGTTCGAAAATGCACTTTATTCGCTCTCAAACACATTTTGAGCAAAGGATGATAGGGCAGGTCATTGTGAGCCAGCGAAAGGTGCCAGGAGGCTCATTCCAAGTGTGCCTGACGCAGCTTCGCATCCCGTTCTATCTGCAACAGTTTCATGTGGCTGAGAAGCACTGCTGTAGAGTTAGAGCGAAAATGAGAAAAAGTGTTTCTCTCGCTGTGATAATGTATTTCAAGCAAGCTATAGGCTTTGTGGTAAAAATTTTCTCCATACATGGCACATGTGTGCCACGTCCAAAAAGCACTCCACTCGCTCAGAAAAAGCGTTTTGGCACTTATGGAACACATTTAGTGTGATGTGCATTATTGCTTGGCACACACAACCATTGTTCGAAAATGCACTTTATTCGCTCTCAAACACATTTTGAGCAAAGGATGATAGGGCAGGTCATTGTGAGCCAGCGGAAGGTGCCAGGAGGCTCATTCCAAGTGTGCCTGACGCAGCTGCGCATCCCGTTCTATCTGCAACAGTTTCATGTGGCTGAGAAGCACTGCTTGTAGAGTTAGAGCGAAAATGAGAAAAAGTGTTTCTCTCGCTGTGATAATGTATTTCAAGCAAGCTATAGGCTTTGTGGTAAAAATTTTCTCCATATATGGCACATGTGTGCCACGTCCAAAAAGCACTCCACTCGCTCAGAAAAAGCGTTTTGGCACTTATGGAACACATTTAGTGTGATGTGCATTATTGCTTGGCACACACAACCATTGTTCGAATATGCACTTTATTCACTCTCAAACACATTTTGAGCAAAGGATGATAGGGCAGGTCATTGTGAGCCAGCGGAAGGTGCCAGGAGGCTCATTCTAAGTGTGCCTGACGCAGATTCGCATCCCGTTCTATCTGCAACAGTTTCATGTGGCTGAAAAGCACTGCTGTAGAGTTAGAGCGAAAATGGAGAAAAAGTGTTTCTCTCGCTGTGATAATGTATTTCAAGCAAGCAATAGGCTTTGTGGTAAAATTTTTCTCCATATATGGCACATGTGTGCCACGTCCAAAAAAGCACTCCACTCGCTCAGAGAAGAGCGTTTTGGCACTTATGGAACACATTTAGTGTGATGTGCATTATTGCTTGGCACACACAACCATTGTTCGAAAATGCACTTTATTCGCTCTCAAACACATTTTGAGCAAAGGATGATAGGGCAGGTCATTGTGAGCCAGCGGAAGGTGCCAGGAGGCTCATTCCAAGTGTGCCTGACGCAGCTGCGCATCCCGTTCTATCTGCAACAGTTTCATGTGGCTGAGAAGCACTGCTGTAGAGTTAGAGCGAAAATGAGAAAAAGTGTTTCTCTCGCTGTGATAATGTATTTCAAGCAAGCTATAGGCTTTGTGGTTAAAATTTTCTCCATATGTGGCACATGTGTGCCACGTCCAAAAAAGCCCTCCACTCGCTCAGAGAATAGCGTTTTGGCACTTATGGAACACATTTAGTGTGATGTGCATTATTGCTTGGCACGCACAACCATTGTTCGAAAATGCACTTTATTCGCTCTCAAACACATTTTGAGCAAAGGATGATAGGGCAGGTCATTGTGAGCCAGCGGAAGGTGCCAGGAGGCTCATTCCAAGTGTGCCTGACGCAGCTTCGCATCCCGTTCTATGTGCAACAGTTTCATGTGGCTGAAAAGCACTGCTGTTGAGTTAGAGCGAAAATGGAGAAAAAGTGTTTCTCTCGCTGTGATAATGTATTTCAAGCAAGCTATAGGCTTTGTGGTAAAAATTTTCTCCATATATGGCACCTCTGTGCCACGTCCAAAAAGCACTCCACTCGCTCAGAGAAGAGCGTTTTGGCACTTATGGAACACATTTAGTGTGATGTGCATTATTGCTTGGCACACACAACCATTGTTCGAAAATGCACTTTATTCGCTCTCAAACACATTTTGAGCAAAGGATGATAGGGCAGGTCATTGTGAGCCAGCGGAAGGTGCCAGGAGGCTCATTCCAAGTGTGCCTGACGCAGCTGCGCATCCCGTTCTATCTGCAACAGTTTCATGTGGCTGAGAAGCACTGCTTGTAGAGTTAGAGCGAAAATGAGAAAAAGTGTTTCTCTCGCTGTGATAATGTATTTCAAGCAAGCTATAGGCTTTGTGGTAAAAATTTTCTCCATATATGGCACCTCTGTGCCACGTCCAAAAAGCACTCCACTCGCTCAGAGAAGAGCGTTTTGGCACTTATGGAACACATTTAGTGTGATGTGCATTATTGCTTGGCACACACAACCATTGTTCGAAAATGCACTTTATTCGCTCTCAAACACATTTTGAGCAAAGGATGATAGGGCAGGTCATTGTGAGCCAGCGGAAGGTGCCAGGAGGCTCATTCCAAGTGTGCCTGACGCAGCTGCGCATCCCGTTCTATCTGCAACAGTTTCATGTGGCTGAGAAGCACTGCTTGTAGAGTTAGAGCGAAAATGAGAAAAAGTGTTTCTCTCGCTGTGATAATGTATTTCAAGCAAGCTATAGGCTTTGTGGTAAAAATTTTCTCCATATATGGCACATGTGTGCCACGTCCAAAAAGCACTCCACTCGCTCAGAAAAAGCGTTTTGGCACTTATGGAACACATTTAGTGTGATGTGCATTATTGCTTGGCACACACAACCATTGTTCGAATATGCACTTTATTCACTCTCAAACACATTTTGAGCAAAGGATGATAGGGCAGGTCATTGTGAGCCAGCGGAAGGTGCAAGGAGGCTCATTCTAAGTGTGCCTGACGCAGATTCGCATCCCGTTCTATCTGCAACAGTTTCATGTGGCTGAAAAGCACTGCTGTAGAGTTAGAGCGAAAATGGAGAAAAAGTGTTTCTCTCGCTGTGATAATGTATTTCAAGCAAGCAATAGGCTTTGTGGTAAAATTTTTCTCCATATATGGCACATGTGTGCCACGTCCAAAAAAGCACTCCACTCGCTCAGAGAAGAGCGTTTTGGCACTTATGGAACACATTTAGTGTGATGTGCATTATTGCTTGGCACACACAACCATTGTTCGAAAATGCACTTTATTCGCTCTCAAACACATTTTGAGCAAAGGATGATAGGGCAGGTCATTGTGAGCCAGCGGAAGGTGCCAGGAGGCTCATTCCAAGTGTGCCTGACGCAGCTTCGCATCCCGTTCTATCTGCAACAGTTTCATGTGGCTGAAAAGCACTGCTGTAGAGTTAGAGCGAAAATGGAGAAAAAGTGTTTCTCTCGCTGTGATAATGTATTTCAAGCAAGCTATAGGCTTTGTGGTAAAATTTTTCTCCATATATGGCACATGTGTGCCACGTCCAAAAAAGCACTCCACTCGCTCAGAGAAGAGCGTTTTGGCACTTATGGAACACATTTAGTGTGATGTGCATTATTGCTTGGCACACACAACCATTGTTCGAAAATGCACTTTATTCGCTCTCAAACAAATTTTGAGCAAAGGATGATAGGGCAGGTCATTGTGAGCCAGCGGAAGGTGCCAGGAGGCTCATTCCAAGTGTGCCTGACGCAGCTGCGCATCCCGTTCTATCTGCAACAGTTTCATGTGGCTGAGAAGCACTGCTTGTAGAGTTAGAGCGAAAATGAGAAAAAGTGTTTCTCTCGCTGTGATAATGTATTTCAAGCAAGCTATAGGCTTTGTGGTAAAAATTTTCTCTATACATGGCACATGTGTGCCACGTCCAAAAAGCACTCCACTCGCTCAGAAAAAGCGTTTTGGCACTTATGGAACACATTTAGTGTGATGTGCATTATTGCTTGGCACACACAACCATTGTTCGAATATGCACTTTATTCGCTCTCAAACACATTTTGAGCAAAGGATGATAGGGCAGGTCATTGTGAGCCAGCGGAAGGTGCCAGGAGGCTCATTCCAAGTGTGCCTGACGCAGCTGCGCATCCCGTTCTATCTGCAACAGTTTCATGTGGCTGAGAAGCACTGCTTGTAGAGTTAGAGCGAAAATGAGAAAAAGTGTTTCTCTCGCTGTGATAATGTATTTCAAGCAAGCTATAGGCTTTGTGGTAAAAATTTTCTCCATATATGGCACATGTGTGCCACGTCCAAAAAGCACTCCACTCGCTCAGAAAAAGCGTTTTGGCACTTATGGAACACATTTAGTGTGATGTGCATTATTGCTTGGCACACACAACCATTGTTCGAATATGCACTTTATTCACTCTCAAACACATTTTGAGCAAAGGATGATAGGGCAGGTCATTGTGAGCCAGCGGAAGGTGCCAGGAGGCTCATTCTAAGTGTGCCTGACGCAGATTCGCATCCCGTTCTATCTGCAACAGTTTCATGTGGCTGAAAAGCACTGCTGTAGAGTTAGAGCGAAAATGGAGAAAAAGTGTTTCTCTCGCTGTGATAATGTATTTCAAGCAAGCAATAGGCTTTGTGGTAAAATTTTTCTCCATATATGGCACATGTGTGCCACGTCCAAAAAAGCACTCCACTCGCTCAGAGAAGAGCGTTTTGGCACTTATGGAACACATTTAGTGTGATGTGCATTATTGCTTGGCACACACAACCATTGTTCGAAAATGCACTTTATTCGCTCTCAAACACATTTTGAGCAAAGGATGATAGGGCAGGTCATTGTGAGCCAGCGAAAGGTGCCAGGAGGCTCATTCCAAGTGTGCCTGACGCAGCTTCGCATCCCGTTCTATCTGCAACAGTTTCATGTGGCTGAGAAGCACTGCTGTAGAGTTAGAGCGAAAATGAGAAAAAGTGTTTCTCTCGCTGTGATAATGTATTTCAAGCAAGCTATAGGCTTTGTGGTAAAAATTTTCTCGATACATGGCACATGTGTGCCACGTCCAAAAAGCACTCCACTCGCTCAGAAAAAGCGTTTTGGCACTTATGGAACACATTTAGTGTGATGTGCATTATTGCTTGGCACACACAACCATTGTTCGAAAATGCACTTTATTCGCTCTCAAACACATTTTGAGCAAAGGATGATAGGGCAGGTCATTGTGAGCCAGCGGAAGGTGCCAGGAGGCTCATTCCAAGTGTGCCTGACGCAGCTGCGCATCCCGTTCTATCTGCAACAGTTTCATGTGGCTGAGAAGCACTGCTTGTAGAGTTAGAGCGAAAATGAGAAAAAGTGTTTCTCTCGCTGTGATAATGTATTTCAAGCAAGCTATAGGCTTTGTGGTAAAAATTTTCTCCATATATGGCACATGTGTGCCACGTCCAAAAAGCACTCCACTCGCTCAGAAAAAGCGTTTTGGCACTTATGGAACACATTTAGTGTGATGTGCATTATTGCTTGGCACACACAACCATTGTTCGAATATGCACTTTATTCACTCTCAAACACATTTTGAGCAAAGGATGATAGGGCAGGTCATTGTGAGCCAGCGGAAGGTGCCAGGAGGCTCATTCTAAGTGTGCCTGACGCAGATTCGCATCCCGTTCTATCTGCAACAGTTTCATGTGGCTGAAAAGCACTGCTGTAGAGTTAGAGCGAAAATGGAGAAAAAGTGTTTCTCTCGCTGTGATAATGTATTTCAAGCAAGCAATAGGCTTTGTGGTAAAATTTTTCTCCATATATGGCACATGTGTGCCACGTCCAAAAAAGCACTCCACTCGCTCAGAGAAGAGCGTTTTGGCACTTATGGAACACATTTAGTGTGATGTGCATTATTGCTTGGCACACACAACCATTGTTCGAAAATGCACTTTATTCGCTCTCAAACACATTTTGAGCAAAGGATGATAGGGCAGGTCATTGTGAGCCAGCGGAAGGTGCCAGGAGGCTCATTCCAAGTGTGCCTGACGCAGCTGCGCATCCCGTTCTATCTGCAACAGTTTCATGTGGCTGAGAAGCACTGCTGTAGAGTTAGAGCGAAAATGAGAAAAAGTGTTTCTCTCGCTGTGATAATGTATTTCAAGCAAGCTATAGGCTTTGTGGTTAAAATTTTCTCCATATGTGGCACATGTGTGCCACGTCCAAAAAAGCCCTCCACTCGCTCAGAGAATAGCGTTTTGGCACTTATGGAACACATTTAGTGTGATGTGCATTATTGCTTGGCACGCACAACCATTGTTCGAAAATGCACTTTATTCGCTCTCAAACACATTTTGAGCAAAGGATGATAGGGCAGGTCATTGTGAGCCAGCGGAAGGTGCCAGGAGGCTCATTCCAAGTGTGCCTGACGCAGCTTCGCATCCCGTTCTATGTGCAACAGTTTCATGTGGCTGAAAAGCACTGCTGTTGAGTTAGAGCGAAAATGGAGAAAAAGTGTTTCTCTCGCTGTGATAATGTATTTCAAGCAAGCTATAGGCTTTGTGGTAAAATTTTTCTCCATATATGGCACATGTGTGCCACGTCCAAAAAAGCACTCCACTCGCTCAGAGAAGAGCGTTTTGGCACTTATGGAACACATTTAGTGTGATGTGCATTATTGCTTGGCACACACAACCATTGTTCGAAAATGCACTTTATTCGCTCTCAAACACATTTTGAGCAAAGGATGATAGGGCAGGTCATTGTGAGCCAGCGGAAGGTGCCAGGAGGCTCATTCCAAGTGTGCCTGACGCAGCTGCGCATCCCGTTCTATCTGCAACAGTTTCATGTGGCTGAGAAGCACTGCTTGTAGAGTTAGAGCGAAAATGAGAAAAAGTGTTTCTCTCGCTGTGATAATGTATTTCAAGCAAGCTATAGGCTTTGTGGTAAAAATTTTCTCCATATATGGCACCTCTGTGCCACGTCCAAAAAGCACTCCACTCGCTCAGAGAAGAGCGTTTTGGCACTTATGGAACACATTTAGTGTGATGTGCATTATTGCTTGGCACACACAACCATTGTTCGAAAATGCACTTTATTCGCTCTCAAACACATTTTGAGCAAAGGATGATAGGGCAGGTCATTGTGAGCCAGCGGAAGGTGCCAGGAGGCTCATTCCAAGTGTGCCTGACGCAGCTGCGCATCCCGTTCTATCTGCAACAGTTTCATGTGGCTGAGAAGCACTGCTTGTAGAGTTAGAGCGAAAATGAGAAAAAGTGTTTCTCTCGCTGTGATAATGTATTTCAAGCAAGCTATAGGCTTTGTGGTAAAAATTTTCTCCATATATGGCACATGTGTGCCACGTCCAAAAAGCACTCCACTCGCTCAGAAAAAGCGTTTTGGCACTTATGGAACACATTTAGTGTGATGTGCATTATTGCTTGGCACACACAACCATTGTTCGAATATGCACTTTATTCACTCTCAAACACATTTTGAGCAAAGGATGATAGGGCAGGTCATTGTGAGCCAGCGGAAGGTGCAAGGAGGCTCATTCTAAGTGTGCCTGACGCAGATTCGCATCCCGTTCTATCTGCAACAGTTTCATGTGGCTGAAAAGCACTGCTGTAGAGTTAGAGCGAAAATGGAGAAAAAGTGTTTCTCTCGCTGTGATAATGTATTTCAAGCAAGCAATAGGCTTTGTGGTAAAATTTTTCTCCATATATGGCACATGTGTGCCACGTCCAAAAAACCACTCCACTCGCTCAGAGAAGAGCGTTTTGGCACTTATGGAACACATTTAGTGTGATGTGCATTATTGCTTGGCACACACAACCATTGTTCGAAAATGCACTTTATTCGCTCTCAAACACATTTTGAGCAAAGGATGATAGGGCAGGTCATTGTGAGCCAGCGAAAGGTGCCAGGAGGCTCATTCCAAGTGTGCCTGACGCAGCTTCGCATCCCGTTCTATCTGCAACAGTTTCATGTGGCTGAGAAGCACTGCTGTAGAGTTAGAGCGAAAATGAGAAAAAGTGTTTCTCTCGCTGTGATAATGTATTTCAAGCAAGCTATAGGCTTTGTGGTTAAAATTTTCTCCATATGTGGCACATGTGTGCCACGTCCAAAAAAGCCCTCCACTCGCTCAGAGAATAGCGTTTTGGCACTTATGGAACACATTTAGTGTGATGTGCATTATTGCTTGGCACGCACAACCATTGTTCGAAAATGCACTTTATTCGCTCTCAAACACATTTTGAGCAAAGGATGATAGGGCAGGTCATTGTGAGCCAGCGGAAGGTGCCAGGAGGCTCATTCCAAGTGTGCCTGACGCAGCTTCGCATCCCGTTCTATCTGCAACAGTTTCATGTGGCTGAAAAGCACTGCTGTAGAGTTAGAGCGAAAATGGAGAAAAAGTGTTTCTCTCGCTGTGATAATGTATTTCAAGCAAGCTATAGGCTTTGTGGTAAAATTTTTCTCCATATATGGCACATGTGTGCCACGTCCAAAAAAGCACTCCACTCGCTCAGAGAAGAGCGTTTTGGCACTTATGGAACACATTTAGTGTGATGTGCATTATTGCTTGGCACACACAACCATTGTTCGAAAATGCACTTTATTCGCTCTCAAACACATTTTGAGCAAAGGATGATAGGGCAAGTCATTGTGAGCCAGCGGAAGGTGCCAGGAGGCTCATTCCGAGTGTGCCTGACGCAGCTGCGCATCCCGTTCTATCTGCAACAGTTTCATGTGGCTGAGAAGCACTGCTTGTAGAGTTAGAGCGAAAATGAGAAAAAGTGTTTCTCTCGCTGTGATAATGTATTTCAAGCAAGCTATAGGCTTTGTGGTAAAAATTTTCTCCATACATGGCACATGTGTGCCACGTCCAAAAAGCACTCCACTCGCTCAGAAAAAGCGTTTTGGCACTTATGGAACACATTTAGTGTGATGTGCATTATTGCTTGGCACACACAACCATTGTTCGAAAATGCACTTTATTCGCTCTCAAACACATTTTGAGCAAAGGATGATAGGGCAGGTCATTGTGAGCCAGCGGAAGGTGCCAGGAGGCTCATTCCAAGTGTGCCTGACGCAGCTTCGCATCCCGTTCTATGTGCAACAGTTTCATGTGGCTGAAAAGCACTGCTGTAGAGTTAGAGCGAAAATGGAGAAAAAGTGTTTCTCTCGCTGTGATAATGTATTTCAAGCAAGCTATAGGCTTTGTGGTAAAATTTTTCTCCATATATGGCACATGTGTGCCACGTCCAAAAAAGCACTCCACTCGCTCAGAGAAGAGCGTTTTGGCACTTATGGAACACATTTAGTGTGATGTGCATTATTGCTTGGCACACACAACCATTGTTCGAAAATGCACTTTATTCGCTCTCAAACACATTTTGAGCAAAGGATGATAGGGCAGGTCATTGTGAGCCAGCGAAAGGTGCCAGGAGGCTCATTCCAAGTGTGCCTGACGCAGCTTCGCATCCCGTTCTATCTGCAACGGTTTCATGTGGCTGAGAAGCACTGCTGTAGAGTTAGAGCGAAAATGAGAAAAAGTGTTTCTCTCGCTGTGATAATGTATTTCAAGCAAGCTATAGGCTTTGTGGTTAAAATTTTCTCCATATGTGGCACATGTGTGCCACGTCCAAAAAAGCCATCCACTCGCTCAGAGAATAGCGTTTTGGCACTTATGGAACACATTTAGTGTGATGTGCATTATTGCTTGGCACGCACAACCATTGTTCGAAAATGCACTTTATTCGCTCTCAAACACATTTTGAGCAAAGGATGATAGGGCAGGTCATTGTGAGCCAGCGGAAGGTGCCAGGAGGCTCATTCCAAGTGTGCCTGACGCAGCTTCGCATCCCGTTCTATCTGCAACAGTTTCATGTGGCTGAAAAGCACTGCTGTAGAGTTAGAGCGAAAATGGAGAAAAAGTGTTTCTCTCGCTGTGATAATGTATTTCAAGCAAGCTATAGGCTTTGTGGTAAAATTTTTCTCCATATATGGCACATGTGTGCCACGTCCAAAAAAGCACTCCACTCGCTCAGAGAAGAGCGTTTTGGCACTTATGGAACACATTTAGTGTGATGTGCATTATTGCTTGGCACACACAACCATTGTTCGAAAATGCACTTTATTCGCTCTCAAACACATTTTGAGCAAAGGATGATAGGGCAGGTCATTGTGAGCAGGCGGAAGGTGCCAGGAGGCTCATTCAAAGTGTGCCTGACGCAGCTTCGCATCCCGTTCTATCTGCAACAGTTTCATGTGGCTGATAAGCATTGCTGTAGAGTTAAGGCGAAAATGAGAAAAAGTGTTTCTCTCGCTGTGATAATGTATTTCAAGCAAGCTATAGGCTTTGTGGTTAAAATTTTCTCCATATATGGCACATGTGTGCCACGTCCAAAAAGCACTCCACTCGCTCAGAAAAAGCGTTTTGGCACTTATGGAACACATTTAGTGTGATGTGCATTATTGCTTGGCACACACAACCATTGTTCGAATATGCACTTTATTCGCTCTCAAACACATTTTGAGCAAAGGATGATAGGGCAGGTCATTGTGAGCCAGCGAAAAGTGCCAGGAGGCTCATTCCAAGTGTGCCTGACGCAGCTTCGCATCCCGTTCTATCTGCAACAGTTTCATGTGGCTGATAAGCATTGCTGTAGAGTTAGAGCGAAAATGAAAAAAAGTGTTTCTCTCGCTGTGATAATGTATTTCAAGCAAGCTATAGGCTTTGTGGTAAATTTTTTCTCCATATATGGCACATGTGTGCCACGTCCAAAAAAGCACTCCACTCGCTCAGAAAAAGCGTTTTGGCACTTATGGAACACATTTAGTGTGATGTGCATTATTGCTTGGCACACACAACCATTGTTCGAAAATGCACTTTATTCGCTCTCAAACACATTTTGAGCAAAGGATGATAGGGCAGGTCATTGTGAGCCAGCGAAAGGTGCCAGGAGGCTCATTCCAAGTGTGCCTGACGCAGCTTCGCATCCCGTTCTATCTGCAACGGTTTCATGTGGCTGAGAAGCACTGCTGTAGAGTTAGAGCGAAAATGAGAAAAAGTGTTTCTCTCGCTGTGATAATGTATTTCAAGCAAGCTATAGGCTTTGTGGTTAAAATTTTCTCCATATGTGGCACATGTGTGCCACGTCCAAAAAAGCCCTCCACTCGCTCAGAGAATAGCGTTTTGGCACTTATGGAACACATTTAGTGTGATGTGCATTATTGCTTGGCACGCACAACCATTGTTCGAAAATGCACTTTATTCGCTCTCAAACACATTTTGAGCAAAGGATGATAGGGCAGGTCATTGTGAGCCAGCGGAAGGTGCCAGGAGGCTCATTCCAAGTGTGCCTGACGCAGCTTCGCATCCCGTTCTATCTGCAACAGTTTCATGTGGCTGAAAAGCACTGCTGTAGAGTTAGAGCGAAAATGGAGAAAAAGTGTTTCTCTCGCTGTGATAATGTATTTCAAGCAAGCTATAGGCTTTGTGGTAAAATTTTTCTCCATATATGGCACATGTGTGCCACGTCCAAAAAAGCACTCCACTCGCTCAGAGAAGAGCGTTTTGGCACTTATGGAACACATTTAGTGTGATGTGCATTATTGCTTGGCACACACAACCATTGTTCGAAAATGCACTTTATTCGCTCTCAAACACATTTTGAGCAAAGGATGATAGGGCAGGTCATTGTGAGCAGGCGGAAGGTGCCAGGAGGCTCATTCCAAGTGTGCCTGACGCAGCTTCGCATCCCGTTCTATCTGCAACAGTTTCATGTGGCTGATAAGCATTGCTGTAGAGTTAGAGCGAAAATGAGAAAAAGTGTTTCTCTCGCTGTGATAATGTATTTCAAGCAAGCTATAGGCTTTGTGGTTAAAATTTTCTCCATATATGGCACATGTGTGCCACGTCCAAAAAGCACTCCACTCGCTCAGAAAAAGCGTTTTGGCACTTATGGAACACATTTAGTGTGATGTGCATTATTGCTTGGCACACACAACCATTGTTCGAAAATGCACTTTATTCGCTCTCAAACACATTTTGAGCAAAGGATGATAGGGCAGGTCATTGTGAGCCAGCGAAAGGTGCCAGGAGGCTCATTCCAAGTGTGCCTGACGCAGCTTCGCATCCCGTTCTATCTGCAACGGTTTCATGTGGCTGAGAAGCACTGCTGTAGAGTTAGAGCGAAAATGAGAAAAAGTGTTTCTCTCGCTGTGATAATGTATTTCAAGCAAGCTATAGGCTTTGTGGTTAAAATTTTCTCCATATGTGGCACATGTGTGCCACGTCCAAAAAAGCCATCCACTCGCTCAGAGAATAGCGTTTTGGCACTTATGGAACACATTTAGTGTGATGTGCATTATTGCTTGGCACGCACAACCATTGTTCGAAAATGCACTTTATTCGCTCTCAAACACATTTTGAGCAAAGGATGATAGGGCAGGTCATTGTGAGCCAGCGGAAGGTGCCAGGAGGCTCATTCCAAGTGTGCCTGACGCAGCTTCGCATCCCGTTCTATCTGCAACAGTTTCATGTGGCTGAAAAGCACTGCTGTAGAGTTAGAGCGAAAATGGAGAAAAAGTGTTTCTCTCGCTGTGATAATGTATTTCAAGCAAGCTATAGGCTTTGTGGTAAAATTTTTCTCCATATATGGCACATGTGTGCCACGTCCAAAAAAGCACTCCACTCGCTCAGAGAAGAGCGTTTTGGCACTTATGGAACACATTTAGTGTGATGTGCATTATTGCTTGGCACACACAACCATTGTTCGAAAATGCACTTTATTCGCTCTCAAACACATTTTGAGCAAAGGATGATAGGGCAGGTCATTGTGAGCAGGCGGAAGGTGCCAGGAGGCTCATTCAAAGTGTGCCTGACGCAGCTTCGCATCCCGTTCTATCTGCAACAGTTTCATGTGGCTGATAAGCATTGCTGTAGAGTTAAGGCGAAAATGAGAAAAAGTGTTTCTCTCGCTGTGATAATGTATTTCAAGCAAGCTATAGGCTTTGTGGTTAAAATTTTCTCCATATATGGCACATGTGTGCCACGTCCAAAAAGCACTCCACTCGCTCAGAAAAAGCGTTTTGGCACTTATGGAACACATTTAGTGTGATGTGCATTATTGCTTGGCACACACAACCATTGTTCGAATATGCACTTTATTCGCTCTCAAACACATTTTGAGCAAAGGATGATAGGGCAGGTCATTGTGAGCCAGCGAAAAGTGCCAGGAGGCTCATTCCAAGTGTGCCTGACGCAGCTTCGCATCCCGTTCTATCTGCAACAGTTTCATGTGGCTGATAAGCATTGCTGTAGAGTTAGAGCGAAAATGAAAAAAAGTGTTTCTCTCGCTGTGATAATGTATTTCAAGCAAGCTATAGGCTTTGTGGTAAAATTTTTCTCCATATATGGCACATGTGTGCCACGTCCAAAAAAGCACTCCACTCGCTCAGAAAAAGCGTTTTGGCACTTATGGAACACATTTAGTGTGATGTGCATTATTGCTTGGCACACACAACCATTGTTCGAAAATGCACTTTATTCGCTCTCAAACACATTTTGAGCAAAGGATGATAGGGCAGGTCATTGTGAGCCAGCGAAAGGTGCCAGGAGGCTCATTCCAAGTGTGCCTGACGCAGCTTCGCATCCCGTTCTATCTGCAACGGTTTCATGTGGCTGAGAAGCACTGCTGTAGAGTTAGAGCGAAAATGAGAAAAAGTGTTTCTCTCGCTGTGATAATGTATTTCAAGCAAGCTATAGGCTTTGTGGTTAAAATTTTCTCCATATGTGGCACATGTGTGCCACGTCCAAAAAAGCCCTCCACTCGCTCAGAGAATAGCGTTTTGGCACTTATGGAACACATTTAGTGTGATGTGCATTATTGCTTGGCACGCACAACCATTGTTCGAAAATGCACTTTATTCGCTCTCAAACACATTTTGAGCAAAGGATGATAGGGCAGGTCATTGTGAGCCAGCGGAAGGTGCCAGGAGGCTCATTCCAAGTGTGCCTGACGCAGCTTCGCATCCCGTTCTATCTGCAACAGTTTCATGTGGCTGAAAAGCACTGCTGTAGAGTTAGAGCGAAAATGGAGAAAAAGTGTTTCTCTCGCTGTGATAATGTATTTCAAGCAAGCTATAGGCTTTGTGGTAAAATTTTTCTCCATATATGGCACATGTGTGCCACGTCCAAAAAAGCACTCCACTCGCTCAGAGAAGAGCGTTTTGGCACTTATGGAACACATTTAGTGTGATGTGCATTATTGCTTGGCACACACAACCATTGTTCGAAAATGCACTTTATTCGCTCTCAAACACATTTTGAGCAAAGGATGATAGGGCAGGTCATTGTGAGCAGGCGGAAGGTGCCAGGAGGCTCATTCCAAGTGTGCCTGACGCAGCTTCGCATCCCGTTCTATCTGCAACAGTTTCATGTGGCTGATAAGCATTGCTGTAGAGTTAGAGCGAAAATGAGAAAAAGTGTTTCTCTCGCTGTGATAATGTATTTCAAGCAAGCTATAGGCTTTGTGGTTAAAATTTTCTCCATATATGGCACATGTGTGCCACGTCCAAAAAGCACTCCACTCGCTCAGAAAAAGCGTTTTGGCACTTATGGAACACATTTAGTGTGATGTGCATTATTGCTTGGCACGCACAACCATTGTTCGAATATGCACTTTATTCGCTCTCAAACACATTTTGAGCAAAGGATGATAGGGCAGGTCATTGTGAGCCAGCGAAAAGTGCCAGGAGGCTCATTCCAAGTGTGCCTGACGCAGCTTCGCATCCCGTTCTATCTGCAACAGTTTCATGTGGCTGATAAGCATTGCTGTAGAGTTAGAGCGAAAATGAAAAAAAGTGTTTCTCTCGCTGTGATAATGTATTTCAAGCAAGCTATAGGCTTTGTGGTAAAAATTTTCTCCATATATGGCACCTCTGTGCCACGTCCAAAAAGCACTCCACTCGCTCAGAGAAGAGCGTTTTGGCACTTATGGAACACATTTAGTGTGATGTGCATTATTGCTTGGCACACACAACCATTGTTCGAAAATGCACTTTATTCGCTCTCAAACACATTTTGAGCAAAGGATGATAGGGCAGGTCATTGTGAGCCAGCGGAAGGTGCCAGGAGGCTCATTCCAAGTGTGCCTGACGCAGCTGCGCATCCCGTTCTATCTGCAACAGTTTCATGTGGCTGAGAAGCACTGCTTGTAGAGTTAGAGCGAAAATGAGAAAAAGTGTTTCTCTTGCTGTGATAATGTATTTCAGGCAAGCTATAGGCTTTGTGTAAAAATTTTCTCCATATATGGCACATGTGTGCCACGTCCAAAAAAGCACTCCACTCGCTCAGAGAAGAGCGTTTTGGCACTTATGGAACACATTTAGTGTGATGTGCATTATTGCTTGGCACACACAACCATTGTTCGAAAATGCACTTTATTCGCTCTCAAACACATTTTGAGCAAAGGATGATAGGGCAGGTCATTGTGAGCCAGCGAAAGGTGCCAGGAGGCTCATTCCAAGTGTGCCTGACGCAGCTTCGCATCCCGTTCTATCTGCAACGGTTTCATGTGGCTGAGAAGCACTGCTGTAGAGTTAGAGCGAAAATGAGAAAAAGTGTTTCTCTCGCTGTGATAATGTATTTCAAGCAAGCTATAGGCTTTGTGGTTAAAATTTTCTCCATATGTGGCACATGTGTGCCACGTCCAAAAAAGCCCTCCACTCGCTCAGAGAATAGCGTTTTGGCACTTATGGAACACATTTAGTGTGATGTGCATTATTGCTTGGCACGCACAACCATTGTTCGAAAATGCACTTTATTCGCTCTCAAACACATTTTGAGCAAAGGATGATAGGGCAGGTCATTGTGAGCCAGCGGAAGGTGCCAGGAGGCTCATTCCAAGTGTGCCTGACGCAGCTTCGCATCCCGTTCTATCTGCAACAGTTTCATGTGGCTGAAAAGCACTGCTGTAGAGTTAGAGCGAAAATGGAGAAAAAGTGTTTCTCTCGCTGTGATAATGTATTTCAAGCAAGCTATAGGCTTTGTGGTAAAATTTTTCTCCATATATGGCACATGTGTGCCACGTCCAAAAAAGCACTCCACTCGCTCAGAGAAGAGCGTTTTGGCACTTATGGAACACATTTAGTGTGATGTGCATTATTGCTTGGCACACACAACCATTGTTCGAAAATGCACTTTATTCGCTCTCAAACACATTTTGAGCAAAGGATGATAGGGCAGGTCATTGTGAGCAGGCGGAAGGTGCCAGGAGGCTCATTCAAAGTGTGCCTGACGCAGCTTCGCATCCCGTTCTATCTGCAACGGTTTCATGTGGCTGATAAGCATTGCTGTAGAGTTAGAGCGAAAATGAGAAAAAGTGTTTCTCTCGCTGTGATAATGTATTTCAAGCAAGCTATAGGCTTTGTGGTTAAAATTTTCTCCATATATGGCACATGTGTGCCACGTCCAAAAAGCACTCCACTCGCTCAGAAAAAGCGTTTTGGCACTTATGGAACACATTTAGTGTGATGTGCATTATTGCTTGGCACACACAACCATTGTTCGAATATGCACTTTATTCGCTCTCAAACACATTTTGAGCAAAGGATGATAGGGCAGGTCATTGTGAGCCAGCGAAAAGTGCCAGGAGGCTCATTCCAAGTGTGCCTGACGCAGCTTCGCATCCCGTTCTATCTGCAACAGTTTCATGTGGCTGATAAGCATTGCTGTAGAGTTAGAGCGAAAATGAAAAAAAGTGTTTCTCTCGCTGTGATAATGTATTTCAAGCAAGCTATAGGCTTTGTGGTAAAAATTTTCTCCATATATGGCACCTCTGTGCCACGTCCAAAAAGCACTCCACTCGCTCAGAGAAGAGCGTTTTGGCACTTATGGAACACATTTAGTGTGATGTGCATTATTGCTTGGCACACACAACCATTGTTCGAAAATGCACTTTATTCGCTCTCAAACACATTTTGAGCAAAGGATGATAGGGCAGGTCATTGTGAGCCAGCGGAAGGTGCCAGGAGGCTCATTCTAAGTGTGCCTGACGCAGCTTCGCATCCCGTTCTATCTGCAACAGTTTCATGTGGCTGATAAGCATTGCTGTAGAGTTAGAGCGAAAATGAAAAAAAGTGTTTCTCTCGCTGTGATAATGTATTTCAAGCAAGCTATAGGCTTTGTGGTAAAAATTTTCTCCATATATGGCACCTCTGTGCCACGTCCAAAAAGCACTCCACTCGCTCAGAGAAGAGCGTTTTGGCACTTATGGAACACATTTAGTGTGATGTGCATTATTGCTTGGCACACACAACCATTGTTCGAAAATGCACTTTATTCGCTCTCAAACACATTTTGAGCAAAGGATGATAGGGCAGGTCATTGTGAGCCAGCGGAAGGTGCCAGGAGGCTCATTCCAAGTGTGCCTGACGCAGCTGCGCATCCCGTTCTATCTGCAACAGTTTCATGTGGCTGAGAAGCACTGCTTGTAGAGTTAGAGCGAAAATGAGAAAAAGTGTTTCTCTTGCTGTGATAATGTATTTCAGGCAAGCTATAGGCTTTGTGTAAAAATTTTCTCCATATATGGCACATGTGTGCCACGTCCAAAAAAGCACTCCACTCGCTCAGAGAAGAGCGTTTTGGCACTTATGGAACACATTTAGTGTGATGTGCATTATTGCTTGGCACACACAACCATTGTTCGAAAATGCACTTTATTCGCTCTCAAACACATTTTGAGCAAAGGATGATAGGGCAGGTCATTGTGAGCCAGCGAAAGGTGCCAGGAGGCTCATTCCAAGTGTGCCTGACGCAGCTTCGCATCCCGTTCTATCTGCAACGGTTTCATGTGGCTGAGAAGCACTGCTGTAGAGTTAGAGCGAAAATGAGAAAAAGTGTTTCTCTCGCTGTGATAATGTATTTCAAGCAAGCTATAGGCTTTGTGGTTAAAATTTTCTCCATATGTGGCACATGTGTGCCACGTCCAAAAAAGCCCTCCACTCGCTCAGAGAATAGCGTTTTGGCACTTATGGAACACATTTAGTGTGATGTGCATTATTGCTTGGCACGCACAACCATTGTTCGAAAATGCACTTTATTCGCTCTCAAACACATTTTGAGCAAAGGATGATAGGGCAGGTCATTGTGAGCCAGCGGAAGGTGCCAGGAGGCTCATTCCAAGTGTGCCTGACGCAGCTTCGCATCCCGTTCTATCTGCAACAGTTTCATGTGGCTGAAAAGCACTGCTGTAGAGTTAGAGCGAAAATGGAGAAAAAGTGTTTCTCTCGCTGTGATAATGTATTTCAAGCAAGCTATAGGCTTTGTGGTAAAATTTTTCTCCATATATGGCACATGTGTGCCACGTCCAAAAAAGCACTCCACTCGCTCAGAGAAGAGCGTTTTGGCACTTATGGAACACATTTAGTGTGATGTGCATTATTGCTTGGCACACACAACCATTGTTCGAAAATGCACTTTATTCGCTCTCAAACACATTTTGAGCAAAGGATGATAGGGCAGGTCATTGTGAGCAGGCGGAAGGTGCCAGGAGGCTCATTCAAAGTGTGCCTGACGCAGCTTCGCATCCCGTTCTATCTGCAACGGTTTCATGTGGCTGATAAGCATTGCTGTAGAGTTAGAGCGAAAATGAGAAAAAGTGTTTCTCTCGCTGTGATAATGTATTTCAAGCAAGCTATAGGCTTTGTGGTTAAAATTTTCTCCATATATGGCACATGTGTGCCACGTCCAAAAAGCACTCCACTCGCTCAGAAAAAGCGTTTTGGCACTTATGGAACACATTTAGTGTGATGTGCATTATTGCTTGGCACACACAACCATTGTTCGAATATGCACTTTATTCGCTCTCAAACACATTTTGAGCAAAGGATGATAGGGCAGGTCATTGTGAGCCAGCGAAAAGTGCCAGGAGGCTCATTCCAAGTGTGCCTGACGCAGCTTCGCATCCCGTTCTATCTGCAACAGTTTCATGTGGCTGATAAGCATTGCTGTAGAGTTAGAGCGAAAATGAAAAAAAGTGTTTCTCTCGCTGTGATAATGTATTTCAAGCAAGCTATAGGCTTTGTGGTAAAAATTTTCTCCATATATGGCACCTCTGTGCCACGTCCAAAAAGCACTCCACTCGCTCAGAGAAGAGCGTTTTGGCACTTATGGAACACATTTAGTGTGATGTGCATTATTGCTTGGCACACACAACCATTGTTCGAAAATGCACTTTATTCGCTCTCAAACACATTTTGAGCAAAGGATGATAGGGCAGGTCATTGTGAGCCAGCGGAAGGTGCCAGGAGGCTCATTCTAAGTGTGCCTGACGCAGCTTCGCATCCCGTTCTATCTGCAACAGTTTCATGTGGCTGAAAAGCACTGCTGTAGAGTTAGAGCGAAAATGGAGAAAAAGTGTTTCTCTCGCTGTGATAATGTATTTCAAGCAAGCTATAGGCTTTGTGGTTAAAATTTTCTCCATATATGGCACATGCGTGCCACGTCCAAAAAGCACTCCACTCGCTCAGAGAAGAGCGTTTTGGCACTTATGGAACACATTTAGTGTGATGTGCATTATTGCTTGGCACACACAACCATTGTTCGAAAATGCACTTTATTCGCTCTCAAACACATTTTGAGCAAAGGATGATAGGGCAGGTCATTGTGAGCCAGCGGAAGGTGCCAGGAGGCTCATTCCAAGTGTGCCTGACGCAGCTTCGCATCCCGTTCTATCTGCAACAGTTTCATGTGGCTGAAAAGCACTGCTGTAGAGTTAGAGCGAAAATGAGAAAAAGTGTTTCTCTTGCTGTGATAATGTATTTCAGGCAAGCTATAGGCTTTGTGTAAAAATTTTCTCCATATATGGCACCTGTGTGCCACGTCCAAAAAGCACTCCACTCGATCAGAGAAGAGCGTTTTGGCACTTATGGAACACATTTAGTGTGATGTGCATTATTGCTTGGCACACACAACCATTGTTCGAAAATGCACTTTATTCGCTCTCAAACACATTTTTAGCAAAGGATGATAGGGCAGGTCATTGTGAGCAAGCGGAAGGTGCCAGGAGGCTCATTCCAAGTGTGCCTGACGCAGCTTCGCATCCCGTTCTATCTGCCACCGTTTCATGTGGCTGAGAAGCACTGCTGTAGAGTCAGAGCGAAAATGAGAAAAAGTGTTTCTCTTGCTGTGATAATGTATTTCAGGCAAGCTATAGGCTTTGTGTAAAAATTTTCTCCATATATGGCACATGTGTGCCACGTCCAAAAAAGCACTCCACTCGCTCAGAGAAGAGCGTTTTGGCACTTATGGAACACATTTAGTGTGATGTGCATTATTGCTTGGCACACACAACCATTGTTCGAAAATGCACTTTATTCGCTCTCAAACACATTTTGAGCAAAGGATGATAGGGCAGGTCATTGTGAGCCAGCGAAAGGTGCCAGGAGGCTCATTCCAAGTGTGCCTGACGCAGCTTCGCATCCCGTTCTATCTGCAACGGTTTCATGTGGCTGAGAAGCACTGCTGTAGAGTTAGAGCGAAAATGAGAAAAAGTGTTTCTCTCGCTGTGATAATGTATTTCAAGCAAGCTATAGGCTTTGTGGTTAAAATTTTCTCCATATGTGGCACATGTGTGCCACGTCCAAAAAAGCCCTCCACTCGCTCAGAGAATAGCGTTTTGGCACTTATGGAACACATTTAGTGTGATGTGCATTATTGCTTGGCACGCACAACCATTATTCGAAAATGCACTTTATTCGCTCTCAAACACATTTTGAGCAAAGGATGATAGGGCAGGTCATTGTGAGCCAGCGGAAGGTGCCAGGAGGCTCATTCCAAGTGTGCCTGACGCAGCTTCGCATCCCGTTCTATCTGCAACAGTTTCATGTGGCTGAAAAGCACTGCTGTAGAGTTAGAGCGAAAATGGAGAAAAAGTGTTTCTCTCGCTGTGATAATGTATTTCAAGCAAGCTATAGGCTTTGTGGTAAAATTTTTCTCCATATATGGCACATGTGTGCCACGTCCAAAAAAGCACTCCACTCGCTCAGAGAAGAGCGTTTTGGCACTTATGGAACACATTTAGTGTGATGTGCATTATTGCTTGGCACACACAACCATTGTTCGAAAATGCACTTTATTCGCTCTCAAACACATTTTGAGCAAAGGATGATAGGGCAGGTCATTGTGAGCAGGCGGAAGGTGCCAGGAGGCTCATTCAAAGTGTGCCTGACGCAGCTTCGCATCCCGTTCTATCTGCAACAGTTTCATGTGGCTGATAAGCATTGCTGTAGAGTTAGAGCGAAAATGAGAAAAAGTGTTTCTCTCGCTGTGATAATGTATTTCAAGCAAGCTATAGGCTTTGTGGTAAAAATTTTCTCCATATATGGCACATGTGTGCCACGTCCAAAAAGCACTCCACTCGCTCAGAAAAAGCGTTTTGGCACTTATGGAACACATTTAGTGTGATGTGCATTATTGCTTGGCACACACAACCATTGTTCGAATATGCACTTTATTCACTCTCAAACACATTTTGAGCAAAGGATGATAGGGCAGGTCATTGTGAGCCAGCGGAAGGTGCAAGGAGGCTCATTCTAAGTGTGCCTGACGCAGATTCGCATCCCGTTCTATCTGCAACAGTTTCATGTGGCTGAAAAGCACTGCTGTAGAGTTAGAGCGAAAATGGAGAAAAAGTGTTTCTCTCGCTGTGATAATGTATTTCAAGCAAGCAATAGGCTTTGTGGTAAAATTTTTCTCCATATATGGCACATGTGTGCCACGTCCAAAAAAGCACTCCACTCGCTCAGAGAAGAGCGTTTTGGCACTTATGGAACACATTTAGTGTGATGTGCATTATTGCTTGGCACACACAACCATTGTTCGAAAATGCACTTTATTCGCTCTCAAACACATTTTGAGCAAAGGATGATAGGGCAGGTCATTGTGAGCCAGCGAAAGGTGCCAGGAGGCTCATTCCAAGTGTGCCTGACGCAGCTTCGCATCCCGTTCTATCTGCAACAGTTTCATGTGGCTGAGAAGCACTGCTGTAGAGTTAGAGCGAAAATGAGAAAAAGTGTTTCTCTCGCTGTGATAATGTATTTCAAGCAAGCTATAGGCTTTGTGGTTAAAATTTTCTCCATATGTGGCACATGTGTGCCACGTCCAAAAAAGCCCTCCACTCGCTCAGAGAATAGCGTTTTGGCACTTATGGAACACATTTAGTGTGATGTGCATTATTGCTTGGCACGCACAACCATTGTTCGAAAATGCACTTTATTCGCTCTCAAACACATTTTGAGCAAAGGATGATAGGGCAGGTCATTGTGAGCCAGCGGAAGGTGCCAGGAGGCTCATTCCAAGTGTGCCTGACGCAGCTTCGCATCCCGTTCTATCTGCAACAGTTTCATGTGGCTGAAAAGCACTGCTGTAGAGTTAGAGCGAAAATGGAGAAAAAGTGTTTCTCTCGCTGTGATAATGTATTTCAAGCAAGCTATAGGCTTTGTGGTAAAATTTTTCTCCATATATGGCACATGTGTGCCACGTCCAAAAAAGCACTCCACTCGCTCAGAGAAGAGCGTTTTGGCACTTATGGAACACATTTAGTGTGATGTGCATTATTGCTTGGCACACACAACCATTGTTCGAAAATGCACTTTATTCGCTCTCAAACACATTTTGAGCAAAGGATGATAGGGCAAGTCATTGTGAGCCAGCGGAAGGTGCCAGGAGGCTCATTCCAAGTGTGCCTGACGCAGCTGCGCATCCCGTTCTATCTGCAACAGTTTCATGTGGCTGAGAAGCACTGCTTGTAGAGTTAGAGCGAAAATGAGAAAAAGTGTTTCTCTCGCTGTGATAATGTATTTCAAGCAAGCTATAGGCTTTGTGGTAAAAATTTTCTCCATACATGGCACATGTGTGCCACGTCCAAAAAGCACTCCACTCGCTCAGAAAAAGCGTTTTGGCACTTATGGAACACATTTAGTGTGATGTGCATTATTGCTTGGCACACACAACCATTGTTCGAAAATGCACTTTATTCGCTCTCAAACACATTTTGAGCAAAGGATGATAGGGCAGGTCATTGTGAGCCAGCGGAAGGTGCCAGGAGGCTCATTCCAAGTGTGCCTGACGCAGCTTCGCATCCCGTTCTATGTGCAACAGTTTCATGTGGCTGAAAAGCACTGCTGTAGAGTTAGAGCGAAAATGGAGAAAAAGTGTTTCTCTCGCTGTGATAATGTATTTCAAGCAAGCTATAGGCTTTGTGGTAAAATTTTTCTCCATATATGGCACATGTGTGCCACGTCCAAAAAAGCACTCCACTCGCTCAGAGAAGAGCGTTTTGGCACTTATGGAACACATTTAGTGTGATGTGCATTATTGCTTGGCACACACAACCATTGTTCGAAAATGCACTTTATTCGCTCTCAAACACATTTTGAGCAAAGGATGATAGGGCAGGTCATTGTGAGCCAGCGAAAGGTGCCAGGAGGCTCATTCCAAGTGTGCCTGACGCAGCTTCGCATCCCGTTCTATCTGCAACGGTTTCATGTGGCTGAGAAGCACTGCTGTAGAGTTAAAGCGAAAATGAGAAAAAGTGTTTCTCTCGCTGTGATAATGTATTTCAAGCAAGCTATAGGCTTTGTGGTTAAAATTTTCTCCATATGTGGCACATGTGTGCCACGTCCAAAAAAGCCATCCACTCGCTCAGAGAATAGCGTTTTGGCACTTATGGAACACATTTAGTGTGATGTGCATTATTGCTTGGCACGCACAACCATTGTTCGAAAATGCACTTTATTCGCTCTCAAACACATTTTGAGCAAAGGATGATAGGGCAGGTCATTGTGAGCCAGCGAAAAGTGCCAGGAGGCTCATTCCAAGTGTGCCTGACGCAGCTTCGCATCCCGTTCTATCTGCAACAGTTTCATGTGGCTGAAAAGCACTGCTGTAGAGTTAGAGCGAAAATGGAGAAAAAGTGTTTCTCTCGCTGTGATAATGTATTTCAAGCAAGCTATAGGCTTTGTGGTAAAATTTTTCTCCATATATGGCACATGTGTGCCACGTCCAAAAAAGCACTCCACTCGCTCAGAGAAGAGCGTTTTGGCACTTATGGAACACATTTAGTGTGATGTGCATTATTGCTTGGCACACACAACCATTGTTCGAAAATGCACTTTATTCGCTCTCAAACACATTTTGAGCAAAGGATGATAGGGCAGGTCATTGTGAGCAGGCGGAAGGTGCCAGGAGGCTCATTCAAAGTGTGCCTGACGCAGCTTCGCATCCCGTTCTATCTGCAACAGTTTCATGTGGCTGATAAGCATTGCTGTAGAGTTAAGGCGAAAATGAGAAAAAGTGTTTCTCTCGCTGTGATAATGTATTTCAAGCAAGCTATAGGCTTTGTGGTTAAAATTTTCTCCATATATGGCACATGTGTGCCACGTCCAAAAAGCACTCCACTCGCTCAGAAAAAGCGTTTTGGCACTTATGGAACACATTTAGTGTGATGTGCATTATTGCTTGGCACACACAACCATTGTTCGAATATGCACTTTATTCGCTCTCAAACACATTTTGAGCAAAGGATGATAGGGCAGGTCATTGTGAGCCAGCGAAAAGTGCCAGGAGGCTCATTCCAAGTGTGCCTGACGCAGCTTCGCATCCCGTTCTATCTGCAACAGTTTCATGTGGCTGATAAGCATTGCTGTAGAGTTAGAGCGAAAATGAAAAAAAGTGTTTCTCTCGCTGTGATAATGTATTTCAAGCAAGCTATAGGCTTTGTGGTAAAATTTTTCTCCATATATGGCACATGTGTGCCACGTCCAAAAAAGCACTCCACTCGCTCAGAGAAGAGCGTTTTGGCACTTATGGAACACATTTAGTGTGATGTGCATTATTGCTTGGCACACACAACCATTGTTCGAAAATGCACTTTATTCGCTCTCAAACACATTTTGAGCAAAGGATGATAGGGCAGGTCATTGTGAGCAGGCGGAAGGTGCCAGGAGGCTCATTCCAAGTGTGCCTGACGCAGCTTCGCATCCCGTTCTATCTGCAACGGTTTCATGTGGCTGATAAGCATTGCTGTAGAGTTAGAGCGAAAATGAGAAAAAGTGTTTCTCTCGCTGTGATAATGTATTTCAAGCAAGCTATAGGCTTTGTGGTTAAAATTTTCTCCATATATGGCACATGTGTGCCACGTCCAAAAAGCACTCCACTCGCTCAGAAAAAGCGTTTTGGCACTTATGGAACACATTTAGTGTGATGTGCATTATTGCTTGGCACACACAACCATTGTTCGAATATGCACTTTATTCGCTCTCAAACACATTTTGAGCAAAGGATGATAGGGCAGGTCATTGTGAGCCAGCGAAAAGTGCCAGGAGGCTCATTCCAAGTGTGCCTGACGCAGCTTCGCATCCCGTTCTATCTGCAACAGTTTCATGTGGCTGATAAGCATTGCTGTAGAGTTAGAGCGAAAATGAAAAAAAGTGTTTCTCTCGCTGTGATAATGTATTTCAAGCAAGCTATAGGCTTTGTGGTAAAAATTTTCTCCATATATGGCACCTCTGTGCCACGTCCAAAAAGCACTCCACTCGCTCAGAGAAGAGCGTTTTGGCACTTATGGAACACATTTAGTGTGATGTGCATTATTGCTTGGCACACACAACCATTGTTCGAAAATGCACTTTATTCGCTCTCAAACACATTTTGAGCAAAGGATGATAGGGCAGGTCATTGTGAGCCAGCGGAAGGTGCCAGGAGGCTCATTCCAAGTGTGCCTGACGCAGCTGCGCATCCCGTTCTATCTGCAACAGTTTCATGTGGCTGAGAAGCACTGCTTGTAGAGTTAGAGCGAAAATGAGAAAAAGTGTTTCTCTCGCTGTGATAATGTATTTCAAGCAAGCTATAGGCTTTGTGGTAAAAATTTTCTCCATATATGGCACATGTGTGCCAGTCCAAAAAGCACTCCACTCGCTCAGAAAAAGCGTGTTGGCACTTATGGAACACATTTAGTGTGATGTGCATTATTGCTTGGCACACACAACCATTGTTCGAATATGCACTTTATTCACTCTCAAACACATTTTGAGCAAAGGATGATAGGGCAGGTCATTGTGAGCCAGCGGAAGGTGCCAGGAGGCTCATTCTAAGTGTGCCTGACGCAGCTTCGCATCCCGTTCTATCTGCAACAGTTTCATGTGGCTGAAAAGCACTGCTGTAGAGTTAGAGCGAAAATGGAGAAAAAGTGTTTCTCTCGCTGTGATAATGTATTTCAAGCAAGCTATAGGCTTTGTGGTTAAAATTTTCTCCATATATGGCACATGCGTGCCACGTCCAAAAAGCACTCCACTCGCTCAGAGAAGAGCGTTTTGGCACTTATGGAACACATTTAGTGTGATGTGCATTATTGCTTGGCACACACAACCATTGTTCGAAAATGCACTTTATTCGCTCTCAAACACATTTTGAGCAAAGGATGATAGGGCAGGTCATTGTGAGCCAGCGGAAGGTGCCAGGAGGCTCATTCCAAGTGTGCCTGACGCAGCTTCGCATCCCGTTCTATCTGCAACAGTTTCATGTGGCTGAAAAGCACTGCTGTAGAGTTAGAGCGAAAATGAGAAAAAGTGTTTCTCTTGCTGTGATAATGTATTTCAGGCAAGCTATAGGCTTTGTGTAAAAATTTTCTCCATATATGGCACCTGTGTGCCACGTCCAAAAAGCACTCCACTCGATCAGAGAAGAGCGTTTTGGCACTTATGGAACACATTTAGTGTGATGTGCATTATTGCTTGGCACACACAACCATTGTTCGAAAATGCACTTTATTCGCTCTCAAACACATTTTTAGCAAAGGATGATAGGGCAGGTCATTGTGAGCAAGCGGAAGGTGCCAGGAGGCTCATTCCAAGTGTGCCTGACGCAGCTTCGCATCCCGTTCTATCTGCCACCGTTTCATGTGGCTGAGAAGCACTGCTGTAGAGTCAGAGCGAAAATGAGAAAAAGTGTTTCTCTTGCTGTGATAATGTATTTCAGGCAAGCTATAGGCTTTGTGTAAAAATTTTCTCCATATATGGCACATGTGTGCCACGTCCAAAAAAGCACTCCACTCGCTCAGAGAAGAGCGTTTTGGCACTTATGGAACACATTTAGTGTGATGTGCATTATTGCTTGGCACACACAACCATTGTTCGAAAATGCACTTTATTCGCTCTCAAACACATTTTGAGCAAAGGATGATAGGGCAGGTCATTGTGAGCCAGCGAAAGGTGCCAGGAGGCTCATTCCAAGTGTGCCTGACGCAGCTTCGCATCCCGTTCTATCTGCAACGGTTTCATGTGGCTGAGAAGCACTGCTGTAGAGTTAGAGCGAAAATGAGAAAAAGTGTTTCTCTCGCTGTGATAATGTATTTCAAGCAAGCTATAGGCTTTGTGGTTAAAATTTTCTCCATATGTGGCACATGTGTGCCACGTCCAAAAAAGCCCTCCACTCGCTCAGAGAATAGCGTTTTGGCACTTATGGAACACATTTAGTGTGATGTGCATTATTGCTTGGCACGCACAACCATTGTTCGAAAATGCACTTTATTCGCTCTCAAACACATTTTGAGCAAAGGATGATAGGGCAGGTCATTGTGAGCCAGCGGAAGGTGCCAGGAGGCTCATTCCAAGTGTGCCTGACGCAGCTTCGCATCCCGTTCTATCTGCAACAGTTTCATGTGGCTGAAAAGCACTGCTGTAGAGTTAGAGCGAAAATGGAGAAAAAGTGTTTCTCTCGCTGTGATAATGTATTTCAAGCAAGCTATAGGCTTTGTGGTAAAATTTTTCTCCATATATGGCACATGTGTGCCACGTCCAAAAAAGCACTCCACTCGCTCAGAGAAGAGCGTTTTGGCACTTATGGAACACATTTAGTGTGATGTGCATTATTGCTTGGCACACACAACCATTGTTCGAAAATGCACTTTATTCGCTCTCAAACACATTTTGAGCAAAGGATGATAGGGCAGGTCATTGTGAGCCAGCGAAAGGTGCCAGGAGGCTCATTCCAAGTGTGCCTGACGCAGCTTCGCATCCCGTTCTATCTGCAACGGTTTCATGTGGCTGAGAAGCACTGCTGTAGAGTTAGAGCGAAAATGAGAAAAAGTGTTTCTCTCGCTGTGATAATGTATTTCAAGCAAGCTATAGGCTTTGTGGTTAAAATTTTCTCCATATGTGGCACATGTGTGCCACGTCCAAAAAAGCCATCCACTCGCTCAGAGAATAGCGTTTTGGCACTTATGGAACACATTTAGTGTGATGTGCATTATTGCTTGGCACGCACAACCATTGTTCGAAAATGCACTTTATTCGCTCTCAAACACATTTTGAGCAAAGGATGATAGGGCAGGTCATTGTGAGCCAGCGGAAGGTGCCAGGAGGCTCATTCCAAGTGTGCCTGACGCAGCTTCGCATCCCGTTCTATCTGCAACAGTTTCATGTGGCTGAAAAGCACTGCTGTAGAGTTAGAGCGAAAATGGAGAAAAAGTGTTTCTCTCGCTGTGATAATGTATTTCAAGCAAGCTATAGGCTTTGTGGTAAAATTTTTCTCCATATATGGCACATGTGTGCCACGTCCAAAAAAGCACTCCACTCGCTCAGAGAAGAGCGTTTTGGCACTTATGGAACACATTTAGTGTGATGTGCATTATTGCTTGGCACACACAACCATTGTTCGAAAATGCACTTTATTCGCTCTCAAACACATTTTGAGCAAAGGATGATAGGGCAGGTCATTGTGAGCAGGCGGAAGGTGCCAGGAGGCTCATTCAAAGTGTGCCTGACGCAGCTTCGCATCCCGTTCTATCTGCAACAGTTTCATGTGGCTGATAAGCATTGCTGTAGAGTTAAGGCGAAAATGAGAAAAAGTGTTTCTCTCGCTGTGATAATGTATTTCAAGCAAGCTATAGGCTTTGTGGTTAAAATTTTCTCCATATATGGCACATGTGTGCCACGTCCAAAAAGCACTCCACTCGCTCAGAAAAAGCGTTTTGGCACTTATGGAACACATTTAGTGTGATGTGCATTATTGCTTGGCACACACAACCATTGTTCGAATATGCACTTTATTCGCTCTCAAACACATTTTGAGCAAAGGATGATAGGGCAGGTCATTGTGAGCCAGCGAAAAGTGCCAGGAGGCTCATTCCAAGTGTGCCTGACGCAGCTTCGCATCCCGTTCTATCTGCAACAGTTTCATGTGGCTGATAAGCATTGCTGTAGAGTTAGAGCGAAAATGAAAAAAAGTGTTTCTCTCGCTGTGATAATGTATTTCAAGCAAGCTATAGGCTTTGTGGTAAAATTTTTCTCCATATATGGCACATGTGTGCCACGTCCAAAAAAGCACTCCACTCGCTCAGAAAAAGCGTTTTGGCACTTATGGAACACATTTAGTGTGATGTGCATTATTGCTTGGCACACACAACCATTGTTCGAAAATGCACTTTATTCGCTCTCAAACACATTTTGAGCAAAGGATGATAGGGCAGGTCATTGTGAGCCAGCGAAAGGTGCCAGGAGGCTCATTCCAAGTGTGCCTGACGCAGCTTCGCATCCCGTTCTATCTGCAACGGTTTCATGTGGCTGAGAAGCACTGCTGTAGAGTTAGAGCGAAAATGAGAAAAAGTGTTTCTCTCGCTGTGATAATGTATTTCAAGCAAGCTATAGGCTTTGTGGTTAAAATTTTCTCCATATGTGGCACATGTGTGCCACGTCCAAAAAAGCCCTCCACTCGCTCAGAGAATAGCGTTTTGGCACTTATGGAACACATTTAGTGTGATGTGCATTATTGCTTGGCACGCACAACCATTGTTCGAAAATGCACTTTATTCGCTCTCAAACACATTTTGAGCAAAGGATGATAGGGCAGGTCATTGTGAGCCAGCGGAAGGTGCCAGGAGGCTCATTCCAAGTGTGCCTGACGCAGCTTCGCATCCCGTTCTATCTGCAACAGTTTCATGTGGCTGAAAAGCACTGCTGTAGAGTTAGAGCGAAAATGGAGAAAAAGTGTTTCTCTCGCTGTGATAATGTATTTCAAGCAAGCTATAGGCTTTGTGGTAAAATTTTTCTCCATATATGGCACATGTGTGCCACGTCCAAAAAAGCACTCCACTCGCTCAGAGAAGAGCGTTTTGGCACTTATGGAACACATTTAGTGTGATGTGCATTATTGCTTGGCACACACAACCATTGTTCGAAAATGCACTTTATTCGCTCTCAAACACATTTTGAGCAAAGGATGATAGGGCAGGTCATTGTGAGCAGGCGGAAGGTGCCAGGAGGCTCATTCCAAGTGTGCCTGACGCAGCTTCGCATCCCGTTCTATCTGCAACAGTTTCATGTGGCTGATAAGCATTGCTGTAGAGTTAGAGCGAAAATGAGAAAAAGTGTTTCTCTCGCTGTGATAATGTATTTCAAGCAAGCTATAGGCTTTGTGGTTAAAATTTTCTCCATATATGGCACATGTGTGCCACGTCCAAAAAGCACTCCACTCGCTCAGAAAAAGCGTTTTGGCACTTATGGAACACATTTAGTGTGATGTGCATTATTGCTTGGCACACACAACCATTGTTCGAATATGCACTTTATTCGCTCTCAAACACATTTTGAGCAAAGGATGATAGGGCAGGTCATTGTGAGCCAGCGAAAAGTGCCAGGAGGCTCATTCCAAGTGTGCCTGACGCAGCTTCGCATCCCGTTCTATCTGCAACAGTTTCATGTGGCTGATAAGCATTGCTGTAGAGTTAGAGCGAAAATGAAAAAAAGTGTTTCTCTCGCTGTGATAATGTATTTCAAGCAAGCTATAGGCTTTGTGGTAAAAATTTTCTCCATATATGGCACCTCTGTGCCACGTCCAAAAAGCACTCCACTCGCTCAGAGAAGAGCGTTTTGGCACTTATGGAACACATTTAGTGTGATGTGCATTATTGCTTGGCACACACAACCATTGTTCGAAAATGCACTTTATTCGCTCTCAAACACATTTTGAGCAAAGGATGATAGGGCAGGTCATTGTGAGCCAGCGGAAGGTGCCAGGAGGCTCATTCCAAGTGTGCCTGACGCAGCTGCGCATCCCGTTCTATCTGCAACAGTTTCATGTGGCTGAGAAGCACTGCTTGTAGAGTTAGAGCGAAAATGAGAAAAAGTGTTTCTCTTGCTGTGATAATGTATTTCAGGCAAGCTATAGGCTTTGTGTAAAAATTTTCTCCATATATGGCACATGTGTGCCACGTCCAAAAAAGCACTCCACTCGCTCAGAGAAGAGCGTTTTGGCACTTATGGAACACATTTAGTGTGATGTGCATTATTGCTTGGCACACACAACCATTGTTCGAAAATGCACTTTATTCGCTCTCAAACACATTTTGAGCAAAGGATGATAGGGCAGGTCATTGTGAGCCAGCGAAAGGTGCCAGGAGGCTCATTCCAAGTGTGCCTGACGCAGCTTCGCATCCCGTTCTATCTGCAACGGTTTCATGTGGCTGAGAAGCACTGCTGTAGAGTTAGAGCGAAAATGAGAAAAAGTGTTTCTCTCGCTGTGATAATGTATTTCAAGCAAGCTATAGGCTTTGTGGTTAAAATTTTCTCCATATGTGGCACATGTGTGCCACGTCCAAAAAAGCCCTCCACTCGCTCAGAGAATAGCGTTTTGGCACTTATGGAACACATTTAGTGTGATGTGCATTATTGCTTGGCACGCACAACCATTGTTCGAAAATGCACTTTATTCGCTCTCAAACACATTTTGAGCAAAGGATGATAGGGCAGGTCATTGTGAGCCAGCGGAAGGTGCCAGGAGGCTCATTCCAAGTGTGCCTGACGCAGCTTCGCATCCCGTTCTATCTGCAACAGTTTCATGTGGCTGAAAAGCACTGCTGTAGAGTTAGAGCGAAAATGGAGAAAAAGTGTTTCTCTCGCTGTGATAATGTATTTCAAGCAAGCTATAGGCTTTGTGGTAAAATTTTTCTCCATATATGGCACATGTGTGCCACGTCCAAAAAAGCACTCCACTCGCTCAGAGAAGAGCGTTTTGGCACTTATGGAACACATTTAGTGTGATGTGCATTATTGCTTGGCACACACAACCATTGTTCGAAAATGCACTTTATTCGCTCTCAAACACATTTTGAGCAAAGGATGATAGGGCAGGTCATTGTGAGCCAGCGGAAGGTGCCAGGAGGCTCATTCTAAGTGTGCCTGACGCAGCTTCGCATCCCGTTCTATCTGCAACAGTTTCATGTGGCTGAAAAGCACTGCTGTAGAGTTAGAGCGAAAATGGAGAAAAAGTGTTTCTCTCGCTGTGATAATGTATTTCAAGCAAGCTATAGGCTTTGTGGTTAAAATTTTCTCCATATATGGCACATGCGTGCCACGTCCAAAAAGCACTCCACTCGCTCAGAGAAGAGCGTTTTGGCACTTATGGAACACATTTAGTGTGATGTGCATTATTGCTTGGCACACACAACCATTGTTCGAAAATGCACTTTATTCGCTCTCAAACACATTTTGAGCAAAGGATGATAGGGCAGGTCATTGTGAGCCAGCGGAAGGTGCCAGGAGGCTCATTCCAAGTGTGCCTGACGCAGCTTCGCATCCCGTTCTATCTGCAACAGTTTCATGTGGCTGAAAAGCACTGCTGTAGAGTTAGAGCGAAAATGAGAAAAAGTGTTTCTCTTGCTGTGATAATGTATTTCAGGCAAGCTATAGGCTTTGTGTAAAAATTTTCTCCATATATGGCACCTGTGTGCCACGTCCAAAAAGCACTCCACTCGATCAGAGAAGAGCGTTTTGGCACTTATGGAACACATTTAGTGTGATGTGCATTATTGCTTGGCACACACAACCATTGTTCGAAAATGCACTTTATTCGCTCTCAAACACATTTTTAGCAAAGGATGATAGGGCAGGTCATTGTGAGCAAGCGGAAGGTGCCAGGAGGCTCATTCCAAGTGTGCCTGACGCAGCTTCGCATCCCGTTCTATCTGCCACCGTTTCATGTGGCTGAGAAGCACTGCTGTAGAGTCAGAGCGAAAATGAGAAAAAGTGTTTCTCTTGCTGTGATAATGTATTTCAGGCAAGCTATAGGCTTTGTGTAAAAATTTTCTCCATATATGGCACATGTGTGCCACGTCCAAAAAAGCACTCCACTCGCTCAGAGAAGAGCGTTTTGGCACTTATGGAACACATTTAGTGTGATGTGCATTATTGCTTGGCACACACAACCATTGTTCGAAAATGCACTTTATTCGCTCTCAAACACATTTTGAGCAAAGGATGATAGGGCAGGTCATTGTGAGCCAGCGAAAGGTGCCAGGAGGCTCATTCCAAGTGTGCCTGACGCAGCTTCGCATCCCGTTCTATCTGCAACGGTTTCATGTGGCTGAGAAGCACTGCTGTAGAGTTAGAGCGAAAATGAGAAAAAGTGTTTCTCTCGCTGTGATAATGTATTTCAAGCAAGCTATAGGCTTTGTGGTTAAAATTTTCTCCATATGTGGCACATGTGTGCCACGTCCAAAAAAGCCCTCCACTCGCTCAGAGAATAGCGTTTTGGCACTTATGGAACACATTTAGTGTGATGTGCATTATTGCTTGGCACGCACAACCATTATTCGAAAATGCACTTTATTCGCTCTCAAACACATTTTGAGCAAAGGATGATAGGGCAGGTCATTGTGAGCCAGCGGAAGGTGCCAGGAGGATCATTCCAAGTGTGCCTGACGCAGCTTCGCATCCCGTTCTATCTGCAACAGTTTCATGTGGCTGAAAAGCACTGCTGTAGAGTTAGAGCGAAAATGGAGAAAAAGTGTTTCTCTCGCTGTGATAATGTATTTCAAGCAAGCTATAGGCTTTGTGGTAAAATTTTTCTCCATATATGGCACATGTGTGCCACGTCCAAAAAAGCACTCCACTCGCTCAGAGAAGAGCGTTTTGGCACTTATGGAACACATTTAGTGTGATGTGCATTATTGCTTGGCACACACAACCATTGTTCGAAAATGCACTTTATTCGCTCTCAAACACATTTTGAGCAAAGGATGATAGGGCAGGTCATTGTGAGCAGGCGGAAGGTGCCAGGAGGCTCATTCAAAGTGTGCCTGACGCAGCTTCGCATCCCGTTCTATCTGCAACAGTTTCATGTGGCTGATAAGCATTGCTGTAGAGTTAGAGCGAAAATGAGAAAAAGTGTTTCTCTCGCTGTGATAATGTATTTCAAGCAAGCTATAGGCTTTGTGGTAAAAATTTTCTCCATATATGGCACATGTGTGCCACGTCCAAAAAGCACTCCACTCGCTCAGAAAAAGCGTTTTGGCACTTATGGAACACATTTAGTGTGATGTGCATTATTGCTTGGCACGCACAACCATTGTTCGAAAATGCACTTTATTCGCTCTCAAACACATTTTGAGCAAAGGATGATAGGGCAGGTCATTGTGAGCCAGCGGAAGGTGCCAGGAGGCTCATTCCAAGTGTGCCTGACGCAGCTTCGCATCCCGTTCTATCTGCAACAGTTTCATGTGGCTGAAAAGCACTGCTGTAGAGTTAGAGCGAAAATGGAGAAAAAGTGTTTCTCTCGCTGTGATAATGTATTTCAAGCAAGCTATAGGCTTTGTGGTAAAATTTTTCTCCATATATGGCACATGTGTGCCACGTCCAAAAAAGCACTCCACTCGCTCAGAGAAGAGCGTTTTGGCACTTATGGAACACATTTAGTGTGATGTGCATTATTGCTTGGCACACACAACCATTGTTCGAAAATGCACTTTATTCGCTCTCAAACACATTTTGAGCAAAGGATGATAGGGCAGGTCATTGTGAGCAGGCGGAAGGTGCCAGGAGGCTCATTCCAAGTGTGCCTGACGCAGCTTCGCATCCCGTTCTATCTGCAACAGTTTCATGTGGCTGATAAGCATTGCTGTAGAGTTAGAGCGAAAATGAGAAAAAGTGTTTCTCTCGCTGTGATAATGTATTTCAAGCAAGCTATAGGCTTTGTGGTTAAAATTTTCTCCATATATGGCACATGTGTGCCACGTCCAAAAAGCACTCCACTCGCTCAGAAAAAGCGTTTTGGCACTTATGGAACACATTTAGTGTGATGTGCATTATTGCTTGGCACACACAACCATTGTTCGAATATGCACTTTATTCGCTCTCAAACACATTTTGAGCAAAGGATGATAGGGCAGGTCATTGTGAGCCAGCGGAAGGTGCCAGGAGGCTCATTCCAAGTGTGCCTGACGCAGCTGCGCATCCCGTTCTATCTGCAACAGTTTCATGTGGCTGAGAAGCACTGCTTGTAGAGTTAGAGCGAAAATGAGAAAAAGTGTTTCTCTTGCTGTGATAATGTATTTCAGGCAAGCTATAGGCTTTGTGTAAAAATTTTCTCCATATATGGCACATGTGTGCCACGTCCAAAAAAGCACTCCACTCGCTCAGAGAAGAGCGTTTTGGCACTTATGGAACACATTTAGTGTGATGTGCATTATTGCTTGGCACACACAACCATTGTTCGAAAATGCACTTTATTCGCTCTCAAACACATTTTGAGCAAAGGATGATAGGGCAGGTCATTGTGAGCCAGCGAAAGGTGCCAGGAGGCTCATTCCAAGTGTGCCTGACGCAGCTTCGCATCCCGTTCTATCTGCAACGGTTTCATGTGGCTGAGAAGCACTGCTGTAGAGTTAGAGCGAAAATGAGAAAAAGTGTTTCTCTCGCTGTGATAATGTATTTCAAGCAAGCTATAGGCTTTGTGGTTAAAATTTTCTCCATATGTGGCACATGTGTGCCACGTCCAAAAAAGCCCTCCACTCGCTCAGAGAATAGCGTTTTGGCACTTATGGAACACATTTAGTGTGATGTGCATTATTGCTTGGCACGCACAACCATTGTTCGAAAATGCACTTTATTCGCTCTCAAACACATTTTGAGCAAAGGATGATAGGGCAGGTCATTGTGAGCCAGCGGAAGGTGCCAGGAGGCTCATTCCAAGTGTGCCTGACGCAGCTTCGCATCCCGTTCTATCTGCAACAGTTTCATGTGGCTGAAAAGCACTGCTGTAGAGTTAGAGCGAAAATGGAGAAAAAGTGTTTCTCTCGCTGTGATAATGTATTTCAAGCAAGCTATAGGCTTTGTGGTAAAATTTTTCTCCATATATGGCACATGTGTGCCACGTCCAAAAAAGCACTCCACTCGCTCAGAGAAGAGCGTTTTGGCACTTATGGAACACATTTAGTGTGATGTGCATTATTGCTTGGCACACACAACCATTGTTCGAAAATGCACTTTATTCGCTCTCAAACACATTTTGAGCAAAGGATGATAGGGCAGGTCATTGTGAGCAGGCGGAAGGTGCCAGGAGGCTCATTCAAAGTGTGCCTGACGCAGCTTCGCATCCCGTTCTATCTGCAACGGTTTCATGTGGCTGATAAGCATTGCTGTAGAGTTAGAGCGAAAATGAGAAAAAGTGTTTCTCTCGCTGTGATAATGTATTTCAAGCAAGCTATAGGCTTTGTGGTTAAAATTTTCTCCATATATGGCACATGTGTGCCACGTCCAAAAAGCACTCCACTCGCTCAGAAAAAGCGTTTTGGCACTTATGGAACACATTTAGTGTGATGTGCATTATTGCTTGGCACACACAACCATTGTTCGAATATGCACTTTATTCGCTCTCAAACACATTTTGAGCAAAGGATGATAGGGCAGGTCATTGTGAGCCAGCGAAAAGTGCCAGGAGGCTCATTCCAAGTGTGCCTGACGCAGCTTCGCATCCCGTTCTATCTGCAACAGTTTCATGTGGCTGATAAGCATTGCTGTAGAGTTAGAGCGAAAATGAAAAAAAGTGTTTCTCTCGCTGTGATAATGTATTTCAAGCAAGCTATAGGCTTTGTGGTAAAAATTTTCTCCATATATGGCACCTCTGTGCCACGTCCAAAAAGCACTCCACTCGCTCAGAGAAGAGCGTTTTGGCACTTATGGAACACATTTAGTGTGATGTGCATTATTGCTTGGCACACACAACCATTGTTCGAAAATGCACTTTATTCGCTCTCAAACACATTTTGAGCAAAGGATGATAGGGCAGGTCATTGTGAGCCAGCGGAAGGTGCCAGGAGGCTCATTCTAAGTGTGCCTGACGCAGCTTCGCATCCCGTTCTATCTGCAACAGTTTCATGTGGCTGAAAAGCACTGCTGTAGAGTTAGAGCGAAAATGGAGAAAAAGTGTTTCTCTCGCTGTGATAATGTATTTCAAGCAAGCTATAGGCTTTGTGGTTAAAATTTTCTCCATATATGGCACATGCGTGCCACGTCCAAAAAGCACTCCACTCGCTCAGAGAAGAGCGTTTTGGCACTTATGGAACACATTTAGTGTGATGTGCATTATTGCTTGGCACACACAACCATTGTTCGAAAATGCACTTTATTCGCTCTCAAACACATTTTGAGCAAAGGATGATAGGGCAGGTCATTGTGAGCCAGCGGAAGGTGCCAGGAGGCTCATTCCAAGTGTGCCTGACGCAGCTTCGCATCCCGTTCTATCTGCAACAGTTTCATGTGGCTGAAAAGCACTGCTGTAGAGTTAGAGCGAAAATGAGAAAAAGTGTTTCTCTTGCTGTGATAATGTATTTCAGGCAAGCTATAGGCTTTGTGTAAAAATTTTCTCCATATATGGCACCTGTGTGCCACGTCCAAAAAGCACTCCACTCGATCAGAGAAGAGCGTTTTGGCACTTATGGAACACATTTAGTGTGATGTGCATTATTGCTTGGCACACACAACCATTGTTCGAAAATGCACTTTATTCGCTCTCAAACACATTTTTAGCAAAGGATGATAGGGCAGGTCATTGTGAGCAAGCGGAAGGTGCCAGGAGGCTCATTCCAAGTGTGCCTGACGCAGCTTCGCATCCCGTTCTATCTGCCACCGTTTCATGTGGCTGAGAAGCACTGCTGTAGAGTCAGAGCGAAAATGAGAAAAAGTGTTTCTCTTGCTGTGATAATGTATTTCAGGCAAGCTATAGGCTTTGTGTAAAAATTTTCTCCATATATGGCACATGTGTGCCACGTCCAAAAAAGCACTCCACTCGCTCAGAGAAGAGCGTTTTGGCACTTATGGAACACATTTAGTGTGATGTGCATTATTGCTTGGCACACACAACCATTGTTCGAAAATGCACTTTATTCGCTCTCAAACACATTTTGAGCAAAGGATGATAGGGCAGGTCATTGTGAGCCAGCGAAAGGTGCCAGGAGGCTCATTCCAAGTGTGCCTGACGCAGCTTCGCATCCCGTTCTATCTGCAACGGTTTCATGTGGCTGAGAAGCACTGCTGTAGAGTTAGAGCGAAAATGAGAAAAAGTGTTTCTCTCGCTGTGATAATGTATTTCAAGCAAGCTATAGGCTTTGTGGTTAAAATTTTCTCCATATGTGGCACATGTGTGCCACGTCCAAAAAAGCCCTCCACTCGCTCAGAGAATAGCGTTTTGGCACTTATGGAACACATTTAGTGTGATGTGCATTATTGCTTGGCACGCACAACCATTATTCGAAAATGCACTTTATTCGCTCTCAAACACATTTTGAGCAAAGGATGATAGGGCAGGTCATTGTGAGCCAGCGGAAGGTGCAAGGAGGCTCATTCTAAGTGTGCCTGACGCAGATTCGCATCCCGTTCTATCTGCAACAGTTTCATGTGGCTGAAAAGCACTGCTGTAGAGTTAGAGCGAAAATGGAGAAAAAGTGTTTCTCTCGCTGTGATAATGTATTTCAAGCAAGCAATAGGCTTTGTGGTAAAATTTTTCTCCATATATGGCACATGTGTGCCACGTCCAAAAAAGCACTCCACTCGCTCAGAGAAGAGCGTTTTGGCACTTATGGAACACATTTAGTGTGATGTGCATTATTGCTTGGCACACACAACCATTGTTCGAAAATGCACTTTATTCGCTCTCAAACACATTTTGAGCAAAGGATGATAGGGCAGGTCATTGTGAGCCAGCGAAAGGTGCCAGGAGGCTCATTCCAAGTGTGCCTGACGCAGCTTCGCATCCCGTTCTATCTGCAACAGTTTCATGTGGCTGAGAAGCACTGCTGTAGAGTTAGAGCGAAAATGAGAAAAAGTGTTTCTCTCGCTGTGATAATGTATTTCAAGCAAGCTATAGGCTTTGTGGTTAAAATTTTCTCCATATGTGGCACATGTGTGCCACGTCCAAAAAAGCCCTCCACTCGCTCAGAGAATAGCGTTTTGGCACTTATGGAACACATTTAGTGTGATGTGCATTATTGCTTGGCACGCACAACCATTGTTCGAAAATGCACTTTATTCGCTCTCAAACACATTTTGAGCAAAGGATGATAGGGCAGGTCATTGTGAGCCAGCGGAAGGTGCCAGGAGGCTCATTCCAAGTGTGCCTGACGCAGCTTCGCATCCCGTTCTATCTGCAACAGTTTCATGTGGCTGAAAAGCACTGCTGTAGAGTTAGAGCGAAAATGGAGAAAAAGTGTTTCTCTCGCTGTGATAATGTATTTCAAGCAAGCTATAGGCTTTGTGGTAAAATTTTTCTCCATATATGGCACATGTGTGCCACGTCCAAAAAAGCACTCCACTCGCTCAGAGAAGAGCGTTTTGGCACTTATGGAACACATTTAGTGTGATGTGCATTATTGCTTGGCACACACAACCATTGTTCGAAAATGCACTTTATTCGCTCTCAAACACATTTTGAGCAAAGGATGATAGGGCAAGTCATTGTGAGCCAGCGGAAGGTGCCAGGAGGCTCATTCCAAGTGTGCCTGACGCAGCTGCGCATCCCGTTCTATCTGCAACAGTTTCATGTGGCTGAGAAGCACTGCTTGTAGAGTTAGAGCGAAAATGAGAAAAAGTGTTTCTCTCGCTGTGATAATGTATTTCAAGCAAGCTATAGGCTTTGTGGTAAAAATTTTCTCCATACATGGCACATGTGTGCCACGTCCAAAAAGCACTCCACTCGCTCAGAAAAAGCGTTTTGGCACTTATGGAACACATTTAGTGTGATGTGCATTATTGCTTGGCACACACAACCATTGTTCGAAAATGCACTTTATTCGCTCTCAAACACATTTTGAGCAAAGGATGATAGGGCAGGTCATTGTGAGCCAGCGGAAGGTGCCAGGAGGCTCATTCCAAGTGTGCCTGACGCAGCTTCGCATCCCGTTCTATGTGCAACAGTTTCATGTGGCTGAAAAGCACTGCTGTAGAGTTAGAGCGAAAATGGAGAAAAAGTGTTTCTCTCGCTGTGATAATGTATTTCAAGCAAGCTATAGGCTTTGTGGTTAAAATTTTTCTCCATATATGACACATGTGTGCCACGTCCAAAAAAGCACTCCACTCGCTCAGAGAAGAGCGTTTTGGCACTTATGGAACACATTTAGTGTGATGTGCATTATTGCTTGGCACACACAACCATTGTTCGAAAATGCACTTTATTCGCTCTCAAACACATTTTGAGCAAAGGATGATAGGGCAGGTCATTGTGAGCCAGCGAAAGGTGCCAGGAGGCTCATTCCAAGTGTGCCTGACGCAGCTTCGCATCCCGTTCTATCTGCAACGGTTTCATGTGGCTGAGAAGCACTGCTGTAGAGTTAGAGCGAAAATGAGAAAAAGTGTTTCTCTCGCTGTGATAATGTATTTCAAGCAAGCTATAGGCTTTGTGGTTAAAATTTTCTCCATATGTGGCACATGTGTGCCACGTCCAAAAAAGCCATCCACTCGCTCAGAGAATAGCGTTTTGGCACTTATGGAACACATTTAGTGTGATGTGCATTATTGCTTGGCACGCACAACCATTGTTCGAAAATGCACTTTATTCGCTCTCAAACACATTTTGAGCAAAGGATGATAGGGCAGGTCATTGTGAGCCAGCGGAAGGTGCCAGGAGGCTCATTCCAAGTGTGCCTGACGCAGCTTCGCATCCCGTTCTATCTGCAACAGTTTCATGTGGCTGAAAAGCACTGCTGTAGAGTTAGAGCGAAAATGGAGAAAAAGTGTTTCTCTCGCTGTGATAATGTATTTCAAGCAAGCTATAGGCTTTGTGGTAAAATTTTTCTCCATATATGGCACATGTGTGCCACGTCCAAAAAAGCACTCCACTCGCTCAGAGAAGAGCGTTTTGGCACTTATGGAACACATTTAGTGTGATGTGCATTATTGCTTGGCACACACAACCATTGTTCGAAAATGCACTTTATTCGCTCTCAAACACATTTTGAGCAAAGGATGATAGGGCAGGTCATTGTGAGCAGGCGGAAGGTGCCAGGAGGCTCATTCAAAGTGTGCCTGACGCAGCTTCGCATCCCGTTCTATCTGCAACAGTTTCATGTGGCTGATAAGCATTGCTGTAGAGTTAAGGCGAAAATGAGAAAAAGTGTTTCTCTCGCTGTGATAATGTATTTCAAGCAAGCTATAGGCTTTGTGGTTAAAATTTTCTCCATATATGGCACATGTGTGCCACGTCCAAAAAGCACTCCACTCGCTCAGAAAAAGCGTTTTGGCACTTATGGAACACATTTAGTGTGATGTGCATTATTGCTTGGCACACACAACCATTGTTCGAATATGCACTTTATTCGCTCTCAAACACATTTTGAGCAAAGGATGATAGGGCAGGTCATTGTGAGCCAGCGAAAAGTGCCAGGAGGCTCATTCCAAGTGTGCCTGACGCAGCTTCGCATCCCGTTCTATCTGCAACAGTTTCATGTGGCTGATAAGCATTGCTGTAGAGTTAGAGCGAAAATGAAAAAAAGTGTTTCTCTCGCTGTGATAATGTATTTCAAGCAAGCTATAGGCTTTGTGGTAAAATTTTTCTCCATATATGGCACATGTGTGCCACGTCCAAAAAAGCACTCCACTCGCTCAGAAAAAGCGTTTTGGCACTTATGGAACACATTTAGTGTGATGTGCATTATTGCTTGGCACACACAACCATTGTTCGAAAATGCACTTTATTCGCTCTCAAACACATTTTGAGCAAAGGATGATAGGGCAGGTCATTGTGAGCCAGCGAAAGGTGCCAGGAGGCTCATTCCAAGTGTGCCTGACGCAGCTTCGCATCCCGTTCTATCTGCAACGGTTTCATGTGGCTGAGAAGCACTGCTGTAGAGTTAGAGCGAAAATGAGAAAAAGTGTTTCTCTCGCTGTGATAATGTATTTCAAGCAAGCTATAGGCTTTGTGGTTAAAATTTTCTCCATATGTGGCACATGTGTGCCACGTCCAAAAAAGCCCTCCACTCGCTCAGAGAATAGCGTTTTGGCACTTATGGAACACATTTAGTGTGATGTGCATTATTGCTTGGCACGCACAACCATTGTTCGAAAATGCACTTTATTCGCTCTCAAACACATTTTGAGCAAAGGATGATAGGGCAGGTCATTGTGAGCCAGCGGAAGGTGCCAGGAGGCTCATTCCAAGTGTGCCTGACGCAGCTTCGCATCCCGTTCTATCTGCAACAGTTTCATGTGGCTGAGAAGCACTGCTGTAGAGTTAGAGCGAAAATGAGAAAAAGTGTTTCTCTCGCTGTGATAATGTATTTCAAGCAAGCTATAGGCTTTGTGGTTAAAATTTTCTCCATATGTGGCACATGTGTGCCACGTCCAAAAAAGCCCTCCACTCGCTCAGAGAATAGCGTTTTGGCACTTATGGAACACATTTAGTGTGATGTGCATTATTGCTTGGCACGCACAACCATTGTTCGAAAATGCACTTTATTCGCTCTCAAACACATTTTGAGCAAAGGATGATAGGGCAGGTCATTGTGAGCCAGCGGAAGGTGCCAGGAGGCTCATTCCAAGTGTGCCTGACGCAGCTTCGCATCCCGTTCTATCTGCAACAGTTTCATGTGGCTGAAAAGCACTGCTGTAGAGTTAGAGCGAAAATGGAGAAAAAGTGTTTCTCTCGCTGTGATAATGTATTTCAAGCAAGCTATAGGCTTTGTGGTAAAATTTTTCTCCATATATGGCACATGTGTGCCACGTCCAAAAAAGCACTCCACTCGCTCAGAGAAGAGCGTTTTGGCACTTATGGAACACATTTAGTGTGATGTGCATTATTGCTTGGCACACACAACCATTGTTCGAAAATGCACTTTATTCGCTCTCAAACACATTTTGAGCAAAGGATGATAGGGCAGGTCATTGTGAGCAGGCGGAAGGTGCCAGGAGGCTCATTCCAAGTGTGCCTAACGCAGCTTCGCATCCCGTTCTATCTGCAACAGTTTCATGTGGCTGATAAGCATTGCTGTAGAGTTAGAGCGAAAATGAGAAAAAGTGTTTCTCTCGCTGTGATAATGTATTTCAAGCAAGCTATAGGCTTTGTGGTTAAAATTTTCTCCATATATGGCACATGTGTGCCACGTCCAAAAAGCACTCCACTCGCTCAGAAAAAGCGTTTTGGCACTTATGGAACACATTTAGTGTGATGTGCATTATTGCTTGGCACACACAACCATTGTTCGAATATGCACTTTATTCGCTCTCAAACACATTTTGAGCAAAGGATGATAGGGCAGGTCATTGTGAGCCAGCGAAAAGTGCCAGGAGGCTCATTCCAAGTGTGCCTGACGCAGCTTCGCATCCCGTTCTATCTGCAACAGTTTCATGTGGCTGATAAGCATTGCTGTAGAGTTAGAGCGAAAATGAAAAAAAGTGTTTCTCTCGCTGTGATAATGTATTTCAAGCAAGCTATAGGCTTTGTGGTAAAAATTTTCTCCATATATGGCACCTCTGTGCCACGTCCAAAAAGCACTCCACTCGCTCAGAGAAGAGCGTTTTGGCACTTATGGAACACATTTAGTGTGATGTGCATTATTGCTTGGCACACACAACCATTGTTCGAAAATGCACTTTATTCGCTCTCAAACACATTTTGAGCAAAGGATGATAGGGCAGGTCATTGTGAGCCAGCGGAAGGTGCCAGGAGGCTCATTCCAAGTGTGCCTGACGCAGCTGCGCATCCCGTTCTATCTGCAACAGTTTCATGTGGCTGAGAAGCACTGCTTGTAGAGTTAGAGCGAAAATGAGAAAAAGTGTTTCTCTCGCTGTGATAATGTATTTCAAGCAAGCTATAGGCTTTGTGGTAAAAATTTTCTCCATATATGGCACATGTGTGCCAGTCCAAAAAGCACTCCACTCGCTCAGAAAAAGCGTGTTGGCACTTATGGAACACATTTAGTGTGATGTGCATTATTGCTTGGCACACACAACCATTGTTCGAATATGCACTTTATTCACTCTCAAACACATTTTGAGCAAAGGATGATAGGGCAGGTCATTGTGAGCCAGCGGAAGGTGCCAGGAGGCTCATTCTAAGTGTGCCTGACGCAGCTTCGCATCCCGTTCTATCTGCAACAGTTTCATGTGGCTGAAAAGCACTGCTGTAGAGTTAGAGCGAAAATGGAGAAAAAGTGTTTCTCTCGCTGTGATAATGTATTTCAAGCAAGCTATAGGCTTTGTGGTTAAAATTTTCTCCATATATGGCACATGCGTGCCACGTCCAAAAAGCACTCCACTCGCTCAGAGAAGAGCGTTTTGGCACTTATGGAACACATTTAGTGTGATGTGCATTATTGCTTGGCACACACAACCATTGTTCGAAAATGCACTTTATTCGCTCTCAAACACATTTTGAGCAAAGGATGATAGGGCAGGTCATTGTGAGCAAGCGGAAGGTGCCAGGAGGCTCATTCCAAGTGTGCCTGACGCAGCTTCGCATCCCGTTCTATCTGCCACCGTTTCATGTGGCTGAGAAGCACTGCTGTAGAGTCAGAGCGAAAATGAGAAAAAGTGTTTCTCTTGCTGTGATAATGTATTTCAGGCAAGCTATAGGCTTTGTGTAAAAATTTTCTCCATATATGGCACATGTGTGCCACGTCCAAAAAAGCACTCCACTCGCTCAGAGAAGAGCGTTTTGGCACTTATGGAACACATTTAGTGTGATGTGCATTATTGCTTGGCACACACAACCATTGTTCGAAAATGCACTTTATTCGCTCTCAAACACATTTTGAGCAAAGGATGATAGGGCAGGTCATTGTGAGCCAGCGAAAGGTGCCAGGAGGCTCATTCCAAGTGTGCCTGACGCAGCTTCGCATCCCGTTCTATCTGCAACGGTTTCATGTGGCTGAGAAGCACTGCTGTAGAGTTAGAGCGAAAATGAGAAAAAGTGTTTCTCTCGCTGTGATAATGTATTTCAAGCAAGCTATAGGCTTTGTGGTTAAAATTTTCTCCATATGTGGCACATGTGTGCCACGTCCAAAAAAGCCATCCACTCGCTCAGAGAATAGCGTTTTGGCACTTATGGAACACATTTAGTGTGATGTGCATTATTGCTTGGCACGCACAACCATTGTTCGAAAATGCACTTTATTCGCTCTCAAACACATTTTGAGCAAAGGATGATAGGGCAGGTCATTGTGAGCCAGCGGAAGGTGCCAGGAGGCTCATTCCAAGTGTGCCTGACGCAGCTTCGCATCCCGTTCTATCTGCAACAGTTTCATGTGGCTGAAAAGCACTGCTGTAGAGTTAGAGCGAAAATGGAGAAAAAGTGTTTCTCTCGCTGTGATAATGTATTTCAAGCAAGCTATAGGCTTTGTGGTAAAATTTTTCTCCATATATGGCACATGTGTGCCACGTCCAAAAAAGCACTCCACTCGCTCAGAGAAGAGCGTTTTGGCACTTATGGAACACATTTAGTGTGATGTGCATTATTGCTTGGCACACACAACCATTGTTCGAAAATGCACTTTATTCGCTCTCAAACACATTTTGAGCAAAGGATGATAGGGCAGGTCATTGTGAGCAGGCGGAAGGTGCCAGGAGGCTCATTCAAAGTGTGCCTGACGCAGCTTCGCATCCCGTTCTATCTGCAACAGTTTCATGTGGCTGATAAGCATTGCTGTAGAGTTAAGGCGAAAATGAGAAAAAGTGTTTCTCTCGCTGTGATAATGTATTTCAAGCAAGCTATAGGCTTTGTGGTTAAAATTTTCTCCATATATGGCACATGTGTGCCACGTCCAAAAAGCACTCCACTCGCTCAGAAAAAGCGTTTTGGCACTTATGGAACACATTTAGTGTGATGTGCATTATTGCTTGGCACACACAACCATTGTTCGAATATGCACTTTATTCGCTCTCAAACACATTTTGAGCAAAGGATGATAGGGCAGGTCATTGTGAGCCAGCGAAAAGTGCCAGGAGGCTCATTCCAAGTGTGCCTGACGCAGCTTCGCATCCCGTTCTATCTGCAACAGTTTCATGTGGCTGATAAGCATTGCTGTAGAGTTAGAGCGAAAATGAAAAAAAGTGTTTCTCTCGCTGTGATAATGTATTTCAAGCAAGCTATAGGCTTTGTGGTAAAATTTTTCTCCATATATGGCACATGTGTGCCACGTCCAAAAAAGCACTCCACTCGCTCAGAAAAAGCGTTTTGGCACTTATGGAACACATTTAGTGTGATGTGCATTATTGCTTGGCACACACAACCATTGTTCGAAAATGCACTTTATTCGCTCTCAAACACATTTTGAGCAAAGGATGATAGGGCAGGTCATTGTGAGCCAGCGAAAGGTGCCAGGAGGCTCATTCCAAGTGTGCCTGACGCAGCTTCGCATCCCGTTCTATCTGCAACGGTTTCATGTGGCTGAGAAGCACTGCTGTAGAGTTAGAGCGAAAATGAGAAAAAGTGTTTCTCTCGCTGTGATAATGTATTTCAAGCAAGCTATAGGCTTTGTGGTTAAAATTTTCTCCATATGTGGCACATGTGTGCCACGTCCAAAAAAGCCCTCCACTCGCTCAGAGAATAGCGTTTTGGCACTTATGGAACACATTTAGTGTGATGTGCATTATTGCTTGGCACGCACAACCATTGTTCGAAAATGCACTTTATTCGCTCTCAAACACATTTTGAGCAAAGGATGATAGGGCAGGTCATTGTGAGCCAGCGGAAGGTGCCAGGAGGCTCATTCCAAGTGTGCCTGACGCAGCTTCGCATCCCGTTCTATCTGCAACAGTTTCATGTGGCTGAGAAGCACTGCTGTAGAGTTAGAGCGAAAATGAGAAAAAGTGTTTCTCTCGCTGTGATAATGTATTTCAAGCAAGCTATAGGCTTTGTGGTTAAAATTTTCTCCATATGTGGCACATGTGTGCCACGTCCAAAAAAGCCCTCCACTCGCTCAGAGAATAGCGTTTTGGCACTTATGGAACACATTTAGTGTGATGTGCATTATTGCTTGGCACGCACAACCATTGTTCGAAAATGCACTTTATTCGCTCTCAAACACATTTTGAGCAAAGGATGATAGGGCAGGTCATTGTGAGCCAGCGGAAGGTGCCAGGAGGCTCATTCCAAGTGTGCCTGACGCAGCTTCGCATCCCGTTCTATCTGCAACAGTTTCATGTGGCTGAAAAGCACTGCTGTAGAGTTAGAGCGAAAATGGAGAAAAAGTGTTTCTCTCGCTGTGATAATGTATTTCAAGCAAGCTATAGGCTTTGTGGTAAAATTTTTCTCCATATATGGCACATGTGTGCCACGTCCAAAAAAGCACTCCACTCGCTCAGAGAAGAGCGTTTTGGCACTTATGGAACACATTTAGTGTGATGTGCATTATTGCTTGGCACACACAACCATTGTTCGAAAATGCACTTTATTCGCTCTCAAACACATTTTGAGCAAAGGATGATAGGGCAGGTCATTGTGAGCAGGCGGAAGGTGCCAGGAGGCTCATTCCAAGTGTGCCTAACGCAGCTTCGCATCCCGTTCTATCTGCAACAGTTTCATGTGGCTGATAAGCATTGCTGTAGAGTTAGAGCGAAAATGAGAAAAAGTGTTTCTCTCGCTGTGATAATGTATTTCAAGCAAGCTATAGGCTTTGTGGTTAAAATTTTCTCCATATATGGCACATGTGTGCCACGTCCAAAAAGCACTCCACTCGCTCAGAAAAAGCGTTTTGGCACTTATGGAACACATTTAGTGTGATGTGCATTATTGCTTGGCACACACAACCATTGTTCGAATATGCACTTTATTCGCTCTCAAACACATTTTGAGCAAAGGATGATAGGGCAGGTCATTGTGAGCCAGCGAAAAGTGCCAGGAGGCTCATTCCAAGTGTGCCTGACGCAGCTTCGCATCCCGTTCTATCTGCAACAGTTTCATGTGGCTGATAAGCATTGCTGTAGAGTTAGAGCGAAAATGAAAAAAAGTGTTTCTCTCGCTGTGATAATGTATTTCAAGCAAGCTATAGGCTTTGTGGTAAAAATTTTCTCCATATATGGCACCTCTGTGCCACGTCCAAAAAGCACTCCACTCGCTCAGAGAAGAGCGTTTTGGCACTTATGGAACACATTTAGTGTGATGTGCATTATTGCTTGGCACACACAACCATTGTTCGAAAATGCACTTTATTCGCTCTCAAACACATTTTGAGCAAAGGATGATAGGGCAGGTCATTGTGAGCCAGCGGAAGGTGCCAGGAGGCTCATTCCAAGTGTGCCTGACGCAGCTGCGCATCCCGTTCTATCTGCAACAGTTTCATGTGGCTGAGAAGCACTGCTTGTAGAGTTAGAGCGAAAATGAGAAAAAGTGTTTCTCTCGCTGTGATAATGTATTTCAAGCAAGCTATAGGCTTTGTGGTAAAAATTTTCTCCATATATGGCACATGTGTGCCAGTCCAAAAAGCACTCCACTCGCTCAGAAAAAGCGTGTTGGCACTTATGGAACACATTTAGTGTGATGTGCATTATTGCTTGGCACACACAACCATTGTTCGAATATGCACTTTATTCACTCTCAAACACATTTTGAGCAAAGGATGATAGGGCAGGTCATTGTGAGCCAGCGGAAGGTGCCAGGAGGCTCATTCTAAGTGTGCCTGACGCAGCTTCGCATCCCGTTCTATCTGCAACAGTTTCATGTGGCTGAAAAGCACTGCTGTAGAGTTAGAGCGAAAATGGAGAAAAAGTGTTTCTCTCGCTGTGATAATGTATTTCAAGCAAGCTATAGGCTTTGTGGTTAAAATTTTCTCCATATATGGCACATGCGTGCCACGTCCAAAAAGCACTCCACTCGCTCAGAGAAGAGCGTTTTGGCACTTATGGAACACATTTAGTGTGATGTGCATTATTGCTTGGCACACACAACCATTGTTCGAAAATGCACTTTATTCGCTCTCAAACACATTTTGAGCAAAGGATGATAGGGCAGGTCATTGTGAGCAAGCGGAAGGTGCCAGGAGGCTCATTCCAAGTGTGCCTGACGCAGCTTCGCATCCCGTTCTATCTGCCACCGTTTCATGTGGCTGAGAAGCACTGCTGTAGAGTCAGAGCGAAAATGAGAAAAAGTGTTTCTCTTGCTGTGATAATGTATTTCAGGCAAGCTATAGGCTTTGTGTAAAAATTTTCTCCATATATGGCACATGTGTGCCACGTCCAAAAAAGCACTCCACTCGCTCAGAGAAGAGCGTTTTGGCACTTATGGAACACATTTAGTGTGATGTGCATTATTGCTTGGCACACACAACCATTGTTCGAAAATGCACTTTATTCGCTCTCAAACACATTTTGAGCAAAGGATGATAGGGCAGGTCATTGTGAGCCAGCGAAAGGTGCCAGGAGGCTCATTCCAAGTGTGCCTGACGCAGCTTCGCATCCCGTTCTATCTGCAACGGTTTCATGTGGCTGAGAAGCACTGCTGTAGAGTTAGAGCGAAAATGAGAAAAAGTGTTTCTCTCGCTGTGATAATGTATTTCAAGCAAGCTATAGGCTTTGTGGTTAAAATTTTCTCCATATGTGGCACATGTGTGCCACGTCCAAAAAAGCCCTCCACTCGCTCAGAGAATAGCGTTTTGGCACTTATGGAACACATTTAGTGTGATGTGCATTATTGCTTGGCACGCACAACCATTGTTCGAAAATGCACTTTATTCGCTCTCAAACACATTTTGAGCAAAGGATGATAGGGCAGGTCATTGTGAGCCAGCGGAAGGTGCCAGGAGGCTCATTCCAAGTGTGCCTGACGCAGCTTCGCATCCCGTTCTATCTGCAACAGTTTCATGTGGCTGAAAAGCACTGCTGTAGAGTTAGAGCGAAAATGGAGAAAAAGTGTTTCTCTCGCTGTGATAATGTATTTCAAGCAAGCTATAGGCTTTGTGGTAAAATTTTTCTCCATATATGGCACATGTGTGCCACGTCCAAAAAAGCACTCCACTCGCTCAGAGAAGAGCGTTTTGGCACTTATGGAACACATTTAGTGTGATGTGCATTATTGCTTGGCACACACAACCATTGTTCGAAAATGCACTTTATTCGCTCTCAAACACATTTTGAGCAAAGGATGATAGGGCAGGTCATTGTGAGCAGGCGGAAGGTGCCAGGAGGCTCATTCAAAGTGTGCCTGACGCAGCTTCGCATCCCGTTCTATCTGCAACGGTTTCATGTGGCTGATAAGCATTGCTGTAGAGTTAGAGCGAAAATGAGAAAAAGTGTTTCTCTCGCTGTGATAATGTATTTCAAGCAAGCTATAGGCTTTGTGGTTAAAATTTTCTCCATATATGGCACATGTGTGCCACGTCCAAAAAGCACTCCACTCGCTCAGAAAAAGCGTTTTGGCACTTATGGAACACATTTAGTGTGATGTGCATTATTGCTTGGCACACACAACCATTGTTCGAATATGCACTTTATTCGCTCTCAAACACATTTTGAGCAAAGGATGATAGGGCAGGTCATTGTGAGCCAGCGAAAAGTGCCAGGAGGCTCATTCCAAGTGTGCCTGACGCAGCTTCGCATCCCGTTCTATCTGCAACAGTTTCATGTGGCTGATAAGCATTGCTGTAGAGTTAGAGCGAAAATGAAAAAAAGTGTTTCTCTCGCTGTGATAATGTATTTCAAGCAAGCTATAGGCTTTGTGGTAAAAATTTTCTCCATATATGGCACCTCTGTGCCACGTCCAAAAAGCACTCCACTCGCTCAGAGAAGAGCGTTTTGGCACTTATGGAACACATTTAGTGTGATGTGCATTATTGCTTGGCACACACAACCATTGTTCGAAAATGCACTTTATTCGCTCTCAAACACATTTTGAGCAAAGGATGATAGGGCAGGTCATTGTGAGCCAGCGGAAGGTGCCAGGAGGCTCATTCTAAGTGTGCCTGACGCAGCTTCGCATCCCGTTCTATCTGCAACAGTTTCATGTGGCTGAAAAGCACTGCTGTAGAGTTAGAGCGAAAATGGAGAAAAAGTGTTTCTCTCGCTGTGATAATGTATTTCAAGCAAGCTATAGGCTTTGTGGTTAAAATTTTCTCCATATATGGCACATGCGTGCCACGTCCAAAAAGCACTCCACTCGCTCAGAGAAGAGCGTTTTGGCACTTATGGAACACATTTAGTGTGATGTGCATTATTGCTTGGCACACACAACCATTGTTCGAAAATGCACTTTATTCGCTCTCAAACACATTTTGAGCAAAGGATGATAGGGCAGGTCATTGTGAGCCAGCGGAAGGTGCCAGGAGGCTCATTCCAAGTGTGCCTGACGCAGCTTCGCATCCCGTTCTATCTGCAACAGTTTCATGTGGCTGAAAAGCACTGCTGTAGAGTTAGAGCGAAAATGAGAAAAAGTGTTTCTCTTGCTGTGATAATGTATTTCAGGCAAGCTATAGGCTTTGTGTAAAAATTTTCTCCATATATGGCACCTGTGTGCCACGTCCAAAAAGCACTCCACTCGATCAGAGAAGAGCGTTTTGGCACTTATGGAACACATTTAGTGTGATGTGCATTATTGCTTGGCACACACAACCATTGTTCGAAAATGCACTTTATTCGCTCTCAAACACATTTTTAGCAAAGGATGATAGGGCAGGTCATTGTGAGCAAGCGGAAGGTGCCAGGAGGCTCATTCCAAGTGTGCCTGACGCAGCTTCGCATCCCGTTCTATCTGCCACCGTTTCATGTGGCTGAGAAGCACTGCTGTAGAGTCAGAGCGAAAATGAGAAAAAGTGTTTCTCTTGCTGTGATAATGTATTTCAGGCAAGCTATAGGCTTTGTGTAAAAATTTTCTCCATATATGGCACATGTGTGCCACGTCCAAAAAAGCACTCCACTCGCTCAGAGAAGAGCGTTTTGGCACTTATGGAACACATTTAGTGTGATGTGCATTATTGCTTGGCACACACAACCATTGTTCGAAAATGCACTTTATTCGCTCTCAAACACATTTTGAGCAAAGGATGATAGGGCAGGTCATTGTGAGCCAGCGAAAGGTGCCAGGAGGCTCATTCCAAGTGTGCCTGACGCAGCTTCGCATCCCGTTCTATCTGCAACGGTTTCATGTGGCTGAGAAGCACTGCTGTAGAGTTAGAGCGAAAATGAGAAAAAGTGTTTCTCTCGCTGTGATAATGTATTTCAAGCAAGCTATAGGCTTTGTGGTTAAAATTTTCTCCATATGTGGCACATGTGTGCCACGTCCAAAAAAGCCCTCCACTCGCTCAGAGAATAGCGTTTTGGCACTTATGGAACACATTTAGTGTGATGTGCATTATTGCTTGGCACGCACAACCATTGTTCGAAAATGCACTTTATTCGCTCTCAAACACATTTTGAGCAAAGGATGATAGGGCAGGTCATTGTGAGCCAGCGGAAGGTGCCAGGAGGCTCATTCCAAGTGTGCCTGACGCAGCTTCGCATCCCGTTCTATCTGCAACAGTTTCATGTGGCTGAAAAGCACTGCTGTAGAGTTAGAGCGAAAATGGAGAAAAAGTGTTTCTCTCGCTGTGATAATGTATTTCAAGCAAGCTATAGGCTTTGTGGTAAAATTTTTCTCCATATATGGCACATGTGTGCCACGTCCAAAAAAGCACTCCACTCGCTCAGAGAAGAGCGTTTTGGCACTTATGGAACACATTTAGTGTGATGTGCATTATTGCTTGGCACACACAACCATTGTTCGAAAATGCACTTTATTCGCTCTCAAACACATTTTGAGCAAAGGATGATAGGGCAGGTCATTGTGAGCAGGCGGAAGGTGCCAGGAGGCTCATTCAAAGTGTGCCTGACGCAGCTTCGCATCCCGTTCTATCTGCAACAGTTTCATGTGGCTGATAAGCATTGCTGTAGAGTTAGAGCGAAAATGAGAAAAAGTGTTTCTCTCGCTGTGATAATGTATTTCAAGCAAGCTATAGGCTTTGTGGTTAAAATTTTCTCCATATATGGCACATGTGTGCCACGTCCAAAAAGCACTCCACTCGCTCAGAAAAAGCGTTTTGGCACTTATGGAACACATTTAGTGTGATGTGCATTATTGCTTGGCACACACAACCATTGTTCGAATATGCACTTTATTCGCTCTCAAACACATTTTGAGCAAAGGATGATAGGGCAGGTCATTGTGAGCCAGCGAAAAGTGCCAGGAGGCTCATTCCAAGTGTGCCTGACGCAGCTTCGCATCCCGTTCTATCTGCAACAGTTTCATGTGGCTGATAAGCATTGCTGTAGAGTTAGAGCGAAAATGAAAAAAAGTGTTTCTCTCGCTGTGATAATGTATTTCAAGCAAGCTATAGGCTTTGTGGTAAAAATTTTCTCCATATATGGCACCTCTGTGCCACGTCCAAAAAGCACTCCACTCGCTCAGAGAAGAGCGTTTTGGCACTTATGGAACACATTTAGTGTGATGTGCATTATTGCTTGGCACACACAACCATTGTTCGAAAATGCACTTTATTCGCTCTCAAACACATTTTGAGCAAAGGATGATAGGGCAGGTCATTGTGAGCCAGCGGAAGGTGCCAGGAGGCTCATTCCAAGTGTGCCTGACGCAGCTTCGCATCCCGTTCTATCTGCAACAGTTTCATGTGGCTGAAAAGCACTGCTGTAGAGTTAGAGCGAAAATGGAGAAAAAGTGTTTCTCTCGCTGTGATAATGTATTTCAAGCAAGCTATAGGCTTTGTGGTAAAATTTTTCTCCATATATGGCACATGTGTGCCACGTCCAAAAAAGCACTCCACTCGCTCAGAGAAGAGCGTTTTGGCACTTATGGAACACATTTAGTGTGATGTGCATTATTGCTTGGCACACACAACCATTGTTCGAAAATGCACTTTATTCGCTCTCAAACACATTTTGAGCAAAGGATGATAGGGCAGGTCATTGTGAGCAGGCGGAAGGTGCCAGGAGGCTCATTCAAAGTGTGCCTGACGCAGCTTCGCATCCCGTTCTATCTGCAACAGTTTCATGTGGCTGATAAGCATTGCTGTAGAGTTAAGGCGAAAATGAGAAAAAGTGTTTCTCTCGCTGTGATAATGTATTTCAAGCAAGCTATAGGCTTTGTGGTTAAAATTTTCTCCATATATGGCACATGTGTGCCACGTCCAAAAAGCACTCCACTCGCTCAGAAAAAGCGTTTTGGCACTTATGGAACACATTTAGTGTGATGTGCATTATTGCTTGGCACACACAACCATTGTTCGAATATGCACTTTATTCGCTCTCAAACACATTTTGAGCAAAGGATGATAGGGCAGGTCATTGTGAGCCAGCGAAAAGTGCCAGGAGGCTCATTCCAAGTGTGCCTGACGCAGCTTCGCATCCCGTTCTATCTGCAACAGTTTCATGTGGCTGATAAGCATTGCTGTAGAGTTAGAGCGAAAATGAAAAAAAGTGTTTCTCTCGCTGTGATAATGTATTTCAAGCAAGCTATAGGCTTTGTGGTAAAATTTTTCTCCATATATGGCACATGTGTGCCACGTCCAAAAAAGCACTCCACTCGCTCAGAAAAAGCGTTTTGGCACTTATGGAACACATTTAGTGTGATGTGCATTATTGCTTGGCACACACAACCATTGTTCGAAAATGCACTTTATTCGCTCTCAAACACATTTTGAGCAAAGGATGATAGGGCAGGTCATTGTGAGCCAGCGAAAGGTGCCAGGAGGCTCATTCCAAGTGTGCCTGACGCAGCTTCGCATCCCGTTCTATCTGCAACGGTTTCATGTGGCTGAGAAGCACTGCTGTAGAGTTAGAGCGAAAATGAGAAAAAGTGTTTCTCTCGCTGTGATAATGTATTTCAAGCAAGCTATAGGCTTTGTGGTTAAAATTTTCTCCATATGTGGCACATGTGTGCCACGTCCAAAAAAGCCCTCCACTCGCTCAGAGAATAGCGTTTTGGCACTTATGGAACACATTTAGTGTGATGTGCATTATTGCTTGGCACGCACAACCATTGTTCGAAAATGCACTTTATTCGCTCTCAAACACATTTTGAGCAAAGGATGATAGGGCAGGTCATTGTGAGCCAGCGGAAGGTGCCAGGAGGCTCATTCCAAGTGTGCCTGACGCAGCTTCGCATCCCGTTCTATCTGCAACAGTTTCATGTGGCTGAAAAGCACTGCTGTAGAGTTAGAGCGAAAATGGAGAAAAAGTGTTTCTCTCGCTGTGATAATGTATTTCAAGCAAGCTATAGGCTTTGTGGTAAAATTTTTCTCCATATATGGCACATGTGTGCCACGTCCAAAAAAGCACTCCACTCGCTCAGAGAAGAGCGTTTTGGCACTTATGGAACACATTTAGTGTGATGTGCATTATTGCTTGGCACACACAACCATTGTTCGAAAATGCACTTTATTCGCTCTCAAACACATTTTGAGCAAAGGATGATAGGGCAGGTCATTGTGAGCAGGCGGAAGGTGCCAGGAGGCTCATTCCAAGTGTGCCTGACGCAGCTTCGCATCCCGTTCTATCTGCAACAGTTTCATGTGGCTGATAAGCATTGCTGTAGAGTTAGAGCGAAAATGAGAAAAAGTGTTTCTCTCGCTGTGATAATGTATTTCAAGCAAGCTATAGGCTTTGTGGTTAAAATTTTCTCCATATATGGCACATGTGTGCCACGTCCAAAAAGCACTCCACTCGCTCAGAAAAAGCGTTTTGGCACTTATGGAACACATTTAGTGTGATGTGCATTATTGCTTGGCACACACAACCATTGTTCGAATATGCACTTTATTCGCTCTCAAACACATTTTGAGCAAAGGATGATAGGGCAGGTCATTGTGAGCCAGCGAAAAGTGCCAGGAGGCTCATTCCAAGTGTGCCTGACGCAGCTTCGCATCCCGTTCTATCTGCAACAGTTTCATGTGGCTGATAAGCATTGCTGTAGAGTTAGAGCGAAAATGAAAAAAAGTGTTTCTCTCGCTGTGATAATGTATTTCAAGCAAGCTATAGGCTTTGTGGTAAAAATTTTCTCCATATATGGCACCTCTGTGCCACGTCCAAAAAGCACTCCACTCGCTCAGAGAAGAGCGTTTTGGCACTTATGGAACACATTTAGTGTGATGTGCATTATTGCTTGGCACACACAACCATTGTTCGAAAATGCACTTTATTCGCTCTCAAACACATTTTGAGCAAAGGATGATAGGGCAGGTCATTGTGAGCCAGCGGAAGGTGCCAGGAGGCTCATTCCAAGTGTGCCTGACGCAGCTGCGCATCCCGTTCTATCTGCAACAGTTTCATGTGGCTGAGAAGCACTGCTTGTAGAGTTAGAGCGAAAATGAGAAAAAGTGTTTCTCTCGCTGTGATAATGTATTTCAAGCAAGCTATAGGCTTTGTGGTAAAAATTTTCTCCATATATGGCACATGTGTGCCAGTCCAAAAAGCACTCCACTCGCTCAGAAAAAGCGTGTTGGCACTTATGGAACACATTTAGTGTGATGTGCATTATTGCTTGGCACACACAACCATTGTTCGAATATGCACTTTATTCACTCTCAAACACATTTTGAGCAAAGGATGATAGGGCAGGTCATTGTGAGCCAGCGGAAGGTGCCAGGAGGCTCATTCTAAGTGTGCCTGACGCAGCTTCGCATCCCGTTCTATCTGCAACAGTTTCATGTGGCTGAAAAGCACTGCTGTAGAGTTAGAGCGAAAATGGAGAAAAAGTGTTTCTCTCGCTGTGATAATGTATTTCAAGCAAGCTATAGGCTTTGTGGTTAAAATTTTCTCCATATATGGCACATGCGTGCCACGTCCAAAAAGCACTCCACTCGCTCAGAGAAGAGCGTTTTGGCACTTATGGAACACATTTAGTGTGATGTGCATTATTGCTTGGCACACACAACCATTGTTCGAAAATGCACTTTATTCGCTCTCAAACACATTTTGAGCAAAGGATGATAGGGCAGGTCATTGTGAGCAAGCGGAAGGTGCCAGGAGGCTCATTCCAAGTGTGCCTGACGCAGCTTCGCATCCCGTTCTATCTGCCACCGTTTCATGTGGCTGAGAAGCACTGCTGTAGAGTCAGAGCGAAAATGAGAAAAAGTGTTTCTCTTGCTGTGATAATGTATTTCAGGCAAGCTATAGGCTTTGTGTAAAAATTTTCTCCATATATGGCACATGTGTGCCACGTCCAAAAAAGCACTCCACTCGCTCAGAGAAGAGCGTTTTGGCACTTATGGAACACATTTAGTGTGATGTGCATTATTGCTTGGCACACACAACCATTGTTCGAAAATGCACTTTATTCGCTCTCAAACACATTTTGAGCAAAGGATGATAGGGCAGGTCATTGTGAGCCAGCGAAAGGTGCCAGGAGGCTCATTCCAAGTGTGCCTGACGCAGCTTCGCATCCCGTTCTATCTGCAACGGTTTCATGTGGCTGAGAAGCACTGCTGTAGAGTTAGAGCGAAAATGAGAAAAAGTGTTTCTCTCGCTGTGATAATGTATTTCAAGCAAGCTATAGGCTTTGTGGTTAAAATTTTCTCCATATGTGGCACATGTGTGCCACGTCCAAAAAAGCCCTCCACTCGCTCAGAGAATAGCGTTTTGGCACTTATGGAACACATTTAGTGTGATGTGCATTATTGCTTGGCACGCACAACCATTGTTCGAAAATGCACTTTATTCGCTCTCAAACACATTTTGAGCAAAGGATGATAGGGCAGGTCATTGTGAGCCAGCGGAAGGTGCCAGGAGGCTCATTCCAAGTGTGCCTGACGCAGCTTCGCATCCCGTTCTATCTGCAACAGTTTCATGTGGCTGAAAAGCACTGCTGTAGAGTTAGAGCGAAAATGGAGAAAAAGTGTTTCTCTCGCTGTGATAATGTATTTCAAGCAAGCTATAGGCTTTGTGGTAAAATTTTTCTCCATATATGGCACATGTGTGCCACGTCCAAAAAAGCACTCCACTCGCTCAGAGAAGAGCGTTTTGGCACTTATGGAACACATTTAGTGTGATGTGCATTATTGCTTGGCACACACAACCATTGTTCGAAAATGCACTTTATTCGCTCTCAAACACATTTTGAGCAAAGGATGATAGGGCAGGTCATTGTGAGCAGGCGGAAGGTGCCAGGAGGCTCATTCAAAGTGTGCCTGACGCAGCTTCGCATCCCGTTCTATCTGCAACGGTTTCATGTGGCTGATAAGCATTGCTGTAGAGTTAGAGCGAAAATGAGAAAAAGTGTTTCTCTCGCTGTGATAATGTATTTCAAGCAAGCTATAGGCTTTGTGGTTAAAATTTTCTCCATATATGGCACATGTGTGCCACGTCCAAAAAGCACTCCACTCGCTCAGAAAAAGCGTTTTGGCACTTATGGAACACATTTAGTGTGATGTGCATTATTGCTTGGCACACACAACCATTGTTCGAATATGCACTTTATTCGCTCTCAAACACATTTTGAGCAAAGGATGATAGGGCAGGTCATTGTGAGCCAGCGAAAAGTGCCAGGAGGCTCATTCCAAGTGTGCCTGACGCAGCTTCGCATCCCGTTCTATCTGCAACAGTTTCATGTGGCTGATAAGCATTGCTGTAGAGTTAGAGCGAAAATGAAAAAAAGTGTTTCTCTCGCTGTGATAATGTATTTCAAGCAAGCTATAGGCTTTGTGGTAAAAATTTTCTCCATATATGGCACCTCTGTGCCACGTCCAAAAAGCACTCCACTCGCTCAGAGAAGAGCGTTTTGGCACTTATGGAACACATTTAGTGTGATGTGCATTATTGCTTGGCACACACAACCATTGTTCGAAAATGCACTTTATTCGCTCTCAAACACATTTTGAGCAAAGGATGATAGGGCAGGTCATTGTGAGCCAGCGGAAGGTGCCAGGAGGCTCATTCTAAGTGTGCCTGACGCAGCTTCGCATCCCGTTCTATCTGCAACAGTTTCATGTGGCTGAAAAGCACTGCTGTAGAGTTAGAGCGAAAATGGAGAAAAAGTGTTTCTCTCGCTGTGATAATGTATTTCAAGCAAGCTATAGGCTTTGTGGTTAAAATTTTCTCCATATATGGCACATGCGTGCCACGTCCAAAAAGCACTCCACTCGCTCAGAGAAGAGCGTTTTGGCACTTATGGAACACATTTAGTGTGATGTGCATTATTGCTTGGCACACACAACCATTGTTCGAAAATGCACTTTATTCGCTCTCAAACACATTTTGAGCAAAGGATGATAGGGCAGGTCATTGTGAGCCAGCGGAAGGTGCCAGGAGGCTCATTCCAAGTGTGCCTGACGCAGCTTCGCATCCCGTTCTATCTGCAACAGTTTCATGTGGCTGAAAAGCACTGCTGTAGAGTTAGAGCGAAAATGAGAAAAAGTGTTTCTCTTGCTGTGATAATGTATTTCAGGCAAGCTATAGGCTTTGTGTAAAAATTTTCTCCATATATGGCACCTGTGTGCCACGTCCAAAAAGCACTCCACTCGATCAGAGAAGAGCGTTTTGGCACTTATGGAACACATTTAGTGTGATGTGCATTATTGCTTGGCACACACAACCATTGTTCGAAAATGCACTTTATTCGCTCTCAAACACATTTTTAGCAAAGGATGATAGGGCAGGTCATTGTGAGCAAGCGGAAGGTGCCAGGAGGCTCATTCCAAGTGTGCCTGACGCAGCTTCGCATCCCGTTCTATCTGCCACCGTTTCATGTGGCTGAGAAGCACTGCTGTAGAGTCAGAGCGAAAATGAGAAAAAGTGTTTCTCTTGCTGTGATAATGTATTTCAGGCAAGCTATAGGCTTTGTGTAAAAATTTTCTCCATATATGGCACATGTGTGCCACGTCCAAAAAAGCACTCCACTCGCTCAGAGAAGAGCGTTTTGGCACTTATGGAACACATTTAGTGTGATGTGCATTATTGCTTGGCACACACAACCATTGTTCGAAAATGCACTTTATTCGCTCTCAAACACATTTTGAGCAAAGGATGATAGGGCAGGTCATTGTGAGCCAGCGAAAGGTGCCAGGAGGCTCATTCCAAGTGTGCCTGACGCAGCTTCGCATCCCGTTCTATCTGCAACGGTTTCATGTGGCTGAGAAGCACTGCTGTAGAGTTAGAGCGAAAATGAGAAAAAGTGTTTCTCTCGCTGTGATAATGTATTTCAAGCAAGCTATAGGCTTTGTGGTTAAAATTTTCTCCATATGTGGCACATGTGTGCCACGTCCAAAAAAGCCCTCCACTCGCTCAGAGAATAGCGTTTTGGCACTTATGGAACACATTTAGTGTGATGTGCATTATTGCTTGGCACGCACAACCATTGTTCGAAAATGCACTTTATTCGCTCTCAAACACATTTTGAGCAAAGGATGATAGGGCAGGTCATTGTGAGCCAGCGGAAGGTGCCAGGAGGCTCATTCCAAGTGTGCCTGACGCAGCTTCGCATCCCGTTCTATCTGCAACAGTTTCATGTGGCTGAAAAGCACTGCTGTAGAGTTAGAGCGAAAATGGAGAAAAAGTGTTTCTCTCGCTGTGATAATGTATTTCAAGCAAGCTATAGGCTTTGTGGTAAAATTTTTCTCCATATATGGCACATGTGTGCCACGTCCAAAAAAGCACTCCACTCGCTCAGAGAAGAGCGTTTTGGCACTTATGGAACACATTTAGTGTGATGTGCATTATTGCTTGGCACACACAACCATTGTTCGAAAATGCACTTTATTCGCTCTCAAACACATTTTGAGCAAAGGATGATAGGGCAGGTCATTGTGAGCAGGCGGAAGGTGCCAGGAGGCTCATTCAAAGTGTGCCTGACGCAGCTTCGCATCCCGTTCTATCTGCAACAGTTTCATGTGGCTGATAAGCATTGCTGTAGAGTTAGAGCGAAAATGAGAAAAAGTGTTTCTCTCGCTGTGATAATGTATTTCAAGCAAGCTATAGGCTTTGTGGTTAAAATTTTCTCCATATATGGCACATGTGTGCCACGTCCAAAAAGCACTCCACTCGCTCAGAAAAAGCGTTTTGGCACTTATGGAACACATTTAGTGTGATGTGCATTATTGCTTGGCACACACAACCATTGTTCGAATATGCACTTTATTCGCTCTCAAACACATTTTGAGCAAAGGATGATAGGGCAGGTCATTGTGAGCCAGCGAAAAGTGCCAGGAGGCTCATTCCAAGTGTGCCTGACGCAGCTTCGCATCCCGTTCTATCTGCAACAGTTTCATGTGGCTGATAAGCATTGCTGTAGAGTTAGAGCGAAAATGAAAAAAAGTGTTTCTCTCGCTGTGATAATGTATTTCAAGCAAGCTATAGGCTTTGTGGTAAAAATTTTCTCCATATATGGCACCTCTGTGCCACGTCCAAAAAGCACTCCACTCGCTCAGAGAAGAGCGTTTTGGCACTTATGGAACACATTTAGTGTGATGTGCATTATTGCTTGGCACACACAACCATTGTTCGTAAATGCACTTTATTCGCTCTCAAACACATTTTGAGCAAAGGATGATAGGGCAGGTCATTGTGAGCCAGCGGAAGGTGCCAGGAGGCTCATTCTAAGTGTGCCTGACGCAGCTTCGCATCCCGTTCTATCTGCAACAGTTTCATGTGGCTGAAAAGCACTGCTGTAGAGTCAGAGCGAAAATGAGAAAAAGTGTTTCTCTTGCTGTGATAATGTATTTCAGGCAAGCTATAGGCTTTGTGTAAAAATTTTCTCCATATATGGCACATGTGTGCCACGTCCAAAAAAGCACTCCACTCGCTCAGAGAAGAGCGTTTTGGCACTTATGGAACACATTTAGTGTGATGTGCATTATTGCTTGGCACACACAACCATTGTTCGAAAATGCACTTTATTCGCTCTCAAACACATTTTGAGCAAAGGATGATAGGGCAGGTCATTGTGAGCCAGCGGAAGGTGCCAGGAGGCTCATTCTAAGTGTGCCTGACGCAGCTTCGCATCCCGTTCTATCTGCAACAGTTTCATGTGGCTGAAAAGCACTGCTGTAGAGTCAGAGCGAAAATGAGAAAAAGTGTTTCTCTTGCTGTGATAATGTATTTCAGGCAAGCTATAGGCTTTGTGTAAAAATTTTCTCCATATATGGCACATGTGTGCCACGTCCAAAAAAGCACTCCACTCGCTCAGAGAAGAGCGTTTTGGCACTTATGGAACACATTTAGTGTGATGTGCATTATTGCTTGGCACACACAACCATTGTTCGAAAATGCACTTTATTCGCTCTCAAACACATTTTGAGCAAAGGATGATAGGGCAGGTCATTGTGAGCCAGCGAAAGGTGCCAGGAGGCTCATTCCAAGTGTGCCTGACGCAGCTTCGCATCCCGTTCTATCTGCAACGGTTTCATGTGGCTGAGAAGCACTGCTGTAGAGTTAGAGCGAAAATGAGAAAAAGTGTTTCTCTCGCTGTGATAATGTATTTCAAGCAAGCTATAGGCTTTGTGGTTAAAATTTTCTCCATATGTGGCACATGTGTGCCACGTCCAAAAAAGCCCTCCACTCGCTCAGAGAATAGCGTTTTGGCACTTATGGAACACATTTAGTGTGATGTGCATTATTGCTTGGCACGCACAACCATTGTTCGAAAATGCACTTTATTCGCTCTCAAACACATTTTGAGCAAAGGATGATAGGGCAGGTCATTGTGAGCCAGCGGAAGGTGCCAGGAGGCTCATTCCAAGTGTGCCTGACGCAGCTTCGCATCCCGTTCTATCTGCAACAGTTTCATGTGGCTGAAAAGCACTGCTGTAGAGTTAGAGCGAAAATGGAGAAAAAGTGTTTCTCTCGCTGTGATAATGTATTTCAAGCAAGCTATAGGCTTTGTGGTAAAATTTTTCTCCATATATGGCACATGTGTGCCACGTCCAAAAAAGCACTCCACTCGCTCAGAGAAGAGCGTTTTGGCACTTATGGAACACATTTAGTGTGATGTGCATTATTGCTTGGCACACACAACCATTGTTCGAAAATGCACTTTATTCGCTCTCAAACACATTTTGAGCAAAGGATGATAGGGCAGGTCATTGTGAGCAGGCGGAAGGTGCCAGGAGGCTCATTCAAAGTGTGCCTGACGCAGCTTCGCATCCCGTTCTATCTGCAACAGTTTCATGTGGCTGATAAGCATTGCTGTAGAGTTAGAGCGAAAATGAGAAAAAGTGTTTCTCTCGCTGTGATAATGTATTTCAAGCAAGCTATAGGCTTTGTGGTTAAAATTTTCTCCATATATGGCACATGTGTGCCACGTCCAAAAAGCACTCCACTCGCTCAGAAAAAGCGTTTTGGCACTTATGGAACACATTTAGTGTGATGTGCATTATTGCTTGGCACACACAACCATTGTTCGAATATGCACTTTATTCGCTCTCAAACACATTTTGAGCAAAGGATGATAGGGCAGGTCATTGTGAGCCAGCGAAAAGTGCCAGGAGGCTCATTCCAAGTGTGCCTGACGCAGCTTCGCATCCCGTTCTATCTGCAACAGTTTCATGTGGCTGATAAGCATTGCTGTAGAGTTAGAGCGAAAATGAAAAAAAGTGTTTCTCTCGCTGTGATAATGTATTTCAAGCAAGCTATAGGCTTTGTGGTAAAAATTTTCTCCATATATGGCACCTCTGTGCCACGTCCAAAAAGCACTCCACTCGCTCAGAGAAGAGCGTTTTGGCACTTATGGAACACATTTAGTGTGATGTGCATTATTGCTTGGCACACACAACCATTGTTCGTAAATGCACTTTATTCGCTCTCAAACACATTTTGAGCAAAGGATGATAGGGCAGGTCATTGTGAGCCAGCGGAAGGTGCCAGGAGGCTCATTCTAAGTGTGCCTGACGCAGCTTCGCATCCCGTTCTATCTGCAACAGTTTCATGTGGCTGAAAAGCACTGCTGTAGAGTTAGAGCGAAAATGGAGAAAAAGTGTTTCTCTCGCTGTGATAATGTATTTCAAGCAAGCTATAGGCTTTGTGGTTAAAATTTTCTCCATATATGGCACATGCGTGCCACGTCCAAAAAGCACTCCACTCGCTCAGAGAAGAGCGTTTTGGCACTTATGGAACACATTTAGTGTGATGTGCATTATTGCTTGGCACACACAACCATTGTTCGAAAATGCACTTTATTCGCTCTCAAACACATTTTGAGCAAAGGATGATAGGGCAGGTCATTGTGAGCAGGCGGAAGGTGCCAGGAGGCTCATTCAAAGTGTGCCTGACGCAGCTTCGCATCCCGTTCTATCTGCAACAGTTTCATGTGGCTGATAAGCATTGCTGTAGAGTTAGAGCGAAAATGAGAAAAAGTGTTTCTCTCGCTGTGATAATGTATTTCAAGCAAGCTATAGGCTTTGTGGTTAAAATTTTCTCCATATATGGCACATGTGTGCCACGTCCAAAAAGCACTCCACTCGCTCAGAAAAAGCGTTTTGGCACTTATGGAACACATTTAGTGTGATGTGCATTATTGCTTGGCACACACAACCATTGTTCGAATATGCACTTTATTCGCTCTCAAACACATTTTGAGCAAAGGATGATAGGGCAGGTCATTGTGAGCCAGCGAAAAGTGCCAGGAGGCTCATTCCAAGTGTGCCTGACGCAGCTTCGCATCCCGTTCTATCTGCAACAGTTTCATGTGGCTGATAAGCATTGCTGTAGAGTTAGAGCGAAAATGAAAAAAAGTGTTTCTCTCGCTGTGATAATGTATTTCAAGCAAGCTATAGGCTTTGTGGTAAAAATTTTCTCCATATATGGCACCTCTGTGCCACGTCCAAAAGGCACTCCACTCGCTCAGAGAAGAGCGTTTTGGCACTTATGGAACACATTTAGTGTGATGTGCATTATTGCTTGGCACACACAACCATTGTTCGAAAATGCACTTTATTCGCTCTCAAACACATTTTGAGCAAAGGATGATAGGGCAGGTCATTGTGAGCCAGCGGAAGGTGCCAGGAGGCTCATTCCAAGTGTGCCTGACGCAGCTGCGCATCCCGTTCTATCTGCAACAGTTTCATGTGGCTGAGAAGCACTGCTTGTAGAGTTAGAGCGAAAATGAGAAAAAGTGTTTCTCTTGCTGTGATAATGTATTTCAAGCAAGCTATAGGCTTTGTGGTAAAAATTTTCTCCATATATGGCACATGTGTGCCACGTCCAAAAAGCACTCCACTCGCTCAGAAAAAGCGTTTTGGCACTTATGGAACACATTTAGTGTGATGTGCATTATTGCTTGGCACACACAACCATTGTTCGAAAATGCACTTTATTCGCTCTCAAACACATTTTGAGCAAAGGATGATAGGGCAGGTCATTGTGAGCCAGCGGAAGGTGCCAGGAGGCTCATTCCAAGTGTGCCTGACGCAGCTTCGCATCCCGTTCTATCTGCAACGGTTTCATGTGGCTTAGAAGCACTGCTGTAGAGTTAGAGCGAAAATGGAGAAAAAGTGTTTCTCTCGCTGTGATAATGTATTTCAAGCAAGCTATAGGCTTTGTGGTTAAAATTTTCTCCATATATGGCACATGCGTGCCACGTCCAAAAAGCACTCCACTCGCTCAGAGAAGAGCGTTTTGGCACTTATGGAACACATTTAGTGTGATGTGCATTATTGCTTGGCACACACAACCATTGTTCGAAAATGCACTTTATTCGCTCTCAAACACATTTTGAGCAAAGGATGATAGGGCAGGTCATTGTGAGCCAGCGGAAGGTGCCAGGAGGCTCATTCCAAGTGTGCCTGACGCAGCTTCGCATCCCGTTCTATCTGCAACAGTTTCATGTGGCTGAAAAGCACTGCTGTAGAGTTAGAGCGAAAATGAGAAAAAGTGTTTCTCTTGCTGTGATAATGTATTTCAGGCAAGCTATAGGCTTTGTGTAAAAATTTTCTCCATATATGGCACCTGTGTGCCACGTCCAAAAAGCACTCCACTCGATCAGAGAAGAGCGTTTTGGCACTTATGGAACACATTTAGTGTGATGTGCATTATTGCTTGGCACACACAACCATTGTTCGAAAATGCACTTTATTCGCTCTCAAACACATTTTTAGCAAAGGATGATAGGGCAGGTCATTGTGAGCAAGCGGAAGGTGCCAGGAGGCTCATTCCAAGTGTGCCTGACGCAGCTTCGCATCCCGTTCTATCTGCCACCGTTTCATGTGGCTGAGAAGCACTGCTGTAGAGTCAGAGCGAAAATGAGAAAAAGTGTTTCTCTTGCTGTGATAATGTATTTCAGGCAAGCTATAGGCTTTGTGTAAAAATTTTCTCCATATATGGCACATGTGTGCCACGTCCAAAAAAGCACTCCACTCGCTCAGAGAAGAGCGTTTTGGCACTTATGGAACACATTTAGTGTGATGTGCATTATTGCTTGGCACACACAACCATTGTTCGAAAATGCACTTTATTCGCTCTCAAACACATTTTGAGCAAAGGATGATAGGGCAGGTCATTGTGAGCCAGCGGAAGGTGCCAGGAGGCTCATTCCAAGTGTGCCTGACGCAGCTTCGCATCCCGTTCTATCTGCAACAGTTTCATGTGGCTGAGAAATACTGCTGTAGAGTTAGAGCGAAAATGAGAAAAAGTGTTTCTCTCGCTGTGATAATGTATTTCAAGCAAGCTATAGGCTTTGTGGTAAAAATTTTCTCCATATATGGCACCTGTGTGCCACGTCCAAAAAGCACTCCACTCGCTCAGAGAAGAGCGTTTTGGCACTTATGGAACACATTTAGTGTGATGTGCATTATTGCTTGGCACACACAACCATTGTTCGAATATGCAATTTATTCACTCTCAAACACATTTTGAGCAAAGGATGATAGGGCAGGTCATTGTGAGCCAGCGGAAGGTGCCAGGAGGCTCATTCTAAGTGTGCCTGACGCAGCTTCGCATCCCGTTCTATCTGCAACGGTTTCATGTGGCTTAGAAGCACTGCTGTAGAGTTAGAGCGAAAATGGAGAAAAAGTGTTTCTCTCGCTGTGATAATGTATTTCAAGCAAGCTATAGGCTTTGTGGTTAAAATTTTCTCCATATATGGCACATGCGTGCCACGTCCAAAAAGCACTCCACTCGCTCAGAGAAGAGCGTTTTGGCACTTATGGAACACATTTAGTGTGATGTGCATTATTGCTTGGCACACACAACCATTGTTCGAAAATGCACTTTATTCGCTCTCAAACACATTTTGAGCAAAGGATGATAGGGCAGGTCATTGTGAGCCAGCGGAAGGTGCCAGGAGGCTCATTCCAAGTGTGCCTGACGCAGCTGCGCATCCCGTTCTATCTGCAACAGTTTCATGTGGCTGAGAAGCACTGCTTGTAGAGTTAGAGCGAAAATGAGAAAAAGTGTTTCTCTCGCTGTGATAATGTATTTCAAGCAAGCTATAGGCTTTGTGGTAAAAATTTTCTCCATATATGGCACATGTGTGCCACGTCCAAAAAGCACTCCACTCGCTCAGAAAAAGCGTTTCGGCACTTATGGAACACATTTAGTGTGATGTGCATTATTGCTTGGCACACACAACCATTGTTCGAAAATGCACTTTATTCGCTCTCAAACACATTTTGAGCAAAGGATGATAGGGCAGGTCATTGTGAGCCAGCGGAAGGTGCCAGGAGGCTCATTCCAAGTGTGCCTGACGCAGCTTCGCATCCCGTTCTATCTGCAACAGTTTCATGTGGCTGAGAAGTACTGCTGTAGAGTTAGAGCGAATATGAGAAAAAGTGTTTCTCTCGCTGTGATAATGTATTTCAAGCAAGCTATAGGCTTTGTGGTAAAAATTTTCTCCATATATGGCACCTGTGTGCCACGTCCAAAAAGCACTCCACTCGCTCAGAGAAGAGCGTTTTGGCACTTATGGAACACATTTAGTGTGATGTGCATTATTGCTTGGCACACACAACCATTGTTCGAATATGCAATTTATTCACTCTCAAACACATTTTGAGCAAAGGATGATAGGGCAGGTCATTGTGAGCCAGCGGAAGGTGCCAGGAGGCTCATTCCAAGTGTGCCTGACGCAGCTTCGCATCCCGTTCTATCTGCAACGGTTTCATGTGGCTTAGAAGCACTGCTGTAGAGTTAGAGCGAAAATTGAGAAAAAGTGTTTCTCTCGCTGTGATAATGTATTTCAAGCAAGCTATAGGCTTTGTGGTTAAAATTTTCTCCATATATGGCACATGCGTGCCACGTCCAAAAAGCACTCCACTCGCTCAGAGAAGAGCGTTTTGGCACTTATGGAACACATTTAGTGTGATGTGCATTATTGCTTGGCACACACAACCATTGTTCGAAAATGCACTTTATTCGCTCTCAAACACATTTTGAGCAAAGGATGATAGGGCAGGTCATTGTGAGCCAGCGGAAGGTGCCAGGAGGCTCATTCTAAGTGTGCCTGACGCAGCTTCGCATCCCGTTCTATCTGCAACAGTTTCATGTGGCTGAAAAGCACTGCTGTAGAGTTAGAGCGAAAATGAGAAAAAGTGTTTCTCTTGCTGTGATAATGTATTTCAGGCAAGCTATAGGCTTTGTGTAAAAATTTTCTCCATATATGGCACCTGTGTGCCACGTCCAAAAAGCACTCCACTCGATCAGAGAAGAGCGTTTTGGCACTTATGGAACACATTTAGTGTGATGTGCATTACACAACCATTGTTCGAAAATGCACTTTATTCGCTCTCAAACACATTTTTAGCAAAGGATGATAGGGCAGGTCATTGTGAGCAAGCGGAAGGTGCCAGGAGGCTCATTCCAAGTGTGCCTGACGCAGCTTCGCATCCCGTTCTATCTGCCACCGTTTCATGTGGCTGAGAAGCACTGCTGTAGAGTCAGAGCGAAAAATGAGAAAAAGTGTTTCTCTTGCTGTGATAATGTATTTCAGGCAAGCTATAGGCTTTGTGTAAAAATTTTCTCCATATATGGCACATGTGTGCCACGTCCAAAAAAGCACTCCACTCGCTCAGAGAAGAGCGTTTTGGCACTTATGGAACACATTTAGTGTGATGTGCATTATTGCTTGGCACACACAACCATTGTTCGAAAATGCACTTTATTCGCTCTCAAACACATTTTGAGCAAAGGATGATAGGGCAGGTCATTGTGAGCCAGCGGAAGGTGCCAGGAGGCTCATTCCAAGTGTGCCTGACGCAGCTGCGCATCCCGTTCTATCTGCAACAGTTTCATGTGGCTGAGAAGCACTGCTTGTAGAGTTAGAGCGAAAATGAGAAAAAGTGTTTCTCTCGCTGTGATAATGTATTTCAAGCAAGCTATAGGCTTTGTGGTAAAAATTTTCTCCATATATGGCACATGTGTGCCACGTCCAAAAAGCACTCCACTCGCTCAGAAAAAGCGTTTTGGCACTTATGGAACACATTTAGTGTGATGTGCATTATTGCTTGGCACACACAACCATTGTTCGAAAATGCACTTTATTCGCTCTCAAACACATTTGGAGCAAAGGATGATAGGGCAGGTCATTGTGAGCCAGCGGAAGGTGCCAGGAGGCTCATTCCAAGTGTGCCTGACGCAGCTTCGCATCCCGTTCTATCTGCAACAGTTTCATGTGGCTGAGAAGCACTGCTGTAGAGTCAGAGCGAAAATGAGAAAAAGTGTTTCTCTTGCTGTGATAATGTATTTCAGGCAAGCTATAGGCTTTGTGTAAAAATTTTCTCCATATATGGCACATGTGTGCCACGTCCAAAAAAGCACTCCACTCGCTCAGAGAAGAGCGTTTTGGCACTTATGGAACACATTTAGTGTGATGTGCATTATTGCTTGGCACACACAACCATTGTTCGAAAATGCACTTTATTCGCTCTCAAACACATTTTGAGCAAAGGATGATAGCGCAGGTCATTGTGAGCCAGCGGAAGGTGCCAGGAGGCTCATTCCAAGTGTGCCTGACGCAGCTGCGCATCCCGTTCTATCTGCAACAGTTTCATGTGGCTGAGAAGCACTGCTTGTAGAGTTAGAGCGAAAATGAGAAAAAGTGTTTCTCTTGCTGTGATAATGTATTTCAGGCAAGCTATAGGCTTTGTGTAAAAATTTTCTCCATATATGGCACATGTGTGCCACGTCCAAAAAAGCCCTCCACTCGCTCAGAGAAGAGCGTTTTGGCACTTATGGAACACATTTAGTGTGATGTGCATTATTGCTTGGCACGCACAACCATTGTTCGAAAATGCACTTTAATCGCTGTCAAACACATTTTGAGCAAAGGATGATAGGGCAGGTCATTGTGAGCCAGCGGAAGGTGCCAGGAGGCTTATTCCAAGTGTGCTTGACGCAGATTCGCATCCCGTTCTATCTGCAACAGTTTCATGTGGCTGATAAGCACTGCTGTAGAGTTAGAGCGAAAATGAGAAAAAGTGTTTCTCTCGCTGTGATAATGTATTTCAAGCAGGCTATAGGCTTTGTGTAAAAATTTTCTCCATATATGGCACATGTGTGCCACGTCCAAAAAAGCCCTCCACTCGCTCAGAGAAGAGCGTTTTGGCACTTATGGAACACATTTAGTGTGATGTGCATTATTGCTTGGCACGCACAACCATTGTTCGAAAATGCACTTTATTCGCTTTCAAACACATTTTGAGCAAAGGATGATAGGGCAGGTCATTGTGAGCCAGCGGAAGATGCCAGGAGGCTCATTCCAAGTGTGCCTGACGCAGCTGCGCATCCCGTTCTATCTGCAACAGTTTCATGTGGCTGAAAAGCACTGCTGTAGAGTTAGAGCGAAAATGAGAAAAAGTGTTTCTCTCGCTGTGATAATGTATTTCAAGCAAGCTATAGGCTTTGTGGTAAAATTTTTCTCCATATATGGCACATGTGTGCCACGTCCAAAAAAGCCCTCCACTCGCTCAGAGAAGAGCGTTTTGGCACTGATGGAACACATTTAGTGTGATGTGCATTATTGCTTGGCACACACAACCATTGTTCGAATATGCACTTTATTCGCTCTCAAACACATTTTGAGCAAAGGATGATAGGGCAGGTCATTGTGAGCCAGCGGAAGGTGCCAAGAGGCTCATTGCTAGTGTGCCTGACGCAGATTCGCATCCCGTTCTATCTGCAACAGTTTCATGTGGCTGAGAAGCACTGCTGTAGAGTTAGAGCGAAAATGAGAAAAAGTGTTTCTCTCGCTGTGATAATGTGTTTCAAGCAAGCTATAGGCTTTGTGGTAAAAATTTTCTCCATATATGGCACCTGTGTGCCACGTCCAAAAAGCACTCCACTCGCTCAGAGAAGAGCGTTTTGGCACTTATGGAACACATTTAGTGTGATGTGCATTATTGCTTGGCACACACAACCATTGTTCGAATATGCACTTTATTCACTCTCAAACATATTTTGAGCAAAGGATGATAGGGCAGTTCATTGTGAGCCAGGGGAAGGTGCCAGGAGGCTCATTCCAAGTGTGCCTGACGCAGCTTCGCATCCCGTTCTATCTGCAACAGTTTCATGTGGCTTAGAAGCACTGCTGTAGAGTTAGAGCGAAAATGAGAAAAAGTGTTTCTCTCGCTGTGATAATGTATTTCAGGCAAGCTATAGGCTTTGGGGTAAAAATTTTCTCCATATATGGCACATGTGTGCCACGTCCAAAAAAGCCCTCCACTCGCTCAGAGAAGAGCGTTTTGGCACTTATGGAACACATTTAGTGTGATGTGCATTATTGCTTGGCACGCACAACCATTGTTCGAAAATGCACTTTAATCGCTCTCAAACACATTTTGAGCAAAGGATGATAGGGCAGGTCATTGTGAGCCAGCGGAAGGTGCCAAGGAGGCTCATTCCAAGTGTGCCTGACACAGCTTCGCATCCCGTTCTATCTGCAACAGTTTCATGTGGCTGAGAAGCACTGCTGTAGAGTTAGAGCGAAAATGAGAAAAAGTGTTTCTCTCGCTGTGATAATGTATTTCAAGCAAGCTATAGGCTTTGTGGTTAAAATTTTCTCCATATGTGGCACATGTGTGCCACGTCCAAAAAAGCCCTCCACTCGCTCAGAGAAGAGCGTTTTGGCACTTATGGAACACATTTAGTGTGATGTGCATTATTGCTTGGCACGCACAACCATTGTTCGAAAATGCACTTTATTCGCTCTCAAACACATTTTGAGCAAAGGATGATAGGGCAGGTCATTGTGAGCAGGCGGAAGGTGCCAGGAGGCTCATTCCAAGTGTGCCTGACGCAGCTTCGCATCCCGTTCTATCTGCAACAGTTTCATGTGGCTGAAAAGCACTGCTGTAGAGTTAGAGCGAAAATGGAGAAAAAGTGTTTCTCTCGCTGTGATAATGTATTTCAGGCAAGCTATAGGCTTTGTGGTAAGAATTTTCTCCATATATGGCACATGTGTGCCACGTCCAAAAAAGCCCTCCACTCGCTCAGAGAAGAGCGTTTTGGCACTGATGGAACACATTTAGTGTGATGTGCATTATTGCTTGGCACGCACAACCATTGTTCGAAAATGCACTTTATTCGCTCTCAAACACATTTTGAGCAAAGGATGATAGGGCAGGTCATTGTGAGCCAGCGGAAGGTGCCAGAAGGCTCATTGCTAGTGTGCCTGACGCAGATTCGCATCCCGTTCTATCTGCAACAGTTTCATGTGGCTGAGAAGCACTGCTTGTAGAGTTAGAGCGAAAATGAGAAAAAGTGTTTCTCTCGCTGTGATAATGTATTTCAGGCAAGCTATAGGCTTTGTGGTAAAAATTTTCTCCATATATGGCACATGTGTGCCACGTCCAAAAAAGCACTCCACTCGCTCAGAGAAGAGCGTTTTGGCACTTATGGAACACATTTAGTGTGATGTGCATTATTGCTTGGCACACACAACCATTGTTCGAAAATGCACTTTATTCGCTCTCAAACACATTTTGAGCAAAGGATGATAGGGCAGGTCATTGTGAGCCAGCGGAAGGTGCCAGGAGGCTCATTCCAAGTGTGCCTGACGCAGCTGCGCATCCCGTTCTATCTGCAACAGTTTCATGTGGCTGAGAAGCACTGCTTGTAGAGTTAGAGCGAAAATGAGAAAAAGTGTTTCTCTCGCTGTGATAATGTATTTCAAGCAAGCTATAGGCTTTGTGGTAAAAATTTTCTCCATATATGGCACCTGTGTGCCACGTCCAAAAAGCACTCCACTCGCTCAGAGAAGAGCGTTTTGGCACTTATGGAACACATTTAGTGTGATGTGCATTATTGCTTGGCACACACAACCATTGTTCGAATATGCAATTTATTCACTCTCAAACACATTTTGAGCAAAGGATGATAGGGCAGGTCATTGTGAGCCAGCGGAAGGTGCCAGGAGGCTCATTCCAAGTGTGCCTGACGCAGCTTCGCATCCCGTTCTATCTGCAACAGTTTCATGTGGCTGAAAAGCACTGCTGTAGAGTTAGAGCGAAAATGAGAAAAAGTGTTTCTCTTGCTGTGATAATGTATTTCAGGCAAGATATAGGCTTTGTGTAAAAATTTTCTCCATATATGGCACCTGTGTGCCACGTCCAAAAAGCACTCCACTCGATCAGAGAAGAGCGTTTTGGCACTTATGGAACACATTTAGTGTGATGTGCATTATTGCTTGGCACACACAACCATTGTTCGAAAATGCACTTTATTCGCTCTCAAACACATTTTGAGCAAAGGATGATAGGGCAGGTCATTGTGAGCAAGCGGAAGGTGCCAGGAGGCTCATTCCAAGTGTGCCTGACGCAGCTTCGCATCCCGTTCTATCTGCAACAGTTTCATGTGGCTGAGAAGCACTGCTGTAGAGTTAGAGCGAAAATGGAGAAAAAGTGTTTCTCTCGCTGTGATAATGTATTTCAAGCAAGCTATAGGCTTTGTGGTAAAATTTTTCTCCATATATGGCACATGTGTGCCACGTCCAAAAAAGCACTCCACTCGCTCAGAGAAGAGCGTTTTGGCACTTATGGAACACATTTAGTGTGATGTGCATTATTGCTTGGCACACACAACCATTGTTGGAAAATGCACTTTATTCGCTCTCAAACACATTTTGAGCAAGGGATGATAGGGCAGGTCATTGTGAGCCAGCGGAAGGTGCCAGGAGGCTGTTTCTAAGTGTGCCTGACGCAGCTTCGCATCCCGTTCTATCTGCAAGAGTTTCATGTGACTGAGAAGCACTGCTGTAGAGTTAGAGCGAAAATGAGAAAAAGTGTTTCTCTCGCTGTGATAATGTATTTCAGGCAAGCTATAGGCTTTGTGGTAAAAATTTTCTCCATATATGGCACATGTGTGCCAAGTCCAAAAAAGCCCTCCACTCGCTCAGAGAAGAGCGTTTTGGCACTTATGGAACACATTTAGTGTGATGTGCTTTATTGCTTGGCACACACAACCATTGTTTGAAAATGCACTTTATACGCTCTCAAACACATTGTGAACAAAGCATGATACGGTGTTTCATTGTGCACCAGCGGAAGGTGCCAGGAGGCTCATTCCAAGTGTGCTTGACGCAGCTTCGCATCCCGTTCTATCTGCAACAGTTTCATGTGGTTGAGAAGCACTGCTGTAGAGTTAGAGGGAAAATGAGAAAAAGTGTTTCTCTCGCTGTGATAATGTATTTCAAGCAAGCTATAGGCTTTGTTGTAAAAATTTTCTCCATATATGGCACATGTGTGCCACGTCCAAAAAGCACTCCACTCGCTCAGAAAAAGCATTTTGGCACTTATGGAACACATTTAGTGTGATGTGCATTATTGCTTGGCACACACAACCATTGTTCGAATATGCACTTTATTCGCTCTCAAACACATTTTGAGCAAAGGATGATAGGGCAGGTCATTGTGAGCCAGCGAAAGGTGCCAGGAGGCTCATTCCAAGTGTGCCTGACGCAGCTTCGCATCCCGTTCTATCTGCAACAGTTTCATGTGGCTGAGAAGCACTGCTGTAGAGTCAGAGCGAAAATGAGAAAAAGTGTTTATCTAGCTGTGATAATGTATTTCAAGCAAGCTATAGGCTTTGTGGTAAATTTTTTCTCCATATATGGCACATGTGTGCCACGTCCAAAAAAGACCTCCACTCGCTCAGAGAAGAGCGTTTTGGCACTTATGGAACACATTTAGTGTGATGTGCTTTATTGCTTGGCACACACAACCATTGTTTGAAAATGCACTTTATACGCTCTCAAACACATTGTGAACAAAGCATGATACGGTGTTTCATTGTGCACCAGCGGAAGGTGCCAGGAGGCTCATTCCAAGTGTGCTTGACGCAGCTTCGCATCCCGTTCTATCTGCAACAGTTTCATGTGGTTGAGAAGCACTGCTGTAGAGTTAGAGGGAAAATGAGAAAAAGTGTTTCTCTCGCTGTGATAATGTATTTCAAGCAAGCTATAGGCTTTGTTGTAAAAATTTTCTCCATATATGGCACATGTGTGCCACGTCCAAAAAGCACTCCACTCGCTCAGAAAAAGCGTTTTGGCACTTATGGAACACATTTAGTGTGATGTGCATTATTGCTTGACACACAACCATTGTTCGAATATGCACTTTATTCGCTCTCAAACACATTTTGAGCAAAGGATGATAGGGCAGGTCATTGTGAGCCAGCGAAAGGTGCCAGGAGGCTCATTCCAAGTGTGCCTGACGCAGCTTCGCATCCCGTTCTATCTGCAACAGTTTCATGTGGCTGAGAAGCACTGCTGTAGAGTCAGAGCGAAAATGAGAAAAAGTGTTTATCTAGCTGTGATAATGTATTTCAAGCAAGCTATAGGCTTTGTGGTAAAATTTTTCTCCATATATGGCACATGTGTGCCACGTCCAAAAAAGCACTCCACTCGCTCAGAGAAGAGCGTTTTCGCACTTATGGAACACATTTAGTGTGATGTGCATTATTGCTTGGCACACACAACCATTGTTGGAAAATGCACTTTATTCGCTCTCAAACACATTTTGAGCAAGGGATGATAGGGCAGGTCATTGTGAGCCAGCGGAAGGTGCCAGGAGGCTGTTTTCAAGTGTGCCTGACGCAGCTTCGTATCCCGTTCTATCTGCAACAGTTTCATGTGGCTGAGAAGCACTGCTGTAGAGTTAGAGCGAAAATGAGAAAAAGTGTTTCTCTCGCTGTGATAATGTATTTCAAGCAAGCTATAGGCTTTGTGGTAAAATTTTTCTCCATATATGGCACATGTGTGCCACGTCCAAAAAAGCACTCCACTCGCTCAGAGAAGAGCGTTTTCGCACTTATGGAACACATTTAGTGTGATGTGCATTATTGCTTGGCACACACAACCATTGTTCGAAAATGCACTTCATTCGCTCTCAAACACATTTTGAGCAAAGGATGATAGGGCAGGTCATTGTGAGCCAGCGGAAGGTGCCAGTAGGCTCGTTCCAAGTGTGCCTGACGCAGCTGCGCATCCCGTTCTATCTGCAACAGTTTCATGTGGCTGAGAAGCACTGCTTGTAGGGTTAGAGCGAAAATGAGAAAAAGTGTTTCTCTCGCTGTGATAATGTATTTCAAGCAAGCTATAGGCTTTGTGGTAAAATTTTTCTCCATATATGGCACATGTGTGCCACGTCCAAAAAAGCACTCCACTCGCTCAGAGAAGAGCGTTTTGGCACTTATGGAACACATTTAGTGTGATGTGCATTATTGCTTGGCACACACAACCATTGTTGGAAAATGCACTTTATTCGCTCTCAAACACATTTTGAGCAAGGGATGATAGGGCAGGTCATTGTGAGCCAGCGGAAGGTGCCAGGAGGCTCATTCCAAGTGTGCCTGACGCAGCTTCGCATCCCGTTCTATCTGCAACAGTTTCATGTGGCTGATAAGCACTGCTATAGAGTTAGAGCGAAAATGAAAAAAAGTGTTTCTCTCGCTGTGATAATGTATTTCAAGCAAGCTATAGGCTTTGTGGTAAAAATTTTCTCCATATATGGCACCTCTGTGCCACGTCCAAAAAGCACTCCACTCGCTCAGAGAAGAGCGTTTTGGCACTTATGGAACACATTTAGTGTGATGTGCATTATTGCTTGGCACACACAACCATTGTTCGAAAATGCACTTTATTCGCTCTCAAACACATTTTGAGCAAAGGATGATAGGGCAGGTCATTGTGAGCCAGCGGAAGGTGCCAGGAGGCTCATTCCAAGTGTGCCTGACGCAGCTGCGCATCCCGTTCTATCTGCAACAGTTTCATGTGGCTGAGAAGCACTGCTGTAGAGTTAGAGCGAAAATGAGAAAAAGTGTTTCTCTCGCTGTGATAATGTATTTCAAGCAAGCTATAGGCTTTGTGGTAAAAATTTTCTCCATATATGGCACATGTGTGCCACGTCCAAAAAGCACTCCACTCGCTCAGAAAAAGCGTTTTGGCACTTATGGAACACATTTAGTGTGATGTGCATTATTGCTTGGCACACACAACCATTGTTCGAAAATGCACTTTATTCGCTCTCAAACACATTTTGAGCAAAGGATGATAGGGCAGGTCATTGTGAGCCAGCGGAAGGTGCCAGAAGGCTCATTGCTAGTGTGCCTGACGCAGATTCGCATCCCGTTCTATCTGCAACAGTTTCATGTGGCTGAGAAGCACTGCTTGTAGAGTTAGAGCGAAAATGAGAAAAGGTGTTTCTCTCGCTGTGATAATGTATTTCAGGCAAGCTATAGGCTTTGTGGTAAAAATTTTCTCCATATATGGCACATGTGTGCCACGTCCAAAAAAGCACTCCACTCGCTCAGAGAAGAGCGTTTTGGCACTTATGGAACACATTTAGTGTGATGTGCATTATTGCTTGGCACACACAACCATTGTTCGAAAATGCACTTTATTCGCTCTCAAACACATTTTGAGCAAAGGATGATAGGGCAGGTCATTGTGAGCCAGCGGAAGGTGCCAGGAGGCTCATTGGTAGTGTGCCTGACGCAGATTTGCATCCCGTTCTATCTGCAACAGTTTAATGTGGCTGAGAAGCACTGCTGTAGAGTTAGAGCGAAAATGAGAAAAAGTGTTTCTCTCGCTGTGATAATGTGTTTCAAGCAAGCTATAGGCTTTGTGGTAAAAATTTTCTCCATATATGGCACCTGTGTGCCACGTCCAAAAAGCACTCCACTCGCTCAGAGAAGAGCGTTTTGGCACTTATGGAACACATTTAGTGTGATGTGCATTATTGCTTGGCACACACAACCATTGTTCGAATATGCACTTTATTCACTCTCAAACAAATTTTGAGCAAAGGATGATAGGGCAGTTCATTGTGAGCCAGGGGAAGGTGCCAGGAGGCTCATTCCAAGTGTGCCTGACGCAGCTTCGCATCCCGTTCTATCTGCAACAGTTTCAAGTGGCTTAGAAGCACTGCTGTAGAGTTAGAGCGAAAATGAGAAAAAGTGTTTCTCTCGCTGTGATAATGTATTTCAGGCAAGCTATAGGCTTTGGGGTAAAAATTTTCTCCATATATGGCACATGTGTGCCACGTCCAAAAAAGCCCTCCACTCGCTCAGAGAAGAGCGTTTTGGCACTTATGGAACACATTTAGTGTGATGTGCTTTATTGCTTGGCACACACAACCATTGTTTGAAAATGCACTTTATACGCTCTCAAACACATTGTGAACAAAGCATGATACGGTGTTTCATTGTGCACCAGCGGAAGGTGCCAGGAGGCTCATTCCAAGTGTGGTTGACGCAGCTTCGCATCCCGTTCTACCTGCAACAGTTTCATATGGTTGAAAAGCACTGCTGTAGAGTTAGAGGGAAAATGAGAAAAAGTGTTTCTCTCGCTGTGATAATGTATTTCAAGCAAGCTATAGGCTTTGTGGTAAAAATTTTCTCCATATATGGCACCTGTGTGCCACGTCCAAAAAGCACTCCACTCGCTCAGAGAAGAGCGTTTTGGCACTTATGGTACACATTTAGTGTGATGTGCATTATTGCTTGGCACACACAACCAATGTTCGAAAATGCACTTTATTCGCTCTCAAACACATTTTGAGCAAAGGATGATAGGGCAGGTCATTGTGAGCCAGCGGAAGGTGCCAGGAGGCTCATTCCAAGTGTACCTGACACAGCTTCGCATCCCGTTCTATCTGCAACAGTTTCATGTGGCTGAGAAGCACTGCTGTAGAGTTAGAGCGAAAATGAGAAAAAGTGTTTCTCTCGCTGTGATAATGTATTTCAAGCAAGCTATAGGCTTTGTGGTAAAAATTTTCTCCATATATGACACCTCTGTGCCACGTCCAAAAAGCACTCCACTCGCTCAGAGAAGAGCGTTTTGGCACTTATGGAACACATTTAGTGTGATGTGCATTATTGCTTGGCACACACAACCATTGTTCGAAAATGCACTTTGTGGTCATTGTGGTCATTGTGGTCAAATGGTCATTGTGAGCCAGCGGAAGGTGCCAGGAGTCTCATTCCAAGTGTGCCTGACGCAGCTGCGCATCCCGTTCTATCTGCAACAGTTTCATGTGGCTGAGAAGCACTGCTTGTAGAGTTAGAGCGAAAATGAGAAAAACTGTTTCTCTCGCTGTGATAATGTATTTCAAGCAAGCTTATAGGCTTTGTGGTAAAAATTTTCTCCATATATGGCACATGTGTGCCACGTCCAAAAAGCACTCCACTCGCTCAGAAAAAGCGTTTTGGCACTTATGGAACACATTTAGTGTGATGTGCATTATTGCTTGGCACACACAACCATTGTTCGAAAATGCACTTTATTCGCTCTCAAACACATTTTGAGCAAAGGATGATAGGGCAGGTCATTGTGAGCCAGCGGAAGGTGCCAGGAGGCTCATTGGTAGTGTGCCTGACGCAGCTTCGCATCCCGTTCTATCTGCAACAGTTTCATGTGGCTGAGAAGCACTGCTGTAGAGTTAGAGCGAAAATGAGAAAAAGTGTTTCTCTCGCTGTGATAATGTATTTCAAGCAAGCTATAGGCTTTGTGGTTAAATTTTTCTCCATATGTGGCACATGTGTGCCACGTCCAAAAAAGCCCTCCACTCGCTCAGAGAAGAGCGTTTTGGCACTTATGGAACACATTTAGTGTGATGTGCATTATTGCTTGGCACACACAACCATTGTTCGAAAATGCACTTTATTCGCTCTCAAACACATTTTGAGCAAAGGATGATAGGGCAGGTCATTGTGAGCCAGCGGAAGGTGCCAGGAGGCTCATTCCAAGTGTGCCTGACGCAGCTGCGCATCCCGTTCTATCTGCAACAGTTTCATGTGGCTGAGAAGCACTGCTGTAGAGTTAGAGCGAAAATGAGAAAAAGTGTTTCTCTCGCTGTGATAATGTATTTCAAGCAAGCTATAGGCTTTGTGGTAAAAATTTTCTCCATATATGGCACATGTGTGCCACGTCCAAAAAGCACTCCACTCGCTCAGAAAAAGCGTTTTGGCACTTATGGAACACATTTAGTGTGATGTGCATTATTGCTTGGCACACACAACCATTGTTCGAAAATGCACTTTATTCGCTCTCAAACACATTTTGAGCAAAGGATGATAGGGCAGGTCATTGTGAGCCAGCGGAAGGTGCCAGAAGGCTCATTGCTAGTGTGCCTGACGCAGATTCGCATCCCGTTCTATCTGCAACAGTTTCATGTGGCTGAGAAGCACTGCTTGTAGAGTTAGAGCGAAAATGAGAAAAGGTGTTTCTCTCGCTGTGATAATGTATTTCAGGCAAGCTATAGGCTTTGTGGTAAAAATTTTCTCCATATATGGCACATGTGTGCCACGTCCAAAAAAGCACTCCACTCGCTCAGAGAAGAGCGTTTTGGCACTTATGGAACACATTTAGTGTGATGTGCATTATTGCTTGGCACACACAACCATTGTTCGAAAATGCACTTTATTCGCTCTCAAACACATTTTGAGCAAAGGATGATAGGGCAGGTCATTGTGAGCCAGCGGAAGGTGCCAGGAGGCTCATTGGTAGTGTGCCTGACGCAGATTTGCATCCCGTTCTATCTGCAACAGTTTAATGTGGCTGAGAAGCACTGCTGTAGAGTTAGAGCGAAAATGAGAAAAAGTGTTTCTCTCGCTGTGATAATGTGTTTCAAGCAAGCTATAGGCTTTGTGGTAAAAATTTTCTCCATATATGGCACCTGTGTGCCACGTCCAAAAAGCACTCCACTCGCTCAGAGAAGAGCGTTTTGGCACTTATGGAACACATTTAGTGTGATGTGCATTATTGCTTGGCACACACAACCATTGTTCGAATATGCACTTTATTCACTCTCAAACAAATTTTGAGCAAAGGATGATAGGGCAGTTCATTGTGAGCCAGGGGAAGGTGCCAGGAGGCTCATTCCAAGTGTGCCTGACGCAGCTTCGCATCCCGTTCTATCTGCAACAGTTTCAAGTGGCTTAGAAGCACTGCTGTAGAGTTAGAGCGAAAATGAGAAAAAGTGTTTCTCTCGCTGTGATAATGTATTTCAGGCAAGCTATAGGCTTTGGGGTAAAAATTTTCTCCATATATGGCACATGTGTGCCACGTCCAAAAAAGCCCTCCACTCGCTCAGAGAAGAGCGTTTTGGCACTTATGGAACACATTTAGTGTGATGTGCTTTATTGCTTGGCACACACAACCATTGTTTGAAAATGCACTTTATACGCTCTCAAACACATTGTGAACAAAGCATGATACGGTGTTTCATTGTGCACCAGCGGAAGGTGCCAGGAGGCTCATTCCAAGTGTGGTTGACGCAGCTTCGCATCCCGTTCTACCTGCAACAGTTTCATATGGTTGAAAAGCACTGCTGTAGAGTTAGAGGGAAAATGAGAAAAAGTGTTTCTCTCGCTGTGATAATGTATTTCAAGCAAGCTATAGGCTTTGTGGTAAAAATTTTCTCCATATATGGCACCTGTGTGCCACGTCCAAAAAGCACTCCACTCGCTCAGAGAAGAGCGTTTTGGCACTTATGGTACACATTTAGTGTGATGTGCATTATTGCTTGGCACACACAACCAATGTTCGAAAATGCACTTTATTCGCTCTCAAACACATTTTGAGCAAAGGATGATAGGGCAGGTCATTGTGAGCCAGCGGAAGGTGCCAGGAGGCTCATTCCAAGTGTACCTGACACAGCTTCGCATCCCGTTCTATCTGCAACAGTTTCATGTGGCTGAGAAGCACTGCTGTAGAGTTAGAGCGAAAATGAGAAAAAGTGTTTCTCTCGCTGTGATAATGTATTTCAAGCAAGCTATAGGCTTTGTGGTAAAAATTTTCTCCATATATGACACCTCTGTGCCACGTCCAAAAAGCACTCCACTCGCTCAGAGAAGAGCGTTTTGGCACTTATGGAACACATTTAGTGTGATGTGCATTATTGCTTGGCACACACAACCATTGTTCGAAAATGCACTTTGTGGTCATTGTGGTCATTGTGGTCAAATGGTCATTGTGAGCCAGCGGAAGGTGCCAGGAGTCTCATTCCAAGTGTGCCTGACGCAGCTGCGCATCCCGTTCTATCTGCAACAGTTTCATGTGGCTGAGAAGCACTGCTTGTAGAGTTAGAGCGAAAATGAGAAAAACTGTTTCTCTCGCTGTGATAATGTATTTCAAGCAAGCTTATAGGCTTTGTGGTAAAAATTTTCTCCATATATGGCACATGTGTGCCACGTCCAAAAAGCACTCCACTCGCTCAGAAAAAGCGTTTTGGCACTTATGGAACACATTTAGTGTGATGTGCATTATTGCTTGGCACACACAACCATTGTTCGAAAATGCACTTTATTCGCTCTCAAACACATTTTGAGCAAAGGATGATAGGGCAGGTCATTGTGAGCCAGCGGAAGGTGCCAGGAGGCTCATTGGTAGTGTGCCTGACGCAGCTTCGCATCCCGTTCTATCTGCAACAGTTTCATGTGGCTGAGAAGCACTGCTGTAGAGTTAGAGCGAAAATGAGAAAAAGTGTTTCTCTCGCTGTGATAATGTATTTCAAGCAAGCTATAGGCTTTGTGGTTAAATTTTTCTCCATATGTGGCACATGTGTGCCACGTCCAAAAAAGCCCTCCACTCGCTCAGAGAAGAGCGTTTTGGCACTTATGGAACACATTTAGTGTGATGTGCATTATTGCTTGGCACGCACAACCATTGTTCGAAAATGCACTTTATTCGCTTCCAAACACATTTTGAGCAAAGGATGATAGGGCAGGTCATTGTGAGCCAGCGGAAGGTGCCAGGAGGCTCATTCCAAGTGTGCCTGACTCAGCTTCGCATCCCGTTCTATCTGCAACAGTTTCATGTGGCTGAAAAGCACTGCTGTAGAGTTAGAGCGAAAATGGAGAAAAAGTGTTTCTCTCGCTGTGATAATGTATTTCAAGCAAGCTATAGGCTTTGTGGTAAAATTGTTCTCCATATATGGCACATGTGTGCCACGTCCAAAAAAGCACTCCACTCGCTCAGAAAAAGCGTTTTGGCACTTATGGAACACATTTAGTGTGATGTGCTTTATTGCTTGGCACACACAACCACTGTTTGAAAATGCACTTTATACGCTCTCAAACACATTGTGAACAAAGCATGATACGGTGTTTCATTGTGCACCAGCGGAAGGTGCCAGGAGGCTCATTCCAAGTGTGCCTGACGCAGCTTCGCATCCCGTTCTATCTGCAAGAGTTTCATGTGACTGAGAAGCACTGCTGTAGAGTTAGAGCGAAAATGAGAAAAAGTGTTTCTCTCGCTGTGATAATGTATTTCAGGCAAGCTATAGGCTTTGTGGTAAAAATTTTCTCCATATATGGCACATGTGTGCCAAGTCCAAAAAAGCCCTCCACTCGCTCAGAGAAGAGCGTTTTGGCACTTATGGAACACATTTAGTGTGATGTGCTTTATTGCTTGGCACACACAACCATTGTTTGAAAATGCACTTTATACGCTCTCAAACACATTGTGAACAAAGCATGATACGGTGTTTCATTGTGCACCAGCGGAAGGTGCCAGGAGGCTCATTCCAAGTGTGCTTGACGCAGCTTCGCATCCCGTTCTATCTGCAACAGTTTCATGTGGTTGAGAAGCACTGCTGTAGAGTTAGAGGGAAAATGAGAAAAAGTGTTTCTCTCGCTGTGATAATGTATTTCAAGCAAGCTATAGGCTTTGTTGTAAAAATTTTCTCCATATATGGCACCTGTGTGCCACGTCCAAAAAGCACTCCACTCGCTCAGAGAAGAGCGTTTTGGCACTTATGGAACACATTTAGTGTGATGTGCTTTATTGCTTGGCACACACAACCATTGTTTGAAAATGCACTTTATACGCTCTCAAACACATTGTGAACAAAGCATGATACGGTGTTTCATTGTGCACCAGCGGAAGGTGCCAGGAGGCTCATTCCAAGTGTGGTTGACGCAGCTTCGCATCCCGTTCTACCTGCAACACTTTCATATGGTTGAAAAGCACTGCTGTAGAGTTAGAGGGAAAATGAGAAAAAGTGTTTCTCTCGCTGTGATAATGTATTTCAAGCAAGCTATAGGCTTTGTGGTAAAAATTTTCTCCATATATGGCACCTGTGTGCCACGTCCAAAAAGCACTCCACTCGCTCAGAGAAGAGCGTTTTGGCACTTATGGTACACATTTAGTGTGATGTGCATTATTGCTTGGCACACACAACCATTGTTGGAAAATGCACTTTATTCGCTCTCAAACACATTTTGAGCAAGGGATGATAGGGCAGGTCATTGTGAGCCAGCGGAAGGTGCCAGGAGGCTGTTTTCAAGTGTGCCTGACGCAGCTTCGTATCCCGTTCTATCTGCAACAGTTTCATGTGGCTGAGAAGCACTGCTGTAGAGTTAGAGCGAAAATGAGAAAAAGTGTTTCTCTCGCTGTGATAATGTATTTCAAGCAAGCTATAGGCTTTGTGGTAAAATTTTTCTCCATATATGGCACATGTGTGCCACGTCCAAAAAAGCACTCCACTCGCTCAGAGAAGAGCGTTTTCGCACTTATGGAACACATTTAGTGTGATGTGCATTATTGCTTGGCACACACAACCATTGTTCGAAAATGCACTTTATTCGCTCTCAAACACATTTTGAGCAAAGGATGATAGGGCAGGTCATTGTGAGCCAGCGGAAGGTGCCAGTAGGCTCGTTCCAAGTGTGCCTGACGCAGCTGCGCATCCCGTTCTATCTGCAACAGTTTCATGTGGCTGAGAAGCACTGCTTGTAGGGTTAGAGCGAAAATGAGAAAAAGTGTTTCTCTCGCTGTGATAATGTATTTCAAGCAAGCTATAGGCTTTGTGGTAAAATTTTTCTCCATATATGGCACATGTGTGCCACGTCCAAAAAAGCACTCCACTCGCTCAGAGAAGAGCGTTTTGGCACTTATGGAACACATTTAGTGTGATGTGCATTATTGCTTGGCACACACAACCATTGTTGGAAAATGCACTTTATTCGCTCTCAAACACATTTTGAGCAAGGGATGATAGGGCAGGTCATTGTGAGCCAGCGGAAGGTGCCAGGAGGCTCATTCCAAGTGTGCCTGACGCAGCTTCGCATCCCGTTCTATCTGCAACAGTTTCATGTGGCTGATAAGCACTGCTATAGAGTTAGAGCGAAAATGAAAAAAAGTGTTTCTCTCGCTGTGATAATGTATTTCAAGCAAGCTATAGGCTTTGTGGTAAAAATTTTCTCCATATATGGCACCTCTGTGCCACGTCCAAAAAGCACTCCACTCGCTCAGAGAAGAGCGTTTTGGCACTTATGGAACACATTTAGTGTGATGTGCATTATTGCTTGGCACACACAACCATTGTTCGAAAATGCACTTTATTCGCTCTCAAACACATTTTGAGCAAAGGATGATAGGGCAGGTCATTGTGAGCCAGCGGAAGGTGCCAGGAGGCTCATTCCAAGTGTGCCTGACGCAGCTGCGCATCCCGTTCTATCTGCAACAGTTTCATGTGGCTGAGAAGCACTGCTGTAGAGTTAGAGCGAAAATGAGAAAAAGTGTTTCTCTCGCTGTGATAATGTATTTCAAGCAAGCTATAGGCTTTGTGGTAAAAATTTTCTCCATATATGGCACATGTGTGCCACGTCCAAAAAGCACTCCACTCGCTCAGAAAAAGCGTTTTGGCACTTATGGAACACATTTAGTGTGATGTGCATTATTGCTTGGCACACACAACCATTGTTCGAAAATGCACTTTATTCGCTCTCAAACACATTTTGAGCAAAGGATGATAGGGCAGGTCATTGTGAGCCAGCGGAAGGTGCCAGAAGGCTCATTGCTAGTGTGCCTGACGCAGATTCGCATCCCGTTCTATCTGCAACAGTTTCATGTGGCTGAGAAGCACTGCTTGTAGAGTTAGAGCGAAAATGAGAAAAGGTGTTTCTCTCGCTGTGATAATGTATTTCAGGCAAGCTATAGGCTTTGTGGTAAAAATTTTCTCCATATATGGCACATGTGTGCCACGTCCAAAAAAGCACTCCACTCGCTCAGAGAAGAGCGTTTTGGCACTTATGGAACACATTTAGTGTGATGTGCATTATTGCTTGGCACACACAACCATTGTTCGAAAATGCACTTTATTCGCTCTCAAACACATTTTGAGCAAAGGATGATAGGGCAGGTCATTGTGAGCCAGCGGAAGGTGCCAGGAGGCTCATTGGTAGTGTGCCTGACGCAGATTTGCATCCCGTTCTATCTGCAACAGTTTAATGTGGCTGAGAAGCACTGCTGTAGAGTTAGAGCGAAAATGAGAAAAAGTGTTTCTCTCGCTGTGATAATGTGTTTCAAGCAAGCTATAGGCTTTGTGGTAAAAATTTTCTCCATATATGGCACCTGTGTGCCACGTCCAAAAAGCACTCCACTCGCTCAGAGAAGAGCGTTTTGGCACTTATGGAACACATTTAGTGTGATGTGCATTATTGCTTGGCACACACAACCATTGTTCGAATATGCACTTTATTCACTCTCAAACAAATTTTGAGCAAAGGATGATAGGGCAGTTCATTGTGAGCCAGGGGAAGGTGCCAGGAGGCTCATTCCAAGTGTGCCTGACGCAGCTTCGCATCCCGTTCTATCTGCAACAGTTTCAAGTGGCTTAGAAGCACTGCTGTAGAGTTAGAGCGAAAATGAGAAAAAGTGTTTCTCTCGCTGTGATAATGTATTTCAGGCAAGCTATAGGCTTTGGGGTAAAAATTTTCTCCATATATGGCACATGTGTGCCACGTCCAAAAAAGCCCTCCACTCGCTCAGAGAAGAGCGTTTTGGCACTTATGGAACACATTTAGTGTGATGTGCTTTATTGCTTGGCACACACAACCATTGTTTGAAAATGCACTTTATACGCTCTCAAACACATTGTGAACAAAGCATGATACGGTGTTTCATTGTGCACCAGCGGAAGGTGCCAGGAGGCTCATTCCAAGTGTGGTTGACGCAGCTTCGCATCCCGTTCTACCTGCAACACTTTCATATGGTTGAAAAGCACTGCTGTAGAGTTAGAGGGAAAATGAGAAAAAGTGTTTCTCTCGCTGTGATAATGTATTTCAAGCAAGCTATAGGCTTTGTGGTAAAAATTTTCTCCATATATGGCACCTGTGTGCCACGTCCAAAAAGCACTCCACTCGCTCAGAGAAGAGCGTTTTGGCACTTATGGTACACATTTAGTGTGATGTGCATTATTGCTTGGCACACACAACCAATGTTCGAAAATGCACTTTATTCGCTCTCAAACACATTTTGAGCAAAGGATGATAGGGCAGGTCATTGTGAGCCAGCGGAAGGTGCCAGGAGGCTCATTCCAAGTGTACCTGACACAGCTTCGCATCCCGTTCTATCTGCAACAGTTTCATGTGGCTGAGAAGCACTGCTGTAGAGTTAGAGCGAAAATGAGAAAAAGTGTTTCTCTCGCTGTGATAATGTATTTCAAGCAAGCTATAGGCTTTGTGGTAAAAATTTTCTCCATATATGACACCTCTGTGCCACGTCCAAAAAGCACTCCACTCGCTCAGAGAAGAGCGTTTTGGCACTTATGGAACACATTTAGTGTGATGTGCATTATTGCTTGGCACACACAACCATTGTTCGAAAATGCACTTTGTGGTCATTGTGGTCATTGTGGTCAAATGGTCATTGTGAGCCAGCGGAAGGTGCCAGGAGTCTCATTCCAAGTGTGCCTGACGCAGCTGCGCATCCCGTTCTATCTGCAACAGTTTCATGTGGCTGAGAAGCACTGCTGTAGAGTTAGAGCGAAAATGAGAAAAAGTGTTTCTCTCGCTGTGATAATGTATTTCAAGCAAGCTATAGGCTTTGTGGTTAAATTTTTCTCCATATGTGGCACATGTGTGCCACGTCCAAAAAAGCCCTCCACTCGCTCAGAGAAGAGCGTTTTGGCACTTATGGAACACATTTAGTGTGATGTGCATTATTGCTTGGCACGCACAACCATTGTTCGAAAATGCACTTTATTCGCTTCCAAACACATTTTGAGCAAAGGATGATAGGGCAGGTCATTGTGAGCCAGCGGAAGGTGCCAGGAGGCTCATTCCAAGTGTGCCTGACTCAGCTTCGCATCCCGTTCTATCTGCAACAGTTTCATGTGGCTGAAAAGCACTGCTGTAGAGTTAGAGCGAAAATGGAGAAAAAGTGTTTCTCTCGCTGTGATAATGTATTTCAAGCAAGCTATAGGCTTTGTGGTAAAATTGTTCTCCATATATGGCACATGTGTGCCACGTCCAAAAAAGCACTCCACTCGCTCAGAAAAAGCGTTTTGGCACTTATGGAACACATTTAGTGTGATGTGCTTTATTGCTTGGCACACACAACCATTGTTTGAAAATGCACTTTATACGCTCTCAAACACATTGTGAACAAAGCATGATACGGTGTTTCATTGTGCACCAGCGGAAGGTGCCAGGAGGCTCATTCCAAGTGTGCCTGACGCAGCTTCGCATCCCGTTCTATCTGCAAGAGTTTCATGTGACTGAGAAGCACTGCTGTAGAGTTAGAGCGAAAATGAGAAAAAGTGTTTCTCTCGCTGTGATAATGTATTTCAGGCAAGCTATAGGCTTTGTGGTAAAAATTTTCTCCATATATGGCACATGTGTGCCACGTCCAAAAAAGCCCTCCACTCGCTCAGAGAAGAGCGTTTTGGTACTTATGGAACACATTTAGTGTGATGTGCTTTATTGCTTGGCACACACAACCATTGTTTGAAAATGCACTTTATACGCTCTCAAACACATTGTGAACAAAGCATGATACGGTGTTTCATTGTGCACCAGCGGAAGGTGCCAGGAGGCTCATTCCAAGTGTGCTTGACGCAGCTTCGCATCCCGTTCTATCTGCAACAGTTTCATGTGGTTGAGAAGCACTGCTGTAGAGTTAGAGGGAAAATGAGAAAAAGTGTTTCTCTCGCTGTGATAATGTATTTCAAGCAAGCTATAGGCTTTGTTGTAAAAATTTTCTCCATATATGGCACATGTGTGCCACGTCCAAAAAGCACTCCACTCGCTCAGAAAAAGCGTTTTGGCACTTATGGAACACATTTAGTGTGATGTGCATTATTGCTTGGCACACACAACCATTGTTCGAATATGCACTTTATTCGCTCTCAAACACATTTTGAGCAAAGGATGATAGGGCAGGTCATTGTGAGCCAGCGAAAGGTGCCAGGAGGCTCATTCCAAGTGTGCCTGACGCAGCTTCGCATCCCGTTCTATCTGCAACAGTTTCATGTGGCTGAGAAGCACTGCTGTAGAGTCAGAGCGAAAATGAGAAAAAGTGTTTATCTAGCTGTGATAATGTATTTCAAGCAAGCTATAGGCTTTGTGGTAAAAATTTTCTCCATATATGGCACATGTGTGCCACGTCCAAAAAAGCACTCCACTCGCTCAGAGAAGAGCGTTTTCGCACTTATGGAACACATTTAGTGTGATGTGCATTATTGCTTGGCACACACAACAATTGTTCGAAAATGCACTTTATTCGCTCTCAAACACATTTTGAGCAAAGGATGATAGGGCAGGTCATTGTGAGCCAGCGAAAGGTGCCAGGAGGCTCATTCCAAGTGTGCCTGACGCAGCTTCGCATCCCGTTCTATCTGCAACAGTTTCATGTGGCTGAGAAGCACTGCTGTAGAGTCAGAGCGAAAATGAGAAAAAGTGTTTATCTAGCTGTGATAATGTATTTCAAGCAAGCTATAGGCTTTGTGGTAAAAATTTTCTCCATATATGGCACATGTGTGCCACGTCCAAAAAAGCACTCCACTCGCTCAGAGAAGAGCGTTTTCGCACTTATGGAACACATTTAGTGTGATGTGCATTATTGCTTGGCACACACAACAATTGTTCGAAAATGCACTTTATTCGCTCTCAAACACATTTTGAGCAAAGGATGATAGGGCAGGTCATTGTGAGCCAGCGGAAGGTGCCAGGAGGCTGTTTCCAAGTGTGCCTGACGCAGCTTCGCATCCCGTTCTAACTGCAACAGTTTCATGTGGCTGAGAAGCACTGCTGTAGAGTTAGAGCGAAAATGAGAAAAAGTGTTTCTCTCGCTGTGATAATGTATTTCAAGCAAGCTATAGGCTTTGTGGTAAAAATTTTCTCCATATATGACACCTCTGTGCCACGTCCAAAAAGCACTCCACTCGCTCAGAGAAGAGCGTTTTCGCACTTATGGAACACATTTAGTGTGATGTGCATTATTGCTTGGCACACACAACCATTGTTCGAAAATGCACTTTATTCGCTCTCAAACACATTTTGAGCAAAGGATGATAGGGCAGGTCATTGTGAGCCAGCGGAAGGTGCCAAGGAGGCTCATTCCAAGTGTGCCTGACACAGCTTCGCATCCCGTTCTATCTGCAACAGTTTCATGTGGCTGAGAAGCACTGCTGTAGAGTTAGAGCGAAAATGAGAAAAAGTGTTTCTCTCGCTGTGATAATGTATTTCAAGCAAGCTATAGGCTTTGTGGTTAAAATTTTCTCCATATGTGGCACATGTGTGCCACGTCCAAAAAAGCCCTCCACTCGCTCAGAGAAGAGCGTTTTGGCACTTATGGAACACATTTAGTGTGATGTGCATTATTGCTTGGCACACACAACCATTGTTCGAAAATGCACTTTATTCGCTCTCAAACACATTTTGAGCAAAGGATGATAGGGCAGGTCATTGTGAGCAGGCGGAAGGTGCCAGGAGGCTCATTCCAAGTGTGCCTGACGCAGCTTCGCATCCCGTTCTATCTGCAACAGTTTCATGTGGCTGAAAAGCACTGCTGTAGAGTTAGAGCGAAAATGGAGAAAAAGTGTTTCTCTCGCTGTGATAATGTATTTCAGGCAAGCTATAGGCTTTGTGGTAAGAATTTTCTCCATATATGGCACATGTGTGCCACGTCCAAAAAAGCCCTCCACTCGCTCAGAGAAGAGCGTTTTGGCACTGATGGAACACATTTAGTATGATGTGCATTATTGCTTGGCACGCACAACCATTGTTCGAAAATGCACTTTATTCGCTCTCAAACACATTTTGAGCAAAGGATGATAGGGCAGGTCATTGTGAGCCAGCGGAAGGTGCCAGAAGGCTCGTTCCAAGTGTGCCTGACGCAGCTGCGCATCCCGTTCTATCTGCAACAGTTTCATGTGGCTGAGAAGCACTGCTGTAGAGTTAGAGCGAAAATGAGAAAAAGTGTTTCTCTCGCTGTGATAATGTATTTCAAGCAAGCTATAGGCTTTGTGGTAAAAATTTTCTCCATATATGACACCTCTGTGCCACGTCCAAAAAGCACTCCACTCGCTCAGAGAAGAGCGTTTTGGCACTTATGGAACACATTTAGTGTGATGTGCATTATTGCTTGGCACACACAACCATTGTTCGAAAATGCACTTTATTCGCTCTCAAACACATTTTGAGCAAAGGATGATAGGGCAGGTCATTGTGAGCCAGCGGAAGGTGCCAGGAGGCTCGTTCCAAGTGTGCCTGACGCAGCTGCGCATCCCGTTCTATCTGCAACAGTTTCATGTGGCTGAGAAGCACTGCTTGTAGGGTTAGAGCGAAAATGAGAAAAAGTGTTTCTCTCGCTGTGATAATGTATTTCAAGCAAGCTATAGGCTTTGTTGTAAAAATTTTCTCCATATATGGCACATGTGTGCCACGTCCAAAAAGCACTCCACTCGCTCAGAAAAAGCGTTTTGGCACTTATGGAACACATTTAGTGTGATGTGCATTATTGCTTGGCACACACAACCATTGTTCGAATATGCACTTTATTCGCTCTCAAACACATTTTGAGCAAAGGATGATAGGGCAGGTCATTGTGAGCCAGCGAAAGGTGCCAGGAGGCTCATTCCAAGTGTGCCTGACGCAGCTTCGCATCCCGTTCTATCTGCAACAGTTTCATGTGGCTGAGAAGCACTGCTGTAGAGTCAGAGCGAAAATGAGAAAAAGTGTTTATCTAGCTGTGATAATGTATTTCAAGCAAGCTATAGGCTTTGTGGTAAAAATTTTCTCCATATATGGCACATGTGTGCCACGTCCAAAAAAGCACTCCACTCGCTCAGAGAAGAGCGTTTCCGCACTTATGGAACACATTTAGTGTGATGTGCATTATTGCTTGGCACACACAACCATTGTTCGAAAATGCACTTTATTCGCTCTCAAACACATTTTGAGCAAAGGATGATAGGGCAGGTCATTGTGAGCCAGCGGAAGGTGCCAGGAGGCTGTGTCCAAGTGTGCCTGACGCAGCTTCGCATCCCGTTCTAACTGCAACAGTTTCATGTGGCTGAGAAGCACTGCTGTAGAGTTAGAGCGAAAATGAGAAAACGTGTTTCTCTCGCTGTGATAATGTATTTCAAGCAAGCTATAGGCTTTGTGGTAAAAAATTTCTCCATATATGACACCTCTGTGCCACGTCCAAAAAGCACTCCACTCGCTCAGAGAAGAGCGTTTTCGCACTTATGGAACACATTTAGTGTGATGTGCATTATTGCTTGGCACACACAACCATTGTTCGAAAATGCACTTTATTCGCTCTCAAACACATTTTGAGCAAAGGATGATAGGGCAGGTCATTGTGAGCCAGCGGAAGGTGCCAGGAGGCTCATTCCAAGTGTGCCTGACGCAGCTGCGCATCCCGTTCTATCTGCAACAGTTTCATGTGGCTGAGAAGCACTGCTTGTAGAGTTAGAGCGAAAATGAGAAAAAGTGTTTTTTCTCGCTGTGATAATGTATTTCAAGCAAGCTATAGGCTTTGTGGTAAAAATTTTCTCCATATATGGCACATGTGTGCCACGTCCAAAAAGCACTCCACTCGCTCAGAGAAGAGCGTTTTGGCACTTATGGAACACATTTAGTGTGATGTGCATTATTGCTTGGCACACACAACCATTGTTCGAAAATGCACTTTATTCGCTCTCAAACACATTTTGAGCAAAGGATGATAGGGCAGGTCATTGTGAGCCAGCGGAAGGTGCCAGGAGGCTCATTCCAAGTGTGCCTGACGCAGCTGCGCATCCCGTTCTATCTGCAACAGTTTCATGTGGCTTAGAAGCACTGCTGTAGAGTTAGAGCGAAAATGAGAAAAAGTGTTTCTCTCGCTGTGATAATGTATTTCAGGCAAGCTATAGGCTTTGGGGTAAAAATTTTCTCCATATATGGCACATGTGTGCCACGTCCAAAAAAGCCCTCCACTCGCTCAGAGAAGAGCGTTTTGGCACTTATGGAACACATTTAGTGTGATGTGCTTTATTGCTTGGCACACACAACCATTGTTTGAAAATGCACTTTATACGCTCTCAAACACATTGTGAACAAAGCATGACACGGTGTTTCATTGTGCACCAGCGGAAGGTGCCAGGAGGCTCATTCCAAGTGTGCTTGACGCAGCTTCGCATCCCGTTCTACCTGCAACAGTTTCATGTGGTTGAGAAGCACTGCTGTAGAGTTAGAGGGAAAATGAGAAAAAGTGTTTCTCTCGCTGTGATAATGTATTTCAAGCAAGCTATAGGCTTTGTGGTAAAAATTTTCTCCATATATGGCACCTGTGTGCCACGTCCAAAAAGCACTCCACTCGCTCAGAGAAGAGCGTTTTGGCACTTATGGAACACATTTAGTGTGATGTGCATTATTGCTTGGCACACACAACCATTGTTCGAAAATGCACTTTATTCGCTCTCAAACACATTTTGAGCAAAGGATGATAGGGCAGGTCATTGTGAGCCAGCGGAAGGTGCCAGGAGGCTCATTCCAAGTGTGCCTGACACAGCTTCGCATCCCGTTCTATCTGCAACTGTTTCATGTGGCTGAGAAGCACTGCTGTAGAGTTAGAGCGAAAATGAGAAAAAGTGTTTCTCTCGCTGTGATAATGTATTTCAAGCAAGCTATAGGCTTTGTGGTAAAAATTTTCTCCATATATGACACCTCTGTGCCACGTCCAAAAAGCACTCCACTCGCTCAGAGAAGAGCGTTTTGGCACTTATGGAACACATTTAGTGTGATGTGCATTATTGCTTGGCACACACAACCATTGTTCGAAAATGCACTTTATTCGCTCTCAAACACATTTTGAGCAAAGGATGATAGGGCAGGTCATTGTGAGCCAGCGGAAGGTGCCAGGAGGCTCGTTCCAAGTGTGCCTGACGCAGCTGCGCATCCCGTTCTATCTGCAACAGTTTCATGTGGCTGAGAAGCACTGCTTGTAGGGTTAGAGCGAAAATGAGAAAAAGTGTTTCTCTCGCTGTGATAATGTATTTCAAGCAAGCTATAGGCTTTGTGGTAAAATTTTTCTCCATATATGGCACATGTGTGCCACGTCCAAAAAAGCACTCCACTCGCTCAGAGAAGAGCGTTTTGGCACTTATGGAACACATTTAGTGTGATGTGCATTATTGCTTGGCACACACAACCATTGTTGGAAAATGCACTTTATTCGCTCTCAAACACATTTTGAGCAAGGGATGATAGGGCAGGTCATTGTGAGCCAGCGGAAGGTGCCAGGAGGCTCATTCCAAGTGTGCCTGACGCAGCTTCGCATCCCGTTCTATCTGCAACAGTTTCATGTGGCTGATAAGCACTGCTATAGAGTTAGAGCGAAAATGAAAAAAAGTGTTTCTCTCGCTGTGATAATGTATTTCAAGCAAGCTATAGGCTTTGTGGTAAAAATTTTCTCCATATATGGCACCTCTGTGCCACGTCCAAAAAGCACTCCACTCGCTCAGAGAAGAGCGTTTTGGCACTTATGGAACACATTTAGTGTGATGTGCATTATTGCTTGGCACACACAACCATTGTTCGAAAATGCACTTTATTCGCTCTCAAACACATTTTGAGCAAAGGATGATAGGGCAGGTCATTGTGAGCCAGCGGAAGGTGCCAGGAGGCTCATTCCAAGTGTGCCTGACGCAGCTGCGCATCCCGTTCTATCTGCAACAGTTTCATGTGGCTGAGAAGCACTGCTTGTAGAGTTAGAGCGAAAATGAGAAAAAGTGTTTCTCTCGCTGTGATAATGTATTTCAAGCAAGCTATAGGCTTTGTGGTAAAAATTTTCTCCATATATGGCACATGTGTGCCACGTCCAAAAAGCACTCCACTCGCTCAGAAAAAGCGTTTTGGCACTTATGGAACACATTTAGTGTGATGTGCATTATTGCTTGGCACACACAACCATTGTTCGAAAATGCACTTTATTCGCTCTCAAACACATTTTGAGCAAAGGATGATAGGGCAGGTCATTGTGAGCCAGCGGAAGGTGCCAGAAGGCTCATTGCTAGTGTGCCTGACGCAGATTCGCATCCCGTTCTATCTGCAACAGTTTCATGTGGCTGAGAAGCACTGCTTGTAGAGTTAGAGCGAAAATGAGAAAAGGTGTTTCTCTCGCTGTGATAATGTATTTCAGGCAAGCTATAGGCTTTGTGGTAAAAATTTTCTCCATATATGGCACATGTGTGCCACGTCCAAAAAAGCACTCCACTCGCTCAGAGAAGAGCGTTTTGGCACTTATGGAACACATTTAGTGTGATGTGCATTATTGCTTGGCACACACAACCATTGTTCGAAAATGCACTTTATTCGCTCTCAAACACATTTTGAGCAAAGGATGATAGGGCAGGTCATTGTGAGCCAGCGGAAGGTGCCAGGAGGCTCATTGGTAGTGTGCCTGACGCAGATTTGCATCCCGTTCCATCTGCAACAGTTTCATGTGGCTGAGAAGCACTGCTGTAGAGTTAGAGCGAAAATGAGAAAAAGTGTTTCTCTCGCTGTGATAATGTGTTTCAAGCAAGCTATAGGCTTTGTGGTAAAAATTTTCTCCATATATGGCACCTGTGTGCCACGTCCAAAAAGCACTCCACTCGCTCAGAGAAGAGCGTTTTGGCACTTATGGAACACATTTAGTGTGATGTGCATTATTGCTTGGCACACACAACCATTGTTCGAATATGCACTTTATTCACTCTCAAACAAATTTTGAGCAAAGGATGATAGGGCAGTTCATTGTGAGCCAGGGGAAGGTGCCAGGAGGCTCATTCCAAGTGTGCCTGACGCAGCTTCGCATCCCGTTCTATCTGCAACAGTTTCATGTGGCTTAGAAGCACTGCTGTAGAGTTAGAGGGAAAATGAGAAAAAGTGTTTCTCTCGCTGTGATAATGTATTTCAGGCAAGCTATAGGCTTTGGGGTAAAAATTTTCTCCATATATGGCACATGTGTGCCACGTCCAAAAAAGCCCTCCACTCGCTCAGAGAAGAGCGTTTTGGCACTTATGGAACACATTTAGTGTGATGTGCTTTATTGCTTGGCACACACAACCATTGTTTGAAAATGCACTTTATACGCTCTCAAACACATTGTGAACAAAGCATGATACGGTGTTTCATTGTGCACCAGCGGAAGGTGCCAGGAGGCTCATTCCAAGTGTGCTTGACGCAGCTTCGCATCCCGTTCTACCTGCAACAGTTTCATATGGTTGAAAAGCACTGCTGTAGAGTTAGAGGGAAAATGAGAAAAAGTGTTTCTCTCGCTGTGATAATGTATTTCAAGCAAGCTATAGGCTTTGTGGTAAAAATTTTCTCCATATATGGCACCTGTGTGCCACGTCCAAAAAGCACTCCACTCGCTCAGAGAAGAGCGTTTTGGCACTTATGGAACACATTTAGTGTGATGTGCATTATTGCTTGGCACACACAACCATTGTTCGAAAATGCACTTTGTGGTCATTGTGGTCATTGTGGTCAAATGGTCATTGTGAGCCAGCGGAAGGTGCCAGGAGTCTCATTCCAAGTGTGCCTGACGCAGCTGCGCATCCCGTTCTATCTGCAACAGTTTCATGTGGCTGAGAAGCACTGCTTGTAGAGTTAGAGCGAAAATGAGAAAAACTGTTTCTCTCGCTGTGATAATGTATTTCAAGCAAGCTTATAGGCTTTGTGGTAAAAATTTTCTCCATATATGGCACATGTGTGCCACGTCCAAAAAGCACTCCACTCGCTCAGAAAAAGCGTTTTGGCACTTATGGAACACATTTAGTGTGATGTGCATTATTGCTTGGCACACACAACCATTGTTCGAAAATGCACTTTATTCGCTCTCAAACACATTTTGAGCAAAGGATGATAGGGCAGGTCATTGTGAGCCAGCGGAAGGTGCCAGGAGGCTCATTGGTAGTGTGCCTGACGCAGCTTCGCATCCCGTTCTATCTGCAACAGCTTCATGTGGCTGAGAAGCACTGCTGTAGAGTTAGAGCGAAAATGAGAAAAAGTGTTTCTCTCGCTGTGATAATGTATTTCAAGCAAGCTATAGGCTTTGTGGTTAAATTTTTCTCCATATGTGGCACATGTGTGCCACGTCCAAAAAAGCCCTCCACTCGCTCAGAGAAGAGCGTTTTGGCACTTATGGAACACATTTAGTGTGATGTGCATTATTGCTTGGCACGCACAACCATTGTTCGAAAATGCACTTTATTCGCTCTCAAACACATTTTGAGCAAAGGATGATAGGGCAGGTCATTGTGAGCCAGCGGAAGGTGCCAGGAGGCTCATTCCAAGTGTGCCTGACTCAGCTTCGCATCCCGTTCTATCTGCAACAGTTTCATGTGGCTGAAAAGCACTGCTGTAGAGTTAGAGCGAAAATGGAGAAAAAGTGTTTCTCTCGCTGTGATAATGTATTTCAAGCAAGCTATAGGCTTTGTGGTAAAATTTTTCTCCATATATGGCACATGTGTGCCACGTCCAAAAAAGCACTCCACTCGCTCAGAAAAAGCGTTTTGGCACTTATGGAACACATTTAGTGTGATGTGCTTTATTGCTTGGCACACACAACCATTGTTTGAAAATGCACTTTATACGCTCTCAAACACATTGTGAACAAAGCATGATACGGTGTTTCATTGTGCACCAGCGGAAGGTGCCAGGAGGCTCATTCCAAGTGTGCTTGACGCAGCTTCGCATCCCGTTCTATCTGCAACAGTTTCATGTGGTTGAGAAGCACTGCTGTAGAGTTAGAGGGAAAATGAGAAAAAGTGTTTCTCTCGCTGTGATAATGTATTTCAAGCAAGCTATAGGCTTTGTTGTAAAAATTTTCTCCATATATGGCACATGTGTGCCACGTCCAAAAAGCACTCCACTCGCTCAGAAAAAGCGTTTTGGCACTTATGGAACACATTTAGTGTGATTTGCATTATTGCTTGGCACACACAACCATTGTTCGAATATGCACTTTATTCGCTCTCAAACACATTTTGAGCAAAGGATGATAGGGCAGGTCATTGTGAGCCAGCGAAAGGTGCCAGGAGGCTCATTCCAAGTGTGCCTGACGCAGCTTCGCATCCCGTTCTATCTGCAACAGTTTCATGTGGCTGAGAAGCACTGCTGTAGAGTTAGAGCGAAAATGAGAAAAAGTGTTTCTCTCGCTGTGATAATGTGTTTCAAGCAAGCTATAGGCTTTGTGGTAAAAATTTTCTCCATATATGGCACCTGTGTGCCACGTCCAAAAAGCACTCCACTCGCTCAGAGAAGAGCGTTTTGGCACTTATGGAACACATTTAGTGTGATATGCATTATTGCTTGGCACACACAACCATTGTTCGAATATGCACTTTATTCACTCTCAAACAAATTTTGAGCAAAGGATGATAGGGCAGTTCATTGTGAGCCAGGGGAAGGTGCCAGGAGGCTCATTCCAAGTGTGCCTGACGCAGCTTTGCATCCCGTTCTATCTGCAACAGTTTCATGTGGCTTAGAAGCACTGCTGTAGAGTTAGAGCGAAAATGAGAAAAAGTGTTTCTCTCGCTGTGATAATGTATTTCAGGCAAGCTATAGGCTTTGGGGTAAAAATTTTCTCCATATATGGCACATGTGTGCCACGTCCAAAAAAGCCCTCCACTCGCTCAGAGAAGAGCGTTTTGGCACTTATGGAACACATTTAGTGTGATGTGCTTTATTGCTTGGCACACACAACCATTGTTCGAAAATGCACTTTGTGGTCATTGTGGTCATTGTGGTCAAATGGTCATTGTGAGCCAGCGGAAGGTGCCAGGAGTCTCATTCCAAGTGTGCCTGACGCAGCTGCGCATCCCGTTCTATCTGCAACAGTTTCATGTGGCTGAGAAGCACTGCTTGTAGAGTTAGAGCGAAAATGAGAAAAACTGTTTCTCTCGCTGTGATAATGTATTTCAAGCAAGCTTATAGGCTTTGTGGTAAAAATTTTCTCCATATATGGCACATGTGTGCCACGTCCAAAAAGCACTCCACTCGCTCAGAAAAAGCGTTTTGGCACTTATGGAACACATTTAGTGTGATGTGCATTATTGCTTGGCACACACAACCATTGTTCGAAAATGCACTTTATTCGCTCTCAAACACATTTTGAGCAAAGGATGATAGGGCAGTTCATTGTGAGCCAGGGGAAGGTGCCAGGAGGCTCATTCCAAGTGTGCCTGACGCAGCTTCGCATCCCGTTCTATCGGCAACAGTTTCATGTGGTTGAGAAGCACTGCTGTAGAGTTAGAGGGAAAATGAGAAAAAGTGTTTCTCTCGCTGTGATAATGTATTTCAAGCAAGCTATAGGCTTTGTGGTAAAACTTTTCTCCATATATGGCACATGTGTGCCACGTCCAAAAAAGCACTCCACTCGCTCAGAGAAGAGCGTTTCCGCACTTATGGAACACATTTAGTGTGATGTGCATTATTGCTTGGCACACACAACCATTGTTCGAAAATGCACTTTATTCGCTCTCAAACACATTTTGAGCAAAGGATGATAGGGCAGGTCATTGTGAGCCAGCGGAAGGTGCCAGGAGGCTGTGTCCAAGTGTGCCTGACGCAGCTTCGCATCCCGTTCTAACTGCAACAGTTTCATGTGGCTGAGAAGCACTGCTGTAGAGTTAGAGCGAAAATGAGAAAACGTGTTTCTCTCGCTGTGATAATGTATTTCAAGCAAGCTATAGGCTTTGTGGTAAAAAATTTCTCCATATATGACACCTCTGTGCCACGTCCAAAAAGCACTCCACTCGCTCAGAGAAGAGCGTTTTCGCACTTATGGAACACATTTAGTGTGATGTGCATTATTGCTTGGCACACACAACCATTGTTCGAAAATGCACTTTATTCGCTCTCAAACACATTTTGAGCAAAGGATGATAGGGCAGGTCATTGTGAGCCAGCGGAAGGTGCCAGGAGGCTCATTCCAAGTGTGCCTGACGCAGCTGCGCATCCCGTTCTATCTGCAACAGTTTCATGTGGCTGAGAAGCACTGCTTGTAGAGTTAGAGCGAAAATGAGAAAAAGTGTTTTTTCTCGCTGTGATAATGTATTTCAAGCAAGCTATAGGCTTTGTGGTAAAAATTTTCTCCATATATGGCACATCTGTGCCACGTCCAAAAAGCACTCCACTCGCTCAGAGAAGAGCGTTTTGGCACTTATGGAACACATTTAGTGTGATGTGCATTATTGCTTGGCACACACAACCATTGTTCGAAAATGCACTTTATTCGCTCTCAAACACATTTTGAGCAAAGGATGATAGGGCAGGTCATTGTGAGCCAGCGGAAGGTGCCAGGAGGCTCATTCCAAGTGTGCCTGACGCAGCTGCGCATCCCGTTCTATCTGCAACAGTTTCATGTGGCTTAGAAGCACTGCTGTAGAGTTAGAGCGAAAATGAGAAAAAGTGTTTCTCTCGCTGTGATAATGTATTTCAGGCAAGCTATAGGCTTTGGGGTAAAAATTTTCTCCATATATGGCACATGTGTGCCACGTCCAAAAAAGCCCTCCACTCGCTCAGAGAAGAGCGTTTTGGCACTTATGGAACACATTTAGTGTGATGCGCTTTATTGCTTGGCACACACAACCATTGTTTGAAAATGCACTTTATACGCTCTCAAACACATTGTGAACAAAGCATGATACGGTGTTTCATTGTGCACCAGCGGAAGGTGCCAGGAGGCTCATTCCAAGTGTGCTTGACGCAGCTTCGCATCCCGTTCTACCTGCAACAGTTTCATGTGGTTGAGAAGCACTGCTGTAGAGTTAGAGGGAAAATGAGAAAAAGTGTTTCTCTCGCTGTGATAATGTATTTCAAGCAAGCTATAGGCTTTGTGGTAAAAATTTTCTCCATATATGGCACCTGTGTGCCACGTCCAAAAAGCACTCCACTCGCTCAGAGAAGAGCGTTTTGGCACTTATGGAACACATTTAGTGTGATGTGCATTATTGCTTGGCACACACAACCATTGTTCGAAAATGCACTTTATTCGCTCTCAAACACATTTTGAGCAAAGGATGATAGGGCAGGTCATTGTGAGCCAGCGGAAGGTGCCAGGAGGCTCATTCCAAGTGTGCCTGACACAGCTTCGCATCCCGTTCTATCTGCAACTGTTTCATGTGGCTGAGAAGCACTGCTGTAGAGTTAGAGCGAAAATGAGAAAAAGTGTTTCTCTCGCTGTGATAATGTATTTCAAGCAAGCTATAGGCTTTGTGGTAAAAATTTTCTCCATATATGACACCTCTGTGCCACGTCCAAAAAGCACTCCACTCGCTCAGAGAAGAGCGTTTTGGCACTTATGGAACACATTTAGTGTGATGTGCATTATTGCTTGGCACACACAACCATTGTTCGAAAATGCACTTTATTCGCTCTCAAACACATTTTGAGCAAAGGATGATAGGGCAGGTCATTGTGAGCCAGCGGAAGGTGCCAGGAGGCTCGTTCCAAGTGTGCCTGACGCAGCTGCGCATCCCGTTCTATCTGCAACAGTTTCATGTGGCTGAGAAGCACTGCTTGTAGGGTTAGAGCGAAAATGAGAAAAAGTGTTTCTCTCGCTGTGATAATGTATTTCAAGCAAGCTATAGGCTTTGTGGTAAAATTTTTCTCCATATATGGCACATGTGTGCCACGTCCAAAAAAGCACTCCACTCGCTCAGAGAAGAGCGTTTTGGCACTTATGGAACACATTTAGTGTGATGTGCATTATTGCTTGGCACACACAACCATTGTTCGAAAATGCACTTTATTCGCTCTCAAACACATTTTGAGCAAAGGATGATAGGGCAGGTCATTGTGAGCCAGCGGAAGGTGCCAGGAGGCTCATTGGTAGTGTGCCTGACGCAGATTTGCATCCCGTTCTATCTGCAACAGTTTCATGTGGCTGAGAAGCACTGCTGTAGAGTTAGAGCGAAAATGAGAAAAAGTGTTTCTCTCGCTGTGATAATGTGTTTCAAGCAAGCTATAGGCTTTGTGGTAAAAATTTTCTCCATATATGGCACCTGTGTGCCACGTCCAAAAAGCACTCCACTCGCTCAGAGAAGAGCGTTTTGGCACTTATGGAACACATTTAGTGTGATGTGCATTATTGCTTGGCACACACAACCATTGTTCGAATATGCACTTTATTCACTCTCAAACAAATTTTGAGCAAAGGATGATAGGGCAGTTCATTGTGAGCCAGGGGAAGGTGCCAGGAGGCTCATTCCAAGTGTGCCTGACGCAGCTTTGCATCCCGTTCTATCTGCAACAGTTTCATGTGGCTTAGAAGCACTGCTGTAGAGTTAGAGCGAAAATGAGAAAAAGTGTTTCTCTCGCTGTGATAATGTATTTCAGGCAAGCTATAGGCTTTGGGGTAAAAATTTTCTCCATATATGGCACATGTGTGCCACGTCCAAAAAAGCCCTCCACTCGCTCAGAGAAGAGCGTTTTGGCACTTATGGAACACATTTAGTGTGATGTGCTTTATTGCTTGGCACACACAACCATTGTTTGAAAATGCACTTTATACGCTCTCAAACACATTGTGAACAAAGCATGATACGGTGTTTCATTGTGCACCAGCGGAAGGTGCCAGGAGGCTCATTCCAAGTGTGCTTGACGCAGCTTCGCATCCCGTTCTACCTGCAACAGTTTCATATGGTTGAAAAGCACTGCTGTAGAGTTAGAGGGAAAATGAGAAAAAGTGTTTCTCTCGCTGTGATAATGTATTTCAAGCAAGCTATAGGCTTTGTGGTAAAAATTTTCTCCATATATGGCACCTGTGTGCCACGTCCAAAAAGCACTCCACTCGCTCAGAGAAGAGCGTTTTGGCACTTATGGAACACATTTAGTGTGATGTGCATTATTGCTTGGCACACACAACCATTGTTCGAAAATGCACTTTGTGGTCATTGTGGTCATTGTGGTCAAATGGTCATTGTGAGCCAGCGGAAGGTGCCAGGAGGCTCATTGGTAGTGTGCCTGACGCAGCTTCGCATCCCGTTCTATCTGCAACAGTTTCATGTGGCTGAGAAGCACTGCTGTAGAGTTAGAGCGAAAATGAGAAAAAGTGTTTCTCTCGCTGTGATAATGTATTTCAAGCAAGCTATAGGCTTTGTGGTTAAATTTTTCTCCATATGTGGCACATGTGTGCCACGTCCAAAAAAGCCCTCCACTCGCTCAGAGAAGAGCGTTTTGGCACTTATGGAACACATTTAGTGTGATGTGCATTATTGCTTGGCACGCACAACCATTGTTCGAAAATGCACTTTATTCGCTCTCAAACACATTTTGAGCAAAGGATGATAGGGCAGGTCATTGTGAGCCAGCGGAAGGTGCCAGGAGGCTCATTCCAAGTGTGCCTGACTCAGCTTCGCATCCCGTTCTATCTGCAACAGTTTCATGTGGCTGAAAAGCACTGCTGTAGAGTTAGAGCGAAAATGGAGAAAAAGTGTTTCTCTCGCTGTGATAATGTATTTCAAGCAAGCTATAGGCTTTGTGGTAAAATTTTTCTCCATATATGGCACATGTGTGCCACGTCCAAAAAAGCACTCCACTCGCTCAGAAAAAGCGTTTTGGCACTTATGGAACACATTTAGTGTGATGTGCTTTATTGCTTGGCACACACAACCATTGTTTGAAAATGCACTTTATACGCTCTCAAACACATTGTGAACAAAGCATGATACGGTGTTTCATTGTGCACCAGCGGAAGGTGCCAGGAGGCTCATTCCAAGTGTGCTTGACGCAGCTTCGCATCCCGTTCTATCTGCAACAGTTTCATGTGGTTGAGAAGCACTGCTGTAGAGTTAGAGGGAAAATGAGAAAAAGTGTTTCTCTCGCTGTGATAATGTATTTCAAGCAAGCTATAGGCTTTGTTGTAAAAATTTTCTCCATATATGGCACATGTGTGCCACGTCCAAAAAGCACTCCACTCGCTCAGAAAAAGCGTTTTGGCACTTATGGAACACATTTAGTGTGATTTGCATTATTGCTTGGCACACACAACCATTGTTCGAATATGCACTTTATTCGCTCTCAAACACATTTTGAGCAAAGGATGATAGGGCAGGTCATTGTGAGCCAGCGAAAGGTGCCAGGAGGCTCATTCCAAGTGTGCCTGACGCAGCTTCGCATCCCGTTCTATCTGCAACAGTTTCATGTGGCTGAGAAGCACTGCTGTAGAGTTAGAGCGAAAATGAGAAAAAGTGTTTCTCTCGCTGTGATAATGTGTTTCAAGCAAGCTATAGGCTTTGTGGTAAAAATTTTCTCCATATATGGCACCTGTGTGCCACGTCCAAAAAGCACTCCACTCGCTCAGAGAAGAGCGTTTTGGCACTTATGGAACACATTTAGTGTGATATGCATTATTGCTTGGCACACACAACCATTGTTCGAATATGCACTTTATTCACTCTCAAACAAATTTTGAGCAAAGGATGATAGGGCAGTTCATTGTGAGCCAGGGGAAGGTGCCAGGAGGCTCATTCCAAGTGTGCCTGACGCAGCTTTGCATCCCGTTCTATCTGCAACAGTTTCATGTGGCTTAGAAGCACTGCTGTAGAGTTAGAGCGAAAATGAGAAAAAGTGTTTCTCTCGCTGTGATAATGTATTTCAGGCAAGCTATAGGCTTTGGGGTAAAAATTTTCTCCATATATGGCACATGTGTGCCACGTCCAAAAAAGCCCTCCACTCGCTCAGAGAAGAGCGTTTTGGCATTTATGGAACACATTTAGTGTGATGTGCTTTATTGCTTGGCACACACAACCATTGTTTGAAAATGCACTTTATACGCTCTCAAACACATTGTGAACAAAGCATGATACGGTGTTTCATTGTGCACCAGCGGAAGGTGCCAGGAGGCTCATTCCAAGTGTGCTTGACGCAGCTTCGGATCCCGTTCTACCTGCAACAGTTTCATGTGGTTGAGAAGCACTGCTGTAGAGTTAGAGGGAAAATGAGAAAAAGTGTTTCTCTCGCTGTGATAATGTATTTCAAGCAAGCTATAGGCTTTGTGGTAAAAATTTTCTCCATATATGGCACCTGTGTGCCACGTCCAAAAAGCACTCCACTCGCTCAGAGAAGAGCGTTTTGGCACTTATGGAACACATTTAGTGTGATGTGCATTATTGCTTGGCACACACAACCAATGTTCGAAAATGCACTTTATTCGCTCTCAAACACATTTTGAGCAAAGGATGATAGGGCAGGTCATTGTGAGCCAGCGGAAGGTGCCAGGAGGCTCATTCCAAGTGTGCCTGACACAGCTTCGCATCCCGTTCTATCTGCAACAGTTTCATGTGGCTGAGAAGCACTGCTGTAGAGTTAGAGCGAAAATGAGAAAAAGTGTTTCTCTCGCTGTGATAATGTATTTCAAGCAAGCTATAGGCTTTGTGGTAAAAATTTTCTCCATATATGACACCTCTGTGCCACGTCCAAAAAGCACTCCACTCGCTCAGAGAAGAGCGTTTTGGCACTTATGGAACACATTTAGTGTGATGTGCATTATTGCTTGGCACACACAACCATTGATCGAAAATGCACTTTGTGGTCATTGTGGTCATTGTGGTCAAATGGTCATTGTGAGCCAGCGGAAGGTGCCAGGAGTCTCATTCCAAGTGTGCCTGACGCAGCTGCGCATCCCGTTCTATCTGCAACAGTTTCATGTGGCTGAGAAGCACTGCTTGTAGAGTTAGAGCGAAAATGAGAAAAACTGTTTCTCTCGCTGTGATAATGTATTTCAAGCAAGCTTATAGGCTTTGTGGTAAAAATTTTCTCCATATATGGCACATGTGTGCCACGTCCAAAAAGCACTCCACTCGCTCAGAAAAAGCGTTTTGGCACTTATGGAACACATTTAGTGTGATGTGCATTATTGCTTGGCACACACAACCATTGTTCGAAAATGCACTTTATTCGCTCTCAAACACATTTTGAGCAAAGGATGATAGGGCAGTTCATTGTGAGCCAGGGGAAGGTGCCAGGAGGCTCATTCCAAGTGTGCCTGACGCAGCTTCGCATCCCGTTCTATCGGCAACAGTTTCATGTGGTTGAGAAGCACTGCTGTAGAGTTAGAGGGAAAATGAGAAAAAGTGTTTCTCTCGCTGTGATAATGTATTTCAAGCAAGCTATAGGCTTTGTTGTAAAAATTTTCTCCATATATGGCACATGTGTGCCACGTCCAAAAAGCACTCCACTCGCTCAGAAAAAGCGTTTTGGCACTTATGGAACACATTTAGTGTGATGTGCATTATTGCTTGGCACACACAACCATTGTTCGAATATGCACTTTATTCGCTCTCAAACACATTTTGAGCAAAGGATGATAGGGCAGGTCATTGTGAGCCAGCGAAAGGTGCCAGGAGGCTCATTCCAAGTGTGCCTGACGCAGCTTCGCATCCCGTTCTATCTGCAACAGTTTCATGTGGCTGAGAAGCACTGCTGTAGAGTCAGAGCGAAAATGAGAAAAAGTGTTTATCTAGCTGTGATAATGTATTTCAAGCAAGCTATAGGCTTTGTGGTGAAATTTTTCTCCATATATGGCACATGTGTGCCACGTCCAAAAAAGCACTCCACTCGCTCAGAGAAGAGCGTTTTCGCACTTATGGAACACATTTAGTGTGATGTGCATTATTGCTTGGCACACACAACCATTGTTGGAAAATGCACTTTATTCGCTCTCAAACACATTTTGAGCAAGGGATGATAGGGCAGGTCATTGTGAGCCAGCGGAAGGTGCCAGGAGGCTGTTTATAAGTGTGCCTGACGCAGCTTCGCATCCCGTTCTATCTGCAAGAGTTTCATGTGACTGAGAAGCACTGCTGTAGAGTTAGAGCGAAAATGAGAAAAAGTGTTTCTCTCGCTGTGATAATGTATTTCAGGCAAGCTATAGGCTTTGTGGTAAAAATTTTCTCCATATATGGCACATGTGTGCCACGTCCAAAAAAGCCCTCCACTCGCTCAGAGAAGAGCGTTTTGGCACTTATGGAACACATTTAGTGTGATGTGCTTTATTGCTTGGCACACACAACCATTGTTTGAAAATGCACTTTATACGCTCTCAAACACATTGTGAACAAAGCATGATACGGTGTTTCATTGTGCACCAGCGGAAGGTGCCAGGAGGCTCATTCCAAGTGTGCTTGACGCAGCTTCGCATCCCGTTCTATCTGCAACAGTTTCATGTGGTTGAGAAGCACTGCTGTAGAGTTAGAGGGAAAATGAGAAAAAGTGTTTCTCTCGCTGTGATAATGTATTTCAAGCAAGCTATAGGCTTTGTTGTAAAAATTTTCTCCATATATGGCACATGTGTGCCACGTCCAAAAAGCACTCCACTCGCTCAGAAAAAGCGTTTTGGCACTTATGGAACACATTTAGTGTGATGTGCATTATTGCTTGGCACACACAACCATTGTTCGAATATGCACTTTATTCGCTCTCAAACACATTTTGAGCAAAGGATGATAGGGCAGGTCATTGTGAGCCAGCGGAAGGTGCCAGGAGGCTGTTTCCAAGTGTGCCTGACGCAGCTTCGCATCCCGTTCTAACTGCAACAGTTTCATGTGGCTGAGAAGCACTGCTGTAGAGTTAGAGCGAAAATGAGAAAAAGTGTTTCTCTCGCTGTGATAATGTATTTCAAGCAAGCTATAGGCTTTGTGGTAAAAATTTTCTCCATATATGACACCTCTGTGCCACGTCCAAAAAGCACTCCACTCGCTCAGAGAAGAGCGTTTTCGCACTTATGGAACACATTTAGTGTGATGTGCATTATTGCTTGGCACACACAACCATTGTTCGAAAATGCACTTTATTCGCTCTCAAACACATTTTGAGCAAAGGATGATAGGGCAGGTCATTGTGAGCCAGCGGAAGGTGCCAAGGAGGCTCATTCCAAGTGTGCCTGACACAGCTTCGCATCCCGTTCTATCTGCAACAGTTTCATGTGGCTGAGAAGCACTGCTGTAGAGTTAGAGCGAAAATGAGAAAAAGTGTTTCTCTCGCTGTGATAATGTATTTCAAGCAAGCTATAGGCTTTGTGGTTAAAATTTTCTCCATATGTGGCACATGTGTGCCACGTCCAAAAAAGCCCTCCACTCGCTCAGAGAAGAGCGTTTTGGCACTTATGGAACACATTTAGTGTGATGTGCATTATTGCTTGGCACACACAACCATTGTTCGAAAATGCACTTTATTCGCTCTCAAACACATTTTGAGCAAAGGATGATAGGGCAGGTCATTGTGAGCAGGCGGAAGGTGCCAGGAGGCTCATTCCAAGTGTGCCTGACGCAGCTTCGCATCCCGTTCTATCTGCAACAGTTTCATGTGGCTGAAAAGCACTGCTGTAGAGTTAGAGCGAAAATGGAGAAAAAGTGTTTCTCTCGCTGTGATAATGTATTTCAGGCAAGCTATAGGCTTTGTGGTAAGAATTTTCTCCATATATGGCACATGTGTGCCACGTCCAAAAAAGCCCTCCACTCGCTCAGAGAAGAGCGTTTTGGCACTGATGGAACACATTTAGTGTGATGTGCATTATTGCTTGGCACGCACAACCATTGTTCGAAAATGCACTTTATTCGCTCTCAAACACATTTTGAGCAAAGGATGATAGGGCAGGTCATTGTGAGCCAGCGGAAGGTGCCAGAAGGCTCATTGCTAGTGTGCCTGACGCAGATTCGCATCCCGTTCTATCTGCAACAGTTTCATGTGGCTGAGAAGCACTGCTTGTAGAGTTAGAGCGAAAATGAGAAAAGGTGTTTCTCTCGCTGTGATAATGTATTTCAGGCAAGCTATAGGCTTTGTGGTAAAAATTTTCTCCATATATGGCACATGTGTGCCACGTCCAAAAAAGCACTCCACTCGCTCAGAGAAGAGCGTTTTGGCACTTATGGAACACATTTAGTGTGATGTGCATTATTGCTTGGCACACACAACCATTGTTCGAAAATGCACTTTATTCGCTCTCAAACACATTTTGAGCAAAGGATGATAGGGCAGGTCATTGTGAGCCAGCGGAAGGTGCCAAGGAGGCTCATTCCAAGTGTGCCTGACACAGCTTCGCATCCCGTTCTATCTGCAACAGTTTCATGTGGCTGAGAAGCACTGCTGTAGAGTTAGAGCGAAAATGAGAAAAAGTGTTTCTCTCGCTGTGATAATGTATTTCAAGCAAGCTATAGGCTTTGTTGTAAAAATTTTCTCCATATATGACACCTCTGTGCCACGTCCAAAAAGCACTCCACTCGCTCAGAAAAAGCGTTTTGGCACTTATGGAACACATTTAGTGTGATGTGCATTATTGCTTGGCACACACAACCATTGTTCGAAAATGCACTTTATTCGCTCTCAAACACATTTTGAGCAAAGGATGATAGGGCAGGTCATTGTGAGCCAGCGGAAGGTGCCAGGAGGCTGTTTCCAAGTGTGCCTGACGCAGCTTCGCATCCCGTTCTAACTGCAACAGTTTCATGTGGCTGAGAAGCACTGCTGTAGAGTTAGAGCGAAAATGAGAAAACGTGTTTCTCTCGCTGTGATAATGTATTTCAAGCAAGCTATAGGCTTTGTGGTAAAAAATTTCTCCATATATGACACCTCTGTGCCACGTCCAAAAAGCACTCCACTCGCTCAGAGAAGAGCGTTTTCGCACTTATGGAACACATTTAGTGTGATGTGCATTATTGCTTGGCACACACAACCATTGTTCGAAAATGCACTTTATTCGCTCTCAAACACATTTTGAGCAAAGGATGATAGGGCAGGTCATTGTGAGCCAGCGGAAGGTGCCAGGAGGCTCATTCCAAGTGTGCCTGACGCAGCTGCGCATCCCGTTCTATCTGCAACAGTTTCATGTGGCTGAGAAGCACTGCTTGTAGAGTTAGAGCGAAAATGAGAAAAAGTGTTTTTTCTCGCTGTGATAATGTATTTCAAGCAAGCTATAGGCTTTGTGGTAAAAATTTTCTCCATATATGGCACATGTGTGCCACGTCCAAAAAGCACTCCACTCGCTCAGAGAAGAGCGTTTTGGCACTTATGGAACACATTTAGTGTGATGTGCATTATTGCTTGGCACACACAACCATTGTTCGAAAATGCACTTTATTCGCTCTCAAACACATTTTGAGCAAAGGATGATAGGGCAGGTCATTGTGAGCCAGCGGAAGGTGCCAGGAGGCTCATTCCAAGTGTGCCTGACGCAGCTGCGCATCCCGTTCTATCTGCAACAGTTTCATGTGGCTGAGAAGCACTGCTTGTAGAGTTAGAGCGAAAATGAGAAAAAGTGTTTTTTCTCGCTGTGATAATGTATTTCAAGCAAGCTATAGGCTTTGTGGTAAAAATTTTCTCCATATATGGCACATGTGTGCCACGTCCAAAAAGCACTCCACTCGCTCAGAGAAGAGCGTTTTGGCACTTATGGAACACATTAATGTGATGTGCATTATTGCTTGGCACACACAACCATTGTTCGAAAATGCACTTTATTCGCTCTCAAACACATTTTGAGCAAAGGATGATAGGGCAGGTCATTGTGAGCCAGCGGAAGGTGCCAGGAGGCTCATTCCAAGTGTGCCTGACGCAGCTTCGCATCCCGTTCTATCTGCAACAGTTTCATGTGGCTGAGAAGCACTGCTGTAGAGTTAGAGCGAAAATGAGAAAAAGTGTTTCTCTCGCTGTGATAATGTATTTCAAGCAAGCTATAGGCTTTGTGGTTAAAATTTTCTCCATATGTGGCACATGTGTGCCACGTCCAAAAAAGCCCTCCACTCGCTCAGAGAAGAGCGTTTTGGCACTTATGGAACACATTTAGTGTGATGTGCATTATTGCTTGGCACACACAACCATTGTTCGAAAATGCACTTTATTCGCTCTCAAACACATTTTGAGCAAAGGATGATAGGGCAGGTCATTGTGAGCAGGCGGAAGGTGCCAGGAGGCTCATTCCAAGTGTGCCTGACGCAGCTTCGCATCCCGTTCTATCTGCAACAGTTTCATGTGGCTGAAAAGCACTGCTGTAGAGTTAGAGCGAAAATGGAGAAAAAGTGTTTCTCTCGCTGTGATAATGTATTTCAGGCAAGCTATAGGCTTTGTGGTAAGAATTTTCTCCATATATGGCACATGTGTGCCGCGTCCAAAAAAGCCCTCCACTCGCTCAGAGAAGAGCGTTTTGGCACTGATGGAACACATTTAGTGTGATGTGCATTATTGCTTGGCACGCACAACCATTGTTCGAAAATGCACTTTATTCGCTCTCAAACACATTTTGAGCAAAGGATGATAGGGCAGGTCATTGTGAGCCAGCGGAAGGTGCCAGAAGGCTCATTGCTAGTGTGCCTGACGCAGATTCGCATCCCGTTCTATCTGCAACAGTTTCACGTGGCTGAGAAGCACTGCTTGTAGAGTTAGAGCGAAAATGAGAAAAGGTGTTTCTCTCGCTGTGATAATGTATTTCAGGCAAGCTATAGGCTTTGTGGTAAAAATTTTCTCCATATATGGCACATGTGTGCCACGTCCAAAAAAGCACTCCACTCGCTCAGAGAAGAGCGTTTTGGCACTTATGGAACACATTTAGTGTGATGTGCATTATTGCTTGGCACACACAACCATTGTTCGAAAATGCACTTTATTCGCTCTCAAACACATTTTGAGCAAAGGATGATAGGACAGGTCATTGTGAGCCAGCGGAAGGTGCCAGGAGGCTCATTGGTGGTGTGCCTGACACAGCTTCGCATCCCGTTCTATCTGCAACAGTTTCATGTGGCTGAGAAGCACTGCTTGTAGGGTTAGAGCGAAAATGAGAAAAAGTGTTTCTCTCGCTGTGATAATGTATTTCAAGCAAGCTATAGGCTTTGTGGTAAAAATTTTCTCCATATATGGCACATGTGTGCCACGTCCAAAAAGCACTCCACTCGCTCAGAAAAAGCGTTTTGGCACTTATGGAACACATTTAGTGTGATGTGCATTATTGCTTGGCACACACAACCATTGTTCGAATATGCACTTTATTCGCTCTCAAACACATTTTGAGCAAAGGATGATAGGGCAGGTCATTGTGAGCCAGCGAAAGGTGCCAGGAGGCTCATTCCAAGTGTGCCTGACGCAGCTTCGCATCCCGTTCTATCTGCAACAGTTTCATGTGGCTTAGAAGCACTGCTGTAGAGTTAGAGCGAAAATGAGAAAAATTGTTTCTCTCGCTGTGATAATGTTCTTTCAAGCAAGCTATAGGCTTTGTGGTAAAAATTTTCTCCATATATGGCACCTGTGTGCCACGTCCAAAAAGCACTCCACTCGCTCAGAGAAGAGCGTTTTGGCACTTATGGAACACATTTAGTGTGATGTGCATTATTGCTTGGCACACACAACCATTGTTCGAATATGCACTTTATTCACTCTCAAACAAATTTTGAGCAAAGGATGATACGGTGTTTCATTGTGCACCAGCTGAAGGTGCCAGGAGGCTCATTCCAAGTGTGCTTGACGCAGCTTCGCATCCTGTTCTATCTGCAACAGTTTCATGTGGCTGAGAAGCACTGCTGTAGAGTTAGAGCGAAAATGAGAATAAGTGTTTCTCTCGCTGTGATAATGTATTTCAAGCAAGCTATAGGCTTTGTGGTAAAAATTTTCTCCATATATGGCACCTGTGTGCCACGTCCAAAAAGCACTCCACTCGCTCAGAGAAGAGCGTTTTGGCACTTATGGAACACATTTAGTGTGATGTGCATTATTGCTTGGCACACACAACCAATGTTCGAAAATGCACTTTATTCGCTCTCAAACACATTTTGAGCAAAGGATGATAGGGCAGGTCATTGTGAGCCAGCGGAAGGTGCCAGGAGGCTCATTCCAAGTGTGCCTGACACAGCTTCGCATCCCGTTCTATCTGCAACAGTTTCATGTGGCTGAGAAGCACTGCTGTAGAGTTAGAGCGAAAATGAGAAAAAGTGTTTCTCTCGCTGTGATAATGTATTTCAAGCAAGCTATAGGCTTTGTGGTAAAAATTTTCTCCATATATGACACCTCTGTGCCACGTCCAAAAAGCACTCCACTCGCTCAGAGAAGAGCGTTTTGGCACTTATGGAACACATTTAGTGTGATGTGCATTATTGCTTGGCACACACAACCATTGTTCGAAAATGCACTTTGTGGTCATTGTGGTCATTGTGGTCAAATGGTCATTGTGAGCCAGCGGAAGGTGCCAGGAGTCTCATTCCAAGTGTGCCTGACGCAGCTGCGCATCCCGTTCTATCTGCAACAGTTTCATGTGGCTGAGAAGCACTGCTTGTAGAGTTAGAGCGAAAATGAGAAAAACTGTTTCTCTCGCTGTGATAATGTATTTCAAGCAAGCTCATAGGCTTTGTGGTAAAAATTTTCTCCATATATGGCACATGTGTGCCACGTCCAAAAAGCACTCCACTCGCTCAGAAAAAGCGTTTTGGCACTTATGGAACACATTTAGTGTGATGTGCATTATTGCTTGGCACACACAACCATTGTTCGAAAATGCACTTTATTCGCTCTCAAACACATTTTGAGCAAAGGATGATAGGGCAGTTCATTGTGAGCCAGGGGAAGGTGCCAGGAGGCTCATTCCAAGTGTGCCTGACGCAGCTTCGCATCCCGTTCTATCTGCAACAGTTTCATGTGGCTTAGAAGCACTGCTGTAGAGTTAGAGCGAAAATGAGAAAAAGTGTTTCTCTCGCTGTGATAATGTATTTCAAGCAAGCTATAGGCTTTGTGGTAAAAATTTTCTCCATATATGGCACCTGTGTGCCACGTCCAAAAAGCACTCCTCTCGCTCAGAGAAGAGCGTTTTGGCACTTATGGAACACATTTAGTGTGATGTGCATTATTGCTTGGCACACACAACCAATGTTCGAAAATGCACTTTATTCGCTCTCAAACACATTTTGAGCAAAGGATGATAGGGCAGATCATTGTGAGCCAGCGGAAGGTGCCAGGAGGCTCATTCCAAGTGTGCCTGACACAGCTTCGCATCCCGTTCTATCTGCAACAGTTTCATGTGGCTGAGAAGCACTGCTGTAGAGTTAGAGCGAAAATGAGAAAAAGTGTTTCTCTCGCTGTGATAATGTATTTCAAGCAAGCTATAGGCTTTGTGGTAAAAATTTTCTCCATATATGACACCTCTGTGCCACGTCCAAAAAGCACTCCACTCGCTCAGAGAAGAGCGTTTTGGCACTTATGGAACACATTTAGTGTGATGTGCATTATTGCTTGGCACACACAACCATTGTTCGAAAATGCACTTTGTGGTCATTGTGGTCATTGTGGTAAAATGGTCATTGTGAGCCAGCGGAAGGTGCCAGGAGTCTCATTCCAAGTGTGCCTGACACAGCTTCGCATCCCGTTCTATCTGCAACAGTTTCATGTGGCTGAGAAGCACTGCTTGTAGAGTTAGAGCGAAAATGAGAAAAACTGTTTCTCTCGCTGTGATAATGTATTTCAAGCAAGCTTATAGGCTTTGTGGTAAAAATTTTCTCCATATATGGCACATGTGTGCCACGTCCAAAAAGCACTCCACTCGCTCAGAAAAAGCGTTTTGGCACTTATGGAACACATTTAGTGTGATGTGCATTATTGCTTGGCACACACAACCATTGTTCGAAAATGCACTTTATTCGCTCTCAAACACATTTTGAGCAAAGGATGATAGGGCAGGTCATTGTGAGCCAGCGGAAGGTGCCAGGAGGCTCATTGGTAGTGTGCCTGACGCAGCTTCGCATCCCGTTCTATCTGCAACAGTTTCATGTGGCTGAGAAGCACTGCTGTAGAGTCAGAGCGAAAATGAGAAAAAGTGTTTATCTAGCTGTGATAATGTATTTCAAGCAAGCTATAGGCTTTGTGGTAAAATTTTTCTCCATATATGGCACATGTGTGCCACGTCCAAAAAAGCACTCCACTCGCTCAGAGAAGAGCGTTTTCGCACTTATGGAACACATTTAGTGTGATGTGCATTATTGCTTGGCACACACAACCATTGTTGGAAAATGCACTTTATTCGCTCTCAAACACATTTTGAGCAAGGGATGATAGGGCAGGTCATTGTGAGCCAGCGGAAGGTGCCAGGAGGCTGTTTATAAGTGTGCCTGACGCAGCTTCGCATCCCGTTCTATCTGCAAGAGTTTCATGTGACTGAGAAGCACTGCTGTAGAGTTAGAGCGAAAATGAGAAAAAGTGTTTCTCTCGCTGTGATAATGTATTTCAGGCAAGCTATAGGCTTTGTGGTAAAAATTTTCTCCATATATGGCACATGTGTGCCACGTCCAAAAAAGCCCTCCACTCGCTCAGAGAAGAGCGTTTTGGCACTGATGGAACACATTTAGTGTGATGTGCATTATTGCTTGGCACACACAACCATTGTTCGAAAATGCACTTTATTCGCTCTCAAACACATTTTGAGCAAAGGATGATAGGACAGGTCATTGTGAGCCAGCGGAAGGTGCCAGGAGGCTCATTGGTGGTGTGCCTGACGCAGATTTGCATCCCGTTCTATCTGCAACAGTTTCATGTGGCTGAGAAGCACTGCTATAGAGTTAGAGCGAAAATGAGAAAAAGTGTTTCTCTCGCTGTGATAATGTGTTTCAAGCAAGCTATAGGCTTTGTGGTAAAAATTTTCTCCATATATGGCACCTGTGTGCCACGTCCAAAAAGCACTCCACTCGCTCAGAGAAGAGCGTTTTGGCACTTATGGAACACATTTAGTGTGATGTGCATTATTGCTTGGCACACACAACCATTGTTCGAAAATGCACTTTATTCGCTCTCAAACACATTTTGAGCAAAGGATGATAGGGCAGGTCATTGTGAGCCAGCGGAAGGTGCCAAGGAGGCTCATTCCAAGTGTGCCTGACACAGCTTCGCATCCCGTTCTATCTGCAACAGTTTCATGTGGCTGAGAAGCACTGCTGTAGAGTTAGAGCGAAAATGAGAAAAAGTGTTTCTCTCGCTGTGATAATGTATTTCAAGCAAGCTATAGGCTTTGTGGTTAAAATTTTCTCCATATGTGGCACATGTGTGCCACGTCCAAAAAAGCCCTCCACTCGCTCAGAGAAGAGCGTTTTGGCACTTATGGAACACATTTAGTGTGATGTGCATTATTGCTTGGCACACACAACCATTGTTCGAAAATGCACTTTATTCGCTCTCAAACACATTTTGAGCAAAGGATGATAGGGCAGGTCATTGTGAGCAGGCGGAAGGTGCCAGGAGGCTCATTCCAAGTGTGCCTGACGCAGCTTCGCATCCCGTTCTATCTGCAACAGTTTCATGTGGCTGAAAAGCACTGCTGTAGAGTTAGAGCGAAAATGGAGAAAAAGTGTTTCTCTCGCTGTGATAATGTATTTCAGGCAAGCTATAGGCTTTGTGGTAAGAATTTTCTCCATATATGGCACATGTGTGCCACGTCCAAAAAAGCCCTCCACTCGCTCAGAGAAGAGCGTTTTGGCACTGATGGAACACATTTAGTGTGATGTGCATTATTGCTTGGCACGCACAACCATTGTTCGAAAATGCACTTTATTCGCTCTCAAACACATTTTGAGCAAAGGATGATAGGGCAGGTCATTGTGAGCCAGCGGAAGGTGCCAGAAGGCTCATTGCTAGTGTGCCTGACGCAGATTCGCATCCCGTTCTATCTGCAACAGTTTCATGTGGCTGAGAAGCACTGCTTGTAGAGTTAGAGCGAAAATGAGAAAAGGTGTTTCTCTCGCTGTGATAATGTATTTCAGGCAAGCTATAGGCTTTGTGGTAAAAATTTTCTCCATATATGGCACATGTGTGCCACGTCCAAAAAAGCACTCCACTCGCTCAGAGAAGAGCGTTTTGGCACTTATGGAACACATTTAGTGTGATGTGCATTATTGCTTGGCACACACAACCATTGTTCGAAAATGCACTTTATTCGCTCTCAAACACATTTTGAGCAAGGGATGATAGGACAGGTCATTGTGAGCCAGCGGAAGGTGCCAGGAGGCTCATTGGTGGTGTGCCTGACGCAGATTTGCATCCCGTTCTATCTGCAACAGTTTCATGTGGCTGAGAAGCACTGCTATAGAGTTAGAGCGAAAATGAGAAAAAGTGTTTCTCTCGCTGTGATAATGTATTTCAAGCAAGCTATAGGCTTTGTGGTAAAAATTTTCTCCATATATGGCACATGTGTGCCACGTCCAAAAAGCACTCCACTCGCTCAGAAAAAGCGTTTTGGCACTTATGGAACACATTTAGTGTGATGTGCATTATTGCTTGGCACACACAACCATTGTTCGAAAATGCACTTTATTCGCTCTCAAACACATTTTGAGCAAAGGATGATAGGGCAGGTCATTGTGAGCCAGCGGAAGGTGCCAAGGAGGCTCATTACAAGTGTGCCTGACACAGCTTCGCATCCCGTTCTATCTGCAACAGTTTCATGTGGCTGAGAAGCACTGCTGTAGAGTTAGAGCGAAAATGAGAAAAAGTGTTTCTCTCGCTGTGATAATGTATTTCAAGCAAGCTATAGGCTTTGTGGTAAAAATTTTCTCCATATATGACACCTCTGTGCCACGTCCAAAAAGCACTCCACTCGCTCAGAGAAGAGCGTTTTGGCACTTATGGAACACATTTAGTGTGATGTGCATTATTGCTTGGCACACACAACCATTGTTCGAAAATGCACTTTATTCGCTCTCAAACACATTTTGAGCAAAGGATGATAGGGCAGGTCATTGTGAGCCAGCGGAAGGTGCCAGGAGGCTCGTTCCAAGTGTGCCTGACGCAGCTGCGCATCCCGTTCTATCTGCAACAGTTTCATGTGGCCGAGAAGCACTGCTTGTAGGGTTAGAGCGAAAATGAGAAAAAGTGTTTCTCTCGCTGTGATAATGTATTTCAAGCAAGCTATAGGCTTTGTGGTAAAAATTTTCTCCATATATGGCACATGTGTGCCACGTCCAAAAAGCACTCCACTCGCTCAGAAAAAGCGTTTTGGCACTTATGGAACACATTTAGTGTGATGTGCATTATTGCTTGGCACACACACCATTGTTCGAATATGCACTTTATTCGCTCTCAAACACATTTTGAGCAAAGGATGATAGGGCAGGTCATTGTGAGCCAGCGAAAGGTGCCAGGAGGCTCATTCCAAGTGTGCCTGACGCAGCTTCGCATCCCGTTCTATCTGCAACAGTTTCATGTGGCTGAGAAGCACTGCTGTAGAGTCATGGCGAAAATGAGAAAAAGTGTTTATCTAGCTGTGATAATGTATTTCAAGCAAGCTATAGGCTTTGTGGTAAAATTTTTCTCCATATATGGCACATGTGTGCCACGTCCAAAAAAGCACTCCACTCGCTCAGAGAAGAGCGTTTTCGCACTTATGGAACACATTTAGTGTGATGTGCATTATTGCTTGGCACACACAACCATTGTTCGAAAATGCACTTTATTCGCTCTCAAACACATTTTGAGCAAAGGATGATAGGGCAGGTCATTGTGAGCCAGCGGAAGGTGCCAGGAGGCTGTTTCCAAGTGTGCCTGACGCAGCTTCGCATCCCGTTCTATCTGCAACAGTTTCATGTGGCTGAGAAGCACTGCTGTAGAGTTAGAGCGAAAATGAGAAAAAGTGTTTCTCTCGCTGTGATAATGTATTTCAAGCAAGCTATAGGCTTTGTGGTAAATTTTTTCTCCATATATGGCACATGTGTGCCACGTCCAAAAAAGCACTCCACTCGCTCAGAGAAGAGCGTTTTCGCACTTATGGAACACATTTAGTGTGATGTGCATTATTGCTTGGCACACACAACCATTGTTCGAAAATGCACTTTATTCGCTCTCAAACACATTTTGAGCAAAGGATGATAGGGCAGGTCATTGTGAGCCAGCGGAAGGTGCCAGGAGGCTGTTTCCCAGTGTGCCTGACGCAGCTTCGCATCCCGTTCTATTTGCAACAGTTTCATGTGGCTGAGAAGCACTGCTGTAGAGTTAGAGCGAAAATGAGAAAAAGTGTTTCTCTCGCTGTGATAATGTATTTCAAGCAAGCTATAGGCTTTGTGGTAAAAATTTTCTCCATATATGACACCTCTGTGCCACGTCCAAAAAGCACTCCACTCGCTCAGAGAAGAGCGTTTTGGCACTTATGGAACACATTTAGTGTGATGTGCATTATTGCTTGGCACACACAACCATTGTTCGAATAAGCACTTTATTCGCTCTCAAACACATTTTGAGCAAAGGATGATAGGGCAGGTCATTGTGAGCCAGCTAAAGGTGCCAGGAGGCTCATTCCAAGTGTGCCTGACGCAGCTTCGCATCCCGTTCTATCTGCAACAGTTTCATGTGGCTGAGAAGCACTGCTGTAGAGTTAGAGCGAAAATGAGAAAAAGTGTTTCTCTCGCTGTGATAATGTATTTCAAGCAAGCTATAGGCTTTGTGGTTAAAATTTTCTCCATATGTGGCACATGTGTGCCACGTCCAAAAAAGCCCTCCACTCGCTCAGAGAAGAGCGTTTTGGCACTTATGGAACACATTTAGTGTGATGTGCATTATTGCTTGGCACACACAACCATTGTTCGAAAATGCACTTTATTCGCTCTCAAACACATTTTGAGCAAAGGATGATAGGGCAGGTCATTGTGAGCAGGCGGAAGGTGCCAGGAGGCTCATTCCAAGTGTGCCTGACGCAGCTTCGCATCCCGTTCTATCTGCAACAGTTTCATGTGGCTGAAAAGCACTGCTGTAGAGTTAGAGCGAAAATGGAGAAAAAGTGTTTCTCTCGCTGTGATAATGTATTTCAGGCAAGCCATAGGCTTTGTGGTAAAAATTTTCTCCATATATGGCACATGTGTGCCACGTCCAAAAAAGCACTCCACTCGCTCAGAGAAGAGCGTTTTGGCACTTATGGAACACATTTAGTGTGATGTGCATTATTGCTTGGCACACACAACCATTGTTCGAATAAGCACTTTATTCGCTCTCAAACACATTTTGAGCAAAGGATGATAGGGCAGGTCATTGTGAGCCAGCGAAAGGTGCCAGGAGGCTCATTCCAAGTGTGCCTGACGCAGCTTCGCATCCCGTTCTATCTGCAACAGTTTCATGTGGCTGAGAAGCACTGCTGTAGAGTTAGAGCGAAAATGAGAAAAAGTGTTTCTCTCGCTGTGATAATGTATTTCAAGCAAGCTATAGGCTTTGTGGTTAAAATTTTCTCCATATGTGGCACATGTGTGCCACGTCCAAAAAAGCCCTCCACTCGCTCAGAGAAGAGCGTTTTGGCACTTATGGAACACATTTAGTGTGATGTGCATTATTGCTTGGCACGCACAACCATTGTTCGAAAATGCACTTTATTCGCTCTCAAACACATTTTGAGCAAAGGATGATAGGGCAGGTCATTGTGAGCCAGCGGAAGGTGCCAGGAGGCTCATTCCAAGTGTGCCTGACGCAGCTTCGCATCCCGTTCTATCTGCAACAGTTTCATGTGGCTGAAAAGCACTGCTGTAGAGTTAGAGCGAAAATGGAGAAAAAGTGTTTCTCTCGCTCTGATAATGTATTTCAAGCAAGCTATAGGCTTTGTGGTAAAATTTTTCTCCATATATGGCACATGTGTGCCACGTCCAAAAAAGCACTCCACTCGCTCAGAGAAGAGCGTTTTCGCACTTATGGAACACATTTAGTGTGATGTGCATTATTGCTTGGCACACACAACCATTGTTCGAAAATGCACTTTATTCGCTCTCAAACACATTTTGAGCAAAGGATGATAGGGCAGGTCATTGTGAGCCAGCGGAAGGTGCCAGGAGGCTGTTTCCAAGTGTGCCTGACGCAGCTTCGCATCCCGTTCTATCTGCAACAGTTTCATGTGGCTGAGAAGCACTGCTGTAGAGTTAGAGCGAAAATGAGAAAAAGTGTTTCTCTCGCTGTGATAATGTATTTCAAGCAAGCTATAGGCTTTGTGGTAAATTTTTTCTCCATATATGGCACATGTGTGCCACGTCCAAAAAAGCACTCCACTCGCTCAGAGAAGAGCGTTTTCGCACTTATGGAACACATTTAGTGTGATGTGCATTATTGCTTGGCACACACAACCATTGTTCGAAAATGCACTTTATTCGCTCTCAAACACATTTTGAGCAAAGGATGATAGGGCAGGTCATTGTGAGCCAGCGGAAGGTGCCAGGAGGCTGTTTCCCAGAGTGCATGACGCAGCTTCGCATCCCGTTCTATTTGCAACAGTTTCATGTGGCTTAGAAGCACTGCTGTAGAGTTAGAGCGAAAATGAGAAAAAGTGTTTCTCTCGCTGTGATAATGTATTTCAGGCAAGCTATAGGCTTTGGGGTAAAAATTTTCTCCATATATGGCACATGTGTGCCACGTCCAAAAAAGCACTCCACTCGCTCAGAGAAGAGCGTTTTCGCACTTATGGAACACATTTAGTGTGATGTGCATTATTGCTTGGCACACACAACCATTGTTCGAAAATGCACTTTATTCGCTCTCAAACACATTTTGAGCAAAGGATGATAGGGCAGGTCATTGTGAGCCAGCGGAAGGTGCCAGGAGGCTGTTTCCAAGTGTGCCTGACGCAGCTTCGCATCCCGTTCTATCTGCAACAGTTTCATGTGGCTGAGAAGCACTGCTGTAGAGTTAGAGCGAAAATGAGAAAAAGTGTTTCTCTCGCTGTGATAATGTATTTCAAGCAAGCTATAGGCTTTGTGGTAAATTTTTTCTCCATATATGGCACATGTGTGCCACGTCCAAAAAAGCACTCCACTCGCTCAGAGAAGAGCGTTTTCGCACTTATGGAACACATTTAGTGTGATGTGCATTATTGCTTGGCACACACAACCATTGTTCGAAAATGCACTTTATTCGCTCTCAAACACATTTTGAGCAAAGGATGATAGGGCAGGTCATTGTGAGCCAGCGGAAGGTGCCAGGAGGCTGTTTCCCAGAGTGCCTGACGCAGCTTCGCATCCCGTTCTATTTGCAACAGTTTCATGTGGCTTAGAAGCACTGCTGTAGAGTTAGAGCGAAAATGAGAAAAAGTGTTTCTCTCGCTGTGATAATGTATTTCAGGCAAGCTATAGGCTTTGGGGTAAAAATTTTCTCCATATATGGCACATGTGTGCCACGTCCAAAAAAGCCCTCCACTCGCTCAGAGAAGAGCGTTTTGGCACTTATGGAACACATTTAGTGTGATGTGCTTTATTGCTTGGCACACACAACCATTGTTTGAAAATGCACTTTATACGCTCTCAAACACATTGTGAACAAAGCATGATACGGTGTTTCATTGTGCACCAGCGGAAGGTGCCAGGAGGCTCATTCCAAGTGTGCTTGACGCAGCTTCGCATCCCGTTCTACCTGCAACAGTTTCATGTGGTTGAGAAGCACTGCTGTAGAGTTAGAGGGAAAATGAGAAAAGGTGTTTCTCTCGCTGTGATAATGTATTTCAAGCAAGCTATAGGCTTTGTGGTAAAAATTTTCTCCATATATGACACCTCTGTGCCACGTCCAAAAAGCACTCCACTCGCTCAGAGAAGAGCGTTTTGGCACTTATGGAACACATTTAGTGTGATGTGCATTATTGCTTGGCACACACAACCATTGTTCGAATAAGCACTTTATTCGCTCTCAAACACATTTTGAGCAAAGGATGATAGGGCAGGTCATTGTGAGCCAGCGAAAGGTGCCAGGAGGCTCATTCCAAGTGTGCCTGACGCAGCTTCGCATCCCGTTCTATCTGCAACAGTTTCATGTGGCTGAGAAGCACTGCTGTAGAGTTAGAGCGAAAATGAGAAAAAGTGTTTCTCTCGCTGTGATAATGTATTTCAAGCAAGCTATAGGCTTTGTGGTTAAAATTTTCTCCATATGTGGCACATGTGTGCCACGTCCAAAAAAGCCCTCCACTCGCTCAGAGAAGAGCGTTTTGGCACTTATGGAACACATTTAGTGTGATGTGCATTATTGCTTGGCACGCACAACCATTGTTCGAAAATGCACTTTATTCGCTCTCAAACACATTTTGAGCAAAGGATGATAGGGCAGGTCATTGTGAGCCAGCGGAAGGTGCCAGGAGGCTCATTCCAAGTGTGCCTGACGCAGCTTCGCATCCCGTTCTATCTGCAACAGTTTCATGTGGCTGAAAAGCACTGCTGTAGAGTTAGAGCGAAAATGGAGAAAAAGTGTTTCTCTCGCTGTGATAATGTATTTCAAGCAAGCTATAGGCTTTGTGGTAAAATTTTTCTCCATATATGGCACATGTGTGCCACGTCCAAAAAAGCACTCCACTCGCTCAGAGAAGAGCGTTTTGGCACTGATGGAACACATTTAGTGTGATGTGCATTATTGCTTGGCACACACAACCATTGTTCGAAAATGCACTTTATTCGCTCTCAAACACATTTTGAGCAAAGGATGATAGGGCAGGTCATTGTGAGCAGGCGGAAGGTGCCAGGAGGTCATTCCAAGTGTGCCTGACGCAGCTTCGCATCCCGTTCTATCTGCAACAGTTTCATGTGGCTGAAAAGCACTGCTGTAGAGTTAGAGCGAAAATGGAGAAAAAGTGTTTCTCTCGCTGTGATAATGTATTTCAGGCAAGCTATAGGCTTTGTGGTAAAAATTTTCTCCATATATGGCACATGTGTGCCACGTCCAAAAAAGCACTCCACTCGCTCAGAGAAGAGCGTTTTGGCACTTATGGAACACATTTAGTGTGATGTGCATTATTGCTTGGCACACACAACCATTGTTCGAAAATGCACTTTATTCGCTCTCAAACACATTTTGAGCAAAGGATGATAGGGCAGGTCATTGTGAGCCAGCGGAAGGTGCCAGGAGGCTCATTGGTGGTGTGCCTGACGCAGATTTGCATCCCGTTCTATCTGCAACAGTTTCATGTGGCTGAGAAGCACTGCTATAGAGTTAGAGCGAAAATGAGAAAAAGTGTTTCTCTCGCTGTGATAATGTGTTTCAAGCAAGCTATAGGCTTTGTTGTAAAAAATTTCTCCATATATGGCACATGTGTGCCACGTCCAAAAAGCACTCCACTCGCTCAGAAAAAGCGTTTTGGCACTTATGGAACACATTTAGTGTGATGAGCATTATTGCTTGGCACACACAACCATTGTTCGAATATGCACTTTATTCGCTCTCAAACACATTTTGAGCAAAGGATGATAGGGCAGGTCATTGTGAGCCAGCGAAAGGTGCCAGGAGGCTCATTCCAAGTGTGCCTGACGCAGCTTCGCATCCCGTTCTATCTGCAACAGTTTCATGTGGCTGAGAAGCACTGCTGTAGAGTCAGAGCGAAAATTAGAAAAAGTGTTTATCTAGCTGTGATAATGTATTTCAAGCAAGCTATAGGCTTTGTGGTAAAATTTTTCTCCATATATGGCACATGTGTGCCACGTCCAAAAAAGCACTCCACTCGCTCAGAGAAGAGCGTTTTGGCACTGATGGAACACATTTAGTGTGATGTGCATTATTGCTTGGCACGCACAACCATTGTTCGAAAATGCACTTTATTCGCTCTCAAACACATTTTGAGCAAAGGATGATAGGGCAGGTCATTGTGAGCCAGCGGAAGGTGCCAGAAGGCTCATTGCTAGTGTGCCTGACGCAGATTCGCATCCCGTTCTATCTGCAACAGTTTCATGTGGCTGAGAAGCACTGCTTGTAGAGTTAGAGCGAAAATGAGAAAAGGTGTTTCTCTCGCTGTGATAATGTATTTCAGGCAAGCTATAGGCTTTGTGGTAAAAATTTTCTCCATATATGGCACATGTGTGCCACGTCCAAAAAGCACTCCACTCGCTCAGAGAAGAGCGTTTTGGCACTTATGGAACACATTTAGTGTGATGTGCATTATTGCTTGGCACACACAACCATTGTTCGAAAATGCACTTTATTCGCTCTCAAACACATTTTGAGCAAAGGATGATAGGGCAGGTCATTGTGAGCCAGCGGAAGGTGCCAGGAGGCTCGTTCCAAGTGTGCCTGACGCAGCTGCGCATCCCGTTCTATCTGCAACAGTTTCATGTGGCTGAGAAGCACTGCTGTAGAGTTAGAGCGAAAATGAGAAAAAGTGTTTCTCTCGCTGTGATAATGTATTTCAAGCAAGCTATAGGCTTTGTGGTAAAAATTTTCTCCATATATGACACCTCTGTGCCACGTCCAAAAAGCACTCCACTCGCTCAGAGAAGAGCGTTTTGGCACTTATGGAACACATTTAGTGTGATGTGCATTATTGCTTGGCACACACAACCATTGTTCGAAAATGCACTTTATTCGCTCTCAAACACATTTTGAGCAAAGGATGATAGGGCAGGTCATTGTGAGCCAGCGGAAGGTGCCAGGAGGCTCGTTCCAAGTGTGCCTGACGCAGCTGCGCATCCCGTTCTATCTGCAACAGTTTCATGTGGCTGAGAAGCACTGCTTGTAGGGTTAGAGCGAAAATGAGAAAAAGTGTTTCTCTCGCTGTGATAATGTATTTCAAGCAAGCTATAGGCTTTGTGGTAAAAATTTTCTCCATATATGGCACATGTGTGCCACGTCCAAAAAGCACTCCACTCGCTCAGAAAAAGCGTTTTGGCACTTATGGAACACATTTAGTGTGATGTGCATTATTGCTTGGCACACACAACCATTGTTCGAAAATGCACTTTATTCGCTCTCAAACACATTTTGAGCAAAGGATGATAGGGCAGGTCATTGTGAGCCAGCGGAAGGTGCCAGGAGGCTCATTCTAAGTGTGCCTGACGCAGCTTCGCATCCCGTTCTATCTGCAAGAGTTTCATGTGACTGAGAAGCACTGCTGTAGAGTTAGAGCGAAAATGAGAAAAAGTGTTTCTCTCGCTGTGATAATGTATTTGAGGCAAGCTATAGGCTTTGTGGTAAAAATTTTCTCCATATATGGCACATGTGTGCCACGTCCAAAAAAGCCCTCCACTCGCTCAGAGAAGAGCGTTTTGGCACTTATGGAACACATTTAGTGTGATGTGCTTTATTGCATGGCACACACAACCATTGTTTGAAAATGCACTTTATACGCTCTCAAACACATTGTGAACAAAGCATGATACGGTGTTTCATTGTGCACCAGCGGAAGGTGCCAGGAGGCTCATTCCAAGTGTGCTTGACGCAGCTTCGCATCCCGTTCTATCTGCAACAGTTTCATGTGGTTGAGAAGCACTGCTGTAGAGTTAGAGGGAAAATGAGAAAAAGTGTTTCTCTCGCTGTGATAATGTATTTCAAGCAAGCTATAGGCTTTGTGGTAAAAATTTTCTCCATATATGGCACATGTGTGCCACGTCCAAAAAGCACTCCACTCGCTCAGAAAAAGCGTTTTGGCACTTATGGAACACATTTAGTGTGATGTGCATTATTGCTTGGCACACACAACCATTGTTCGAATATGCACTTTATTCGCTCTCAAACACATTTTGAGCAAAGGATGATAGGGCAGGTCATTGTGAGCCAGCGAAAGGTGCCAGGAGGCTCATTCCAAGTGTGCCTGACGCAGCTTCGCATCCCGTTCTATCTGCAACAGTTTCATGTGGCTGAGAAGCACTGCTGTAGAGTCATGGCGAAAATGAGAAAAAGTGTTTATCTAGCTGTGATAATGTATTTCAAGCAAGCTATAGGCTTTGTGGTAAATTTTTTCTCCATATATGGCACATGTGTGCCACGTCCAAAAAAGCACTCCACTCGCTCAGAGAAGAGCGTTTTCGCACTTATGGAACACATTTAGTGTGATGTGCATTATTGCTTGGCACACACAACCATTGTTCGAAAATGCACTTTATTCGCTCTCAAACACATTTTGAGCAAAGGATGATAGGGCAGGTCATTGTGAGCCAGCGGAAGGTGCCAGGAGGCTGTTTCCAAGTGTGCCTGACGCAGCTTCGCATCCCGTTCTATCTGCAACAGTTTCATGTGGCTGAGAAGCACTGCTGTAGAGTCATGGCGAAAATGAGAAAAAGTGTTTATCTAGCTGTGATAATGTATTTCAAGCAAGCTATAGGCTTTGTGGTAAAATTTTTCTCCATATATGGCACATGTGTGCCACGTCCAAAAAAGCACTCCACTCGCTCAGAGAAGAGCGTTTTCGCACTTATGGAACACATTTAGTGTGATGTGCATTATTGCTTGGCACACACAACCATTGTTCGAATAAGCACTTTATTCGCTCTCAAACACATTTTGAGCAAAGGATGATAGGGCAGGTCATTGTGAGCCAGCGAAAGGTGCCAGGAGGCTCATTCCAAGTGTGCCTGACGCAGCTTCGCATCCCGTTCTATCTGCAACAGTTTCATGTGGCTTAGAAGCACTGCTGTAGAGTTAGACCGAAAATGAGAAAAAGTGTTTCTCTCGCTGTGATAATGTATTTCAGGCAAGCTATAGGCTTTGTGGTAAAAATTTTCTCCATATATGGCACATGTGTGCCACGTCCAAAAAAGCACTCCACTCGCTCAGAGAAGAGCGTTTTGGCACTTATGGAACACATTTAGTGTGATGTGCATTATTGCTTGGCACACACAACCATTGTTCGAAAATGCACTTTATTCGCTCTCAAACACATTTTGAGCAAAGGATGATAGGGCAGTTCATTGTGAGCCAGGGGAAGGTGCCAGGAGGCTCATTCCAAGTGTGCCTGACGCAGCTTCGCATCCCGTTCTATCTGCAACAGTTTCATGTGGCTTAGAAGCACTGCTGTAGAGTTAGAGCGAAAATGAGAAAAAGTGTTTCTCTCGCTGTGATAATGTATTTCAAGCAAGCTATAGGCTTTGTGGTAAAAATTTTCTCCATATATGGCACATGTGTGCCACGTCCAAAAAGCACTCCACTCGCTCAGAAAAAGCGTTTTGGCACTTATGGAACACATTTAGTGTGATGTGCATTATTGCTTGGCACACACAACCATTGTTCGAATATGCACTTTATTCGCTCTCAAACACATTTTGAGCAAAGGATTATAGGGCAGGTCATTGTGAGCCAGCGAAAGGTGCCAGGAGGCTCATTCCAAGTGTGCCTGACGCAGCTTCGCATCCCGTTCTATCTGCAACAGTTTCATGTGGCTGAGAAGCACTGCTGTAGAGTTAGAGCGAAAATGAGAAAAAGTGTTTCTCTCGCTGTGATAATGTATTTCAAGCAAGCTATAGGCTTTGTGGTAAAAATTTTCTCCATATATGACACCTCTGTGCCACGTCCAAAAAGCACTCCACTCGCTCAGAGAAGAGCGTTTTGGCACTTATGGAACACATTTAGTGTGATGTGCATTATTGCTTGGCACACACAACCATTGTTCGAATATGCACTTTATTCGCTCTCAAACACATTTTGAGCAAAGGATGATAGGGCAGGTCATTGTGAGCCAGCGAAAGGTGCCAGGAGGCTGTTTCCAAGTGTGCCTGACGCAGCTTCGCATCCCGTTCTATCTGGAACAGTTTCATGTGGCTGAGAAGCACTGCTGTAGAGTTAGAGCGAAAATGAGAAAAAGTGTTTCTCTCGCTGTGATAATGTTCTTTCAGGCAAGCTATAGGCTTTGTGGTAAAAATTTTCTCCATATATGGCACATGTGTGCCACGTCCAAAAAAGCACTCCACTCGCTCAGAGAAGAGCGTTTTGGCACTTATGGAACACATTTAGTGTGATGTGCATTATTGCTTGGCACACACAACCATTGTTCGAATATGCACTTTATTCACTCTCAAACAAATTTTGAGCAAAGGATGATACGGTGTTTCATTGTGCACCAGCGGAAGGTGCCAGGAGGCTCATTCCAAGTGTGCTTGACGCAGCTTCGCATCCCGTTCTATCTGCAACAGTTTCATGTGGCTGAGAAGCACTGCTGTAGAGTTAGAGCGAAAATGAGAATAAGTGTTTCTCTCGCTGTGATAATGTATTTCAAGCAAGCTATAGGCTTTGTGGTAAAAATATTCTCCATATATGGCACATGTGTGCCACGTCCAAAAAGCACTCCACTCGCTCAGAAAAAGCGTTTTGGCACTTATGGAACACATTTAGTGTGATGTGCATTATTGCTTGGCACACACAACCATTGTTCGAAAATGCACTTTATTCGCTCTCAAACACATTTTGAGCAAAGGATGATAGGGCAGGTCATTGTGAGCCAGCGGAAGGTGCCAGGAGGCTCATTGCTAGTGTGCCTGACGCAGATTCGCATCCCGTTCTATCTGCAACAGTTTCATGTGGCTGAGAAGCACTGCTTGTAGAGTTAGAGCGAAAATGAGAAAAAGTGTTTCTCTCGCTGTGATAATGTATTTCAGGCAAGCTATAGGCTTTGTGGTAAAAATTTTCTCCATATATGGCACATGTGTGCCACGTCCAAAAAAGCACTCCACTCGCTCAGAGAAGAGCGTTTTGGCACTTATGGAACACATTTAGTGTGATGTGCATTATTGCTTGGCACACACAACCATTGTTCGAAAATGCACTTTGTGGTCATTGTGGTCATTGTGGTCAAATGGTCATTGTGAGCCAGCGGAAGGTGCCAGGAGGCTCATTCCAAGTGTGCCTGACGCAGCTTCGCATCCCGTTCTATCTGCAACAGTTTCATGTGGCTGAGAAGCACTGCTTGTAGAGTTAGAGCGAAAATGAGAAAAAGTGTTTCTCTCGCTGTGATAATGTATTTCAAGCAAGCTTATAGGCTTTGTGGTAAAAATTTTCTCCATATATGGCACATGTGTGCCACGTCCAAAAAGCACACCACTCGCTCAGAAAAAGCGTTTTGGCACTTATGGAACACATTTAGTGTGATGTGCATTATTGCTTGGCACACACAACCATTGTTCGAAAATGCACTTTATTCGCTCTCAAACACATTTTGAGCAAAGGATGATAGGGCAGGTCATTGTGAGCCAGCGGAAGGTGCCAGGAGGCTCATTCCAAGTGTGCCTGACGCAGCTTCGCATCCCGTTCTATCTGCAACAGTTTCATGTGGCTGAAAAGCACTGCTGTAGAGTTAGAGCGAAAATGAGAAAAAGTGTTTCTCTCGCTGTGATAATGTTCTTTCAGGCAAGCTATAGGCTTTGTGGTAAAAATTTTCTCCATATATGGCACATGTGTGCCACGTCCAAAAAAGCACTCCACTCGCTCAGAGAAGAGCGTTTTGGCACTTATGGAACACATTTAGTGTGATGTGCATTATTGCTTGGCACACACAACCATTGTTCGAAAATGCACTTAATTCGCTCTCAAACACATTTTGAGCAAAGGATGATAGGGCAGGTCATTGTGAGCCAGCGGAAGGTGCCAGGAGGCTCATTGGTAGTGTGCCTGACGCAGATTCGCATCCCGTTCTATCTGCAACAGTTTCATGTGGCTGAGAAGCACTGCTGTAGAGTTAGAGCGAAAATGAGAAAAAGTGTTTCTCTCGCTGTGATAATGTGTTTCAAGCAAGCTATAGGCTTTGTGGTAAAAATTTTCTCCATATATGGCACCTGTGTGCCACGTCCAAAAAGCACTCCACTCGCTCAGAGAAGAGCGTTTTGGCACTTATGGAACACATTTAGTGTGATGTGCATTATTGCTTGGCACACACAACCATTGTTCGAATATGCACTTTATTCACTCTCAAACAAATTTTGAGCAAAGGATGATACGGTGTTTCATTGTGCACCAGCGGAAGGTGCCAGGAGGCTCATTCCAAGTGTGCTTGACGCAGCTTCGCATCCCGTTCTATCTGCAACAGTTTCATGTGGTTGAGAAGCACTGCTGTAGAGTTAGAGGGAAAATGAGAAAAAGTGTTTCTCTCGCTGTGATAATGTATTTCAAGCAAGCTATAGGCTTTGTGGTAAAAATTTTCTCCATATATGGCACCTGTGTGCCACGTCCAAAAAGCACTCCACTCGCTCAGAGAAGAGCGTTTTGGCACTTATGGAACACATTTAGTGTGATGTGCATTATTGCTTGGCACACACAACCATTGTTCGAAAATGCACTTTATTCGCTCTCAAACACATTTTGAGCAAAGGATGATAGGGCAGGTCATTGTGAGCCAGCGGAAGGTGCCAGGAGGCTCGTTCCAAGTGTGCCTGACGCAGCTGCGCATCCCGTTCTATCTGCAACAGTTTCATGTGGCTGAGAAGCACTGCTTGTAGGGTTAGAGCGAAAATGAGAAAAAGTGTTTCTCTCGCTGTGATAATGTATTTCAAGCAAGCTATAGGCTTTTTGGTAAAAATATTCTCCATATATGGCACATGTGTGCCACGTCCAAAAAGCACTCCACTCGCTCAGAAAAAGCGTTTTGGCACTTATGGAACACATTTAGTGTGATGTGCATTATTGCTTGGCACACACAACCATTGTTCGAAAATGCACTTTATTCGCTCTCAAACACATTTTGAGCAAAGGATGATAGGGCAGGTCATTGTGAGCCAGCGGAAGGTGCCAGGAGGCTCATTGCTAGTGTGCCTGACGCAGATTCGCATCCCGTTCTATCTGCAACAGTTTCATGTGGCTGAGAAGCACTGCTTGTAGAGTTAGAGCGAAAATGAGAAAAAGTGTTTCTCTCGCTGTGATAATGTATTTCAGGCAAGCTATAGGCTTTGTGGTAAAAATTTTCTCCATATATGGCACATGTGTGCCACGTCCAAAAAAGCACTCCACTCGCTCAGAGAAGAGCGTTTTGGCACTTATGGAACACATTTAGTGTGATGTGCATTATTGCTTGGCACACACAACCATTGTTCGAATATGCACTTTATTCGCTCTCAAACACATTTTGAGCAAAGGATGATAGGGCAGGTCATTGTGAGCCAGCGAAAGGTGCCAGGAGGCTCATTCCAAGTGTGCCTGACGCAGCTTCGCATCCCGTTCTATCTGCAACAGTTTCATGTGGCTTAGAAGCACTGCTGTAGAGTTAGAGCGAAAATGAGAAAAAGTGTTTCTCTCGCTGTGATAATGTTCTTTCAGGCAAGGTATAGGCTTTGTGGTAAAAATTTTCTCCATATATGGCACATGTGTGCCACGTCCAAAAAAGCACTCCACTCGCTCAGAGAAGAGCGTTTTGGCACTTATGGAACACATTTAGTGTGATGTGCATTATTGCTTGGCACACACAACCATTGTTCGAAAATGCACTTTATTCGCTCTCAAACACATTTTGAGCAAAGGATGATAGGGCAGGTCATTGTGAGCCAGCGGAAGGTGCCAGGAGGCTCATTGCTAGTGTGCCTGACGCAGATTCGCATCCCGTTCTATCTGCAACAGTTTCATGTGGCTGAGAAGCACTGCTTGTAGAGTTAGAGCGAAAATGAGAAAAAGTGTTTCTCTCGCTGTGATAATGTGTTTCAAGCAAGCTATAGGCTTTGTGGTAAAAAATTTTCTCCATATATGGCACCTGTGTGCCACGTCCAAAAAGCACTCCACTCGCTCAGAGAAGAGCGTTTTGGCACTTATGGAACACATTTAGTGTGATGTGCATTATTGCTTGGCACACACAACCATTGTTCGAATATGCACTTTATTCACTCTCAAACAAATTTTGAGCAAAGGATGATACGGTGTTTCATTGTGCACCAGCGGAAGGTGCCAGGAGGCTCATTCCAAGTGTGCTTGACGCAGCTTCGCATCCCGTTCTATCTGCAACAGTTTCATGTGGTTGAGAAGCACTGCTGTAGAGTTAGAGGGAAAATGAGAAAAAGTGTTTCTCTCGCTGTGATAATGTATTTCAAGCAAGCTATAGGCTTTGTGGTAAAAATTTTCTCCATATATGGCACCTGTGTGCCACGTCCAAAAAGCACTCCACTCGCTCAGAGAAGAGCGTTTTGGCACTTATGGAACACATTTAGTGTGATGTGCATTATTGCTTGGCACACACAACCATTGTTCAAAAATGCACTTTATTCGCTCTCAAACACATTTTGAGCAAAGGATGATAGGGCAGGTCATTGTGAGCCAGCGGAAGGTGCCAGGAGGCTCATTGCAAGTGTGCCTGACACAGCTTCGCATCCCGTTCTATCTGCAATAGTTTCATGTGGCTGAGAAGCACTGCTGTAGAGTTAGAGCGAAAATGAGAATAAGTGTTTCTCTCGCTGTGATAATGTATTTCAAGCAAGCTATAGGCTTTGTGGTAAAAATTTTCTCCATATATGACACCTCTGTGCCACGTCCAAAAAGCACTCCACTCGCTCAGAGAAGAGCGTTTTGGCACTTATGGAACACATTTAGTGTGATGTGCATTATTGCTTGGCACACACAACCATTGTTCGAAAATGCACTTTATTCACTCTCAAACACATTTTGAGCAAAGGATGATAGGGCAGGTCATTGTGAGCAGGCGGAAGGTGCCAGGAGGCTCATTCCAAGTGTGCCTGACGCAGCTTCGCATCCCGTTCTATCTGCAACAGTTTCATGTGGCTGATAAGCACTGCTGTAGAGTTAGAGCGAAAATGGAAAAAAAGTGTTTCTCTCGCTGTGATAATGTATTTCAAGCAAGCTATAGGCTTTGTGGTAAAAATTTTCTCCATATATGGCACCTCTGTGCCACGTCCAAAAAGCACTCCACTCGCTCAGAGAAGAGCGTTTTGGCACTTATGGAACACATTTAGTGTGATGTGCATTATTGCTTGGCACACACAACCATTGTTCGAAAATGCACTTTATTCGCTCTCAAACACATTTTGAGCAAAGGATGATAGGGCAGGTCATTGTGAGCAGGCGGAAGGTGCCAGGAGGCTCATTCCAAGTGTGCCTGACGCAGCTTCGCATCCCGTTCTATCTGCAACAGTTTCATGTGGCTGAGAAGCACTGCTTGTAGGGTTAGAGCGAAAATGAGAAAAAGTGTTTCTCTCGCTGTGATAATGTATTTCAAGCAAGCTATAGGCTTTGTGGTAAAAATTTTCTCCATATATGGCACATGTGTGCCACGTCCAAAAAGCACTCCACTCGCTCAGAAAAAGCGTTTTGGCACTTATGGAACACATTTAGTGTGATGTGCATTATTGCTTGGCACACACAACCATTGTTCGAATATGCACTTTATTCGCTCTCAAACACATTTTGAGCAAAGGATGATAGGGCAGGTCATTGTGAGCCAGCGAAAGGTGCCAGGAGGCTCATTCCAAGTGTGCCTGACGCAGCTTCGCATCCCGTTCTATCTGCAACAGTTTCATGTGGCTTAGAAGCACTGCTGTAGAGTTAGAGCGAAAATGAGAAAAAGTGTTTCTCTCGCTGTGATAATGTATTTCAGGCAAGCTATAGGCTTTGTGGTAAAAAATTTCTCCATATATGGCACATGTGTGCCACGTCCAAAAAAGCACTCCACTCGCTCAGAGAAGAGCGTTTTGGCACTTATGGAACACATTTAGTGTGATGTGCATTATTGCTTGGCACACACAACCATTGTTCGAAAATGCACTTTATTCGCTCTCAAACACATTTTGAGCAAAGGATGATAGGGCAGGTCATTGTGAGCCAGCGGAAGGTGCCAGGAGGCTCATTCCAAGTGTGCCTGACACAGCTTCGCATCCCGTTCTATCTGCAACAGTTTCATGTGGCTGAGAAGCACTGCTGTAGAGTCAGAGCGAAAATGAGAAAAAGTGTTTATCTCGCTGTGATAATGTATTTCAAGCAAGCTATAGGCTTTGTGGTAAAATTTTTCTCCATATATGGCACATGTGTGCCACGTCCAAAAAAGCACTCCACTCGCTCAGAGAAGAGCGTTTTCGCTCTTATGGAACACATTTAGTGTGATGAGCATTATTGCTTGGCACACACAACCATTGTTCGAAAATGCACTTTATTCGCTCTCAAACACATTTTGAGCAAAGGATGATAGGGCAGGTCATTGTGAGCAGGCGGAAGGTGCCAGGAGGCTGTTTCCAAGTGTGCCTGACGCAGCTTCGCATCCCGTTCTATCTGCAACAGTTTCATGTGGCTGAGAAGCACTGCTGTAGAGTTAGAGCGAAAATGAGAAAAAGTGTTTCTCTCGCTGTGATAATGTATTTCAAGCAAGCTATAGGCTTTGTGGTAAAAATTTTCTCCATATACGTATGGCACATGTGTGCCACGTCCAAAAAGCACTCCACTCGCTCAGAAAAAGCGTTTTGGCACTTATGGAACACATTTAGTGTGATGTGCATTATTGCTTGGCACACACAACCATTGTTCGATTATGCACTTTATTCGCTCTCAAACACATTTTGAGCAAAGGATGATAGGGCAGGTCATTGTGAGCCAGCGGAAGGTGCCAGGAGGCTCATTCCAAGTGTGCCTGACGCAGCTTCGCATCCCGTTCTATCTGCAACAGTTTCATGTGATGAGAAGCACTGCTTGTAGAGTTAGAGCGAAAATGAGAAAAAGTGTTTCTCTGGCTGTGATAATGTATTTCAAGCAAGCTGTAGGCTTTGTGGTAAAAATTTTCTCCATATATGGCACATGTGTGCCACGTCCAAAAAAGCACTCCACTCGCTCAGAGAAGAGCGTTTTGGCACTTATGGAACACATTTAGTGTGATGTGCATTATTGCTTGGCACACACAACCATTGTTTGAAAATGCACTTTATTCGCTCTCAAACGCAAAGGATGATAGGGCAGGTCATTGTGAGCCAGCGGAAGGTGCCAGGAGGCTCATTCCAAGTGTGCCTGACGCAGCTTCGCATCCCGTTCTATCTGCAACAGTTTCATGTGGCTTAGAAGCACTGCTGTAGAGTTAGAGCGAAAATGAGAAAAAGTGTTTCTCTCGCTGTGATAATGTATTTCAGGCCAGCTATATGCTTTGTGGTAAAAATTTTCTCCATATATGGCACCTGTGTGCCACGTCAAAAAAAGCCCTCCACTCGCTCAGAGAAGAGCGTTTTGGCACTTATGGAACACATTTAGTGTGATGTGCATTATTGCTTGGCACACACAACCATTGTTCGATAATGCACTTTATTCGCTCTCAAACACATTTTGAGCAAAGGATGATAGGGCAGGTCATTGTGAGCCAGCGGAAGGTGTCAGGAGGCTCATTCCAAGTGTGCCTGACGCAGCTTCGCATCCCGTTCTATCTGCAACAGTTTCATGTGGCTGAAAAGCACTGCTGTAGAGTTAGAGTGAAAATGAGAAAAAGTGTTTCTCTCGCTGTGATAATGTATTTCAAGCAAGCTATAGGCTTTGTGGTAAATGTTTTCTCCATATATGGCACATGTGTGCCACGTCCAAAAAAGCACTCCACTCGCTCAGAGAAGAGCGTTTTGGCACTTATGGAACACATTTAGTGTAATATGCATTATTGCTTGGCACACACAACCATTGTTCGAAAATGCACTTTATTCGCTCTCAAACACATTTTGAGCAAAGGATGACAGGGCAGGTAATTGTGAGCCAGCGGAAGGTGCTAGGAGGCTCATTTCAAGTGTGCCTGACGCAGCTTCACATCCCGTTCTATCTGCAACAGTTTCATGTGGCTGAGAAGCACTGCTGTAGAGTTAGAGCGAAAATGAGAAAAAGTGTTTCACTCGCTGTGATAATGTATTTCAAGCAAGCTATAGGCTTTGTGGTTAGAATTTTCTACATATATGGCACATGTGTGCCACGTCCAAAAAGCACCCCACTCGCTCAGAAAGAGCGTTTTGGCACTTATGGAACACATTTAGTGTGATGTGCATTATTGTTTGGCACACACAACCATTGTTCGAAAATGCACTTTATTCACTCTCAAACACATTTTGAGCAAAGGATGATAGGGCAGGTCATTGTGAGCCAGCGGAAGGTGCCAGGAGGCTCATTCCAAGTGTGCCTGACGCAGCTTCGCATCCCGTTCTATCTGCAACAGTTTCATGTGGCTTAGAAGCACTGCTGTAGAGTTAGAGCGAAAATGAGAAAAAGTGTTTCTCTCGCTGTGATAATGTATTTCAAGCAAGCTATAAGCTTTGTGGTAAAAATTTTCCCCATATATGGCACATGTGTGCCACGTCCAAAAAAGCACTCCACTCGCTCAGAGAAGAGCGTTTTGGCACTTATGGAACACATTTAGTGTGATGTGCATTATTGCTTGGCACACACAACCATTGTTCGAAAATGCACTTTATTCGCTCTCAAACACATTTTGAGCAAAGGATGATGGGGAAGGTCATTGTGAGCCAGCGAAAGGTGCCAGGAGGCTCATTCCAAGTGTGTCTGACGCAGCTTTGCATCCAGTTCTATCTGCAACAGTTTCATGTGGCTGAGAAGCACTTGTAGAGTTAGAGCGAAAATGAGAAAAAGTGTTCCTCTCGCTGTGATAATGTATTTCAGGCAAGCTATAGGCTTTGTGGTAAAAATGTTCTCCATATATGGCACATGTGTGCCACGTCCAAAAAAGCACTCCACTCGCTCAGAGAAGAGCGTTTTGGCACTTATGGAACACATTTAGTGTGATGTGCATTATTGCTTGGCACACACAACCATTGTTAGAAAATGCACTTTATTCGCTCTCAAACACATTTTGAGCAAAGGATGATAGGGCAGGTCATTGTGAGCCAGCGGAAGGTGCCAGGAGGCTCATTCTAAGTGTGCCTGACGCAGCTTCGCATCCCGTTCTATCTGCAACAGTTTCATGTTGCTGAGAAGCACTGCTGTAGAGTTAGAGTGAAAATGAGAAAAAGTGTTTCTCTCGCTGTGATAATGTATTTCAGGCAAGCTATAGGCTTTGTGGTCAATTTTTTCTCCATATATGGCACATGTGTGCCACGTCCAAAAAAGCACTCCACTCGCTCAGAGAAGAGCGTTTTGGCACTTATGGAACACATTTAGTGTGATGTACATTATTGCTTTTTTTTATGTATGTTAGCATCCAGCTTGAGTCCACAGAGTTGTTACATCCACATGGTATGTAGTAGGACTTGAATTTTGGGGGGGGGGAATACGGCACACGTCATGTCCGACTTGTTGATGGAACTCACGACGTATAGTTTCGCGGTTGAAGGAAGAGATTTTTACGTGTGTTGTCCTGAGCTGACCCACCACATGGTTATACCAATGGTTATACCACTTGTTTTGTACTTTTGAATGTAACTTGCTTTGCAGCTATATAACTTTGTACTTTTGACAGCTATGTAACTTGCTTTGCACACTTTTTGACTTGTTTTGACTTTACACACTCATATAACTTGTTTCACACACTTAAATATCAATTGACTGGTCCCGGCAACGGGATAAATATTATGCCCATATTCTGATAACAAACTAGAATGCTGTGAGAAACGAACTAGAATGTTGTGAGAAAAATGTTGCCTTGAGGTGCCTGAGGCAGAGGATGGAGGCGATGACTCCTCTCCTGCGGAGACAGGCTGGCCACCTGTTTTCGCACGGGCGAGTCTATAAAGCATTTGTTTTCTCAATCCCGGTTAGAGTCTGCTGTGAACTGTGCACGAGTGTCCAGCTTTCGGTTTCCAGATTACTCTACCGGGGTGTTTTTGGCTCTCCGTCCTCTGTCAACGGTAAGGTATGCTATTCTGGATTCGAACTGTGTTGATTGGAGTGTTATGTGGGGGCATGGGGGTGACAGCTTGTGTCTAGCATAATAACTCATGATGGGAAATGTTGTGAACTGCTGTGTGTTTTACCATTAAATATCATTAATGTACATACAGTCGTTGTTTGTGATCATTTCTCTGCTGCGATCTCTCCGGACCTGTAACAAACTATTCCACAAAACATTTGGCGTCACGAACCTGGAACTTTTTGAAAAGGAGAGACTCAGTGAGAGCAATGTTTAGGAAAAAGGAAAATAGTCCCGCCGCGGAGAGCAGAGTTGTTCCGGGGTGGGGGGCAGCGCCGTGGAAGACGGTAGCTGATAAGTTGTTGCAAGCGGGGAGTTCTGGTCTGGAAGCATGGACAGAAAATACCGCTGGTGTTCCTAGGGTTGTGGTGAAACCCAAAGCTCCGCTCGGAGGAGCTGTTAAGACGGTAGCTGATAAGTTGTTGCAAGCGGGGAGTTCTGGTCCGGAAGCATGGACAGAAAATATCGCTGGTGTTCCTAGGGTTGTGGTGAAACCCAAAGCTCCGCTTGGAGGAGCTGTTAAGACGGTAGCTGATAAGTTGTTGCAAGCGGGAAGTTCTGGTCCGGAAGCATGGACAGAAAATACCGCTGGTGTTCCTAGGGTTGTGGTGAAACCCAAAGCTCCGCTTGGAGGAGCTGTTAAGTGCATGTGGGCATGCGCGCAGGCATGGAAAATTCAGCCAGAAAAATATACTAGCCCGGAGCATGAAACGTTGAAACTAAGAGAACAAGTTGATAGAGTAAAAATAGAGAATCAGATGTTACAAACCAAAATAACATTGCTGGAGTGCAAAAAAGCTAATTTACAGCGGATGTGTGAGAAGGCTGTTGCTAGCACGAGGCATGTTACTCGCAAGCAGAGGAAAAATCTCAGGGGTGATGAGGTGAAAATACGAGCTTTTGTGATAAGTGGGGAGGATAATCCCGATGCCTGGGATCGAGAGGAGGATTGGGAGAAGTTTTTCCCTGATCTGTATCCTGACCCAGAGCAGGGGGAGGGTGATGGTGAGCTTCGTGTAGCTAGACCTGTACAGCGTCGGCGACGCGTACAAAGAGCGATGCCCCCTGCTGAGGAAAGGGTGACCGATGCTCAAGGTCAGCAGTTGTATGATGCACTGTGTAAATGGATGCGTGCCAATCCGCCACCAAGGGAGGAGGAGGTTGGTGTGCCTGTTAGAAGCTCTGATGATTCCGATTCAGACTCAACTACATCAGAAGGCGAACGGGAAAAGCATCAAATAGCTGCATTAAAGCGAGCACGCAAAGAAAGAAAAGAAAAGAGTAAGGCCAAAAAACAGAATCGGAAGGGGAGGCAGAATAAGAACCCCTTTTCGGAAGGCGGTGGTCTTTACCCCTCCTTAGCCAAGTTTGAATAGGATGGGGGTCAAGCCCCGGAGGCAGCGGCCAAATTTGTACCCCGCTGGTCACAAGAAGACCCTAGGCCTCATGTAAATATGATTATTCATTGGAAAAGCTCAGATCAGGAAGTAAGAGCTTTAGTTGATACAAGGGCGGAGCCCACGATAATTTCAGGCAATCCTGCTAAATTCAAGGGACCGAAAATATCCATGATTGGACTGGGAGGAGCATGTGTTTTGTTTTTCAGTCACAGCCTGGTGGCGAGCGTTGGAGTGTGGATGTTGAGGCTGCTGGTGGGACGTCTGGCAGAAGGGGCCCGAGGATCATCGTACCATGGGGTCCCACCCAGGAGATGGCCATGTCGGTTGTTGGGGCACTCTCCTGGCTGTCCTGCCTGCATGCGGCCCAAGGAACGCCCACTCTTGGGTGACACCGATGGAAGGAGCTCCTCGCTTGCCTCGCGTGGTTTGAGTGGGATGGAAGAACAGCACCAATAATCGCACGCAGGATAACTTCCGCTGCCCTGCGTGGTCCGTCTGCCAGACTGCAAACATCACCATGGACTGCGACCCCTACCAAGGACCACATGCATGGTCCATGATCCTGAGAACGGGATGCAACGTTACCATTGAAGCTGAAGTAAGCCTCTGTCGATTAACGGGAAATCCCTTCCTGACGGAATATCCCTTCACACTTCGTGAGGACGTATCATGCTCATCGACCAAGGGGACTCAATGGACGGTAACATCAGGCGACACTGACATCTGGATTTCAAACTCAACTGAGATCACGGGACGCAGGTCAACAATCTGGGTCATTTTGGTAGTACCACCACATCAGCAGGTGACACACCCTATTCATTGGGAGATAAGGTTACCATCGATACCAACCTGCAAGCCACGAAGGAACAAACGAGCGTGGTATGATACACTGTTAGGGGGAACAGGAACTTTGTTAGGAATATTCAACACCATTGATGGGGAAGTGACAGGATCTATGTTATCATCTACAGGTCAGGCGACAGCTCATGGGTTCCGCAGGGTGGCACAATGGATGCCTACCACTGTAGAAATACAGAAAGGGGGAGCTCATGTAGTAGACACATTTCTGGGTTGGAACGTTGATATGTGGGATGCAACATCAGAAGTTTTACACAAGGTTGCAACGTTGAATAGTACCAAATGTAACTTGCAAATGCTTAATGCTAAAGTTCAGCAAGAACGTCTGTTGAGAACATTGACCTCCTCAGCAGTGCAGCCGTGGAGACACTTATGGAACATATCGAACCGCGTATGGATACAAGTTAAACCTAGCCTGACTCAGTGCAATGAAACACACTGTCAAGGGATGTGGTTGGAAGTAAACGTAACCCGACCCATGACCATATGCAGATATCGGATTTTGCCATTAATAGTGGGAAACCATTATTATTTCTTGAAAACGCATGGGGACTGGTTTAGTCCACAGACTAATCTGACTTATGATCGGGAAGGTTGTGACGTAATGGACAAGGGGACTGTATGCTTACAAATGCAAATATATTGAGACACATGTTTTACGAATGACACGGCACTGTGTGATTGGAATGTGGAGAAGCCTGAGGACTTGCTATATCAGGTAGGGCCCCACTCTATTTGTGTAGCAACAGTGAATCCACATCCCCAGTTGCCAACGACACCGTTTTCCGGATGTTTATGGGACGTGCATCTGTTTACCTGGCACAATCAATCGTTTCGATTGACAAATTTCAGTTGGACAAACCGACTGTCTACTGTGCAATGGCAAGCCCTATCGCTGCCTTGGCAGGTGGATCTGACACGCTTCAGCAGCGCACTGAACCGTTCAGAGACACTTAAGCATCTTGTTAAAACTCATTTGACAGATGTGTCCAGGTTGCAGGTGTCCACCATGATCGCCCGGAATGAGGTGGTACATGCCGCCAGGACAATTGAGCAATCTTCGGCTCATCACTGGTGGGATATATTTACAGGAATGTCGATAACAGCACGACGACACTTAGTCCCTCCATTATTGGTTCTTATCATATGCTTAGCTTTACTAACTTTGGTTAACTTCTGCATGTTTTGGTATATTAGACGCACCCGAGCTATTTCGTCGCGACGCATTTATAACGCAGTTTCTTGAATTATGAAAATAGAACTATACCATGATTTGGGGCCGTTTGGGAGGGATATAACAAAGATGGTTGTGGAAGCTGACCCTCCGGGTCATCATGCATCCTGGTGGCCGAGGCGTTCGGACCCCCTGCATTTAACGTTTCCTGATCGTATTCTTATGTATCAATTTGTTATTGACCACATGTTACACGGGAATCATGACATCATGGAGTTGTTGCTGCAGGGGGATGCCTATGTTAATTGGATGTTTGAAAATGAAGATGATCTACCTGAACGGTTTATCAATTAAGTGGTGGTTTCAGCTCAGGCCACAGGGTGGAGTGAAGGAAGAGATTTTTACGTGTGTTGTCCTGAGCTGACCCACCACATGGTTATACCAATGGTTATACCACTTGTTTTGTACTTTTGAATGTAACTTGCTTCGCAGCTATATAACTTTGTACTTTTGACAGCTATGTAACTTGCTTTGCACACTTTTTGACTTGTTTTGACTTTACACACTCATATAACTTGTTTCACACACTTAAATATCAATTGACTGGTCCCGGCAACGGGATAAATATTATGCCCATATTCTGATAACGAACGAGAATGTTGTGAGAAACGAACTAGAATGTTGTGAGAAAAATGTTGCCTTGAGGTGCCTGAGGCAGAGGATGGAGGGGATGACTCCTCTCCTGCGGAGACAGGCTGGCCACCTGTTTTCGCACGGGCGAGTCTATAAAGCATTTGTTTTCTCAATCCCGGTTAGAGTCTGCTGTGAACTGTGCACGAGTGTCCAGCTTTCGGTTTCCAGATTACTCTACCGGGGTGTTTTTGGCTCTCCGCCCTCTGTCAACGGTAAGGTATGCTATTCTGGCTTCGAACTGTGTTGATTGGAGTGTTATGTGGGGGCATGGGGGTGACAGCTTGTGTCTAGCATAATAACTCATGATGGGAAATGTTGTGAACTGCTGTGTGTTTTACCATTAAATATCATTAATGTACATACAGTCGTTGTTTGTGATCATTTCTCTGCTGCGATCTTTCCGGACCTGTAACAAACTATTCCACAAAACAGCGGTTTACATTACACTTTCAGTACATCTATAATATGGCTGTGATGATACAGGAGGGGGGTCCCACATCTGGATACAGATGTGAATGGAAAGTGATGGAAGAAACAAAGGCAAGAGCAGATCTATGGACAGATGGGTCGTTGAAAGTGGCTTATGCAGTGGTAAGGTAGTAGGAAGATGGGAACATGAACATGTTGGAGGCAAAGCAAGTGACAAATAGACCTTTTAGTTGAACTAAGGGCAGTTATAAGAGCGCTGGAGCTCTCAGAAGGTAGGAGGTAATGTTGTATGGGTGGCGTGTGATACGTTAAGAGTTGGTACAGTGGAGAGAGTAGGATAGAAAATTGCAACAAGAAAAGAAGATAAGGACATTTTGAGGCTGTAGGTATAAAGGACATGCAAAAGGGGTTGATCTTATCTCCCTAAGAAATGCAGGCAGCAGCTTCATTCAATTCAAAATTGCAGTTGAGTGTTTTAGAGATTGTTATCAAAGTTGGCATAATTAGATAGTGTTGTAAGAAGCACAAGAAAAAAAATATTTTTTGGCTATCATAGAGCCGTAGTAAAAAACAAGGATGGAGTTTGGGTTTCTAGTGATGGGTGCACTGTCCCCTCTGCTCGGCTGCTCTGGACGAGGCACGTGGACTTGGACAATTAGGTAAACAATAAATGATACACACAGGGACACACAGGTATCATCCATAGATGATAAAGTTGAGGTAAGGTTGAAGGAATGAATCAAAAATTTAAAAATAAAATAGCAAAGATATGCAGGATACAAAAATGGGTTGATGCACTTCCATTAGCTCTTATAGCTGTCAGATGTGCCGTAAACATCCAGATGAGGTTCACACCATTTGAACTCACTGGATGTCAGCAGTTTCCTGGACCTACTGCTGTCACAGGACCCATGGATGTCATGGAGAAAATTATGTATGACACTTGTTGCATCACAAAGGTTGGTGAGTAAAATTTTCTGTACAGGTTGCTGATACTGCAAAAGGGGGTCCTGAGAACGGGGTGTACACATCACCATGGATGTACTTAAGGTTTGAAAAAAAAAGAGTGTGGACGCAGACCAGGTTGATAGGCCCATACTGGGTGACAGTAAGAACGTCACATTTCCTCTGGCTGAAGTTTGTGGTTCCAAAGACTTTGGAGAAAACAACATCTACTCTTGAAAATGTCCTTCTGTATCTTTGGTATGCCTGTGGGATGTGGACCACAGTATAAGCTGTGGTCCAAAGCGGGAATTGTAGTCTAATTTAGTTTTTTAAATAATTGTCTTTGATGTAGGGTAGATGAGTATCAACTTAAACTGTTGACCAGTGCAGGTCAAGGGTCAGTTAAAAGATGGTCAGGGCAACGCATCCTGCATTGTGTTTCTTCTTCTTATCTTTGCAGAGGTCATTGGGGGAGAACCAAAAGGCCAGGAAGGTCTTAGAGGTATTTACGCAACGGGATCCTGGTCCATCCCCCGCACATACCCCCAACTCCACCCCATCTAAGGAGATACAAAAAGCGCTGGGATGCAAGAATCGGGGCTGACTTTCCTTCTTATTGTCAGGAGGCAGCAGGCGGACATTGGAAAAGAAACACAGCCCAGGATCCTGTGTTTTTGTGATTTTATTCTGTCTGGCCAATTTTACAATACGTACATGATGTTAACTTTTACTAGTCTGTAAGTTTTATTCCTTCTCATAAGTGGAGATTAACGAATACGCTTGGGGAGATGAAATTTACTTAAACAAGTGGTCTTGGAGGCCTCAATTAGGTTGCGGAGAATTTCTTCTCCGACAGTGGTCAAAATTTTCTCCATATACGTATGGCACATGTGTGCCGCGTCCAAAAAAGCACTCCACTCGCTCAGAGAAGGTTTCCAATGAGCGTTTTGGCACTTATGGAACACATTTAGTGTGATGTGCTTTATTGCTTGGCACACACAACCGTTGTTCGCAAATGCACTTTATTCACCCTGAAAAAAATCAAATAAGGGAAAATTATAAATGTCATGATAATACGTATATATATCCTAAATAATAATAATAATAATAATAATACATTTTATTGTGGGTTTTGTGCATGCGCAATAATGGAAGCAGAGCAGCTCAAAGCTCTGCAAACCATAGTGTTTAGGCGAGCAGGTGGGACGCTGAGGTGGACGGAGGAGGAAGATCTGAGGGAGCAAAAGGAGGTGGCATTATTGAGGAGGTGGTGGGTGAGCTTGTGGATGGCCTTGAATGTGTACAGACGTATTTTGATTGAAATTATATATGTGACAGTAAGGGGGTGATTGATGAAAAGAAGGGCTTCCAGTTGGTAATGCAGCCGATAAATTCTGGAACATTTGAAGCTTATGGAGGTATTTGTGAGTGGAGCCAATGACAATAGAGTTGTAGTAATTGATACAGGAGGCTGTGAAAAAGAGTAGTAGTATGTTGGCCAAGTGAGGGGTGTAGGCAATTGATGGTGCATAGATGGAAGTATTTTGTCATCAATTTTCAGTGCTGTGCTGGGGGTGGAAGTAACGTGGAAGCACGTCTGGTCCGGGTGGCCTGATGCGATACGTGAGACAAGCTAATAGCGTCTCGGCCTGTCTGTGGATGAGCCCACACTGTCTTTTTTCAGTCCTTCTCCATCCATTCATCAATCCATTTTCCTCCGCTTATCCGGGTCGGGGTCGCGGGGGCAGCAGTCTTCGTAGGGAAGCCCAGACTTCCCGGTCCCCGGCCACCTCTCCAGCTCCACCGGGAGGACACCAAGGCGTTCCCAGGCAAGCTGTGAGACATAGTCCCTCCAGCGTGTCCTAGGTCTGCCCCGGGGCCTTTTCCCGGCTGGGCATGCCCGGAACACCTCACCAGGGAGGCGTCCGGGAGGCATCCGGACTAGATGCCCGAGCCACCTCAACTGACTCCTCTCAATGTGAAGGAGAAGCGGCTCTACTCTGAGTCCCTCCCAGATGGCTGAGCTCCTCACCCTATCTCTTAGGGTGAGTCCAGCAAACACGGAGGAAACTCATTTCAGCTGCTTGTATCCGCCATCTCATTCTTTCGGTCATGACCCAAAGCTCATGACCATAGGTGAGGGTGGGAACATAGATCGACTGGTAAATTGAGAGCTTTGCCCTTCAGCTCAGCTCTCTTTTCACCACGACGGTCCGGTACAGCGACCGCATTACTGCAGAGGCTGCACCGATCCGTCTGTCGACCTCACGCTCCCACTTTCCCTCACTCGTGAACAAGACCCCGAGATACTTAAACTCCTCCACCTGGGGCAGGACCTCATTCCCAACCCGGAGGGAGCACTCCACCCTTTTCCGACTGAGAACCATGGCCTCTGATTTGTAGGTACTGAGTCTCATCCCAGACACTTCACACTCAGATGCAAACCGTCCCAGTAAACGCTGAAGGTCGCAGCCCAAAGAAGCCATAAAAACCACATCATCTGCAACTCCCTCAACACCTTGGCTGCGCATAGAAATTCTGTCCATGAATTGTGAACAGAATCGGTGACAAAGGGCAGCCTTGGCGGAGACCAACGTTTACCGGAAACAGGCTCGACTTTGTACAAGGACCGGATAGCACATAAGTAACGCGCCACCAATCCCGTACTGCCGGAGCACCCCCCAAAGGACGCTACAAGGGACAGGGTCGAATGCCTTTTCCAGGTCCACAAAGCACATGCAGACTGGTTGGGCAAACTCCCATGCACCCTCAAGCACCCTCGTGAGGGTGTAGAGCTGGTCCAGTGTTCCACGACCAGGACGAAAAACGCATTGGACCTCTTGTATCAGAGGTTCGGCCAACGGTCGTACCCTTCTCTTCAGCACCCTGGAATAGACTTTCCCAGGGAGGCTGAGGAGTGTGATCCCCCTGTAGTTGGAACACACCCTCCGGTCACCCTTCTTGAAAAGATCTGCCAATCCAAAGGTACTGTTCCCGACTTCCATGCAATGTTGAAGAGACGTGTCAGCCAAGACAGTCCCTCAACATCCAGAGTCAGAGTCAGTCCTTCTCAAGTTGTTCTTTTTGTAAAAACTAGCATTGATCTTTCTACAGTCAACGTAGAAACAAATCACACACAACTCCTCATCACAGCGTTAAGCATTGCCAAGAAAACCATTCTTATCAATTGGAAATCCAAAAAAAAACTGAACATAGCCGTTTACAAAAATCTTCTGTTAGATCATATAGCAATTGAGAGAATGTCTGCTGAATCCAAAGATCAACTGTCAGAATTTCAATCTATATGGGCTCCAATAATTAATCTCTTAAATTAATCTCTTAATGTAATTCTCAAAGGGCTGAGTGTGCCTGTCTCTGCCCCTGGCGGTCTCGTTCCTCTGGCTTGGGGCATGGTCTTGGTCGCCGGGTTGCCCTGGCGTCCGGGGGGTGAGCGGGTGGGTGCCGTGTATCTCTGTCCCTTCCTGCTGGGCTGACCCCCTGGAGGTTCTGGTGGGGGTTGGTGGGGGGCTGTCCGAATCTGGGGATGGGGCGTGGGTGGGGTGGTGGTGGTCGTCCCGGGGGTGGTGCAGGCCGTCCCTCGGGGTGGTGGGTAGACGGGGAGCCGCATCCTGTGGGTGGTGGGCGCCTGCTGCTGCTGGGGGGGGGCTGTGTGCGTCCGGTGGCGCTGGTTCCTCCGCGGCCTCCCTCGCCCCTGGGGGTGGGCCGGGTTTGCCCTGGGTGCTCTGGCCTGGCTACTGTGTGGGACCGTGGGGTGGGGGCATGGGAGGCTTTGGCCCTGCCCTTGGTGTGGGCACGGGTGGTTATGCCCCGCTGCCCTTGCAGAGCCTTCCCCCTTAGGTATGTATATGGCTATATATGTGTGTGTGTAGGTATGCATGTATATATTTATTATTATCATATCTAAAATAGCTAAAAGATCTAAATTATTAGAAAATATATTATATATAAATTATTATATATTAAGTATCAATAGTAGTATCATTATTATACATACATAACTATTATCAATAAATATTATTATTATTATTATTACCATTATTATTATTATTATTATGATTACTATTATTATTACTATTATTATGATTACTATTATTATGATTACTATTATTATTATTATTATCAATTACTTTACTTTATTTTTATTTTTTATTTATTATTTTTATTCTCAATTTTAATTTTTTTGTGTATGGTAGGTGTGTGGCCCCGGGTGGGGCACCTGGTAAGCTCATACGGGAGAGGGGGTCTCGTTTGTGCAGCTTGGGCTCTGGGTAGGGAGGTGCGGTGCTGGGGTGGGACATTACCTGCTTCCCTCCCTTCGGTAGGGGGATGGCTGGGTTGTGGTGGATGTGGGGCGGGCGGGTGGGGGGGGCTGGCTGTGGGTGCGTGGGTAGCGGGGCGGATAGCGGTGGGGGTGGTGCTCTGCGCGGCGCGGGCCGGGATTAGCGGGGGGCTTGCTTGGGGGCGAGGTGGTGGGCTCTGAGTCGTGGGGTGGGCCTCGACCAAGGGTTGGGGGGTGGGGCTGGCCGGTGGCTCACGGGCGGCCCCTCCTATTTGCCGGTGTCTGGTTGGCCCCTTCTGTCTCCGGTCTGGTGGCGTTCTTCCCGCCTCCGGGGTGTCCTCCTCGGCGGGTCCGTGGGTGGATGGGAGATGTGGTGGAGACGGGTCGGCACTGCGGTGGAGGGTGGGACTGGGGGGGCATTCACTTTTTGCGGCTGTTGGGGTGTCGTCTACCTGGTGGGCTCTGCTGCATGGTGTGTGTGTCTCTGTCCCGCCCTGGCACTCTTGGCTCACGTGCCCGGGGGGCGGGGTTGGGCTCTTCCCCATGCGGGTCCCGGTTCTCCTGCGGTCTCTGTGGTGTCACTCCCTGGGCTGCCATGGTGACGGATGTGTTGCCGGGGCGCGGTCCCTGCTGTTCGGGTGGTTGTAGGAGCTGCCTCGGGGCGTGTGGTCTGTCCGCGGCTCCTGGTGGTCCGGGGATGGCGTAGCTGGCACAATCTCTGGTGGGGCCCTCCGGGGGGGAGCTGGCGGGCCGGACTGGCTGCCACGATGGGCTGGGTGGGGCTTGTGGTTGGTCCTGTGGCCCGGGGCTTGCTCCGGGTGGCTGGCTTGCCCGGCTCGGTTGGCCGGTAGTGCGGGGTGGGCGTGTGTGGGGCCCCGATCTTCCCTGCTGCACTGCACCACCTCACATACATGTAGGACTTTGGGGGGTGGCCTGCAACTGGTTTTGCCGGGGGCGAAGGGTTTCCTTGCGGATGCCCTTTTGTCCTCGGCATTCCTCTGGCTTGGTCACCCTTCAATTTTAACCGCACCTTAGACACTCAGTTCTGGGGGGGATCTGGGCAGGCATGGGACCCACCATCGCTCAGCTTCCCTCCACACACACACACACACACATACACATACACCACACACATAGGTCAGCCATACGGGGCAGGCCTATTTTTAATTGCACAATCTACACAATATCATCTTCACACACACAGGTGTAGCGGGCTGGTCCAGAGAGCCTACTGCCTACCCCCGCGATTGGCCCGCTGGCTGCTGGGGCTTGGCGGCTCGCTCGGGGTGCCCTGGGCTGCAGGATATTTTGGTCTGGTCTGCCTGGCCTTCCTGGGGGTCCCGCTGGAACCAGCTGACGCCGGGGCTTGCCCTGGTGTCATGGTTGGCGCTACCTCCCTGGGTCTGTCCTGGGTCGCGGGCGCCAACGTGCCCTTGGGGAGGCGTTCACCGGCCTCCAGGCGGTGGGATCCGCGCTGCTGGTGGCCGGAAGCCTACGGTGGTGGCTTGGGGTTGTTGCGCTGTGGTGGCTGCTGCGGGGACCGGGCTGTGTGTTGGGAGGGGGCCTGATCCTGCTCATGGGGACGGGGGCCTGGGTGGCGTGTGGGGATGGGGAGCATGCTCCTCGGGGTGGGGCCTGCTGGGGGGGCGGTGCTCTTCCGGGCGTTTGGGTGTCTGCTGCCACTGGTCCTATGCTCTGCCGCATCGCTGTCCCTGTCTTTGTCCATCCCCAGTCTTGCCTTAGGGCCCGTCGGGGATGGTTCTCCGGTACGTGGGTGGAGCGCTGCTGGTTCTGGGGGCGAGGGGGGGCTGGCCTTCCCGGTGGTTGGTGGGGTCCGTCGGTGGCCTTGCGCTGGTCTTAACTCCTCGGCTCTGGTGCTTGGCCTCCCCGGGACTTGGAGCTATGGCTCTCCCTCACGGGGGTGAGCTGCCCGACGGGTGTCGGCCGGCCCAGTGGAGCGCCTCACCACTCGCCTGCTCGCCCCCTCCGCTTGCTCATATGCGGGCCTCCTCCCCTCACCCGCTCCTTTGTCTGCCACACTGCCGTAGCCCTGATGCCGTGGTCGAGGGGAGTCTGGGGGTGCTATGCCTTGGCGGTCCGTACCTCCCTGGGCTCGGGGCCTGGTTGTGGGTCTGGGACCCCTGGGTCCCCCGCCCTGTGATGCCCCGGACGCCCCACCCGGGGACGTCCACAGCATGTGCTTGCATGTGTGTGTATTGAGTGGATGGGGTGTGCGTGTGTTTGAGTTTATTTTATGTATTTATTGTTTTAAATACTTAGATAAATAATGATTAGTTTTATTATAATTATATATATATATATATATATGTATACGTGTGTGTGGGTGTGTATGTGGGTATATGGCCATATAGATATACGGGGGGGGCTCTGCGGGGGTCTGGTGTAGGGCGTTCCATCTCTACCGCCCGGTCCTCCATGGGGCAGTGTGCCCGGGCCTCTTCTGTCCTGGCCAGGGCGGTCCTATGTCGGTGGTCAGGCCTGGGGTTACCTGGGGCGGGCCTGGTTCTGCTTCCTGGGGGTGTGTGGGGAGCGGGAGGCGGTGCCTCCGGCCGTGGACGGGCTACCTTCCGGCCGGCGGGGGCGCCCCTGTGCCCACGGGTGTGTGGCCTTCGATGCCCTTCTGCCCTAGTGGGGTATGGTCTCCCGCTGGTCTCGGGGGTGCGGCTCTCCTCCGGCCTGCTGGCGCCCTGTTGCCGGTTGGGATTGCTCCTCCATGGCCTCTTGCTGGTCTCTTCGGGGGGTTGCTTCGGGGGCCGGTCTTGGGGAGTCGGCCCTGGCTTTGCCTGCACCCATGGGGCCGGAGGATCTCTGGCGGTTGGGGCTTGACCTGACTGCGCGGGGCGGGGTTTGCTGGGTGGTAGAAGGCAGTCTCTCTCCTTTTGTCATTCTCAGTGACAATTACACATTCACACACTCGCATTCACATACACAACACACCTCCATATGGGCACTCACAGCACATGGGTGCTTCTCTATACAATTTACTATCTTATCCCTGATGTTTATATAGTATTTGTATGCTATTATTACAGTAATAATGATGTCAAGCAGTGAGATTTTAATTACTGTAACCGTATGGTTCCAATTGTGTTTACTATCATGAGTCATGTCTTCACCGTTACTATTGCTACTGGTAAGTTGGACTGTTTCATTTCACTGATATCATCTCCTTAGCCATCATTGACATTCAACTGTTCTGTTTGTCACTGTTGTTGTTTTGGAAATTCTTGTTGCTGCTGTTTTTGTCTCTCCCTCTACTGCCCCCCCCTCCCGACCCCACCTTTCTCTTCTCTCCTCTTCTTTTCTGTTCTTCTTCTTGCTCCGGTCCAGTCGCTCCAAATGGCATAACAAAAACATCAAATAACGGCAAATAAAATTTCATGGTACAGGGAAGTTGTAGCCAACACCTTTCCTGACACAGAGCAAATCTGTCTAGCATGTAAGGGCATTTAGATCAACAATACTATCTGCCCCAATGGCTGGACGGGACAAAAAAAAAAAAAAAAAAGTAAAAACTAGCATTAATTTTTCTTCATAATATAATTAAAGTCCGGGTTAAAGTTTCTTCTCGTAGAAACCAAAAGTTCAGAGTGAAGTCCCAGAGGCTAAGTCCAGAGAGCTCCCTCAGAAAGTTTTTCAGCAGGTGAAATTTGTTGCAAGCCAAATAAAATCTAAATGGAGAGTGGAGAGTGGCTGTGCGTCTTAACTATAGTGCTTGACGATAGTATTTTGGTGCTACATTAAATCTCATATTTTATTTGTGTTCATTCCTTAAAAGGTAGAGGCCATTTTGAGCCAAATGTAGGCTTTTCCGGTGGCGCATGGCGATGCACACACTACAATGAGACAGAGAACCGCTGAGTCAGCAATAATGCTGTCACAGCATAAAACTTTTTTCTACCCTTCGGTACTCTGGCGGCCTCTAGTGGACAGAAAAGAATACTGACTTATATTGTTTCCAAAGGACTATTTAAGGACAGCTCTCCACGCATAAAGGTTACTGGTTCAGTTGTATCTACTGGAATCAAAAGTTTTAATATATATGATTACACATCGCCACACAACAGATTATAATATAAATAAAAAAGTAGAAAGAAAGATAAAGAGTCTCTTTTGTCCTAAAAAGGACACCACAGAAGTCAGATTGGAATTGTTCAAAGAGGACATTATGGGTTAAATTATTATTATTTTGCAAATCATTTATGATATTTGTTGCTGGGTGTCATTGGCTCAGGAAGTAGAGCTGAGCATCCAGAAACTGCAATTTTGGCGGTTCAATCCTCACTCCCTCCACCCACTCTTGTGTCCCTGACAAAGATACTTCACCCACCTTCCGTCCAGTGCTGCCCAAAACTGGCAACCATTTTTCTGCCCGTGTACTACAGGGCACCTGTTGATATGGCTGTAGATTACCACCACATGTGTAACTGAGAAGTGAATGGATAATGGGTTAACTTCATTGTGAAGCACTTTGAGTACCTTGTAAAAAAGGTATGATTCTAATTATTATTAACCCTTCCTCCACCTTGTATATTAAAACATTTTTTAAACATGGAAGCTAGGCCACGTCAACTGTTTCACCTTTTTTTTCAACATTTTCATGTTACTGCATGTTGTGTGGGGTTTGGCAGTTTAACTGTTACTTGTTGCCCTGAACTTTTGTGTTTGCTGTCTGTTCACCCACGTTGTCATGTATTGGCATTGTGGTGTTGTGGCCCAACCCCAGGATGCGAGGAATGACACTCGATTGCAGGTAACATGTACTGTATATTTTAATAATAATAGTTGTAGTGCAGCGGCAGCGATACAGCAATGAGCAGTACAATGGCAATGCCCCAACAAAGCCAGGAACACGCATGAGAACTAAAATTACCAGCAGATGCATGAAACAAGAAACGTAAACGTACACCAGGCAAACACAGAACAGGGCAACACAGGAAGGCGCCATTGACACAGGAACGCAGGTGGATGACGTGCAACCAAGAGACGAACTGGAGGCAGAGCCAGTCAGAGCATTGCCTTGGCCTGGACAGAAACAGGATGACATGGAGCAGAAGCAGGAGGCGTCTTGTCCACCAGACACTGAAGAAGCAGCAGTAGAAGCGAGTAGTGCCTTCTGGCTTGCTGCAGTCTTGACCAACAAGAAAGGGAGCGGATTGTTGCTTCCTCTAACGCACAGCAGATGGCACCATCTGGTGGAGGGGTGTCACACAGTATGTCGATACAATATTCTCCCTAGTCCTCTCCCTAGTCCTCGCCCTAGTCCTCGCCCTAGTCCTCTCCCTAGTCCTCTCCCTAGTCCTCTCCCTAGTCCTCAATGTAATTGCATGTTGGTGTACACACAACCTTTTTGAAGGAATTGCTCAGTTATTTGTGTAATGGTTTTCTCTTTCTTTTAATATGTCGATCTGGCAAGTTATGATGTATATTCTTGCAGCTGTCAATGTTAACAGCAACCACTAGAATTTGCTGGTTTGTAGTTATTTTAATGACACAGAAGATGCTGCAGTGCAACATTAGCTGACTCAACTGACTTAATATACTGCCATTTTGTTGCAGTTTGTTCATGCGGAAAAAAAGAACCGTGTTCCTAATAGATCCGAGCCGAAACGCTGCAGGAAAGAAGGGCTGTGAAAAAACTAAAGTAAATATTTATTATGCTTACAATTCATATTATGTAAAATGTAAAATAATGAATGTTTTTCCAGGGAATATCTGCAGAAAGAAAAACAATGGCCCTCGAACTTCTGCAGGGATCAGGTAGCTAATACAGTGCATCCGGAAAGTATTCACAGCGCTTCACTTTTTCTACATTTTGTCATGTTACAGCCTCATTCCAAACTGTATTAAATTAATCTCTTACCTCAAAATTCTACACAAAATACTCAATGTGAAAAAAGGTTTTTTTTTTACATGTTTTGAATTTATTAAAAATAGAAAACAAAAAAACACATTTACATAAGTATTCACAGCCTTTGCTTAATACTTTGTTGATCCACCTTTGGCAGCAATTACAGCCTCAAGTCTTTTTGAATATGATCCCACAAGTTTAGCACACCCATCTTTAGGCAGTTTTGCCCATTCTTCTTTGCAATAAGTCTTGAGCTCCATCAGGTTGGATGGGAGACATCTGTGCACAGCCATTTTTAGATCTCTCCAGAGATGTTCGATCGGATTCAAGTCTGGACTCTGGCTGGGCCACTCCAGGACATTCACGGAGTGGTTCTGAAGCCAATCTTTTGAGATCTTGGCTGTGTGCTAATGTCTACTGTCTATATGGTCAAGGTACATGACCAGTCTACTGAGGTCAATAGCGCTCTGGAGCAGGTTTTCATCCAGGATATCTCTATATATTGCTGCATTCATTTTTCCTTCTATCCTGACTAGTCTGCCAGTTCCTGCTGCTGAAAAACATCCCCACAGCATGATGCTGCCACCACCATGCTTCACTGTAGGGATGGTATTGGCCTGGTGATGAGCAGTGCCTGGTTTCCTCCAAACATGGCGCCTGGCATTCACACCAAGGAGTTCAATCTTTGTCTCATCAGACCAGAGAATTTTGTTTCTCATGGTCTGAGAGTCATTCAGGTGCTTTTTGGCAAATTCCAGATGGGCTGCCATGTTCCTTTTACTAAGGAGTGGCTTTCGTCTGGCCTCTCTACCATACAGGCCTGATAGGTGGATTGCTGCAGAGATGGTTGTCCTTCTGGAAGGCTCTCCTCTCTCCACAGAGGAACGCTGGAGCTCTGACAGAGTGACCATCGGGGCCTTGGTCACCTCCCTGACTAAGGCCCTTCTTCCCCGATCGCTCAGTTTAGAAGGCCGGCCAGCTCTAGGAAGAGTCCTGGTGGTTCCAAACGTCTTCCATTTACGAATAATGGAGGCCACTGTGTTCATTGGGACCTTCAAAGCAGCAGAAATTTTTCTGTATCCTTCCCCAGATTTGTGCCTCAAGACAATCCTGTCTCGCAGGTCTACAGACAGTTCTTTTGACTTCATGCTTGGTGTCTGTGCTCTGACATGCACAGTCAACTGTGGGACCTTATATAGACAGTTATTATATTTCCAAATCATGTCCAATCAACTGAATTTACTGCAGGTGGACTCCAATTAAGCTGTAGAAAGATCTCAAGGATGATCAGTGGAAAAAAGATGCACCTGAGCTCAATTTTGAGCTTCATGGCAAAGGCTGTGAATACTTATGTAAATGTGATTTTTTTTGTTTTTTATTTTTAATAAATTCAAAACATGTCAAAAAAACCTTTTTTCACATTGTCATAATGGAGTATTTTGTGTAGAATTTTGAGGTAAGAGATTAATTTAATTCAGTTTGGAATGAGGCTGTAACATGACAAAATGTAGAAAAAGTGAAGCGCTGTGAATACTTTCCGGATGCACTGTAGGTCATGAATTTATAACATACATTTTTAATACACTCATTGAAAATGTAATGATTTTGTAGTTTTCCAAATGGATTCCTGGTGTGTGATCTGTGCCTCAAAAGACCCACCTGCTGCCACAGCTACATCTGTTGTGAAGAGTGATACTGGATGGGTAAGATTGATAATGCAGAATGACATTACATTTACGGGACATTAATTGTTGATTTTGACAGTTGTTTTCGTTTTAATTTTTTCCCCAACATGACAGATTCAATGTGACATATGTGACCGGTGGTTTCACAGAGAATGTGTCAGAATAAAAAATGAAGATCTCAAGAAGGCTGAAGATAACCACTGGCTGTGTCCTCTTTGCCAATAAAAGTTGAAGCAAAAAGAAGACAGAGGGGGGACAATACAGACAGAGACAACAACACCAAGAGGATAAGCGGTAGAAAATGAATGAATTAATGCTCCCTTGTGCCACTTTACTCCTTTGTTCTTTGTTTTTACCCAACACCTCTTGTTCTATCTATCCACTTCTATCCACTTCTGGTGCAGAAATCCTAGTCCATGCATTTGTCCATTGTCACGTCCATTACTGTAATGTGCTGCTTTCTGGTCGACTTCCAATGTCTACTTTGAAAAGCCTGCAGTTAGTACCTTCAGGTGGGGAGACGACCATGCTACCATCTGAACCACCACGCCCCAACGAGGGCAAGAATGAAGAACGCGGGCTCAAGAGCCTTTTCCATTGGGGCTCCAACATTGTGGAATGCCCTACCTGCTGATATTAGAGCTGTTACCTCAGTAAAAATGTCCCGACTCAGGACTTATTTGTACACTTTAGCATTTAGTTAATAGTATTCCTGGCCTGTTTGACTGCCGCTCTTCATAAAAAGGACTTCATAAAAGTCCTACTGAAAAGTGGTTGGGAGGTAAAAGGTCATATGACCTGGAAGTTATTGATAAAAGTTAACACAAAAAAATTATATAAAATCCTAGCAAAGTTAAGTATAAAAGAAAAAGAGTGTTTATGGTACCAACATGGAAAAACTAAAGATTCAAAGTGGTTTGGAGGTCAAAGGTCACATGACCTGGAAGTTATTGATAATAGTTTATATAGGTCAAAGGTTACATGACCTGTAAGTTATTGATAATAGTTCATATAAAAAATCATATAAAATCCTAGGAAAGTTATAGAAAAGCAAAAAGGTGTGTATGGGAGCAATAAACATTCAAAGTGGTTTGGAGGTTAAAGGTCACGTGACTTGGAAGTTATTGATAATAACCCCCCCGCCTCCACACACACAAACACATCACACTGACACAATTTAGTACGATATATAAAACATTTCTCTCATCATTAAAGTTGGTGTTGTGCACGATAACGACCTCTCATAAGCAGACACGGCTGCTCCAATTCCTTCTGTGTGTGTGTGTGTGTGTGTGTGTGTGCGAGCTCGGCGAGTTTTTAGGGTAGGATTAATTATTTGACATGGTCATGGATCATTTTCTGGTGTGATTTAGATATATTTTAATTTTTAGCAAACTCTCGTCAATGGAAGAGAAATAAATGGAAATTTATTGACGGTCCCAAGTACGAACAAGCAGTTCTTAGAACGGCACTTCCGTGCGAGCTCCCCGCAGCAGGAGAGAGCAGCCCGGGCACAGTGAGGATGACGACCGCTGTTCCTACAGAGACAAATATCCAACGTAAAGTAACTTCACCGCGGTCTTGCCCTGTCGGTTTCTGCTACTTAATTTTTGCCCGCCGACCTTTTGTCAGCAGGTAAGAGGTCAGTGTCAGCACCCGTTTGCCTGGTTCGCCCACCTCCTTTGGGTGTACTACGTGCACAATTCATTGGAGAGCTTGGCTACATGTATATCCCCATTCAAAGCTGCTTACGCCTAGCAGCCTCCCTTGTTCCCTACCCAGGAGAAGGATGTGACGATCAAACCTGTTTCCTCAAGCCCGCTGTGCCCTCTGGCCGAGCCGCCACCGCGTCTCATCGATTGTGAGCCAGCCTATACCGTGAAGGCCATTTTGGACATGAGAAGACGGGGTGGGGGGATGCAGCACCTGGTTGATTGGGACCAGAGGAGCGTTCATGGCTGACAAGCCAGGTAAGCCGCGAGGTGGCGTCCTCTGGGGGAGGGGAGGGGGGGATACCAGGTTCATGCACACATCGCCAAGTGAGAATAATGGGCTTACTTGGATTTAAAAATCACTTTTATTGCAGCCTTTCCGTGACGACAAAGACCAGCGCTGTACAGAGGTGGCATACCATTATTGTTTTTGAAAAATTGGTTGAGAAAGTGCCAGACGAGACATGTGGTGCGATTGAAATTTCAAAATAGAGTATGAAAATAATCCACTGAGAACATAATTTACATATAACATGCCACTGTAGACATGATTGGATTGTAAAGGACAAAGTTTACAAAGTCCCCCGTCTTAATCATCATGGATGTTAAACAGCTTGGCAACTTCGTTCAGGTCTGCATGGTCCTCTCCATCCTTGATGATCTGCAATTGCATAACAGAATTGTTTTCCACCAACTTGAAACAACGTCCTTCCCAAAGGATAGAGCTCACCTTTCTAGCGATGGGCATTCTGTTGAAAACATTCCACAGGATGATCCCCACCACCACTTTGTCTCGCAGGTAGAAGATGACTCCTTTGCCGTAGTCATCTTTTTGCGTGGCGGTGGGCACGGGTGTCGTGGAGGCCACCGGGCTCAAAGCCACATCCTCTGTTTCACTTTCTGAGCGGATTCCGGTTCCTGCAAACAAGAGAAATGCTCGTTCCCATGATAGACAGTCATTGCTTTGTGGAATAATTCCCTTACGACTCATACCAGACTGTTCAGTGGCAGCTTTTGGTGTGTCCTTGGCGGTGGCCTTGGCAAAGACGCCCACTGTGGGCAAACTGCTGTCCACAATCCCAATGGCCTCGTATCCTACATCGGGGCCGAGGTCACTCCTACAATGCATAAACATTGAGAGAGACTGTCTTTATGCAATACCGTTCTCAGGGGAAGGCACTATGCTGTGCTTTGGTATACCACACCCCAAGTTGGTATTCATGTTTACCCTCAATGAACTGCAGCTTCTTCTCATAGCTTAGAACATTGTTATGTAGCAAAAAACTTTTTAAATGTTTTTTTTTGACATACACAGTTTTCCACGGGATTCTATATTGATTATCCAGTGACCAGTATGAGAGAATCTGAGGCTCTGTCCACACTTAGGCAGGTATCTCCTCAAACAAGGTTATTTTTCCACAATTTGGCCTGTCATCCACACAAGCCTGGAGATATTTGGTACTAAAAATGAAAGTTTTCAAAACCTCAGGTCAATGTGTGGATTTGGAAAAAATTGAATTATGTGTTTGGTTATGGATGCCAATACGTTTCCCAGCGTCACTAACTACGACAACGTATACTGTGACGTCACACACGCGACCTGTGTTTACATCAGAAACAACATGGATGACCTCAGAACTGTGTTGGTGGTAGCTATTTTTTTTTTAAATACAAGGTTGTGTGGAATTTTTTTCATAAACGAAGAGGGGAAAATGCGGTTTTAAAAACATCCTGCTACGTGTGGACAAGGCCTGAGTGTGATAACACCACATTTAACACAGCTGCTCCTCTTTCACACCTAAGACAACTAACAACAATACTAACAAAACTACAGCAAAACGGCAGTTACGGCAAAACTAACTAAATGATGGTAACTCAAAACATGTCTTTTTTTAATGTTTATTATTATTAAATTGACCAGAGAGTGTTGCCATGTCTGACAACTGTGGCAGCTGAAAAAAAAGTTAGAACCTGATGATTTTGGCGTAGCCGGACCTGTGCTGGACGGAGATGGTGTGAGCATTTTCAATCTTACGGAATGCCGCGGCCACGGCAGATCCAGTGTGAGCCCAGGGTAAGGGTCTACTGCCTTTCGATGCCAGCACTTTACCAAAATAAAGTACGGCAGTTAGTTATTGAAAGTAATGCAGAGTTATTTGTGCAGTCAGACTTTTTGGCATTAGGCCAAATTAGTAGGCATTTTTGTGATGTGTTATGCTTTAGAATGCATATTGTTTTGAAAAGCCAAACTATTTACTGTCCCTAGCAACTAGATGGAACTACTTTCCTCAGCACCGAAATTGGACCAGAATTCGTCTCAGGACACCAAGTGTGGAATGAGTTGCTGTTGACAGCCTTGACGGGGTGAGTGAAAACATTTGTCCCCCGGGGGTCAATGACAAAAAATAACAGAGAAGCCCTGGTTTAAGCCAACATAGTCATACTGCCATACCCACCAAAACATAGACTGATGCCAGTAAGGTTTGCTGGCTCCTGTCATATTCTCCCCTGCCAGTCTGCCACTGACGACAGCGTGGTCATGGTGTTCTACACGTCTGCGGCCCAGCTTGATGTCATAGAAACATGCAGCATCACCAGCCTGCAGGACGCCGCAGAAAAATGTGCAGCATGGATTAGTTGTATATATGATTATGACATACTAGTCTAGTAACTTTAAGAAAACTTACCACCCAAATATTGGACCGAGCTTGCAATTCCGCATTGACCCGGTAGCCACCAAAGTCAGAGTCCACCTCCAAGCCTGCTGACTTAGCGAGGTCCACGTTGGGCTCCAGGCCAACAGCTGCAACGATGTGATCAGTTTTTACCTGCAAGGTGAAGCACAGCAGTACAAGTAACGATTACGTAATATTATCTTATCTTAAATGCATTGGGCCTACCAATCGACCATCCTTCAGTTGGATTTCTAATTGCTCATCTTTGTAGGTGACAGACTTGACCAGCGCTTCGGAGATTACTTTTACACCCTCTGGGAGACCACATGGAGTGCTTTTAAAATGTGCAACATTGAGACAAAATGGTGGCAAAACATGCGTGAATTCAACAGAGACAAACCTTTCTTGACTTTTTCTGTCGTCCAGTTGCTGAGATATTCGGGTAGCACTTTGCCCATGTTGCCCTTCTCAGGGAACATTTGTATCACCTCCAGACCTGAATCATGTGCTAAAAGGGCAGCAAAAACATCATGACAACTTGACAAGCAAAAGAAAAAAAAAAGCTTTCTTCTTCTGCTTGTTGCCATGGGTCTTACATCTCCTGCCAAGGGCACAGGCCAGCTCACTGCCCAAGAAGCCACCTCCAATGACTGCAACTGACTTGATGTTTCTGGAGAATTTATCTAAGGATCTGAAGTCATCAATCTGTAATGGGAAAATGCATTTTTACGTACCCAGAGAAAACCCACACATGCACACACGGGGAGAGCATGCAAACTCCACACAGAGACGCTGACTGCATGTCAAACCCAGCTCTTTCCAATCTCCAAACTCTTTTGAGATCAAAAGGCTAACATGACAACCACTCAACCACTGTGGGGATGAATTTAAATTAATAAATCTTGTCTTCTAAAATCGAGGTTCCACTGGATGGCATTTCAGTTGTGGAAAACCAGATGAAAGTAGCACACTTTGATGTTGAAATACCAACCTTACGGAACAGAGTGGTCTTCTTCAACACTTCCTCTCCTGCTCTTTCAAGGACTGGCAGATTTCTTGGAATGCCGCCTAAATAAAGACAACTACAGAGTGTGAAAAGACTGGGACAATATCAAAATGTTGAACTGACTTACCCGTGGCAATCAAGCACTTGTCGTATGAAATCTCGGTATCGTCGTCTAGTTTCACCTTGTTTCCTCGCACATCCATATGAACAACCTGGAATAGAAAACATATTGCTTGTCTGAATCTACATCAACTAAGGTAGCTGATAACATGTTAATTAGTAGCCTTAGAGACCACAGAGACAGAAGGGACCAACACTGAGCATCACATGGCCAACTGACAAAGAAACAGATGATGGATTAGAAATTCCTCCAAAGGCCGAATGCTTGTATTCAGCTTTCTGGAGGTGGATAAAAAGACTGTATTTTTTGGAATGGGACACATTATTTGTTCTGTACAAGTAACCCTCATTTATCGCAGTAATGAGCACATTTCCGCGAAGTAGCATTCTTTATTTATAAATGTAATACTTTGGCAGTTAGAGCATAGAGCATGTTTACAACCTTCTAAATCACTTTTTAAAAACATTAGAGCCTTCTAGACATGAACAAACACCCCTATAGTCACTTTTACAGTAGTCACCCAATACAGTAGTTATTTGCCATGGCCAGTGATTTGGAGGTACTGAGTCTCATCCCAGAAGCTTCACACTCAGATGTAAACCTGATGCTTTGTCTGCACCTAAGTCCATGAAAATTGTGAACAGAATTGGTGACAAAAGGCAGCACCATTCACCGGAAACAGGCTCGACTTACTGCTGGCAATGCGAACCAAGCTCCTTGCCCCGTTTGTACAAGGACTGGATGGCACGTGCCACCAATCCCTTACTACCGGAGCACCCCCCAATAAGTGCCACAAGGGACATGGTCGAATGCCTTTTCCAAGTCCATAAAGCACATGTAGACTGGTTGGGCAAACTCTCATGCACCCACCCTCATCAGCCAGGGTGATGGACCTGTCCACATGTGTCCCCAGACTCTGCTTTCTCTATGGAAAGTATGTCAGTGGAATTGAGAAGGGCCTCAAAGATTTCCTTCCACTGTCCGACTACATCCCCAGTCAAGGTCAGCAGGCCCCTGTCTCCACTGTAAACAGTGTGGACCAGGCACTGCTTCACTTTTCTCAGGCGCCAGACGGTTTGCCAGAACCTCTTCCAGGCAGACAGAAAGTCGTGCTCCATAACCTCACCAAATTACTCCCACAGCCGAGTTTTTGCCTCAATAACAGCCAAAGCCACGTGTTGCTTGGCCTGTCAGCTGCTTCAGAAGCCCCACAAGCCATCGGTGCTCAATAGGACTCCATCTTCAAGTTGACAGCAGTCCTGACCTCTGGTGTCCACCAGAGGGGTTTCGGGGCCTGCCGCGACTGGCCCCGACCACCTTGCGGCCGCATCTCCTATTGGCTGCCTGAGCAATGGAGGCAAGGAACATGGCCCATTCTGACTCAATATCCCGGTCATCCCTGGGATGCAGGTGAAGCTCTGCCGGAGGTGAGAGTTGAACACTCGATGAACTCTGCTAGACGTTCCCAGCACACCCTAACTACCCGTTTGGGTCTCCCAGGTCTATCCAGCATCCTCCTCCCACCATCCAATCCAGCTGATCACCAGGTGGTGATCAGTTGACTGCTCAGCCCCTCTCCTCACCCATGTGTCTAGAACATGCGGATGCAGGTCTGATAATACGACTACAAAGACGATGATAGACCTACGGCCTCGGGTGTCCTGGTGCCAAGTGCACTTATGGACATCGCTATGTTCGAACATGGTGTTAGTTATGAACAAACTGTGGTTCGCACAGAAATGCAGTCCTGTGTGGTTCTCACAGGTTAAGATTCAGGCCATTACTCCCAATCATGCCCCTCCAGATCACACTGTCATTGCCCACATGGGTGTTGAAGTCTCCCAGTAGAACGACGAAGTCACCAAACAGGGTGCTCTCCAGAACCCCCCTGATGGACAAAAATGTCTCATCGAGGTGGCGCTTTGAAAAGCTAAATTGGTGTGGCATCTGGGGCTGAACACTTGGCAGGGTGTGGTGAGTTTCAGGCTCGTGATGTGATAATTCGTCAGGCAGACGCGGTCCCAACCCTGTACCTCTGAGTGTGGGCAAGATTTGGGGATGGTTGCCTCCAGTAAAGATTTTGGAGGATGCAGAACTATATAGCACTTTTAGTGCAGGAGGAACTTTCGTTGTGTTTGGGGCTGCATTGGACTCGGGATGATGTGTGACGAGTGAGCATTTGCACCACGCTTGAAAGGGCCGTTACTGATATTGTGATTAGTGATTACACTGATATAGTATCTCCTCTTCGGGCACAGAAAAGAGAGTCAGCTGCATCTGTCTTCAGAAGTCAGCTGATATCCGCTTTTCATTCAGGTTTTCAATCAACGTGAGAAGACTATAAATTAAATGCATTGTGAAATACAAAGGTGAGTTGTGGATACCGGCATTTTGTTCATGTTGTGGTAAAACAAGCATTTTGGCTTTCCTTGGGTTTTTTTGCTATGAAAATAAGAGTAGCTCATGGCCATTCATTTTGTAACAGTATGTCTCACAAGAAAAAAACCTAGGTGACCCCTAATTATGCCAATAGTACATTTAAACATTTATACTGTATGTATGTGATCGGTATTGGAATCAATTTCACTCATGGATTATAGGGATTGGTATTGGCAGCATAAAATCCTGATCGGAACAGCCCTACTCATTACATTACTTTCATGCAAAAAAAAGCAACCCATGACAGTAAAAAGGCATCAAAGAGCATCAACCAACCTTTTTTCCAGTGAAAACAGCAACACCCCCATTCTCTGCACTACTCAGTTCTTCAGGAGTAATGTAGAAGGATGGTGGCTGGAAGTAAATACTGCAAAATAAACACAAAATTATTCTAAGCAACTAACTAGACAGATAGAGGACCCACCTTCTTTCCTTTCCATTCCACTGTTTGAATCGCAGCGTTTCAGTCACAGCAGGGTCGTCAGAGAACCAGAGTTCTTTGGACAGAGGCGGTCTCATGTATGGGAGGTCTGGCTCATCAGTCACAATCAAAACCTGTTTGGAAGCGTGGTTAAAACTTGACAGTCAATGAGACGGGTGAGAAGAGAGCTGATGGAAGACTCACGCGGGCGCCAGGGTCTCTGGCTCGAATAGAGCGGGCAGCGGCGAAGGAGGCCGTGCCTCCGCCAATGAGGAGGTAGGGGGCGTGCGAGGGGAGCTTGAATGCAGACTGCACTCCTGCAGCTTGCATGAGAAACAAGGTGAGTCAGTGCAGTACAGTGGACGACCCACACAAATAAACCTATTAGGGAAACTGACCAGTGTATGAAAAAAAAACCTTAAAAGTTATCATTGCAGTCAGTCAAACTGTGCAAGAATAAAAGATGAATTAACATTATCAATAGAGCAGGGTAATGATTCCCGTAATTTTCCAAGTGTTTGAGCATACACACAATCTTGAGCATTCCTTGGACCTCTGTGCACAGACATCAGACATGCAATATCGCACCCCCCAAAACCAACTAACAACTGAACTTCCATTCTGTTCATCATTCAATTTATACACTTTTCTCACAGGTATTAACATTTTCTCACATTTCTCTCTTGTTTAAGATCCCCAGTTTGAAAACCACTACATTCCGGAATGGCAAATGAGTCTAGTGCCTACCTCATCATGCTTGCAGCTTGAGTTACTTTCGTCTGATGTAATGTATTTTTTTACAGTAACATTGAAAGTGTTTTGGTACCTTTGGACTTAGGACCTCAGGATTACAAAACAGCTCCTAGACCAAGTATAATTTTCACAGAAAATAAGAAATTACACTTAATGTGTGAATGTTTTCAAAAGTGTGAATTGGGAGCACACTTGTCCCGAGTGACTTGAGGCTTTCTTGCCAAGTGCTACCACCTTAACCGTTAGCATGTTAGCATTTTAGCTAGTTTACTCATGTCTAAAGGCAAATACACACATGGCATTATAGGACAGTATTGGCACTTTCTGTACTTGAGGCTATCTTGCTGGGCGCTAGCATGATAACCATTAGCATGTTAGCATTGTAACATTTTAACTAGTTTACTCATGTCTAAAGAGAAATACACACATGGCATGATGTCGGGACAATATTGGACTGCCTTAACACTTTGGGGCTTGGTGCTTTCTTGCTAGATGCTACCATGTTAACTCTTACTATGTTAGCATTTTAACTAATTTACTCATGTCTACAAGCAAATACACATATGGCATGATGCGGGGACACTATAGGACTGCCTTAACATTTTTGGGACTTGGTGCTTTCTTGCCAGATGCTACCATGCTAACTGTTAGCATTTTTATGCATATCTAAATGAAAATACACACATGGCATGGTGTATGGACTAAGGATCGACCGATACATCGGCCGGCCGATACATCAGGCCGACATTTGCATTCCTTACTAGAATCGTATCGGCTGATATGTGTGTGGGTTCGCCGATGTATTTTTCCACCGCATGAGTTATAGACAGGCATCCGCCAGGCAGCTTTGTGTTGACCCTGCAACACACGCAGTCGCGGTACCCCTACCCCACAAAGCTTTATGGGTTGTCCATTTACTTTGCATTTGAGGTACTTGAATGATGTCTGGATACTTTGTACTGTGTTGATTGGAACGGCAGTAGTGTCAGGGCCAGCTGGGGAAGAGCGACACACAGTGGTTCATTTTACTGCAGTTCCGGCACTGCTTCCCTTCCCAAATACACACATGGCATGATGTGGGGACACTACGGGACTGCCTTAACACTTTTGGGACTTGAGGCTGTCTTGCTAGGTGTTGGCATGGTAGCCGTTAGCATTTAAGCTAATTTTACCCAAATGCTGATACTATGTGGGAATGCATAAAGGGAAGATTTGATGACTTTGAGTGGTAATGTGCACAATTGTGGTAGTTCCATGTTAAGTAGCTAATGCGAGCGCAACACTGGACTTCAGCCATGGTCATCACATTGACAGCCCGTCAATAACAGCTGTAACACCAATTTTAACTGGCATTTCAATGCAAATATCAGAAGAGAGATGTAAAAAATGCAAATGGTTAGTAGACACCTATGCCAAGGTAGCACTGTATATGACAATAAAAACAATACCTGCACTGCTCCAGTCTCTGGCAGGCCATGTAATCTGTGATAAGTGAAAAAAGCCACAGTAGACACAAATAACTTTGATCTTACTGCAAGGACCATCTGCCAGGGCTTTAAAGCTAACTTTACCAATCAAAATACTCTTTTTCTCCATTTCTCATCAATATTTGTCCTAGCTTGTGGCTACAGAGTTACAGAGCTTCAATCAAACTACGGTGTGGGGCGAGGGTCAAACAGGAGGAGCTCACGTTAATCACACGTCAAAAAAATGTCCACCGTTAAAGGAAACTTCCATTAACGCATCAACTTTGACAGCTCTAATTAATACACATAATAAAACAGATATTTATGAATTCATTTTGTCAGGAAAATGACGACGGACCTATTAACTACATGCTAAAACAATATGCATAATTGTATTGAGTTGTGGACTCCTATAGAGCAGCTAAACATGATAACCAGCACAGAAAGTGTTCTAGTTCTTCCAGAATCTGCACATATTCAGCTGTATTTCTTTGGATTTTGTGGTTCCAGTGAAAACGGTCTGTTTTAATGTATTCCACTCACAGCCCACCTCCAGGCACGCCCACTCTGCTGTGGTTGGTCACACTGCAGAAGTCATAGAAACACTTCTGGTTTGTGTTGCTGTTTAGGAGTTGATAAACGATAAGAATTGATAATAAACGGCAATTTCGCCCATTGCCGAGTGCAAATAAAGACTCCCGGTTTGTGCCGCCAACTTTATAGAGTTAATGAACAGCGATTTATCTTTTTTAAAAGTCTGCCTATAACATACAGCCATGTGTTGTATCTTGAATCCAATCCGTAAGTGGAGACGGTACAGTCTGAAGTTTCTCAAGAAAAGGTGTTCAGCAATACTGCATACTGGCCCATGTTGACAAAACAGTCCAGCGTGAAGATTGATTAAAATGCATTTCTTTCGCTGGTAGGGAATGAGGAACTCCAACCACTTGTGCCTGATTGTGGCATCTTTAGGAATTGTCAACAAAAGGTGCATTCCCTTTTGAGGCATTGCTAGCAAACAGTGGAGCAGCGCTTGGGGGAGGGCAGAGAGTTTATACAGTGCATCCGGAAAGTATTCACAGCGCTTCACTTTTTCTACATTTTGTCATGTTACAGCCTCATTCCAAATTGTATTAAATTAATGACGAAAGCCATCAGACCAGAGAATTTTGTTTCTCATGGTCTGAGAGTCATTCAGGTGTTTTTTGGCAAATTCCAGACGGGCTGCCATGTTCCTTTTACTAAGGAGTGGCTTTCGTCTGGCCACTCTACCATACAGGCCTGATTGGTGGATTGCTGCAGAGATGGTTGTCCTTCTGGAAGGCTCTCCTCTCTCCACAGAGGAACGCTGGCGCTCTGACAGAGTGACCATCGGGGCCTTGGTCACCTCCCTGACTAAGGCCCTTCTTCCCCGATCGCTCAGTTTAGAAGGCCGGCCAGCTCTAGGAAGAGTCCTGGTGGTTCCAAACGTCTTCCATTTACGAATAATGGAGGCCACTGTGCTCATTGGGACCTTCAAAGCAGCAGACATTTTTCTGTATCCTTCCCCAGATTTGTGCCTCAAGACAATCCTGTCTCGCAGGTCTACAGACAGTTCTTTTGACTTCATGCTTGGTGTTTGTGCTCTGACATGCACAGTCAACTGTGGGACCTTATATAGACAGTTATTATATTTCCAAATCATGTCCAATCAACTGAATTTACTGCAGGTGGACTCCAATTAAGCTGTAGAAAGATCTCAAGGATGATCAGTGGAAAAAAGATGCACCTGAGCTCAATTTTGAGCTTCATGGCAAAGGCTGTGAATACTTATGTAAATGTGATTTTTTTGTTTTCTATTTTTAATAAATTCAAAAAAAGTAAAAAAAAAAAAAAACTTTTTCACATTGTCATAATGGAGTATTTTGTGTAGAATTTTGAGGTAAGAGATTGATTTAATACAGTTTGGAATGAGGCTGTAACATGACAAAATGTAGAAAAAGTGAAGCGCTGTGAATACTTTCCAGATGCACTGTATATAAGGAAGTCCGCCGTCAATTCCCCGTCAAGCTGCATAAGCAAGGCCAATATGTATGTATGTATATATATGTATTGCTGAAAGCCCTTTTGATTACAACTATTTAACATTTAATTTATTTCTCAAATGATCTCAACAATAGAAAGTGTTTGAATGTGCTGAAGAAGGAATGTTCCCGTGACCCTGATCAGAGACCCCCAGCGACCCCCAGGTCCTGGAGGTGCTTGGATGTGCCAACAGCGGCCCTGGGGATGTTCAGGTTAATCCTGCAAGAATGTGTCAAGATAAGAACTCATAAAACAATAAAAGTAATTACGCTCACATACACACACACACATAGACAAACACATACAGCTCGTGCAAGTGCCTCCCCCCCTTAGAGTTGCACGACAATGTAGTAGGGACCCCCGAAAGAGAATAAAAAGAGAGGAGTGTGAACTGCATACTCAGAGTGGAGCTGCATGTCACTGGGTATGTTGTTTCACTCTCCTCGCTGCGAGCAACTTTGAATATTGTTGTCTCTCTCTTCTGTGTTTAAGTGTTTTTACAAGTGTCACAGGAGTTTGAAACTGACAAACGTCCTCCACTTGTTTAATATTTTCACCATGTATATTTATATGTATTGTGATAGTGACAGTGATGTAGGAAGAAGTACGAGAAAGTATAAAATTGATTAAAATGGCTGTGAAAATTGTGTGCTACTTCATTTACCAACTTTATGCACTGTAAACCCGAATGTTCAAAGTACTTAAATAAATTAAGTTATGCATACTCAAAGTTCTTAAAAAAGTTCGAAAAACGTAATTATGTCAAGTTCATTTAACTTGTTGTTCCATTTTGAGTACTTTTAACTAATACATTTTGATTAAATTGAACTATGGATATATTAAGTAAGATTCACTTAAAAACATAATTTACATACAACTTAAAACACTGTAAATCCGAATGCTCAAAATAATTAATTGGTATAAGTATAGTTAACTTAAAATTTTCTTAAAAGTTCTACTTATAAATGTTGATTGCCAGTTGCATTATCTGTCTCTTCAGTTTATTTAACTTGTAATTTTTGATCAATATGAACTTTTAGCAGATTTGTGTAACCTACTTAAAATAATTAACTTGTAGTTACATGTAAAAAAAGTATCTATTAAACATGAATAAATCAAACCAAGAATCAATTAAGAATAAATCCATTAAATCAGATAGCTTTGTACTGTGTAGGTTACACATGCACACCTTCTTCCTATTGGAAAGAGTTGAAATGAGACTGAAAATTAAAGAATGGAGAATGCATGGCAGAGAGAATGCGAAAAAGAAAGCAAGGGAAGACACTATTTCTCTTTTCACCCCAAAATTTAAAAAGTAATTTATTGTCAAGGAAACCAAAGAGATTCTGTAAAAATGTGCAGATTAAGATTGGGGCACTGTGGATGATTTTTTTTTAATATAATTGGGAAACATAGTACTGGACTATGTGAGTGTGGACAGTGAAACATATTTTGCTTGAATGTAGTCTATTGTGCTGAGAGACTGTTTTAAAACATTAACAGATTTGGGATTAGTTAAATTTTTCATTATAACACTATTTGGCTTCCATAACAATTGTCAACAGACTGAGACAGCAATTTTACAGTTCCTGTGTGATACAAGTCTGTATGGGAGAATATGAGATAAGACTGTGACTCACGGACTAACCTGTGGAGGGCAGTAATACGCCTTGGAGCGTCGAAACTGCCAAGAAACAAAAGAAGAAGAAGACCGCGACGCCGACTGGCAGAGAATGGCGGGATCAACGCAGGACAACGCGGGACAACATTAGTAGTCCGCGCTGTGCCATTGGGTTAAATGTAAGTAGTCGACATAAATCTCGTTTGAATGTTTGTTTCAAGCGGTTCAACGTATTTTTAAACAGACTCAGTCACGTAATGTAAAATGTAACCGTTAGGTTAGCAGCAAGCTAACATGCAAAGTTTCCAATTAATGTTGCCAATTAATGTTAGCTGCGTTGCACGGTGAATGTTATGTAGTTGTAAAAACTGGTGATGCCAAACATGCAGTGACTGCTCAAAATTAAAACTCTATCTGTGTTGAAGCTGTGTCAGTGTGTGGAAGCAGAACGCTAGCTCTAGCACCATGTGATAAATTAGCTGGTTAAATAAAATCGTTTTTTCCTTTGTGTTTGCTAAGATTAGAATTTATGAATGCTACCTAGCACATCTAATATTGTTTTAAGCATTGTTGGTGTGTTTTGTTGTACTTTGATAGAGGTTTAAACTTCATAACTGGTGCCCTGTAAAATAATATTTTGGACTTGGCACTGTAAGTTTTTTTTTAACCACTAAAACATATCTACTTAAACACTGTAGATTGCAGCACAGCCACTTTTCAAAAATTAGCCCACTCCTATGCCTCCATGATGATTGCATGTGCACATTTCAGACACTTGATGCAGTGTAAGAGTACTCACCTGTCAAGATATCATACGCAAAAACAAAACAGCAGTGCAAGGGAAAATCACGAACTTGTGACTTTTAAATGTCCTTTATGCACATCTGAGCAACCATTTTAAGAGCCTGTACTCCTCAGTCACATAAGATCACACTTAAAAAAGCATGAGACAGTGGTATGCCCATACAGAGATTGTGACTATAGCACAAATGTATACTCTTCATTTAACTCCCATAAAAGTAGAGTGCACCAAGGGAGTCTTGCATCAGACTTTTCTAGTGACATTGTCTTTGCGCATACTCAGAATCAACATGCTACCAGCTCTAATGTCACTACTGATTCGGATGAAGAGTGCCCAGTTCAGAGCACACAAATGCAGGATGATGAGCACTGTGGTACTTCGAAACTGAAAAATCAGCTAAAACTTAATGCAGCTTCTTTATTTCTAAAGATGCAGGCTATCCTTCAAGTGTCAAACACAGCTACACAAGAAATAGTTGACAACTTGAATCAGATCTTCTCTTCATATCAGCCCTTGATCAAGGATGCCATTCATGATATATTGCAGAGACATGGTCACAATATTACAGATTCCACACTCAATGACATTGTCAGTGCTGTCATGGACTCTAATGTTGTATTTAGTGCTACTTGCAAAGGTGCAGGGTTGTCCTCTTACAAGCGAGGAAAGACATTTATAGAGCACAACTATCCATTGGTAATGCCAGTAGAGTTAGGGTTAACCCAGGAGAATGAATTGCTCTAAACAGAAGATGTACACCTCGCACTCCAGATACATATTGACGATCTGGAAATAGCTAACCCTCTTGGCACATCACGTAAAGAGCTCCAGCGTTCCTCTGTGGAGAGAGGAGAGCCTTCCAGAAGGAAGGAACCATCTCTGCAGCAATCCACCAATCAGGCCTGTATGGTAGAGTGGCCAGACGAAAGCCACTCCTTAGTAAAAGGAACATGGCAGCCCGTCTGGAATTTGCCAAAAAGCACCTGAATGACTCTGACCATGAGAAACAAAATTCTCTGGTCTGATGGCTTTCGTCTGGCCACTCTACCATACAGGCCTGATTGGTGGATTGCTGCAGAGATGGTTGTCCTTCTGGAAGGCTCTCCTCTCCACAGAGGAACGCTGGAGCTCTGACAGAGTGACCATCGGGGCCTTGGTCACCTCCTTGACTAAGGCCCTTCTTCCCCGATCGCTCAGTTTAGAAGGCCGGCCAGCTTTTTTCTTCCCCAGATTTGTGCCTCAAGACAATCCTGTCTCGCAGGTCTACAGACAGTTCTTTTGACTTCATGCTTGGTGTTTGTGCTCTGACATGCACAGTCAACTGTGGGACCTTATATAGACAGCTATTATATTTCCAAATCATGTCCAATCAACTGAATTTACTGCAGGTGGACTCCAATTAAGCTGTAGAAAGATCTCAAGGATGATCAGTGGAAAAAAGATGCACCTGAGCTCAATTTTGAGCTTCATGGCAAAGGCTGTGAATACTTATGTAAATGTGATTTTTTTGTTTTCTATTTTTAATAAATTCAAAAAAAGTCAAAAAAAAAACTTTTTCACATTGTCATAATGGAGTATTTTGTGTAGAATTTTGAGGTAAGAGATTAATTTAATACAATTTGGAATGAGGCTGTAACATGACAAAATGTAGAAAAAGTGAAGCGCTGTGAATACTTTCCGGATGCACTGTACATCTCCACAATTTTTCAGACATTCTTCCAAATACAATGCATCAGTACTATTATCTGATGAATTATTAGCATATATTGATATATGATATCATTATGGCAGTCTTTTCATTTTACATGGGGCAAGTTCGGTAGTTCTCACCTTAAGGATTCCCCATGGGCAAGTCATTTTTGTTTTTAACGTAGAGCCCTGATGATGTGCAAAACTTCAGAAAATGTCTTGAAGACAATGGCAGTGACACACCAGCACATGATGGCCTATCACCTTGCTTCACCATCATTTTTTCAAGCCAAAAACACAAACATCCAGGGTTGAGTCTGTCTCTACCAGAAGTAGCTCAAGCTCACATCAGAGGACAAACAACCAGTGACACTGTCTATTGTACATCAAAGGTGACCATTAATGGCAGTCTATACCAGTGGAATGTTTGTGTCTGTTGGACTCACTGGGGGGCTGTCTAAATTTTGCAGACAAACACAGATCTACCTTGTGATTCACAATGTCTATTTTCTCTGTTATGATTATGACTCCTGGTATGTAGAGCATCTTCGATCCTGTCAGCCACACAGGGAAGCCTGTCTATCCAACTGCAATCGGAATTCAATGATACAAGCCCACTCTCTGCATACAAAATAGATGGGCTACTGTTGGTGACTCCCAAGAGGTTCATACAAGTGAGACAAAATTAAGACCATGGTAATGGTAATGGCTATGGTAAGTAATTATTCACAAATCAGCATTTGTACATTTATTGGTTTTTTTTTAAAGATTTGAACTTTTAGCTTTTAACCTCCCATTTCATTTATTAAAGCAATGGCAGCTGAAGCCGCACAAAACATGACCCTTCGTGTCATCGAAGCAGACCCTGTCAGAAAATTAAAGCTCAGCTCCCGTCCAGCCTCTGTTGATGGACTGATTGAGATTTTAAAAGAACAACTGGGATTGGACTGTGACTTCACTTTGAAATATGAAGATCCAGACTTCAATTGAAAGCTCACCTGCCGCGTTGACATTCAAGAATTACCACAAAAGGTAATAACCTCTTTCCTCTTTCTCTCTGCTTTCTGTACTGTCCTATCCACGATGCAGGTGTATGCAGAATTTCAACGCATTACTAACCAGAACCTTCCCAAGACTTGCTATGCCGAACTTGATCTTCACACTCCTCGTTTAATGGCGTTATTTTGGCAGAAAGCTTCCACAACGGGCAAAACTGCAGACGCGTTGGCCAACATTTTCAAAGTCCATGATACACAGGTGATTATACATTTCACAGGTGAAGTCTTTGTGTAATGTTGAGAATTTAAAGCTTTAAATAAGTGTTGTTGAATTTCACAAATGCACCAGATAAGTCAGCAGGTTATTAGTGGAATTATGTGCAGATATTATTGTGGCAGCTAATATAATGCGTTGACTGGCATTGGGTTTGATTAGTAAACTATTCACAGTATTTACACTATTTTAATCTTCTGAGGAGTCACATGATGTCCACACAAGGCAGGTCACTATTCTCCATGTCCTTCCTCTGTATCTGCGTGAGGAAGTGTCTGGATTTTTTTTTTTGTGTGTGGTAAGTCCCAGTTAAGAAATATCAAGCCTATTGTAATGTAAATTAACCTATTCATATTTTCATTTCATTTACTTATGTATAAAGAAAACACACATTAATATTTCTGCAAATGGGCCAGTGTTCAACTGCAAACATTTGGCAAGATGTTTAGAAACATTAACCGTCTTTCAAAATCTTTGAGACCCGTAAAGACATTTTGTCCACTCAAAACAACTGCTCTAAAAATGTATGAATAGATTTTTTTATTTGGTTTTTAATATTTTATTGGCCTTTTCATTTTTTCAGGATGATATGGATGAGCCAGACCTGGGGGATGCGTCAGTGGTCCTCCTTACAACCGTGAGTGACAATGCCGCAAGCCCAGTTCACTACCACCCAGAGAAAATCTCTGTCATTCTTGAGGGTGATTGGTCGACCTCCCCAGGCTTGCTGATGCCTTCCTGGTAATGTTTGGCCTAATTTATGCTCTACATCTCTCCTATCCGAAGGGACTGACCAACACATTTGAGTCCACACAAAAAATCCTGCTTGGTCTGGATAACTCTAAATTGTCACCAAAGCTACAGACTGTCAAAAATGACCTCATGTTACATGTGTAACTCAACACCTGAAAAGGAGTTGGGGGTTCTGAGGGCTCACCCTGTTAGATCATAGTCCACAAGAAGAATATGTCATGGTCCATGGTGACTATTGTTCAACTGTGGATGTTCAAGTTGCTGCTCTACAGTATTCAACTGGTGTTTAGCATAATGGCACAAAGTTGTTGATGTAATATACATTTTATTGTTGTTTAACCGATATTTTAAATGTTTACACTGACATTTTGTTTTTACTGATTTTGAATATTTCCCACCACTACTTCTAAGTTAAGAGTACTTAATATGTTTAAGGCAACCAGTTGCCACAAATATTTTAAGTATGAAGGTAAATGATTTTGACTTGAAGCAAGTCAATGTTTTTGAGTCATGTGTAATCGGAAGATTGAAAGAAAAAACTAATAAATGTTAAGTTTGTTGAATATGAAATCCTGAGTTTTTCATGTTTTCAAATTATAAAGTTATCTTTAGTTATTGCAATGAGAAAGATGAATGAATTATTTGAGTACCATTTACTGACAATTTTTGAGTTGGCCTAATCAGTAATTCAATTTATGAGTAATTTAAAAGTATATCTAATATCAACTCCAAATATTTAAGCTCTGATATACTCAAATGTTGAAATGAGTTTATGAACTCCAACAAAATGTGGCAACTGATTGCCTCCCTTTGTTTGACATCTAACTTAATCGGGTTTACAGTATGCTTGAAAATGCTTTTCTTGCACTTTTTTGATTAAAGTTAAAAGACATAATAATTTCTACTGAAACAGAGGGTGAATGGAAAGAAGGACAAAATGCGTGAGCTTCCAGGGGAATGATAAGATATTATCATTCCATTGTACACCTTCAAAATGACAAAACGTCATTTTAGATTCAACGTTTTGACACCAAAAATCTTGTTGCCTGACACACTTTTCACAAGAGATTATATTTCAAATATATTAAATAGATAAGTATGCAAACTACCTGGCAGAGGTTCCGTTGTCTGACTTAGGGCCACCGCCTCATCATCAGTGGGAGAAGGGCTCAGGTCTACCAATGCAGGTGCGACTTGAGGTTCTGGCTGCAGAACAGCTGATGAAGAAACACACAATATAACCTGAACTGCGTTAAATGTTTTAGGGGCACATCAAAAACGACAAAACATTTATTGTTTCAGCCACACGGAAACTGACCAGAAGGGGATTTGACAACAATATAATATCTGATTATTTCGCATTTGGATATTTTGTTTTCTCAACTTCCAAAATGCTCCTCACTGAGCTACCACATTATCATGGCGGAGGAGTTTGCGTGTCCCAATTATCCAAGGAGCTGAGTTATCGGGGCCTTTTTTCTGGGCGTTTCCCCTTGCCCAGACAAGGGGGTCACCAGGGCCCCCCTCTGGAGCCAGGCTTGGAGGAGGGGCACGATGGCGGCCGTCTGGTGGTCAGGCCTACACCTATGGGGCGACATGGGCCCAAAGGGGTCGGGCGCACAATGAGCTGGGTGGCAGCCGAATGTAGTCCTACAGAATGTGTATTGTTTTCACCTAGTGTTACGATCCTGCCTGGATGGAACTATTTACTAATCTGGCACAGTGCGGACTAGGGGTATTAATAGTGATTACATTCACAATTTGTGGACGCCGATACAATTCAAGGACGCTATTGGTTCATGTAGAACAATAACATTCGAAACGATTCAGTAAATTTGAATCAATTCAGTAACTTTTTTCACAGTGTGACTGTGAAATAAATACCTGGATACTGAACAATGCAGCTGAAGTTTCCTAGAATCCTAGATGTTGTTTGTAAGGAAATGAATGATGAATAATGCTGACATACTTAAGAATAAGTAATCAATAAGTTAAAATTACAACAGAAAATCAGGATGAACAGAGGTTGGTATAGCTTGCCATGATGAATTATTGACTATATCGTGCAATCCAAACTTGCACTCCTAAATTATAAAATTTAGGAGCACAGTAAAAATGTATGAGAGATGTGAAATTTTTTAAATACAACACAAATTCATTCTTAATCTCAAACAACGTATACACAGTAATGCACATGTGCACTCTTGCATATAAGCGTGCACGTGTATAAGCGACCCCTATACACAGTACCATCATAATGCCTACATCTCCGTGGGACTGCGATCCACAAATATTAATGTATCATACAAAGCCTGGCAGACGACATCCTCTACACATGTACTAAACTACACAGTCACATAACATGTCAAATGCAATTACACTACTAATCGTGTCTTTCATACATTTTGCTGGTGTCAGGTTTGGGAAAAATGTAAATTTTGTGTCTACACTTTCAGCTTTTTCTTGTTACTTCATGCTTTTTGTTGTATTTTTACAGTTGTAAATTTAGATTTGTCTCTACAATGTGTTGTTCACGGCCCCACACAATACACTGAATCCGTTCACAAATTATTTGTATTTTTAAAAAGCGAATGAAAAAATAATAGAATGTATCCTGTTGTTTATGTGTCTTGTGATGCAGAATAGGGTAAAGTAGTGAAAAGTGTAGTCTCTTCAATGCAATATTAATTTATTGACGGTCCCTATTTTATCTATACTGTTAGTTGTCTTTTTTATTCCATGTTTGCACTAAAAGGAGCTGCTCTCAATCTCATTGTACATGTGTATAGTGACAATGAAGGCATTCTATTCTATGTGAGTGGGACCTACATAGCAACACTGTTGCTATGGAGCCAAAAAAAAACTTCAACTGCCAAAGTGAAATGAATATCCAACGTGAAAAACTAACGTCCCCATGGTAAACAAGTAAGGTGACGGAGCGTTAACGTCAGGTAAAGTACACCTATTCATTGCTGGATATTTGAATAGGGCCACCGTATTCACAGTATAAAGTATTATTTGTTGTAATTTATTGTTTTGCTCACCTGATTTGTTGGGAGAAGTCCGGCGTAAACCGTAAGAAAACTGGGTGAAAAGTCTGGTGTAACGCGTCAAACAGGGCACTCTTTGTAAACCGTGAATCCGGAGGTGTTTAATCCTGTGACTGGTGCATCCTCCTTTGCACAGTCCCTATTTTTTGCACAATTTCAGCCAAACTAGCAAGCATGGTTTCTTGTTTGTCCATCCCACAGTCTCTCAAGCTGGCGGCAATCACCCCCACACTCAAAAAGTCTGGTCTCAATCCCAATAACCTCTCCAATTTCCGTCCCATATCCAACCTCCCCTTTCTGTCCAAAATACTTGAACGTGTCATAGCTGCTCAACTTCAATCTCACCTCAACTCCAACAGCCTGTTTGAATCCTTCCAGTCCGGTTTCCGTCCCAAACACAGTACTGAAACAGCTTTTCTTAAAATCACCAATGATCTTCTTCTCTCCTCCGATTCCGGCCATCTTACCATCCTCATCCTCCTAGACCTCACCGCAGCCTTTGACACCATTAGCCACTCTATCCTCCTGTCCCGCCTCAAAACCAGCCTCAATATCACTGATTCTGCTCTGTCCTGGCTCCAATCATACCTCACCAATCGTCAACAGTTTGTGCACATAAATAGCTGCTCCTCCTCCATAGCCCCTTTACCTCAAGGTGTTCCCCAAGGTTCGGTGCTTGGTCCTCTTTTCTTCATCCTCTACATCCTTCCACTTGGCAATATCATCCGTCGACATGGCCTAAATTTCCACAGCTACGCCGATGATATTCAATTATACATTTCTACCACCTCCATCACCTCCAACATCTACTCCACCCTCACCAACTGCTTAGCTGTTCCCCAACGCATTCACTTCAAAATTCTTCTCATCACCTACAAAGCCCTCCACGATCTGACCCCCCCATATCTCACAGACCTGCTCCATCCACACGATCCCCCGCGTTCCCTTCGCTCCTCAGACTCAAACCTCCTGGCACTCCCCTGTAAGACCAACCTCCGAACCTGGGGAGACAGAGCCTTCTCCATCGCTGCCCCCACCCTCTGGAACTCTTTGCCCCATTCACTCCGTGCTTGCCCTGACCTTCCCACCTTCAAAAACCAACTAAAAACCCACCTCTTTAAATCTGTTTTTAATGTTTAACTTTTTATATCTGACTGCTGTGCCCCGCCCCGCTTTTACTCATCTTTTAACTGTGTATTAACGAATGAATGCTGTATTTTGGTGTGTCTTCTATTCTGTTTACTTGCTTTATTCAACTTCATTTTTCTGTAAAGTGTCTTTGAGTATCTTGAAAAGTGCTATACAAATTAAATATATTATTATTATTATTATTATTATTGTTTGGATTTATTTCGTAGCCAATGTGTATACCAAAGGATTAAACGTTGTTAGAGGTTTATTTTTAGAGGGCTTCAAAGTCAAAATAGGAGTATCCTAAAGACATCATTATAAGTTGTAAACTGTTGTATTACAAGGCCCAGAAAAGGGAAAGAAAAATGTGTTCATGTTTTCACATAATGATGGGCAAAATTCCCCCAAAAGTGCAGTTCCCCTTTAAAAATAATAAACATGAAAAAAAGACACGTTTTTACCCATTGTATGAAGTTAAAAGGCACCAAAAACCCCCACAAAAATTGAAAACACTGCGGCTGTGCGGGTGAATACAGCTATTGTTTACAAGGGTAGTTATCTGCTCTCGCAAGCATGGTTTCCGCAGCCAAAGTGGACGCTCGCCGCAGTGCCTACCAGACTCAGTGTGAGTGGCACTTTGCGGGAAGTTGGAGTGGCTCAGGATCGGAGCCGCAAAGGATTCAGTGCCTCAAGCACTGCCAGCAGGCTTCCATGGCATGCACACACACCGGCCGCAACAATTCCTTGCTTTATAAAAAAAAAAAAAAGTTAGTTGTACGTCAGCTGCAACTGCATCTGCAGTGCATCTGCACTCTCGTAGGTGCACAAGATAGCTTGTACATCATTGAGTGTCAACATGAGAGTTGCCGAAGCGAACAAAGAAAAATTGTAGATTCATACGCAGATATTTTACTCCAGTTTTATTCACTTTGTATGGACTTATTTCAGGAGCAAAATGCAAATGAAAGGATTGAAAAATGTACTCTCACGAGTGCTCCCTTTTTATTTTATGTAACTTGCATAGTCTAATTTCTAGGCGCATGTGCACTTTACAGCCCTGCCACTACAACTCCCATGACCACCACATACCCGGAAGACGATGATGACACAGCGATATCAAGTTTTTGTCTTTTAAAACAAACACATATTTATATGAAGCCTGCCGTACTCAAATGCATTGGTTTATTTTCTAGTGTTGATTACCTTACGATGTTAGATCGATATGTCGTCCAGAATGAAAAACTTGCTAAACAAATCAATATACTTGAATTGCAGGAATATTGCAGGCTTTAATAAGGAAAAGCCCCAAAAGCAACCTATCAAATCTGTTCATTTTCATCTGTATGTAAGTAAATCGCACACAAATAAGGAAATCACTCTGACTCAATGGTTTCTGCAGCTATAATGTTCAATCCATCCATCCGTTTTCTATGCCACTTATCTTCACTACAGTTTCAGGGGTATGATGGAGCCACAGCTGACTTCGGGCGAGAGGCAGAGTACACCCTGGACTGGTTGCCAGCCAATGGCAGGGAACATATTGACAATCATTCACACTCACATTCAAACCTATGGACAATTTGGAGTTGCCAATTACCCTAACAGTCATGGTTTTGGGATGGGGAAGGAAACTGGAGTACCCAGGCACGCACAGGGAGAACATGCAAACTCCACACAGGGATGTCCAAGTAGAGAATCAAACCCAGGTCTTCCCAATCTCCTGACTGTGTGGCCTACATGCTAACCACTCCATGCGGCTTGGTTCAATCAATCTTAATAAAATCAGTAAAAAGGTGCTGACCAGGGGCATCTGTCTGAATGCTTGGGTATATTTCCTCTCTGGTGGCTTGGTGTAAAACTGCAAAACGCTCATCATATCTTTTCTGGTCTCCTCTGACAGTTCGGTAAGCCTGTGAAAACAACACAAGTAGTTTGTTCATTGCGCAAACATAAACTGAGTGCTCAGGTGGATCAGAACCTCCACTCACATAGATCCCTCCACCAAGGCAGGCTGCCCCAACCAAGAGGACATACAGCTGATTTTCCTTGCCACCCTCGACAGGCCCTGTTGCCATGTGAACCGCAGGTAGATCAGCTGGTATTCTGCCATGGTTCAAACCTGTAAACAAAAAGCAGGCAAATGCATTGTATTTCCCATTAGTCTGGCACAATATTAGGCACACTTGTGCTGCGGAGTAGGGTTGGGCATTTGCATCGATCATTGTCAATGAGAAACCGGTTCTGATTCTGTTGGAATCATTCATTTTTTTTAAATTCCAGTGCCTATGCTCAGTGATTGGTCAGCCCATGTTGACCGCCAAAAATGGCAGCATAACACCACCATAGAAGAAGCGGCAGGTCTGTTTTCATCTCTTTCAACCATGGACAGTGTGAGACACTGCACGCTAGTTTGTCTGACATTGTGCAAAAAAGGAGGCTTGTGCTTTGGAGGGTGCGCCACTCACAGGATTAAACACCTTCGAATTCACGAAATAGTACCCCGTTTTTCACACGCTACGCCAAACTTCTTCCAACCAATCAGGTAAGCAAAAAATAAATGACATTCATCTTGTACCAACATTGAAACAGCAAACAAATTATACTTTATATTGCAAATACGGTGGCCAATTTACCTGACGTTAACGCGAGCTTTAGCCAGGAAGCTGACCAAACCCTGCATTAAGTGTTACTCAATTCACCTTTCTTGTTTACCATGGTGAAGTTAGTTTCCCATTGGATATTCATCTATGTAGTTCCCACTCACATACTAGAGACCATCAATTTAATTATTATGGTTAACATAGTTAAGTTAAATTTTGTCTATTCTGCATCATGAGACACTCTCCAGTAGGGGTGGGCGATATTTGTTATATACTTAACTATACTATAACTATAACGGTATAGCGCAGGGGTGGGCAAACTACAGTGCAGGGGCCACATGCAGCCCATCAAGCGTTTGAATCCGGCCCACCAGTTGCTTTCCAATTATTTCAACTTTTAACATATAAACTGTCAACATGACTTGCAAGTTGGATGTCTTATTTAGTAAAAAAAAAACAACAACAAAACTGTAAAACTAAATTACATAGTTTGATGTGGTCTGACGTTTAAAGTGCTCCTGAAAAAAGGGACACGAGAACATACAGCTAATAGAATAACACTTTTACAGATAAAATTAGACAAATAATTCAAGGAAATTAAAGGTTAAATATATGTTCTGGCCCCCCGGACAATTTTGTTAACTCAATGCGGCCCACGAGTCAAAAAATATTGACCAATGATAGAGTCTTGATAGAGTCTGATAGAGAGAATGATAGAGTCTTCCAATGATAAGACAATAACTTATACCAGTATAAATGATGAACGTGTTACGCGCTACAGCTGACTTTGATCAATAAGATTAATGAAATGCTGTAGGAACGTTCGTGTGGAGAAATATTTACTCTTCATACCGTTCTCACTATAAACACTAAACCACATCGTACCTAACTCAACAGGTTGAATTGGTGATAAACACCGGTGAAGGTTGGCGGCACCTCGGAAAGTGAATGGAAGCTAGTGGGGTTAGCTTCATTTAGCATGCTAAATGAGTACAGTGTGCAGGTTCAGAGGACATCCTACCGGCCTTCAAAATAAAAGAGATATTTTTGCTTTCCAACTGTGTGAACAAGAGTGTCATGAAAAATATCTTCCACATGCAATTGGAATTTCATGGGTGACTACATCTTCCTTAATCACAAGCATTTCCATTACAGTTCGTTGAAGATTTAGTAGCAATGTGTGCAGAGGCTGACATCCCAAGTTGCCAGTTTTTTACGAATAAATAAATGTGCCTCACAATTTGTCACAAAAGTGTATTTCATGATGTTGTTCAAGGTTTGTAGCTTATACAAGACTCTGCTGAATTTAAAGTTTACATCATTTTATATTGTTATATCACCATATTGTGATATATGCTAAGGTCCATATCGCCCAACCCTACTCAAGCAAATACAGGAAATGCGTCCTTGTTTTTGAATTGCTCAAATTCAAACGATGCACAACCCTACTGAGGAGCTGAAAAACGTGAATCTCCATTTATGTTTATTAGTGTGGCTGATGTACAAATTAAACAAAATATTACAAAAAAACCCGTTAGTTTGATGAAATAAACCAATTTTGAGTTTGTATTAATGGATTGGCTAATTGGCCCCTAATGGGAGGAATACTACTAACGATTATACTAATAACAATTATAATTGTAAAATACATCACAAGCTGCATGACAGTCATAACAGTGTCATTTTCAGTCAGGCACACGAAGGGTCTTGACTATTGAAATTGCTATTATCATAAGGCAACGGCGCCGCTTGCTGATTGGCTAATTTCACTCTTTAAGGTGATAGCTGAAGGTCAGACGAGCACCTAATATGTTGCTTGTGAGCAAACATTACACAATAACACGTACTGTTACTTCATAACAAAGATTATTATGCAGTCAAACAAGTAAATGCAAGCCAAAATCAGATTGCATACCTGTTCTTCTCACATTTTGCCGACATAGTGTTGACGAGGCTCTGGCAAGAGGAGCAAGCTTTCTCCACACAGTTCTACATTTCAGCATTGTGGCAACTCCGCTCGTACAATTCCTACTTCACTCGCCGACCTGTCGGGTAGGTGCGCTATTGCTAGTAGTTAACCTAATTCTAACACCTCCTGCAAGTAGCAGCTCCACAAGGCCAGAGACAGGTCATATGTTTCGTAAGGAATCATGGGTAACTGTAAAGCGCTTCATCGGCAAAGATTGCCTACTACGACTGCTACGACTACTACTAAATGAACACACTAAAGATGGCGCAGCACCGACCTAAGCTAATTCGCAATAACTTCATGAAATCTAAAATAACGAAGAATCCCCAATAAGTTCGATAAGTTCGTATTGTGGCTGTTATTTTTGGTGAGTCCAAATCTACCAGCCAGCAAAAAACTAATAACAACATTTTCACCGGTTCGGGGTGGCACAACTTCAACCACACTGTAGTTCTATCCTGCTAGGATCTTTGGCATTGCAATCGTTTTGATTGGTCAAAGAACAGTTCGACTTTGAGCCAATGAAGGGAGTACTTCCTTGTGGAGGCGGCTCCTTGGGCAACACGCCACAGCCCCCTCATTTGATCGCTTCCACGCATGCGTACAAACTGGTCGCCATATTTGAGCGGTACACGTTTGCGGTACACGACAGCGACTCAATGGGGTAGCCTAGCGATTGAAGTAAATAATGGACTGAATTGCACAATCACAGACAACGAACAGGCCGTCACAAATGCAAAAGTAAAATTAAATATTTGCAGATGAGGAATAAAAGTAAACATGGCAAATTCTTATAATAAAATATTATTCAAATCAAATAAAGGTTTATTTATATAGCACCTTACAACATCTGAATAGTGACCAAGGTGCTTCACAAGAGTAAAAACAAGTTACAGAAAAATAAGAACAAGATAAGATCAAATACAATAAAAATACAAGCACAGAATCACATCTAGAAAATCTAGAATCACCAGGCCTATATGTATATATATATATATATATGTATATATATATATACGTATATATATATATATATATATATATATATATATATACAGTGAAGAAAATAAGTATTTGAACACCCTGCTATTTTGCTATTTCTCCCACTTAGAAATCATGGAGGGGTCTGAAATTTTCATCGTAGGTGCATGTCCACTGTGAGAGAGATAAACTAAAAAGAAAAATCCAGAAATCACAATGCATGATTTTTTAACAATTTATTTGTGTGATACAGCTGCAAATAAGTATTTGAACACCTGTGTATCATCTAGAATTCTGACCCTGAAAGACCTGTTAGTCTGCCCATTAGAAGTCCACCTGCACTCCATGTATCATCCTGAATCAGATGCACCTGTTTGAGGTCGTTAGCTGCATAAAGACACCTGTCCACCCCATACAATCAGTAAGACTTTAACTTGTAACATGGCGAAGACCAAAGAGCTGTCCAAAGACACCAGAGACAAAATTGTACACCTCCACAAGGCTGGAAAGGGCTACGGAGCAATTACCAAGCAGCTTGGTGAAAAAAGGTCCACTGTTGGAGCTATCATTAGAAAATGGAAGAAGCTAAACATGACGGTCAATCTCAATCGGAGTGGAGCCCCATGCAAGATATCACCTCGTGGGGTCTCAATGATTCTAAGAAAGGTGAGGAATCAGCCCAGAACTACACGACAGGACTTGGTCAATGACCTGAAAAGAGCTGGGACCACCGTTTCCAAGGTTACTGTAGGTAATACACTAAGACGTCATGATGTGAAATCATGCATGGCACGAAAGGTTCCCCTGCTTAAACCAGCACATGTCAAGGCCCGTCTTAAGTTTGCATATGACCATTTGGATGATACAGAGGAGTCATGGGAGAAAGTTTTATGGTCAGATGAGACCAAAATAGAACTTTTTGGTCATAATTCCAATAAGCGTGTTTGGAGGAAGAAGAATGAAGAGTACAATCCGAAGAACACCATCCCTACTGTGAAGCATGGGGGTGGTAGCATCATGCTTTGGGGGTGTTTTTCTGCACATGGGACAGGACAAGTGCACTGCATTAAAGAGAGGATGACTGGGGCCGTGTATTGTGAGATTTTGGGGAACAACCTCCTTCCCTCTGTCAGAGCATTGAAGATGGGTCGTGGCTGGGTCTTCCAACACGACAACGACCCGAAGCACACAGCCAGGAAAACCAAGGAGTGGCTCCGTAAGAAGCATATCAAGGTTCTAGCATGGCCCAGCCAGTCTCCAGACCTGAACCCAATCGAAAATCTTTGGAGGGAGCTCAAACTCCGTGTTTCTCAGCGACAGCCCAGAAACCTGACTGATCTAGAGAAGATCTGTGTGGAGGAGTGGGCCAAGATCCCTCCTGCAGTGTGTGCAAACCTGGTGAAAAACTACAGGAAACGTTTGACCTCTGTAATAGCAAACAAAGGCTACTGTACCAAATATTAACATTCATTTTCTCAGGTGTTCAAATACTTATTAGCAGCTGTATCACACAAATAAATTGTTAAAAAATCATGCATTGTGATTTCTGGATTTTTCTTTTTAGTTTATCTCTCTCACAGTGGACATGCACCTACGATGAAAATTTCAGACCCCTCCATGATTTCTAAGTGGGAGAAATAGCAAAATAGCAGGGTGTTCAAATACTTATTTTCTTCACTGTATATATATATATATACACACACACACACACACACACATACACACATATATATAAATATATATATATATAGGCCTGATGATACATATATCATACATATACATATATATACGTACGATATATCATACGATACATATATCGGACATATATTATGTGATATTATATATATCACATATACATACACACGCACACACATATTTACACACATCTTGAAGATGTATCTGCTGCTGATGTGTTTATCATTTGTTACTCATCTTCTCCAAATTATCTTAGCATTTTAAATGCACAGAATCACATCTAGAAAATCTAGAATCATCAGGCCTATATATATATATATATATATATACACACACACACACACACACACACACATATATATATAAATATATAAATATATCTATATATATGTATATATATATATATGCCTGATGATACATATACATATATACATATACCATGCGATACATATATTGTACATATATTATATGTGTGTATATATATCACATATACATACACACGCACACACACATATATACACACATCTTGAAGATGTATCTGCTGCTGATGTGTCATTTGTTACTCATCTTCTCCAAGTTATCTTAGCATTTTAAATATTGTACATAAAAACACAGTTCAATATTTATCCATGGACCTTAGCAATCAAAGAGCTACGCATCAATGCTACATTCTTCAATTGCATCTCATTTTTCATATAAAACAAGCAGAATAATTTATCAGGCTAGAACTATGCATCAATGCCACATTCGTCAATTGCATCCCATTTTTCATATAAAACAAGCAGAATCATTTCATCAGACTGGATTTAAAGCTCGGCCAATAAGCTACTGCAGGGCAGTCAGGGACAGCGAGGAAGCAGACAAAATGGACGTCGCCTCAACGGAGCAACAAGTAGTGGATTTCCTAACATCTAAAGAGGTAGATGTTGACATCGAATCCATGGACACTTGCATCCCACTGTATGGGAGAAACAGAAGCACACCCGTCGTCATCGTCAAGTTCACAAACAGGAAATCCAAGACCGCTGTACTAAAGCAAGGAAAGAAGCTGAAAGGTACAAATGTCTACATGAATGACCACCTGACCAAACGTAATGCTGAAATTGCGAAGAAAGCATGTGACATGAGAAAGCAGGGAAAGATCCAAAATTTTCATAAAGTTAAATGGAGGGCCGGAAGCCAGTGTGCTCGTTGTCAAAAATATCGCAGATCTGTAACAATTCTAAGATTACTCCAACTTGAAAATGGAAAAGGTTTTAAACATCATCAGTACGACACAAGAAGATCTGCAACTGGACACCTTTGGCTTGACAAATCACAAACAATTGGAATTGGAAAAGGACATAGATCCGGACACACATTTTTTTCCCACATGAGAATTGACTGTCGTTATTATACAGAAGAGCAACACAATAATAATTTAAATATTGGCAACAAGTTGTCAATCATACATATAAACTGCAGAAGCATGTATGCAAACTATGACAACATCAAACAATATCTGAATGTGTTCAAGGAACCTTTCAAAGTAATGGCAATCTGGGAAACCTGGCTGAACAAGGATAAAGGCACGGACTTTGAGTTGGAAGGTTATGAGATGACCTGCATCAACAGGAACAACACGAGGGGAGGAGGAGTGGCCCTGTATGTGGACAAACAACTACATTAGTGGTAAAGAATATGGCAATTGCTATTGACAATATCCTAGAATGCATAACTATTGAAATCTGTAAAGAACAAAGCAAAAACGTGTACATAAGTTGTTTATACAGAAACTACAAAGACTGTCCAAAGACTACGTTTTGAGGACAGAGTCAACGCTTTCAGAAGGATCTAGAACAGGGGTGCTCACACTTTTTCAGCATGCGAGCTACTTTTAAAATGACCAAGTCACAATGATCTACCCACTACAAAAATGCAAAACATCTATTTATTTTCAAATGTATTGAGGATTATTTGTACGTACAATGTATGTTGATGTACCTTACATAACCAAATGAGCCAATATTGCAAAACACACATAATTAACTATTAACATTTTTTGTAATTACCTGAGTTTACTTTGATGACTTGCACTGAATTGAATCAGGCAGGGATGCATAGTCCGGACAGTAGCTGCTGATAGCCAGGTTAGCCAGGCAAACGCACTTCGAAAAAGGCATTGTGAAAAAAAAAAAGCCTCCCATTCCGTATGGAAGTGATATGTTTTTGCCTTTTTACTTGGTCCAGCTACTTCACTCATTTTAGTGACCATAAACTTTAGCGAGGGCTTAAAATCTGACACAATTCGCCGACTGGCTTAGCACTTTGCATCGTTGTTTACGCACGAGCGGTGACCTAAAGGTCAAAATTCAGTTGTCATCTGACTGGTTGTCCTGTATGTCAATCAAGTAACGGGGATGGATGATAGGCTGACATCGTAAGTTCTGCTGCACTTAGAGACGTTGTTTGATTTGATTGGTCACCCGAAGGGCAACATTCAGTTGTCATCTGAATGGCTGCCCTGTGTATCAATTAAGTGACGGCATTGATGCTAGGATGATATTTTTTTAATGTCACGCCGTGATCGACCAGCGATCGACCAGTACCACCTCCGCGATCGACCGGTAGATCGCGATCGACTTAATGAGCACCCCTGATCTAGAAGAACAAAAATGGGAGTGTGTGTCCAGTGCCAAAGACGTGGATGAAGCATACGAACACTTTCTACATACTTATATGAAGCTGTATGATAAGAACTGTCCCTGGAGAGAAAAGTCAAAGAAGCAAAAGAAAAACAACCAGCCATGGATGACAAAAGGCCTTACTGATGCTGACAAGAAGAAGAACACACTATACAGGAAATTCATCACTCAACAGACCAAAGAATCAGAAAGAACATACAAGACTTATAAAAATAAGTTGACTACAATCCTAAGAACATGTAAGACGGAATATTATAGCCAACTACTAGACAAGCACAAAAACAATATTCGAGCAACCTGGGGCATACTGAATAGTATTATCAGGAAAAGTAACAAGAAAACAGACGACCCTAATTATTTCATGGTAGGAAACACCTCTAATGATGATATGGATGAGACAGTTGAAAAGTTCAATAAGTACTTTGTCAATATTGGTCCCAAACTAGAAAAAGGGATTCCGAAACAAAGGGCAAGCGAGGAAAGGAATGAAACAACAGAAAGGAATCCCAATTCTATGTTATGTTCCTGACAGATATAACAAAAAAGGAAATCATCGACATTGTCAAAAATTGTAAAGCAAAAACATCAACTGATTGTAATGGAATCGAAATGGACACTATAAAAATGGTAGTTAACGAGATCGTAGAACCGCTGATGTACATCAGCAATTTATCTTTTCAGACCGGAAGATTTCCCCAAGAAATGAAAACAGCAAAGGTTGTTCCAAATTTTTTAAAATGGTGATAAACACCAATTTACAAACTATCGGCCAGTCTCCTTACTACCACAATTCTCCAAAATTATTGAGAAGCTATTCAACAACAGGCTGGATAAATTTATTAATGCGAACAAATTACTATCAGAACGTCAGTATGGATACAGAGCTAATATTTCTACCTCCATGCCACTGATTAAAATTACGGAGGAAATCACTAACTCTATACATCATAGGAAGTGTGCAGCCACAGTATTCATGGATCTGACAAAAGCCTTTGATACAATCAATCATGCTACTCAGCTGACAGGAAGCAATACGTAAAGCTAGGAGAATACACATCTGCAAGTTCATATATAACGTGCGGAGTTCCCCAGGGGTCAATACTGGGGCCAAAATTGTTCAACTTGTACATCAATGATATCTCCAAAGTAACGAAAGACTTAAAAGCTGGTATTATTTGCGGATGATACCACTGCTTTTTGTTCTGGAGAGAGTACAGATGAAATCATTAGAAAGGTCAGAGAAGAAATGCTCACACTAAAAAGATGGCAGTGCTTAGCACATATGTCAAGGGGTTATTGTCTGTATATACAGTGAAGTGGGGTGCGTAAAACAGATAATCCCTAAATTTGTCACACACCGCCCACTTGAGAGCCAAAAACTCAAGCTTCCCGCTATGGAGGTGGTAATTCTGCTCAGCTGGGGTCAGTGTGCGTGATCCATATCCAATGACCCTCATCTTCCCATTTTGGCTCTGATAAAGGACTGCCCCCACACCCTTCTGGGAAGCATCTGTGTGCAGAATGAATGGGCTTTCAATATCAGGGTATGCAAGTACGGGGGGTTTAGTCAGCAGGTCAATCATGCATTCCAGAACCTTTTGATGATTCTCACACCAGTTCACTGGGGTCCGAGATGACTGCTGGGCGCCATTTTTCCTCACACGTGACACATTGGTCATTGGTCGTGAGTCCTCACCTGGAGCAGGTCATACAAAGGCTTTGCTATTCTAGAGAAGTCTTCAGAATCAGAATCAGAAAAGGGTTTATTGCCAGGTATGATCAAACACATACTAGGAATTTGTTTTGGTATAGTAGATGCAGACACATCTATTAAAAAAGAACGAAAAATACAAAATATACAGAATAACAGTATAAATATATGTACACAGTCTGTTTTTTGTTTGTTATTCCGGAAGTGCAGTCTGATTGTTTTTCCTAAAAGTCCAAACTGAGCGTTAATGTAACGCATATAGTGAAAGTGTCAAAGTGGCAGAATGAGGCAGAGGTGGGGTGTGAAGAGTGTCAGGTGAGGTTCCAGGCCTTGTTGATGAGGCTGACAGCAGACGGGAAGAAACTGTTCTTGTGCCGTGAGGTTTTGGTCCTGATGGACCGCAGCCTCCTGTCAGAGGGGAGCGTCTCAAAGAGTCCATGTCCGGGGTGAGAGGGATCGGCCACAATCCTTTCTGCACGCCTCAGGGTCCTGGAGGCGTACAGATCCTGGAGGGACGGGAGATTGCAGCCAATCACCTTCTCTGCAGATCGAATGACACGCTGCAGCTTGGCTTTATCCTTAGCAGTGGCAGCAGCATACCAGATGGTGATGGAGGAGGTGAGGATGGAGGTGTAGAAGTGCATCATCATTGTCTTTGGCAGGCTGAATTTCTTCAGCTGCCGTAGGAAGTACATCCTCTGCTGAGCCTTCTTGATGAGGGAGCTGATGTTTGGCTCCCACTTGAGGTCCTGGGAGATGATGGTGCCCAGGAAGCGGAAGGACTCCTTTAGCCAGCTCCTTTTTGTTTTTCCATGGTGCTCCCTACCGACACCATCACCTTTCGTTACTTCCCTTTGGGCCTTAAACCTTGAACTTCACTCACCTGACTCCTGGCTCCGTGTCCGGGACCCAGACCCTCCAGGAACGTAAGATTTTATTTCCTTATTTACAGCCTGTTCTGGCACTCTTTCATTCTGGAAATGTATTTGAAATTGATGCCATATTTGCTGTGTTTACTTTTCTCAAAAAAAAATAAATAAAAAAATGTTAATAAAAAAAAACTCAAGAAAAGAAAACCTTTGCGTAACACTGCCAGTTAAGGCAAGTTTATTTATTTATTGTTATTATTATTTAGCTATTATATTTATATTGTATTTATGTATTCTTTTTTACATTTTTATTGAGGTCAACAACACTCAAATTCAAGAGATGTATAAATAAAGTAATATATACATAATGTGCATAAATAAAGTAGGGTTATAATTATAATAACAAATAAGTAAAATTTTCATTAAATGTCAATTTGAGCATATCACCAGGGTTTTTCGTGAGATTAAAGTCCATCCTGAGGAGTTTCACAGCAGGTCTAATTACTAATTGTTCTATCAAAGTTATTTTATGGACGCAGACACTCTTGTGTGGGGCTGGTTGGGCAGTGCATTAGATGGTTGTAGACAACAGGAAGAACTCAGCCTCACCCTCTGTGACTCTACAATTGACAAGCGCTGCTGAACACACAAACAAAAGGTTTCTAGGAGGCGGTGCAGCGACATGCGTAGCGTAGCGGATGCAAAACAATAATCCGGCGTTCCCCGGCTGTCAGCAGTCGGCTTAAGTGCCCGAGGAGTAATCAGCCTAAGGTGCGTTCAACAGCTCCACCTCCAGCCAGGAACAGAGGATCTGGAAAGAAAAAACACAGGGAGGAGACTGGGGCACAGAGCAAGGGCACCAGGATATGACAGTACCCCCCCACCCCCCTTAACGATGGCCGCCACCTGGCGGCCTACCTGGCTTCTCGGGGAAACGACGGTAAAAGTCAGAAACAAGTCAGGGTCTAGGATGAGCGCACGAGAGACCCATGAACGGTCCTCGGGGCTGTACCCCTCCCAGTCGACCAGGTAATGGAAACCCCTGCCCCTTCTTCTCACATCCAAAATGGCCTTGACCGAGAATGCGGGGTGGCCCTCGATAAGCCTGGGAGGAGGAGGAGGCACCTCTGGAGGGCTGAGGTCACTGACCTTGAAGGGTTTGAGGAGGGAGACGTGAAACGTGGGATGGATACCAAGGGAGTCCGGGAGACTAAGCAACACAGGCATAGTAGGGTGGCCCTTATTTTCGAAAGTTTGAAAATTCAGTCTCCAAACCCAGATTCTTGTTCCACTCCATGAGAAAACCACGCGAGTAATTTTTTTTTTAAATCAAATAATATTTACCCGGTGCTCAACGACCTTAAAGTTTTACTATATAAGATCATTTTCACGTTCAACGATACAGGGGCTTTGTCGGTGACAAATGCCGCGGCTCTGTTCTCAGGTGCTCTCGTTGGTGGACTATGGACCAAGGACTGTGTGTGGCAACTCTCGTCTAGTGCTCCTTTTCCTCTGTCTAGGATTTGTCTAGTGCTTGGCAGTACTTTTTCAACGTGTTTGCATGTTTCTGGAGTGCGTTCTGATCCAACACGGGTCGCCACACCGGGGCGTGTACCCTGATTGAGCGGCAGCTGAAGAGCGACCTCCTCTACCTCGCCTGCCGGCATCACATTCTCGAGCTCGTGATCGAGGCGGTCTTCACGTCGGTGATGGGGCCAACTACAGGGCCTTCTGTCCTGCTGTTCAAGCGTTTCCAGGAGAGGTGGCTCTTCATCAACCAAGGCGAGTTCCAGCCGATCGAGGATGGAGCAGGAGAGGTCGACATAGAGTGGTTCCTTCAGGCCCTGAAAGAGCGGACAGACCTTCGGGACGACTACCGGGAACTTCTGGAACTAACCGTCATCTTTCTCGGCGGTGTACCTCCCCGTGGAATCCGCTTCCGTGGCCCTGGCCCCATGCACCACGCTCGGTGGATGAGCAAGGTGCTGTACTCGCTCAAGGTGTGGCTGTTCAGGGGACAGTTCAAACTGACGCCGAAGGAGGAGCGCGGACTGTTGAGGGTGGCCATGTTCTCCGCCCGCTTCTACAGCAAAGCCTGGACGCAAGCCCCACTTGCTGTTGCGGCTCCGCTCAACGATCTTCAGCTGCTTCAGGCACTGGACGGGTACGAGGACGCGGAGGTCTCCAAGGCCGCGACAAACAAGCTCCTCGGCCACCTCTGGTACCTCTCGGAAGAGCTGGTAGCCCTGGCGTTCTTCGACGACCGGGTTTCATCAGAAACAAAGAAGAAGATGGTAGCGGCGATTGAGGAGAAGGATGGCAACGACACAGCCCAGAAGCGAGTGACCATTCCCGCTTCAGCGATCAGCGGCTGCAGCCTTGAGGACTTCGTGACCTCCAATACGTCCTCGTTCTTCGACAAGATGTCCATCGACAAGGGATTCCTGGCGTTGGAACCGGCAGACTGGAAGAAGGATGAGGCGTACGGCAAGGCGTGCAAAGCGCCGGGGAAGCTGTCGGTCACCAATGACCACGCGGAACGAGGCGTCGCCCTGATTCAGGAATATAACCGGCTCCTGACGAAGGACGAAGAACAACTGCAGTTCCTCGTCCAGGTCGTCGCGGACCATCGGCGCCAGTTCCCGGACACCAGGAAGGGAATGCTTGCACGGACCGGGCGACAATGAGTGGCTAGCAGCCACATAACCCCCGCCAGGAGAGGAAAGCGGCTAATACTCCCACGAGAGCAACGTGGGAGGGGGACCCGGAGTGCTTGTGACTAGCGTTCGCTGAGTAAAATTTCAGAGTCGTTGAGCACCGGTTAAATATATTCCGATTTCAACGAAACTTTGCACAGCACGTTTCTGGGTCAAAAGGAACAAGAATCCGGGTTTGGAGCATAGACATTATTCGTTTGAAATTTCACCCCCTTACAGAGGGCCACCCTAAGGCATAGCTAGGTATTCAAAGTGGCCAATAGGGGTGTTAAATGCAGTCTTCCACTCGTCCCCCTCACGGATGCGGACAAGGTGGTAAGCATTGCGGAGGTCGAGCTTGGTGAAAGACTTAGCTGAGTGAAGGGAGTTGAACGCCGAGTCAAGCAAGGGAAGTGGGTATTTATTTTTGACTGTGATATTATTGAGGGCACGGAAATCCACGCATGGGCGGAGTGACTTATCCTTCTTTTCGACAAAGAAGAAGCCAGCAGCTAAAGGAGAGGAAGAAGGGCAAATGAGGCCCGACGCGAGAGAGGAAGAAATATATTCCTCAAGTGCCTCTCTCAGGCTTAGACACGTTGTACAGGCGTGAGGTGGGGAGTGTGGCACCAGGGTGAAGATTAATACTACAGTAGTACGGACGGTGAGGGGGGAGTGACTTGGCCCTGCTCTTACTGAACACGTCACGGAAATCGTGGTAGGCGGAGGGAACCGAGGTGAGATCAATGTGCTTGGGAGTAGCGGCGCGAGTGGCTGGCAGACAGGGACATGCCCCCCTCAGGCAATGTGTGTGGCAGAAAATACTCCAGTTTGCTCCAGTCAATGTGAGGGTTGTGTCTGCTCAACCAATTAAGCCCCAATACCATGGGAGCGCAGCACGAGGGGATGATGAAAAAAGTCATGTTTTCGACGTGGTTGCCAGATAGGCGGAGCACAAGAGAGTGGGTCTGGTGAGTGACATTAGCGAGATGGCGCCCATCCAAAGAGTGTACAACTTTGGCCGTCGATAGCGGCACCACAGGGATAGACGAGCTAACTACAAATGCTTCGTCGAGGAAGCAGTCGTCCGAGCCAGAGTCGATAAAAGCCTTGATATCAATACTGATATCAGACCAGGAGAGTGTACCTGGCAACAGCAATCGGCTGGCAGCCGGCGTGGTCGAGGCAGGAGGTGCGGTCAGAGAGCCCACAGACGAACGAGGAGAGGGCGCGACCGTAGCTTGGGAGCGTTGGCTGTCGGGGTGGAGGGGACAGCGGTAGATGGTGTGGTTGGGTTGTCCACAGTAGATGCAGAGACGTAGCCGAATGCGACGCCTCCTTTCAGCCAGCGTGAGGCGATGTCCACCAAGCTGCATCGGTTCCTCCGGTGCCAGCATAGGTGGTGTCCCCATGGAAGTGGACGGCCTGTTGTAGAGGGCGAGCTCATTGGGGGGGGTCTCCGAACGAAGGTCGGCGCAGCGCGTCGGAGGAGCCGGTCCTGCTCGCGGAAGTTCAAGCACTTTTCGATGCGGACTGCCAAGGCGATCAACTCGTCCAGATCGCCCGGCGTCTCCAGGGGGATCATGTGGTCTCTGATTTGTTCCGCGAGCCCGTCGGAGAACACATCCAGGAGAGCTGAGGGGTTCCAGTTGCTCATGGCTGCGAGCACGCGGAACTCGATCGCGTAGTCCGAAACGCTGAGCTAGTCTTGGCGAAGCCTCAGGAGGGTCCGAGCTGCCTCGCGGCCGGGAAGATTCTATTGGAACACCTGCTCCAAGGCCTTTGCAAACGAGGAGACGGAGGAGCAGATGGCCGAGTGCCAGCTCCATACCGCTGTGGCCCAGGCGCCCGCCTTGCTCGTGAAGTGGGAGGTGGCAAAGGCTACTCGAGCGCGTTCCGTGGGAAAGGCGGCTGCTTGGAGCTCGAAGTGCAGCTCGCACTGGGTCAGGAAGGTGCGCACGTCACCTGAGGCCCCGGAGAATCGCTCCGGTTTCGAGAGCTGGGGGCACACGGCTGCAGAGCTGGGCACCACCGGCAGAGGGGAAGGATCCGGAGGGACGTCCGCAACCGGAGGTGCGGGGAGAGCCGGGTGGACCTGCAGGGCCGAGAGCACAGCGTTGAGCTGGGTTTCGAGGGCGGCCATGCGTGCATCTTGCCGCTCGGCCAGGTTCTGCACGCTGGCGCCGAGTGCGCCGAATTGTTCCTCTTGTTTGGAGAGGCGCATGGCTTGGAGACGGAGGGACTTCTTGACCGGGTCTGCGTCGCCAGGATCCATTCTTTTGGCCAGATTATTCTGTTACGTTCCTGGAAGGTCTGGGTCCCGGACACAGAGACAGGAGTCAGGTGAGTGAAGTTTAAGGCTTTATTAGGCCCAAAGGGAAGTAACGAAAGGTGATGGTGTCGGAAGGGAGCACCATGGAAAAACAAAAAGGAGCTGGCTAAAGGCGAGCGCTGCTGAACGCACAAACAAAAGGTTTCTAGGAGGCGGTGCAGCGACATGCGCAGCGTATGCAAAACAATAATCCGGCGTTCCCCGGCTGTCAGCAGTCTGCTTAAGTGCCAGAGGAGTAATCAGCCTCAGGTGTGTTCAGCAGCTCCACCTCCAGCCAGGAACAGAGGATCTGGAAAGAAAAAACACAGGGAGGAGACTGGGGCACAGAACAAGGGCACCAGGATATGACATGCATAATTCATGAAATAAATGGTAAAAACAAAAAAGAAATGTAAAATGAAATGATAAACTCTGTGTTTCATCCAGGAATCAGATTAGAAATTGGATGTTTCGTTGGAGGTGGACAAAAAAGAACGCTACATTGTGAAATACTCCTTGCTGACCTGTTGGTCTCACTCATATACAAAATACTGCAGAATGGAAATTGGACTACCTTAAGTTCTCAGGTTTCATAGCCAAAATAGTTAGATTCCAATGATGTGCATTGTTAGCACATATTAACTCGTTTTTTCATTTTGTAATACACAGAAATAGGGAAATAAATATATGTTCATGTTTTACATCAGGATTGTGAATGATGGGCAAAATTCCAAAAAGTGCAGTTCCCCTTTTTAATTTACATTAGAAACATTTCTAAAAAATAAAAAAATATATATATTTAAAGTTATACATATAAGACAAATTCTTAATATATAGTAATTATACATATTAAATTTTTTGCTGTAAATAACTAGTAATATGTACAGTAGGGTATGAGTAAATTAAGGCAGAAGTGTTGCAACAGCGCCTAATACTGGTGAACGGTGGCATGTACAAGCTTTGTAGCTTGTAGCAAGTGCGCAGAACTGTTTGGAATGAGACATGGTGGGTCACGTTTTTTCACTGTCCAGGATATTTGGTGATGTCATGCTTACTGATTTTGTCATTTGAAAGTGATCGCTAATTCATATGAGCCCATACTGCATTTTAGGGTGACGTTTGCAGATTTTAATGCACTTTCTTTGTTGAACTAATTTATAATCATTTACTTGCAATGTAGTTTATCCTGTGACCAAAGTCGATGCTCACCTGTCATTCATCTGTCAAACTGTGTTTTTTACAGATAATATTTTATGTGATTATTTTGTTCTCAATGTGCTCCTTCAACTTGTTGCTTTATGGTTTAGGCCGGGGGTCAGCAACTCACGGCTTCGGAGCCGCATGTAGAAAGGGAACACAAATAGCAACAGGTGCAGCGAAAAGGGAAAAGCAAAGCAGGCGGACAAAACCCAGGGCAAACAGGAAATGTTACCAAAATAAGAGCATAAAAAAGGAACTAAGACATAGGAGCGGAAATGAACTAAACAGTCACATAGGCTAACTTGAGGATCGTGACAGTACCTCCCCTTCAAGGAAGGATCCCAGACATCCAGAAAGGCCAAAGTCACAAAATGGCAGGGATGGGTGGTGGGAGGTTCGGTGGTGGGTTGCCGACGTGACCCTCGGGGTCGGCCAGGACAGCAGGTCCGTAGGAGCCAGTGGTGGGACGCCTTTTCGGAGGTCGGCCAGAAAAGCGGGTCAGTTGGAGCCTGTGGCCGGACGCCTCCGCAGGACAACCAGGACGGTGAGTCAGGCGAAGAAGGTGGGCCCTTTTCGGGGGTCGGTCCGAACAGCAGGTCCGGTTGAGATAGTTGCGGGACACCTCCGGAGGACGGCCAGGAGGGTGAGCCAGGAACAGCTGGTGGGAGCGCTGAGCTGTGGCAAGAACTCCAGAAGAGAACAATTGGCATGTGGCCGGGAGCTGGGGCACATTGGTGTGTTGGAGACACCAGGACAGGACTCTGGGCGATGCCGACCGGGGTGTGGGAAAGGGCAGGACAGGACCTGAATAGAGAGTGCAACCAGGAGGTGTCTCATCCTCAACACCAGCAAAGACGGTTGGAGTAGCATGGGGAGCTACAACAAACAATGCAACAACAAACTAGGGTGCACGCACCTCAACTAAATAGAAGTTCCCCAATAGAAGGGGAACACAAATAGCAACAGGTGCGAGTGAAAAGGGAACCACCCCCTCAAAAAAAATACTGTGGCGACAAGGATGGAATGGGATGACCATCCCTGGTAAAAGAGACGGTGTGTGGCAAATAAAGCTAAAAACTTGTAGCGCTTGAGAAGAGGCTAACAAGGAAGCTAACGTGAAAGCAACGCAGGCCCACGCATGCAAACTGCACACAGAGATGCCTGAAGGTGGAAACAAAAGCCATGCTATCGCTGTGAAGGTAGGCACTCAGAGGTGTGTAAGAATAAAAAGACACAATATGTGCAAGAAAGAAGAAGTAAAAGTGATGAAGAAGATACGGAGGAGCTGAGCGTGTGCACGGTGTACACTCCAGCCAGCAAAAAACATGACATTCATCTTCAAGTCGAGATCGAGGGCAAAGAGGTGCTCAGGCTAGTGTCAGAGAAGTTGTACAAAAAGTTCCTGTCTCACCTGCCTCTGCAGAAGTGCCAGGTGAAATTATTCACTTTAGGACAAGTGGAAGTGAATGCAAACAGCAAAGCTGCTCCTGGTGGTCGTGAAGGGAGACAGAGCTGCTCTACTAGGATGTGACTGGTTGGCCAAATTAAGGCTGAACTGGAGAGAGATCTTCTCCGATCTGGAGGCCGTGTTAAAGATGTGTTTCTTAAAGGTCTGCCTAACACTGCCTTGTGTTAGACAGTGTTTGAGGCCCCAGCACCATGAAGGAGTTGAAAGCCACCATTAGAGTGAGACCAAATAGCCAGTCCATCTTCAGGAAAGCTCGACCGGTGCCTTATGCCCCCAGAGAACCAATAGAGAAGGAACTGGGCAGACTGGCAGGACTGGGCATCATATCCAAAACAGATCGGAGTGAGTGGGCGTCACCCACAGTCGTCATTCCAAAGGCAGACAAATCCATCAGAATCTGGTGATTACAAAATTAACCAAAATGTGAAAGAGGAGACCTACCCACTACCAAACACAGAGGATTTGTTTGCTACACTGGCTGGAGGAAACTCTTCAGTAAACTAGACCTGTCACATGCGTATCAGCAGTTAGAACCAGACAAAGAAACTGAGAAATATCTAACTCTAAACACACATCTTGGACTGTCTTATGGTGTTTCCAGTGTGCCATCGATCTTTCAATAAGCAAATATTTTTAACTAAATGCTAAAGTATAGAAATAAGTCTTAAGTCAGGACTTGAACATTTCTACTGAGGTAGCAGCTTTAATTTTAACAAGTAGGGCATTCCACAATGTTGAGGCCCGAATGGAAAAAGCTCTAGAGCCTGCATACTTCTTTCTGGCTCTTGGGACCGCCGTGTTGTGAGGGCAGGTTTCTAGATGGAGCATAGGGTGCTAGTGCTAGTAACAGACCCGGCAACAGAGTTATAAACAGAGTTTCCAAAGTGCTGCACAGACTAGTTCTGACATACACTTTCGGTGCAACTTAGACACATCATCAGTGTTGTATCCTGGGTTCACTGGGTGTTTCGGGTCTCACAACAGACACCCTCGCCCAGGTGACCCAGCCGGGTTGATCAGTCCCGGCTTGTGTCTAAGTAGCTTTTGTTGTTTTCCACGGATCTCCCCGCTTGATCCACAGCCATCTGGACACCTTTTCTGCTGCGTCAGTGATGTTCTTGATGGCTCTTTTGTTGTGCTGACCCTTCACTCCCAGCATCTTGAGTGCTCTAATGAGAGACTGGCCTACAAATCCTCTGCACCCGACCTCGATGTCGTCGCCAGCTCCTCATACTTGGCCCTCTTCCTCTCAAAGGCCTCCTCCATCCGGTCTTCCCAGGGAACAGTCAACTCCAGCAGGACCACTTGCCGAGTTGCTTCTGACTCCAGGACCATGTCTGGCCTGAGAGTGGTCACTGCGATGTTCTCTGGGAATTTGAGCTGTCTCCCTAGGTCGACTTTCAGCTGCCAGTCTCGAGCTGTCGCCAGCAGCCCCCCTGCTTGATTCCGGCATTGCTTCGGCTTCTCCCCAGCCCTAACAAAGACGATGGACTGCCTTGTTGGTTGATGGTGTTTACTGGTGGAGATTGCTGTGCTAATGGCCTCTGCAATGACCCGCAGCACTTCGTCATGGTGCCAGCGGTAGCGCCCGTCCCCCAGTGCCCTTGGGCAGCAGCTGAGGATGTGTTCCAGTGATCCAGCACTCCGGCAGAGAGGGCACAGTGGATTCTCCGCCAAGCCCCAGCGAAAGAGGTTGGACGGACTTGGGAGCACATCGTACACCGACCGGATGAGGAACTCAATCCGGTGTGGCTCAGATCGCCATAGCTCTGTCCACAATATGTTCCGGTCAGCTGCCTCCTCCCATCGGGTCCATGCTCCCTGCTGCCGCATCCCTACTGTCCTAGTACAGCGGGCTTCCTCTACCCCTGCTCGGACTTCCTCCTGGATCAGCTGACGCCTTACCTTTCACTGGGCCTTGTTGAAGCGAGGTCTTTGGTTGCTCCCAAGGCCTGCCCGTCCGGAAGCCACTGTTCCTACCAGCTCACTGTGTCATAAGCGGGACTCAGCCTGGTCTACCGCCTCATGAGCTTTCCACTTCCTGCCAGTTCGTACTTCTACGCCAGCCGAGGAGACTTTGATGTCATTGGAGTCCCTATACAGCAGCACCTCTCTTGCTCGGTTGACCATAAACTCCTCCATCAGACTACTGAAGGGCAGTTTCAGCTTGTTGCTTCTCCCATACAAGGCGATGCTGCTGAGGCTTTGCGGTAAGCCCAACCACCTCCGCAGGAAACAGCTGACCTTCCTCTCGAAGCCCTCGACGGTGGTCAGTGGCACATTGTAGACCAGCAGCGACCAGAGTAGGCGTGGCAGGATGCCGTGTTGGTAGATCCAGGCTTTAAACTTGCCTGGTAATCCTGACTTATCCACTGCTGTTAGCCAGGTTCCCAACTCCTCTGATGTTGCTTGGAGTGCTCCGGTATCCTTCAAGGTACAGTCATAGATCTTGCCCAAGCTCTTAACTGGCTTCTCCCCCACCGATGGAAAAAGAAAAAGAAAAAATAAAATACAATAAATAAAGGTACAAATTGAGTTTAATCCAAAACTAAAAGATCAAATAAGAAATAAAATAATAAAATAGATATTAAAATATTAAAAACAAGAAGCAAAGCAATAAAAGTATGATAAAAAAATAAAACCAATTAAAATAAAAGAAAGAACTAAAAGACACAGGACCATACGACTCACTCCGAGTTAAAAGCCAGAGAATAAAAGTGGGTTTTAAGACGAGACTTTCGATGTTGGGGGCCTTTTTTACTTGGGAGGGGAGAGAGTTCCATAGCTTGGGGCCAACCACAGAAAAGGCTCGGTCTCCCCTGGTCTCAAGTCTCGTCTTGGGCACCACAAGGTGGAACTGGCCCTCGGACCTCAGTGACCGCGCTGGAGAGTAAATTTGGATGAGGTCCGAGATGTATTTGGGGGCCAGCCCATTCAACGCCTTAAAAATAAACAATAAAATCTTAAAATCAATCCTAAAGCGAACAGGCAACCAATGCAGGGTGGCCAGAATTGGGGTGATGTGCTCCCCCTTTTTGGTTCCTGTTAAAAGCCGTGCCGCAGAGTTCTGGACTAACTGTAAGCAGGAGAGAGACTTTTGGCTAATTCCAGAGTAAAGACGCATTAGAAGAGTAAAGTAGTGCAGTAGGGCAGACGTGAAGAAATAAAAGCGTGCATGATTTGCTCAAAATGTCGCAAAGATAAAAAAGATTTAATTTTAGATAAAAGCCAAAGATGATAAAAACAAGATTTTACAACTGCATTCATTTGTTTATTGAGTTTAAAATCACTGTCTATGACGCCAAGGCTGGTGGCTAGGGACGAATGTTGTTTTGGAGGGGGCCGGAGTCTATAGGGGGGCCTTTATAGTTGAGGAGCATAGCTTCGGTCTTCTCCTCGTTAAGCCGTAAAAAGTTGTGGGCCAGCCAAGCCTTGACATCCCTTGAGCAGTCAAGAAGGGGCGTCAGGGGGGCATGGTCATTTTTTGCGAGTGGCAAGTACAGCTGGCAGTCGTCCGCATATATAGGTGATAGGAGATGCCATGCTTTTTAAGTAATGTACCAAGTAGGACCAGATAGAGGGCAAATAAAATGGCCCAAGAATTGATCTTTGCAGGACTCCACAGTCAAGGGGAGCAGTAGAGGAGTAAGATCCCCCCCCCCCCCCCCAAGTCCCACGGCAAGGCATCTCCCTGACAGGTACGACCTAAACCACTCAAGAGCAGACCCCCCGAAACCCACACAGTTCTCCAGGCGAGATAAAAGAATGGAATGGTCCACTGTGTCAAAAGCAGCAGTCAGGTCTAAAAGCACTAAAATGGCTGAACCACCAGAGTCAGTTATTAAAAATAGGTCGTTAAAAACCTTTAAAAGTGCAGACTCAGTGCTATGAAAGGCCCTGTAACCTGACTGGAAAGTGTCTAAAATCCCATTCTCATCTAAAAAAGGTTGCATCTGTGCAAGAACACTATATGCAAGAACAAGCATATACATTCCATAATGTGATGTACATAAAGTGATGCTATAGTGCCATACCTTTATCTTTGGCCCCTTTCTCCTTTCTTTCTAATTTGTGCACCTGATGGCTTTGTCTCCTGTTTCCTTGAAACAAATGAACAGCACTATTATCATCATCTGGTACCATCACCCAGCGAGCAGTCGAAGCTAAACCAACTGGAATGGAATGGAATGGAATGGCCTTTATTATCATTATACAAGATGTACAACGAAATTGGAGAGCTTCTCTTTTCAGTGCAGTAGTCAAGTTTAAAAAACAAAAAAAGTATATAAAGTAGAGTAAAAAGACAATTTAACAAGATATATACAAGATATATACAAGATATCCAAAATATACACATAGTATTGCACAGGAGCATATGCAGGAGCAGATATATTAATTTTAGTGCAATGATCAATGGGTCATAGTGCAAATAATGACTGGTGTGTACAGATGAGTAAAGTTACATATGAGTGTATTGTATTGGGTTGTTAAATAAATAAATATGATATGATATGATATGATCCTCCCTTGGGCGGAGCTACGAGACGTGCCACAGCTGTTCTACGTTCAATCAACCATTAATACTCACCTGTTGCGACTGGATGGCACTCAGCTATCGTTCTGACCTCAAATGCCAAGCCATGTGTCAACTCCTGTTCGGCGTCTCCCCTTGATTGACCTTCAGCAGTCCCGTGTACCATCCAGCTGGCTCATATTATCTTTTGCTGCACGCCCTGTAGCTCCATCTTTTTCTTTTGTACTTTCCGTTCTACCTGACTTACAGTCGGATGTCTTTTGGTTCCCTTTTGAGTGCCATTGTTTTTGGTTCCCCTTCTTTGGCAAGACAGACCATTAAAAACTTTTATGGAATGCAATGCCCTTTATTGTCATTATACAAGATGCACAACGAGATTGGAGAGCTTCTCCTTTCAGTGCAGTCGTCAAGTTAAAAAAAACTATACAAAAACATACATTGTTACGCTGGGTGGCACTTGTGCCAGGTGTTGAGGACCACAGAGCAGAGATCAAGGCAGATGTAGAAAAAGTATTTCATAATAAACAAGGGGCGCTCAAAGAGGAGGAAAAACAAAGTACAACAAAAAATGCCAGTGACAGAAGAGTACAAAGAAGCAAATAAGGATTACAAAGTGGCTCAACTACTTACAGAGAGTAGGCAGCAAAAATACAAATTACAGGGCAGAGAGACAAAAGGTCAGGAGCAAAAATGAGGCATGCAATGTGCAGGCAGACAAGGCATGAAAGGCAAACTATCTGACAGGGGAAAATGGAAGTGGAGTGGTATGAGAAGGCCTGACGGCTGATGGGCAACAGGTTTGCAGACCAGGACCACCAGGCGGGAGTCTGCTGCAGGACAGAAAAGAGACAACACGGGGCAGCAGACCAAAACAAGTGACAATATCCTCTTATAAGACGCCTCCTGGCGGCTCACCTGGTTTACCTGGATGACGAGCCTGTAATTCGGTGAAAGGGACCAGGAAAGGGACGGCTGCACCCTCCAGCCAGTGCCTCCACTCCTGCAGTGTGAGAACGATGGCCAAAAGCTTCCTATTCCCCACATTGTAGTTCCGCTCTTAGGGTGTGAGGCGACATGAGAAAAATGCACAAGGGTTTAGCGCCTGGTCGACTGGGGAGAGCTGGGACCGGATGGCTCCCATTCCTGAATCAGAAAAGTTGCAGAGAGGGATCAGGATGAGTGAGACCTGGGGCACTGGTAAATAATTTAAGTAATACAAATGCGGATTCAGCCTCAGGGTTCCATTCAAAAGGAACCTTAACAGATGTCAGCCTTGTGAGAGGTGCAGCTTTCCCACTGTAGTCTCAAATGAATCGTCTCTAAAAGTTAGCAAAGCCCACAAACCTCTGCAAGTGCTTTCTGGATGTTGGAGAAGGCCACTCGACCACCACCTTGCTCTTGGCGGGATTAGCACACAGTTGGCCCTTCTCTACTATGAACCCGAGGAAAGAGATGGAAGAGGTGTGGAATTCGCACATCTGATTAGCAAAGAGTCGGTTCTCAAATAAATGCTGTAAGATCAAGCGGACGTGTTGGGTGCGTTTCTCAAGGTTTCTGGAAAAAATGAAGATGTCATCAGGTAAACAAAACAAAAGCGGTTGATCATGTCACGTAACACACCGTTAACCAGGTTTTGGAAAACAGCAGGTGCATTGGTGATATTCAAAGTGACCCATGGGGTGTTGAAAGCGGTTTTCCATTCGTCCCCTTCCTTGCTTCTAATGTGTATGTGTTCCGCAAATCAATTTTGGAGAAAACTGTGGCAGAGTTGAGGGATGTGAAGGCAGAATCCATGTGCGGAAGGGCATATTTGTTTTTGCTGGTTATGTCATTAAGGCCGCGATAGTTGATGGACGGACGGTGCAGCAGCTACAGACCAGCAGCTACAGGGATGAATAAGGCCTGCTGTGAGGGAAGATGAAATATTGCCCTTAATTGGGCGGTGCGGGGGCAGGGACTGATCTTCGTCTTTACTAAAAATGATCTTAAGGTCATGATATTCCTCTGGCACCCCGGTTAAAATCAATCTCCTTCGTGGGGCTGCTAGTAAGTAGGGTAGGAGAGATGGCAGAACGCAAACAATGGACATGGCAGAAAGTGCTCCGGCTAAGGATAGTCAGTTTGGACCAATCGATGACCGGGTTGTGTAATCGTAATCATGGGAGACCTAAAACTACAGGTGCCGACTGACAGACAGCTTTGTGGTGGTTACCGGAGAGATGCAAGCTAAGGTATTTAGTCTGGTGTGTAACAACCACTATGCGGCGACCATCTAAGGAGAGGACCTCCTTGGCAGAGGGGAGTACACTTAGATTTAATGCATGAGTCTTAGCAAAACCAGAGTCCAAGAAACAGTCATCCGCGGCTGAGTCAATTAGAGTGGTCACCTAGAGAGTCCGCTGCCAGATAACGTTCCTGGCAGCTGCAGTTTTCTAGTACTGGCAGGTGAGGAGTCAGAGGAAGGGTACTCACACAGCATACGTTGAGTGGGTGAGGCAGGGAGAGGAACCTGTTGATGCTTGGCTGGGAGGTGAGTGAGTACTCCTGGCTGGATGAGCTGGGCAGCTAGCGACTTGATGATTAGATTAGATTAGATTAGATTAGATTAGATTAGATTAGATTAGATTAGATTAGATTAGATTAGATTAGATTCGATTCAACTTTATTGTTATTGCTCATGTCACTGGTACAGGGCAACAAAATGCAGTTAGCATCCAACCAGAAATGCAATTATATAAGTACCTTGGTATTAAGTAAATGTAGAAAAAAAAGATATGGACAGATCTATGTAAAAAAGAAACTATGACAGGCTATGACTATAATACAGTGAGGATATGTACAGGGATATACATGACTATAATATGGCTATTGCAGATTATACAGATTATAAACAGTATGGATGTGACAATATATAATAACAGTAATATATACAGCATTGCAATGGAGTGATTAGAGTATAGCTATTTCAGATTATATACATTATAAACGGTATGATGTATGAATGCAAAAGATATTGCAGTAATATGTATAATAGTGCAATCTGTACAATAGTGCAATGAAGTAGTGCAATGACGTGATGGGGAGGGCATAGATCAGCGGGGAGGATGTAAGTAGTGGAAGGGGTGGTCAGTGGGGGGCAGAGTTCAACAGGGAGACAGCTGTTGGGAAAAAGCTGTTCCTGAACCTGGTGGTTCGTGTCCGTAAACTCCTATAGCGCCTCCCTGAGGGTAGGAGGGCAAACAGTCTGTGCGCTGGGTGGTGTGAGTCTTTGGCAATTTGTGATGCCCTCCTGAGAAAACGCTTCCTGTAGATGTCCCCGATGGCAGGAAGTGGGGCTCCGGCAATGCGTTGGGCAGATTTCACTACTCTTTGCAATGCCTTCCGGTCCGCGACAGAGCAGTTCCCATACCAGGCTGTGACTGGTATGGGAACTGGTTAGGATGCTCTCGATTGTGCATCTGTAGAAGTTCACCAGGATGTTTGAAGAGAAGTGGTTCTTCTTCAGGGTCCTCAGGAAGAAGAGGCGCTGGTGAGCCTTCTTGACCAGGCTGGAGCAGTTGGTAGTCCAGGAGAGGTCCTGTGAGATGTGGATCCCCAAGAATTTGAAGCTGGCCACACGCTCCACTGTCTCACCGTTGATGTAGATTGGTGGATGAATGGCAGCATTCTTCCTGAAGTCCACAATGAGTTCTTTTGTTTTTGTTGTGTTGAGTCGTAGGTTGTTGTCCTCGCACCACGCAGCCAGGTAGTCCACCTCCTCCCTATAGGCAGACTCATCGTTGTTGTTGATGAGGCCAATCACTGTAGTGTCGTCTGCAAACTTAATGATGGTATTGGAGCTATGTTTGGGTTTGCAGTCGTGGGTGAAGAGAGAGTAGAGGAATGGACTTAACACACAGCCTTGTGGTACTCCGGTGTTTATGGTGAGGGTGGAGGAGCAGTGGTGGTCCAGCCGGACATGTTGCGGCCTGTTGGTTAGAAAGTCCAGTAACCAGTTGCAGACAGGAGCTGTGATGCCCAGGTCTGTGAGTTTGGCCACTAGCTTGGAGGGGATGACTGTATTGAATGCTGAACTGAAGTCTATTTAAGAGCATTCTGGCATATGTGTCCTTATTGTCCAAGTGTGAGAGGACAGAATGCAGTGGAGACGGCCTCCTCTATACTCCTGTTCTTACGGTAGGCAAATTGATGGGTGTCCAGGGTGGGGGGAAGGCAGGATTTGAGATGTGCCAGGACTAGCTGCTCCAAGCACTTGGAGATAATGGGGGTGAGCGCCACTGGACGGTAGTCATTTAGGCACGTTGGGGCGGAGTGTTTTGGTATTGGCACGATGGTAGTGGTTTTGAAGCAGGTTGGGACAGTGGCCTGGGCCAAGGAAAGGTTGAATAAGTCCGTCAGGAACCCCGCCAGCTCACCAGCGCATGCTCTGAGAACACGACCAGGGATGCCATCAGGTCCTGCAGCTTTGTGTCCGTTGATCTTGCGCAACACTGCTTCAACGTCAGTAGTGGAGAGTGTTAGTGGTTGGTGATCAGCTGTCCATTTTGCCTTTATTACGGATGTGTGGTTGTCCTTCTCAAAGCGAGCATAGAAGTTGTTGAGCTCATCTAGGAAGGATGTGTCAGAGGGAGGCGGGGAGGGGTTAGTGGGTTTATGGTCTGTGATGACTCTGATGCCTTGCCACAGGCATCGGGGGTTGGAGTTGGAGAAGTGCTCCTCAACCCTTAGCTTGTAGCAGTGCTTCGCCTACTTGATGCCCCGTTTCAGGTTAGCCCTTGCTGTACTGTAGGCTTGTGCGTCTCCAGATCTGAAGGCGATGTTGCGGGCCTTCAGCAGTAGACGGACATCCTTGTTCATCCAGGGCCGCTGATTGGGGTACATGGTGATCCGTTTCTCTGTGGTGACGCCGTCAATGGTGGCAGAGATATGGTCCATTACAGAGGAAGCGTAGCGCTCGATGTCAGTATGGGAGTGAGTGGTTGCTGAGGTTGCAAACATACTCCAGTCTGTGTGCTTGAACTGGACCTGTAGCACAGAGTCTGTTCCCATAGGCCACACTTTTATTGTCTTCACTGTGGGCTTCACACGTTGGATGAGTGGTAAGTACTTAGGGGAAAGAAAAAGGGATAGGTGATCAGACTGTCCTATATGGAGGAGGGGTGTCGTCTTGTAGGCTCCAGGTATGTTTGAATAAGCATGATCCAGTGTCTTGTCTCCTCTGGTGTGGCACAAAACATGCTGATGAAACCTGGGGAGGACTGTCTTCAGGTTGGAGTGATTAAAGTCACCCGCAACAATAAAAGCAGCCTCCGGGTGTCTTGTTTGCTGTTTGCTAATGGCTACATGCAGTTCCTTCATTGCGATCTTAGCGTTAGCATCCGGTGGCATGTAGACAGCAGTGACAATAACCGATGTGAGTTCTCTTGGGAGGTAGTATGGTCTACATTTTACCATGAGAAACTCCACATTCGGTGAGCAGTGACTCTCTGTGATAGCAGAGTTTGTGCACCAAGCATTGTTTATATAAATGCACAAACCTCCACCTTTGGTTTTACCAGAGTCCACAGTCCTGTCTGCCCTAAGGATGGAGCGTCCTGCTAACTCGATAGCATTGTTCGGGATACTGCTGTTAAGCCACGTCTCTGTGAAAATCATGACATTGGAGTCCATAATTCATTTGTTGTTGGTGATACAGAGTCGTAGTTCGTCCATTTTGTTGATCAGAGATCGGACATTAGCAAGGAAAATGCTGGGTAAAGGGAGCCGGTGCGGTGTTAGCTTTAGCCTAGCTCGTAGCCCTCCGTGCTTACCCCGCCTTTGTTTACGATCTCGACGCCGTCTGCGAGCACTTCCGCACGGCCGGATGGAGTGTGCAGCCTCCGGTGTCCTGGAGATCTCTGGGATGAGTCGGAGATCGGCGATAAAACGGTCCGAGTTGGAGGACTTTATGTCTAGGAGCTCATGTCTGCTATAGGATGTTAAAGCAGCACTGTACTGGATGAAAAAAACAGCGAGGAGCAGATAAAACACAGCAGATTTGCAAAATCTGGAGAGACGCTGAGCCTCGCGTTGTTCACGCGCCGCCATCTTGGTCTAAGAATCCGGCTCCCAGAGGTAGAGCTTGACTCGGCTTGCACCGAGTGAGCGTGCACCCAGCTACATGGGGACCTCGGTTGGTTGATTTGATAAGTGGACTGGTGGCAAGTTGACGGGAAATCCCGGTGTCGATACCGAGCCCCAAACATACCATCCTTGGAGAATGGGGCCCTTGGCATCCAGTGGGGGCAACCTGTTCCCTGCAGTTCCTGAGCCAGTTCTCTATCCGCCCCGCGAGAGCAATGATGTCGTCAAGGTTCTTAGTGGTTTCCAGAGGGATGAGGTGGCACTTGGCAGTGAGACCCATGCAAAAGACGTCCACCAGGGCTGGCGTGTTCCGCTGTCAGCGGCGGAACTGTCTGGCGTAATCGGTGGTGCTTCGGCGCCCCTGCTGCAGTCGCAGGAGAGCACGTGCCACCTTACGGTTGGAAGGGTGCCATTGATTGGTCTGTTCCATGGCCCTGGTGAAGGACTGGTAAGACTCACACACAGGTGATTGGTGGTTCCATTAGGCGGTGGCCCAGACTCCAGTTCTACCAGAGAGGTGAGACATAACAAATGTCAACTTGGCTCGATCCGAGGGGAATGCTGAGGCTTAAAGCTCAAAGTGGAGCCCGCATTGAGTCAAGAAGGTATGTATGCCTGTTTCAGTGGTAAAGCATTCATGTAGAGACAGCTGTGGTGAGGGAGCTGGGAGACTGACCCCGTTTGGGTCTCCCAGGTCTGTCCGGCATCCTCGTACGTCATCTAGTCCAACCTGTCACAAGGTGGTGATCAGTTGACAGCTCCGCCCCTCTCTTCGCCCGTGTGTCCAGAACATGTGGACGCAGGACTGATGATATGACTACAGGTCGATGATGATCAACCTGTGGCCTAGGATGCCTAGTTATGGGCATCCCGATGTTTGAACGTGGTGTTAGTTACTCCAATAACATCACACCACAGTGGTTCAGATTGAGGAGTTCCTCCCAATCAGGCCCCTCCAGGTCACACTGTCATTGCCCACATAGGTGTTGAAGTCTCCCAGTAGAATGACAAAGTCACCAGATGGGATGCTCTCCAGCACCTCTCTGATGGACTCCAAGATATCTCAGCACTCTGAACGGTCGACAGGGGGGAGATCCCTTGTGGTTTCTGTGGCCCAGCCCAAAGAACGACTCCTTGTGATGCCTCCTGCTCACCTGTAAGTTTTGCTTTTTTTCCTTGGTGCCTGATGTATTTGCTTATGTTTTGTACTTAAGTGAGTATGTTTACATGCAGTCAGTATTCTGGTTAAGGGTAATATTCCAGTTTCTAAAACACTCCCATTTACATCGTGTAGAAAATAATCGATATTAATCGATACATCAATGCACATGGGCGCAATGCGAGTGCATCGGCTCATTCACTGGTTATGGATGCAATTGACAGGTGAAATCTAGATTCATCGTGATGCATTTGTGGGTATCGGTAAAATCCGATGCAAGCGCCGTTTTATTAATGTTCAACTTCACTGCATATGCTGTTCCCCAGGTGCAATGAATGCACCATCATTATTTCACGTTTTGTATTGAATACGGACGGAAGCCGTGAGGCACATACAACTTCTAGTAAAACAGTATGGACGTTTGCACGCAAGCAGCAACAAGGAAGTTTCTATATTTAACCCCCTGCAACGTTTAAATGGTATGTTTGGAAACACTACGGATTCTACGGCAGAAAGCTCGACAAAATGTTTTGCAAAAAAATTGCAAAGAATGCTGCATCAAGAACAGAAAAAGGGGACACCACAACATGGACAAGTCTACCGCCGCCTCCCCGTCTAGTTCCTCGTTGGACACCGGGGAAGAACCAAGCAAACCAGGTCAGAACAAGTGGATCTTCCGCTGCTTTCCAAATTGCCCAGGAGCTATTTGTCCGTCCCTGCAACAAGTGCCCCCCCCCCAAACGAGTGTTCAGCACATCAGGTGACATTAGAACAGCAGAGCAGTTGGCTTCTTCCTCAATTGTGAAACAATTTTAAAAGGGTAGAAGTTGTTTTACACTTTCTGCTCCCCACGACTGTATTAGCCTACCTCCTAGTGCAGAGGTAGGGAACCTATGGCTCGGGAGCCAGGTAGGGCTCTTTTGATGACTGTATCTGGCTCTCAAGCATTTCTTACCACAATAAAAATGTATTTTTAAAAGTTTTTTAAATTTTGTGCAAAACTATGCAGCAGCAGAAGTTGTATTAATGGCAACAAGTATTTGATTTATTATTAGACACTGCCGCTGCTCACGAAAGTGTGCTGGCCACACCCCATTGGCGTGGGGTAGTGTGCCTGGTCTACGTAATTAGAGCCCATTATATAAAACTGTTGGTCTTACATAAAAATGCACACATTTTATTGTATTCAATGTTTAAAAAAATGTATATGGCTCTCACAGATACACATTTTAAAATATCTGGCCTTCATGGCTCTCTTCGCCAAAAAGGTTCCCGACCCCTGTCCTAGTGCATTCATATTAGCAGTATGTTTTGCAGACAGGAATATAAACAAACATTGACTGCACTGTTGAAGGTGTCACTTTAACTTTGTTGTTGCTGCATACTGTATTTTATACAGCAGTAATGATTTTTTTTATTGTTTTACTCCACCACTGAACCACTGCTATTGTACTTGCATAGCCGATGCGAAAGTGTGAGGAAAGTTGTTTTTGAAAAGTTGTTGCTGTTTTAAGATGGCAAAAAGAATGATGAAGTGGTGCATAGTAAAAAAAGACAAACAGCACTAGTTGAATTTACTGCCAAGTGCCTAGAAGGAATAAAGCCAAATCCTTTTTGTAGGACCATAACTGAATTACATTTTTCCCTTTGCTTATTTTACATCATGTTGAATTGCATCATATCGCAAGAAATTGCACCATATCATATCGAATTGCATTGATTTGAACTAAATGATTATCATATCGCATCGCATCGTATCGCATAGTATCGCATCGTATCGTATCGTATCGCATCGCATCGTGAAGAGAGTGAATCGTATCGTATCACCAGAAAATTCTATAAAAAATTCTAAAGTATCGTATCGCTGGCAGGGCATCGAGATGTGTATCGAATCGTCCTCAGTGCTGAGATTCACACCCCTAATTTACATGTGTGAGCAAACGGTGAAGTTTTTGGGCGTGGCCATGTAAAATACTTCCTCCAAGACCAGAGATTTCTTTCAACTTTGCCTAAGTAGAACATAGGCAGTACACAAATTGATACTCCTTTTGAGGGGGATATTCCCATATACGTGATCCAATATTCAGTAGTTCCACCACTGCCTTCATATAAAAAGCAGATGCTTAAAAGTAAGTTGGACCACTTAGGCAACTAAATTGGATATCAACCCAACATTATTATCCACTTTAGGCATTAGAATTCAATGTCATACTTGAACTGGCATGTTCTCAAATGGCATATTACAGAGATAATGAAGCTTTTTTTTGTCATGTCCAGCCATTGGGGCAGATAGTATTACTGATCTAAATGCCTTTACATGGTAAACAGATTTGCTCTATCAGGGAAAAGTGTAAGATGCACCTTCCCTGTTATATGGAGTATAAAGCCAAATAGGCTTTATATAGAAAATGAAGATTTATGACAACATGAAACCAAGTTTAACGTGAAGCGCTTTTTATCCCTTCTTGGTAACATAAGTGGATGAGTCGCAGTCCCCTGTTCTCTGAGTGTAATCAATTTCTTAACTTCCTCCTTTTGGAGTGGCTGGGCTTGAATACCAGAACACAGGATATGCTCTGCACTGCTCTCAGTTTCACAGCAGCAGCAGAAGCAGCAGCAACAAAGAGGACGACACACTCTGCAGTCAAGATGAGCGCTGAGAATGTGGTCTGCACCGGCTGGCTCGTTAAATCCCCCCCGGAGAAGAAATTGAAGAGATTTGTGAGTAGGAGCACAAGCCGGACACTTGTTTTTGTCTTCCAGCATAGCAAAATAACTGCCCTGCTGTGCTGCTGAGCCTTGAGCTAAGCTGTGTGTGTGTGCCTTGTATGTGGATATTCTGTATATTAATAGGGATTTGAAAAGATATTCATTTGTTTTGTTAAAGACTCATCTTATTATGGACTGGCTCAGTAGCCAGCCCATAGACTGCTACTTGCAGTCTATGGGCTGGCTACTGAGCCAGCCCATATTGTTATTCCTGTTTAGCTATTATTATTATGGACTGGCTCAGTAGCCAGCCCATAGACTGCTACTTGCAGTAGCAGTCTATGGGCTGGCTACTGAGCCAGCCCATATTGTTATTGCTGTTTAGTTATTATTATTCCGTATATCTTAATCTTCCCTTTTTTGCGCGCGTAATGCGGCCAAAACCGCAAGAAGGACCCCCACACATGTTACACCGCCGGAATCATGGCGCTCGGGACTACAGCGGTATTTAGTTTTTGGAACATTTTGTGTAACCAGGGCGACGCTATTAACCGAAACGTTAAAAAATGGGCCACTAGATTAGGTATACCCTTTCTATTTTTAGAACAGCACAAGGCAGAGAAAAAAACGAGAATCTACACATTTTTCACAGCCTTGTAGCTCAGCCATACTGCCACGTAGAAACGTGATTAACGGCTCATTTTTGAGATAAACTTCTCTACTCTCTCTGTGGCTAATTAGTTTTATCGTAGGATGTTTAGTTTTCGCTCTATCTTCGTCAGAAGGAGGTGTGCGCTTCGCCAGCGTCTCCCACTCTGACTCCACTGTGGCAGGGGAGACGAAAAGAAAACTTTTTGGCTTTGCAAACAACTCCTCTTCCTGGCCACACCGTTTTAGCCAGCTCGATTTAATTTGGTGAAAACGTAGGAAATCTTGTCCCCTTTCCAAAAATGTCACTCTTATGTCTGAGAGATGTACGGATTGCCTTCTGGGCCCTCAGAAGCGAGAAGAGCGCCGGCATGTCTCCCATTCACTCCCATGTTAAAGACGCCGTCTTTTCTTTCTCCAAATCTTTAATTTTCTGTGTTTTCAACTCGTCATCCTGCGGTCATTTCTCAACCGATATGCAAAACGAGCAGATCTATGCAAAGCCCCGACCCTCGGGCCGCTCACGGTCGTCTCGTGGTGTCCATATCTCGAATCGTTTGGCCGTAAGAAGCTTCTGTTCGACATGAGCGATTCAGCCCTCTATGCTCATTCACTGCCATGGCCACCACCTCCTCCTCCTCCTCACAGCCCCTCCCTTCAAAAACCCCCTTCTCTTGACATGTGGATTACAATGATTCCCTTCCCAGCTGATACCATACAGCTCATTTATTATGTAGATTTTAAAAGTTAGATTTTTCTAATTAAGCACAGTGACTCCAGGCACCTCAAAGACCAAAGTATCAAAATATCAACATTTTTATAGAATCCATGATACAGCAATGAGCTGTGTTATCATCATGTCAGGAATCGATAGTTCAGTATCGACCCGCATGTCAGGCACTCTCTGCTCTTTAGTCCTCCATGGCAATGCAAGTGCTGCTTTCAATTGGAAAACATCACATGACATGTACAGACACCACAGCAGTGCCTGGCAACTTTCAAGACTTGATGCTATGTTGCTCGGCCCTCTTGCTAGGTGCTAGCATGGTAGCCGTTAGCATGTTAGCATTTAAGCTAATTTACTCATGTCTAAAGGCAAATACACACATGGCATGATGTAGGGAGGTTATAGGACAACCTTGGGACTTTCTAAACTTGAGGCTCTCTTGCTAGGTGCTAGCATGACGACTGTTAGCATGTTAGCATTTAAGCTAATTTACTCAGATTTCAAGGCAAATACACACATGGCATGATGTAGGGAGGTTATAGGACATCCTTGGCACTTTCTAAACTTGAGGCCCTCTTGCTAGGTGCTAGCATGGTAGCCGTTAGCATGTTAGCATTTAAGCTAATTTACTCATGTCTAAAGGCAAATACACACATGGCATGATGTAGGGAGGTTATAGGACAACCTTGGGACTTTCTAAACTTGAGGCTCTCTTGCTAGGTGCTAGCATGACGACTGTTAGCATGTTAGCATTTAAGCTAATTTACTCAGATTTCAAGGCAAATACACACATGGCATGATGTAGGGAGGTTATAGGACATCCTTGGCACTTTCTAAACTTGAGGCCCTCTTGCTAGGTGCTAGCATGGTAGCCGTTAGCATGTTAGCATTTAAGCTAATTTACTCATGTCTAAAGGCAAATACACACATGGCATGATGTAGGGAGGTTATAGGACATCCTTGGCACTTTCCAAACTTGAGGCTCTCTTGCTAGGTGCTAGCCGTTAGCATGTTAGCATTTAAGCTAATTTACTCATGTCTAAAGGCAAATACAAACATGGCATGATGCAGGGAGGTTATAGGACAACCATGGGACTTTCTAAACTTGAGGCTCTCTTGCTAGGTGCTAGCATGGTAGCCGTTAGCATGTTAGCATTTAAGCTAATTTACTCATGTCTAAAGGCAAATACACACATGGCATGATGTAGGGAGGTTATAGGACAACCTTGGGACTTTCTAAACTTGAGGCTCTCTTGCTAGGTGCTAGCATGACGACTGTTAGCATGTTAGCATTTAAGCTAATTTACTCAGATTTCAAGGCAAATACACACATGGCATGATGTAGGGAGGTTATAGGACATCCTTGGCACTTTCTAAACTTGAGGCCCTCTTGCTAGGTGCTAGCATGGTAGCCGTTAGCATGTTAGCATTTAAGCTAATTTACTCATGTCTAAAGGCAAATACACACATGGCATGATGTAGGGAGGTTATAGGACATCCTTGGCACTTTCCAAACTTGAGGCTCTCTTGCTAGGTGCTAGCCGTTAGCATGTTAGCATTTAAGCTAATTTACTCATGTCTAAAGGCAAATACAAACATGGCATGATGCAGGGAGGTTATAGGACAACCATGGGACTTTCTAAACTTGAGGCTCTCTTGCTAGGTGCTAGCATGGTAGCCGTTAGCATGTTAGCATTTAAGCTAATTTACTCATGTCTAAAGGCAAATACACACATGGCATGATGTAGGGAGGTTATAGGACAACCTTGGCACTTTCCAAACTTGAGGCTCCCTTGCTAGGTGCTAGCATGACGACTATTAGCATGTTAGCATTTAAGCTAATTTACTCACATTTAAAGGCAAATACACACATGGCATGATGTAGGGAGGTTATAGGACATCCTTGGCACTTTCTAAACTTGAGGCCCTCTTGCTAGGTGCTAGCATGGTAGCCGTTAGCATGTTAGCATTTAAGCTAATTTACTCATGTCTAAAGGATAATACACACATGGCATGGTGTAGGGAAGTTATAGGACAACCATGGTACGTTCTAAACTTGAGGCCCTCTTGCTAGGTGCTAGCATGATGACTGTTAGCATGTTAGCATTTAAGCTAAATTACTCATGTTTAAAGGCAAATACACCCATGGCATGATGTAGGGAGGTTATAGGACAACCATGGCACTTTCTAAACTTGGGAATTTCTTGCTAGGTGCTAGCATGGTACCCGTTAGCATGTTAGCATTTAAGCTAATTTACTCATGTCTAAAGGCAAATACACACATGGCATGATGTAGGGAGGTTATAGGACAACCTTGGCACTTTCTAAAGTTGAGACTCTCTTGCTAGGTGCTAGCATGACGACTGTTAGCATGTTAGCATTTAAGCTAATTTACTCACGTTTAAAGGCAAATACACACATGGCATGATGTCGGGTGGTTATAGGACAACCTTGGCACTTTCTAAACTTGAGGCTCTCTTGCTAGGTGCTAGCATGGTAGCCGTTAGCATGTTAGCATTTAAGTTAATTTAGTCATGTCTAAAGGCAAATACACACATGGCATGATGTCGGGAGGTTATAGGACAACCTTGGCACTTTCTAAACTTGAGGCTCTCTTACTAGGTGCTAGCATGATAACTGTTAGCATGTTAGCATTTAAGCTAATTTACTCACATTTAAAGGCAAATACACACATGGCATGATATAGGGAGGTTATAGGACAACCTTTGTAGTTTCTAAACTTGAAGCCATCTTGCTAGGTGCTAGCAGTGTAGCCGTTAGCATGTTAGCATTTAAGCTAATTTACTCATGTCTAAAGGATAATACACACATGGCATGATTTAGGGAGGTTACAGGACAACCCAGGCACTTTTTTAATGTAAGGCTCTCTTGCTAAGTGCTAGCATGATGACTGTTAGCATGTTAGCATTTAAGCTAATTTGCTCATGTTTAAAGGCAAATACACACATGGATGATGCAGGGACGTTATAGGACATCCTTGGCAGTTTCTAAACTTGAGGCTGTCTTGCTAGGTGCTAGCATGTTAGCCGTTAGCATGTTAGCATTTAAGCTAATGTACTCATGTCTAAAGGCAAATACACACATGGCATTATGTAGGGAGTTTATAGGACAACCTTGGCACTTTCTAAACTTGGGACTCTCTTGCTAGGTGCTAGCATGGTACACGTTAGCGTGTTAGCATTTAAGCTAATTTACTCATGTCTAAAGGCAAATACACACATGGCATGATGTAGGGAGGTTATACTTGGCACTTTCTAAACTTGAGGCTCTCTTGCTAGGTGCTAGCATGGTAGCCGTTAGCATGTTAGCATTTAAGCTAATTTACTCATGTATAAAGGCAAATACACACATGGCATGATGTAGGGAGGTTATAGGACAACCTTGGCACTTTCCAAACTTGAGGCTCTCTTGCTAGGTGCTAGCATGACGACTGTTAGCATATTAGCATTTAAGCTAATTTACTCACATTTAAAGGCAAATACACACATGGCATGATGCAGGGAGGTTATAGGACAACCTTGGCACTTTCTAAACTTGGGACTCTCTTGCTAGGTGCTAGCATGGTACCCGTTAGCATGTTAGCATTTAAGCTAATTTACTCATGCCTAAAGGCTACTAAGCACATGTCATGATGTGGGGAGGTTATAGGACAACCTTGGTACTTTCTAAACTTGAGGCCCTCTTGCTAGGTGCTAGCATGATGACTGTTAGCATGTTAGCATTTTACCTAATTTACTCATGTCTAAAGGAAAATACACACATGGCATGATGTGGGGACACTGTAGGACTGCCCCAAACTTTTCAGGACTTGAGGCTGTTTTGCTACATGTTAGCACGGTAGCCGTTAGCATGTTAGCATTTTAGCTAATTTACTCAAGTTTAAAGGCAAATACACACTTGGCATGACGTGGGGACACTATGGGACTGCAACAACCTTTTCCGTACTTGAGGCTTTCTTGCTAGGTGCTAGCGCGGTAGCCGTTGGCACACCGGGCCCGAGGTTCACAGCACAGGTGGCCAGTCCATCAAAATTTCCGCGGGAATTTTCTAGTTATTTTTTTTATTCTTATATCTTAATCTTCCACTTTTTGCGCGCGTAATGCGGCCAAAACCGCAAGAAGGACCCCCAAACATGTTACACCGCCGGAAACGTGGCGTTCGGGACTACAGCGGTATTTAGTTTTTGGAACGTTTCGTGTAACCATGGCGACGCTATTAACCGAAACGTTAAAAAATGGGCCACTAGATTAGGTATATCCTTGTTCTATTTTTAGAACAGCACATAGGAAACGAGAATTTACAGAATTTTCACAGCCTTGTAGCTCAGCCGTACGGCCACGTAGAAACGTGATTGATGGCTAATTTTTGAGATAAGCTTCTGAAGTCTCTCTGTGGCTAAATGCTAATTGCTAGCATGTTAGCATGTTAGCATTTAAGCTAATTTACTCACATCTAAAGGCAAATACACACATGACATGATGTAGGGAGGTTATAGGACAACCTTGGCACTTTCTAAACTTGAGGCTGTCTTGCTAGGTGCTAGCATGATGATTGTTAGCATGTTAGCATTTAAGCTAATTTACTCACGTTTAAAGGCAAATACACACATGACATGATGTGGGGAGGTTATAGGACAACCTTGGCAGTTTCTAAACTTGAGGCTGTCTTGCTAGGTGCTAGCATGTTATCCATTAGCATGTTAGCATTTAAGCTAATTTACTCATGTCTAAAGGCAAATACACACATGGCATGATGTAGGGAGGTTGTAGGACAACCTTGGCACTTTCTAAACTTGGGTCTCTCTTGCTAGGTGCTAGTGTGATGACTGTTAGCATGTTAGCATTTAAGCTAATTTACTCACGTTTAAAGGCAAATACACATATGGCATGATGTAGGGAGGTTATAGGACAACCTTGGCACTTTCTAAACTTGAGGCCTTCTTGCTAGGTGCTAGCGTGGTAGCCGTTAGCATGTTAGCATTTAAGCTAATTTACTCATGTCTTCAGGCAAATGCACAAATGGCATGGTGTAGGGAGGTTATAAGACAACCTTGGCACTTTCTAAACTTGAGGCTCTCTTGCTAGGTGCTAGCATAATGATTGTTAGCATGTTAGCATTTCAGCTAATTTACTAACGTTTAAAGGCAAATACACACATGACATGATGTGGGGAGGTTATAGGACAACCTTGGCAGTTTCTAAACTTGAGGCTGTCTTGCTAGGTGCTAGCATGTTAGCCGTTAGCATGTTAGCATTTAAGCTAATTTACTCATATCTAAAGGCAAATACACACATGTCATGATGTAGGGAATATATAGGACAACCTTGGCACTTTCTAAACTTGAGGCCCTCTTGCTAGGTGCTAGCATGATGACTGTTAGCATGTTAGCATTTAAGCTAATTTACTCAATTCTAAAGGCAAATACACACATGGCACGATGTAGGGAGGTTATAGGACAACCTTGGCACTTTCTCAACTTGAGGCTCTCTTGCTAGGTGCTAGCATGGTAGCCGTTAGCATGTTAGCATTTAAGCTAATTTAGTCATGTCTAAAGGAAAATACACACATGGCATGATGTAGGGAGGTTATAGGACAACCTTGGCACTTTCTAAACTTGAGGCTCTCTTGCTAGGTGCTAGCATGATAACTGTTAGCATGTTAGCATTTAAGCTAATTTACTCACGTTTAAAGGCAAATACACACATGGCATGATATAGGGAGGTTATAGGTCAACCTTGGCACTTTCTTATTTTGAAACCCTCTTGCTAGGTGCTAGCATGGTAGCCGTTAGCATGTTAGCATTTAAGCTAATTTGCTTATGTTTAAAGGCAAATACACACATGCATGATGCAGGGACGTTATAGGACAACCTTGGCAGTTTCTAAACTTGAAGCTGTCTTGCTAGGTGCTAGCATGTTAGCCGTTAGCATGTTAACATTTAAGCTAATTTACTCATGTCTAAAGGCAAATACACACATGGCATGATGTAGGGAGGTTATAGGACAATCTTGGCACTTTCTAAACTTGGGACTCTCTTGCTAGGTGCTAGCATGATGACTGTTAGCATGTTAGCATTTAAGCTAATTTGCTCATGTTTAAAGACAAATACACACATGCATGATGCAGGGACGTCATAGGACATCCTTGGCAGTTTCTAAACTTGAGGCTGTCTTGCTAGGTGCTAGCATGTTAGCCGTTAGCATGTTAGCATTTAAGCTAATTTACTCAATTCTAAAGGCAAATACACACACGGCATGATGTAGGGAGGTTATAGGACAACCTTGGCACTTTCTCAACTTGAGGCTCTCTTGCTAGGTGCTAGCATGGTAGCCGTTAGCATGTTAGCATTTTAGCATGTTAACATTTAAGCTAATTTACTCATGTCTAAAGGCAAATACACACATGGCATGATGTAGGGAGGTTATAGGACAACCTTGGCACTTTCTAAACTTGAGGCTGTCTTGCTAGGTGCTAGCACCTTAGCCGTTAGCATGTTTGCATTTTAGCATTTAAGCTAATTTACTCATGTCTAAAGGCAAATACACACATGGCATGATGTAGGGAGGTTGTAGGACAACCTTGGCACTTTCTAAACTTGGGACTCTCTTGCTAGGTGCTAGCATGATGACTGTTAGCATGTTACCATTTAAGCTAATTTACTCACGTTTAAAGGCAAATACACATATGGCATGATGTAGGGAGGTTATAGGACAACCTTGGCACTTTCTAAACTTGAGGCCCTCTTGCTAGGTGCTACCGTGGTAGCCGTTAGCATGTTAGCATTTAAGCTAATTTACTCATGTCTTCAGGCATATACACAAATGGCATGGTGTAGGGAGGTTATAGGACAACCTTGGCACTTTCTAAACTTGAGGCTCTCTTGCTAGGTGCTAGCATAATGATTGTTAGCATGTTAGCATTTCAGCTAATTTACTCACGTTTAAAGGCAAATACACACATGACATGATGTGGGGAGGTTATAGGACAACCTTGGCAGTTTCTAAACTTGAGGCTGTCTTGCTAGGTGCTAGCATGTTAGCCGTTAGCATGTTAGCATTTAAGCTAATTTACTCATGTCTTCAGGCAAATACACAAATGGCATGGTGTAGGGAGGTTATAGGACAACCTTTGCACTTTCTAAAGTTGAGGCTCTCTTGCTAGGTGCTAGCATGATGACTGTTAGCATGTTAGCATTTTACCTAATTTACTCATGTCTAAAGGAAAATACACACATGGCATGATGTGGGGACACTGTAGGACTGCCCCAAACTTTTCAGGACCTGAGGCTGTTTTGCTACGTGTTAGCACGTAGCCGTTATCATGTTAGCATTTTAGCTAATTTACTCAAGTTTAAAGGCAAATACACACTTGGCATGATGTGGGGACACTATGGGACTGCATCAACCTTTTCCGTACTTGAGGCTTTCTTGCTAGGTGCTACCGCGGTAGCCGTTGGCACACCGGGCCCGAGGTTCACAGCACAGGTGGCCAGTCCATCAAAATTTCCGCGGGAATTTTCTAGTTATGGACTGGCTCAGTAGCCAGCCCATAGACTGCTACAGCAGTCTATGGGCTGGCTACTGAGCCAGCCCATACTGTTATTGCTGTTTAGTTATTATTTTTCTCTTTCTTCTTATATCTTAATCTTCCACTTTTTGTGCGCGTAATGCGGCCAAAACCGCAAGAAGGACCCCCAAACATGTTACACCGCCGGAAACGTGGCGCTCGGGACTACAGCGGTATTTAGTTTTTGGAACGTTTTGTGTAACCATGGCGACGCTATTAGCCAAAACGTTCAAAAATGGGCCACTAGATTAGGTTTTCACCTGTTCTATTTTTAGAACAGCACAAGGCAGAGAAAAAAACGAGAATCTACACATTTTTCACAGCCTTGTAGCTCAGCCATACTGCCACGTAGAAACGTGATTAACGGCTCATTTTTGAGATAAACTTCTCTACTCTCTCTGTGGCTAATTAGTTTTATCGTAGGATGTTTAGTTTTCGCTCTATCTTCGTCAGAAGGAGGTGTGCGCTTCGCCAGCGTCTCCCACACTGACTCCACTGTGGCAGGGGAGACGAAAAGAAAAGTTTTTGGCTTTGCAAACAACTCCTCTTCCTGGCCACACCGTTTTAGCCAGCTCGATTTAATTTGGTGAAAACGTAGGAAATCTTGTCCCCTTTCCAAAAATGTCACTCTTATGTCTGAGAGATGTACGGATTGCCTTCTGGGCCCTCAGAAGCGAGAAGAGCGCCGGCATGTCTCCCATTCACTCCCATGTTAAAGACGCCGTCTTTTCTTTCTCCAAATCTTTCATTTTCTGTGTTTTCAACTCGTCATCCTGCGGTCATTTCTCAACCGATATGCAAAACGAGCAGATCTATGCAAAGCCCCGACCCTCGGGCCGCTCACGGTCGTCTCGTGGTGTCCATATCTCGAATCGTTTGGCCGTAAGAAGCTTCTGTTCGACATGAGCGATTCAGCCCTCTGTGCTCATTCACTGCCATGGCCACCACCTCCTCCTCCTCCTCACAGCCCCTCCCTTCAAAAACCCCCTTCTCTTGACATGTGGATTACAATGATTCCCTTCCCAGCTGATACCATACAGCTCATTTATTATGTAGATTTTAAAAGTTAGATTTTTCTAATTAAGCACAGTGACTCCAGGCACCTCAAAGACCAAAGTATCAAAATATCAACATTTTTATAGAATCCATGATACAGCAATGAGCTGTGTTATCATCATGTCAGGAATCGATAGTTCAGTATCGACCCGCATGTCAGGCACTCTCTGCTCTTTAGTCCTCCATGGCAATGCAAGTGCTGCTTTCAATTGGAAAACATCACATGACATGTACAGACACCACAGCAGTGCCTGGCAACTTTCAAGACTTGATGCTATGTTGCTCGGCCCTCTTGCTAGGTGCTAGCATGGTAGCCGTTAGCATGTTAGCATTTAAGCTAATTTACTCATGTCTAAAGGCAAATACACACATGGCATGATGTAGGGAGGTTATAGGACAACCTTGGCACTTTCTAAACTTGAGGCTCTCTTGCTAGGTGCTAGCATGACGACTGTTAGCATGTTAGCATTTAAGCTAATTTACTCATGTCTAAAGGCAAATGCACACATGGCATGATGTAGGGAGGTTGTAGGACAACCTTGGCACTTTCTAAACTTGGGTCTCTCTTGCTAGGTGCTAGCATGGTAGCCGTTAGCATGTTAGCATTTAAGCTAATTTACTCATGTCTAAAGGCAAATACACACATGGCATGATGTAGGGAGGTTATAGGACATCCTTGGCACTTTCCAAACTTGAGGCTCTCTTGCTAGGTGCTAGCCGTTAGCATGTTAGCATTTAAGCTAATTTACTCATGTCTAAAGGCAAATACAAACATGGCATGATGCAGGGAGGTTATAGGACAACCATGGGACTTTCTAAACTTGAGGCTCTCTTGCTAGGTGCTAGCATGGTAGCCGTTAGCATGTTAGCATTTAAGCTAATTTACTCATGTCTAAAGGCAAATACACACATGGCATGATGTAGGGAGGTTATAGGACAACCTTGGCACTTTCCAAACTTGAGGCTCCCTTGCTAGGTGCTAGCATGACGACTATTAGCATGTTAGCATTTAAGCTAATTTACTCACATTTAAAGGCAAATACACACATGGCATGATGCAGGGAGGTTATAGGACAACCATGGGACTTTCTAAACCTGAGGCTCTCTTGCTAGGTGCTAGCATGGTAGCCGTTAGCATGTTAGCATTTAAGCTAATTTACTCATGTCTAAAGGCAAATACACACATGGCATGATGTAGGGAGGTTATAGGACAACCTTGGCACTTTCTAAACTTGAGGCTCTCTTGCTAGGTGCTAGCATGACGACTGTTAGCATGTTAGCATTTAAGCTAATTTACTCAGATTTCAAGGCAAATACACACATGGCATGATGTAGGGAGGTTATAGGACATCCTTGGCACTTTCTAAACTTGAGGCCCTCTTGCTAGGTGCTAGCATGGTAGCCGTTAGCATGTTAGCATTTAAGCTAATTTACTCATGTCTAAAGGCAAATACACACATGGCATGTTGCGGGGAGGTTATAGGACAACCTTGGCACTTTCTAAAGTTGAGGCACTCTTGCTAGGTGCTAGCATGGTACCCGTTAGCATGTTAGCATTTAAGCTAATTTACTCATGTCTAAAGGATAATACACACATGGCATGTTGTGGGGAGGTTATAGGACAACCTTGGTACTTTCTAAACTTAAGGCCCTCTTGCTAGGTGCTAGCATGATGACTGTTAGCATTTTACCTAATTTACTCATGTCTAAAGGAAAATACACACATGGCATGATGTGGGGACACTGTAGGACTGCCCCAAACTTTTCAGGACCTGAGGCTGTTTTGCTACGTGTTAGCACGGTAGCCGTTATCATGTTAGCATGTTAGCATTTTAGCTAATTTACTCAAGTTTAAAGGCAAATACACACTTGGCATGATGTGGGGACACTATGGGACTGCATCAACCTTTTCCGTACTTGAGGCTTTCTTGCTAGGTGCTACGGCGGGCCCGAGGTTCACAGCACAGGTGGCCAGTCCATCAAAATTTCCGCGGGAATTTTCTAGTTATATTTTTTCTTATTATATCTTAATCTTCCCATTTTTGCGCGCGTAATACGGCCAAAACCGCAAGAAGGACCCCCACACATGTTACACCGTCGGAATCGTGACGCTTGGGACTACAGCGGTATTTATTTTTTGTAACGTTTCGTGTAACCATGGCGACGCTATTCGCGATAGAAAAAAAAATCGGCCACTAGATTAGGTACACCATTCTATTTTTAGAACAGCCGCATTCCAGAGAAAACGAGAATTTACAGACTTTTCACAGCCTTGTAGCTCAGCCATACGGCCACGTAGAAACGTGATTGATGGCTCGTTTTTTAGATAAACTTCTGAACTCTCTCTGTGGCTAAATGCTAATTACTAGCATGTTAGCATGTTAGCATTTAAGCTAATTTACTCATGTCTAAAGGCAAATACACACATGGCATGATATAGGGAGGTTATAGGACAACCTTGGCACTTTCTCAACTTGAGGCTCCCTTGCTAGGTGCTAGCATGGTAGCCGTTAACCTGTTAGCATTTAAGCTAATTTACTCATGTCTAAAGGCAAATACACACATGGCATGATGTAGGGAGGTTATAGGACAACCTTGGCACTTTTTCAACTTGATGCTCTCTTGCTAGGTGCTAGCATGATGACTGTTAGCATATTAGCATTTAAGCTAATTTACTTACGTTTAAAGGCAAATACACACATGGCATGATATAGGGAGGTTATAGGACAACCTTGGCAGTTTCTAAACTTGAGGCTCTCTTGCTAGGTGCTAGCATGGTAGCCGTTAGCATGTTAGCATTTAAGCTAATTTACTCATGTCTAAAGGTGAATACACACACGGCATGGTGTAGGGAGGTTATAGGACAACCTTGGCACTATCTAAACTTGAGGCTCTCTTGGTAGGTGCTAGCATGATGACTATTAGCATGTTAGCATTTAAGCTAATTTACTCACATTTAAAGGCAAATACACACATGGCATGATGTGGGGAGGTTATAGGAAAACCTTGGCAGTTTCTAAACTTGAAACCCTCTTGCTAGGTGCTAGCATGGTAGCCGTTAGCATGTTAGCATTTAAGCTAATTTACTCACATTTAAAGGCAAATACACACATGGCATGATATAGGGAGGTTATAGGACAACCTTTGTAGTTTCTAAACTTGAGGCCATCTTGCTAGGTGCTAGCAGTGTAGCCGTTAGCATGTTAGCATTTAAGCTATTTTACTCATGTCGAAAGGAAAATACACACATGGAATGATGTCGGGAGGTTATAGGACAACCTTGGCACTTTCTAAACTTGAGGCTCTCTTGCGAGGTGCTAGCATGATGACTGTTAGCATGTTAGCATTTAAGCTAATTTACTCATGTTTAAAGGCATATACACCCATGGCATGATGCAGGGAGGTTATAGGACAACCTTGTCAGATTCTAAACTTGAGGCCCTCTTGCTCGGTGCTAGCATGGTAGCTGTTAGCATTTTAGCATTTAAGCTATTTTACTCATGTCTAAAGGCAAATACACACTTGGAATGATGTCGGGAGGTTATAGGACAACCTTGGCAATTTCTAAACTTGAGGCTCTCTTGCTAGGTGCTAGCATGATAACTGTTAGCATGTTAGCATTTAAGCTAATTTACTCACGTTTAAAGGCAAATACACACATGGCATGATATAGGGAGGTTATATGACAACCTTGCCACTTTCTAAACTTGAAACCCTCTTGCTAGGTGCTAGCATGGTAGCCGTTAGCATGTTAGCATTTAAGCTAATTTACTCATGTCCAAAGGCAAATACACACATGCATGATGTAGGGAGGTTATAGGACAACCTTGGCACTTTCTAAAGTTGAGGCTCTCTTGCTAGGTGCTAGCATGATGACTGTTAGCATGTGAGCATTTAAGCTAATTTAGTCATGTCTAAAGGCAAATACACACATGGCATGATGTAGGGAGGTTATAGGACAACTTTGGCACTTTCCAAACTTCAGGCTCTCTTGCTAGGTGCTAGCATGACGACTGTTAGCATGTTAGCATTTAAGCTAATTTACTCATGTTTAAAGGCAAATACACCCATGGCATGATGCAGGGAGGTTATAGGACAACCTTGGCACTTTCTAAAGTTGAGGCTGTCTTGCTAGGTGCTAGCATGACGACTGTTAGCATGTTAGCATTTAAGCTAATTTACTCACGTTTAAAGGCAAATACACCCATGGCATGATGCAGGGAGGTTATAGGACAACCTTGGCACTTTCTAAAGTTGAGGCTCTCTTGCTAGGTGCTAGCATGGAACCCGTTAGCATGTTAGCATTTAAGCTAATTTACTCATGTCTAAAGGATAATACACACATGGCATGTTGCGGGGAGGTTATAGGACAACCTTGGCACTTTCTAAAGTTGAGGCACTCTTGCTAGGTGCTAGCATGGTGACTGTTAGCATTTTACCTAATTTACTCATGTCTAAAGGAAAATACACACATGGCATGATGTGGGGACACTGTAGGACTGCCCCAAACTTTTCAGGACCTGAGGCTGTTTTGCTACGTGTTAGCACGGTAGCCGTTATCATGTTAGCATTTTAGCATTTTAGCTAATTTACTCAAGTTTAAAGGCAAATACACTCTTGGCATGATGTGGGGACACTATGGGACTGCATCAACCTTTTCCGTACTTGAGGCTTTCTTGCTAGGTGCTACGGCGGGCCCGAGGTTCACAGCACAGGTGGCCAGTCCATCAAAATTTCCGCGGGAATTTTCTAGTTATATGTTAATCTTCCACTTTTTGCGCGCGTAATGCGGCCAAAACCGCAAGAAGGACCCCCACACATGTTACATCGTCAGAATCGTGACGCTCGGGACTACAGCGGTATTTATTTTTTGGAACGTTTTGTGTAACCATGGCGACGCTATTAACCAAAACGTTCAAAAATGGGCCAGTAGATTAGGTACACCCTTTCTATTTTTAGATTCCAGAGAAAACGAGAATTTACAGACTTTTCACAGCCTTGTAGCTCAGCCATATGGCCACGTAGAAACGTGATTGATGGCTCATTTTTTAGATAAACTTCTGAACTCTCTCTGTGGCTAAATGCTAATTGCTAGCATGTTAGCATTTATGCTAATTTACTCACGTTTAAAGGCAAATACACATATGGCATGATGTAGGGAGGTTATAGGACAACCTTGGCACTTTCTAAACTTGAGGCTCTCTTGCTAGGTGCTAGCATGATAACTGTTAGCATGTTAGCATTTAAGCTAATTTACTCACGTTTAAAGGCAAATACACACATGGCATGATATAGGGAGGTTATAGGACAACATTGGCACTTTCTAAACTTGAGGCTCTCTTGCTAGGTGCTAGCATGGTAGCCGTTAGCATGTTAGCATTTAAGCTAATTTACTCATGTCTAAAGGCAAATACACACATGGCATAATGTAGGGAGGTTATGGGACAACCTTGGCCCTTTCTAAACTTGAAGCCCTCTTGCTAGGTGCTAGCATGGTAGCCGTTAGCATGTTAGCATTTAAGCTAATTTACTCATGTCTAAAGGCAAATACACACATGGCATGATATAGGGAGGTTATAGGACAACCTTGGCACTTTCTCAACTTGAGGCTCCCTTGCTAGGTGCTAGCATGGTAGCCGTTAACCTGTTAGCATTTAAGCTAATTTACTCATGTCTAAAGGCAAATACACACATGGCATGATGTAGGGAGGTTATAGGACAACCTTGGCACTTTTTCAACTTGATGCTCTCTTGCTAGGTGCTAGCATGATGACTGTTAGCATATTAGCATTTAAGCTAATTTACTTACGTTTAAAGGCAAATACACACATGGCATGATATAGGGAGGTTATAGGACAACCTTGGCACTTTCTAAACTTGAAACCCTCTGGCTAGGTGCTAGCATGATGACTGTTAGCATGTTAGCATTAGGCTAATTTACTCACATTTAAAGGCAAATACACACATGGCATGATGTAGGGAGGTTATAAGACAACCTTGGCACTTTCTAAACTTGAGGCTCTCTTGCTAGGTGCTAGCATGGTAGCCGTTAACATGTTAGCATTTAAGCTAATTTACTCATGTCTAAAGGCAAATACACACATGGCATGATTTAGGGAGGTTATAGGACAACCTGTGTAGTTTCTAAACTTGAGGCCATCTTGCTAGGTGTTAGCAGGGTAGCCGTTAGCATGTTAGCATTTAAGCTAATTTACTCATGTCTAAAGGACAATACACACATGGCATGATTTAGGGAGGTTACAGGACAACCCAGGCACTTTTTTAACGTAAGGCTCTCTTGCTAAGTGCTAGCATGATGACTGTTAGCATGTTAGCATTTAAGCTAATTTACTCATGCCTGAAGGCTACTAAGCACATGTCATGATGTGGGGAGGTTATAGGACAACCTTGGTACTTTCTAAACTTGAGGCCCTCTTGCTAGGTGCTAGCATGATGACTGTTAGCATGTTAGCATTTTACCAAATTTACTCATGTCTAAAGGAAAATACACACATGGCATGATGTGGGGACACTGTAAGACTGCCCCAAACTTTTCAGGACCTGAGGCTGTTTTGCTACGTGTTAGCACGGTAGCTGTTATCATGTTAGCATTTTAGCTAATTTACTCAAGTTTAAAGGCAAATACACACTTGGCATGATGTGGGGACACTATGGGACTGCATCAACCTTTTCCGTACTTGAGGCTTTCTTGCTGGGTGCTACCGTGGTAGCCGTTGGCACACCGGGCCCGAGGTTCACAGCACAGGTGGCCAGTCCATCAAAATTTCCGCGGGAATTTTCTAGTTATATCTTAATCTTCCCATTTTTGCGCGCGTAATGCGGCCAAAACCGCAAGAAGGACCCCCACACATGTTACACCGTCGGAATCGTGACGCTCAGGACTACAGCGGTATTTATTTTTTGGAACGTTTTCTGTAACCATGGCGACGCTATTAACCAAAACGTTCAAAAATGGGCCAGTAGATTAGGTATACCTGTTCTATTTTACAGACTATTCACCCCCTTGTAGCTCAGCCATACGGCCACGTAGAAACGTGATTGATGGCTCATTTTTTAGATAAACTTCCGAACTCTCTCTGTGGCTAAATGCTAATTGCTAGCATGTTAGCATTTAAGCTAATTTACTCATGTCTAAAGGCAAATACACACATGGCATGATGTAGGGAGGTCATAGGACAACCTTGGCACTTTCTAAACTTGAGGCTCTCTTGCTAGGTGCTAGCATGATAACTGTTAGCATGTTAGCATTTAAGCTAATTTACTCACGTTTAAAGGCAAATACACATGTGTCATGATGTAGGGAGGTTATAGGACAACCTTGGCAGTTTCTAAACTTGAGGCTGTCTTGCTTGGTGCTAGAATGTTAGCCGTTAGCATGTTAGCATTTAAGCTAATTTACTCATGTCTAAAGGCAAATACACACATGGCATGATGTAGGGAGGTTATAGGACAACCTTGGCACTTTCTAAACTTTGGACTCTCTTGCTAGGTGCTAGCATGATGACTGTTAGCATGTTAGCATTTAAGCTAATTTACTCACATTTAAAGGCAAATACACACATGCATGATGCGGGGACGTTATAGGACAACCTTGGCAGTTTCTAAACTTGAGGCTCTCTTGCTAGGTGCTAGCATAATGATTGTTAGCATGTTAGCATTTCAGCTAATTTACTCACGTCTAAAGGCAAATACACACATGACATGATGTGGGGAGGTTATAGGACAACCTTGGCAGTTTCTAAACTTGAGGCTGTCTTGCTAGGTGCGAGCATGTTAGCCGTTAGCATGTTAGCATTTAAGCTAATTTACTCATGTCTAAAGGCAAATACACACATGGCATGATGTAGGGAGGTTATAGGACAACCTTGGCACTTTCTAAATTTGGGACTCTCTTGCTAGGTGCTAGCATGATGACTGTTAGCATGTTAGCATTTAGCTAATTTGCTCATGTTTAAAGGCAAATACACACATGCATGATGCAGGGACGTTATACGACAACCTTGGCAGTTTCTAAACTTGAGGCTGTCTTGCTAGGTGCTAGCATGTTAGCCGTTAGCATGTTAGCATTTAAGCTAATTTACTCATGTCCAATGGCAAATACACACATGGCATGATGTAGGGAGGTTATAGGACAACCTTGGCACTTTCCAAACTTGAGGCTCTCTTGCTAGGTGCTAGCATGACGACTGTTAGCATGTTACTATTTAAGCTAATTTACTCACATTTAAAGGCAAATACACACATGGCATGATGTAGGGAGGTTATAGGACAACCATGGCAGTTTCTAAACTTGAGGTCCTCTTGCTAGGTGCTAGCATGATGACTGTTAGCATGTTAGCATTTAAGCTAATTTACTCATGTTTAAAGGCAAATACACCCATGGCATGATGCAGGGAGGTTATAGGACAACTTGGCACTTTCTAAAGTTGAGGCTCTCTTGCTAGGTGCTAGCATGATGACTGTTAGCATGTTAGCATTTAAGCTACTTTACTCATGTGTAAAGGCAAATACACACATGGCATGATGCAGGAAGGTTATAGGACAACCTTGGCACTTTCTAAACTTGAGGCTCTCTTGCTAGGTGCTAGCATGATAACTGTTAGCATGTTAGCATTTAAGCTAATTTACTCACGTTTAAAGGCAAATACACACATGGCATGATTTAGGGAGGTTATAGGACAACCTTTGTAGTTTCTAAACTTGAGGCCATCTTGCTAGGTGCTAGCAGGGTAGCTGTTAGCATGTTAGCATTTAAGCTAATTTACTCATGTCTAAAGGATAATACACACATGGCATGATTTAGGGAGGTTACAGGACAACCCAGGCACTTTTTTAACGTAAGGCTCTCTTGCTAAGTGCTAGCATGATGACTGTTAGCATGTTAGCATTTAAGCTAATTTACTCATGCCTAAAGGCTACTAAGCACATGTGTGGGAGGTTATAGGACAACCTTGGTACTTTCTAAACTTGAGGCCCTCTTGCTAGGTGCTAGCATGATGACTGTTAGCATGTTAGCATTTTACCTGATTTACTCATGTCTAAAGGAAAATACACACATGGCATGATGTGGGGACACTGTAGGACTGCCCCAAACTTTTCAGGACCTGAGGCTGTTTTGCTATGTGTTAGCACGGTAGCCGTTAGCATCTTAGCATTTTGGCTAATTTACTCAAGTTTAAAGGCAAATACACACTTGGCATGATGTGGGGACACTATGGGACTGCATCAACCTTTTCCGTAATTGAGGTTTTCTTGCTAGGTGCTACCGCGGTAGCCGTTGGCACACTGGGCCCGAGGTTCACAGCACAGGTGGCCAGTCCATCAAAATTTCTGCGGGAATTTTCTAGTTTGTACTGTACTTATTGTGACCATATTCAATTATGACAATAAATCACAAATTAAAAAAACACAACATCGTTAACATCACACAGCCTTTGATTGGTGTATATTTCTGGAGGTGTCATGTGATGATGGGCTACGCCACTCATGTTTTCGGTGCAAGGAGTACATGGATTGTGAAACATGGGAAGTCATGTCAGCACAGCCAGACATCAGTCATGAGCAGCAAGCAGAAATAGTCCCACTTTATGATGGGCTGCTTGCACTTCCTCTGTGCGAGGAGGAGGAGAATGAACGTTCGTCAAAACAAGTGTGAGGAAAGGGCGGGTGGAGGTGTATGGTGGTTCAAGGTGAGAAAAGGAAACTCATTTGAGGCCACAGTGGAAAAGTGCTGGTGTGCTATCCGCCTGAGTATTAAAATTCTCACGCCGCTATGCAAATGTCTGTTGTCTTAGTCACACTTCTATTGGAGGTTGTTGTGCTGTCATCTTGCTTCAATATAGCTTCTCCTCAATATATCAATATCACAAAGATAGAGCACAAATGTCCACCAAGGCTGAGCATAAAAATACAATGAAAAACTCCCACAGACCACCATTCCGTTGTTTTCATGGCCATGTATAATTCGAATGTGTCTGTTAGCAGAATACTTCCTGGTTCATGGAGAATGTCTTACCATACCAGTATGATTTATGAGGCTGGGGTGTGACTAAAATAACTGCTTGTATCTTAGCCAGGCCTTCTCTGCTGGCCTAAACACCACCAGAAGCACTGGCCTACATTTGTTCCATGAAACAGTCAAATATCTTAATTTTGTAACATGTCTCTTGGTTACACTACTTTGAATATGTGTTGGATGTGTTTGTCCAATCAGATTTCAGTGTCTATGTCGAGCCATGTTGATCCAATCTGCCCAGGACCTTCAGAATCAGGAGTGCTGGCCAGGTCACTTCAACACTGTTGACAATTAGACTGCTTCTTTAACCAGATTCCAGATTCATCTCACCTTGTCACCCCGTTCTTTGGTTGATGTCTGAAAGTCCATTCCCTCAAATTCGAGGTTACTATACCTCAATGCATCATCAAATGAACAGCACACTGAATACTTGGTCTTGTTCTGACACAAAGAAGGGAAACAAACACTGCGTTGCTCATCGTTCTGTGTGCATTATATGAACAAATAATATATTTTATATATTATACTGCCAGCACACAATAGTTAATTTAAAAAGTCACAGATGAAATAGCCATATAAAAAGATGGTTTGATAAAAATTAAGGCTGTCAATCAATTAAAATATTTGACCGCGATTAATCGCATTGTGTCCACAATTAAGTCAATATTAATCGCATTTACTCACAGAAATAAGTTTTTATCTACAATAAGTAGGGGAAATCTCTTTGTGGTTAACAACTTGATGTGCAACTACAAGGATAATTACATCAAATTGTTTGTAAAGGGATATCAATTTGGGAACTTTGGGCCATTATTTAAAAAACACAGTCAGCAAGCATATTTTTGTTTGACTATTTTTATTTATTATTAGCATATTAGCTCTTAAACTCACCCACAAACGTTCAGCAAATACAAAATGTGAGCAAGTGAGACCTCTCACACAAACATGTTTTTGTTTATATGTGTCAGCTCAAAATAAGATTAGTTTATTTATGATACTGGTTTTAAGTTATAAATGTATGTGAGTAAATGTACAAATAGAAAAATACCTAAAACACGGGGCGAGAGTCATAAAACATTTCATCCAAATTGCAAACCTAATGTCATTGCATTTCTTTTTAAAACACATTGAAATACAGAGAAAGTAATCATTATATTTGTTAGCAGAGTTCTTTTACCCAACGTTAAACACACATAACACACGGCACACGTTGTTCAGTGCTGAGTGAAGCACCCGCACACACGGGCTCACCTGTTTTATATTAATTAGAACATGTGGGCAATTCCCTAATCACAGTCACGTGAACAGTCATTCTGAACTTGAGTTTCAACATTTCTTTAACACATTGTAAGACATCATCATCATTGGCAGCAATAATCAAATCATCTACCCATATGATTATGTGCACTTTTTCTTGTTCAGTAATTTTGCTATAAACACAATGATCGGCTGGGTTCTGTACAAATTTCATCTCACACAAATAATCATGCAACATCTTATTCCAGTTGCGTCCTCACTGTTTTAGACCGTACAGGGATTTTTCTAGTTTGCACACTAATTTGTCACCTTCTTTTGATACAACTTCATAACCTTCAGGTTGTTCAATGTAGATTTCACACTCGATTGGTGCATGAAGATAAGCAGTTTTTACATCCATCTGGTGAACAACTAGCTGCTCCTGTGCTGCTTTCTGTGCTAATACCCGGACACTGGTCATATTAGCTGTAGGGGAGAAAGTTTCATCATAGTTTACACCTTTCTTTTGGCTAAACCCTCTGGCTACATATCGGGCTTTGTACTTGTCTGATCCATCAGTGTTCTTTTTCATTGCATAAACCCATTTACCCCCCATTACATCTTTACCCTTGGGAAGAGTGGTCAAGGTAAAAGTTACATTGTCTTGTAGTGACTGCATTTCTTCATCCATAGCATCAACCCATTGTTTTGCATTAACTGAAGTGATTGCTTCTGTGTATGTTTGAGGAACATTACACAGGAGTCTGTAACAGTAGTCAATATTAGTAATATCCTCCTCAAAAACACATGCATGATCACCATAATAGTCAGGCTTTCTTCTCTCCCTATCAGGATAACGTTTCTCAGCAGGTTTGTATTCTTCCTGTTTACCTTCTTCATTTTCTAACTTCACTGTTTGAGCATTTTGTTCGTCTTTCACATCTGCTTCATTGTTTGTGAACACTTCCTGACTTTCTATCACTTGTGGGTTAGCTAGTGGGCTTGTCACACATTTTCTCTCATTTTGAATGTCAAAATCATCATCTGCATCCAGTACCTCCTCATTCTTTTTAACTACAAACTCTACAAGTCTGTGTTTTTGTACTTTTCTGATGCTGGGATAGTACACCATGTAGACCGGACTATTTTTATCATATCCAATAAAAATGGCCCTCTCACATTTAGAGTCCAACTTTCCTTTTTGTTGTTTGTAAGCATAACACACTTGTCCAAATTTCTGCATTCTGGCAATATTTGGCTGTCTGCCTGTTAACATGTAGTAAGGTGTCTGTTTTGTACGTCTATTGAAGCACCTATTTCTCACCACAGCAGCTGTTTGGACAGCATAGGTCCACAACATCTTTGGCAGCTTGCTCTCTATTAGCATACACCTGGCCATTTCAAACAGGGTTCTCCAATTGCGTTCCGCTGTACCATTTTGGTGTGGAGAATATGGAGCGGAAGTCTCATGCCTAATACCCATCTTGCACATTAATGCTTGGAACTCTCTGGATGTGTACTCTTTTATTTTGCCATAGGGCGCCACATCAGCAATGAATTTTTCTGTTGCTTGTACAGTGTCACTTTTGTGTTTCAAAAAGTAAACAAAAATTGCACTAGAGTAATCATCTGTGAAAGAAAGTGCATATTTATGACCATCTTTAGACACTGGATCTATAGGACCCGCTAAGTCAGTGTGTACCATGTCCAGAGGTGCTTTAGCACTCACATCTGGCCCTCTGTTTCTAGTTTGGACAAACTTCCCTTGAATGCATACTTCACACTGTGAAACAGGTTTGTTACCGTCATTCTTAATTTCCATTCCACCTACAACATTTTTCAATTTCATTATATCTGCAAAATTGCAATGACCTAAGATTTCATGCCAACTCTGCAAATCAAGGCTTTTCTTACACTGGTCATTAGTCTTACACATGTTTTCTGAAGTGTGCAGATAATAAAGTTTGTTGTGTACGTGTATGGGGAATTTGGTACCGTCTCTGTGCAGCAGCACATTTTTCTTCCCACTGAGGGTCAGAGTGGCTCCGCTGGAAGTGGCAGCTTTCACTGAAAAGATATCTTGTGGATACGTTGGGATGTATAAGGCACCCCTCAGCGTTGTTCGGAAGCTCCTGCCCCCGCTGTCAATGAGCCACACCTCCGCGACACCTCTGCGCTTGGCCACTCCTTTGCATCTGGAGCCGTCAGCCAGCTCCACGCAGTGAGTCCAGGCTTGGAAACTGCTGTCAAACTTCTTGAACTTTGCGATGTCTGTGATTATGTGAGACGTCGCACCTGCATCCACCATCAGGCCTTTCCTCTTGACATCCAGCGCTGGTTCTTCAGAGTCGCATATCCGAAATGCATACTCTTTGCCCCCAGTCTCGTCGGCTGCTTTACGCACGTCATCCCGCTGCTTGTTTTGTCTGCAGCTGGCACTGTTGTGTGTGTTGCTTTTGCAGTGATGGCACCATCGTCTGCGCGAACAGGATCTGGCAATGTGTCCACTTGCACCACACTTGTAACATACAACCTCCATATAATTGCTGTCCTTTACTCCGGCGGGCGCGCACTTTGTGCCAAACTGTGTTCTTGCCTTCATGACATTGTCCTCAGACACAGTTGCGTGCATGTTTTCAACATCCTCATAACTTCGGAGTTTTGTCTTAAACTCAGCAAAAGTAATTTTGGCTTCACTCTGGGTTACATGTATGGCAAAAGGTTTAAATGTCTCTGGTAACCCCTTCAGCACCATTGCTATTAAAAGTCCATCACTGAGCGCTTCACCTGCGTTTCTCAGGGCTGTAATCGCAGTCTCTGCTCTGATAACATACTTTGTGACATCCTCGGTTGGCGACTTCTGCAGTGAGGTTAACTCTGTATACAAGTTAATTATTCTGGGCTTTCCTTTTCCAGCATAGTACTCACGGAGAATCTTCAGCGCACCGCGTCCATCATCTGCGGCTTCACGCATCACCAGTGATAGGCTTTTGTCGTCCAAAAACTGAATGAGCTCCGCGTAAACCTCAGCGTTTTTCCCATCGTCTTCTTCGTCTGCATCGTCGGGCTCGTTCAAGATTGTGTCTTTCAATCCTTGAAGACACAGATGGCCTAAAAACTTGGTTTCCCATATTTCGTAGTTTTTCTCGTCACCGTCAAAAATGAGCCTCGCCCAGCGGCTACTCGCTGTTTCCCTTTCCTTTCTGTTCATACCTTTAGCTCTCAGGTGCACGCGGTACAAGTTGCGACTTTCACCTTTCACCGACTTTCAAACTTTGTGTTATGGGATTCAACTGGGCCCATAACCTGTTAGCAGAGTTCTTTTACCCAACGTTAAACACACATAACACACGGCACACGTTGTTCAGTGCTGAGTGAAGCACCCGCACACACGGGCTCACCTGTTTTATATTAATTAGAGCATGTGGGCAATTCCCTAATCACAGTCACGTGATACCAAAATGAACAAATAAATCATAACATTTTAACAAACAAAATCAAATGAGAGCACATCAACAATATTGTATATTGGATGTACAGGGTGACCCAAAAAGATGCGTACCCATATTTTATTTGATAAAAAATAAATTTTTTAACGAATGTCTTTTCTGTTGCAGGATGTGAAAGGTGAACCTATGGATGATCGTTTTCAGCTATAGTTGCCCCAAAAATGTCTTGGACAAATCAGCAGAAGATATTCTCCCTGGAGATCTATTTTGCGACAAAATCATACCAGAGTGTACAGATTCAGCTTCGAAAACGTTTCCATTGTCGCAACTTTCTACCAAAATCAACGATTGTTAGTTGGGTTACGAAGTTCAGAGAGCATGGGACTGTAGTGAACTTATGTTCTAAAGCCACAGGGGGAAGAGAGACTCATAAGCAGAAGATGCGATGTGGAATGGGCCCCGCACTCACCAGATCTTAACCCCCCAGATTTTTATCTGTGGGGTTTCCTCAAAGACAATGTATACCAGGGAAATCCACAAACAATTGAGGAACTGAAAACTGCCATCACAGCAAAAGCCATCCCGAAAGAGGAGTGTGTAAAAGTGATTGACAACTTTGTCAGACGAGTACAGGTTTGCTTGCAACGGAATGGTGGACATTTGGAACACATCTTAGGAAAGCCATAAATTGACTAAAAATTGACAGAAATAGCTGAAACTCTGGTGAATGGTCTTCCATAAACGGAATAATGCGTGGTTGTAATTTGAAATAAATAGCTTTTTAATCAAAGTCACAATTGAAATTTTCATGGGTATGCATCTTTTTGGGTCACCCTGTATTTGGATGTGTTTCCCCCCTTTTCCTTTCACCTCATACTTGCTCCCGAAAGCTGATACTATGTGGGAATGCATAAAGCTAAGATTTAATGATAATGTGCATCATTGTGGTAGTTGCATGCTAAATCGCTAACGCTAGCAAAACACTGGACTTCAGCCACAGTCATCACATTGACAGCCTGTCAATAGCAGCTGGAACTTCAATTTAGCTGGCAGTTCAATGAAAACATCACCAGAGAGATGTAAAAATGTGAAAAAGCACTGGTCAATTGGGGCACTCTTATGCCAAGGTAAGACACACAGTATATTAAAATGTCAGGTCTAAACTACTATTATACTTGTACAAATAACCTGAGGGATGAGTGGAATAAAGGCAGAATAAAACAACGCGTAGATTGTCTTTAACGGATGGCGCGCCAGGGAGAGGGTTGGATCACGAGCTGGAGTCCAGCTCGTATGCAAGCGTCTCACACCGTCTCTCTAGCGCTTGTCCTTTTTTATTAAACAAAAGGGTAGGGAGAGTGCTTGTCCTTCAAGGTCAGGATGGGAGTCATTCTTGTGGTGAGCACACACATTCCAGTACTTTTCCATATCAGCAGGCAGTTTACACAAACACACACATTCTTCAACCAGTACTTTTTCACCTAAGCAGGCAATTAGCGGCAGCATATTTCCTACATAAAATAATAATATCTGCACTGCTTCAGTCTCTGCCATGTGATGTAATCCATGAGTCAAACACAGCGACAATAGATACAAATAACTTTGGTCTTGCTACAAGAGCCATCTGCCAGGGCTTTGAAGCTAACTTTACCAATCTAAATACTCTTTTCTTTCTCCATTTCCCATCAATATTTGTTCCAGCTTGTGGCTATAGAGTAACCGTGCTTCAATCAAACTGCAGTGGGGGGCGAGGGTCAAACAGGAGGCGTGCAAGTTAATTGCTCATCATAAAATTTGCCGCCGTTAAAGGGAACTTTGACAGCCCAAACAAAAATAGATCATCCTTGATCCTAAGTAAAACAAAACATAGCTATCAGGGCTCGACAATAACGATGTACCAATGGCCCGGGGCAAGTTAAAACAAAATTGGGGCAAGTAAATCTAATCAGTGATATTCCCGTCGGGCAAGTACACTTTGGCATGCCATACTGCCAAGAGTTTTTTTTAAAGCGGTTCTTGTTGGGTGTTGGTAAAACACAGACTGCGTAATTCCGGTAGTAATTTGCAAAGCAATCCTTGCAATGGACCAATCAGAATCGTTTATTTAGACCGCGGTCCGTAATCCACAATCAGCGTTTTACCCACACCCGTTGTTCGCGATCGACCAATCAGCGATCGTTTGACTACGAAAACATCCATCATGGCGTCGCTGCCAACATCGTCTAATTCTGAAGGAAACAGCAAAAAGTGATGAACCAGTGCCTCCTAAACAAGTATTTTATTAGCGGCAGCAAATCAAATGATGGCACAGGTGAGTGAATCACATTGCTGTGACAATTTGAAGTGGTCACAATGAAACACCACCCATTAGATCCAATACCAAGTGCTGATTTTGCACAAGCTACAAAATCTAGCGCTTCCATTTCTCTGTGTGTTTTTCTCACCTTTGCTTCACAAATTATTGTTTGACCATTGAGCTTTTTTTCTGTATTACAAACACATTACTAGTACACAAATGTGTCTATTCAATAATGTTTCTTTGTGGTGCACAACTTATAAATATCACTGCTTACTACGACTACGATGTGTAAGGTATTATTTATTTTATTATTTTATTTGTTTGAGATTCTCATGTGATGCCACAAAAAATTAGATGATATCATTATGGCAGTCTTTTCATTTTACATGGGGCAAGTTCGGGCAAGTAGTTCTCACCTTAAGGATTCCCTATGGGCAAGTCATTTTGGTTTTTAATGTAGAGCCCTGGCTAATGCACAATAGTAATGATAATAATACATGAAATTTAAACGTACCTTTCTAAAAACCCAAGGACACTGTCCATGACACAGAATAAAACAACATAGACATGTCAAAGTGAGTATGCACTTTTGAATAGATGAGTTTTGAGTTTTGATATGAAGATGCAGTGAATCAGTATTTCGGATTTCGGATGGGTATGAGTCCCACAGTTTGGATGCAGAGCAGCTGAAAGCTCTGGTCCCCATGGTGCTGAAGTGGGCAGAGGGCACAGTAAGGTGAACAGAAGAGGAGGATCTGAGACAAAGTGGAGGGTTGAAGTTGTGTAAGGCCTTGAAGGTATGTAGAAGGAGTTTGTAGTTTATTCTCTGCTGGACCGGGAGACAATGAAGTTGCTGTAGGATGGTGGTGATGTGGTCAAATGAAGTTCTGGTTAAAATCAGCAGACCTCTGGACCTGTTGAGGTTAATGGAGGGCCTTCTGGGGGAGGCCAAAAAGCAGTGAATTCCATTGGTCAACACGTGATGTGACCAGGCTGTGGATAAGGATGGATGCAGCATTGGATAGTGAGGGAGTGACGTAGTGATTTTGTTCCAATTAAAATAAATTCAGTTTTGTCGCCGTTAAGTTTGATGAAGTTTGTGGTGAACCAGAATTTTATTTCAGACTGAGGAAGGAGGTGAGGGGTTAGAAAGAGCAAATACACATAAGCGGACGAGTGGTTAGCGCTCAGGCCTCACAGCTAGGAGATCCAAGTTCAATTCCACCCTCGGTCATCTCTGTGTGGAGTTTGCATGTTCTCCCCGTGCATGCGTGGGTTTTCTCCGGGTACTCCGGTTTCCTCCCACATTCCAAAAACATGCTAGGTTAATTGGCATACTAACTGACAGGGTGATTGAAAATACTTTTCTGGGGATCATAACGGATGCTGGAACTCTCACGCCACAAATTTACAACATAAGGTGGCAAGATTGAATAAGGCAAAGTTTGTTCTTCATCAAATCACTTGATATTCTTTACTGCTCGGTTGTACCATATCTAACTTATTGTGTGGAGACATGGGAAATAACTACAAAAGCAACCTTCACTCGCTGAATGTACTGCAAAAAATATCAGTGAGGATGATCCATAATGCTGCATGTGAAGAACATATAAATCGTTTATTTCTAAAATCACAAATGTTAAAATTCACTGATTATGTCAAATTTCAAACAGCTAAAATAATGCATAAAGCTAATAACCTATTACCCAATAATGCCATACAATACATCTATCTACAAGAGAGAAGAAATATGACCTCAGGGAACAGTTAACCCCACACTAAAGGTGCCAAATACCACCCAGAAGTGCATACAATTCTACATAAGTTCCCTAGCCTTACTTACTTATTGGTTTAAAGCCAATGTCAAAGTTACACTGTCAACAGCCTTAATGTTACCAAGCTAATGCTAACAGAGGCAACAGGAGAATGTCCAACCGCAGAGGTAAAAAGCAACTAAATGCAGCGAAAGGGAATAATCTCCCGGTCAAACTCCGCTATTACTGATAGTTGAAAACTGCATCTGAAACCCAGTTGCGGTGAAAGGTAGTACGTTTACAAAGCAAAATACGGATGCAACTAAGTTGAGCCTCCTTCGTTGTTGTGTGAAGCAGCCACTTGTAAAGGCCAGGCAGACTGCTCTGTCGCTCTGTCCCCGCCCCCAACTGCTGAACACCAGTCACTCATTACACGATATGGTTTAATTGTTTCCCAATAGAAATATTTTACAAAGTATTTATTTTAATTAATTATTTGAAAAAAGCCATTATTTATGCCGTCTGAACACTGTATTTGGCCCCACCCCTATTAAATAAAGTATGCATGTGTAAAAATATGTAGTGTATGTACATCCTATTTGTTTATGTATTTTCTATTTTTATGTACAGAATGCAACTGCTCCAAATGAACTGAAAATTAACCTCAAGCTAAAAGATACCACACATGTCGAAAATGTATTGCCCAACACTACTCTCTTAGTTGCAGAACATTTCAAAGACACCATGTGATTTCAGCTTAATTCACGTTTTGAGTATATATGTGTTTTCTGGGCTTTCCGAACATACTTTAACCTTGGGACAATGAGAAGGTATCACTGCTGTTGATGTGTTGAGGTCAGAATAAAGTTATAAAGTGTCAGCCTGTGTGTGGGGACGCTATTGTACCTACGTCTGCTGTTATAACATAGAGCGCATGCATTCATTGTGCAAAACCTTTTAATAAATAAATAAATAATTGTAATTATTTTACATTCATTCATTCATTCATTTTCTACCGCTTATCCTCACAAGGGTCGCGAGGTGTGCTGGAGCCTATCCCAGCTGTCTTTGGGCGAGAGGCGGGGTACACCCTGGACTGGTGGCCAGCCAATCCCAGGGCACATATAGACAAACAACCATTCACACTCACATTCATACCTATGGACAATTTGGAGTGGCCAATTAACCTAGCATGTTTTTGGAATGTGGGAGGAAACCGGAGTACCCAGAGAAAACCCACGCAAGCACGGGGAGAACATGCAAACTCCACACAGAGATGGTCGAGGGTGGAATTGAACTTTGGTCTCCTAGCTGTGAGGCCTGCGTGCTAAACACGCTTACAGACAAAATCATTAGAAAGGTCAGAGAAGAAATTGTCACGAGCGGGCTTGCGAGCTTAGCGATGCGACCCCAGGATGCAGAGAGCAGGACCAAAAATGTACGTAAAAGGAATTTAATGGCGCTTAAGCTATGTAGACAGCAACTACAGGCAAACCAAACACAAAGACAATGAAGCCACAGACGAAAGAGCACACACCTCAACTAAATAGGGAGTGTGGAAATTAGAGACAGGTGTGTGAAATGAGTCAGAGAGAAAGCAGAAGGGAACAAGAAAGGAAGTAGTTACCAAAACAAGGGCATGAAAACCGGAACAGAGGCAAGGAAGGAAACTAAAGGAGCCGTCACGAGAGGGTGACGCCCACATCGTGACAGAAATGGTCATATTAAAAAGATGGTTTGATGATGGTTTGAACCTAAGTAAAACTAAAATCATGCTGTTTGGTAACAGCAGAAAGGACACGTACCAGCAAATACAAATAGACGGTGTGGACATTGAAAGGGTGAAGGAAAATAAATTTCTGGGATCACAATTGATGAAAATATGAGCTGGAAACCTCATATTACAAATATACAACATAAGGTGGCCAGAAATATTTCAATATTGAACAAAACAAAATTTGTTCTCAATCAGAAATCACTCCACACTCTTTATTGCTCTCTGGTTCTACCATATCTTACTTATTGTGTGGAAATATGGGCTAATAACTATAAAAGCAATCTTCACTCAGTAAATGTACTGCAAAAAAGGTCAGTAAGGATAATTCATAATGCCGCCTACAGAGAACATACTAACTCCTTATTTCTAAAATCACAAATACTTCAACTTGCTGATATAGTTCATCTTCAAACAGCTAAAATAATGCATAAGGCTAAAAATAACCAATTAGCTAAAAATGTCATCCAATACTTCTCTACAAGAGAGGAGAAATATGATCTCAGGGAAGAAGTACATTTGAAACACTTCTATGCTAGGACTACGTTATGCTAGCCATAGCATTTCAGTATATGGAATCAAACTATGGAATGGATTGAGTAAGGAAATCAAACAATGCACAACAATGAGCGAATTCAAGAAACAATACAAGCAGTTGATGTTTGCTAAATACAAGGATGAAGAGTCTTGAACCAGTCATGATGTGCTATATACGTATATCACTATATTGACACTTACTATGGTACCCATTATGGCATTGGATGCTCATATCACCTCCTACTTCGGTACGTGACTAAAATAAATAAAAAAAAATTAAACTACATTAGGAAAGCAGGAAGTGAACAAATGTAACAGTTACTGATTGTAAAAGTACCAGATGGAGGGGTAGGATTTGATAAGCTTTGCTTCTTCCTACTCCTTTTGGACATGTGGAACTGTGAACTGATTATGGGATGCACTCAATTGAAATCTGATGCATGTTCAAATGAAATAAAACCATTTGCATTAGCATTAACATTAACATTAACATTAGCATTAGCATTAGCATTAGCATTAGCATTAGCATTAGCATTAGCATTACCATTACCATTACCATTACCATTACCATTACCATTTATTTGACAACCGTCACAACAATGCCCTTCAATTTCTTTTGTAAGCGTATGTAAATTGCAGATGGAGGGGGTTTGCCCTATAAAATCTTGCTTAGGGTGCCACTTTGGTAAGGATAAGCGTTATGTTACACTCTTTTGACGATGCAACCCTACTAACTGTGAGAGCAACTGCACGCAAAAACAAACCAACAAGCCACCTTCTAATATAAAAACACACAAATCAGTATTCAAAACTGTTAAAAGGTGAGTTGATCAGTGTAGTTATTTGCCAATAAATGTTTGCAGTATTTGCGATGTGTTTTATCATTTCCTAGTACTAACCGACATGTGCAGATGCAGATTACCCACAAAGAAAAACGTTGATGAGAAAGAAACCACAAAACCAAGTGGGACAAAACGTGATTGCTGTCGTGCAGTGTTAATGTTCTTATACATTTTCCAAAATGACTGAAGCACATCCCAAATGCACCAAGGTCTCAGGAGTCGTCTAAAACATGTACAGTAAATCTGATGTGAATAGAATAGTAATATAGTATGACATTATCAGGATGAGACAGCCGTCATCAATTCTGCATAAGTGCTTCTTTGTCTCTTGGTGTTCAAGGTTTTCTGTTGAATACAGTCAACTTCCTCTTCTTTGGGGGGAATTTGAGCAAAGGTTCTGCTTCGTGAGCATATCACAAGCAAACAATTCAATTTAAAGCTGCCAAATAAGCTGTGATCCAGTTCCCATGACTGGTCATGATGAAAATAGTAATGATAGGGAGGAGGAGCTTGGGGGAACAATAACATCAATATCTGTACTCAAATTTTATTTACAATTCTTGTTCTCTCCCTCAGGCATGGAGAAAGCGTTGGTTTGTCCTGCGAAGAGGCCGCATGAGTGGCAACCCTGATGTGTTGGAGTACTATCAGAGTAAGAGTTCCAAAAAGCCAATCCGCACCATTGACCTGAAAGAGTGTGAGGTGGAAATACTCAACGGTCAGCTTGGGATCAAGCGAGACTTTGGAGAGAAGCATCTCTTTGTTGTGAAGACCTCTGCTCGCATTTTCTACTTGGTAGCCAAGACTCAAGAGGAGATGAACATCTGGATCAGCAGTATCAGTCACATTTGCCATTTTGGCAGCCAAGAGGAAGCAGGTAAAATATCATTTTCACACTGTTTCACTTGACCATGTGAAAACATCACATGTGAAAACATACAGCATTGTACGGTTGTACAGTACAGATACAGAACAAAGGTCACCAAACTAATAATTGTGTTATTATTCATTGTAATAGCTGTTGACATTAATTCGTCCCTCCTTTATCAAGGTTAATTGGTTCCACAGTCTACTGCGATAGATGCATTTCCGCAAATAACAATATTGATCAACCCTCGTGAGGAAAAAGCGGTAGAAAATGAATGAATGAATGAATATTTTCATATTTAGAGCATAGAGAGCCTTGCAGAAATAAATAACATCCCTATAGTCACCTTTACCACACCAGATTCGTTGTGGCCACCAGAAGCATCAGAATCAGAATCAGAATCAGAAAAGGTTTATTGCCATGTATGGTCAAACACATACTAGGAATTTGTTTTGGTATAGTTGGTGCAGACACATCTATTAAAAAAGAATGAAAAATACAAAATATGAAAATACGTGCAAAATATACAGAATAACAGTATACATATATGTACACAGTCTGTTTTTTGGTTGTTATTCCGGAAGTGCAGTCTGATTGTTTTTCCTAAAAGTCCAAACTGAGCGTTAATGTAACGCATATAGTGAAAGTGTCAAAGTGGCAGAATGAGGCAGAGGTGGGGTGTGAAGAGTGTCAGGTGAGGTTCCGGGCCTTGTTGATGAGGCTGACAGCAGACGGGAAGAAACTGTTCTTGTGGCGTGAGGTTTTGGTCCTGATGGACCGCAGCCTCCTGCCAGAGGGGAGCGTCTCGAAGAGTCTGTGTCCGGGGTGAGAGGGATCGGCCACAATCCTTTCTGCACGCCTCAGGGTCCTGGAGGCGTACAGATCCTGGAGGGACGGGAGATTGCAGCCAATCACCTTCTCTGCAGACCGAATGACACGCTGCAGCTTGCCTTTGTCCTTAGCAGTGGCAGCAGCGTACCAGATGGTGATGGAGGAGGTGACGATGGACTCAATGATGGAGGTGTAGAAGTGCACCATCATTGTCTTTGGCAGGCTGAATTTCTTCAGCTGCCGTAGGAAGTACATCCTCTGCTGAGCCTTCTTGATGAGGGAGCTGATGTTCAGCTCCCACTTGAGGTCCTGGGAGATTATGGTACCCAGGAAGCGGGAGGACTCCACAATGTCAATTGTAGAGTCACAGAGGGTGATGGGGACAGGAGTGGCTGAGTTCTTCCTGCTGTCCACAACCATCTCCACTGTTTTTAGGGCGTTGAGCTCCAGGTTGTTCAGGTTGCACCAAGTCGCCAGATGGTCAACCTCCCACCTGTAGGCGGACTCGTCACCATCAGAGATGAGTCCGATGAGGGTGGTGTCGTCCGCAAACTTAAGGAGCTTGACAGATTGGTGACTGGAGGTACAACTGTTTGTGTACAGGGAGAAGAGCAGAGGAGAAAGAACGCAGCCCTGGGGGGATCCGGTGCTGATGGTTCTTGTATCAGAGAAGTGTTTCCCCAGCTTCACACACTGTTTCCTGTCAGACAGGAAGTCTGTAATCCACCTGCAGGTGGAGTCAGGCACGCTCAGCTGGGAGAGCTTCTCCTGGAGCAGAGTTGGGAGGATGGTGTTGAATGCAGAGCTGAAGTCCACGAACAGGATCCTAGCGTAGGTTCCTGCGGAGTCCAGGTGCTGGAGGATGTAGTGGAGGGCCAAGTTGACTGCATCGTCTACAGACCTGTTGGCTCTGTAGGCAAACTGCAGGGGGTCTAGGAGAGGGTCGGTGATGACTTTGAGGTGTGAGAGCGCAAGGCGCTCAAAGGACTTCATGACCACGGAGGTCAGGGCGACAGGTCTGAAGTCATTAAGTCCTGTGGTCCTTGGCTTTTTGGGAACAGGGATGATGGTTGCAGTCTTGAAGCAGGCAGGCACGTGGCATGTCTCCAGTGAGGTGTTGAAAATCTCTGTGAACACTGGAGACAGCTGATCAGCGCAGTGCTTCAAGGCGGACGGAGACACAGAGTCCGATCCAGCTGCTTTCCGGGGGTTCTGTCTCCTGAAGAGTTTGTTTACATCTCTCTCGTGGATGGAAAGAGTTGTCACTGAGGTGGGTGAGGAGGGGGAGGGGAGGGCCATTAAGGCAGGTCTTGGTGGAGATGGCTGGAGCTGGAGCTGTTGGAAGGTGTCGAGGGGGATGGTTGCTGGACAGTCCTTTTGTCTTTCAAAGCGGCAGTAGAACTCGTTCAGGTCGTTGGCTAGGCGTCGATCGTTGGAGTGGGGGGCTTTAGGCTTGTAGTTGGTGATCTGCCTGAGCCCTTTCCAGGCAGACGCAGAGTCGTTAGCTGAGAATTGGCGTTGGAGCTTCTCAGAGTACAGTCTTTTGGCCTCTTTCACCACCTTGCTAAACTTGTACTTCGACTCTTTGTACTTGTTTTTGTCGCCACTCCTGAAGGCCTCCTCCTTCGCCAACCTTAAATGTCTGAGTTTGGCTGTGAACCAGGGTTTGTCGTTGTTGTAACTTACCCTGGTGCGTGATGGAACGCAGCAGTCCTCACAGAAACTGATGTAGGACGTCACAGCCTCTGTGTACTCATCCAGACTGTTGGTAGCAGTCCTGAACACATCCCAGTCAGTGGAGTCCAAACACGCCTGGAGATCCTCCACAGCCTCACTGGTCCACTTCCTTGATGGCCTCACTACAGGTTTGCAGAGCTTTAGTTTCTGCCTGTACGTAGGAATCAGGTGGACCATGATGTGGTCAGAGAGTCCCAGAGCAGCACGGGGGACGGCGTGATAAGCATCCCTGACTGTAGTGTAACAGTGATCCAGAATATTCTCCTCTCTGGTCGGGAATTTGATGAACTGTTTGTATTTAGGGAGTTTGTGAGTGAGGTTGCCTTTGTTAAAGTCAACAAGGACAATAACTAAGGAGTCCGGGTTGGTCCGCTCGACACACAGTATCTGGTCGGCGAGCATGCGCTGTGCGTCCTGCACGTTGGCCTGCGGCGGGATGTAGACGCCAACCAGAATGAATGAAGCGAACTCACGGGGTGAATAAAAAGGCTTGCAGTTAATGGTGAAAGATTCCAGGTCAGGAGAACAGTGCTGCTGGATCACTGTCACATCGTTGCACCAACCACTGTTAATGTAGAAACAGATTCCTCCACCTTTAGTTTTGCCGGAAAGTTCTGTGTCTCTGTCCGCACGATGCAGTTGGAAGCCAGCCAGCTGCAGCGTAGAGTCCGGTATTAATCCACAGAGCCACGTCTCAATAAAGCACAAAACCGCAGATGAAGAGAAGTCCCTGTTTTTTCCCAACAGCAGTTGTAGCTCATCTAGTTTGTTGGGAAGTGAACGCATGTTAGAGAGAAATATCCCGGGTAGCGACGTGCGTAATCCCTGCTGACGAAGGCGCACGAGCGTTTTCCTCTCCTCCGGCGTTTTGCTGCGTGTGAAAGGGGGAGCGCACCTTTGACCAATATATCCAAAATTTCCGCTGTTGGAAGCAGAAATTTCGGAAATAAATCCCCTGGTGTTGCTCCCCTGATGTTCATGAGCTCTTCCCTGGTGAAAGAGCTCCCGGTATCGGCGCAAAAAACAGTTTTATAACATAAAACAAAGCAAAACAATGCGCACCAACACACCGAGGCAGCCGTCCGCGGCGCCATCTTGCGCTTAAAAAAAAAAAAAAAAGCATTCCATAATATTGAAATAATATTGAAATGTTGTAGGCTCACACTAGGTCTGTGCAGTGCTGGTCTGGCTGCATCGGCCGCTGCAGGCATCACAGATGTCGAAACACTCTCGTCAATTTAATAATGATAAACATGAAAATACATGTGTTTTTGTACTTAATCGTTGTATGAAGTCAAGAGGCGGCAAAAAACACAGAAATCTATGAAACCACAGATGTGCAGGCAAATACGGCTATTGTTGTAAGAACTTCCTGTATACAACGCTAGTTATCGTGTGAACATCTGCTCTTGTGATAGCCAGAATGCCGCTTGCCGCAGTGCCTACCGGAGTTAATGTGAATGGCACTTTGCGGCGTGATGGACTGGATCAGGACCACAGCCGTTATGTGTGAGCCCAGGGGTTATACTCATGTTACCTACCATAGTAGATATGATTAAGCAATAATGAGACAACTAACTGTTAGCATTGGGAAAGTTCCTTGTTGTTGTAGTATCTTGAACATACTGTGGGTCGATTGCAAAGCAGTGTTTAAAAAAAGATCAACATCAGCCTATCATCCATCCTTACCATATACCGTCACTTGGTATATGGGACAGCCAGTCAAACATAAGCCATACATACCAATAATACTGCTAGATTTGTTTACACCACATTGCGCACCAGTTTTGCAAAGGCCATGGGATTAACAATAGCAAACTATCAAGCTAGATAGTCCCCAATTTATTTATTCTAAACTCAAAAGTCAGAGGATGCGGATGTATTTTTATAAAATATTTTATATATTTATGATATATTTTGTAAAGAGGTCCAACTCAACAGTATCATTAAAGCGAAAGCTCTGTTTCTTGTTTTTTTGTTTCTTTCTGCTTTTTCCTGATTACAGAGTTGCCACAGCGGATCTTTTTGATCTGCATACTGATTTTTGGCTTGAGCCCGTTATGTTCTGGATGCCCTTCCTGACGAATACCGATGATGCTAACTAGTGGAGATTCGAACCCAAGGCGCCCGTTCCAAAGTCCAGAATGCTAACCACTACACCCAACATTTTTTTCTTTACAAGTTGCCTTTAGGGGCCACACAGTGGCCCAGTTTTGCAAAGGCCATGGGATTAACAATAGCAAACTATCAAGCTAGATAGTCCCCAATTTATTTATTCTAAACCAGGGGTGTCCAAACCTTTTCTCCTGAGGGCCGCATACTCAAAAGTCAGAGGATGCGGATGTATTTTTATAAAATATTTTATATATTTATGATATATTTTGTAAAGAGGTCCAACTCAACAGTATCATTAAAGAGAAAGCTCTGTTTCTTGTTTTTTTGTTTCTTTCTGCTTTTTCCTGATTACAGAGTTGCCACAGCGGATCTTTTTGATCTGCATACTGATTTTTGGCTTGAGCCCGTTATGTTCTGGATGCCCTTCCTGACGAATACCGATGATGCTAACTAGTGGAGATTCGAACCCAAGGCGCCCGTTCCAAAGTCCAGAATGTTAACCACTACACCCAACATTTTTTTCTTTACAAGTTGCCTTTAGGGGCCACATGGTGGCCCAGTGGTTAGCATGTTGGCCACACACAGGCAGGAGATTGGGAAGACTCGGGTTCAAGTCTTGGTCATCTCTGTGTGGAATTTACATGTTGCATTCAGAAACATGCATGTTAGTCCATCGGTATGAATGTGAGTGTGAATGGTTGTTTGTCTATATGTGCCCTGTGATTGGCTGGTGACCAGTCCAGGGTGTACCCCACCTCTCGCCCAAAGTCAGCTGAGGTTGGCTCCAGAATACCCCCCACTACTATAGTAAGGATGAGCAGCATAGAAAATGGATGGATGGTGCCGTTAGCTCTATTTCCCCCCTTTTTGCTGTTTCTTTTGTTTAATTTTATTGGTACCATTTGCTGTGGCCCAACCAAAAAGAAGCAGTGGGCTTCCAATGGCTCCAGACCACACATTGTACACCCCTGAAATAGTGAAATTCAGTGATCGCTTTCTTGAGGCACTACCTTATTCAGGACACCACCTAGTGTTCAAGCTAAGAAGTACAAGACAGTTAGGTACATACATGTTTTATGTTGACATTATGCATTATATTTTTAGACTTTCACAAATAAAAATAGATTGCGGGATACCCTGTCCTGAACTTAATAATTCGTTTGAAACTGAGTGGGAAAGACAGACAAAGCAAGAAGATAAAAATGTTCCACTGCCAAACGGAATGAGAAAATAGCTTTTTTTCACTGTCATGTCAGAATCTGACTTGCAGGCAATGTCTTACAGATGCCTAGTAGTGGCAAGCAGGGCCGCCGTAAAAGGGGGGAGAACTTGATGAGTGATAGAGGCCCCAGTAAATAGGTCAATAATTTTGTTATCCGGTTGTGATTTTTCTTTTTTAATATAGTCATAAAATTATTAAAACAAGTGGATATTTAAAGGGGAAGTGCACTATTAAAAACAAAAAGACTAAAGACTAAGACCTCCGATTTGTGCCACTAGCTGCGAATGGTATAGGAGTTGATAATAAATGGCGATGTATCTTTTCAAAATGTCGGTTTTTAACATACGTATGTGTTGAATTTCCAAAGTCCGGACAGTCCCAAATTTCTCAGGAATAGAGGTTACTTCAAGATGTCTCTCAATGGTAAGTAGCTTTACATTATAGCATGTTTTCTACAGCATCAGTAACGTCTAAGGTGGCCACTAATTGTAGTGGGAAACGGCTATTAGCAACCCCACTCCCTGTAACGCTTTTTCTCCATGACTTACATAAAATAAACACACTTAGGACATTGATAAATTGTTACTTACTGCTTGCTCTTCTGACTCTTCCACACGACCAAGTAACGTTGGAAAGGCGTTGGGGTTCAGCAAGTTGGCAAGTTGGCTCGTCCAGCTGCATAATGGCCCATGTTCACAAAACAGTCCAGTGTGAAATGGCGTTGTCAGATTCAAATTTCTTTTGCTGGTAGGGAATCAGGAACTCCCACCACTTGTGTGTGATGGTGGCGTCTTTAGGAATTGTAAACAACTGTGGCTTCCCTTACGAGCCATTGCTAGCAAGTAAACAGAGGAGCAGAGTTTGGGGGAGGGTAGGGAGAGAGAGCTTATCTGGCTTACAGCCACGCCCATATAAGGAAGTCTGCTCCTCTGTGACATCTGGCAGTTTTACTCCACCTTCTGAAACCCAGCGTTTTTGAGCCACCCCAAACTTCTTTCAGCGCTCACTTCCAAATACACCTCATTATCTTAAACTTTGGCATTGTTTAACACGAGAATACAACATTCGAACTGCATTTATAGGCCAGAAGTGGAAAAAGCATAGGAGGTCCCCTTTAAGCCCTAAAAAAAACTTAACCCAGTATGTCGGCAGCAGTGGTCCATTTCCATAACTAACCTGTATATTAACCAAGCTACACCCACATTGTTATTGCAGCAGCTAACACCAAGTACTATATTTCTGGTGCCACAACGCCTCACTATGTGCATTGTGACGTCTCAGCATCACTCACAATGCCACAAGCTACTCCCTAGTAACGCTAGTTAATGGTGCTGGTACTGTGTTGTTAGTTTGGAAAGGTAACGCAAGGTTATAAATCATGCCTCACATGTATTGTTGAAGGTTGTGGCAATATGCCTAATAGTTGGTCAACTTTGAGATTCCACAAGCTACCAACAAACCAACAGGACAGACTGAGGGATACCAGCTTTCAACTTAGACCAGACGACCTCGCTACGAAGACTCACTAAGATGCTCGTTTGTTCTGAGCAATTTTTTTTAAACTGAAAATTATTTTGAACTTACCAGCTCAACTAGAAAGACATGTCTTGTGCTGAAAGATACTACTGATGTTATTCCACCAGTCAGCATCCCAATGAGAAAGGACATCGTAAGTAACTGTTTTGTGTTTCACTATAGGCTGACCTGCCTAGCACACGACATTTTCACCTGGGCCTGTATTCACAAAGCTTCCTCTCAGAAAGCTCAGAAAACTAAGCCTAAAATTCCTAGCAAGGAATCTTAGCTTAAAAGTGATTATGGAACTTTGTGAGCGCAACTCTGAGCAACGAGAGGACAGAAATGTTTTATCTTAGCGAGGGGGTGTGCAGTTTTCTAAGAGTTGTGATTGTTTCTTCCAAAAAGGAGGAAATACACCAAAAGAAAGGAAGAATATCACTCTGCGCTCCTCATAATGAATTGATAGTAAAAGAAACCGATCACACAACTTGGACTATATTAAGAAACATATAAATGTGACATTAATTTGATGGTATAATGCTAAAAGTCAGCAAAATTAAATTAATTATGATTCAAAATTTACGTGCCAGTTACATTGATATGCTTATTTACTGTCTATGTAGGGTATTTTTACTGCTTAATGTACAAGAAATTAATGGTGGAGGCAGACTCAGCCATTCCTGTGATTACTAACTTTATGAGGCTGTGAGAGCGCCTTAACGGTCTGACTGGTCCCTGCTGACAGTGGGCTGCGCTGCATTGTTGTCGTTTTTTTAATATGTTTTTCTACATGTGCGCACCAATGCATTTTTAATGGCAAATGAGTACTCACGTTTGCATCTTTTAATCCATCATGCGGCATGATTATCTTGTCAGCTTTCATGCAATCAAGGAACAAGCTGTAAAATGTAATTTCTGGATTGTGATTGGTTCATTAAGAGCCAGTCATGAACCAGAAGCGCTGACATCATCCAAATGCAATCCAATGCATTTTTATTGATTCATAGACATAGACATAAACATAGACTTTCTTTATTGTCATTGCACAATAACACAGCAGTGAAATAGCCAACGAAATGTCGTTGCCTGTCTCCCGTGTAATAATAAATAATAAATAATGATGTGGAGAACAAATAGATGACATCAAATATGAACAACAATGTACAGCGTAAACAGTAATTTGTACAAATAATTGAAATAATTTAGAATAAATAACAATAATTTAAAGTTTTGGTTGTGCGTATGGGCAGGTAGAGGGGCTTATTTGGCATTGAGCAGTCTGATGGCCAGGGGGAAGTCTCTAAACCTGGTTGTTCTCCAGCGGATGCTGCAGAGACTTCTCCCTGACGCCAGGCGAGAAAACAGTCCATGCTGGGGGTGTGTGGGGTCAGAGTAGATCCGACGGGCTCTTGATACGCAGCGGGTGTTTGCTATGTCCTTAATGGGGGGGAGCGGGGTCCCAATGATCTTCTACGCTGTCCTCACCACTCTCTGCAGTAACATCCAGTCCGAGGCCTTGCAGCTTCCAGACCAGACGGAGATGCAGCTGGTCAGCAGGCTCTCGATGGTCCCTCTGTAGAAAGTGGTCAGGATAGGAGGGGAGAGGGAGGCTCTTCTCATCCGCCGCAGGAAGTGCAGTCGCTGCTGTGCCTTCTTTGCCAGAGAGGAGGCGTGGAGTGACCAGCCGAGGTTGTCTGTGATGTGCACCCCCAAGTACTTGGTTGCCCTCACAACTTCTACGGCTGTGTCGTTGATGCAGAGTGGAGTATGGCTGGGTCTGGATCTCCTGAAATCGACGATGATCTCTTTTGTTTTGTCAACGTTCAGGACCAGGTTGTTCGCCTTGCACCAATCCATGAGGTGTTTCACTTCCTCCCTGTAAGCCAGTTCGTTGTTGTCCTGAATGAGGCCCACAACTGTTGTGTCGTCTGCATACTTCAGGATGTGGTTGCTGCTGTGTCTGGGGCGACAGTCATGGGTCATCAGGGTAAACAACAGGGGGCTGAGAACACATCCCTGGGGTGAGCCGGTGTTCAGGGAGATGACACTGGATGTGTTGTTGCCCACTCTGACATACTGGGTTCTATTCGTGAGGAAGTTAAGCAGCCAGTTGCACGGGGAGGTCTTGAGGCCCAGCGGCTCCAACTTGCATACCAGGTCCTGGGGGATGATCGTGTTGGATGCTGAGCTGAAGTCGAAGAACAGCATCCATACGTGAGTGTTTCTCTTCTCCAGGTGCTCCAGGCTCAGGTGGAGAGCTGTGGAGATGGCATCCTCAGTGGAGCGGTTTGGCTGGTATGCAAATTGGAATGGGTCAAGTGATGGGGGGAGTTTGGAGGTGATATGGTCCTTAACCACCCTCTCAAAGCATTTCATGATGGTGGATATGAGTGCAATGGGCCAAAAGTCGTTTAGACATTCGATGGAGGATTTCTTGGGCACTGGAATTACTGTGGCAGACTTGAAACATGGGGGGACGACAGCCTGGGCCAGTGTTGAAGTGTTGAAGATGTCCGTGAGATCGTGGGCCAGCTTGTCTGCACATTCCTTGATCAGCCGTCCTGGAATGGAGTCGGGGCCTGCGGCTTTCAGCACGTCGACCTTCCTCAGGACTCTCCACACTGCAGCGGTATCCAACTTGACTGCCTCTTCATCGAGGTGGGGGATAGCCTTCCTTGCAGGGTTGTTGTTTAGAGCCTCGAACCTTCCAAAGAAGTTATTTAGCTCATTGAGGAAGCTGATGTTATTCTGGCAGGGTGCAAGTGTGGCTTTGTAGCCAGTGACAGACTGGATGCCCTGCCACAGTTGTCTGGTGTTGCATGGGTCCTGGAAGAAGCTTTGGATCTTCTGACTGTGGGCACGGTTTGCTACTCTGATGGCACGGTTCAGATTTGCCCTTGCTGATCTGAGTGCCAACACATCACCAGATTTGAAATCAACATTGCGTTCCCTCAGTCTTTCACGCACCTCTTTAGTCATCCAAGGTTTCTGGTTGGCCAGTGTGATGATCGTCTTGGTGACTGTAACCTCCTCCATACACCACTGTATGTAGCCTGCTTCAGATGCAGCATACTCTCCCACGTTAGTCTGCTGGTTGTCTGTTGCAGCCTCTCTGAACATGTCCCATTCGGTACACTCAAAGCAGTCTTGCAGGGCAGACATAGTAGCTCCCTCTGGCCACACCCTCACCTTCCTCAAAGCAGGCTTTCCTCTGGTGAGCAGGGGCTGGTATGCAGGAATTAGCATACCAGAGAGATGGTCTGAGGAGCCAAGGTGGGGGCGGGGGACTGCTTTGAATGCTTTCTTGATGTTTGTGTAAACCAAGTCCAATGTATTCTCCCCTCTGGTAGCAAAATCCACATGCTGGTAAAAATTTGGAATTTGGTCTTCATGTTGGCCTGGTTGAAGTCTCCAGCAACAATAAACATGCTGTCCGGGTGTGTGGCTTGTATGTCACCGATGGCAGGGTAGAGTACATTCAGGGCTTGCTTACAGTTAGCATCTGGTGGAATATAGACAGCAACAATGGTGATGCTGGTGAATTCTCGGTGTAGATTCAGAGACGCAAATAATGTATGTTATGTGCACGACCATGGTGTCACTCTCACCACTATGGTGGCCAGAAGGTGCAGTACGTTTCCATGCACTAAATTAGTACGATTACTGAAATAATTTGTTTTCTGCAGTTTTCATATCTCAGTGTAACATTTCTGTTTATATGCATCTCAGACAGTATTGCACACAGTGTATAGTGGGGATGGTGTGCTGCTGACCTCAGTTCGAGATGTTGTGGACTGGTGGAAGGAATACTTGGGCTCTCCTATCTATAGGATTGAGGTTGCCAAGGTTTTCAAAAAGCTCCCCTAAGAGCTGTCTGGAGTTCCTTAATGTCTTGGTTTGTCTGGGTTGACACAATTCTGCAGCATTGGGTGGGCATCGGGGGCAGTGCCTCTGAATTGGCAGAAAGGGAGGGTGTGTTCATGAGATCATACTTCTCAGCCTTCCTGGTAAGTTCTATTCAGGGGTTCTGGAGAGGCGCATCTGCTGGATAGTTGAATCTTTGATTCAGGAGCAGCAGTGTGGTTTTCGTCCAAGTCGTGGAACTGCGGCCCAACTGTACACTATTGGCAGGGTCCTTGAGAGTGCATGGGTGTTTACCCAACCAGTCTACATGTATTTTGTGGACTTGGCGAAGGCTTGTTCATTGTCCTATTGGGATGCTGTGGCATCACCTTAACAAGGCCCTTCATGCTGGAAAAGCCTCCAATGTGAAATGTGAATTGATAGAATGAATTGCCCATAGGTATGAATGTGAGTGTGAAAGGTTCTTCGTGCCCTGTATTTGGCTGGCAACCAGTCCAGGGTACCAGGGTATACCCCACCTCTCATCCAAAGTCAGCTGGGAAAGACTCCAGGATTACGTGGCTTAGAAAATGAATGAAAGAATGAATTAAACCAATTAGCGTTTCAGGAAACACATTTTAAAACTCAAAACAAAATAACACTTCAGAAAACACAAACAAAAAGCAAACTAAATTGGCATTTCAGGAAACAGATTAACGAAAGACATCAAATTACAATTCTCATTTGTTTTACCTATTGTTCATGTTTTTCCTGAAGTGCAAAGTTGATGTATTTCCTGAAATGTTAATTTGGGTCGCCTGGGTTCCTTTTTTTTGACTAAAGTACTAGTATATATGGTCTGCATGCTCCCCAATCCTGACAGGGGCAGTACTCGTCTCCAAATTTTGCCCACACTGCCTGACAGAGGATCACACCGCAAGCCTCAAACTCACCATACCCTGCCAAGTGTTCAGCCCCAAATGTCGCACCAGTCTAAAGCTTTTTTAAGCACCACCCCCACACACTGCCGTGTGCTTGTTCTGAATACTGCAGTGGGGGCGGAGCTGATCGGTGGAGGGCATCGTCATTTTAAAGCTAGTATCAGCCGATGTCGATACTGTCCTTTTTCACTGATATCGGCCCATACCGATCTGTGGCCGGTCGATTGGACCACTTCTACTAATAACTATTAATAAAACAGCTTAGTCTTTTTCTAAAATTAATAGATACCTAAATATATTGGTATAATAATAAAGTAATAATACGTACATCCTTTGATATTTCTGTATGTGGGCCCCAGTGATAAAAGTTTGAACACCTCTCCCTGCCCTAGTGGTTCACTATCCAACTGCTCAACAGGGAGTTCAGAAGAAGGGTTCCCTCGCACCCCAACATGGCTTCAGCCGTCAAGTGACAGCTCTGACAGAGCGTCTCTGTCAAGTCAACAGGATTGTAGTCATCCACCAGACTATCTTGTTCTTTCACAATGTGGGACAGGGAGTGGAAGCACTTGTAGGCAAGTACAAGCGCTACAAAAAGCTACAACAGAAAAAATGAAAAAAATGATGTGAAATGTTTGATTTTGTCTTCCTCACATCTGCAGACAGGACAGCTTTTCAAATTCAGTGATGTCATTGGAGGATCCTTTCAAGGACATTGTACCATCACCTCCTGGCAGTGATTCCTCCTCTCAGTTTCACCTCAGTCCACCTCCTTCCACACATGGGAGGTGGGGCAACCTTCCTCTCAGTGCCCCATGTACAGACGTGGCACTGCCTTCCTCCTCCTCCCCGCTACATCTCTGCGCCATAAGTGTCTTCCAGTTCGACAAACCCTACTCCTGTGCTTCATTAGAGGCCGCAAATGACCAAAAAACACCTCCTCCACTGCCACCTAAGCCTAACCATCTATCCGACGAAAGCATTCGCAGGCCTAGGGCAATGAGTGCACAGCATTTCCCAAAACATGAAGCACTACTTCTCCGGAGGACATCTTTGTCGAGCTTGGACCATTTCAAAATAGGTATGCTCTGATAGGAAAGTCAAATGGAAAGTAATCTTGGCAGCATAGGAGGGGAGCATAAAAAAACATATGGCATCTTTCTGTAGGAGATGCTGACAACAGATCAACAGGGAACAGAAGGCACACTCATTATTTGGTAAGACAACAGCTCAGTCTATAAAGTCTTCCATATTCTAATTTGGGTCTAGCTTAAGGAGAGGTGGCATCAAAACTGAATTGTCACAACTCCCCTCATCAAAGTCATAGAACCTCCCTCCACTGGCGATATAGTATACACGCTTACATAGTACAACTGTCTCAAACGCTGTTAAACATTTCAACACTGACCTAAAAACAATTTGTGACTGTTAAAAGGAACCAACAGGTATCCACACACGTGAAAAGAGCACACCTACCATTATTCTCTGCAGCCTGGTCATAGATGCCCCGTGGCCATTATACTGTAGGAGGAAATACTGACATTTGGATTCCCTTATGACTTTTTTTCAGCAGTCCTTCTTAAATACTACACAGGTTCAAAGTCAGCAAGACGAGTCCTGCATCCCTATGGCTTCCCCATCTTCCTCTATTACCATTGTTGAATGTGATGGTTACATCCCGATGAGCCCTGTCAGCCTCCTTGATACAAACGGCAACATTATGACCACAAAGACTCCCAGCCCTCTTGTGTGCCAAATGGCAGAGCTTGCCCCTCCTCCGATACACCGCCATCTCAAACCTTGGTTGAGGAGAGGTGAGTGGAACAATGGATAGATTTTTCTTCGGTAAAAATTATAGATGTAGATGCAAATGCAGATATCGCACCTACAGTATACGTATGTTTCAGGCCACATTCATGTCCTTTTTGTCCTTTCTTGGTTCACAGCTCGGCCCCCACCTCTTGACTTGAGAGGCCTCTCAACAATCACTGAATGTCCAACTAATCATCCTTGGGGCATAACAAAGAATGGATCCTGGTCAGTGTCTGAAACTGCATGCATGCTATGAACATCATTTATAATGTAAATTACTTTGCTAAAGCAAAGGAACATGTCCCTTTTGAGGTTTTTGTACACAGTAATTACTTCTGACATTATCCATTTATTCATATGTTGCGTATATAACAAATATAATTATTTCATTTCTTGTAGTTTCAGCTTCTCAGAAAAGTGTTCACCTCATGAAAGAAGTTTTGACAATGGGGACAATCCAAGAGACGAAGACGCAAACTGTACCATATTGGTAAAATGTGATCCCAAAGAAAACACATTTCGATTGCTTCTATGGATGGATGGATGGATGGATAGATATCAATTTTTGACACAGCTTACACTGTCACTCAAACATAATGTGGACAAACTAGAGTGACGTAGAGTGACGAGTATGATACCAGAATAAATTAAATTCATACTGTGTCACTAAAACAAAAATCAATATTTATTCAGACTTGATCTCGGCCACCAGCTTGTGGCCGGTCCTGTGGCCCACGGCTTGCTCCAGGCGGCTGGCTTGACAGCTCGGTTGGTCAGTAGTGCAGGGTGTGTGTGGGCCCCGGTCCTCCCTGCTGCACTGCACCACCTCATATACATGTAGGACCTTAGGGTGATCTGCAACTGGTTGTGCCGGGGGTGAGGGGTTTCCTTGCGGATGCCCCTTTGTCCTCGGCAATCCTCTGGCTTGGTCACCCTTCAATTTTAACCGCACCTTGGACACTCAGTTCTGGGGGGGGGTCTGGGCAGGCATGGGACCCACCATTGCTCAGCTTCCCTCCATTTTTTAATTACTGCATATGATACATACACACACATACACCACACACGGGCCAGCCCTTTGGTGCATTACACACACACAGGCGTAGCGAGCTGGACCGGAGAGCCTTCTGTCTACCCCCGCGATTGGCCCGCTGGCTGCTGGGGCTTTGCGGCTCGCTCGGGGTGCCCTGGGCTGCTATTTTGGTCTGGTCTGCCTCGCCTTCCTGAGGATCCCGCTGGAACCAGCTGACGCGGGGGCTTGCCCTAGGCACGCGGTTGGCGCTACCTCCCTTGGTCTGTCCTGGGTCGCGGACACCAACGTGCCCTTGTGTTCAGCGGTCTCCGGGCAGTGGGGTCCATGCTGCTGGTGGCCTGAAGTCTACGGTGGTGGCTTGGGATTGCTGCGCTGTGGTGGCTGCTGCGGGGACCGGGCTGTGTGTTGGGATGGGGCCTGATCTTGCTTGTGGGGATGGGGGCATGCGCCTTGGAGTCGGGCCTGCTGGGGGGACGGTGCTCTCCCGGGTGTCTGCTGCCACTGGTCTCTATGCTCTGCTGCATCATTTTCCCTGTCTTTGCCCGTTCCCAGCCTTGCCTTAGGGCTCGTCGGGGATGGTTCTCCGGTACGTGGGTGGTGTGCTTCTGGTTCTAGGGGCGGGGGGCTCCCGGTGGATGGTGAGGACCATTGGTGGCCTTGCGCTGGTCTTGACTCCTCGGCTCTGGTGCTTGACCTCCCCGTGGCTTGGAGCTGTGGCTCTTCCTCTCCGGGGGTGAGCTGCCCGGCGGGTGTCGGCCGGCAGGATGGGGCGCCTTACTGCTCGCCTGCACGCCCCCTCCACTTGCTCGTGTATGGGCCTCCCCCCCTTGCCCATCTGTCTCACTGCTGTAGCCCTGACGCCGTGGTCGAGGGGGATCTGGGGGTGCTATCCCTTGGCGGCCCGTATCTCCCTGGGCTCGGGCCTGGTTATGGGTCTGGGACCCCTGAACCCCTCAGGAACTTCCAGTATGTTGTACAAGTACGGGCTCTAATTACGTGGTGCAGGGTGGTGTGTGTAGTGGTAATTTGGTCCAGCGCACCACTGTGTGCAGCGGTCGACTGGATTGCGCTGAGATGGGTGTGTTTAATCAACATACAAGTGAAAACTCCCCAGAAAAAAAGCACAAGACAGCTCCCCCACTCATTGCTCATCTCCGTGGCTGTGCTGGATGCACCCCAGATAGCTGCAATGAGAGGTGTTCATTTGATTGGTTGAGATTACACTCGGCTGTGTTAAACCCTCTCACACCTTCTTTTCTCCCTCTTTTCCACATGCGCCGACGGGAGGGAATGAGGCGTAGGTGCGCAGTGCTGCACCAGACTGCACTGCTGACAAAATTTGGAGAGTGCGCTGGCCACACCCTGTTGGCGTGGCGCAGGGCAGGTGCACTACGCCTGCGCCTAGAGATAAGATAAGATATGATATGATAAGATATTTATTCGTCCCTCAATGAGGAAATTTGCGTTGCGCAGCAGCAAGAGTACAGACTCAGTCAAGCAGTACAAAATGCAAAATATAGAAAAATAAACAATATAAACAACCCAAATATTAACAAAATCAACAGTTTTGCCCAGAGTTATATACAAATACAGTATGCAGATAATATGAAACAAGATGAGATATGTGACCAGTCTATACACTGAGATCTTGCAAGTGAGTTAATATGAGGCATTATAGAAATACTTCACAGAGAACATAATATATTGCATTTAGAGTCTTAATATTGCACATGGAGCTTGATCAGATATTGCACAGTGAATGGAGTCTGGAATAACTATACTGAATGCAAAAAAACAAAGTATCGCACAGATGTACATAGCGGTGTACAGGTCTATTGGGAGCAGTGCTGGTTGTACAGCCTGACAGCTGCAGGAAGAAAGGACCTGCGATATCGCTCCTTCACACACTTGGGGTGAAGCAGTCTATCGCTGAAGGAGCTCTCTAGTGCTGTCAAAATGTCCCGATGGGGGTGGGAGTCATTCGCCAACATGGGTGATAGCTTAGCCAACATCCTCCTCTCTCCCGCCACCTCCACTGGGTCAAGGGGGCAACCCAGGGCAGAGCTGGCCTTCTTGATGATTTTATCCAGTCTCTTCCTATCCGCAGCCGAAATGCTGCTGCCCCAGCAGACCACTCCCTGGAAAATGGCTGAAGCCACGACAGACTCATAGAACGTCTTGAGGAGTGCCCCTTGCACTCAGTCTTGACCTCAGTCTCCTGAGCAGATAGAGTCTGCTCACACCCTTCTTGTAAAGTGCTTCCGTGTGATGAGTCCAGTCCAGTCTATTGTTGAGATGAACACCCAGGGACCGTTCCCTGCGGGGCCCCCGTACTGCAGACAACCGTGTCGGACATACAGTCCCGTGTCCTCACATACTCTGGACGGTTGGTGTGGTAGTCCAGTATCCACGATGTGAGGTGCAGGTCCACCCCTGTGTGCTCCAGCTTGTCCCTCAGAAGTGCTGGCTGGATGGTGTGGAACGCACTGGAGAAATCAAAGAACATGATTCTCACAGTGCTCCCAGGTTTCTCCAGGTGAGAGAGCGCTCTGTACTGGAGGAAGATGACGGTGTCGTCCACCCCGGTGCCAGGTTGACAGGCGAACTGAAGCGGGTCCATCAAAGGACCCACCGGGGGGGGGGATGGTCAAGGATCAGCCGCTCCAGGGTCTTCATCAGGTGTGATGTTAGTGCCACCCGCCTGTAGCTGCTGAGGTCCTTGGGGTGTGGCGTCTTGGGGACAGGAACCACACAGAATGTCTTCCACAGCTGTGGCACCCTCCCCAGCTTCAGGCTCAGGTTGAAGATGTGCTCGACAATCCCGCACAGCTCGTCCGCGCAGGACTTCAGGAGCCTGGAGCTGATGCCGTCTGGTCCCGCCGCCTTCTTCACCTTGGTCTTTTGGAGCTGGTTTCTCACCTGGGATGTTGTGAGGGTCAGGTTGGAGCAGGGGGGCTGTGCGTGGGGGGAAATTGGTGAGGAGGTTGAGCTGATTAGCTGAGCAGTGGGGGGTGGCTGTGTGCAGGAGGGGGAGGTGGGGGTAGGGCTGTCCACTCGAGGTGTCGATGGGGAGAGTTGCGATAGGAGGTGCTGGGCCGGGGGATGGGCAGATGGTTGATCGAACCTGTTGAAGAATAGGTTCAGATCATTTGCCCACGTCTGGTCCCCAGCAGCCTGGGAGTCGGGCCCCTTGTGGCCAGAGATGGTTTTCAGGCCTCTCCAGACTCCGCTGACGTTGTTTTGCTTCAGCTCTTCCTCCATCTTTTTCCTGTAGCGGTCCTTCCCCTCCCTGATTTTCCTCCTCAGCTCCTTCTGCACAGCCTTCAGCTCGTCCGTATTTTCATGACTTAAAGACCCTCTTCTTCTCCTTTATGAGCCTTTATGTCCGGATTAATCCATGGTTTGTTGTTGGAGAAACGCCGTACAGTCCTGGTGGGTACAGTGTTTTCCACACAGAAGTTTATGTAGTCCGTGACGCAGTCAGTGATACTGTTTATGTCGTCCCCATGAGGATGGCAGAGTTCCTCCCACACTGTTGTGTTGAAACAGTCCTTCAGAGCCTCGTCGGCTTCATCAGACCATCTCTTCACTGTGCGGGACACAGCTAGCTGCCTGCGTACCAGAGGTTTGTACACAGGCTGGAGATGAACCAGGTTGTGGTCTGATCTTCCCAGGGGAGGAAGTGCTGTTGAAGTGTACGCCTCCTTAGTGTTGGCATACCACAAGTCCAGCCTTTTATTGTCTCTGGTGCAGCAGGTGACATACTGGGTGAAGCCGGGCAGAGTGGAAGATGGAGAGGCATGGCACAGCGCCGCTGTGTTGCGGAGCACCAACAGCTGGTCCCTACTGTAAACAATAGGGCTTTGGCGCGCAGGATTAGAGAGTGAGGATTATCGCTGGTTGTACAATATGTATATTTGGAATTTGGATACTGCTTTATAATGTTTGTGAAACTCTCCCTTTCAATTTGGTATCAAAATATAATATGAAGACTTAAGGGGAGCTGCACTTTTTTGGGAATTTTGACCATCATTCACAATCCTTATGTGAAACATGAAACGTTTCCTTCCCTTGTCTGTGCATTCTTGCGCGAGAAAACTAGTTATATGAGATAGCTAGCAATGGCCGTCATTGGAAATCCATATTTTGACACTGAAATCCTCACAAAAAACTTAAAAAAATGTGTTTTACCACCTTTTACCACCTGACTTGTTACAGTGACCAAGTTACAGTGATATTATTATTGTTGTAGCAGCTAACATGCAAAAAACAAACTATTTGGTGGACTAACATGACGCTTCGCTAATTGCTAGTCTCAGCGTCATTGACAGACGGAAGAGTGAGCTCTCAACTTCGCAACAAAGACACAAGATGCTCGTTTGCTGTCAGCATTTTTTACCTGAGGACTGGAGCACTCTTCATGTGCTGGAAGACACAGCCATCCCAAGGAGCGCGGACATCCTAAGTGTTGTCGATTCTGTTGTTTAAGGAATTGGCACAAGTATGTGTATCAATACACCTCGAAAAGACATTTTGATTCATTCATTCATTTTCTACTGCTTATCCACACGAGGGTCGCGGGGTGCTGGAGCCTATCCCAGCTGTCTTTGGGCGAGAAGCGGGGTACACCCTGGACTGGTGGCCAGCCAATCACAGGGCACATATAGACAAACAACCATTCACACTCACATTCATACCTATGGACAATTTGGAGTGGCCAATTAACCTAGCATGTTTTTTGGAATGTGGGAGGAAACCGGAGTACCCGGAGAAAACCCACGCATGCACGGGGAGAACATGCAAACTCCACACAGAGATGGCCAAGGGTGGAATCACAGCTAGGAGACCAGGGTTCAATCCCACCGTCGGGCATCTCTGTGTGGAGTTTGCATGTTCTCCCCGTGCATGCGTGGGTTTTCTCCGGGTACTCCGGTTTCCTCCCACATTCCAAAAACATGCTAGGTTAATTGGCAAATCCAAATTGTCCATAGGTGTGAATGGTTGTTTGTCTATATGTGCCCTGTGATTGGCTGGCGACCAGTCAAGGGTGTACCCCGCCTTATGCCCGAAGACAGCTGGGATAGGCTCCAGCACCCCCTGCGACCCTCGTGAGGAAAAGCGGTAGAAAATGAATGAATGAAAATACGGCAAGAAACTGTAAGTATTACATGTTATTATCATTGTACTTGTTCTTGATTGATCATCGCATGTATATGAAACGATGCAATGTTGTTGGAGGGTTTTTTTTAGGGCTTCATAGTCGAAATAGGTGTATCCCAATGATAGCATTGTAAGCCAACTCATTTTAACTCGTTTTGTAGTGTTATACTGCACAGAAAAGGGAAATAAATATGTGTTCATGTTTCACATAAGGATTGTGAATGATGGACAAAATTCCCCAAAAAGTGCAGTTTCCCTTTAAATCATAGTGATTACAAGTGGACAAAAGTGAAGTCAAACGGAAATTGATAAATACCTATCAATTTATGAGTGCACATGTAGAACTTTTATCAAAATTTGGACTAAAACAGTTCAACTTGTGCATTAATGATATTTGTGTCACGGTTCGGCTTCATTGCTTTAAGGTTCGACCCCAGGATGCAGAGAGCAAGACCAATTGCAGGTAAATTATATTTATTTGTTGCAGAAATTGCAGCAGCAGGAAAAAGCAACTCAGGTAGCTGACGGACAAACGGCAATGATCCAACAAAGGGAGAAGCACACACCTGAACTAAATAGAGAGGACCAATTAGGGACAGGTTGTGGGTGGCTATGGCAACAAAGGCAGAGGAGGCAAAACAGGAAGTCCAATACAAAATAAGAGTGTCCAAAAAGGAAACCAAAGCCCAGACAGGGAACATAGACAAACTGTCACACAGGAACCCACACAGGGCGTGACAATTTATAATGTGACGAAAGACTTTAAGTTAGTGTTATTTGCTGATGATACGACTGCTTTTTTTCTGAGGAAAGCACACAGGAGGTAATTTAAAAACTCACAGATGAGATGCTTGTACTAAAAATATGTTTTGATAAAAAATCGATTATCCTTGAACCTAAATAAAACCAAAATATTATTTATTTGGTATTGGCAGAAAGGACACGCAGGCGCAAACACAAATTGACAGTTGAAAGGGTGAACAAAGAGACGTTTAGGGGGCTCATAATAGATGAAAATGAAGATTAAAAAAAAGTTAATCTTTTGTGTGTAGTGTGTAGGGGGGAAGCTGTGGTTTCAAGTCAAATCCAATTTACTTGCTTGACAAACTACAAATACATAAAAAAAATCTGAAATACAATATTAATACCCTTGATAAGTCAACAATAACATTAATAGTAATAAAACCACTCACATGGGTTATAAGATGCATGTACACTTTTCAATAGGGAGCTACAACTAAAAAATTAACAATTTACAAAAGCTAAATAAAATAACGAATAAATAGCTAAAGAACTCCCCATCCTCTGGCTTCTTCCCACATTCCAAAACTATGCATGCTGGGTTAACTTGACAGTGAATTGTCAATAGGTTGCGTAAATGCGATTGCCTGTGACTTGTTTTTACTGTCAATATAGAAATGTCTTCCCGCCTCCGGGGTGTCCTACTCGGCGGGTCCGTGGGTGGATGGGAGATGTGGTGGAGGCGGGTCGGCGCTGTGGTGGAGGGTGGGGCTGGGGGGGCATTCACTTTTTGCGGCTGTTGGGGTGTCGTCTACCTGGTGGGCTCTGCTGCCTGGTGTGTGTGTCTCTGTCCCGCCCTGGCACTCTTGGCTCACGTGCCCGGGGGGCGGGGTTGGGCTCTTCCCCATGCGGGTCCCGGTTCTCCTGCGGTCTCTGTGGTGTCACTCCCTGGGCTGCCATGGTGACGGATGTGTTGCCGGGGCGCGGTCCCTGCTGTTCTGGTGGTTGTAGGAGCTGCCTCGGGGCGTGTGGTTTGTCCGCGGCTCCTGGTGGTCCGGGGGTGGCGTAGCTGGCACAATCTCTGGTGGGGCCCTCCGGGGGGGAGCTGGCGGGCCGGACTGGCCGCCACGATGGGCTGGATGGGGCTCGTGGTTGGTCCTGTGGCCCGGGGCTTACTCCGGGCGGCTGGCTTGCCCGGCTCGGTTGGCCGGTAGTGCGGGGTGGGCGTGTGTGGGGCCCCGATCCTCCCTGCTGCACTGCACCACCTCACATACATGTAGGACTTTGGGGGGTGGCCTGCAACTGGTTTTGCCGGGGGCGAAGGGTTTCCTTGCGGATGCCCTTTTGTCCTCGGCATTCCTCTGGCTTGGTCACCCTTCAATTTTAACCGCACCTTAGACACTCAGTTCTGGGGGGGATCTGGGCAGGCATGGGACCCACCATTGCTCAGCTTCCCTCCACACACACACACACACACACACACACATACACATACACCACACACATAGGTCAGCCATACGGGGCAGGCCTATTTTTAATTGCACAATCTACACAATACCATCTTCACACACACAGGTGTAGCGGGCTGGACCGGAGAGCCTACTGCCTACCCCCGCGATTGGCCCACTGGCTGCTGGGGCTTGGCGGCTCGCTCGGGGTGCCCTGGGCTGCAGGATATTTTGGTCTGGTCTGCCTGGCCTTCCTGGGGGTCCCGCTGGAACCAGCTGACGCCGGGGCTTGCCCTGGTGTCATGGTTGGCGCTACCTCCCTGGGTCTGTCCTGGGTCGCGGGCGCCAACGTGCCCTTTGGGGGGGCGTTCAACGGCCTCCAGGCGGAGGGGTCCGCGCTGCTGGTAGCCGGAAGTCTACGGTGGTGGCTTGGGGTTGTTGCGCTGTGGTGGCTGCTGCGGGGACCGGGCTGTGTGTTGGGAGGGGGCCTGATCCTGCTCATGGGGACGGGGGCCTGGGTGCCGTGTGGGGATGGGGAGCATGCTCCTCGGGGTGGGGCCTGCTGGGGGGGCGGTGCTCTTCCGGGCGTTTGGGTGTCTGCTGCCACTGGTCCTATGCTCTGCCGCATCGCTGTCCCTGTCTTTGCCCATCCCCAGTCTTGCCTTAGGGCTCGTCGGGGATGGTTCTCCGGTACGTGGGTGGAGCGCTGCTGGTTCTGGGGGCGGGGGGGGGGGGGGGGGGGGGCTGGCCCTCCCGGTGGATGGTGGGGTCCGTCGGTGGCCTTGCGCTGGTCTTAACTCCTCGGCTCTGGTGCTTGGCCTCCCCGGGACTTGGAGCTATGGCTCTCCCTCACGGGGGTGAGCTGCCCGGCGGGTGTCGGCCGGCCCAGTGGAGCGCCTCACCACTCGCCTGCTCGCCCCCTCCGCTTGCTCATATGCGGGCCTCCCCCCCTCGCCCGCTCCTTTGTCTGCCACACTGCCGTAGCCCGGATGCCGTGGTCGAGGGGAGTCTGGGGGTGCTATGCCTTGGCGGTCCGTACCTCCCTGGGCTCGGGGCCTGGTTGTGGGTCTGGGACCCCTGGGTCCCCCGCCCTGTGATGCCCCGGACGCCCCACCCAGGGACGTCCACAGCATGTGCTTGCATGTGTGTGTATTGAGTGGATGGGGTGTGCATGTGTTTGAGTTTATTTTATGTATTTATTGTTTTAAATACTTAGATAAATAATGATTAGTTTTATTATAATTATATATATATATATATATATATATATATATATATATATATGTATATGTGTGTGTGGGTGCGTATGTGGGTATATGGCCATATAGATATACGGGGGGGGGGGCTCTGCGGGGGTCTGGCGTAGGGCGTTCTATCTCTACCGCCCGGTCCTCCATGGGGCAGTGTGCCCGGGCCTCTTCTGTCCTGGCCTGGGCGGTCCTATGTCGGTGGTCAGGCCTGGGGTTGCCTGGGGCGGGCCTGGTTCTGCTTCCTGGGGGTGTGTGGGGGGCGGGAGGCGGTGCCTCCGGCCGTGGACGGGCTCCCTTCCGGCCGGCGGGGGCGCCCCTGTGCCCACAGGTGTGTGGCCTTCGATGCCCTTCTGCCCTAGTGGGGTATGGTCTCCCGCTGGTCTCGGGGGTGCGGCTCTCCTCCGGCCTGCTGGCGCCCTGTTGCCGGTTGGGATTGCTCCTCCATGGCCTCTTGCTGGTCTCTTCGGGGAGTTGCTTTGGGGGTGGGTCTTGGGGAGTCGGCCCTGGCTTTGCCCGCACCCACGGGGCCGGAGGATCTCTGGCGGTGGGGGCTTGACCTGGCTGCGCGGGGCGGGGTTTGCTGGGTGGTAGAAGGCAGTCTCTCTCCTTTTGTCATTCTCAGTGACAATTACACATTCACACACTCGCATTCACATACACAACACACCTCCATATGGGCACTCCCGACCCCACCTTTCTCTTCTCTCCTCTTCTTTTCTGTTCTTCTTGCTCCGGTCCAGTCGCTCCAAATGGCATAACAAAAACATCAAATAACGGCAAATAAAATTTCATGGTATAGGGAAGTTGTAGCCAACACCTTTCCTGACACAGAGCAAATCTGTCTAGCATGTAAGGGCATTTAGATCAACAATACTATCTGCCCCAATGGCTGGACGGGACAAAAAAAAAAAAAAAAGTCAATATAGAAATGAAAAAAAGAAAATCTAGAGAAAATGCAAAATGTGACGACAAAAAGCTGAAATATTAATACTAATAACTAACACAAATTTTTGCACTGAAATAGTAATCCATTGTTATCATGAATAATCATGGCTGACTGCAAAGTAGTATTCATTCTCTATAAATTGATTTTTTTCATTGTTAGAGAATAAAAATCTGTTTATGTCCTTCTACATACGTTTCTTAGCAGTATTAGAGCCCGGCCACAGAGTCACTTTTACACTTGTATTCTCCAATGTAACAGTCATAATCGAAAATATGATGTCTTATACAAAAAATAATATAAAACATAATCACACTTTAGCATTGAAAGCACATTGTATTTCCTGCAGTATCTATTGTCTATGATCAATGTAACGTTACTCACTGGTGACCAGAATAGAATACTTTTTGTGGTTAAGGAGCGACTCACGATTGACTTACTTTGTTCACAGAGAACCCATATACAGTAAACATTCACACAGCATCTGCTGTCGGCCACAACTAATACAACACTAACCAAAGACGCTACAGCAAGGAAATAGTTGCCAATTCTAGCCAGCTGACGTCAAACACTTCACAACACAGGCCCCGCTCCTTGAAGGTGCACACAAGTCACACTACATATCACTTTGTTAATTTATCACATCTACATCTTTTGATGTTTCAGTTTGTGGAGTAGGTCACTAATGGACACCAATGGGTCGGCCGGTTCTGCTCTGGATGGCTTTTTTATGTTGTAATGCTTGTAACAGAAGTGATTTCTGGCATACGTACGTGGAACACTGTTGACGCTTCAAGCTGTTTCTTTGTCTGCAGGAGTCGAGGCAACAATGCTCTCTCAACTTTTGATGTGGCTATTCAACCTTGGCCAAGAAGACCGAACCTCGCCTACTTGTCGTTGGATTTTAACTCGGCATCTCCTTCTCCTGTACAGAAGGTATAATACAATAGGATATGATAAATGACACAAATGCAGTCAGATGATTAGACACAATATGGATCCTACCTCCGTTTGCCATCATTTCCTCATGACCGCATCTGTCTTGTAGAAGCCTCTCCTCTCTGACGAGCACAGGGTGGATTATGTGCAGGTCGATGAGAAAAAGACCCAGGCACTGCAAAACACCAAGATGGAGTGGACAGATGTGCGACAGTCCAAAACATGAGTTGAAAAGCCAGGATAAAAACATAGAATGCTGACAAAACAATTTAAAAACATTAAAAACAAAATTGTGTTATTGTGAACTTGCACTGGAAAAAAATAACCGTAAATCTGTTGTATAAGTTCTCATTGATCTGTAGCATAATGTTATATGTAAATATTTCTAAAGTAAATCATGAAGAAAAATATTTTCAGGATAAAACATTTGTATATATTTTCTTATGCACTAATTATAAGAGGCTGGCCTATAGAAAGGTTTGCTAACATGCTAACAGCATGGACATTAAACATCCCAAATATTGGTGTTGGAAAATATATGTTTGCCATTTTGTGAATTGGAGTCCCTGCCCTCTGGAGTTCCAATTGTAGCTTTTGCATACAACTCAGCAATTCATGCAAGATTGAAGCAATACAGTATTGATTTGGGCAGTGATCAATTAAACACTGAACAAGTAACCTGTATCACAGTCTGAGATCATACTATTTAAAAGGTGGACAGTTATGATACAGTAACTATCATACATAATTATTGTTATACTTTATTATTGTAGGTTTATTATTATATTATTTTTGTCAGTCAGAAATAGGTACAATGTATAGCAATGTTACAACATTGCAAAAATCAACAAAAATCAAGTCTGTGATCTGATAAAGCATGACTTTAATTTCATACCTCGTTCATTTCTCTACTCCAAATATCAAAGAAGTAAGAGCACATTTTATAGGGAAAATTGTGCTTTTGTTAACACTGACGCAAGACAAGAGCTGTGCTCGATCCATGGAGTTTGGCAAAGTGCAACTGAAAATCTGTTTTAAAAGCCAACAGAGTAGCCACAATGCAAACGGGACATGTAGTATTTCCGGGCAAAAAAACCCGGCCACACGGCCAATTCAATTTAAATGACATTTCGTCTCCAGATAAGTATTAAAGCAAATTAATCTCCTATATACGGTTTCTTGAAAGGCTTTAATTTGTACTTAATTTTCCAAGCGATGCGGTCCAACACTCAATATAAATACGATATGAAATTGAAGATGAAGACGTAATCTAGCATGTATACGAATGGAAATACACCCGATATCGTATGAAAATAAATAAATTTTTAATGAGTCCACACTCCTATAGGGCGAGCAAGCTCACATTCAGTTTTTTTCAACAAATATACGACACCATGGCGTGTCCACCGAGTGTGTACCGATCATAGTGCGTCAATTGAACGAATTAACAATTAAATGAGACCCACAATGTAGGGCTGTGGTTACTAATGGAAATACTTACAAATAAAGAATATACACGGAAATGATCTCAAAACGCATACTGCGAGTATGTTCGTGCTGATGTGACGCTCGATAGACCACAACAGTGTTTCCACGTGTTGCGTCACAAACATGCGCCGACAGAAGACTGTTGGGTAGCATTTAAAACACTAGCATTTTGTGCTCAGATGATATTGGCGTGCGTGGTTCCATGAAGCGTTGCGGCAGAATCCCTGGTTATTTTTACGGCGTTCTTCTCCGTGGGTTGGATTGTGATTACATACGGCGAGGCAGTGTCCGGACACGAACTGGAGTTTGGCGGTGGCTGCTGACGGACATTAGCCTGTTAGCCAGCACCAGCTACTAGCATTAGCTGAACCAAATTAAATCGTCGATGCTGTCAGATGGGACTGTGAAAACGTTTGAAGCCAGGGATTAAAATAAAGTTAGTGATACCATTAACCTTGCACGTAGGTCGATGATGGGAGACGATGGCTGCGGCTGGTAAGTTTGTTTCCTTTATGTCTCCATAAAAATCATCTTGTAGTGATGCTAATCTGGCGACTTTATGTTGCTTGTCATGATTCGAATGTTGCTGTCTGTATCATATTTGACTTAATTCAGTACCTCGTCAAACTTACTTTTAGCGACCTAGCTCATTCTACTGCCATTATTGTTTCTTATTAAAACACGATTCAAACAAATCGACCTGTATTCTGCCAGTATCTTTCTTAAAGGTGCTGTCACTTTTCGTCTCTAAACGACACTTCTCCCCCACCAAAACGTATGACAACACCACTGCTTGCTAGCATGCGTTACAATAATAAAATGATTGGCGTTTAATAGTGGGCAGATAGATCCAAATATTGATACCAACATTGGTATCAATATTGATCGAGATTTAGACTTAAAAATAGTTTTTAGGGTTACCTAACCAAGGCAGACGGCACTGTTACAGATACAATATATTACCAAAAGTATTTGCTCACCCATCCAAATGATCAGAATCAGGTATGTTAATTACTTGGCCTGGCTACATATGTATAAAACCAAGCACCTACGCATGCTGACTGTTTCTACAAACATTTGTTAAAGAATGGGCCGCTCTCAGGAGCTCAGTGAATTCCCAACGTGGAACTGTTATAGGATGCCCCCCGCCCCACACACACAACAAAGACGGGTACCATCACAGAGGTAATGTACATTTTACCTTTGACATCAACGCTAACATCAACGTTAAAGTACTGTCTGTACTTGTGTGCAGTCCACAGTTCTCTCGTTCCGCAGTATTCCATTGCCACTGCACTCTTATGACTCTTATCAAAATATCTTAATAAATCATTGCTGTTTATTGGTTGAATGCGGTCTATTATTGAATAATCAAAAATACGCATATTTCAACAAATTAATCATTTTCAAGCATAAAAAAATTCTGAAATAGAAATGTCTTCAGAAGATGCATTCAAAAACATTGTGATATGTGGTGTAATCGTCCCTCGTTTAACACAGTTAATAGGTTCATAGGTTTACATAAAATCTGATTTAATTATCGTTGTAGTTCCATATCGAATCGTTTACCACAATGGAGAGTTCCCCTACTTAGTATAGATAAAAACCTATTTCTATCTACAATTAAATGTGATTGAGTTAACTGTGGAACGAAAGCCATCAGACCAGAGAATTTTGTTTCTCATGGTCTGAGAGTCATTCAGGTGCTTTTTGGCAAATTCCAGACGGGCTGCCATGTTCCTTTTACTAAGGAGTGGCTTTCGTCTGGCCACTCTACCATACAGGCCTGATTGGTGGATTGCTGCAGAGATGGTTGTCCTTCTGGAAGGCTCTCCTCTCTCCACAGAGGAACGCTGGAGCTCTGACAGAGTGACCATCGGGGCCTTGGTCACCTCCCTGACTAAGGCCCTTCTTCCCCGATCGCTCAGTTTAGAAGGCCGGCCAGCTCTAGGAAGAGTCCTGGTGGTTCCAAACGTCTTCCATTTACGAATAATGGAGGCCACTGTGCTCATTGGGACCTTCAAAGCAGCAGAAATTTTTCTGTATCCTTCCCCAGATTTGTGCCTCAAGACAATCCTGTCTCACAGGTCTACAGACAGTTCTTTTGACTTCATGCTTGGTGTTTGTGCTCTGACATGCACAGTCAACTGTGGGACCTTATATAGACAGTTATTTATTTCCAAATCATGTCCAATCAACTGAATTTACTGCAGGTGGACTCCAATTAAGCTGTATAAAGATCTACAGATCTAAAAGATGCACCTGAGCTCAATTTTGAGCTTCATGGCAAAGGCTGTGAATACTTATGTAAATGTGATTTCTTAGTTTTCTATTTTTAATAAATTCAAAAAAAGTAAAAAAAAAAAACTTTTTCACATTGTCATAATGGAGTATTTTGTGTAGAATTTTGAGGTAAGAGATTAATTTAATACAATTTGGAATGAGGCTGTAGCATGACAAAATGTAGAAAAAGTGAAGCGCTGTGAATACTTTCCGGATGCACTGTATATCACTATATTGACACTTACTATGGTACCCATTATGGCATTGGATGCTCATATCACCTCATACTTTGGTACGAGGTGCATTATTTAAAAAAAAAAACCAAACTGTATTAGGAAAGCAGGAAGTGAACAAATGTAACAGTTACTGATTGTAAAAGTACCAGATGGAGGGGTAGGATTTAATAAGCTTTGCTTCTTCCTACTCCTTTTGGACATGTGGAACTGTGAACTAATTATGTGATGCACTCAATTGTAATTTGATGCATGTTCAAATGAAATAAAACCATTACCATTACCAAAACTATTGTGCGAAAAACACAATCTGAATCAAAATATAAACATAAAATAAATTTTAAAAATACCAGCAGCTGTTTGTGTGTTCCCACAAGAGCATTGATTTGCTCTCCTTTATCTTTCCCTCTTGCTTTCCACCACCACTCTCACTCTGTGCGTCTGCTCAGGTGTGTTTTACTGGACACATGCTCTGTGTGTGCGAGGCCGGAGCACAAGTTACATGGTGCGGTTTGGATGAATGACTAGGTTAATCATTGCAAACAAGCAAAGAAAAAAAAGTTGAAAACATGCGGTGTCTTCTCCTCCACACAAGCAGCTCCTGGGTGCTGGTGCATCAAGATAGTGGTACGCCATCTCCATTTTGCACAGGTCACAGACCACTGAATCGTTACATTTAAGTGTAAAGTATTTCCATACATTTGACATCCTATTGCCAGATCTTTTCTTTTCCCCCCAAGTCTGAGTGACGACGCATTGACGTGCATTTCTTGGTCTATGTATTTTTTGCTTTGACGTCCTCGATGACGTTGACGCATTGTCCCAGCCCTAGTAGGGTCTTTTGTGACCTCTTGGGGGAGTCATCACTGCACTATTGGGATAATTTTGGTCGGCCAGCCACTCCTGGGAAGGTTCACCACTGTTCCATGTTTTCCCCATTTGTGGATAAGGTCTCTCACTGTGGTTCTCTGGAGTCCCAAAGCTTTAGAAATGGTTTTATAACCTTGTCCGGACTGATATATCTCTGATCACTGATAAATTCTTTCTCATTTGGTCTTGAATTTCTACAGGTCCCAGCATGATGTCTAGCTTTTGAAGATCTTTGGGGATCTTTTTTGCACAGAGCCATGTAGAGTTGGATTTTTTCCTCCCTTAATAATAGTTTCATTTAAAAACTGCAGATTTGTTAGATGATCTGAAACATTTAAGTGTGACAAACATGTAGAAACATGAAGTGGAAAATGGACAGATCATATCTAACTATGATGTATGACATTTGTTATTCTTTTTATTGCAGGGCTGCTGACGGGTGGACGGAGAAGTCACTCCAGTGAACCAGACTTCAGTCAGTGGACCTTTGGCAAAAACAACCTTTGATAAAGTCATGCTTTTTTAAACAAGCAATGGCTTCTTGTGACGTTGACAAGCCGCCAAGTAAGACCAGGGACTTGGATACTGTTTCGGGAACACTTTCGAGATGCAGCCTCCCTGATGTTACAGAGGAGCACCAGCCTGATACATCAAATGCTATAATCAAATCTCAGAAAGCTGGGAAATTTAGGACTGCCCTGACATTCTTTGGTGTTCGCAAAAGCATGTGTATTTTACCAAGCTTTTTTGGAGGGAGGAGTAAAAACCAGAGCAGGTGGTCTTCTAAGAAGGGAATGTACAAAAGCAAAACACATGATGGGCTAAGCCAAATAAGTAATGACAACAGCCTGAGAGGTGGATCCACTTCCACTGCGGATTTTGAGTACCACAACCAGAGTGACCGCGTTGAAAAGCTCCACAGTAATGAATGTAATGTAATGCCTCTCCCCAGTGAACATAAATCGCAATCCCTCAATAGACAGAAACGGAGTCTGAAAAGCTTTTTAAATAATTTTAAGCATCACAAAAACCATAGAAATTGTGGTTCAGAGAAAACTGAAACGATTGTGATGTCTTCTCCTCACTGCCAAAAAGTGGCTGTTGTCCAGGACAGTCCCCACCAGTTTGTCACAGAATGTCTGGAATCTGAACCAGCTGTGCCTGATTTTGCTATCTGTGATATTTCTCTGGCACCTGAATGTACTGATGTTGAAATGGTGGCTTTTGAGAAGAATCTAAAACAAGAAAGGCCAAAAACTGAGCTTGGTGATGATTTAAGTGTTGATCATATTAATGAAATTAATTTGATGGCCGTGGTTTCCAGTGAATACAAGGACATTGGTAGAGGACATAGCGAGCCTTGCCTGTTACTTGAGATGATGCCTGATGCAGCACTGAAGTCTGAAACACCTGCAAGCTCGTCTGATCAACTGAACCTAATTTACGGAGGTGAGGTGGCCTCACTGAAGAGCTTTGATTCACTCACTGGGTGTGGGGACATCATTGCAGATCAAGAAGATTACAGCCTCACAGAGAGTACTGCTTCTGGAGAAAGGAGTAGAAATGGAGGTGTAAAGAGGGCCTCCTGTTTTCTTACCTATCAGGGCGGTGGGGAGGAAATGGCCTCACCTGAAGATTTAGATGAGCAGTGTCTTGAAGGTTTCTGGGATAATAATGCATCAGCAGACCCTTGCTTTTCTTGCAACCAAGACCACACCAATTCTGCCAACCCCACATGTTCACACAACATGGCCTTGGTGAACAGTGATGGTGCACATCAAGCAAGCGCAATGAATACGGCAGCTGATGTGTTAACCCCTCAAAGCGAGCATCAAGAATCTGTCCCTAATAGCGATGAAGGCTACTATGATTCAACAACCCCAGGTCCAGATGAAGGACAAGACAGAATAGACCATCTAAGGACAGACAGATTACCGAGGGACAGTTATAGTGGGGATGCCCTCTATGAACTGTTTGCAACAGATGAGAGTCTTATCAGTCCACATAATGAAAGCAAACATAGACTGCCAAGTTCCATACCAAGTGAGCGACTAGATGAGACTGATTTGGCCTTCACTGATATTAATGCATTAAAAGGAACAGACCTTTATAAGGGGAAGGACTTCATCGAGGTGCAGGGCACATGTAAGACCTTGGAGTTGACACAAAATGTAGCTCTGCAAGCGATAGACTTGACGAAGTATCATTTGAGTTCAACACCACAGGCAACAGAGAATTATGAAGCAGGTGCATTTGATGAAAAGGGAAAAGTGCTTGCTTCCTCAAAAATTACGAATGTTGAGGAGCAGAGGCACAGCAACATATCATTCACAAGTACATCTGATCCAGATTTTGAAACATTCTGTGAACCCAAAGAGCAACAGCTTGAGGAAAACAAGCCTGTTGCATTGCCGTTCCGAAATGTCAATTCTCAGACTCTGGATTGTAGTAGTCTGGATGGTGACCAAACCGTGTGTTTCTCTCAAGCGCTTGAAAGCTATGAGAAAACCTCTCAGATGCTGAGTGACTTGCACAACACAAGTGTGGATGTCTTGGAGACAAACACTGCCCTCACCCCAAACATGGAGGCCTTACCCACTATAGTTGCGTTTGATGTTGTGGACTTGCATAATGAGGGGGAGTACGACGAGCAGATTCACATAGAACTGGAGGAGGATATCTCATCACCCTATCAGGAATTGGAAGACTGCTACCTCCAAAAAGATGCTTTTGCAGAATGTGACTATCAAATGTTAGACTTGTATGAACAGAGTCTGATTAGTAACATGTGGGCCATCGCTAGTCTCCCACGGCACCGAGGCCATACAAGACATAGCCAGACCATGTCCAATCCATTGTCTCTCGAAAGGAGAAGTAGGTCTCTGGACACGGAAAGCCTTCAGTTGAATATACCTGATGCATACAGACAGGGCAGAGCGGCTTCCCTTTCTTGTCCCCAAGCTGGGAGAGACTATGAGAGATATTACAAAAAGAATGTCCTCGTGTCTGCACCACAGGTTAGAGATGGCGGTCGAGCTATGGCCTTACCATGGCAAATGTGGTCAGAAATGTCTTTCAGCCATCCTCTGAGAGATGGCGGCCTCACTGAAGTAGTTCAGAAACATACATTATTTTCTGATTCATCCAGCAGGCGTTTACCTAACAGTAAAATCCACCTTTGCTCTGATGTGCCAATGTCACAGGAGGCAGAGCTTTGCAGTAGGCCATGCCACCTTCCCTTGCCATCAGGGTCTTGTTTATCTCACAGCACCTTAGCCACGCCATGCAATACAGACAAGGATGAGTTTTGCAAAGCTGCTGCCGATTTGCAGTCATACATTCAGTGTGGTAAAAGCAGACAAGCGGCTATTAGGGAGAAAGCAACTCACACTAGTGTGCCTACAGATGACCCGCCAAAGGATGCGACGAGTACTGCAGCGGACAACAAACACCACAGCCTGAGCTTAAATTTGAAAGGCTCTCAATAATACAGTCAGCAGGACAATGATGTGACATTGATTTTTATGCTCATTATGTGCTCATTATGTCCTACTTGAACAATCTATTTGAAATGCCCTGCTCAAAGAATTAGCTGAAAATAAATTTAAACTACAGCAGACTGGTTATTGGTATGTGTAAATGGTATTTACACACAAAGGAATGCTTGCATCTTTACATCCACCAGTTGCCTCCTAAATATTTCACTTGACATATTTGTTTCTTGTTTACCGCGTAGATTTGCCCCATTACATGTCTCTGGTGTGTTTGTAGCTGTTTTCTTTGTTCACTTCATTTCAAGGTCCAATATTTTTAAAGCTGACATTACATTTTTACAAAAATCTAGTAGTCTGTTTGCAGTACAAAAGGACTCTTGCTCACTTTTATTGTGGTATTGAAAATGTTGAAATGGATTCATACTTCTTGCACATACCATTACTGTAGATAATATTGCAGGATCAGGTTTGTGTAGCAGAGGAGTGAAATGCAGCTTGAGAACGTACAGTGAAAGTAAGCTACAAGGAATGACTGCTTCACATTCACATCTTGTGAATTTAATTTTTTATGGTGTCATCAGACATTGTCTCTTAATAGTTATTCTCTGCTCTTTGTGTAAGAGTGTACTCAAAATGCTATTACAAATCTGTTTTGGAAAATCTGTTTTATCAATGTAGAACACTGCCTTAAAATAAAGACAGTGTAAACACGGCTTAATGTTCCTTGCCTAGGTAGGCTCATGGTAGACCACTTTCTTGACTTGACTTGAGATTAAAGACTTGAGACTGATGTGCAAAACACTAACCTTTGCCCACCTCTGGTAAACTTGAATTTCTTCAAGGTTTGCAGGTCCGTTAGTGTTTTTATTCATTCTGGAATACTAGCGTGTTTACTGATGTTTACTGATTGCTAAACATTTGATGAGCAGCAGTCACAGAGGCGGTTTGAGGCCTTCTGGTTTTAAAAACTTTAACACAATCTTGCAATAGTTTCTTGTGATTTTCAGGGGGAATGTCCCCTTATGGTCTCTGTAGAGAACCACTACTTTTAGTGCACACTTCACTGACACTTGTAAGGAGAGTTTCTAGTTTTATATACTAGAAAACTAAAACGACATGAAATTAGTAAAATGCACCGTTTCCTGCGATTGGGTATGAGAATCACATAGCATTACTTGCATTATAATTGGATTTGTACCTTAAGTAGTGACATTAGTTTGTACACCTGGAATAACTGTGCAATGGCTTTATACTCTGCATTTTTTTAAACAAAATAAACAGTGTTGTAGTACAACTTAAAAATGCGCACCATAATTCGAGATGCCAAAGATATATCTTTTTTTGTATCTGCTCAGCCCGTCAACGCACGTTGGCGAGCTGCGTTGTGTAGGGACTATGATAAAAGCGTGCTGCTGCAGTTAAGCTAAAGATGTCATGACTGAGTTGATCTGGCAACCTCCGGCAAACTGCGACAACGGAGCAGCGCCAATGGCAGCCACATATCCGTGGAGCAACCGTGCAGGATGACAGCTACAAGGTGAGATGGCCACTGCTGGTTTGGCAACGTTTCCGCAGAGTTGCACAAGGTGGGAACGCTTGACAACTTCGTCGTGTGGCCGCAGCTTCAGCACAGTGTAAGAATTTCATTTGTAACGGGTGTCAACGTGAAGTTACTGGAAATGTGAGCGCGCTCGCCAAAGCTAAAGCTAACAAGCGTTATTTCAAAGGTAGCATGTGGAGCTACACAGTTCAAGATATTTTCTACCCAAATAGACTGCCTGCTGTGGTGTACCACTTGATTAAAGCCGAAAAACTATTAGTCTCTCAGGAGCTACCATGACAACTTGTAGCCATTACGCGAATAAGAGGTAGCTAAGTAAGCTAGACTGGTTAGGTGTTTGCGGCTGATGTTGACTGCATGTTTTGCTAGCCTGTGCTAACTCCAGGGCCCTAAATGATGTATGATGTAAAAAAGAAATATATAAAATCAGTCTTCAGTATTACAATAGTCAATGCACATTATATCAAAAGTATCACATATTGTATTGACTTCTCAAGCCACCTAAACTTGCAAAATAGCTTGAGATGACATGACACAACGTTAATATTGACGTTTGCGAATAAGTGCAGCATCAAAGTCACCAGATTTCTATCAGGAGTTCCAAGACCTGACTAATTTACAACGCATTTTATCACAAGCTTGTTAATTGCCGGTAAGTGTGTTGGGTAACGGCTGTAAAACTTCAGCAGTTCTGTCAGCAACTATGCCCAACCATTTGAAACGTGATTAAATGCTGCCCACAGTCATGTATTCAGAGGCCATAGTGCAACAAACTAAACAGGAAAGTTGTACTTTCTTGCAAACTTGTGTTCAGGAAAGACAGCATTTCACTTTTTGTTGATTGGTTGGCCTCTTAATTTAGATTTTCAATTAACCATACCCTCACTGGCCACAACTTTAGGAACACCTCATGAGATTCAATTTGCTTGACACTGTCACAAAGGTGTTAATTTAATTCCAACTACACTGCATTATTCTGAGAGCTGTTTCTAATATTAATACTCATTAAAGTAGCCTTAACATTAGAAACGCACATTTTTTGGTAGGATGGATTTCAGGTTTAAAGTACTACAAACACTACACAAATAGTAAGAAATGTAATGTTGTCCTAGCTTAGCAGTAAGTCACCAGAAAGGTGGGCGGCGTTGATCACACATAGGTCAGAAATGTTAAAGATGATCTCGAGTACCTCTGGTCTTGTTGCTATGAAACACAAGTACACATGCATATGCAGATGGTCTCTTGCAAGGTAAATGATTGCATGATTCTGCTTCACTCCACAGGGATCATGTCACATGTTTTGCGTTTTGTGTTTTATCAGAGCAGATTTTTTTGAATCAATATCTTGCTTTGATAGCAATAATAAATCAGACCTCAGTACCTGCATTCCTGCAATAGACAATCTCTGATCACAGATCAGGTAAATTGTGTACATGGTCTTGATAAAACACCATCCGAATGTGATGCATATGTAATGAAGGTAACCAGAAAAATATTGATGCTCTCTGCAAGGAAATACAACAAAAGTTTCCCTTTTGCATACTATTAGCTCTCTATGTACTCCTCCTGAACCTGTACAGGCACTGTACTGAAGCCTAGCGTGGGCTGTCTTATTTAATATAGATTGGATTCCATTTCCATGGTCAGTGGAGACAAAGGTCTATGGAGTAAAGTCCATTTTTATTGAAGAGTTGCGGTGTGCACAATAGTGTAGCTGTAAGTGTTCTGCATTCACTGGCGGCCTGAAGAGATGATGAGCTGTGTTTGCTTTAGTCGTGACTTGTAAAAAGGAGTTAGCTGATGACAAGACTGTGTTGCTAGGCAACACACATCCTGGGCTGCGCCTCTCGAAGCTGGCAGTGTTGTATCTGCTCGCCATTAAGACGTGTGTTCCTAAAGTCGCCAGTTACTAAGACGATGGTGGTTTTTATGTGTAGGACAAAGCATTTTGCATGGCGTTGACCATAATTTGTCGCCAAAGAATGTTGTTGACTGCAGATTGTCTTTCAAAGGGCTGGTGGCACAGTGATGCACTGATCAGCCCACACTGTCTCAGGTTCTATGCACTCATGCGTGTCTGCCTTCAATGTTGCTTTTGTGCTTCCAGGCGAGGGCTGTTCTGCAGCACATTAACAGACTGTGCGTGAGGACTGTTTTATTTGAATACCACTAGATTGCGAGAATAGGAAAGTCACATAGATAGTCGATGGTCGGGGAATTGTGACACTGGTTGTGACATCTGTTTTTGTTGGCACCGCATTTGTATCAATTCACAGTGCATTTATGTAATGCTCACAACACATTAGTTGCATTGTGAAGTGAAAGTTATTGTCGTCATGGCATGAGAAATGGCGCATGTGACTTGCAGACAGATCACATGCAGAGCACTGTTGATGTTGCTCTGAATATTCATTTTCTCATCGTTCGGTTCATTGGTAACATTTTCGCTGCATAACAAAAAGAGGACACAAGCTAATTAATGCAGCTGCTGTGGATGCATATTAATTATCCATTGCTGCAAATAAGCATCAGTTAATTTGTATTGCACAATTCTAATTAACAGGCCACAGGCATTTAAATTCCACACCTTAATTTTGATAGCGGAACTTTAAACGTTTAACAGTATGCTTTCCCTTGCGTTTCCCACAGGGCTGCCATATATCTGTGGTGCACGGGGGCTGGCAAATTACATGACATAATCGTCTAATGTGGAGTTAGTTGAAGATAGCTTGTCAGAGTCTAAGCCACACTCGGGTGTGTGACCGCTCATGTTTTAATCACATTCAATGGACTTCTAAGATCTTTATTTACAACAAGAGTCATCAACATGGTGCCTGCCCGCCAGTTTTAGAAATGGCTCAAATAGCACCAATTTCCAGTGAGCTGCATCTACAATTTTTGGTTGCTATTATTGTTTAAATTACACTTACTGTACATACAAATTTGAAATGTATATATTAGGGCTGTCAAAAATAATGCGTTAACGGCGGCAACTAATTAATTTCATTACGTTAAATATTTTAGCTGTATTAGCGCATGCGCACCAGAGAACGCACACCTCGGGTGCGATGGGTGTGTCGTCATAACACAGTGGCGCATCCTCACAATCTCTCAGAGCCTGACACTGTTTTAGAACTTAATTCTGACCTGAACACACACCGCAGTACAATTAGATATACACTATATACTGTATGTATCTCCATCCCACGTCTCTACTTCCTTTCTTTCACATTCTCAGTACAAGAACACCATATGCATTCAGGCACACTCCGAACAGCACAAAAACGGCTTAACGCACACACACGCGTGTGTTTGTAAATTAACAGGAAGCTCAAGAAAAACATGAAATGGATATTCTTATCACTCACTTCCTAACTCTTAAGCAGTTTATTTTCTTTCAAAAAAACTTACGCTGGCGCATAAAGGGTTAATTCAGATGTAGAGTTTGCTGCATTTCAAGGTTTACTGAAATAACACTGAAAAAATGACATTTTCCTTCAACTACTACGTATATGTGATGTCTGTGAACACAATCCCTCATTGCTCATAACACAGTTTAAAGTGGGATTCAAATGTTCTACTACTATTCCAGAGACTAGTATTAGACAAATTGATTTTTTGCTTGATTGGCATAGTCAATTCATTTGGAGCTCTTAATACGTAATGATATATATCATCATTTATCTTTCTATTCATTAAATATAGTAAGAATGGGCATATTTCAGAATTAGTTGTTAATGGTGGTTAATCATGATTAATGCGTTAAAAATCTGTGGTTAATCTGATTAAAAAATGTTAATCATTTGACAGCAGTATGTGATATTTTAGATAATATTTGTACAAACATGGTGCAAAGTAATTCATTCATTTTCTACCGCTTGTTCCTCACGAGGGTCGCGGGGGTGCTGGAGCCTATCCCAGCTGTCTTCGGGTGAAAGGCGGGGTACACCCAGCCAATCACAGGGCACATATAGACAAACAAACATTCACATTCATACCTATGGACAATTTTGAGTCACCAATTAACCTAGCTTGTTTTTGGAATGTGGGAGGGAACCGGAGAAAACCCACGCAAGAACATGCAAACTCCACACAGAGATTGCCGAGGGTGGAATTGACCCCTGGTCTCCTAGCTGTGAGGTCTGCACGCTAACCACTCGACCGCCGTGCGCCTCCCCATATCATTAGCATATAATTTATTATTTATCATGTATTTAATTAATAACTTTTAGGTAAAGAAGGGTAGGAAAAAGACGAAAGAAACAAAGGACTGGGCGATATGAACCAAAAACTCATATCCCGATATATTTAGGTTGAATACCAATGTACGATATTTTTTCTACAAAGTGAGTTTAGACGAAATCCAAACCAAATGTGTGTCGAGTTGTTGTTTTAAAAGAAAACACGAATAAATACCCAAGATGAAGATTTCTTATATTTTAAAGCTTCTTACAAGATGCACATAAAAAATAGCATCTGAAATGATTTAATTATTAAATTATTTAAACGATTATTTGGATAATTCGAATACCTCAATTACAAAAAGTGGTCAAGGGTTTTTTCCACATTTCGAAGAATCGCTTGTGTCACCCACGTCGAGGACGAAGAAGGAAGTGGGTGTTTGAAGACGTGGGAACATTGAAGGTCCCAAGTGTCCAGCAGTGTAACATGTGTGGGGGTCTTTCTTGCGGTTTTGGTCACATTATGTGTGGAAAAATTGCTTGCTTGGCAGCTGTCAGTGGGGGGCCTGCATTGCAGTGCATGCCCATAATAATAAGAAAAACTAAACATCCTGAGGAATATTAAGATGGGCTGCCCTGCATTACAGAGCCCCCATTGACTGCTGCTTTGCAGGTGTCAGTGGGGGCCTGCTTTGCATCCTCCTTCATTCATTTTCTAACGCTTATCCTCATGAGGCTCGCGGGGGTGCTGGAGCCTATCCCAGCTGTCTTCGACGTAATAATAATTTTTTTAAGAGTCCGTGCTGCTCACTTTCTATGCGAGCTCCCCGCAATGACACAGCAGTCTGGGCACAGTGAGGGGAACTACCGCTGTACCTATGGCGCCCAATACCCAACTGAAACTAACTTCACCACTAGGCCTGTCACGATAATGGATATCAATTTATCGAATGATAAAGAAACACAGGTTGGTAATTATGAGCATGCGCTTCTGCTCCATCTCTCTGTGGTTGACAAGAGGGTTCACTCTACAGGTGTATGTATGTGCAGTCACGAATATGAATGAAAGACCAAAAGCGATGGTTAAGCCGAATGCCGCACAGCCTTCCTCCTGACAGACAACGCTTACTCCAGCTTTTGATCGGCTGAGTAAATATTAAATGAAACGGTGCGAAATGGTGCACCTTCAGTGTTGCGGGCTGTGGTCTAGCTTGTAATGCACAAGAAGTGGTGATGTTTTTAGTGTCCCTCCTCAGCTACCATAGCGTGTGCAGTAACGTTGCTCAGTGTTTGTCATTACGTAAACGGATGGCTACAGTGTTCAAGCATACAAGTACCTTGAACTTGTTATGGCATAAAAGGATGGTTACCATCTCAAGTCATGCAGTTTGTCATACCCATTATTTTACAAACACCCTACAATAGTTTATAACAATCCATACCTGAGTGTGTGTGTGTACGTTTTTATTGAAGTGTTTTTTTTTTTCTTAATGGAGATCTATATGGTGTAGCATCACTGGTAGTACTTTCTGTTTCCCAGAGTGATTTGCTGTTTTTTGCAAATTGCTGGAATGGTTGGAGCTGACATAGCAGTTGGTTAATATTCTGCATTATACGTTGGTAGTGTCTTGTCTGTTTTATTTTATTATTATTTGTATTATTTTATTTATGCATTGCTGTATGTAGTTGTTTTGACAGCACAAGTTGGCGTGAGCTGGGGATGCCCTGTGTGCCTCACACGAGTACACAATTGTTAATTAATAAATTAAAATTAAATAATTTTTTTTTAAAATAAAAAGTTGGGAATGATCAAATATTGGTCGATAAGTAACAACACAATTATCGACCAGCAAAATTTGTCATCATGACAGGCCTATTCACCACAGTACACCGCGGACATGTCTGCATGGTGTTGCGTTTTCTTTTTCATGCGGGTCGCACCGAGCAAGTTAGTGTGTAGCCCTTTGTTAAGAAGGTGATATGCCAACTGGATTGGCCCGATCTTGTGGCGGACGCTGATATTATCCAATCTTCAAAAATAAAAGCAAGCCTATTATACAGTATTTGTATTTCAGGCAAAACAAGATAGTGATACAGACAAGACACGAGAAAAAGAGCAATCAACATTTTGGTCCCTTTCTGATATCTTGACGCAAACGACTGCAGAGATGTGTGTGAAGAGCATGCGTAAGAAAATTCCCACACAAAGTTTGGGATATATCCACTTGTACTTGTGCATAGGAAAATGTGTGCAGAACTCAAATGCCAAGCGTATTGGTGCTGCATATGTAGTGGTCTGTCAGTAACTGGTTGGTTTGTAATAGCGGTGTTTTTGATGTTTGTCAGTTGTCTGATGTTTGTCATCAATCGTTTATACTTCTCTCCTTCAGTTTTGGTGTCGGAGAAATTCCTCCTCCTTGCCCTTTTTATGAATTAACCTCTATTGCGGCCCTCTTAGTTAATTAATCCATTTTTAAAGGGATTGCTGCTAAGAGGCCGTTTGTGTGTTTAAAAAAATCTGATTCATGATTCATTCATTCATTCATTTTCTACCGCTTTTTCCTCACGAGGGTCGCGGGGGGTGCTGGAGACTATCCCAGCTGTCTTCGGGCGAGAGGCGGGGTACACCCTGGACTGGTGGCCAGCCAATCACAGGGCACATATAGACAAACAACCATTCACACTCACATTCATACCTATGGACAATTTGGAGTCTGATTCATGATTGATTATTAAAATGAATATTTAAATAATGTAACTTTCTGCAAGATTACGTGTTTAACAGTTCAGTTTATTTTTTATTGCCCAATTCCACAATCATACGGCCGTATACATCATGCTTTCATGCCACACTGTCTTAAAGGGGACCTATTCTGCTAATTTTTCGGCCTTTTGTATTGAGTTGTGGACTCCTTTATGGCGGCTACACACGATAACCAGCAAACGAAGCGTGCTAGTTCTTCCAGAATCTGCACATATTCAGCTGTATTTCTTTGGATTCCGTCCAATCATTGGATATTGAGCCCATAAATTAGCCACGTTTACATGAGGAGTTTTTCGTTTTTCGGAATGGAATCTTTCTGAATGACTTTTCCAAAAACAGTGGTATACATGGAAAAGAATATTGAAATCTCTGGTCTACATGTGCCGCTATAATCGTATTAGTCAATGGGGCTTGCTTGGTAAAACGTAAACATCAACATCAAGTTCTACCGGCTTCCCCGAGTTTTTCTTTCACTTGTTGATATATCTCCGTATTGCCAGTTTTTTTCTGTCTAGTTTTGAAATTATGTTCGTCTTACATCATATCTGACCATGCGCACCTTGACTACTTTCCATTTCATTGGGTATATGATAAGGATCAATTGATACATTGGGCCGATATTTGCATTCTTTACTTGAATCGGTATCCGCCGATACGCGCGTTGGTTCGTTGTATTTTTCCACCGCATGATTTACAGACAGGCATCCGCCGGCCAGCTTTGTGTTGCCGGAGGACCCTGCAACACACGCAGTCACGGTACCCCACCCCCACTGGTGAATCATAACAAGCGTACGTTTTCAACTTTTAATTAGCCTCTAACAGTTAAACTTAGTTGAAATATTGCCACCTACTTTAAGATACAGTGAAGAAAATAAGTATTTGAACACCCTGCTATTTTGCTATTTCTCCCACTTAGAAATCATGGAGGGGTCTGAAATTTTCATCGTAGGTGCATGTCCACTGTGAGAGAGATAAACTAAAAAGAAAAATCCAGAAATCACAATGCATGATTTTTTAACAATTTATTTGTGTGATACAGCTGCTAATAAGTATTTGAACACCTGAGAAAATGAATGTTAATATTTGGTACAGTAGCCTTTGTTTGCTATTACAGAGGTCAAACGTTTCCTGTAGTTTTTCACCAGGTTTGCACACACTGCAGGAGGGATCTTGGCCCACTCCTCCACACAGATCTTCTCTAGATCAGTCAGGTTTCTGGGCTGTCGCTGAGAAACACGGAGTTTGAGCTCCCTCCAAAGATTTTCGATTGGGTTCAGGTCTGGAGACTGGCTGGGCCATGCTAGAACCTTGATATGCTTCTTACGGAGCCACTCCTTGGTTTTCCTGGCTGTGTGCTTCGGGTCGTTGTCGTGTTGGAAGACCCAGCCACGACCCATCTTCAATGCTCTGACAGAGGGAAGGAGGTTGTTCCCCAAAATCTCACAATACACGGCCCCAGTCATCCTCTCTTTAATGCAGTGCACTCGTCCTGTCCCATGTGCAGAAAAACACCCCCAAAGCATGATGCTACCACCCCCATGCTTCACAGTAGGGATGGTGTTCTTCGGATTGTACTCTTCATTCTTCTTCCTCCAAACACGCTTATTGGAATTATGACCAAAAAGTTCTATTTTGGTCTCATCTGACCATAAAACTTTCTCCCATGACTCCTCTGTATCATCCAAATGGTCATATGCAAACTTAAGACGGGCCTTGACATGTGCTGGTTTAAGCAGGGGAACCTTTCGTGCCATGCATGATTTCACATCATGACGTCTTAGTGTATTACCTACAGTAACCTTGGAAACGGTGGTCCCAGCTCTTTTCAGGTCATTGACCAAGTCCTGTCGTGTAGTTCTGGGCTGATTCCTCACCTTTCTTAGAATCATTGAGACCCCACGAGGTGATATCTTGCATGGGGCTCCACTCCGATTGAGATTGACCGTCATGTTTAGCTTCTTCCATTTTCTAATGATAGCTCCAACAGTGGACCTTTTTTCACCAAGCTGCTTGGTAATTGCTCCGTAGCCCTTTCCAGCCTTGTGGAGGTGTACAATTTTGTCTCTGGTGTCTTTGGACAGCTCTTTGGTCTTCGCCATGTTACAAGTTAAAGTCTTACTGATTGTATGGGGTGGACAGGTGTCTTTATGCAGCTAACGACCTCAAACAGGTGCATCTGATTCAGGATGATACATGGAGTGCAGGTGGACTTCTAATGGGCAGACTAACAGGTCTTTCAGGGTCAGAATTCTAGATGATACACAGGTGTTCAAATACTTATTTGCAGCTGTATCACACAAATAAATTGTTAAAAAATCATGCATTGTGATTTCTGGATTTTTCTTTTTAGTTTATCTCTCTCACAGTGGACATGCACCTACGATGAAAATTTCAGACCCCTCCATGATTTCTAAGTGGGAGAAATAGCAAAATAGCAGGGTGTTCAAATACTTATTTTCTTCACTGTAGGTAACATGAACACCAAGAGCATGTAATATACGTGCTTGTGAATATTGTGGCGCTCAAGGGTCTTTTTATGCAGAGAACAATTCTTATTTCACAAGTAAAAGAATGAGCTTGCTTTTCACACCATACACAACCCTTCACATTTCACTGGGTGACCGCTAGGCATAACAGTTTAAGTCATGGTGTGACAACAAGAAACCCAAAACATCACATACCAACGCAACAGACAAATAAAAGCACTCTCACTAGTTGAGCAGACCAAGAATGAACAACTATGCAACTTTAACTACAAACTGACCAACTATTTACATCGACGGTGCCACAAAGCACGCTGGGAACCAGGAAGTGCTCCCAGCGACGCTACAATATAGTTTAGTTTGTGGGTGTGAAAAACAGGAATGCTGCCGAATGCTTCATCTTTAAAAGTGCCTACCGTTGGAATTAGGGAGCTGTTGATGTAGTTGGAGGCTAATATGTACAGCTGTTACCAACACCGCTTTAATGGCAACCTTGGCAATTCAGTCCCATGGTGTTTGGAGGACTTTCAGTCAGCGAACGCCGGGCTGAGGTTAAATCCGTGTCGTGTTACATACGTGTGTGCGCTCTCTCCGAGCACACACACAAACACAGAAGGAATTTGAGCAGCCATGTCTGCTTATGAGAGGTCTTTAGCGTGCACAACACGAACTTTAATGATGAGAGAAATGTTTTATATATCATACTAAATTGTGTCAGTGTGATGTTTGTGTGTGTGGAGGCGAGGGGGGGGGCACGTCACACTGCGGAGGTGCAGTCATCACATCGATGCTAGACAGAACTTAAACTACGCCAGAAATGTTTTGCACAATTTATTCCTTTTAAAGTTGATAATGCCGTTTAAATGTGTGTTTAAGAAAGCTGAATCCGACTGTGTTCAGTGTTTACATTTCAATAAATATTTGTTTAAACTCGATCTGTAATATTTGTTATCATTGTCATTTTTTCATGTAAATTGAGGGAGCAAAAGCAGTATCGGCCACAAATATCGGCCCAAGCAAAATCGGCCATCGGCTAAGGGTGATGGAAAAAAAATTGGTATTGGCATCGGCCCCCCAAAAAAACATATCAATCGATCCCTAATACATGATACCTCAGTCAGTTTGGCCCCTGTGAATCCGATTATATGTTCATTCGGACTGGCACTTTTCTTTCGGAATGAGGTCTATACAAAGGTTAAATTTTTTCTGTTTGAGCAAATAACCCGAATGCAAGCGATCCAATACCAATTGATCACACACAATCAATGTTAATGTTTATATGTACTCACCAAGGTTTTTTCTTGTGAGAGCTGCTTTTATAAAATGAAAATGGCCAAGAGCTACTCCATTTTTCATAACTTATCTCTAGCTAAACAAAGCCAATATGCCTGTTTTACGAGAACATTAACTAAATGCTGGTGAACAAAATTCACCACTCACTCTCACAAGAAGTCCCACACAGCAGACATAATTGTTCTGAATGCTGCGGTGGGGGCGAAATTGATCTGAGTTTTAAAGCAAGTATTGGCGAAATCCATACTGTCCTTTTTCCACTGATATCGTCCGATACTGATCGATCGGAGCACCCCTATTATACATTTTTGATGAGTGCTATTGGCCAGGGGTGCCATATAAATGGAAAAATTCAGGACAAGGCGAGTGTTGTCCTCATGGCTGCGTTCAATGCCGTTTGACTGATGGTGACACAGTAAACCTCGAAAACTCGCCATTCTCAATCACATTTTTTGTTCTTCAAATGACATATTATATTGAAGCTTTTTAAACAGCTGCTATCCCTTGCAAGATAGTTTTCATGGCGCATGTTGGCACATGTTCCACACAGCAGACATAATTGTTTTTGTTTTGCCACGCCTGTGCACGGTGAAGGAAAGTGGGAGGAGACGCTGCCCAAGACATTAGTTATGGCAAGACCCTATATGCATGCAGGGATTTCTGTGGGCTGCAGTAGTACTCGCCATGAGTCATCGGCTTTTGTGATCGGCGTTGAAAGGCATTTTTCAGCATATGCCAATTATGTGATTTTTCATGGATATTGTCCAATATCAATGACCGTTCAATCAGCATCTCGAATTAATGTTATGTTTATTATGTCTGACATTTTTTTTGCAACATTACTCTTTGCTTTACTGTCTTTCAGGTTGAAGTAGTTCACATAGTGGAGTGTGCAATTCTACAGCCTACTCAAAGAGTGTCCAGCAATGAGTGAAATTCCCTCGTTACAGCCAAGGTGAGGATGAAGCATGGGGTGTGAATCAGAAACGTCGAGGCAAACGTGACAGTATGTTCTGCGTCGTGGAGACTCAAAATGGAAAAGCACCCATGCAGGGAGGAGAACATTGACTCAAGTGGGGCCCAACATGCCACCGACAAGCCTGAGGATGGCAGCTCGGAAAGTGATTCAGAGGAGCAGGAGTGCCAGAAGGTTCAGGTGAACAACAGTAGCTGTAAGAAGTGGGAGCCCCTGGCTGTCACAAAGCCCCATCGTCAGCTGTGTCGCTCTCCATGCCTCGACCAGCCCAGTTTTTCCCAGAGTAGCACAGTGCAAGACATCCACGAGGATGACAATAATGCGGGTTCAGCGATCCAAACAGCCAGTGACAGAGAGTACCAGACGAAAATGGACTTTGCTTTGAAGCTGGGTTACTCGGGGGAGCAGGTAGAGACAGTGCTCAACAAACTTGGGGCAGCTGCACTTATTAATGACATTCTTGCAGAGCTAGTAAGACTTGGAAACAAAGTGGAGCCTGAATGTCACCCTTGCAGCAGTGCAGTCACGTCACTATCACGTACACCCTGCGTTAAAGAGGCTGTGAGTCCTGAAGTGTCTGTGGAAGAGGAATCTGTGGAAATGTATGATAATCTCCGGCCAATTGTTATCGATGGCTCAAATGTGGCAATGAGGTAAGAAGCAAACTACCGTAACAACACAAGTAGACACTGTCTCACTCAGAAAGCACTGTGCATGAAAGGCCCACAGGCCTGCTGTACAATTGGCATCATATAATTTGCATTGTTGGCCAAAGGGATGGGTGATATGCCCTAAAATGCATATTGTGATGGCATATTACAATCAATATATTGTAATAGTCTATGGCATATATGTACATTTCCATGCTGCTCTCACAGCAGAGTGTGTAGAGAGTGTAGAGTATGTTGTATTGGTCTCTGTCGAGACTCACTTTACTTACTAATTTCGTGTTCATAACTGATTACTCTAGCTAGACAAATAAACTAGGGCTGCAACAACCAGTGATAAATCCATTAACCAATTAATCCAAACTATTTTGGTGATTGATTACAGGGGACCTATTATGCTCTTTTTCGGCCCTTTGCATAGAGTTGTGGACTCCTATATGACATTATGACTACATGATTTACTATATGACTATATGATTTCCAAAGCTGTTTTAATTTATTCCGTCCAGGCACGCACCGATTGTGGTGGAAAAGGCTTGTAATTTGCATGCATGCTGGTAAGATGCTCCTTGTATGCACACTCTGTAATGCTACACAGACAAATGCTTACTTACACAAAATAAACAGTTATGACACTGATAAATTGTTACTTACAGCTTGTGCTTCTGACTCTTCAACGTTACAAAGTAATGTTGGGAAGGGATCGGGCTTCAGCAACAGTTTGGCGCATAGTCCAAGTTCTTGCTGGTCGGGAAACTCAATTCTGCCTGATGTTTGTCTCTTTAGGCAGGTTAGGCTTCCCTCAAACCATTTCCATTTCAAGAGTAAAAATTTACAGGATATTTATTGTTTAATATCAATGAGACATGCCTCAAGATTAGAGCAGTCATGAGAGTGGGTCAGTCAGCTTTAATAGCACATACAGTGAAAGCTAATCTGTAATGTAAATACCCAAAGGTCATGACCATGGATGAGTGGCAACATAGAATGACTTGTAAATTAAGAACTTTGCCTTCTGGCTCAGCTTTTTATTATGAACAGAATCGGGTAGCTTTGGCGCAGGCTAACGTTCACTGGAAACAGGCTCGACTTACTGCAATGGGAACAAAGCTCCTGCTCCGGTTGTACAACTGGTTGGGCAAACTCCCATGCACCCTCATCGTCAGCATCGTCGTGAGGGTGTAGAGCTGTTCCGCGACTCTTACAAAAATCGCATTGAACCGCTTGTAGCAGCGGGTCGACCAACGGTCATACCCTTCTCTCCAGCACCGTGGAATATACTTTCCCGGGGGGGCTGAGTGTGATCCCCATATAGCTGCAACACACCCTCCAGTCACCCTTCTTAAAGAGGGGGAACACTCAAACTTGCGGAAATTTTTCCTGCATGCCACGATCTTCAACTAACAGTAGAGCAGGGGGAGGGCAAGCTTCCAGCTTGTACCTCGGCACGCCCGTACAAGGACGTCCGGCTGAGCCGGTGTTAGAAACAAACTCTGGAACCAAACGTTCAGAGCCATCCCAAACTTCTTTAAGGGCTCACTTCCAAATGTGCAAACCTCATTATCTGAAATGTTGGCATCATTTTACATGATAATACAATATTCTAACAACATGTATAGGTCAAAAACGTGCAAAAAGAATAATGGGCCCCCTTTTAATAAGTAAAAAACAACAACAAATATGGTCTACTTTCAGCCTGTGGTAATATGGGAAATGGGAATGTTGTTTACATTTCCTTAGTCATCCATGAAAGCACACCTGTTATCTTTGTGGGTTTGGCAAATTTACATATATTAATTTATCAGCTTTGACTCCGGGGACATTTTTTTTCCATTTTTGTATTTGGGTCATATTTATTTGGTCTGTCTAGGCCTGGGGTGGGCAAACTACGGCCCGGGGGCCACATCCGGCCTGCCAAGTGTTTGAATACGGCCAGCCCATTCTTTCCAAAGTATTTCATTTAAAGTTAACATCCACCCTGGCATCATGGCTTGAGCCAACCTTTTGATGGTTTAAGTAGCTGTTTTATCAATTTTCTGCTGTTTACAAAGTGCTCCTAGAAAAAGGGACATAACAAACACTTTTACAGATACAATACTTCCAGGTGAAATGTTGTGTGTAAAATATATAGTCTGGCCCCCCATAAAATTTGTTAAAGCAATGTAGCCTGCGAGTCAAAAAATTTGACCACCCCCAGTCTAGGGCAAGGGTGGGCAGACTTTTGACTCGTGGGCCACATTGGGTTAACAGGTTTCCGCTTCATGTAATGGATTGCTCTGGAGCTACAGTATATCAGGTGTGCCGATTCCGGTGATCCCGAAGGAAGTGTAACAGCCACAAACAGTCATGTCAGTAGATGTCATATGAGATCAGTCAGCTGACATTAAGCCCCCTCCTGAGTCGCTTGCATAAAAAAAAGTGGAGAACAAGCAGCCACAGAATGCTACTTTCATCTTTATAATTCTAATTACGGATAAAGTAACTTAGCTGTAAGATGCCCATATATAAAAAAACGTTATCCATTCAGATGTAGTGTCTATTTATTTTTTAACTAATAACTATAAATTTTGTAGCATAATGTCCAAATATTTAAGAAAGTAAATGTATGCAAAGCAAACATAACAAAGTTGAGTAGAGTCACAATACGACATGGCTCAGGTGGTAGAGTGGTCGCCTCCTAACCTGAAGGTTGTGTGTTCGATCCTCTGGTCTCCCGTGATCATGTCCAAGTATCCTTGGGCAAGAAACTGAACCCCCAGTTGCTCATGATGCTGCTATGCTATACGGGCGAGAGGCAGGGTACAGACTGGAAAGAAAACCTGTAGTGTTACAGGTTTCATAATATAATGAAACATAAACAAAACAAAATAGGGTTGTTGTTTGGAAACGTAAAAATATTAGAGTATTATGAGAAAAAAATTTAGAGAGTTTAAACATTTGGAACATAAAAATACAGCCGCAAAAAGGGGAAAGACCAACGCTCTTATGAATACGCTCATTCTCCTATATCTCAAAGCTGAGATGCATTTTTCAATGCATGCACAACTTCTATCAAACTGACACTTGCATCCCTTCATTTTTCAGTATATGGCCCTTTGGCTAAAATTTGGACACCCATTAGTCCATGGCCTCACCGACTATTCGATTAATCGAAACGACAAGCTTCAGATTGACTAACAAAAAAGTTTCTTGTTGCAGCCCTAGTGCTAAGCACTTATTTCTGTTTTTGCTGCTTTACTAAGCGAGCTTTGCAGTTAGCATGACATCTTTGCGACAGGACCTTTTCATAATAAAATACATAATAGCATCAGTAAAAAGAAAGTAAAATATGATTTTAATTATTGGTAAGTGGCAAATAATTTGCAGTGCATGTTTGCTGTTCCCTAAACCTCCAGTGGTAATGATACTTGTAAGAAATGTAGTTTATGTGCCGCCCATGGCAGCATGGATTGGTATCTTGGAGGAGCAGCTCAGCACCATGAAGGACATACTTTCGCTGCACAGCCTGTTGCAGACACATCTACATTCAGTAGTGCATTCAAAATGCATTATCGTGATATAATTAGCATATCAAATGCCAAATTATATGGTTTCGATTAGGCGTGTGAATCTCAGCACTGAGGACGAATCTATACACATCTCGATGCACTGCCAGCGATACGATACTTTAACGATACATAGGATTTTCTGGCGATACTATGTGATACGATTCACCCTCTTCACAATACGATGCGCTAATCATTTAGTTCAAATCAATGCAATTCGATATGATATGGTGCAATTTCTTGCGATATGATATATAGTATATGATATGACAAAGTTAAAGTGACACTTTCAACAGTGCAATCAATGTTTGTTTATATTCCTGTCTGCAAAACATACTGCTAATATGAATGCACTAGGAGGTAGGCTAATACAGTCGTGGGGAGCAGAAAGTGTAAAACAACTTCTACCCTTTTAAAATTGTTTCACAATTGAGGAAGAAGCCAACTCCTCTGCTGTTCTAATGTCACCTGATGTGCTGAACACTCGTTTGTGGGGGACACTTGTTGCAGGGACGGACAAATAGCTCCTGAACAATATTGAAAGCAGTGGAAGATCCACTTGTTCTGACCTGATTTGCTTGTTTTTTTTCCTCGGTGTTCAACGAGGAACTAGACAGGGAGGCGGCGGTAGACTTGTCCATGTTGTGGTGTCCCCTTTTTAAGGGGGTTCTGCATGTTTGTAGTGCCGTCGTACGGCTTCTTAACGCGGCATTCTTTGCAAATGACGGACGTTTTGTTGAGCTTTCCGCCGTTCTTTGAGAATCCATAGTGTTTCCAAACATACCATTTCAACATCGCGGGTGGGTTGAATATAGAAACCTCCTCGCTGCTGCTTGCTACGAACGTCCATACTGTTTTACTATTAGTTGTATGTGCCTCAAAGCTTCCGTCCGTCATCACTACAAAACGTGAAATAATGATGTTGCATTCATTGCACCTGGGGAACAGCATATGCAGTGAAGTTGAACATGAATATAACGGCGCTTGCATTGGATTTTACCGATTTTGCCCACAAACGCATCGCGATTTCACCCGTCAATTGCATCCATACCCAGTGAATGAGCCGATGCATCGCACGCATGTGCATCGATGTATTGATTAATATCGATTATTTTCCACACTTAGTTTCTATGTAAAGTTTCACTTATCATTTATACCGCCCATTTCTATACCTCACTATATTGTAGCGTAGCATATTGTAGTCATCATTGGAGTATCCCAACAAGCACTTCATAAATAAAAGTTAAAGTTGCATTTTTATGTTAGCACTTGGTCGTTGTTACTTTTATAGAACGGTAGTTAATTATGTGAACTGTTTATTTTTTGTTTGCACTGAGATTGTTGTTTGCACTCTCTGTGTTAAGCAAGTTGTTGGCTGCATTGTTGACTCCCTTCATTTCAGACAGAACATTACAATGTGAAAGCTAGTCATTAAATCCAGTGAAGTGAGCCATAAACAAACAAAAAAAAGATAGTGCCATAAAACCGTGCTGTATATAATGTTCCTTTTATTAGATTTATGTGGATCATGATTTGTTTTTCAGCCATGGAAACAAAGAGGTTTTCTCTTGCCGTGGCATCCAACTGGCTGTTGAGTGGTTCCTAGAAAAAGGGCACAAAGACATCACTGTGTTTGTCCCAGCCTGGAGAAAGGAGCAGTCAAGGCCTGATGCTCTTATTACAGGTAGCAAAGTATTTTTTTTAAGTTGTTGTTTTATTGGCAGCGCATGCATTAAAGCAGAGGTAGGGAACCTATGGCTCGGGAGCCAGGTAGGGCTCTTTTGATGACTGTATCTGGCTCTCAAGCATTTCTTACCACAATAAAAATTTATTTTTGCTAACATTTTAAAGCAAACCATCACAGAAATGACTGTTAAAAATAATATTCAAAATCAACAACTTTCTTATGCATTTTAATTCGTCCATCTATATTCTGCTGCAATACGGCCAACCATATCTATCTTTCCTGATGATATTTTCCAGGTCAAACACCAAAACTTGATTATTACTGGGTAATGCTGTAGTCTACCTCGGTCATTGAGATGTCAAAAAAACATGTAAATGTAAACTTTTCTCCTTTAGTCAAATAGCTAAAGCTGCAGAACCAAGCCTTCTGACGAAGATGGCCAAAAGAATGAAATACGTCTACGGAGTACGGTGCAAAACTATGCAGCAGCAGAAGTTGTATTAATGGCAACAAGTATTTGATTTATTATTAGACACTGCGCTGCTCACGAAAGTGTGCTGGCCACACCCCATTGGCGTGTGGTAGTGTGCCTGGTCTACGTAATTAGAGCCCATTATATCTAAAACTGTTGGTCTTACATAAAAATGCACACATTTTATTGCATTCAATGTTTAAAAAAATGTATATGGCTCTCACAGATACACATTTTAAAATATCTGGCCTTCATGGCTCTCTTCGCCAAAAAGGTTCCCGACCCCTGCATTAAAGGGTGGTAAATGGGAATCATTGTGTTTTGGCCACATTCTAATAACTGTTAGAAGAAGACTTCTGTAATTTCCATCGTTGACTAAATTAATGGTAAATTAACATTAACACCATGCACCTTAGAACACACACATCTACATGATGGACTCTAAGTGTGTACTTAACTGCCACTGCACTACAATATGTACATGTATATGCTGTACAACATCTCTTTGCACAACAGCACGAGATGGAGGATTTTGCATTATATTTTTCATTTATCTATTATGTTTATTATTTATCTATTATATTTTTTATGTATCTATCTCCATCTCTCTATCTGACTTGCTTTCCTTTACAGATCAAGAAATATTACGCAAGCTGGAAAAAGAGAAGATCCTGGTTTTCACTCCATCTCGAAGAGTCCAAGGCAGAAGAGTGGTCTGCTACGATGATCGCTTCATAGTGAAGCTGGCTTATGATTCTGATGGAATTATCGTGTCAAATGACAATTATAGAGACTTGCAAAATGAAAAACCAGAGTGGAAGAAGTTCATCGAGGAAAGGCTTCTTATGTATTCATTCGTCAATGACAAGTAAGGATCTAATTGTGCTCTATTTGGCCTCTTAATCTTTTGCAGAATATGAATTTGGTGAAGGGAACTCAGTACAATCCCATATGGTTGAGCTGCACAACAAATTATAGCCTGAAATGGTACTATTATATTAAATAAAGATAAATCACACCTCTGGCTGGATTAAGCAGAAGAGTACAGCCTTCACAAGTTGTTATCCTCTTAAACATTGTACAATTTTACACTAATTTGCCAATTACATTTTATAATAAAAATGCTCTTGACTTTAGATTTATGCCACCTGATGATCCACTGGGAAGACACGGTCCAAGCTTGGAAAATTTCCTTCGCAAGCGTCCGGTTGTTCCAGAGCATAAAAAACAACCTTGCCCATATGGTGAGTTTTGTTTTAACACATTGGTTGTTAGAATTGTTCAATATTAACTTAATCTATTCTTCCTTTAACAAGGCAAAAAGTGCACATATGGACACAAGTGCAAATACTATCATCCGGAGCGTGTCAACCAACCACTACGGTCAGTGGCTGACGAACTGCGGGCTTTTGCTAAACTGTCTGCCGTGAAGACAATGAGTGAGGGGGCCTTAGCTAAATGCGGCACTGGTGCTGCAATTGTGAACAGAGACAGCACCTCTGAAGTCAAGCGTGTGGCACCCAAAAGGCAGTCTGACCCAAGTATCTGCTCAGTGGCCTGCGAGCTTTCAGAAACGCTCTCCGTTGTCAGGAAGTCTGAGACAAATTCAGTGCCTTCCCTTGTGAGTGCTCTCAGTGTGCCCACGATGCAGCCTGCTAAGAGTCATGCTGCTGGGGCCTTGAACACGCGATCCGCTAGCAGCCCAGTGCCTGGTTCTTTGCAGTTTTCGCACAGCTCACTGGAACACATGTCTAGTGTACAGTACCCGCCCATTTTGGTAACTAACAGTCATGGCGCTTCTGTTACATACAGTGAGCAGTTCCCAAAGTATGACTCGGTCAGCGACCATGGCTATTATTCACTGCACAGTGATTTCTCAAACATGAGCATGAGCAGTATGCACAACGTCGACAGTTTCTGTAGCATGGAGCACGAACATAGTGTGTGCCAGAGAACTCGCAGTCACTGTCCTGAGTCCTGTCTCAGCCACTCCAACAGTGACTCGTTCTCCTCTTACGGCGACTTGTACCCCAGCTCTGTGGATGGTAGCCTGGAGGACAGCATGAAGGGGCCACAGCAATCCCCTGCACCAGGGAGGATGCAGACTTTCTCCCATGGGTTTCGACACGAAGTGTTGACTAGGGTTCAGAGTTATGTACCAGAGGAGCCCAAGCAGGGGCCACGCAAGCAGTCTGGAGCACACCTAGCACCACACCTCCAGCACGCTGCGGTGGGGGCCAGGTCGAGCTGCCCTGGAGACTACCCACTCACTCAGAATGTCCTCCCTCCGTTGTCCTCGCAGCCGACGCGATCCCTCGGCATGACACGCATGGACAGCATATCCGATTCAAGGCTGTATGATAGCAACCCGATGAGACAGAGGCGACCGCCACTGTGCCGTGAGCAGCACGCGAGCTGGGACCCCTTGCCTTGTGGCAACGAGTCTTACGGATATCACTCTTACCCATTGAGCAACAACCTGATGCCATGTTGTGAGCGGGTGATGGTCCGCAGCATGCCTGACAAAATGGAGCAAATCTGGAACGCACCGTGGGAGAGCCCAACTGCTGTTGAACACCAAGAACGGTATGTCATCCCAGACCACCAGTATCAAACATATCGGAACCTTTGTAACATCTTTCCTGCTTATGTGGTCCATTCAGTAATGGAGAAAAACCCTCATTTGACAGACCCCCAGCAACTTGCAGCGGTCATTGTAACAAATCTGAGATCTTGTCACTGAGGGATCTTTCTTTTGGAAATGTTCAAATGAAGGTGATAAGGGAAATTTAGTACAGATATTTTGATTGCAAAGACAGGCAATTGATAAATGTTGACAAATGTACAACATTTGCCCTCAGGAGTTTTTTTTTAATGTGTTTGCTGCAAAATCTGGCAGTTTTTGGCAATTTATTTGGTAAAGTTGACATTTTAAAGTAGAATTGTAAGATGGCTTCATTTTATGACGTGTGGTGCACTTACAGACTGTTTCATAGCACATCCATTATACTTGAGCAGGAGATATATCACATTCAACTATCAATTGTACTGTAAAATGTCAAATATTGATGGGACCTAGTGGTCCAGCCAACTAGTTAACCATCAAAATTTTAAGTTTAAGTGTTAACCTATCCCAAACTTGGCCTAATTACTTCACATGTTACCACAACTTTTGGATTTTCTTCCTTCAAGAATGTTAGCTTTTTTTTTAAACAAGCACAAAGGTCCTTTTCTGGTGATGTGGATGTGCTATGAAATGCATCCTACATATTTCTGGTGCATTGAACTATCAATTTTCTTCAGCTTTGCCTCTGCTGTAAATAACTAAGTGTTTTTGTGCATTTTTCTCTAAGACAGGTATAGAGGGAGGTACACGCATACCTCCAAGCATGAACTATGACATTTAATGGCCTTATATCTGAATGACCTCACGCTTTTAGTCATCGTCTTGGCGGGTTTCAATGGGCGTACTTGACATTGAAGCGTCCTACTTTTTAAATGTAAAGCACTGTCTCAGTATCTAAAAAGATCTATTTTCTCAGTCTCACTTACAAAGCTACTATTTTGGTAGAAATTGACAGTGCACAAAGCAAGCCAAAAAAAGGAGAGATTTGTCTTGCGTATGGGTACACATGTCAATTTATTTACATATAGTCACACAAAAGCCATTATGTCAAGTCATTTATAAGCTGCTAAATAATGCCAAAAAGGTCATTATTCTGACGTCACATTACATTTTGCTTTGTGTAATTTGATGTATTCATCATTTTACATTTCCAATGGTGTAGTGTTTATTTGATTGTGCTAGTAATTTCATTCATTCATTCATTTTCTACTGCTTATCCTCACGAGGGTCGCGGGGGGTGCTGGAGCCTATCCCAGCTGTGTTCGGGCGAGAGGCGGGGTACAACCTGGACTGGTGGCCAGCCAATCACAGGGCACATATAGACAAACAACCATTCCCACCCACATTCATACCTGTGGCCAATTAACTTAGCATGTTTTTGGAATGTGGGAGGAAACCAGAGTCCCCGCAGAAAACCCACGCATGCACGGGGAGAACATGCAAACGCCACAAAAAGATGGCCAAGGGCGGAATCGAACCCTAGTCTCCTAGCTGTGTGGCCTTTGCGCTAACCACTCGTTCGCCGTGCAGCCCGAGAATGTATCATATTCTATAATACTATTTTGACATTAAAAATTACTAGCAGGGCTGCACGGCGGTCGTGTGGTTAGCGCGCAGACCTCACAGCTAGGAGACCCGAGTTCGATTGGCTGGCCACCAGTCCAGGGTGTACGCCGCCTCTCGCACGAACACAGCTGGGATAGGTTCCAGCACCCCCATGACCCTTGTGAGGATAAGCGGTAGAAAATGAATGACACGTTCTCCAAATCTGCAGATCTGCAAATCATCATTATTTATTTATTTATTGCAGTGTTGAATCACTGCCATGTCATTAACATAATGGAAAAAAGTGGCAAATTAAATCTTGCACTCATGGAAATATATGATTTGATTCAACACATACTAACTTACATACTTACACATACTGTACTATGTATGTACTAAGTGTGATAACTTATGGAGTCACTTGGACCCATACCTGTAGCCGAGCTTAGCAGCTGGTGTGTGTTAGAAGCAAAACAGAAGGCACTTACCACACTAATCAATAATTCAATATTTTCTGTGGAGAAGACATCATAAATAACGACTTGCACTGCAAATAAGGATGCCATTAATGTTAATATCAGAGCCACTCAAAAAAACATGATATTCCTGTTAGGTTTTTGTTTCCCCCTCATACCTCCCCATTGCCCATATCCATCAATCAAGAAAAGACCAAACATTATCCAAGATTAATTTTATATACCTCAATAGTGTAACAATTACAGTCATGGAAGTTTTAGGTACATAGAAGAAAAAGCTCTGCATATCGGAGAACGTGTCATATACATTAGTAACTCCTCTGAACTCGTTGAAGTTGTTAGTAGTGCAATCTGTGGCTCTTTTTTGTATCAAAGACGACTTTTATATGCACTTAAATGGACCGAATTGAACTTCTGTAAAAAGAAAAAAAGAAACCAGGACCTCCTGGCATGCCTGGTGTGCTGGCTTTTATTTTTGGTGGGTGTTTCTAAGCCCCCTCAGTGCAAATACATTGATTAAAAACCCGTAAAGCAGTTTCTTAATGCTATAATAATTTAGATGAACACTAAAACTGGACAGATGATCTCAGAGCATCAACAGTAAATTGCTATCTTTGTTATTGTGTGCATGAAAACGGAGACATCATGTGTGTATAAATGTACAGGAAGGAGAAAGTGTTTACTATCACAGGTTGCACACACATTTCTATATTTCCGATATTTCTTGTTACATTTTAGATGGATTGATACCAATCCATCAATGAGAAGAGAATTGTCGTGCTAGATTGTGAAAACTGGTACAAATGAAGATTAAGGTTCAATAATTGTAAGAAAAAGAAAAAGTGAAGTAAATACCAGACAGAAAGCAAATGTTTAAGCTGTTTGGCTTTTACTGTGACAGTGAATGGCTCAAAGACAAACTGAACAGATGTGCGGCAGTTTGGCTGTGCCTTGCAGCACATTGCTCTCAGGATGCTTTCAGCTTTTACTTTTTCTCTTCACCGGCCCAAAAACCAGTAGTTACTGCTGGCAAGAGTCTATTCTGTTGATATATAGTGATATATTTTGTGAAAATACATGTAAATACACTTGAAGCTTTGTATCTTTGTGTATGTCTGACTTGCCCTGGCACCTTGAGATGTTCAATGATGGGTCTGTTGAGGGGGACTTACATGATGCTTATTATGATTACAGTAATCCCTTGTTTTATTGTGGTAATTTGGTTCCAGACCTGACAATGATAGGTGAATTTCTGCAAAGTAGGAGTCCTTATTTATAGATGTCAGGCCTTATGATTTTAGAGTTAACAGATTCACGGAAGGAATTGTGAATTGACCAATAAAAACTAATTAACTGTTAAACGTGGGATGTTGCGGAAATTAACATAATGTTAACATTAACATTAAATGCGTCATCCTGAACTAAAAATGTCGAAATGGTGAAAACACCGGTGAAAGTTGTTAGAACCTCCTCTAATGGAAAGTGACTGGAAGGTAGCGGGGTAGCGTAGTTTAGCATACGCGGCTGTTTGTGTGAGACTTGGATTGGAGGAGTATATTTTCAGCGCATTGTTCTTAATGGAAAAAAGATGTGAAGTGTGTTTATTCTTAATCCAGCTTGTCTTACAGACATTCTCAACACACAGAGAGCACACTTGCATCCTTTAAAATAGGAGCGCCCTTTCCCCATGTCGTCTGCGTAAAGAAAATAAGCATGTAAAAATCGCACATATGCAGTTGGAATTGCATCTATGACTACACCTTCTTTAATCACAAGCAGAGGCATTTCAGTTTGTTGAGGATTTTCCTATAAATGGAATAGTTTTGTCATATAAAACCTACATTTAATCTAAATAAGTTTTTTAAACATTATGAAAGCCCTCCAGACATGAAATAACACACCAGTAGTCACCTCTACACTTGTATAACCCAACGTAGACATAATAAGATATGTAAGACGTAAATACGACTTGTGCTTTTGTGTCTTGTTGTAAATGGGTTCCTGTGCTGGGGGAACTGAGTGCGAAGTCAGTATGTAACTATGCAACATGTTCATCCCAGGAACTACGGATGATATAAGACACATGATATTGATAAAATGTCTTTTAATTAGGGCTTTAGTTATCGAAAAAAAAAACATCTTTGCTTGGTTAAAGAGCAATCATCAATTCACAAGAAACAAACATTTCACGAAGTAATGAATGACCAATTGGTTTAATTTTTGAGATAGTCAAGCATTTTTTTTCTTAAATTTACATTGTGTGTAACTGATGGTTATTTTTAGTTCCAGTCAACAAACCAAAGCCAAAATAATAGTTGTTTTGGGTGCAAAAGCTGTTAAAAACCTGGCCTGTCAAGGCCAAAAAAAATGCATCAATATTTCATATTGTCCAAAAAGTAAACACCGGTAAAGAAGTTCGTATTTCAGCTCAATATGGCAATAAAGATCATTACGCAATGAATTCATATTATTGTCCATTGATGTTGTTAGCACTTCAACCACATTACGTAGCATCCATGATACACAGTACATGCTCAAAGTGCCGCGTTCCTATGAATACACACCGGTTTCTCAACAAATCTTTGCAGAACGCCCATTCAGCATGCACCAAAGTATTACAATATTGGCCGTGTTTACCGATACACCACCGATGCACGATGAACATTGGATGTCGATGTGTATTACTGTTGATTTTTTCAGTAACAAAACATGGTGTATGGCAAAGTGAAATATGTAGCAGGGGATTACTGTATTTCATAATGTGTTGCTTGTGACTGATACTCAAGTTGTCAGTACAGAGTATGATGCAAACACCAAAGGATGCATCATGTAAAGCCAGGCCAACTGTAAGGAAACGATTTGAATGCATCTAAAGGGAAATTCCACTTAAAGAAAAGGGTACGTTTGACTCATGTAGATGTGGCTATAAAGAAAGCATTGCCAATTTTATGAAGGAAACATTGAGTGGTATTACCCTTTAACAAGGAATTCATGTGAAATTGATTATTTTTCTCAATGGGGTTACTTTCAAAATATAGATTCCTCTTTAATGTTAGGTAAAGCAGCAGTGTATAAACATTCATAAAGGAAAAAAGAATGAATGTGTCAAGCCCAAATTACTTTTGGGTTTTTTGCTGACTTTATTTTTTCATGAAAAAGGACAAGGCCACTGTAAGCCAGCTGTCTGTTCATGAGAAGGTGAAAACAAACCCGCCTAAATGTTTCTACATGTGAAACAATCCGATTGCAAGGCTGCTGTCACGGTTGTTTCTGGCATTTGGCTCGACGTTTGCGTGCCCCCCACCCCATCCCCCTTTCCTTAATTAAGTTAAATTGTCCAAGAAAAAGGCATTCTCGGTGCAAAAAGAGAACATCACTCAATCGTAATTTGGTTACAGACTAAAGGAACAAGCCAACAGACACACCATCAGTGTTGGACTATTAGTAACAATAAGAACCCTGAATCTGACGTTAACATGCCTTATCTCAAGTCATAACATAGGTCAGGTGAAAAATTACTGATGTATGACTTTTTTTTCTTTTTTTTTCTTTCAGCAATGGAAGGTCAGATTTATGGCAGCGGAGGAGGTTTCAACTAAATTACTCTATTTCATCATATAGTAAGGCCTTAATGAGAGGGGAGGCAGGGCTCGACAATAACGATGTACCGATGGCCCGGGGCAAGTTAAAACAAAATTCGGGCAAGTAAATCTAATCAGTGATATTCCCGTCGGGCAAGTGCACTTTGGCATGCCATACTGACAAGAGTTTTTTTTACAGCGGTTCTTGTTGGGTGTTGGTAAAACACGGACTGCGTAATTCCGGTGGTATTTTGCAAAGCAATCCTTGCAATGGACCAATCAGAATCGTTTATTTAGACCGCGGTCCGTAATCCACAGTCCGCGTTTTACCCACACCCGTTGTTCGCGATCAACCAATCAGCGATCGTTTGACTACGAAAACATCCATCATGGCGTTGCTGCCAACATCGTCTAATTCTGAAGGAAACAGTAAAAAGTGATGAACCTCTATCGTTGCATGGTTTTTATTTCCAAGGCAGCATGAAAAACAACTTACTGGCCTGTTGCAGACTTAACTAACTAGCTGGGCGCACGGCAACCGAACTTCTCCTTTTTTCCCCTCTTGTTCCTCTTCTTTGGTCCCAAAACGCCCGCTCCAAGACCACGAGCTGAACATGACTGCCCCCCAGCGTCCATGCATGAAACTACAGACCGGAATACAACACACACGCAACGCTACAGTATTATTTATTTTATTATTTTATTTATTTGAGATTCTCATGTGATGCCACAAAAAATTACATGATATCATTATGGCAGTCTTTTCATTTTACATGGGGCAAGTTCGGGCAAGTAGTTCTCACCTTAAGGATTCCCTATGGGCAAGTCATTTTGGTTTTTAATGTAGAGCCCTGGGAGGCTTTATTGGTATAGATGCATTTTATAATATACATCACTTTTGTTATTTCCATTAATTATGCTACTTATTTTTTTACTTATTGAATTTATGATTTGTATTTCATATTATCCCTGTTGTTATTACAGTACACTTATTACATTTTTCCAAGCTCCACTTGTTTTCAGGTCAGTAATGTTTTGCTTACAGCAGCTAACTGTCATTAAAAAATGTACTGTAAACTTTGGCTCTACAGATGCCACTTCTGCTCCAGAGGCGGTGGCCACGAATGATCAATCTTTCAACAAATTTTTCCAAATACAGCAACCGCCCAGTGAATTGGTTCCTGATACAACTGTGATAATAGAACTTCTGTAGTGGATTTCCTTTTTGATAAATTGAATTTTTTTAATTATTTTTTTTTACTACATTAGAGCCCCCTTGGCATGAAATACCACCCCTCACGTCGTCTTTACACTGGTATTACCAGTTATATTATTCTAACATGTGTTAGAATTTGAAAGACTTACACGTTACAATTTTTTTTCTTGTGTATTCTCTGTACAATATTACTTCTTGCAGTGGCAATGATCTCCTGAAATTTAGTGACCAGTGTAGAATAGTACATATCGTCACATCTTCAACTGCATCGTCTGAATGCCTTTTGTATTTGCGTTTTACTTTTTATATGCATTTTAGATTAATGCTTGATGTAGGCATGTGGAATATTCCTTGCTGTCCGTTTAGAACCTACACATAGATACAAGATACGAAAACTTTCACTTGTCTCTCTGTACGCTTAATGTCTTTCACTTTTTTGTAGGGCTGGAACTAACGATTATTTTAATAATCCGATAAATGGATTGATTTTTTTTAAAATAATGGATGAATCTGTTTTGGGGTTTTTTAAACACATTTTTCATTTCCTCCTCTTAGCAGCAGTCCCTTTTTAAGAATGCATGAATTGATTCTTTTTCCTTCCCAAAATCCTAGCAAAGTGAGCAAGGAAGAGGGAGCGCTACCTTTTTCTGTCCTCGTTTGTCTGAAATGTTTAGCACCAGTGCACAGATCTGATTGACTGGTCAACAATCCGATGCCAGGTTGACTGATGAAATTTGATGGTTGATTACATCAACCAATCACAGCACAAGTAGTTGTCAACGTCACTGCAACACATGGTGGCATTAGTTTTGTCATGAGCTTTTTTCCTCTCAGTTGTCTGAAAGTATTTATTAAAGTGCAAGGGCACACAGTTTATTACCACTGAGGCCAATATATGAGGAAATATGGTATTTATATGTTGTCAATGCAGGGACTGAAGATTTCTATGTATGTTAAATCCCATCATTAATAGAGGTACTGAAAACCGGAATTGCCATTTAATTCTGATAATTTGGAAAATATCAGAGCAAACTCGCATTTAATTGCAGCTGCCCTAAATAGTCTCTTTCTGAAAACATGATCTAGCAATGAAAATACTGAAGAATGAACTGAAAAAAAGTTATTATGGCGCCATGAGTTGCCCAAGAGATACTCATAGGCACTTGAACTTGCTTAAAAAAGGTTAATGTGTTTGTGCAAGCAGTAGCGAAACTGAACTTGTATTGCGCTGTCAATACATCAGAAATGGCATTACTCAACCGCAACATAGCAGTCTGACTAACAGTGTACTAAAAGAAGGAACGCTGTAACTTAACACACAACATGTAGATAACACTAGTTTACTACTAGTAAACTATAATAACACGTATGTTAACCTGAGCCCAACCGACATGTCCAATTTCTGATATATTGACCGACAACCAATATATCAACCGAAATAAGTGCAATACATCAACACAAAGAAGCAGAAGATTTTTCATCTAAAGTTCTGAGGTACACAACACCTGTTGAGTCGAGTGGCTCCACACTCTTCTCTTACTCTTACTCTTTTAGTACTTTTGTTTTTCTTTTTAATACAGCTGTTACAGGCCGAGTTTGGCCCTTTTAAGAAGAGAGTATTGTACTCACAGTGGTATGAAAAAGTTTGGGCCATCCATCCATTTTCCTCCGCTTATCCGGGTCCGGGTTGCGGGGGCAGCAGTCTTAGTAGGGAAGCCCAGATTTCCCGGTCCCCGGCCACCTCCTCCAGCTCCACCGGGAGGACACCAAGGCGTTCCCAGGCCAGCTGTGAGACATAATCCCTCCAGCGTGTCCTAGGTCTGCCACGGGGCCTTTTCCCGGCTGGGCATGCCCGGAACACCTCACCAAGGAGGCGTCCGGGAGGCATCCAGACTAGATGCCCGAGCCACCTCAACTGACTCCTCTCGATGTGAAGGAGAAGCGGCTCTACTCTGAGCCTCTCCCGGATGGCTGAGCTCCTCACCCTATCTCTTAGGGTGAGTCCAGCTACCCTACGGAGGAAACTCATTTCAGCCGCCTGTATCCGCCATCTCATTCTTTCAGTCATGACCCAAAGCTCATGACCATAGGTGAGGGTGGGAACATAGATCCACCGGTAAATTGAGAGCTTTGCCTTCCGGCTCAGCTCTCTTTTCACCTCGACGGTCCGGTACAGCGACTGCATTACTGCAGAGGCTGCGCCGATCCATCGATCGACCTCACGCTTCCACCTTCCTTCACTCGCTAACAAGACCCAGAGATACTTAAATACCACCCCGGTCTGCCAATCCAAAGGTACTGTTCCCGACTTCCACGCAATGTTGAAGAGACGTGCCAGCCAAGACAGTCCCTCAACATCCAGAGCCTTGAGGAATTCTGGGCGGAAGTCGTCCACCCCCGGAGCTTTGCCACTGAGGAGCGTTTGACCACTCCAGATACCTCAGCCACGGTGATGGCACTGTCCACGTATGTGTCCCCAGACTCTGCTTCCTCTATGGAAGGTATGCCAGTGGGATTGAGAAGGGCTTCAAAGTATTCCTTCCACCGTCCAACTACATCCCCAGTTGAGGTCAGCAGGCAGCCGAAGACCAGGTCTTGCATATGGCTACCTCAAATACCCTTTTTCATAATTGGCTTCACTTGTGTACGCAGGTCAAGGGTTAATGAGCTTACCAAACAAATGTTGTGTTCAAATAATTGGCATTAAAGGTATTCAAATCCATCAAAAGAGGTTGCCCACATTTATGCACCTAGCTACTTTTGTTTAAATAATTATTGCACACTTTCCGTAAATCATATAAAGTTAATTTCACTGTTTGTCTGCTATACGATATATTTACTGAAATTGCTGATCCAAACAACCAGTGATTTATAAAGGAAATTCCTGAAAATTACCAGGGGTGCCCAGACTTATTCATATCACTGTTTGTGCTATAGCACAAGGCTGCAGTGTCTCTCTATTCTCGCACTGTGTACCGCCCATTGTCTGCTATGTTCTGATTGGCCATTGTCAATCCATTTTCCATCTCCTGTTGTGGCTTGCTAACTAACTAGCTAACCGCCTGAGCTGCTTGCAAACTGCCAATACTGTAAACCTACAGTGTGAGGGGAAATTTGACAGAAGCAATATGTTTAAACAAGGATACAAAAATGCTACAGCCGAATGGTGCCAGGATGATGCACAGTCAGACGAGTGGGATATGCATGAGTCACTTAGTAATTTAGTAGACTTAGTAGACTGATCATCGAAATTCAAACAAACTTTGAAAAGGTTTTCGTTGTAAAACCTACAAGGAAGTATAAAGTGGAATGGAGCACTGTGTATATCTTTATTTGAATCACTGTATAGTAGTCTTAAATAATGGTGGCCATGTGACATAACAGTTGCATGTTTCTTTGATTTTATAGCTATCTCAAAGTAATGCAACGTCCACAACATTAAAACACTTAAAATACACATTCAAATGCTTTGTAGCGGACGCCCCGGGTTCGAATCTCCACTCTTAAGCATCATCGGTATTCGTCAGGAAGGGCATCCGGAATATAAAGGGCTCAAGCACAAAAATCAATATGTGGATCAAAAAAAGATCCACTGTGGCAATTCCATAATCGGGAAAAAGCCGAAAGAAACGAACAAAAATACTCTCTCTAAAACTGTGTGTGGGGAAAAAAATTAATGTTTTTGATAAGTCCCGACAGCGTCGTACTCAAGTCTAGTTTTCTATTGTTATACAAAGTCACAGCTTACCATAGTGTAACAAAATGATTTGTCCACTCATCTCCTCCTGCAGCTGCTCTGTCTGTGGGCCCACAATAAGCCAAGTTCTAATGTTAATTCTAAAAACCAAAATAAAAGTTAGTAAATGTTTATAAAATGGTATTGAAAAGGCATGCTGGGAGCAGGCATCTCTATCATTGCTTGGAGTGTTTCAGAGTAATTGTTTTCCCCCATAGTAGTTGTGGTTGCCTTATGTGTGTTTGCATACCTTCCTCATTTTTGTTTTGACAAAATGATTGTAGTTGGTGTGTTAGTCAAGTGCCCCCACCCGCCTTCATTTTACTGTGTGACAAGCTAACTGCAAGTTCTGTGGTGGTTATTCCTTGCCCGATTAAAGAACCTCTTCCTTTAAGCAAGTGAAAGTGCCTCTGACTATGTCTTCAGGGTCCGAGAGCTGCACTGACACTAAAGTTTTGAAAAAAGTTAGAAAGGGGCTGTGAGTTCGCGACCCCTGTCCTAGGCCATGGTTCAGACCGAAGGAGTCATCACTGTCGCAAAAAACCAATATAATCAAGGTTCACCAAAAACAGTTCACTGACCCTCACACCCCCTTCTTTTGTTTGTGCCGCAAACAACCAAGCCACAAATGTCTAGAATTGACTTTTGCTTGTTGATACAAATTGTATCTTTACCATGAATGTAAACTCAATATCAAATGTATAATAATAACCTAGTTTTATTTAAGTAAAGGGACAAAAAAAAAAACAATGCCTAATTTGTGTGACACCATGTGTCACTGGGAGTAGCCCAATGGTATGTACTAACTGGTATTGGGTACAGTAGTTCATTGTGTGGGACATGGAGGTGCAGCACTAAGCATCTCATCCTCACTGTACATTGCCGTGTGTTTGCGTGGATGTGTAACTGTAAAAAAAAAAAATACTTGCATTGGTAACTTCAAATGTTGCAACCTGTGCATCTATTCCCTCCAATTGTTGAAATGATGTTTCTGCTTTATGCTATTTTAATAGAATACGTCAATATTTTGGGGATATGTCTTGTATTACATATTTTCGGTTTGCGGGTGTCTTTTTACACAGACTGTCACACACCAAACTAATATATAAAAAGTACACTTCGTAAACTTGAATTACTAAACACTGCTAAATAACACAATGGCAGTCTGTTGTGTTTGTGGAAATATATATCTCTTAAAAGTGGAATGTTTGGCAGGTGGTTGACTGAATAATGTTGACATAGTGTATAATTTATTTCTATGACCATTGAATATTATATTGAAATGTAGATGAATAATTTTGCTCTCTGTGGCCAGTTTGTGTGTAGTTTTTGGCTGGCCATCAATGAAACTGGACTTGTGCTATTATGAAAATTGGTCAAATTAAATGTTATATGTTGAATAGCATGGATATGATCATGACCAAAGTTTTTTTGTTTTTTTTAATTATTGTACACATGTACTTGTGACCAATGTTTCAAACACACGCTCACACCAACAGCGTACCTATGATGCCAGCATATAGTATCTCCATACAGTATATACCTGGATGGACAGACTTGGTGTACAGAATGTCAGGTCAAGAGGTGTACCCATTACAATGACTGTACATAGTATATACAGTGTAATACTCAGGTGAAACCCCACTTTGTCACTTAAACAGCACGTTGCACTGGTGACTTTTTTTAACGGTGATGTGAGTGTAAAAAAGGGAAACACTGGAGTAAGCTGTTTGTGTTGTGCTAATTGGCAGGTGTAATCCACACTGACTAGAAAAGCATTGCTTTTTGTAGACCAACCTAGACTATTTGAGTCTGTGGGCTCAAACGAAATGTAAGTCTTAATGACAAAATGTGTTTCTAACCATTAATAAATATATACACTATGTTCCAACTGACATTTGTCCTCTTATTTGCTACATTTTCTGGAGGATACTTCATACATTTTTTCTTATTTGGCCAAGGTTGCGACTTTGGGGTGGTGGTTGTGTTTTCTTTTTCTTTTCTTTTTTTATTCCTGTTCCAAACGATTCTCAATTCAGATTCTTTCTTTTTTTATGCTATGCACTTTTTAGAAATGACTTTACTGTGAATTTCTCACATGGCTATTTTTAACCAATATATTTTGCCCTCCACTATAGAGTGTACTCTGATGGTGAAGTAGTGGTCCTGTGCAACTCCAGCCATCACATGTGAGAGCCACAGAGCATTGAGATCTGTAATTACATTGGATTTCCCGTCCTTATACCAAAATGGGACAGATATTCGAACATTCTCCTTCAGCATTTTTTGGTAGATGATAGAATTCAAAGTTGCATTGATCAAAGCAAGTCTTCCAGGTCCTGAAAATCTAGGAACTTAGACACTTGTCAGCTGTCCCATAGTCCACAGGAAGAAAGTTAACGACGTCTTGACAGTTCAGGTGGAATTTTGTATGGCAGAAGGCATCGGACGCGTGAGCGGTTGCTCCCACCGCACAACCAGATCCCTCCCTTCCACCATGGCTTGGCTTGTGGCCTAGCAGCACTTCAACAGGACTTCCAACATGAGTGGGACTTAAACAGGGACGGCATGAGATGGGCCACCAGAACCAAGCAACCAATCACCATTTTGTTATACGACGGCATAAATGTTTCTTCATATAATCATTTAACCAAACAAGAGTACTCTATAGAAACTTTAAGTGTTAACACAAATGCAAATGACTTTAAAGCCAGCCGACGCCAGCACCGACTAGCTCGCTCATGCCATACATCATCTTCACAAAACCCTCTCAACACATCTCAGCCATATTTGCAACCAAGTCCTCCACAACCGGGGAAATTCAGGGTCTGCTGGGCTTAACGAGTACCGACATGGATGCTCGCGAACTCTTTTTACACAAATCTTGCGCTTTTTATACCACTGACATCATGTGGAATGACAAACGGTTTTATATTGACAAATAATTACAATAAACATACTATAGAGAATGTACATATGAAATGTAAAAGGATGCAATATATATTATATTTATATTTCTATAAGTGTATTATGAATAAATACCCCTGGGTTACACTGATATGTGTGAATATCTTTTTTGGCAAGAATACAAAAGATAAGATGTATGGTCTGCTTTCATGGATGACTAAGGAAATACAGAAAAAAATTCACATTTGAGAGGCTGAAATCAGGTTTTCTCGGGATGCTCCACCAAAACCATGCATGTTAGGTTAACTCGCACCTCCAAATTGTCCACAGGTATGAATGTGAGTGGGAATGATTGTTTGTCCTGCGATTGGCTGGGGGCCGGTACAGGCTGGACCCCAATTCTGACCAGCTGAATCCAGAATCCACAATCCAGCTGATATGGGCTCCAGCATGCCCTCGCCACCCTGTCAGATAAGTGGCAAAGGAAAGGGATGACTTAATCATCAATCAAACTCTACACCTTGCATTGATATTTCCAAACTCAAAACTAAAACGGCATCAACTTTTGAACTTTGCCCAACCTGTCTACTTGCCACCTGCGGGCAAGTGTGTGGTGAAGCTAGTCGTTAGCCGTCTAGTAGCTCGCCGGTGTAGTGTGGCGAGTAAAGTAAAGCTGTTCTTCAGCTAACGATGTCAATAATAGTAACAATGTAGCTTGGTTTAATATGCAGCTCACATCAGGGCATGTGACATTTGTGACTGCATGGGGGGCAGTCACAAATGTTAGGGAGGCATTATGCATTCATGTCATGCGCTAGCATTCGCTCATGTTAACATAAGGATTGTGTATGATGTCTAAATTATTTTTTTCAAGTTTCCTTTCAAGCACTACACCACTAAATTAGGAGTTATTCATCTTTTGTTTCATACTGTTTTCGGAGCTTATCGCCATCGAGGACCTTAGCATGACGGGATATGGCCACTCCACGTCTACTTCCGTACTTAGCCCTGTGCGGGGCTGTCCGCCATGATGGTGAGCAGAATCCAGAAACATTGCATTGTAAACATCTGGTCGGCACACTGCTCAGCCATTAATAGACGGTCCAACAGACCAGGTTTGTCAGTTTTCAAGTTCTCCAAAAAGATAGGTTTGTATCATGAAAATGTTATAGATTTATAACACTGATTGGACAAGACTCACAAAGTGTATTGTGTGGAACTCCTATACAACATAGCTTATTTCTCTAGGTGATGACTTGAATTCATGGCATGTCAGTCATGACAGTCTATCAAATGTATTAGAAACGTCATTACAGAAATACATGTTGCATTGTGGAAAATCCTCCCTTTAATTATCCATATTCATTCATTCATTTTCTGCCGCTTTTCCTCACCAGGGCGGGTGGGAGTGGGGTTGCTGGAGCCTATGAATGATCCATATAATACTATTAAATTATTTAGTATGTTTAAGTGTTGGTAACACTGTAAGGAAGAACAAAGTTTCATAACGAAGGAAATAGTTTCTTGCTGCTCAGGTCTTTATCAACATCTCGGTCATATTTCTGCAGTACAACGGATTTTTACACACACATATGTATATACATATATTTTATTTTCAGTAAATGACATGCATCAATTTGATCAAAGTGAATGCACAGCGTATGCTCAGAGCTAGTAAATACAATGTACAGTGTAATTGTACAGTCGTCCGTGTATACTCGCCCTCCTCTCTTGCTCACCATCATGGCGGAATTTCTGGCCATATCGTTCTCAACACTGTTCCATTCTTTTGCGGTATATCAAACAGTCCTTTTCAACTCTGGTGTCCTTGATATCCATTGCGCACTGTTGTTACTGTCAGTATTTTCAGCCCCAAACCGTGGTAAGGGGCGGCCTGACTTGGGCAGAGAAAGAAACACGGTATTTTTAGACTACTCGGCAACGAGAGAACAGCACACACGCGAGATCCCCGCACTTCCTGGTTCACAGGTCATGCTCTACCCGCCCCACATAGCTGGCCAAACACATGCCTACGGTAAACTGGAGCCCATCCCAGCCGCCTTATGAGTGTCACACATAACCCGAACACAGCCTGTCAATCACTAAGTTACATGAAAACACAAGTTAACTACTATAAATGCCTCTATCAAAAGTAATGCCTCTATTCAATTAACCAAAGAGTCTCCTATAGTCGCCAGGTATGAAAATAACCGTCAGGGTGGCCAACTAGCTCAGACTCAAAACCAGGGGCGTCACTAGGTTCTGAGGACGAGGGGGCGGGGGGGGGGGGGGGGTGCACAGGATAGATGCACAGGATATGAATGAATGTAGTAGACATTAGGAAATCCAAAAAACAAATAAGGAACAAGAACCGAGATATAACTTTCCCACTTTTGGACAGATTTAGTAGAGATACTCAATTGTTTTAGGCCACCATTAATTTTTTATGAAAATACATGCAGAATAATTTTTTTGGATCACATTAACACCATCAACTACAAAAACACAGCAGATTTAACAGACATACTCTACTGCTATTATTATCATTCTTATTATCATCCACTCACAATAATGCTAAATGAATCATAGTGGAAAGAGCCCAACTCAGTAACCCGCAGTGTGCATCCCATAATGTGAAAGAAACACAACTGATGCTGTGCCCCCCAAGGCTGAGGAGAGCGCAGGGCACACTTGGCACTCCAACCAGGACCATGATATTAGCTACTGGCTAGCTAATTTGCATATGCAGTGTTCCTTTATGGCTGGAATCTACCTCTTGGCCGCAAAACAAGAGGTAAAAGACGTGAGCCAAGATCGCCAATACAACTTTTTTTTATTTCATTTATTGATATATTTTTTTTTTTTTGTAAAATGTGAAATGCTTGGTTCATGGTTCAATCTGCTGTTGACTGTGGGATGGAGCTAACTAATTGCTAGCAGCAGTGATGAATACTTACTGAAAAACCTTCATATATCCATTCTTCTCCAACTGTCTCCAATAGTTGGCTCTGTGTGCTGCAAAGTAGGTAAACACGCTGCAAGGAAAACATGGACTCTAAGTGGTGTGGGCATACTCTAACACTCTGGCGAAGTGGAATAGACTTGGTAATGGCGCAGTGAAGGGGCACTCTACCTTACACCATGAAATAAAGGCACATGGACAGATTTATGATTATTAATTAATGATAGGTCATGTGACTATTTATTTTAACTCCTATTCTTGCTCTATTATATAAAATTAGTCCGAGATTTTTTTTGTAAAAAAAATCAATAAAATATGTCAAATTCTTTAGGGGGGGCTTAAGAACATTTCGGTGGCTGCAGCCCCCGTAAAATAGGCCTAATGACGGTCAAAACATTGACATTTGTGGCTGGTAGAAACCCAACCAGTCTAGGGTGTACCCCGCCTCTTGCCCGAAATCAGCTGGGATAGGCTCCAGCATACCTTTGCGACCCTAATGAGGATAAGCGGCATAGAAAGTGCATGGGTGGCTGGTGGGTAGAAACCTCCTGATGTAGGTTTTATGAAGCAGTAGCTGCTTCTAGAGTATTCTAAGTGGTCAACGTCCAGTTTCTTCATCTAAAGCAGGGGTGGTAAAGTCAAATGGACGGAGGGCCAAATAAAACATTTGGCCACAAGCCGAGGGCCAGACTGTCCAATCTTCATTAAAACCGAGATTTAACCTACTGAAAACATAACAAATATATTACAATATGATTGGATAATAAATCAATATTTTCTCATGACTCTGTCAGTCATTTTTAATTTCAGCAGGCACAAAATACAAATGTCCTTTATATAAAAAACTCACAACATAAAATTTATGTTATGAGTTTTTTTTCGACTGGGCTTTTCTGAACAGACTCTGTCAAGATTTGAGGCCTCGTTTTAATTCCTCGACCTTCTGTAGCCTTTGTTCCATGTCCAGAATCTTGTTTTTGTCTGTGTGTTTTGTTTCATGATGCCGTCTCATATTATATTCTTTCATCACCGCCACACTTTCTCCACATAGAAGACACACAGGTTTTCCAGCTACCTCTGTGAACATGTACTCCAACTCCCACCTTGTTTGAAAGCCCCTGTTTTCACCGTCCACCTTCCGTTTTGCCATTGTTGATGGGTATCTGTAAATTAACTTTTGCTGTTATGCTAATGACTGATGCTGAATGACTAAATGAATAAATTAAGCCGCCTCCCGCTATGCTCCCGCTCGCGCGTCCCTGTTGCATTGTGGGAAATGTAGTACAGTTTATCTGCGGGCCGAATCTAATAATAGATTAATATCATCACGCGGGCCAGGTAAAACCCTCTCGCGGGCCTGATGTGGCCCGCAGGCCTTGACTCTGGCATATGTGATCTAAAGCATGTGCTTTAAAATGTTGCTTGCAGGGGGAAATGTTTACACTAACAAGGCGCAAAACTAAAGCTACAGAAGCTGAAATAAGTGGCATAAAAAATATTATATGAACGCAATAAAAATTTACGAGAATGTTCTTGAAGAAAACTTTTGATATATGGCCGTGTGTGGAAACGTATCAAACACACCGCCACATATTAAGAGTTTTCTGCGAGAACAGAAATAGAAAAAAATGCAGCTAAGTACTAGTAGCACACCAAGAGGATGGCTGTAAGGTGAAGCTCAATCAGAGAGTGACTTCATTCTATAACATTTAGAATGTATCACAGAGGATGGGTATGGTATATACTGTATTTGATTTTATTAGGAATTGTTTCTTTGTAATATTTACCCGCTTACCCACATGGGTCTCCATAACTACTATACTATTACTGCATGGTGCTCTTTTGGTCTTATATGGTGCTAAGTGTATGCAGCATAACTGTACTTTCAAGGTGAGAAAAATGTGCAATTTCAATAAGACCATTGACGTGTATACACAAGTGAAGCCAATCATGAGAAAGGGTAAGGTGGCCAATTGCAAGTTGCATCTTCTTTGAAGAGTGGCAACATGGTAGCCTAAAAAACTGTGACTTGAAAGCTAAGATTGTTCTACATCATGGTCTAAGGGAAGGATACAAAAAGCTAGCTCAGAGCTAGCTGTCAGGTTCCACTCTGAGGAAATCGAAGACCACAGGCACAGTCCTCGTTAAGGCCTGGAGTGGCAGGCCAAGAAAAATCTCTGATAAGCACAGGCCAAGGATGGTGAGAACGGTCAAACTCAACCCACAGACCAGCTCCAAAGACCTACAACATGATCTTGGTGTGCACCGTTCAACTATTCAGTGCACTTTCCACAAGGGAATGCGGTACAGGAAATGCATGCGGAAGAAGCCTTTTCTGTGCACATGCCACAAAAAGTCGCTTCAGGGATGCTAAAGCACATTTGGACAAGCCAGTTTCATTTTGGAAAGAGGTGCTGTGGACTGATGAAAGAAAAATGGCGTTATTTGGACATAACAAAGGGCGGTATGGATGGCGGATGAAGAACACAGCATTCCAAGACAAACACTTGCTACCCACAGTAACATTTGGTGGTGGTTCCATCATGCTGGGGGGCTGTGTGGCCAGTGCAGGTACTGGAAATCTTCTTCAAGTTGAACATGGCATGGATTCCAGTCAGTATCACCAAATTCTTGCCAACAGTGTTCAAGAATGGCCATAAGTCCAAAACCTTCAAACAGTGTCCATACATGCGAGTAGCAGGCAACCAAGAATAAGCCAGGTGCGGTCCATTTGCTTAAATGAGGTGGAGTCCAATCGGGTACGCCCAGAAGTCCGCCTTCAGCTGGAAGGAGAGCTTCTGAAAAAGAAAACAAGAGCACAGCCAGCAGAAGGGAGGGTAGGAACAGGGGGCAACCAGCAGGGGCACAAGGTGAGACACACCAGAGACCAAGCCATGTGAAATGATGGGTGACAACATGACAACTCATCTTCATCTCAACAATAAGTCCACAAAGTTCATTACCATGCGTGCAACTGTACTGTACAGAATAGGCCTTTGCAGCTACACAATCCATGGTTTAGGAAGATAAGAAGGTGCAATGGCTTGGAGGTCAGAACAAAGACATCATACTGAGCTCTGAGGAAATGGTGCAATGACTCATGGAATCATCCCTCTCTGTCCCCGAAAGAAAAGTCTAAAAGCCAGAAGTGCCGTCTCAGATAAAGCAGATTTTGGAACTGTGAGGAAAACATGTTTTGACACTTTTGCCCTTCTTAAGTTCTCTGACAGCGCAAGTAATCTCTTGGAAGCCTGAAAAACTATCCGGCTGGATCACATTTGCCCTTTCCTAATCGTATAAACATAATGGCTCAAATACTGTAAAGAATTAAAAGTCATGAAAACAGCTTCATAATTACCTCCCTCCACTGCTGTATGCTCTCGCTTACCACATTGTGGCCCAGATGAACATTTCTGCTGTGGCATCTGCTGGAGTATTTTCCATCATTCCAGTAGCATTGCTAACATGTGGGGAAAGGCAAAGGGCTCGTCTTTTTTCCACCTCCTGCAACAAACTACTTGTTATTGTTATTTCAGCTTCATGTGGCTTTGCATATGGGATACAACATTAGGAACCCAGAAAATACACAACAAACTTTGAAATGATGTGGTGTCTTTGAACACAACCCCTTATTGCTCACAATAACATGTTTCAAGTGTGACTCAAATGTTCCGCTACTATAAAAAAGATTACAGTCATCCCTCGTTTATTACGGTTAGTTGATTCCAGACCCAACCATGATTAGTAAACTTTGGCCAGGCAAAATTTCTTATTTAAAATATTGAATATTTTTGCAGTTAGATCATAGAAAACCGGTACACAATAAAAGGCTGCATTTCACTTCGTATTGCTGACACCTAGTGACCAGTGTAGAATACTACATATCATCACAACACCTTTGAGTCCATCTTCTGTATTGTACTGTATTGTATTTTGTATTGTACTTCATTTAGCCATTTTTATGCGCTGCTGCTGCCCCCGCGACCCGACCTCGGATAAGTGGTAGAAGATGGATGGATAGAATTGCCAACATGTGATGGAAGAACTTTGAGAGGCACTGGCCAAGATTAAATATTAAAGGGGACCTATTATGCTTTTTTGTGGGAATGTTGGTGGTGGAATGTTGTATTCTCATGTTAAACAAAGTTTCAGATAAAGAGGATTGCACATTTAGAAGTGAGCCCTGGAAGAAGTTTGGGATGACTCAAAACGCTTGGTTTCAAAAGCTATGGTAAAACTGCCCCTTTGTGATGCCACAGAGGAGTGGACTTCCTTATATGGGCGTGGCTGTAGGCCAGATAAGCTTTTTGCCGGAAGGCCACATTTGTTGACAATTCCTAAAGACGCCACCATTAGGCACGAGTGGTTGGAGTTCCTGATTCCCTACCAGCAAAAGAAATGTAATCTGTCAAGGGCATTTCACACTGGACTGTTTTGTGAACATGGGCCACTATGCAGCTGTAGACTTTCCAACGATACTTGGCCATGTGGAAGAGTCACAAGAGTAAGCAGTAAGCAGTAATTTACTCAATTCTAAAGGCAAATACACACATGGCATGATGTAGGGAGGTTATAGGACAACCTTGGCACTTTCTAAACTTGAGGCTCTCTTGCTATAGGCTAGCATGACGACTTTTAGCATGTTAACATTTAAGCTAACTTACTCAATTCTAAAGGCAAATACACACATGGCATGATGTAGGGAGGTTATAGGACAACCTTGGCACTTTCTAAACTTGAGGCCCTCTTGCTAGATGCTAGCATGGTAGCTGTTAGCATGTTAGCATTTAACCTAATTTACTCATATCTAAAGGCAAATACACACATGGCATGATGTAGGGAGGTTATAGGACAACCTTGGCACTTTCTAAACTTGAGGCCCTCTTGCTAGGTGCTAGCATGGTAGCTGTTAGCATGTTAGCATTTAACCTAATTTACTCATATCTAAAGGCAAATACACACATGGCATGATGTAGGGAGGTTATAGGACAACCTTGGCACTTTCTCAACTCGAGGCTCTCTTGCTAGGTGCTAGCATGGTAGCCGTTAGCATGTGAGCATTTAAGCGAATTTACTCAATTTTAAAGGCAAATACACACATGGCATGATGTAGGGAGGTTATAGGACAACCTTGGCACTTTCTAATCTTGGGACTCTCTTGCTAGGTGCTAGCATGATGACTGTTAGAATGTTAGCATTTAAGCTAATTTACTCACATTTAAAGGCAAATACACACATGGCATGATGTAGGGAGGTTATAGGACAACCTTGGCACTTTCTAAACTTGAGGCCATCTTGCTAGGTGCTAGCAGGGTAGCCGTTAGCATGTTAGCATTTAAGCTAATTTACTCATGTCTAAACGATAATACACACATGGCATGATTTCGGGAGATTACAGGACCACCCAGGCACTTTTTTAACGTAAGGCTCTCTTGCTAAGTGCTAGCATGATGACTGTTAGCATGTTAGCATTTAAGCTAATTTACTCATGCCTAAAGGCTACTAAGCACATGTCATGATGTGGGGAGGTTATAGGACAACCTTGGTACTTTCTAAACTTGAGGCCCTCTTGCTAGGTGCTAGCATGATGACTGTTAGCATGTTAGCATTTTCCTAATTTACTCATGTCTAAAGGTAAATACACACATGGCATGATGTGGGGACACTGTAGGACTGCCCCAAACTTTTCAGGACCTGAGGCTGTTTTGCTACGTGTTAGCACTGTAGCCGTTATCATGTTAGCATTTTAGCTAATTTACTCAAGTTTAAAGGCAAACACACACTTGGCATGATGTAGGGAGGTTATAGGACAACCTTGGCACTTTCTAAACTTGGGACTCTCTTGCTAGGTGGTAGCATGATGACTGTTAGCATGTTAACATTTAAGCTAATTTGCTCATGTTTAAAGGCAAATACACACATGCATGATGCAGGGACGTTATAGGACATCCTTGGCAGTTTCTAAACTTGAGGCTGTCTTGCTAGGTGCTAGCATGTTAGCCGTTAGCATGTTAGCATTTAAGCTAAATTACTCATGTCTAAAGGCAAATACACACATGGCATGATGTAGGGAGGTTATAGGACAACCTTGGCACTTTCTAAACTTGGGACTCTCTTGCTAGGTGCTAGCATGATGACTGTTAGCATGTTAGCATTTAAGCTAATTTGCTCATGTTTAAAGGCAAATACATGCATGATGCAGGGACGTTATAGGACATCCTTGGCAGTTTCTAAACTTGAGGCTGTCTTGCTAGGTGCTAGCATGTTAGCCGTTAGCATGTTAGCATATAAGCTAATTTACTCATGTTTAAAGGCAAATACACACATGGCATGATGTAGGGAGGTTATAGGACAACCTTGGCAGTTTCTAAACTTGAGGCCCTCTTGCTAGGTGCTAGCATGGTAGCCGTTAGCATGTTAGCATTTAAGCTAATTTACTCATGTCTAAAGGCAAATACACACATGGCATGATGTCGGGAGGTTATAGGACAACCTTGGCACTTTCTAAACTTGAGGCTCTCTTGCTAGGTGCTAGCATGATAACTGTTAGCATGTTAGCATTTAAGCTAATTTACTCACGTTTAAAGGCAAATACACACATGGCATGATGTGGGGAGGTTATAGGACAACCTTGGCAGTTTCTAAACTTGAGGCCCTCTTGCTAGGTGCTAGCATGATGACTGTTAGCATGTTAGCATTTAAGCTAATTTACTCATGTCTAAAGGCAAATACACACATGGCATGATGTAAGTATGTTATAGGACAACCTTGGCACTTTCTAAACTTGAGAGTCTTTTGCTAGGTGGTAGCATGATGACTGTTAGCATGTTAGCATTTTAGCTAATTTAAGTTTAAAGGCAAATACACACTTGGCATGATGTGGGGACACTATGGGACTGCATCAACCTTTTCCGTACTTGAGGCTTTCTTGCTAGGTGCTACCGTGGTATCCGTTGGCACACCGGGCCCGAGGTTCACAGCACAGGTGGCCAGTCCATCAAAATTCCCGCGGGAATTTTGTAGTTATGGACTGGCTCAGTAGCCAGCCCATATTGTTATTGCTGTTTAGCTATTATTATTATGGACTGGCTCAGTAGCCAGCCCATAGACTGCTACTTGCAGTAGCAGTCTATGGGCTGGCTACTGAGCCAGCCCATATTGTTATTATGGACTGGCCCAGTAGCCAGCCCATAGACTGCTACTTGCAGTAGCAGTCTGCTACTGCAAGTAGCAGTCTATGGGCTGGCTACTGGGCCAGTCCATATTGTTATTGCTGTTTAGTTATTATTATTCCGTATATCTTAATCTTCCCTTTTTTGCGCGCGTAATGCGGCCAAAACCGCAAGAAGGACCCCCACACATGTTACACCGCCAGAATCGTGGCGCTCGGGACTACAGCGGTATTTAGTTTTTGGAACATTTTGTGTAACCATGGCGACGCTATTAACCGAAACGTTAAAAAATGGGCCACTAGATTAGGTATACCCTTTCTATTTTTAGAACAGCACATGGCAGAGAAAAACTGAGAATTTACAGACATTTCACAGCCTTGTAGCTCAGCCATACGGCCGCGCAGAAACGTGATTGATGGCTAATTTTTTAGATAAACTTCTGAACTCTCTGTGTGGCTAAATGCTAATTGCTAGCATGTTAGCATGTTAACAATTAAGCTAATTTACTCATGTCTAAAGGCAAATACACACATGACATGATGTGGGGAGGTTATAGGACAACCTTGGCACTTTCTAAACTTGAGGCTCTCTTGCTAGGTGCTAGCATGATGACTGTTAGCATGTTAGCATTTAAGCTAATTTACTCATGTCTAAAGGCAAATACACACATGGCATGATGTTGGGAGGTTATAGGACAACCTTGGCACTTTCTAAAGTAGAGGCTTTCTTGCTAGGTGCTAGTATAATGACTGTTAGCATGTTAGCGTTTAAGCTAATTTACTCATGTCTAAAGGCAAATACACACATGGCATGATGCAGGAAGGTTATAGGACAACCTCGGCAGTTTCTGAACTTGAAGCCCTCTTGCTAGGTGCTAGTATGGTAGCCGTTAGCATGTTAGCATTTAAGCTAATTTACTCATGTCTAAAGGATAATACACACATGGCATGGTGTAGGGAGGTTATAGGACAACCTTGGCACTTTCTAACCTCGAGGCTCTCTTGCTAGGAGCTAGCATGACTGTTAGCATGTTAGCATTTAAGCTAATTTACTCATGTCTAAAGCCAAATGCACACATTGTATGATGTAGGGAGGTTATAGGACAACCTTGGTACGTTCTAAACTTGAGGCCATCTTGCTAGGTGCTAGCATGATGACTGTTAGCATGTTAGCATTTAAGCTAAATTACTCATGTTTAAAGGCAAATACACCCATGGCATGATGCAGGGAGGTTATAGGACAACCATGGCACTTTCTAAACTTGGGAATTTCTTGCTAGGTGCTAGCATGTTAGCCGTTAGCATGTCAGCATTTTAGCTAATTTACTCATGTCTAAAGGCAAATACACACATGGCATGATGTAGGGAGGTTATAGGACAACCTTGGCACTTTCCAAACTTGAGGCCCTCTTGCTAGGTGCTAGCATGACGACAGTTAGCACGTTAGCATTTAAGCTAATTTACTCATGTTTAAAGGCAAATACACCCATGGCATGATGCAGGGAGGTAATAGCACAACCTTGGCACTTTCTAAAGTTGAGGCTCTCTTGCTAGGTGCTAGCATGGTAGCCGTTAGCATGTTAGCAGTTAAGCTAATTTACTCATGTCTAAAGGCATATACACACATGGCATGATGTAGGGAGGTTATAGGACAACCTTGGCACTTTCTAAAGTTGAGGCTCTCTTGCTAGGTGCTAGCATGATGACTGTTCCCATGTTAGCATTTAAGCTAATTTACTCACGTTTAAAGGCAAATACACACATGGCATGATGTAGGGAGGTTATAGGACAACCTTGGCACTTTCTAAACTTGAGGCTCTCTTGCTAGGTGCTAGCATGGTAGCCGTTAGCATGTTAACATTTAAGCTAATTTACTCATGTATAAAAGGCAAATACACATATGGCATGATGTAGGGAGGTTATAGGACAACCTTGGCACTTTCCAAACTTGAGGCTCTCTTGCTAGGTGCTAGCATGACGACTGTTGGCATGTTAGCATTTAAGCTAATTTACTCACATTTAAAGGCAAATACACACATGGCATGATGTAGGGAGGTTATAGGACAACCTTGGCAGTTTCTAAACTTGAGGCCCTCTTGCTAGGTGCTAGCATGATGACTGTTAGCATGTTAACATTTAAGCTTATTTACTCATGTCTAAAGGCAAATACACCCATGGCATGATGCAGGGAGGTTATAGGACAACCTTGGCACTTTCTAAAGTTGAGGCTCTCTTGCTAGGTGCTAGCATGGTACCTGTTAGCATGTTAGCATTTAAGCTAATTTACTCATGTCTAAAGGCAAATACACACATGGCATGATGTCGGGAGGTTATAGGACAACCTTGGCACTTTCTAAAGTTGAAGCTCTCTTGCTAGGTTCTAGCATGATGATTGTTAGCATGTTAGCATTTACGCTAATTTACTCACATTTAAAGGCAAATACACACATGGCATGATGTAGGGAGGTTATAGGACAACCTTGGCACTTTCTAAACTTGAGGCTCTCTTGCTAGGTGCTAGCAAAATGATTGTTAGCATGTTAGCATTTCAGCTAATTTACTCACATTTAAAGGCAAAAACACACATGACATGATGTAGGGAGGTTATAGGACAACCTTGGCACTTTCTAAACTTGAGGCTGACTTGCTAGGTGCTAGCCAGATGACTGTTAGCATGTTAGCATTTAAGCTAATTTACTCATGTGTAAAGGCAAATACACACATGGCATGATGCAGGAAGGTTATAGGACAACCATGGCAGTTTCTGAACTTGAGGGCCTCTTGCTAGGTGCTAGCATGGTAGCCATTAGCATGTTAGCATTTAAGCTAATTTACTTATGTCTAAAGGCAAATACACACATGGCATGATGTAGGGAGGTTATAGGACAACCTTGGTACTTTGTAAACTTGAGGCCCTCTTGCTAGGTGCGAGCATGCTAATTGCTAGCATGTTAGCATTCATGCTATTTACTCATGTTTAAAGGCAAATACACACATGGCATAATGCAGGGAGGTTATAGGACAACCTTGGCACTTTCTAAACTTGAGGCTCTCTTGCTAGGTGCTAGCATGGTAGCCATTAGCATGTTAGCATTTAAGCTAAGTTACTCATGTCTAAAGGCAAATACACACATGGCATGATGTAGGGAGGTTATAGGACAACCTTGGCACTTTCTAAACTTGGGACTCTCTTGCTAGGTGCTAGCATGGTACCCGTTAGCATGATAGCATTTAAGCTAATTTACTCATGTCTAAAGGCAAATACACACATGGCATGATGTAGGGAGGTTATAGGACAACCTTGGCACTTTTTCAACTTGATGCTCTCTTGCTAGGTGCTAGCATGATGGCTGTTAGCATGTTAGCATTTAAGCTAATTTACTCACGTTTAAAGGCAAATACACATATGGCATGATGTAGGGAGGTTATAGGACAACCTTGGCAGTTTCTAAACTTGAGGCCCTCTTGCTAGGTTCTAGCATGGTAGCCGTTAGCATGTTAGCATTTAAGCTAATTTACTCATGTATAATGGCAAATACACACATGGCATGATGTAGGGAGGTTATAGGACAACCATGGCAGTTTCTGAACTTGAGGCCCTCTTGCTAGGTGCTAGCATGATGACTGTTAGCATGTTAGCATTTAAGCTAGTTTACTCATGTTTAAAGGCAAATACACCCATGGCATGATGCAGGGAGGTTATAGGACAACCTTGGCACTTTCTAAAGTTGACGCTCTCTTGCTAGGTGCTAGCATGGTACCCGTTAGCATGTTAGCATTTTACCTAATTTACTTAAGTTTAAAGACAAATACACACTTGGCATGATGCGGTGACACTATGGGACTGCATCAACCTTTTCCGTACTTGAGGCTTTCTTGCTAGGTGCTACCGCGGTAGCCGTTGGCACACCGGGCCCGAGGTTCACAGCACAGGTGGCCAGTCCATCAAAATTTCCGCGGGAATTTTCTAGTTCTATGTGCGTTTAGTTATTATTATATCTTAATCTTCCGCTTTTTGCGCGCGTAATGCGGCCAAAACCGCAAGAAGGACCCCCACACATGTTACACCGCCGGAATCGTGACGCTCGGGACTACAGCGGTATTTATTTTTTGGAACGTTTTGTGTAACCATGGCGACGCTATTAACCGAAACGTTCAAAAATGGGCCAGTAGATTAGGTACAGAATTCTATTTTTAGAACAGCCGCATTCCAGAGAAAACGAGAATTTACAGACTTTTTTCAGCCTTGTAGCTCAGCCATACGGCCACGTAGAAACGTGATTGATGGCTCGTTTTTTAGATAAACTTCTGAACTCTCTCTGTGGCGAAATGCTAATTGCTAGCATGTTAGCATGTTAGCATTTAAGCTAATTTACTCACATCTAAAGGCAAATACACACATGGCATGATGTAGGGAGGTTATAGGACACCCTTGGCAGTTTCTAAACTTGAGGCCCTCTTGCTAGGTGCTAGCATAATGATTGTTAGCATGTTAGCATTTAAGCTAATTTGCTTATGTTTAAAGGCAAATACACACATGCATGATGCAGGGACGTTATAGGACAACTTTGGCAGTTTCTAAACTTGAAGCTGTCTTGCTAGGTGCTAGCATGTTAGCCGTTAGCATGTTAGCATTTAAGCTAATTTACTCATGTCTAAAGGCAAATACACACATGGCATGATGTAGGGAGGTTATAGGACAACCTTGGCACTTTCTAAACTTGGGACTCTCTTGTTAGGTGCTAGCATGATGACTGTTAGCATGTTAGCATTTAAGCTACTTTGCTTATGTTTAAAGGCAAATACACACATGCATGATGCAGGGACGTTATAGGACAACCTTGGCAGTTTCTAAACATGAGGCTGTCTTGCTAGGTGCTAGCATGTTAGCCGTTAGCATGTTAGCATTTAAGCTAATTTGCTCATGTCTAAAGGCAAATACACACATGGCATGATGTAGGGCGGTTATAGGACAACCTTGGCACTTTCTAAACTTGGGACTCTCTTGTTAGGTGCTAGCATGATGACTGTTAGCATGTTAGCATTTAAGCTAATTTACTCACGTTTAAAGGCAAATACACATATGGCATGATGTAGGGAGGTTATAGGACAACCTTGGCAGTTTCTAAACTTGAAACCCTCTTGGTAGGTGCTAGCATGGTAGCCGTTAGCATGTTAGCATTTAAGCTAATTTACTCATGTCTAAAGCCAAATCCACACATTGTATGATGTAGGGAGGTTATAGGGCAACCATGGTACGTTCTAAACTTGAGGGCCTCTTGCTAGGTGCTAGCATGATGACTGTTAGCATGTTAGCATTTAAGCTAATTTACTCATGTTTAGAGACAAATACACACATGGCATGATGCAGGGAGGTTATAGGACAACCTTGGCACTTTCTAAAGTTGAAGCTCTCTTGCTAGGTTCTAGCATGATGATTGTTAGCATGTTAGCATTTACGCTAATTTACTCACATTTAAAGGCAAATACACACATGGCATGATGTAGGGAGGTTATAGGACAACCTTGGCACTTTCTAAACTTGAGGCTCTCTTGCTAGGTGCTAGCAAAATGATTGTTAGCATGTTAGCATTTCAGCTAATTTACTCACTTTTAAAGGCAAATACACACATGACATGATGTAGGGAGGTTATAGGACAACCTTGGCACTTTCTAAACTTGAGGCTGACTTGCTAGGTGCTAGCATGATGACTGTTAGCATGTTAGCATTTAAGCTAATTTACTCATGTGTAAAGGCAAATACACACATGGCATGATGCAGGAAGGTTATAGGACAACCATGGCAGTTTCTGAACTTGAGGGCCTCTTGCTAGGTGCTAGCATGGTAGCCGTTAGCATGTTAGCATTTAAGCTAATTTACTTATGTCTAAAGGCAAATACACACATGGCATGATGTAGGGAGGTTATAGGACAACCTTGGCACTTTTTCAACTTGATGCTCTCTTGCTAGGTGCTAGCATGATGACTGTTAGCATATTAGCATTTAAGCTAATTTACTTACGTTTAAAGGCAAATACACACATGGCATGATATAGGGAGGTTATAGGACAACCTTGGCACTTTCTAAACTTGAAACCCTCTTGCTAGGTGCTAGCATGATGACTGTTAGCATGTTAGCATTTAGGCTAATTTACTCACATTTAAAGGCAAATACACACATGGCATGATGTAGGGAGGTTATAAGACAACCTTGGCACTTTCTAAACTTGAGGCTCTCTTGCTAGGTGCTAGCATGGTAGCCATTAACATGTTAGCATTTAAGCTAATTTACTCATGTCTAAAGGCAAATACACACATGGCATGATGTCGGGAGGTTATAGGACAACCTTGGCAGTTTTTAAACTTGAGGCCCTCTTGCTAAGTGCTAGCATGGTAGCCGTTAGCATGTTAGCAATGAAGCTAATTTACTCATATCTAAAGGCAAATACACACATGGCATGATGTAGGGAGGTTATAGGACAACCTTGGCAGTTTCTAAACTTGAAACCCTCTTGCTAGGTGCTAGCATGGTAGCCGTTAGCATGTTAGCATTTAAGCTAATTTACTCATGTCTACAGGCAAATACACACATGGCATGACGTAGGGAGGTTATAGGACAACCTTGGCACTTTCTAAACTTGAGGCTCTCTTGCTAGGTGCTAGCATGATGACTGTTAGCATTTAAGCTAATTGACTCATGTTTCAAGGCAAATACATACATGGCATGATGCAGGGAGGTTATAGGACAACCTTGGCAGTTTCTAAACTTGAGGCCCTCTTGCTAGATGCTAGCATGGTAGCCGTTAGCATGTTAGCATTTGAGCTAATTTACTCACATTTAAAGGCAAATACACACATGGCATGATGTAGGGAGGTTATAGGACAACCTTGGCAGTTTCTAAACTTGAGGCCCTCTTGCTAGGTGCTAGCATGGTAGCCGTTAGCATGTTAGCATTTGAGCTAATTTACTCACGTTTAAAGGCAAATACAAACATGGCATGATGTAGGGATGTTATAGGACAACCTTGGCAGTTTCTAAACTTTAAACCCTCTTGCTAGGTGCTAGCATGGTAGCCGTTAGCATGTTAGCATTTGAGCTAATTTACTTATGTCAAAAGGAAATACACATGGCATGATGTAGGGAGGTTATAGGACAACCTTGGCACTTTCTAAACTTGAGACTCTTGCTTGGTGCTAGCATGATGACTGTTAGCATGTTAGCATTTAAGGTAGTTTACTCATGTCTACAGGCAAATACACACATGGCTTGATGTAGGGAGGTTATAGGACAACCTTGGCAGTTTCTAAACTTGAGGGCCTCTTGCTAACTGCTAGCATGGTAGCCGTTAGAATGTTAGCATTTAAGCTAATTCACTCATGTCTACAGGCAAATACACACATGGCATGATGTAGGGAGGTTATAGGACAACCTTGGCACTTTCTAAACTTGAGGCTCTCTTGCTAGGTGCTAGCATGATGACTGTTAGCATGTTAGCATTTAAGCTAATTTACTCACGTTTAAAGGCAAATACACATATGGCATGATGTAGGGAGGCTATAGGACAACCTTGGCACTTTCTAAGCTTGAGGCCCTCTTGCTAGGTGCTACCGTGGTAGCCGTTAGCATGTTAGCATTTAAGCTAATTTACTCATATCTAAAGGCAAATACACACATGGCATGATGCAGGGAGGTTATAGGACAACTTGGCAGTTTCTAAACTTGAGGCCCTCTTGCTAGGTGCTAGCATGGTATCCATTAGCATGTTAGCATTTAAGCTAATTTACTCATGTCTTCAGGCAAATACACACATGGCATGGTGTAGGGAGGTTATAGGACAACCTTGGCACTTTCTAAATTTGGGACTCTCTTGCTAGGTGCTAGCATGATGACTGTTAGCATGTTAGCATTTAAGCTAATTTGCTCATGTTTAAAGGCAAATACACACATGCATGATGCAGGGACGTTATAGGACAACCTTGGCAGTTTCTAAACTTGAGGCTCTCTTACTAGGTGCTAGCATAATGATTGTTAGCATGTTAGCATTTCAGCTAATTTACTCATGTTTAAAGGCAAATACACACATGACATGATGTGGGGAGGTTATAGGACAACCTTGGCAGTTTCTAAACTTGAGGCTGTCTTGCTAGGTGCGACCATGTTAGCCGTTAGCATGTTAGCATTTAAGCTAATTTACTCATGTCTAAAGGCAAATACACACATGGCATAATGTAGGGAGGTCATAGGACAACCTTGGCATTTTCTAAATTTGGGACTCTCTTGCTAGGTGCTAGCATGATGACTGTTAACATGTTAGCATTTAGCTAATTTGCTCATGTTTAAAGGCAAATACACACATGCATGATGCAGGGACGTTATAGGACAACCTTGGCAGTTTCTAAACTTGAGGCTGTCTTGTTAGGTGCTAGCATGTTAGCCGTTAGCATGTTAGCATTTAAGCTAATTTACTCATGTCTAATGGCAAATACACACATGGCATGATGTAGGGAGTTTATAGGACAACCTTGGCACTTTCTAAACTTTGGACTCCCTTGCTAGGTGCTAGCATGATGACTGTTAGCATGTTAACATTTAAGCTAATTTACTCACGTTTAAAGGCAAATACACATATGGCATGATGTAGGGAGGTTATCGGACAACCTTGGCACTTTCTAAAGTTGAGCCTCTCTTGCTAGGTGCTAGCATGGTATCCGTTAGCATGTTAGCATTTAAGCTAATTTACTCATGTCTAAAGGCAAATACACACATGGCATGATGTAGGGAGGTCATAGGACAACCTTGGCACTTTCTAAACTTGAGGCTCTCTTGCTAGGTGCTAGCATGGTAGCCGTTAGCATGTTAGCATTTAAGCTAATTTACTCATGTCTAAAGGCAAATACACACTTGGCATGATGTAGGGAGGTTATAGGACAACCTTGGCACTTTCTAAACTTGAGGTTCTCTTGCTAGGTGCTAGCATGGTAACCGTTAGCATGTTAGCATTTAAGCTAATTTACTCATGTCTAAAGGCAAATACACACATGGCATGATGTCGGGAGGTCTCTTGCTCTCTTGCTAGGTTCTAGCATGATGATTGTTAGCATGTTAGCATTTACGCTAATTTACTCACATTTAAAGGCAAATACACACATGGCATTATGTAGGGAGGTTATAGGACAACCTTGGCACTTTCTAAACTTGAGGCTCTCTTGCTAGGTGCTAGCAAAATGATTGTTAGCATGTTAGCATTTCAGCTAATTTACTCACTTTTAAAGGCAAATACACACATGACATGATGTAGGGAGGTTATAGGACAACCTTGGCACTTTCTAAACTTGAGGCTGACTTGCTAGGTGCTAGCATGATGACTGTTAGCATGTTAGCATTTAAGCTAATTTACTCATGTGTAAAGGCAAATACACACATGGCATGATGCAGGAAGGTTATAGGACAACCATGGCAGTTTCTGAACTTGAGGGCCTCTTGCTAGGTGCTAGCATGGTAGCCGTTAGCATGTTAGCATTTAAGCTAATTTACTTATGTCTAAAGGCAAATACACACATGGCATGATGTAGGGAGGTTATAGGACAACCTTGGCACTTTTTCAACTTGATGCTCTCTTGCTAGGTGCTAGCATGATGACTGTTAGCATATTAGCATTTAAGCTAATTTACTTACGTTTAAAGGCAAATACACACATGGCATGATATAGGGAGGTTATAGGACAACCTTGGCACTTTCTAAACTTGAAACCCTCTTGCTAGGTGCTAGCATGATGACTGTTAGCATGTTAGCATTTAGGCTAATTTACTCACATTTAAAGGCAAATACACACATGGCATGATGTAGGGAGGTTATAGGACAACCTTGGCACTTTCTAAACTTGAGGCTCTCTTGCTAGGTGCTAGCATGATGACTGTTAGCATGTTAGCATTTAAGCTAATTTACTCACGTTTTAAGGCAAATACACATATGGCATGATGTAGGGAGGCTATAGGACAACCTTGGCACTTTCTAAGCTTGAGGCCCTCTTGCTAGGTGCTACCGTGGTAGCCGTTAGCATGTTAGCATTTAAGCTAATTTACTCATATCTAAAGGCAAATACACACATGGCATGATGCAGGGAGGTTATAGGACAACTTGGCAGTTTCTAAACTTGAGGCCCTCTTGCTAGGTGCTAGCATGGTATCCATTAGCATGTTAGCATTTAAGCTAATTTACTCATGTCTTCAGGCAAATACACACATGGCATGGTGTAGGGAGGTTATAGGACAACCTTGGCACTTTCTAAATTTGGGACTCTCTAGCTAGGTGCTAGCATGATGACTGTTAGCATGTTAGCATTTAAGCTAATTTGCTCATGTTTAAAGGCAAATACACACATGCATGATGCAGGGACGTTATAGGACAACCTTGGCAGTTTCTAAACTTGAGGCTCTCTTACTAGGTGCTAGCATAATGATTGTTAGCATGTTAGCATTTCAGCTAATTTACTCATGTTTAAAGGCAAATACACACATGACATGATGTGGGGAGGTTATAGGACAACCTTGGCAGTTTCTAAACTTGAGGCTGTCTTGCTAGGTGCGACCATGTTAGCCGTTAGCATGTTAGCATTTAAGCTAATTTACTCATGTCTAAAGGCAAATACACACATGGCATAATGTAGGGAGGTCATAGGACAACCTTGGCATTTTCTAAATTTGGGACTCTCTTGCTAGGTGCTAGCATGATGACTGTTAACATGTTAGCATTTAGCTAATTTGCTCATGTTTAAAGGCAAATACACACATGCATGATGCAGGGACGTTATAGGACAACCTTGGCAGTTTCTAAACTTGAGGCTGTCTTGCTAGGTGCTAGCATGTTAGCCGTTAGCATGTTAGCATTTAAGCTAATTTACTCATGTCTAATGGCAAATACACACATGGCATGATGTAGGGAGTTTATAGGACAACCTTGGCACTTTCTAAACTTTGGACTCTCTTGCTAGGTGCTAGCATGATGACTGTTAGCATGTTAACATTTAAGCTAATTTACTCACGTTTAAAGGCAAATACACATATGGCATGATGTAGGGAGGTTATCGGACAACCTTGGCACTTTCTAAAGTTGAGCCTCTCTTGCTAGGTGCTAGCATGGTATCCGTTAGCATGTTAGCATTTAAGCTAATTTACTCATGTCTAAAGGCAAATACACACATGGCATGATGTAGGGAGGTCATAGGACAACCTTGGCACTTTCTAAACTTGAGGCTCTCTTGCTAGGTGCTAGCATGGTAGCCGTTAGCATGTTAGCATTTAAGCTAATTTACTCATGTCTAAAGGCAAATACACACTTGGCATGATGTAGGGAGGTTATAGGACAACCTTGGCACTTTCTAAACTTGAGGTTCTCTTGCTAGGTGCTAGCATGGTAACCGTTAGCATGTTAGCATTTAAGCTAATTTACTCATGTCTAAAGGCAAATACACACATGGCATGATGTCGGGAGGTCTCTTGCTCTCTTGCTAGGTTCTAGCATGATGATTGTTAGCATGTTAGCATTTACGCTAATTTACTCACATTTAAAGGCAAATACACACATGGCATTATGTAGGGAGGTTATAGGACAACCTTGGCACTTTCTAAACTTGAGGCTCTCTTGCTAGGTGCTAGCAAAATGATTGTTAGCATGTTAGCATTTCAGCTAATTTACTCACTTTTAAAGGCAAATACACACATGACATGATGTAGGGAGGTTATAGGACAACCTTGGCACTTTCTAAACTTGAGGCTGACTTGCTAGGTGCTAGCATGATGACTGTTAGCATGTTAGCATTTAAGCTAATTTACTCATGTGTAAAGGCAAATACACACATGGCATGATGCAGGAAGGTTATAGGACAACCATGGCAGTTTCTGAACTTGAGGGCCTCTTGCTAGGTGCTAGCATGGTAGCCGTTAGCATGTTAGCATTTAAGCTAATTTACTTATGTCTAAAGGCAAATACACACATGGCATGATGTAGGGAGGTTATAGGACAACCTTGGCACTTTTTCAACTTGATGCTCTCTTGCTAGGTGCTAGCATGATGACTGTTAGCATATTAGCATTTAAGCTAATTTACTTACGTTTAAAGGCAAATACACACATGGCATGATATAGGGAGGTTATAGGACAACCTTGGCACTTTCTAAACTTGAAACCCTCTTGCTAGGTGCTAGCATGATGACTGTTAGCATGTTAGCATTTAGGCTAATTTACTCACATTTAAAGGCAAATACACACATGGCATGATGTAGGGAGGTTATAGGACAACCTTGGCACTTTCTAAGCTTGAGGCCCTCTTGCTAGGTGCTACCGTGGTAGCCGTTAGCATGTTAGCATTTAAGCTAATTTACTCATATCTAAAGGCAAATACACACATGGCATGATGCAGGGAGGTTATAGGACAACTTGGCAGTTTCTAAACTTGAGGCCCTCTTGCTAGGTGCTAGCATGGTATCCATTAGCATGTTAGCATTTAAGCTAATTTACTCATGTCTTCAGGCAAATACACACATGGCATGGTGTAGGGAGGTTATAGGACAACCTTGGCACTTTCTAAATTTGGGACTCTCTTGCTAGGTGCTAGCATGATGACTGTTAGCATGTTAGCATTTAAGCTAATTTGCTCATGTTTAAAGGCAAATACACACATGCATGATGCAGGGACGTTATAGGACAACCTTGGCAGTTTCTAAACTTGAGGCTCTCTTACTAGGTGCTAGCATAATGATTGTTAGCATGTTAGCATTTCAGCTAATTTACTCATGTTTAAAGGCAAATACACACATGACATGATGTGGGGAGGTTATAGGACAACCTTGGCAGTTTCTAAACTTGAGGCTGTCTTGCTAGGTGCGACCATGTTAGCCGTTAGCATGTTAGCATTTAAGCTAATTTACTCATGTCTAAAGGCAAATACACACATGGCATAATGTAGGGAGGTCATAGGACAACCTTGGCATTTTCTAAATTTGGGACTCTCTTGCTAGGTGCTAGCATGATGACTGTTAACATGTTAGCATTTAGCTAATTTGCTCATGTTTAAAGGCAAATACACACATGCATGATGCAGGGACGTTATAGGACAACCTTGGCAGTTTCTAAACTTGAGGCTGTCTTGCTAGGTGCTAGCATGTTAGCCGTTAGCATGTTAGCATTTAAGCTAATTTACTCATGTCTAATGGCAAATACACACATGGCATGATGTAGGGAGTTTATAGGACAACCTTGGCACTTTCTAAACTTTGGACTCTCTTGCTAGGTGCTAGCATGATGACTGTTAGCATGTTAACATTTAAGCTAATTTACTCACGTTTAAAGGCAAATACACATATGGCATGATGTAGGGAGGTTATCGGACAACCTTGGCACTTTCTAAAGTTGAGCCTCTCTTGCTAGGTGCTAGCATGGTATCCGTTAGCATGTTAGCATTTAAGCTAATTTACTCATGTCTAAAGGCAAATACACACATGGCATGATGTAGGGAGGTCATAGGACAACCTTGGCACTTTCTAAACTTGAGGCTCTCTTGCTAGGTGCTAGCATGGTAGCCGTTAGCATGTTAGCATTTAAGCTAATTTACTCATGTCTAAAGGCAAATACACACTTGCATGATGTAGGGAGGTTATAGGACAACCTTGGCACTTTCTAAACTTGAGGTTCTCTTGCTAGGTGCTAGCATGGTAACCGTTAGCATGTTAGCATTTAAGCTAATTTACTCATGTCTAAAGGCAAATACACACATGGCATGATGTCGGGAGGTCTCTTGCTCTCTTGCTAGGTTCTAGCATGATGATTGTTAGCATGTTAGCATTTACGCTAATTTACTCACATTTAAAGGCAAATACACACATGGCATTATGTAGGGAGGTTATAGGACAACCTTGGCACTTTCTAAACTTGAGGCTCTCTTGCTAGGTGCTAGCAAAATGATTGTTAGCATGTTAGCATTTCAGCTAATTTACTCACTTTTAAAGGCAAATACACACATGACATGATGTAGGGAGGTTATAGGACAACCTTGGCACTTTCTAAACTTGAGGCTGACTTGCTAGGTGCTAGCATGATGACTGTTAGCATGTTAGCATTTAAGCTAATTTACTCATGTGTAAAGGCAAATACACACATGGCATGATGCAGGAAGGTTATAGGACAACCATGGCAGTTTCTGAACTTGAGGGCCTCTTGCTAGGTGCTAGCATGGTAGCCGTTAGCATGTTAGCATTTAAGCTAATTTACTTATGTCTAAAGGCAAATACACACATGGCATGATGTAGGGAGGTTATAGGACAACCTTGGCACTTTTTCAACTTGATGCTCTCTTGCTAGGTGCTAGCATGATGACTGTTAGCATATTAGCATTTAAGCTAATTTACTTACGTTTAAAGGCAAATACACACATGGCATGATATAGGGAGGTTATAGGACAACCTTGGCACTTTCTAAACTTGAAACCCTCTTGCTAGGTGCTAGCATGATGACTGTTAGCATGTTAGCATTTAGGCTAATTTACTCACATTTAAAGGCAAATACACACATGGCATGATGTAGGGAGGTTATAAGACAACCTTGGCACTTTCTAAACTTGAGGCTCTCTTGCTAGGTGCTAGCATGGTAGCCGTTAACATGTTAGCATTTAAGCTAATTTACTCATGTCTAAAGGCAAATACACACATGGCATGATGTCGGGAGGTTATAGGACAACCTTGGCACTTTCTAAACTTGAGGCTCTCTTGCTAGGTGCTAGCATGATAACTGTGAGCATGTTAGCATTTAAGCTAATTTACTCACGTTTAAAGGCAAATACACACATGGCATGATGCAGGGAGGTTATAGGACAACCTTGGCAGATTCTAAACTTGAGGCCCTCTTGCTAGGTGCTAGCATGGTAGCCGTTAGCATGTTAGCATTTAAGCTAATGTACTCATGTCTAAAGGATAATACACACATGGCATGATGTATGGAGGTTATAGGACAACCTTGGCAGTTTTTAAACTTGAGGCCCTCTTGCTAAGTGCTAGCATGGTAGCCGTTAGCATGTTAGCAATGAAGCTAATTTACTCATATCTAAAGGCAAATACACACATGGCATGATGTAGGGAGGTTATAGGACAACCTTGGCAGTTTCTAAACTTGAAACCCTCTTGCTAGGTGCTAGCATGGTAGCCGTTAGCATGTTAGCATTTAAGCTAATTTACTCATGTCTACAGGCAAATACACACATGGCATGACGTAGGGAGGTTATAGGACAACCTTGGCACTTTCTAAACTTGAGGCTCTCTTGCTAGGTGCTAGCATGATGACTGTTAGCATTTAAGCTAATTGACTCATGTTTCAAGGCAAATACATACATGGCATGATGCAGGGAGGTTATAGGACAACCTTGGCAGTTTCTAAACTTGAGGCCCTCTTGCTAGATGCTAGCATGGTAGCCGTTAGCATGTTAGCATTTGAGCTAATTTACTCACATTTAAAGGCAAATACACACATGGCATGATGTAGGGAGGTTATAGGACAACCTTGGCAGTTTCTAAACTTGAGGCCCTCTTGCTAGGTGCTAGCATGGTAGCCGTTAGCATGTTAGCATTTGAGCTAATTTACTCACGTTTAAAGGCAAATACAAACATGGCATGATGTAGGGATGTTATAGGACAACCTTGGCAGTTTCTAAACTTTAAACCCTCTTGCTAGGTGCTAGCATGGTAGCCGTTAGCATGTTAGCATTTGAGCTAATTTACTCATGTCAAAAGGAAATACACATGGCATGATGTAGGGAGGTTATAGGACAACCTTGGCACTTTCTAAACTTGAGACTCTCTTGCTTGGTGCTAGCATGATGACTGTTAGCATGTTAGCATTTAAGGTAGTTTACTCATGTCTACAGGCAAATACACACATGGCTTGATGTAGGGAGGTTATAGGACAACCTTGGCAGTTTCTAAACTTGAGGGCCTCTTGCTAACTGCTAGCATGGTAGCCGTTAGAATGTTAGCATTTAAGCTAATTCACTCATGTCTACAGGCAAATACACACATGGCATGATGTAGGGAGGTTATAGGACAACCTTGGCACTTTCTAAACTTGAGGCTCTCTTGCTAGGTGCTAGCATGATGACTGTTAGCATGTTAGCATTTAAGCTAATTTACTCACGTTTAAAGGCAAATACACATATGGCATGATGTAGGGAGGCTATAGGACAACCTTGGCACTTTCTAAGCTTGAGGCCCTCTTGCTAGGTGCTACCGTGGTAGCCGTTAGCATGTTAGCATTTAAGCTAATTTACTCATGTCTAAAGGCAAATACACACATGGCATGATGCAGGGAGGTTATAGGACAACTTGGCAGTTTCTAAACTTGAGGCCCTCTTGCTAGGTGCTAGCATGGTATCCATTAGCATGTTAGCATTTAAGCTAATTTACTCATGTCTTCAGGCAAATACACACATGGCATGGTGTAGGGAGGTTATAGGACAACCTTGGCACTTTCTAAATTTGGGACTCTCTTGCTAGGTGCTAGCATGATGACTGTTAGCATGTTAGCATTTAAGCTAATTTGCTCATGTTTAAAGGCAAATACACACATGCATGATGCAGGGACGTTATAGGACAACCTTGGCAGTTTCTAAACTTGAGGCTCTCTTACTAGGTGCTAGCATAATGATTGTTAGCATGTTAGCATTTCAGCTAATTTACTCATGTTTAAAGGCAAATACACACATGACATGATGTGGGGAGGTTATAGGACAACCTTGGCAGTTTCTAAACTTGAGGCTGTCTTGCTAGGTGTGACCATGTTAGCCGTTAGCATGTTAGCATTTAAGCTAATTTACTCATGTCTAAAGGCAAATACACACATGGCATAATGTAGGGAGGTCATAGGACAACCTTGGCATTTTCTAAATTTGGGACTCTCTTGCTAGGTGCTAGCATGATGACTGTTAACATGTTAGCATTTAGCTAATTTGCTCATGTTTAAAGGCAAATACACACATGCATGATGCAGGGACGTTATAGGACAACCTTGGCAGTTTCTAAACTTGAGGCTGTCTTGCTAGGTGCTAGCATGTTAGCCGTTAGCATGTTAGCATTTAAGCTAATTTACTCATGTCTAATGGCAAATACACACATGGCATGATGTAGGGAGTTTATAGGACAACCTTGGCACTTTCTAAACTTTGGACTCTCTTGCTAGGTGCTAGCATGATGACTGTTAGCATGTTAACATTTAAGCTAATTTACTCACGTTTAAAGGCAAATACACATATGGCATGATGTAGGGAGGTTATCGGACAACCTTGGCACTTTCTAAAGTTGAGCCTCTCTTGCTAGGTGCTAGCATGGTATCCGTTAGCATGTTAGCATTTAAGCTAATTTACTCATGTCTAAAGGCAAATACACACATGGCATGATGTAGGGAGGTCATAGGACAACCTTGGCACTTTCTAAACTTGAGGCTCTCTTGCTAGGTGCTAGCATGGTAGCCGTTAGCATGTTAGCATTTAAGCTAATTTACTCAAGTCTAAAGGCAAATACACACTTGGCATGATGTAGGGAGGTTATAGGACAACCTTGGCACTTTCTAAACTTGAGGTTCTCTTGCTAGGTGCTAGCATGGTAACCGTTAGCATGTTAGCATTTAAGCTAATTTACTCATGTCTAAAGGCAAATACACACATGGCATGATGTCGGGAGGTTATAGGACAACCTTGGCACTTTCTAAACTTGGGGCTCTCTTGCTAGGTGCTAGCATGATAACTGTTAGCATGTTAGCATTTAAGCTAATTTACTCACGTTTAAAGGCAAATACACACATGGCATGATTTAGGGTGGTTAGAGGACAACCTTTGTAGTTTCTAAACTTGAGGCCATCTTGCTAGGTGCTAGCAGGGTAGCCGTTAGCATGTTAGCATTAAGGCTAATTTACTCATGTCTAAAGGATAATACACACATGGCATGATTTAGGGAGGTTACAGGACAACCCAGGCACTTTTTTAACGTAAGGCTCTCTTGCTAAGTGCTAGCATGATGACTGTTAGCATGTTAGCATTTAAGCTAATTTACTCATGCCTAAGGGCTACTAAGCACATGTCATGATGTGGGGAGGTTATAGGACAACCTTGGTACTTTCTAAACTTGAGGCCCTCTTGCTAGGTGCTAGCATGATGACTGTTAACATGTTAGCATTTTACCTAATTTACTCATGTCTAAAGGAAAATACACACATGGCATGATGTGGGGACACTGTAGGACTGCCCCAAACTTTTCAGGACCTGAGGCTGTTTTGCTACGTGTTAGCACGTAGCCGTTATCATGTTAGCATTTTAGCTAATTTACTCAAGTTTAAAGGCAAATACACACTTGGCATGATGTGGGGACACTATGGGACTGCATCAACCTTTTCCGTACTTGAGGCTTTCTTGCTAGGTGCTACCGCGGTAGCCGTTGGCACACCGGGCCTGAGGTTCACAGCACAGGTGGCCAGTCCATCAAAATTTCCGCGGGAATTTTCTAGTTATTTTTTTTTTCTTATATCTTAATCTTCCACTTTTTGAGCGCGTAACGCGGCCGAAACCACAAGAAGGACCCCCACACATGTTACACCGCCGGAAACGTGGCGCTCGGGACTACAGCGGTATTTATTTTTTTGAACGGTTTGTGTAACCATGGCGACGGTATTCGCGATAGAAAAAAAATCGGCCACTAGATTAGGTACACCCTATTCTATTTTTAGAACAGCTCATGCCAGTGAAAAAACGAGAATTTACACTTTTCACAGCTTTGTAGCTCAGCCATACGGCCACGTAGGAACGTGATTGATGGCTCATTTTTTAGATAAACTTCTGAACTCTCTCTGTGGCTGAATGTTAATTGCTAGCAAGTTAGCATGTTAGCATTTAAGCTAATTTACTCATGTCTAAAGGATAATACACACATGGCATGGTGTGGGGAGGTTATAGGACAACCTTGGCACTTTCTAAACTTGAGGCTCTCTTGCTAGGTGCTAGCATGATGACTTTTAGCATGTTAGCATTTAAGCTAATTTACTCATGTCTAAAGGCAAATACACACATGGCATGATGCAGGAAGGTTATAGGACAACCTTGGCAGTTTCTGAACTTGAGGCCCTCTTGCTCGGTGCTAGCATGGTAGCCGTTAGCATGTTAGCATTTAAGCTAATTTACTCATGTCTAAAGGCAAATACACACATTGCATGATGTCGGGAGGTTATAGGACAACCTTGGCACTTTCTAAACTTGGGGCTCTCTTGCTAGGTGCTAGCATGATAACTGTTAGCATGTTAGCATTTAAGCTAATTTACTCATGTTTAAAGGCAAATACACATGGCATGATTTAGGGAGGTTATAGGACAACCTTTGTAGTTTCTAAAGTTGAGGCCATCTTGCTAGGTGCTGGCATGGTAGCCGTTAGCATGTTAGCATTTAAGCTAATTTACTCATGTCTAAAGGCAAATACACCCATGGCATGATGCAGGGAAGTTATAGGACAACCTTGGCACTTTCTAAAGTTGAGGCTCTCTTGCTAGGTGCTAGCATGATGACTGTTAGCATGTTAGCATTTAAGCTAATTTACTCACGTTTAAAGGCAAATACACACATGGCATGATGTCGGGAGGTTATAGGACAACCTTGGCACTTTCTAAAGTTGAGGCTCTCTTGCTAGGTGCTAGCATGATGACTGTTAGCATGTTAGCATTTAAGCTAATTTACTCACGTTTAAAGGCAAATACACACATGGCATGATGTAGGGAGGTTATAGGACAACCTTGGCACTTTCTAAACTTGAGGCTCTCTTGCTAGGTGCTAGCCAGGTAGCCGTTAGCATTTTAGCATTTAAGCTAATTTACTCATGTCTAAAGGCAAATACACACATGGCATGATGCAGGGAGGTTATAGGACAACCTTGGCACTTTCTAAAGTTGAGGCTCTCTTGCTAGGTGCCTGCATGATGACTGTTAGCATGTTAGCATTTAAGCTAATTTACTCACGTTTAAAGGCAAATACACATATGGCATGATGTAGGGAGGTTATCAGACAACCTTGGCAGTTTCTAAACTTGAGGCCCTCTTGCTAGGTGCGAGCATGGTAGCCGTTAGCATGTTAGCATTTAAGCTAATTTAGTCATGTCTAAAGGCAAATACACACATGGCATGATGTCGGGAGGTTATAGGACAACCTTGGCACTTTCTAAACTTGAGGCTCTCTTGCTAGGTGCTAGCATGGTAGCCGTTAGCATGTTAGCATTTAAGCTAATTTACTCATGTCTACAAGCAAATAGACACATGGCATGATGTAGGGAGGTTATAGGACAACCTCGGCACTTTCTAAACTTGAGGCTCTCTTGCTAGGTGCTAGCATGGTAGCCGTTAGCATTTAAGCTAATTTACTCATGTCTACAGGCAAATAGACACATGGCATGATGTAGGGAGGTTATAGGACAACCTTGGCACTTTCTAAACTTGAGGCTCTCTTGCTAGGTGCTAGCATGATGACTGTTAGCATGTTAGCATTTAAGCTAATTTACTCACATTTAAAGGCAAATACACACATGGAATGATGTAGGGAGGTTATAGGACAACCTTGGCACTTTCTAAACTTGAGGCTCTCTTGCTAGGTGCTAGCATGGTAGCCGTTAGCATGTTAGCATTTAAGCTAATTTACTCATGTCTGAAGGCAAATACACACATGGCACGATGTCGGGAGGTTATAGGACAACCTTGGCACTTTCTAAACTTGAGGCTCTCTTGCTAGGTGCTAGCATGATAACTGTTAGCATGTTAGCATTTAAGCTAATTTACTCACATTTAAAGGCAAATACACACATGGCATGATATAGGGAGGTTATAGGACAGCCTTTGTAGTTTATAAACTTGAGGCCATCTTGCTAGGTGCTAGCAGGGTAGCCGTTAGCATGTTAGCATTTAAGCTAATTTACTCATGTCTAAAGGATAATACACACATGGCATGATTTAGGGAGGTTACAGGACAACCCAGGCACTTTTTTAACGTAAGGCTCTCTTGCTAAGTGCTAGCATGATGACTGTTAGCATGTTAGCATTTAAGCTAATTTACTCATGCCTAAAGGCTACTAAGCACATGTTATGATGTGGGGAGGTTATAGGACAACCTTGGTACTTTCTAAACTTGAGGCCCTCTTGCTAGGTGCTAGCATGATGACTGTTAGCATGTTAGCATTTTACCTAATTTATTCATGTCTAAAGGAAAATACACACATGGCATGATGTGGGGACACTGTAGGACTGCCCCAAACTTTTCAGGACCTGAGGCTGTTTTGCTACGTGTTGGCACGGTAGCCGTTGTCATGTTAGCATTTTAGCTAATTTACTCAAGTTTAAAGGCAAATACACACTTGGCATGATGTGGGGACACGATGGGACTGCATCAACCTTTTCCGTACTTGAGGCTTTCTTGCTAGGCGCTACCGTGGTAGCCGTTGGCACACCGGGCCCGAGGTTCACAGCACAGGTGGCCAGTCCATCAAAATTTCCGCGGGAATTTTCTAGTTTATTTTATTATTTTATTTATTTGAGATTCTCATGTGATGCCACAAAAAATTACATCATATCATTATGGCAGTCTTTTCATTTTACATGGGGCAAGTTCGGGCAAGTAGTTCTCACCTTAAGGATTCCCTATGGGCAAGTCATTTTGGTTTTTAATGCAGAATCCTGAGTAAGTAACAATTTTTCAGAGTCCTAACTGTGTAAGTTGTGTAAGTCGTGGAGCAAAAGCGCTTCCATACAGGGAGTGGGGATGCTAATAGCCGTTTCCCACCACAATCAGTGGCCACACATATCATTATCAATGCTGTAGAAAATGTAGCGCTAAAATGGTCAAGCTACTTACCATTGAGAGACTTCTTGAAGTATCCTTTGTTCTTGAGAGAAAACGTCTGTTCTTGAGAAACTCTCTACTTCAGGATCAAAGTTGGAATCCAACACATATGGTTGTATGTTAAAAGCCCACATTTTAAACAGATACATCTCCATTTATTATCAACTCCTATACCTTTTGTAGCTAGCGCCACAAACCGGAAGTCCTTTTAACCACAGTGGAGTAGGAGTGCCTGGAGGCGGACGGTGGGTGAAATACATTAAAACAGACGCTTTTCGTGGAAAGCACAAAATTCAAATAAACACAGCTGAATAAGTGCAGATTCTGGAAGAACAGAAAGCTTTATGCGCTGGTTATCGTGTGGAGCTGCTCAAAAGGAATTCACAACTCAATACAAAGGGCCGAGTAATGAGTAATAGGTCCAATCTATTTTCTGTATCGCTTATCCTCACCAGGGTCGCGGGCATGCTGAAGCCTATCCCAGCTGTCTTTGAGCAAGAGGCGGGGTACACCCTGGACTGGTGGCCAGCCAATCACAGGGCACATATAGACAAACAACCATTCACACTCACATTCATACCTATGGACAATTTGGAGTCACCAATTAACCTAACATGCATGTTTTTGGAATGTGGGAGGAAACCGGAGTACCCAGAGTACCCGGAGAAAACCCACGCACACACGGGGATAACATGCAAACTCCACAGAGATGTGGAATCGAATCCGTGTCTCCTCGTCCACCGTGTTGCCCATAATAGGTAGGGGACCTATTATTATTACGTTTTTTTTATTTCAATTAAATTATGGCCAATTTTAAATTAACATACAAAGAAACCAAGTTTATTTGTCGTTCTACGTACATGTAATTGTAAGAGTTTGTACTCACTCTTTTGTCTCTCCTGAGGTTTTGAGGCCCAATGTGGATGTTTGTTTAATATTGTATGGATATGGCACACGTCATTGATCGGCGAGCTCTCGAAGGGAGTAGAAGTTTGGGGCCGGAGGCTGTGTGCGGCCATGATGATGCGGAGACAGCAGGCGGAGTCTGCGGGCTGCAAGCTTCTTTCTGTCTGGCTGCTGTCCTGTCATCGGCCTGGGTGTGGTTTGAGAGTCCGGGTACCGTTAGCAGGAAGCCGAGCTTTCGAGCTCATTTCACTTCGAAGGCGACACAAAAGACATATTTTCTCCGAAAGAGTTTTCTTCTCGTTTCTTCCAACTAGCAAACGAAAGGTAGCATCGTATTGGGCAGGAAAGCGTTAGATTGGCGCCGTTATTCTGATGGGAAAAAGTTTTCTGCTGGTTTCGCCGACTGCTCGTCTGTTCCATTCGTTTTTTTGCTGTGCTTTTTCCTTGTTTTAACCTGAAGCGGACCACTGAAAGCAAAGATGCCCAAAACGGTAAGTTTTTAAACCCCAACTATTCTTATGACGTAAACCCAAATCCCACATTGGCATAATCGTTTACCAAAGGGTAAATTAGCTATAATATAATACTATTTTTGTAACTGTGGCATTCATTAAGTTGTGGAAATGGAAAATCTTTTCAAATTAAAACGCGACGACGCGAAGACTTTCCGTTAGGCGAGTGCGCGTGCGCGCTCCCGCCCGAGTGTCTCCTAAAATGAGCGCCTTATAAATAAATCACGTCGTTCATTGAAGGCCTCCGAGCTACTTTGTATCACAAGCCAACTTTATACGTCTCCCCGCTAAGAACACGGCAGGATCTCCCGTCTCAAGAGAGTCTTTGTCTGGGGACGCTGCCCTCAAGCACCCCCCCCCCCCCCCGCACCAAACACTCCTCTCGGTAGCCATGGAGCTAATTCTTCCGGAAACCTCCCCTCCAGCCCGGCTAGCTAGCGGGGCTGCAGGGCTGAACTGGAAGCCATGGTTGGAGGTATCATGGGTGTGTAGTCCAGGTGTGCCTGAGATTAACATTCTCGTTAGATTGCAATGAACTTTAGCAACCTCTTGAACTGACATAGACGTGAACAATGAAGAGCACCTCTCCTCTTCATTGTTTGGGGTACACGCACGCACACACACACACACACACACACACTCTCTCTCTCTCTTTGTTTAAATCAAATAGCATGATGTTGTTTCTAAGCCTGCTGTCCCTTTGGTGAACATGAGCTAAAATGTTGCAGCTCAACACAGTTACAATACAGTCAAATATGCATTAGTTTTGAGCTATGATGTTTACTGACACAATGGGGCAATAAAAGGAACCGCTTGTTTCCTTTTTGGTACAAAAGTACATAGTTTTTTTATTTAAAGGTGTAAATGTCATGAGATCCCACCTTCTTAAATGTGAATATTTTTAATTTTTGTAATATATGAAAGCAGAACATCTTTGTGTTTTTGGCAAAACAGAATTCACTCACATTACTCTGACATTGAAAAGTAGTGATTGACATGTGTGCCTCTTTTTGGTATGCTGACCAAACCTCAAACGATTTGAGTTCCTTTAACATTGATTTGGCCTAAATAGGGTCTAACCAATGCTTTGATTAATCGAGTTAATTCAAGTTTCAGATTAATCGATTAAGAAAATAATCATCAGTCGCAGCCCAACATGTATTGGTTACATTCCTAGTCATTACTAACTTGAGAATAGAAAAACAGTCACTTCATGAGACAAGAGGGGTCAGCAACCTAATAATTGAGTTTCTACTATGTTACCTTGCATTGCTCCTCACCAGGCTTCACTCTTCTACACTCTGCAGCCCCGCCTCCCCCCACAGAGACAGAATGACTATGACTGACACAAGGTCTCTCTCTGTGATTCAATAGAACGTGTGAACTCTCTTCCTGTCTGTTTGGAGGTGGAAGACGAGGAAAACTGACACACATGCACAATGCATTGAAGTATTGAATGTATAGAAGCCAAAAAAATTATTGGGCTCTAATTTTGTGGCGCAGTCCACTCAGTAGTGATTTGGTTGAGTGTGCAGCCAATTTGGTAAATTAGTAGACTGGACTGGAATATTGTGACAAAATAGCTCGCCAAAGGTGCACTGAAAACTTTCCAGCTCCGACCTGGTCTATTCTTGGCGCAGGCGAAACGCAGCCTGCGCAGTGGTAAATTGGCTGACAGGCGCACAGTGCACACATATCACCAAAACCTCACAGGCGGATTTTTGCACACATTTCAGAGGAAAAAACATCCACTATTTCATGTAAATGGCGTACGTGGTGAATGATGCGCATGGTGGCCTCTGATGCGCAGAGGCAATGTGAGGCGTTCATTTCATTGGTTTTACACCCAGCTGTGTTAAACCCTCTCACACCTTCTCTCCTCCCTCGCCACTAGCACGAGTGGGAGGGATGGCGGCGTGGGTGCGCTGGCCAGACTGCGCTGCTCACAAAAGTGCAACGTGCGCTGCCCACACCCTGTTGGCATAGCGTATGAAATTAGAGCCTCATTTTTGAGTTCATTTTCATTTATTGTGTAATTAATTGTAATAATCTGGGAAAGACAGTTGACAGTTCATTTAAAGAAATGACTGGAAAGACTCAAAATAAATTTTATTTTTTGAGCACATTAGTTTATCAGCTTGAACATCAAACTTGATGTTCTTGTGTAGTAGGGGTGTATCAGTACATTTATTTGTAATCCAATTTTTTGATACAGAAATTTCGTTTTGGTGCAGAGGCGTACTGATTTCCCAAACAGTACAAATTTAGTGAGGCACGGGATTTGTGCCTGCATATATAAACATATACTGTGAAGCCCAGCGTTTGGCATACATGTGTCATGGCAAGAAGAATCCAAGAACACTCCAGTGAGAATTGCAGGATTCCATGATAGTACTTTGTATTCGTGAAAAAAGTAAACAAGGCATTGTGTTCATTTACTACTGTATCGAAAATGAACAAAACAGTGACCCGAAATTACACATTATGACAAATGTATTTTTGAAAAGTCAAGCTGAATTCTTGCAAAAATACCAACTGGAACACAGCAAAGACAAGGTTTGTATTAAGGTTGGGTGATATTTTTAATGTATCGGTATACTGGTATAGATTCTTCCAATGATAAGAAAATGACTTACTGGACATACCGATATAAAGGTTGGAATGGCGATAAACGCTGGCGAAAGTTCTGAATCTACTCTTACAGAGCATGAATGGAAGCTAGCATTGTTAGCTTGTGTGGTTGTGTGTGCACGACTCGGGCTCAATAAGTATATTTTCAACACATATTTTATAGCTGTAATGTAAGAAACGTTTTATAGTGCCTGGTGATGACATGGAAGTTCAGAGTGAAAAAATATGTTTATTTCTATGTTTATATTTCAACATAGGTCATTCATTCATTTACTCATTTTCTACCGTTTTTTCCTCACGAGGGTCGCGGGGGTGCTGGAGCCTATCCCAGCTGTCTTCGGGCGAAAGGCGGGGTACTGGACTGTTCGCCAGCCAATCACAGGGCACATATAGACAAACAACCATTCACACTCACATTCATACCTATGGACAATTTGGAGTCGCCAATTAACCTAGCATGTTTTTGGAATGTGGGAGGAAACCGGAGTACCCGGAGAAAACCCACGCATGCATGGGGAGAACATGCGAACTCCACACAAAGATGGCCGAGGGTGGAATTGAACCCTGGTCTCTTAGCTGTGAGTGGAATTGAACCCTGGTCTCCTAGCTGTGAGGTCTGTGCGCTAACCACTAGACCACCGTGCCGCCCAACATAGGTTGTCTTAACCGTAAATACATTCTCCACACACATAGAACAAAATATGAGCACTGTTTGCCCCATGTCTGCATGAACAAAACAAGAGTGTCATGCAAAATATCTTCCACATACAGTTGGAATTGCATGGTTGACTACATCTTCGTGACAAGCACAGGCATTACAGTTTGTTGAAGATTTAGTAGCAATGTGTGTAGGGGCTGACATCCCATTAGAAAAGTTGCCAGTTTGTTACCAACAAATATATGGCTTAAGGTTTGTAGCTTTTTATACAAAACTACAAAACTTTTTATACAAAACAAAAATTTTATATTGTCATACCGTGACTTATCCTAAAGATATCGTGATATATGCTAAGGTCCATATTGCCCAACTATTATTTGTATTTGGATGTATGAGATAATAAGTTGTAATAAGTTGTGCTTAAGTTTTAATTCCATTATTACGTCCAATATGTTAGACTTGTATAACTAATATGTCGCAGTAAAGCCGAAAACAACAGTGTTTACTGTGTTTTTTCGAGTAGGCATTTTTTTTTCTAAATATGTGACAAGATGACTTGTCTTTGTGACAACTATCTACACAAAGTGGAGCTAGGGTACTTTTGGCCTCCACAACAGAGGTCGGGTGGACTGTTTGCGGAGGTATTCACAGTCTCAAAAGGAACTTTTACAACCCGTTCACAAGCAATAAGAAACTACATGGTGCTATGTGGCTATATTGTATGGATGTGTTGCTTCAGTGTTACAAAAGAGGAAACTGGTCAAGAGGAAGGTCACTGGCCTTCATAATGGCAGAATAATTCTAAAAGATTTCCCTTGCAGTATCACAGATTGATGTGAACTAGTCTGAAAGATTGCTTCTACACACGGCAAAACAGAGCAAGCAAATCATGTAAAAGAAGGAAGCGAGATAAACTGATTTAGCAACAAGGTTCACTTTTTACCCAGTGAAAGTTGTCACAGCCACAGTCGGGTAGCTCACAGATAGGGACAAATTTGAACTTTATTTATTCATTTGTTTTTCATATATTTGGTATTTTAGTTATCTGCGTCAACCCCAACATCTCACAAAAGCAATTTCAAATGTCGCGCGCATCCTGCTGGCAAGCACATGAGTTTCTCAAGGAAGCCATGGTATGACTCAAATGTTCTGCTCTTACATCAGTTCCTTTCTGGTAATTTCCTCGCCTGTAACCTTATATGGACTTTCACATCATGGTCTAGCTGGTCTCCTCCCTGCTTCCCCCAGCCTACTCCTCACATGCAGTGCACCACTCAAGATTGCACTTTTTATCAGCCCTTAAAGTGTCATTTTATCACAGTGAAACTTGATCTGTTTTAGGAGTAAGAGTAATGTCCTTCTAAATAGGATTTCAAACAACAAGCTTTCGTTGGTTATAATCCAGAATGACCAATTTGACCAATTCTGTTAGTCTGGCAAAGCTCATGTAGTTTGTGTCAGTGTTACAAGTTCACACATCCACTATCACATCCATACTGTTAGCGTGACTTACCATTGCAGTTTCAAGCCTTGATATTGGCGGTTTGCTTGTTAGAAGGACAAACATTGAACAAGTGTGGCTATGGTGATTTGGTCAATGGAAAGACGTGGAGGTATGCTAGCAGGGGATTTCAGGAGGCTGTAGTGCACATAGCAGAGCAGATTAGCAGTTTGTTGCGATAGAGGTGCTGGAAAAAGTGAATGTTTTTTTACGCACATAGTCCGTTATTGATGTCTTTTCTTCTTTTTGGATTTAGTGAGACATTTAAGCTTCATTTACGCAAGTACTTTTGTCATCATTTGTGACATTTGGGTGAGTCCAATTCTTGCCTTTTCAGCTGCAATCAAACTGTCTAAAAATAGAAGTGAGTTGAGGTTTTGCCAAATGTTTGTTCAGTAAATTCTGGACATGATCTATTGACTCTACTCACACAAGAATAGCTAAGGTGCTTTCGGGAGTTCATTGAGCCAAGTAGATAGTAGACATGTTGGAGCACCAGCTTGGATGTAGATTGTAGAAGAGTTCAGAATGTTAACAACCGCCCAAACATAAGGGAGTTGTCTCTCTCTGGCACTACGATATGTCAGAGCAGATGGATACGCACATGTATGTATTTAAAAAACAATGGTCGTGGGAAAGACCCTTCCTTGCTTTGTAATGAAAGCTCATCCTCCCTTCCATCCCTACCTCTTCCCATCTGCTAGTTTGCACTCTTCAACTGGAGGGTTTCTTTCAACGTAACACTAGGCTGTTTTCAGCCCTCTGATGTAAACACATCTGGGTAGCAGACATACAACAATACACAAAGCCACCGAACCTTTTTTAAGCCAAATGTAGGTTCAACGCAGACTTATTAACAACTTTGTTTTGATTGTTTTACTGTTGGTTTGTTTGTTTTAGGATTATGGAAAACTACCAAAAATGTTGGTCCCAAGGAAGAACTGGATCGAGATGAAGTTGTCTAAACAATTCAATTATGACTGCTGAGTCATGCTCCAGAATATAAATGAGGGGAAAATTGTCATTACAAATAGGGCTGCTACGATTAGTCGACTAATCGCAATGATGTCGACTATTAATATAGTCAACAACTAATTTAATAGTGGGGTAGTCATTTTTTCATAGTCTTCTTTTTTTATTCTGTTTTTTCGCAAAAACCTTTATCATGACAACTATCTACTAGGCAGATCCCACTTCAACCAGTGTTTGATCCCAGACAAATTACGGAAAGAAAACCTAAAAAATAGACTTAAAGTATTTATTTTTGTGTTGTTTAGGCAAGTGCCTCAGCTGTTTGCGCTTCATGGTACACAATTAAACAAGTGTTTGTTGCTACAAGCACATTTCATTAAAGGTGTAATGAACTGTCATCTTAATTGCCTTTTTTAAATTTAGAATATATCTGAATATCTTCAAAATGATGGTTCGATAAGAGCAGCTTCATGTGCGATAGATTGTGTTTTACATTAAATTTACCTACAATGTGATACATATGTTTGTAAATACACAGGACTTGATGAAAACCGTTTCAATAGATGATAGTTACATGAGGCGTGGATGTTGATGGATGCTGGGAACTTTTTATTAAGAGAAATTCATGTTTCCATCAGATCTAAAAAAATGTCAGGATAAACTTAATAACTTCATCCCAGAATAAAACAACCAAGGCATGTGATTTCTTGACAGCGTATTGCAGTCATGGTAAAAGTAATAATAACGCAATCATAGCCATAAAAGCAACACAAATCATTCAACATTCATTCAACAGGTATTTGTCAAGTTCGCCAAGTAAGGCTTGGCCTCATATACACTGCTCACAAGAAGGATATTTCTGATACATTTAGGATAAACCTAAAATGTACTACTGTATACATTTTACAGGTGAACTTAATTTGAGCTTCTCTAATTTTGAATGCACTTGTCCAACCTGTTCAGTATGTAACTTTCTTTTGGTAGTTGTGCATACCGCAAACTCTTTGTGAGTAGCATATATGATAGAAAGTGTAATTTAGGCAGCTTACAGTGTAGAGTTGGCGTGTAGAAATGATGAGGACGAAGGCATGGAAACATGGCACGTGGGCTGAGAGGACGCTAAGAATAGCGTGGGCGACACACCCTAACACAACCAGAGAATGTAGCCAAGCACTTCCTTTTTCATGGAACATTGGCCGTTCGGGCTCAGGAAATGAAGCAGCTGAAAGGTCGGCAGGGTCATCAGGAGCTAAAGTGAAATTTGAAATAGTTTCTTGTGGACATATTAGTCTCATGATGATTCTGTAGCTGCTCGGTGTCCACCCACTACAGCAACTGCTGGCGATGACAGGAAGTGACAGAGAGACAAGTGTCCTGAGCTGTAAATGGGGTTCTGCTGACATGAATGGGAAAGAACGCAACTCTCGTCAGCCCCTGCAAATACTGGGAAATAATGCGTACCATTGTTGTTGAGGGCAGACGTGGGCCTCGGCCTGCACAGTTATTCCCAATAGGCATGTGCGCTGCTGTTTTCATCATCTCTAAGAGGACAGTTTGAAATGAGAATCTGCAACAATGAGGTTTTTTTATATTTGGATGACCACATTGACAGCTTGAATAAATGCAATGATGAACTTTACTACTGCAAGTTCAAAAATTACTTTCCCTACTTTTCAAAAACATGAAAGAAAGATTCCTGCATTAACGTATGATATGAGCTCAGTGCATTCTGTACTTAGCAGGAAGTTTCTCAGTGGTTACAAACTAGCTGCAAATAGGTGTATTTGTGTGTTCCTGGCTCAGTGCATAGCACTGAGCTGCTTGATACATGACAGGATGTAGGCCACTCTCCTGAGGGTGAAGCAGAAAAAGGCCTCACAAGGCCTCGTCACCAGAGGATGTGGTTACTTCCTGTAGATAAGTTCTATACTGAGGCCTAGCCAGACGGGCACATTAATTGTTTCATACGCATGCTCATGGAGTCTGTTTGACGGAAAAATATCATTATTCACTTGTAAGCTATGTCGGTCACAGTGTGGAAGTTGTTTTGTGTGTGCAGACGTGAGCAGTTGAATGATCCCCATTTTCCTAAGTACAGTAGGTACATTCCGTTACTGTTATGTTTGGGGACCACCAGCGAATTATGAAAAAGCACGAGTCATTGTCATTTAACTGGTACACAATCACAGTGTATTCAACGAGGGCTGAAAAGTACAAAACACCTTTACAAAAAGCAGGCCAAATTACAGTTATACCACACTAGCCACGTTTACATGAGGAGTTTTTCTCTTTCCGAATGGAATCTTTACGAATGACCTTTCCGAAAACAATGGTATACATGGAAAGGAATATTCCAATCTCTTGTCTACATGTGCTGCTATAATCAAACAAGTCGTCATAGTCAATGAGGCATGCGCAGTAAACCTCAACATCACGTGATACTGACTTCCCCGAGTTTTTCTTTTCTTGTTGGAATAACTTCTTATTACGAGTTTTTCGTTCATCCAGTCTTGAAATTAGTTTGGATCAAAACCAAACTTTCCGCAGCAGTCCACTGCCGATTGCTCGTCTCCATTTTTAAAACTGAAGAAGGTCTCGAGCTGTGTGTTACGTCATATATGAGCATGCACTGAAAGAACGCACCCGGGATCAATTTAAACATATTAAATATTTGAATATTTTATAATTAAACTCGGGACATGTTTTATATAGATATATATTTTCTTTTTTAATAAAAGTGGACTTGTGAATGGCGTATAGAAGGGTTTGGATTCTGTTCCACAGATGGCGCTAATGCACACCAAAGCTGCTTGCCAACCACCAATAAACAACAGAAGAAGAAAAACACCACGAAGAAGATTGGGATTGGATTGGGGAAAGGAATATTCCACCCCGTGAATCCGATTACATATTCATTCGGATTGGCACTTTTCTTTCGGAATGAGCTGTAACCAAAGGTTAAATTCTTTCCATTTGAGCAAATAAACCGAATGCAATTGGAATATTTGGGTCTATGTATACATGGCTACTGAAGGGTTGCCAAATCTTATAGGAATGATAACGTTTGGACCAATCAGCTCCGGGGGGTTATACACTTCTTTCTGGTTTATCATTGTAGCTGAGAAGTGCAATACACAAAACAATAAGAAAAACAAATTACAATTAGACGGCATACTATTTCCTAAGGCACAGAACTTCATGAAAATGAAGTGACACTTTGATATAATTTAAATAATGTTGTTATAGAAATGTGTCCTGTATACAAAGTACTTATTGAGAGTCCTGGGTTATGATTGGACAGGTGCATACAAGCTTGCTGTTGGCTACCCTGTGATAGCATCGCTGTCTCAGGCTGGACACACAATGTAGAGTTTTGAAGACAAGCCAATGATAACAAGAGGGCAAGACTGAAAACTGACACTTCAAAAAGTAAGTTGGCATGAAGCCAGTACAAATGGGTAAAAGATGCCAGAAAGTTGAATGAGTTTGAAAGGTGAGCTATCACACGCTGGCATAGATAGGCTTTGCATGTGACAAGCTATCTTCAATGAACTACACATTTTAACAACAATTTGTACCATAATAAGTAACACAGTGACTATCAACATAAACATGACAAAGAGAGTCGCAACAAGTGCCAACACAGCGGAAAGGCAATTCCAGTGCATGTTTTTCAAAATAAAGTGCAGTTAAAAAAAACTTTTTATGATTTTTGTTTTCAAACTAGTTTGTGGTCACTATTTGAGTAGATAATAAGCTATGTAGCATACGCAGTATATACATTCATACAATATATTAATTAACATTGTTTTCATAAATGTGTATAAATAGTGGGATTTCTAACAGTGCTACATGTATGCTGTACATCAGGGATCCATGCTGTGTTTTTATGGCACAATAAGGAACTTTTGGAGGCACGCCCCAGCCGCAAGCCTCTTGTGACTGCTTGTTGATGAGTGAATGCATGACAAAAGAAACACTTTGCGCGCAGGAATTCGGAGTAGAGTTACAATGCATACAAACAAAAAAAATGATTTTAGCCCATGAATGGGACAGCACTTACGTCATAGAGAATAGTCATCTTTCTTCCATCACTGCAGTATCCATCTGATAACATAGCTACTTAGCACGATGTCACCGAATGCAGCTGCACAAGCTGTACAAGCTAGCTTGTAAAAAACTTATTAATCTTTCTTTTTTTTGCTGATATTGGGTTGATACCGATATCAAATTGGGACACCCCTAATTTCTATATTCTTGTGGGACATATAATTCAGCAATTATGCCAAGAATCTGTACTTGTTTTAGTTCATGTGATTGTGGTTTCATTCATTTTATTTGCTGTCTACTTTAGATTAGTGTGCGAGTCACCACGATGGATGCAGAACTGGAGTTTGCCATCCAGCCCACTACAACAGGAAAACAACTATTTGACCAAGTAGGAGAACTGAAAGCCATTTTCAATTGCCCCAGAAGTACCCGTTTTTTGTGGTGTACTGTTTTAAAGATCTGTGATTTTTTTTCAATGGTTTCAGGTGGTGAAGACCATCGGGCTGCGGGAAGTTTGGTACTTTGGACTCCAGTACCAGGATACAAAGGGTTTATCCACATGGCTCAAGCTCAATAAGAAGGTGAGTTCTTCATTGATTTGCTCTTGGGTTGAATATTTGACCCATACTTTCATTTTGATTTCAGGTCACGGCCCAAGATGTGAGGAAGGAGAGCCCTCTGCTGTTTAAGTTCCGTGCCAAGTTCTTTCCTGAGGATGTGTCAGAGGAATTAATCCAGGATGCCACCCAGAGGCTTTTCTTCCTGCAGGTGAAGGAGGGAATCCTCAATGATGATATCTACTGCCCCCCAGAGACAGCAGTCCTCCTGGCCTCCTATGCAGTGCAAGCCAAATATGCGGACTACAACAAGGAAGTCCACACACTAGGTTATCTTTCTAATGAGCATCTGCTCCCGCAGAGGTAACGCGAATACACAAGACACGTACGTACAGAACTCTTGTGGTTGTATCAGGATTTTTATTCCTCTGTGTTGGCAGAGTTCTGGACCAGCACAAACTCAGCAAAGACCAGTGGGAGGAGAGGATTCAAGTGTGGCATGAAGAACACAAAGGAATGATGAGGTAATCGGTTACTTTTTCTTCTCATTCTCATAAGATAAGACGTTCCCAGCTGATTATACTGATATCTTGGACTCTGTGTACCGTATGTACCAAACTATGTCTTCCTTCCTTTGGATGTCTCCTACAATGGTCTGGCATGACATTGGTGTAGTCATTCAAAATATGAATATCAAGGTGACCGAAAAGTCAAGTTGTTGTTACCATAAGCTATGCGAGTACTGAAACATTTCCAAACCACTATCATTAGCTGACAGCTAGGTTAACTAATGCATGTGTGTGTCACACGGGCCGTACTTCATGTACTCAAAGCAGAATGTTCACAGCACATTCAAATGTTGGCCCTATAGGCAGCCAAGGAACCCGTCGCATACAGTTCCTTTTACTGACTTCTGAATGACCGAATCAATGTGAAATTACACCTAATGCTGACATTTTAAGTAAAATGGGTGAGGTTCTAATTATTTTGTGTCTAATGATGTGTTAAAAACAAATCCAGACACCAGGCAATACCAGATGAATGTTATCCCCCACGTTACCACAGTGGGATACAAATGCACTTTATCCCACATGAGACACCCACATGTACACTCTCAGTGATATTGTCAAAGTCACAATAAAAGCAGGGAACACCCTGGACAGATCACCATACAATCACAGAGTTGCAGACAAACCAATGGACGGGAACTTTTGATCATCAAAATATACCAGAATATGCCATCAGAATACACCAGCCAACGTGACTGGCGCTTTGTGTCCTTCTTTCTTTCATACACTCCCACAGGACAGCAACCTATTTGTGGCAGTGCTGGGTTCATGGGGGTAACAGCAGACAGCAGTGATTTTGCTGTACCCTTATCCCTCACTACTTTGTCGCATTATCACAGGTTTTCAAAATATATTCATTCATAAATCATCGCTGTTTCATGGTGGAATATAACATACTATTAGTTTATGTATTTATTTTGTGTTGCCTAAATGAAGCACTTTGAACTAAATACAAATAAGACATTCAGAATACATTGTGGTGATATTGTGGTAACATTCTATACTGGTCACAGCCGCACGGTGATCAAGTTGTTAGCATGTTGGCCACACAGTCAGGAGATCAGGAATACATGCATGTCAGGTTAATTGGTAACTCTAACTTGTCCATAGGTATGAATGTGAGGGTGAATGGTTGTTTGTCTATATGTGCCCTGTGATTGGCTGGCCACCAGTCCAGGGTGTACCCCGACTCTCGCCCCAAGACAGATGGGATGGGCTCCACCATACCCCCACGAGGATAAGCGGCATAGAAAACGGATGGATGGACATACTGGTCACTTGGTGTCTGTAATGTTACATGGATGATACAAGAAAGGAAGTAACCACAATGTGCTTACGAGTTCATGGCTTCACTTCTCTTCACGCTATTTCATTCTTCTGCTGTTTTGTGGTCGAATAGTTGTCAAGAAATAAGCACATTAAAGTATATATTTACTCCTCAAACATCTTAAAAGTTGTTTATAAAAACAACACAGGAAAATAAGAGTTTGATGATAAAACTACATGAAACTGTTCAAAGACAACAACGGCATCACCGACTTCTTCCCTTATTCTTCGTGATTGCGACAGATCCACAGCCAGTGTAATCTAGTTGGTCCCCTACTAGCACTGGCACACATTTAATGTGACGCACAAGCACAGGTTTTATTTACAGTTTGTCTTCAATGGCTTATTTTCTCTGATTGTCCCTATATTGGGTGATATGAATGAGATGTGGGTGTTGTTTCATGTCTGGGACTTCTATTTAGGAGGCCGTACACAAGTTTTCCATACTCTAAGTGTGAAAATATTTAAAGATATTTAAAGATTTAAAGAACCCTACTTTGTGGAAACTCGTTTATCACGATAGAAACTGATACCACAAAAATTAGGAAAAAAACTAAAAGAAACAAAGGGATTACAGTACTTAGAATGCTGCAGCATTTGGATGACTGGAATTAAAAGACATATTTTGTGTCTACAGAGAGGAATCCATGATGGAGTACCTGAAAATTGCCCAAGACCTTGAGATGTATGGAGTCAACTACTTCAACATCAAAAATAAGAAAGGAACAGAGCTGTGGCTGGGAGTGGATGCATTGGGACTCAACATTTACGAACAGAATGATAAGTAAGCAAAGATGTGCAAGGTATGTATAGGTCGCTTTACGTCACCAATACTGAACATGCATGTATTTAACAGAATGACACCCAAAATTGGATTCCCCTGGAGCGAAATCAGGAATATTTCCTTCAACGACAAGAAGTTTGTCATCAAACCAATTGACAAGAAAGCACCAGTATGTTGCCTTTTTTAAATTAAAAGCTCATTGCATGATCACAGTTACAAATCTTATATGTGTTTTCAGGACTTTGTGTTTTACGCTCCGAGGCTGCGCATCAACAAGCGCATTCTGTCTCTCTGCATGGGAAATCACGAGCTGTATATGCGTCGCCGCAAGCCAGACACCATTGAAGTACAGCAGATGAAGGCTCAGGCTCGGGAGGACAAGAATCTCAAGAAGATGGAACGGTAATCACTACACTCAAAAAAATCCCTCAAAACCTCACATCATTAAGTGGGGGTGTCACAACCCTCAGTTCACAAGACGATACATGAGACAAGATTTCATCAGTACTTTTAAAGGGGACCCATTATACTCATTTTTTGATCCTTTGTATTGGAGTATGGAACAGCCAGCACACAAAGCGTTCTAGTTCTTCCAGAATCTGCACCTATTCAGCTGTATTTCTTTGGATTTCGTAGTTCCCGCGAAAATGGTCTGTTTTAATGTATTCCACCCACTCTGCTGTGGTAGGTCACACTGCCAAGGGCATAGAAACGCTTCCTGTTTGTGCCGCTAACTATTTAGGAGTTAATAAACAGCATGAAAGCTGATCAATTTGGGCAATTGTGGGGCAAAGTGGGCAATTTTGCCCACTGCCAATGCATATAAAGACTTGCGGTTTGCGTCGCCAACTTTATAGGAGTTGATAAACAGCAATTTTTTTTCATGTCCACTATGAACATACAGCTATACTTGTTGGATCCCGGATCTGAGAGCAAGAGAACAAGAGCGTACAGTCCAAAGTTTCTCAAGGAAAGAGGTCACTTCAAGACAGCTCTCAGACGTCTCTCAAATGTTAAAGCATTTTAGCATTAGCATTTTAGCAAAATGCTAAAGCATTTTAGCAAAATGCTAAAGCATTTTAGCGCAGGCTTTGTCGGCTAATCCAGCTGCATAATGGCACATGTTCACAAACAGTCCAGTGTGAAATGCCGTTAACAGATTAAAATGCATTTATTTTGTTGGTAGGGAATCAGGATCTCCAACGACTTGTGCCTGATGGTGGCGTCTTTAGGAATTGTAAACAAATGCGGTCCTTTTCAAGGTATTGCTAGTAAGTAAACAGCGGAGCAGCGCTTGGGGGAGGGCAGGGAAGCAGAGCTTGGGGGAAGGCAGAGAGTTGATATATAAGAGAAATCCGCTCCTCTCTGACGTCACAAAGGAACGGTTTTACCATGCTTTTTCAAAAGTGTTTTGAGCCATTCCAAATGCGCAAACCTCATTATCCGAAACATTGGCCTGGGGCCTGGGGCCTGGGACCTGGTGCCCACAGACTTTTTTTTCTGAAGGAGTCAAGTTTTTATTTTGGGAGATATTGTGTTGTGACCTATATTTAAGGTATGCCATGCAGGCAGCCCTAATGTAGCTAGGATGAGCCACAATTTATCAACATTATTGTATATTATTTATCCATATTTGTGTTGAGTCACAGAAGCCCTGCATGCGATAAATGGTCCACATCTCATTCATTATCTCATTTTTTAGAGCCCTACTGGACAATGAAAAGAGGAAAAGGGAAGCTGCAGAGAAGGAAAAAGAGAAAATTGAAAAAGAAAAAGAGGAATTAATGGAACGGTTAAGGCAGATTGAGGAGCAGACCAAAAAGGCACAACAAGAGCTGGAGGAGCAAACACTGAGGGCTCTGGAGTTGGAACAGGAGAGGAAGCGAGCTCAGGAGGAGGCTGAGCGTTTGGAGGCGGATCTTAAAGGCGCAGAGGATGCCAAGATGGCTCTGTTGCAGCAGTCAGAAAACCAGATGAAGAACCAAGAGCACCTGGTCAGTTGCATGATGTACTTCGGTCATACATTTCTGTATTTTTGTATACACTATCCATAATTTGGAACACCAGTTATTGATTGAAATTCAAGTCGTTAAAGTCCAATGAATATCTTCAAATGGTACAAAGGTAAGTGGTGTGAAGTGCCAGAGGTTAAAAAAAGTAAGGTACTCAAAACAGAAAAATAAATGACAAAATATTGAGACGTTAGGAGGAATGCACCGTAAATGAGATTGGCCTATAACTGATACTGATCAATTGATTTAGGATGAGAGCTATTGGCCACGGGCGCCATTACACAATTCCAAGGGCCCCTGGCAAATAGGTAATTATTTTAAAAAAAAAGGATTGAGCGGATTGTCTTTTTTTGCATTATTTATGGGAAACAATTTCTGTACTATTTGACACAAGCCTAAATTTTATTTAATGCATGTTTTTGAGTAAACAAAAACAAGGATGATGTTTTTAGGCCACCGAGTTAGCAGAGCTGACGTCTAAGATTTCCCTCCTGGAGGATTCCAAGAAGAAGAAGGAAGAGGAGGCAACGCTGTGGCAACATAAGGTCTGCTTCTTCTTCAACAGATCCCAAAAAATAGATGGCATCTTCCACTGTGTACAGCAGGGATGTCGGCCTGCAAGTCATTTAATTGAATTTCATTGTTATTGGCCCTCAGCATAAAAATAACAACTAATTAGATAGATGGATGAATGGATGGATGGATAGATAGATTGATTGATTATTAGATTTGGACTAAATTGCTGTGTCACTGTGGTTAGAGCACAGGCCACACAGCTAGGATACCCCGAGTTCGATTCCACCCTCAGGCGTCTCTGTCTCGGCCATCTCTGTGTGGAGTTTCGAGAAGTCCGGTTTCCTCCCACATTCCAAAAACATGCTAGGTGAATTGGCCACTCCAAATTGTCCATAGGTATGAATGTGAGTGTGAATGGTTGTTTGTCTATATGTGCCCTGTGATTGGCTGGCCACCAGTCCAGGGTGTACCCCGCCTCTCGCCCGAAGACAGCTGGGATAGTTTCCTTACCCCGGCGACCCTCGCGAGGATAAGCGGTATAAAATGAATGAATGCTTTGTCACTTATAACACAAAGCCAAAGCCACATTTACACTTGGATGCATTTTGCCTCTTTTGCGTCCCGCAAGTCGCCAGGGCAATGTGTGACATTCTGCTGTGTTATGCAATTGCACGCCATCAAAAATGGTGTGCATTGGCATAAAATGTCCACGCTCACGTCCAACTTCTTTACACCAAGTGCTGTGCATGAGTAGTAGTACGTGCGGCGCACATTTATAAGCTAGGGACCTTCAAGATATTGAACTCCAGATAAGTCTTTTGTGACCTCTTCGGACCTCATCTGTACACTTGGGATTTTTTCACACAAGCCCATTACATAACACTATGTAGATACATATTATATGTATAGTTATGTTGTTAATTTTTTGTTTATTCAAATAATGGAATGTATGGGAAATAGTGGCTTAGCATACATTAGCTTTAGCATCTTTGATGTATCAAATGTATCAAAGTTGACCATTGTGTCAAATATTGTCAGCACATAAATGGTCATTTTTAACTGATTGCTTCATTCCCTCAGGCCACCATGGTGCAGCAGGACTTGGAGAAGACCAAAGAAGAGCTCAAAAACAAAGTGACGGTGGCCCACGTTCAGGAGCCCCTTAACACCGAGAACGAGCACGATGAGAACGACGAAAGCAGTGCAGAGGCCAGTGCCGAGTTCACGTCTGCTGCCACGTACAAGGATCGTAGTGAGGAGGAGCGCATGACCGAAGCGGAGAAGAATGAACGTTTGCAGAAACATCTCCTGGTGAGTCTGTCTTGTGTTGTAGTAGTTTAGAATCTTTAGGTAAAGAATTCAGTGCAATCAGTGAGGCAAGCTGGACAACACACGTAGTACAAAATAGAATGGCAGTCTGTACACACGTACGGCCAGAAGATGGCAGCAAATGACCATGGAGTTTACAGTGTTGGAGCCAGGGCCCGTGGTATGCAACAAAGCCAGTGTTGAAAATGGCTGGTCGAGAGGGCTCTACATATGGAATGTATTTACAAGGTCAACTGGTTTTCTATGCTCTAACCTGAAAATATTGCTTTTGAAAATAAGGAATCCTACTACGGGGAACTTCACTTATCATGGTTGGGTGTGGAACTAATTCACCGCGATAACAAGGAATTGCTGGATCAGCAATGGTTAGTCAATCCACATCGAGAGGAAATGCCAACTCTGTCATGTCTCTCATTCCAGGCTTTAAGCTCAGAACTGGCCAATGCTCGAGATGAGACCAAGAAGACAGTGAACGACATCATCCACGCTGAGAACATGCGAGCGGGACGAGACAAGTACAAGACCCTCAGACAGATCCGGTCAGGGAACACCAAGCAGCGTATTGATGAGTTTGAATGCATGTGATATGGCTGCCAGCCATATGGCACGGCAGGTCGTGGGTCACTCAGCTCTAAGTCTCCTCCCAATGAATCAGCTTCCAAACAGCACAATGTCCAAACGTGGAAAACGCCATTTGCTAGCTTCCTAACGCTGACTTTAGGCGCGCCACTGGTGGATAAGGGACATATTATATTTTAGAACACTTTTCAACCTTATCAGTGATCGACCACATTTCCAGAGCCACATTTTGTCATTGTGAGCTAAGATTTCTGTTACATTCTTGTATCGTCCCTTCAAAATAAAAGACCCCAAGGCCAGTTTTAACGCTGTGCCTGTTAGATATGTATTTCTGCTGTAATCATGCAATCTGCATTTTTCTGATTATATTCATGATCCCATGATGAATACAGCTGGTGATTGTTTTGCTGCATCAGCATCAACTGATTCTTTTTACAATTGGGGAAAAGAGCAAACTCGTGCAAACCCAAAAACATTTGAGTTATTTGTGGTGTTGAATTGGAAGACAACTGAACATCAAGTTTGAACATCAGAGTGAACCTCTGAGTTTAGAGTTAGGCTTTTAGTTTTTCATGTATGAGCTTTTAATCAAATAGTTTTGTTATTACTGATGGCTGCAGATTTTCTTTCCGACAATGCAAACATCCTACAGTATGTCTTCTGTAAAATGGAATAAAAAAGCTGAAATGTCTTTTGCATATAATAATTTCCTTTAACACGCACTGGAACATCGCAGTTTGCAATATTAATAGGGATGTCCCGACTGACCATCCACTGTATTTTGAAAATCGGATCAAATTGGCTTCCGCCACAAGATTTGGCCGATCACGGTTGTAACTCTGGGCCACACTCCAACATGGGAGGTGCCCTAATGCGCCTCAACGCCGCTTGCCACTTGACTGGCACTACCAACGCCGCCATGCAGATATGTCTGTGGTGTACTTTGGCGAAGTTAGTTTCATGTTGGACTACAGCGGTAGTTCCCCCTCTGTACCCGGACTGCTGTGTCATGGTGCCGCTCTAACTACTAGGGACCCTCAAAGAAATCAAAGTGAGATTGTCATGTACTTTAAATCACACACCAAATTGATCTATAATCATGTGAAATGATGAGTCCAAAAATATTTGGCAGAGGTTTGTTACAAAAGCCAAACAATATTGTTGAATTAAAAAGTACATACTAGGGTTGAAGTATTTTTAATGCATGAAAGAGCTATTTTCATAACTATATTCCATCCATCCATTTTCTATAGCGCTTCTCCTTATTAGGGCCGTGGGGACTTCGGGCGAGAGGCCTGGACTGGTCGCCAGCCATAACCAAATTCAATTCCACAATTTCTTGTTTGTAACAAAAGCTTAATATTACAAAAAAAAAAGATTCAGGATAGGATTGGCAAGACTATTAAAAAAATGGGATCGGAAGCCAAAAAATGTGGATGGGGACATCCTAGTATTAACCAAAACAACAATGAGCAGTATCTCCAATTCTTGCATTCTAAAAATATACTGTATGGATTTAATTCATAACTTTTGTATTGTTGTGATTTGGATTTTTCTGATGTGATAAAATCATGTACGATGTCATTTAAAAAACCACCGTGGTGGATATTTTTGTATATGAAATCATCAGTACAGAAGACAGTGTTACTTTGTAAATGAATGAGGTGGCTGACGTCTGTTCTCCATGAAGTTGAAGGAACAAGCAACACTTGATTGGACCAATGAAAACGTACATTCCACTTCACAACTCCAGTTCAACTTAAAATGAATCTGGCCTGAATGTTATTTACCACAAATATTCGGCACAAGAAGGGTTTTGCTTGTTCAAAAAAATTTGAGATTAGTCTTTGAAAGCTGTATTTACATTATTTTGCAATGCCAAAATAAAAGTATTATAGCAGTAGGTGTTTCTTTTTACTCTATTTGGATGAATTTGTACCTAGATGCAATTTATTATACAGTATTTTTGTCCATTGCTGCGTATATTTCTTCCACAAAGTATCTAATACAAGAATACAGTTGCTATTTTGGATACCTTTTGATGCCTTTGACTATAACTTATTGAATGATGCTGTACTGTATTTCACCTGAACAAGCTCATACTGCATGTGGAAGAGGGGACATTTTACTCCACTTGAAATATGAAATATGAATTACCGGTTAGGATTTTCTGCAGACAGTGCCTTGCTCAACTTGATCATCAGTACTTTTTTGCTTCAATTCTTCCTTTTCACCAGTGAATAAAAAAGCCAGAAAAAAATGCTTTACTTCTTGCGCCTTACCTTTTCATTTCTTTGTGAATGGATTTAAGTTGTATTATTTCAAGGTACAGTTCACTCTGAAAATAATCTAACATTTATTTCATATTTTGATATTGACCAGCTCCATGCATCATATTTCAGTCAAATATAAATTTTAAAGTATTGTATTTTTTGTCAGTTATGTTATTTCATATTTATATATTGTTAATATAATAGATGCATATATTAAATTAAAAGTAATGTAATGCCATTATTAGCAATTGTTTTAAGAATGCCAGATGTCAGCTAAATACTGTATGCAGGTGGAGCATTGACATGAGGATTAAGAAAAACAGAAAAGTAAAACATACTGAATCTAATGTCTAATTTGGGTCAAATGTATGTTTTAAATATTTGAAATAATATACTTATTCATAATATTATTATACATTTTAAATTATAATAAGCAAGTTGGGTTTGTCTGTGGTTGGCTGGTGACCAGTCCAGGGTGGACCCCGTCTCACGCCCAAATAGAGCTGGGATAGGCTCCAGCACCCCCGCAACCCTTGTGTGGAAAAAGCAGTAGAAAATGAATGAATGAATGAATAAGTAAGTTGGAAATTTTTGTTCCATTTTTTATGAGATGAGATGTCAGCAGGTGTAATATTACAATGAGCCACATGATGGCGGTTTCCCTTTTAAAGGTATACTGTGTTCACTTTTGTACATTTCTGTATACTGTATTTATGTATAATATAAGCCAGGGTGTACCCCGCCTCCTGCCCAAAGACAGCTAGGATAGGCTCCAGCATCCCCTACAGAGGATAAGTGGAATAGAAAAATGATGGATGGATACACGTTGGGTCAAATTTAAGTTCCATGCATAATAATAGTTAAAACGTTTTTTTTTAATATATTTTAAGGAGTAAAACTTAATTTATATCCATCCATCCATCAATTTTCCTCCGCTTATCCGGGTCCAGGTCACGGGGGCAGCATTCTTAGTAGCGAAGCCCAGACTTCCCGGTCCCCGGCCACCTCCTCCAGCTCCACCGAGAGGACACCAAGGCGTTCCCAGGCCAGCTGTGAGACATAGTCCCTCCAGCGTGTCCTAGGTCTGCCCCGGGGCCTTTTCCCGACTGGGCATGCCCGGAACACCTCACCAGGGAGGCGTCCGGGAGGCATCCGGACTAGATGCCCGAGCCACCTCAACTGACTCCTCTCGATGTGAAGGAGGCTGGGGTGCTGTCCAGCACCCCTCTGATGGACTCCAAGAAGGCCGGGTACTCCGAACTGCCATTTGGAGCATACGCACAAATGACAGTCAGGACCCTTTCCCCAGCCCGAAGGCGTAGGGAAATGACCCTCTCGTTCACCGGGGCTGACTCCAACACAGAGGCACCAAGCCGGGGGGCTATTAATAAGCCCACACCAGCTCGACGCCTCTCCCCTGCAGCAACTCCAGAGTAGAACAAGGTCCAGCCCCTCTCGAGGAGTTTGGTTCCAAAACCCAAACTGTGGGTCGAGGTGAGTCCGACTATGTCTAGTCGGAATATCTCAACTTCTCGCACAAGTTCAGGTTCCTTCCCCACCAGTAAAGTGACAGTCCATGTCCCAAGAACCAGATTTGGCCGCCGAAGACCAGGTTGTCTACGCACCCGCCCTTGACCGCCACCCAACACACATTGCACCGGACCCTTATGATTGCCATCGTAGGTGGTGGGTCTACGAGGGGGCGATCCCGTGTGGCTTTTTCGGGCTGGGCCCGGCCGGGCTCCACGGGTGAAGGCCCGACCACCAGGCGCTCGCATGCGAGCCCCTCCCCCGGGCCTGGTTCCAGGGTGAGGCCCCGGTAGCGAGGTACGTTTTCTCCTCTTGTTATTGTTCATATAGGTCTTCTGAATCACTCTTGGTCTGTCCCGTCACCTCGGACCTGTTTGCCTTGGGAGACCCTACCAGGGGCATATAGCCCCAGACAACATAGCTCCTCGGATCACTCGGGCACTCAAACCCCTCCACCACGATAAGGTTGTGATTCACGGAGAGGCATTAAAATTACATTTAAATTACAATTATTATTAAGTGAAGGTAACGTTTTCATAGTTTGTTTTCAATTATTTTTAGGTTTAAATGTAAAATTAGGTTCCAGTATTGCAACAGGCCACTAGATGGCGTCTTTTCCTCAAAGGGTTGTTGTTGCTTATGAAATGAATCTGAAATGAACACTGTGTCATTTTCTACAGAACATTTATGTACATTTTCACTTCGGATTGTTTGTCGTTTGTAGTATTGCAGTAGTATTTCCCTCGTGAGCAAAGGATGTTTTTTTTTTCAATAAAAAATTTGATATTTTCTATGCTTTAAAAAAAGCACCTTTTAAAGGATGGAATGAGATGCAATCCATGTTGAATTAATCACATTAAATGAATAAAAACATTCTGTATGTTTAATGTCTATATCAACCAGTTCCATGCATGATATTTTGTTTATATTTTTTAAAAACGGTATGGAATTCTCTGCATACGCTGGTTTCCTGCCACGTTCCAAAAGTATGCATGTGAGGTGAATTGTCCATAGGTACTAGTACATAGTAGTACTAGTACATAGTACCCCCACAAGCCCAGTGAGGACATAGAGAATGGATGCATGGACATTTGCTCTAATGTAAGACACTACATTATACAATATTTACAACATACATTATACTCAACCACTATTACAGTAAAAAAAAAAACACTGAAAACCATATTGTATTATACTCGCACACATTCAAAGACAAAAGTATGGCTCTTATTTCTTTTGTCACGTATTTCTTCTAGTTTTAAAGACAACTGTCTGTCATTCATCTTTCCCCTTGTGATGCAAAAAGCAGCTCAGTTCAAGTCCCCTGGAAATATATATGGTAACACATTTAGTACGTTATGGTATGTGGTATATATTTTGTATGGTAATAATATGGTAATATATAGTAGTCCTAATGAGTACGCAATAATAATAGTAATAATGTAGTATGGGAATAAAAGCTAGTACCTGAAATGGGAATTGTAAGTGTGGCCTGTTTCTTCACAGGCAAATTCAGTTGTAATTATTGGGGAACTACTTGATGAAAGCCTCTTTCTCAACACTGCATTGGGAGGCGTCTTTTCACCCCCAACTTCCTCTGAGAACTTGGTTCACACTCTTGTCTGAAAGAGCAGGGGAGAGGTGGGAAAACTTTCTGGGTTATATAATATGCCAGGGGGTCGGACGATTTACAGTATATGAACTCAACAAATATAGAAATGCAATGTTTTTCTTTTCCCCCATTTTCCACAAGCTGAACTCAAAGGTGTTAAAGGTACATGGAAATGTTGTCCCTCACTATGTCATGGTTCAACATCGCTCCCTCGCTTTATTGCAATTTAAAAAATCATTAATGAAATGTTTTGTGACCAAAAATATTGAAATTCAATTCATACGTATATAATACGTATTCTGATCACTGTGTATTAGTGATGTTATATTCATGCGCACTGAAATCACCTTTGCAAAGTAAACATTCACATTCACATTCACTCTCATTTCCACTTTATTAACTCCAATACCTAGTGGCTACTCCCCAGTGGGAGTAGCCACAGTGCGATTTGCCTTACTGTCAACTACTTCACCAATTATAAAATTAATTGGTCTGCAAGAATACACAAGGGGCACTAAGTCTGTGTGCAACAAATACTGTATTATTTGACACAAAGCAGAATTTTATTTTAGAGTAATAGTGATGCATGGGAAATTAATTTTAATTAACAACAAACAGAACAAAGTCGCTGTGATTGGCTGGTGACCAGTCCAGGGTGTACCCCGCCTCTCACCCGAAGATGGGATAGGCTCCAGCACCCCCGCGACCCTCGTGAGGAAGAAAATGAATGAATGAGTGAAACAGAATAAAATAACAACTGAAAGGGACGTATTATGCTCATTTTCAGTCATTTGTATTGAGTCGTGGATTCCAACAGAGCAGCCGGCACAGAAAGCTTTCTGGATCTTTCAGAATCTGCGCTTATTCCAGCTGTATTTCCCTTGGATTTCCACAATGGTGGCTTATTAAATCCTACCCCTCCATCTGGTACTTTTACAATCAGTAACTGTTACATTTGTTCACTTCCTGCTTTCCTAATATAGGTTTTGTTTTTTTTTTCATTTTATTTTTTGTCAAGTACCAAAGTATGAGGTGATATGAGCATCCAATGCCATAATGGGTACCATAGTAAGTGTCAATATAGTGATATATATAGCACATCATGACTGGTTCAAGACTCTTCATCCTTGTATTTAGCAAACATCAACTGCTTGTATTGTTTCTTGAATTGGCTCATCGTTGTGCATTGTTTGATTTCCTTACTCAATCCATTCCATAGTTTGATTCCACATACTGAAATGCTATGGCTAGCATAACGTAGTCCTAGCATAGAAGTGTTTCAAATGTACTTCTTCCCTGAGATCATATTTCTCCTCTCTTGTAGAGAAGTATTGGATGACATTTTTAGCTAATTGCTTATTTTTAGCCTTATGCATTATTTTAGCTGTTTGAAGATGAACTATATCAGCAAGTTGAAGTATTTGTGATTTTAGAAATAAGGAGTTAGTATGTTTTCTGTAGGCGGCATTATGAATTATCCTTACTGACCTTTTTTGCAGTACATTTAGCGAATGAAGATTGCTTTTATAGTTATTAGCCCATATTTCCACACAATAAGTAAGATATGGTAGAACCAGAGAGCAATAAAGAGTGTGGAGTGATTTTTGATTGAGAACAAGTTTTGCTTTGTTCAATATTGAAATATTTCTGGCCACCTTATGTTGTATATTTGTAATATGAGGTTTCCAGCTCATATTTTCATCTATTGTGATCCCCAGAAATGTATTTTCCTTCGCCCTTTCAATGTCTACACCATCTATTTGTATTTGCTGGTACGTGTCCTTTCTGCTGTTACCAAACAGCATGATTTTAGTTTTACTTAGGTTCAAGGACAAGCTATTATCATCAAACCATCTTTTTAATATGACCATTTCTTCTCTGACCTTTCTAATGATTTCGTCTCCACAAATAATACCAGCTTTAAGTCTTTCGTGACTTTGGAGATATCATTGATGTACAAGTTTAACAGTTTTGGTCCCAGTATTGACCCCTGGGGAACTCTGCACGTAATACATGAACTTGTAGATGTGTATTCTCCTAGCTGTACGTATTGCTTCCTGTCAGCTAAGTAGCTTTGACCCAGGTCAGAACTAATCCTCTTATTCCGTACCTTTCTAATTTAGTTATGAGGATGTCATGATTGATTGTATCAAAGGCTTTTCAGATTCATGAATACTGCAGCTGTACACTTCCTATTTATAGTCGGTCAGAAAAGTGGAAAAAATACAATAGTTCCCCTTTAAACCTTTGGGGAAAGAAGACAGACTTATACATCGTATCACTGGGATACTGAAAACATCCAGAAGCAACACGTAACCGCATGACTACTATTTTGATGAAAAGCATTTATTTACTCGGCCTTAGTTGTTGAGAGGCTTTACTCTGCGATGAGTTTGTCATAGCTGCTGCCATGAACTATAAATGTAATTTTTTGAAAATTCACCTCTTGCTTTAAAATAACAATGTAGAATAATTACAAACAATATATAACATATTTAAGCAAACCATGTCAGTCACCATTTAAATCAGTATAAAATACCATATATTGATTGTTCAGGTTTATGAAGATGCATCCAACTTCCAGCACTAATAAAACTACTTTGACAAAAAGTAAATAACAGTATAAATTGTCACTTGTACACACACTTGTACACACAATCACTTTTCTCTGTAGTAAAAAAATCAACATGTGAACAAAGTGAACAGATGAGAAAAGGATGGAAATGCCAATAAATACAGCTGAGGTGTATTTATGTTTTTTATGTATTTAGGTGCAGATTGTGGAAGAACCAGAAAGCTTTATGTGCTGGTTATTGTGTGTCGCTCCTCAATAGAAGTCCACAACTCAATACAAAGGGCCAAAATAGGCCCCCTGTGATTCCTATTATGTTTAAGCACTAGCTAGCAAGACTGTGGCAGCTTCCGCTCAATTGATTTTGTGTTTGCGTCAACGATCTGTGCAAAAATAATCAGGAAGTTTACATGAATCAATGTAACTACAGTCTACTACTACTACGGTCATGGCCAGCATGGTTTGTCATTGCACCTATGCCTCCTTTTTGCCACAAGGACTACAGCCATTTGCGCATAACTCGGCCGTTTGCAAAAGCCTTTGAAACGTGGTAAGTACAGATGGACAAATATGGGCCAGAAACAGGACTCAGGTGTGATCAATCAAATTGCATCTGCTATTCCTGGTATTTCGCTTTTTCTGATCATTTGCATTTATTCTGCATTTATTTTGCATTTATGCAGGTGTGATCAATCAAATTGCATCTGCTATTCCTGGTATTTCGCTTTTTCTGATAATTTGCATTTATTCTGTGGATTCAGACAAACACGTCCTTGTTGCACCCCGTGAATAGTTTTGCAAGTTTGTGTTTTTATACATGCCAAGAGTCCCACAGTGTTCCGATGTTGTGATTGGCTGGTGAAGGACAGCTCCCATCACAAGTACCAACTTCATGACAAAAACAAAAATGGGCAAAAATAAGAGGCGTTAAGTGTTAAGTGTGTTAAGGACTATCTGAGACAGCTTCAGCGGCATTTCACAACCGTGACATGTTGACACTTTATTTCCACACATTTCCTGCGAGCGCACTTATCTTCCTCGTTTTGACTTCCCCTTTACCGTGCCGCAGCCTAAATGGTTCAAGCAGCCGTCGTCATTGTGAGCTTTTAGGAGTGAAATGGCAGGAGCGCTGACAGCCATTGGCCATCAACATCAACATGACAGGTAACCCGTTCAGCTCGCTATGAAGTACATGGATGATGGGATGCATATTCTTAATTTCTCCTATGGCGGCAGGTACGATTTCGACAGAACCGGCCCCCCACTTAGTGTATTTGACAAGCTGAGTTGGACACTTTGAATGTGCGAGTGTCAGTTTGTCAAATATGTGAAGTGAGGCGTCACTGGCCTACGAGACAACCGATGACTCCTCCAAGTGAGCAGGCCTAACATGAGTTAGTATACGTATAGCTGTATACAGTATGTAGTATGTAGGATGTAGTCCGATAGACCTGTGTGTATCCTACATGCTTTTTAAAAGCTTTGCTTTCAAGCTTTCATTTGCAGGAATAAAATAGCCTTTATTTTCATTGCATAAACAACAAAATGTCATGTAATCTTTATTCATTATGTCATTAAACATATGAAATAAACCGATTGGAAATGTTGAACCAAAAAAAAAAAAGTCTGATCATCATTGATGTTATTTATGACTTTGTTTCTTCCGTCATGAGATGTACTAGCTGTACTATGTGCTAAACATCCCACCTTGTCCACAATGCAGGATGTAGAAGTGGAATACTGTATATTTTCTTTAAAGCCAAATGAGGTTGACTTCTTAACATCATTTTCTCCAAACCACTCAACAGCCTTTTGTGCACTTCCTGTTCCTGTGCGGACAAACCACATCAGTTTAAGACGCAAGTGTGGAAGATCCTTGCAAGCGTTCATTTCACACAAGAGGTGGACTTGGAAAACATCTACCTTAAGGGTAGAGGTATTCGTTTGAAATGATATTTGGTTATAATGTGCAGGTATTTTTTCTCATCAATGAAAACTACTGATGCAATTCTACATATATCATTGTGAACTCCAAACATACTGCACATACGCTAAAATTACTGTAACATATTGTTATTAAATTAATGACTGCCACTCTCACTAACTAGCTCAGATGCAATTTTGTTGCTACTAACAGCAGAAGCAATACAGATAATAACAGACAATAAGCCATAAGATGCTGAATGGTGGGGATAAGGGAAGTGTTCAAAGTTGACTTTTAGCTTGGCATGCGTTACGGCAGCAGCAGCAGCAGCCATATTAGGGATTAGTCATTCAAACCAGCAATAAAAGCCCGTTGTTCCGAAAATCAAGTCTGGTGCTTGTGTGTCTCATGACCATTTAGTTTCTGTCATGCTTTGCAATGTTTTACTAATGAGAAACCGATCATGTCTATTTGGTTATGTGTACAATAACGTCCCACAAAATGGGGAGCTGTGAAGCATACAAGCCTATTGAAGAATCAAATTGCACCTTGAGTACAATAAATTGGTACATGTTGGCAAGTCTACACAAATACTGAGTACTCCCTACCTCTCATGCCCCGCCTGACAGTTCACCTATTTGAGAAGCACTGCATGATACATAGACACATATTTTACTTCATTTAGCCATTTTTGTGCTTAAAATGCTTAATGTATGAAATACTAGCAGCCTAAACATGAAATAATACCCATGCGTCTGTATTGCCCAATAGAAACATAAACAGGGAAATGAGACATAAATAAGACACATAAGAGGGTTACTATTTAACAACATACCATCCATCCATCCATCCATCCATCCTCAGATCACTCAAGTCCCGTCAAGTCACTGTCAAGTCCCGTGACAGATGCAGGCTTGACAAACATATCTGGAGGTGAATTGTTGTACGGGTACAACAATCACATGCGATGTTAGTCATTGTTAGTCAAGTCATTTGAGTTCATGCTTTGGAGTTAATATCCATAAAATTGAAACAAAGGGTTAGGGTTACGTTTAGTCTTGCTCATGTCTGTGGAGAACAAATTGCATTTACGCTGAAACATTTACAAAATGTTTTTGTATTTTGACAAGGGCTATCAAATGATGAATAGGTTTAATCAGATTAATCACTGTTTTTAGATTCATTAATCATAATCAATAATCAAGATAAAAGTAAAAATATCTATTTGTCTAACGCTCACCTCTTTAATAGTAGCACAACATCTGAATCACACTTATGAGCAATGAGGGGTTGTGTTCAAAGACATCAAGTAAAATTGATTTGTTTCAGTGTATTTTACCACATACTTCAATGTAGCAAATTGTACGTCTGAATTAAGAGTTAGAAGTTTAGTGCGAAGAATATCATCCTGTTTATTCACACACACGTTTGTGGGCCTGGAAATGAGACATTGCAGAAACTAAACATAAAATAAAAACAGAAAAATAAAACAAGAAGACATAAAGAAAAAAAACTGTCAGTCCCAATGACTGACATTGTCACGAATCACACCACTTTGCACAGAGCGTATGCCAAAAGGTACTACCCTGCAATAGTACTCGCCACAGGTCAAAGGTGTTGAAAAGCATTTATCGGCATATACCAATCACAACATTTTTCACAGAAATCATCCAATACTGATTGTTGGCCGATTGATCAAAGCATGCCTAATATACTAATACTAATACCCTAATACTGTATATATACACTATATATACTGTATAAATCTGTAACAAGTGCATCATTACAGTGTCAAACATAAACAAAGTGCAAAGTGGTCTGAGACAGGCGTGGCCAATGAGATACAGACCGGCTCCTTGTGTCACTATTGTGCCGCTATTTTTTTTTTCACCTGCTCTCTTTGGCTGGAGAGATAAAGTCGCTTGGAAAACTTTGCGTGAAATATTGAACGCTGTGTTTTTGGAGAAAAACAGGGAAAGGCTGACTTCACACGCTGGTCATGAAAAAAGTAATGAACTATTAAGTCTTACAGATCACTTACACAAATACACAGTACAGATATCGCGGAATAATAGTAGCTATAGCAACTTCTGATCAATCCATGTCAATTTCAGACTTCCAATTATTCCAGCTTTATTCCAACTTCCAGTTTCAGCTTTCAGTGAGTTAGAGTAGAGCTGCTGACTGTAATCAGCCGTTTCTTTTTCTTTCTCAAGGCGAACTAACTTTCAGCAGCGATGACTCTTGCCAATACAAGAATAAAAATCAACACAAAGTACATGTACGCTTGTCCCAGCCTGGATGGGATTGAGGAAATTCCAACCATTTGTAGGCTTTCAATTTATTTTTTTCCATGCAGCATTATGTAACTTTGGCTGGTTGGTGGTCTGGAATATTTGAGAAGTGGTCATGAGGATATCGCATCCTCGACGTTTTTCCTTCCCTCATCGCCAAAGTGCTTGCTGCGGTGGGTTTTGGTTGGTCTAGAACTGCTCTGTGTGTAAAAAGCCTGTACATCAAAGTCCTGTTGGGATTTGGCACTATAGAAATAACTTGACTCTTCACTTTGGAATTCCTCCATTTGTCCAGCAGCCAAAAAGGCCAGTTGAATTAAAGGGGAACTGCACTTTTTGGAGAATTTTGCCCACAATCCTTAACAAATCCTGAACAAATATTTATTTCCCTTTTCTGTGCATTATGCAGGCATAAAAGAAATTTAAGGGGACTTATAATGCTCATTTTTTGTGGACTCAGCAGCTACACACGATCACCCACACAGAAAGCTTTGTAGATTTCCAGAATCTGCACCTACTCCAGCTGTGTTTTTGGATTTGCTGCTTCCCGCCACAACGGTCAGTTTTAATTTATTCCACCCACAGTACGCCTCCAGGCATGGACACATCGCTGTGATTGGTCACACTCCCAAGTGCTCCTGAGGACTTTCTGACAGTTGCCCAACCTCACTATTATTTTGTCAGTATAGCAGTTGATAATAAACAAACAAACAAAGAAAAAAAAGACTACCCGGGGGTCTCTGGATCGCATTGATGTCACAAAACTCTCTGAAACTGAGCGTTCAAGCCATCCAAGGCTTCTTTCAGGGCTCACTTCCAAATGCGCAAAACTCATCATCTGAAACTTAGGCGTGGTTTAACACCAGAATACAACATTCTAACAGCATTTTCGGGTCAGAAAAGTGGAATAAGCATAATAGGACCTTTAAATGAACTAAATGCAAATATACGATGATCCAAAAACACATTGACAGTCACTAGATTACTGTATGTTACTGTAACTCTCATGACCTGTACAGTCCCAGGAAAGGAGAGGCCCAAAGAGGCCATCAGCACCACATCATCTGCAAATAGCAGACAAGAGATCCTAAGGCCCGCAAACTGGACTCCCTCAATGCATTGGCTGTTCCTAGAAATTCTGTCCATGAAAATTGTGAACAGAATCGGTGACAAAGGGCAGCCTTGGCGGAGGCCAACGTTCACCGCAAACAGGCATAATAGCTCCTGCTCCAAGGACCTATTATGCTCATTTTCGACCCTTCGTGGACTCCTATAGAGCAGCTACACACAATAATCTGCACAGAAAAAGTTTTAGATTTTGCAGAATCTGCACCTATTCCAGCTGTATTTCCTTGGATTTGTGCTTCTGCCAAAACAGCCAATTTATTCCACCCGTGGCCCGCCTTCGGGCATGCCCACTCCACTGTGATTGGTCCATATAATGGATATATACTATATAAGGAAGTCTATTGAAACTTGGTCACCAGTTTTACCACGCCTTTTGAAACCGAGCTTTTTGAGCCATCCAAACTTTTTTCAGGGCACACTTCCAAATGCGCAAACCTCCTTATCTGAAACTTTGGCATCGTTTAACGTATAGAACATGCGTATAGAACATTCTAACTGCAATTATAGGTCAGAGGTGGAAAAAGCATCATTAAGGACAGAAGAAGTTCCGAAAGACCAAAAAGATGTGTAGAGATGAACAAAAAGGGCCACTCATCTCTATGCTCGGTACCTTTCAAAGATGATTGCCTTGAGGTTTGCAGTGTTGCAGTGTTGGAACCTTTGACACCAATGCCTAAAGCTAAACAAACTTTAGTTACTGTTGAAAAGTCAAAGAAAATCTGAAATGAACATTGCAATTTTATGTTTCAAATTGCAAAATGTTGGCTAACCCAAATAACAGTTGTATAGTCTGTGTCGTTCGTTTACATTTTGGACAAAATAGTCTCTGAAGAAGGTACCTCTAACTCGGTGGTTTTCAAACTGGGGGAATGGCGCTGGACGACCATGAGCATGCGTTTCATTCGTTTCCTTTAGGGGGCAGAGTTTTTTCAAGAAAATATTCCGTTTTCACTCATGTAATTCAAGTGATTTCTTGAGTGCAATAGTGTTTCTCACCTTCTTTATCAAAATGCTGACTCTTGCAACTTTCTTTGGCTCCACTGTGGCTTATTTTTCAGCTGTGATCAAAAGAGATTAAAACACTGTCAAATTACATTGAATGACATTATTACATTAGGTACATTACTCTTAATGGGAATATTGATAGGTTGTTGATAGTATGTTTCACTAACCTGGGTTCCACTGAACTTACATTACATATTACACTTATTTGCCAAGTGTATTTACCGTACATGACACTAGCCAACGTTTTTCTGCTCCTGCTTATCATGGTGTAAATACTGTAGCAGTGTGATGTAGTATAATGATTGTATCTGTCATGTGTTCCTGGACAACAATGAGTTTAAAAGAACTGAGAAATATGCTAATCAAGCCGTGACTGCAAGAAGAATATCAGATAAGCTACATTTTGTTGACGAGGCAAGCAGAGTGTCTACAACCAGGGGAACAGTGCCTCACCAAATATAGTATCCTGATGTTATTGTAAATCTTTCCTTGCTTGGAAGATCGCTGACCACAGCAGCTCTAACGCGCCGCCGCTTTTCTCTTATGAAATTCACATGATTGGCCTTATAAGTGTATGTTGCGCAGAGGAGAGCGGCTCAAGCAGTCATTTTGCCGCTCAAAGGTGCAGCATGACCCTGTTCATTGAGGATGATGCATTCTCAATGTCACTCTGACTTGTGCTGAGAGGAGCCAAGCATCCTTTTTGGAAGACATTGTTAACTGAGGCAGAAACATGCTTGAAGGAGGATTATATGTTCCTGGCCGGTTACTAAAAAAGTCATTCAAAAAGAAACACTACCAAGCTCATATAATTACTTTTGCAGCTCGTTATTATGCTCAGCAGACGCTCAAGCAATATTGTTTAATTAAGAATAGATTTTTGTTTGTTTAGAGGAGAAGATTCGGGGGTACGCAAGCACTTGCAAGTCTTAAACTGACCGTGGTTGCCACGGTAACAAGTGTTGCATGGATGCTACAATGTCAACATTTTTGTATACACTTCAGACTCCTCCTCTTTTCCTCCCCTTTTACACTCATACTTGAAAAAGAGCAAAATAGCGATGGAGCGCTGTTCGAACCGTGATATAGCAACAAGTGTCCTGGTTTTCAGTGATCAAGACTCCCTAGTCTCTAAGCTCTATCGCTATCGTGAAGCTATCGCTAGACAAAGACAATTGTTTTATTGTTTGGAATGCTAAAATGCAGACTGTGGGTTGTGCATTCAGTCACACTTGGTAAAAATGGACTATATTTCCTTAATGAGAGCTTAATGCAATGATGTGCAACTGTTTTTAAGTCAAATAAATCATGGTTTCCAAAATTCCAAACTTTCACCACAATTTATTAGCATCCCTTGTAGGCTCCACATTTTTTTAACCAGCTGCTGTTGCATTATTTGTCCGTCCATTCCCTCCTTAACCATGAATCATGCAGTGTTCACTTGCAGTAATTCATTCGTCAGTGACTGAAAACCACATGGCATCATCTCTTCACATTAGTAAGATTTTGATGATGCGTTATGCAAATTTAAAAGAGGATGGCGAGGTGGTACGTTTTTGTCTCCTTTGTCTCCGTTCCGCACTCCGTTGGAGATGCGAACTACCTCGCTAGTTTGTTGTTCTTCTGTCCCTGCAGTGATACGTGGCCTGAGCAATGTGATATAAACAAACAAGAGTTTAAAAACAACTATTTGGGCATTATTTTTAATTCATCATGATTAATCATCATGATTAAGTGTTCGTCACTTCCTGTTGATAATGAAGGATATGCACGGCAGGAGCTCCGATTTTGCTGCCGGAGTTTTGAAGTTCATTCATTCATTTTCTACCGCTTTTCCTCACGAGGGTCGCGGGGGTGCTGGAGCCTATCCCAGCTGTCTTTGGGCGAGAGGCGCGGTACACCCTGGACTGGTGGCCAGCCAATCACAGGGCACATATATTACATATTAATGTGGGAGGAAACCAGAGTACCCGGAGAAAGCCGAGTTTTAAAGTTTTTGTTGGGAAAATTCCCGACCATTACTCGAACAACTGAATCCGTAGAGGCACTTACGAAGGACTTAAGAGAGCAAAAATGGACAGGTATTTACTCAAACAATGACCCTAATAAAGCATCAAGCAACAAAAAAGAAGAAAAATACAATGTGAAAAGCCTTGGATGACAAGGGGTTTGGAAAATGCGTGTAAAAAGAAAAACCTACTTTACAAACAGTTTCTACAGTCAAGAACAAAGGAAGCTGAGAATAAATATAAAAAAATATAAAAATATATTAATTAGCATAATGAGAACCAATAAGAAGGATTACTATCATAGACAATTAGAAAAGCACAAAAATGACACACAAAGTTTATGGAAAGTGCTTAATAATATCATTAAAAAAAGGAGTTACTAAATTATATTATCCTAATTACTTTACTAAAGAGAATCAGCCACATATAAACCAAAGCTAATGAAATTACAAATGGCTTTAACAACTATTTTGTGAATATGGGCCATGACTTGTCAAAAGAAATTGAATACTCAACAGCAACTCAAGATGTAGATGAGAATATTATTAATGTAAATCCAAATACCATCTTCCTCAAGAAAATAACTGAAAGAGAACTTGTGGATGTGGCAAATACATGTAAAAACAAAAAATCAGTTGACTATAGTGGAATTCATTCATTCATTCATTTTCTACCGCTTATCCTCACAAGGGTCGCAGGAGGTGCTGGAGCCTATCCCAGCTGTCTTCGGGCGAGAGGCGGGGTACACCCTGGACTGGTGGCCAGCCAATCACAGGGCACATATAGACAAACAACCATTCACACTCACATTCATACCTATGGACAATTTGGAGTCACCGATTAACCTAGCATGTTTTTGGAATGTGGGAGGAAACCGGAGTACCCGGAGAAAACCCACGCATGCACGGGGAGAACATGCAAACTCCACACAGAGATGGCCGAGGGTGGAATTGAACCTTGGTCTCCTAGCTGTGAGTTCTGCGCGCTAACCACTCAACCGCCGTGCCACTTATAATGGAATTGATATGCAATTAATAAAAGAAGTTGTAGATTGTATAGCTACACCTCTGACCCATATCTGCAACCAGTCATTTCAAACAGGGATATTTCGTAATCAAATGAAAATAGCAAAAGTCATTCCAATATATGAAACCGGAAATAAACATATATTCGCTAATTATAGACCCATCTCTATACTTCCACAATTCTCCAAAATTTTAGACAAACTTTTTAACCATAGACTTGATCACTTTATAGAAACACAAAAAGTACTACCTGAACATCAATATGGGTTCAGATCAAAGCGATCTACGACATGTCATGGAACTTACAGAAAAAATAGCGACAGCAATAGATAATAAGGAATATGCAATATGTATTTTTATGGACTTACAAAAAGCATTTGATACTATTGACCACAACTTATTAATAAAGAAGCTGGAAAGATATGGGATCAGAGGTATAGCACAAAGGTGGTTACAAGATTATTTAAATAATAGACAACAATATGTGCAACTAAATGATAATAAATCTGATCTACTGAAGGTGACATGCAGGGTACCACAAGGTTCTGTGCTGGGTCCTAAATTATTTATTTTTATATAAATGACATCTGTAAAGTGTCTAAGCTGTTACATTTTGTTTTGTTTGCCGAAGACACAAATGTATTATGTACTGGTGGGGATCTGAAACATCTCCTGGTTACAGTGCAGAGGGAGCTTGGAACCATAAAAAGATGGCTCGCCACAAATAAATTATCACTAAACCTACATAAAACCAAACATATTATATTTGGAAAATTAAACAAACACAAATTAAAATAGAGAATACTGAAATTGAACGAGTAAAGGAAAGCAAATTTTTAGGAATTATTGTAGATGACAAACTAAGCTGGAAATCACATATAAATCATATAAAAACAAAATATCAAAAGTAATTGCAATGCTACATAAACTAAAGTATATCTTCAATAAACATTCTCTACAATTACTATATCGAGCTTTTATAGAGCCATATATTGTTTATGGCATTGATACACCTACAAAACCAAAAAAAACCCAAAACCAATTTACATGATGCAAAAGAGAGTAATAAGGATAATCAATCAAGCTGCTTGCCAAGCACCAACAAGTAAATTCTTTTTAAATTCGCAAATTGTAAAATTTTATGATCTAATTGATTTCAAAACTGCGCAAATGATGTTTAAGGTAAATAAAAACATGCTCCCAAATGTTGTCCAGGGGATGTTTCAGGTTCGTACTAGTCAATATGATCTACGAGGAATGAGTGTGTATGCAAAAGGGAAGGTACGAACAAATGTAAAGCAGAGATGTATGTCAATCAAAGGAGTAGATATATGGAATGATTTAGATTTAAAGATGAAAACTTAATAGAAAACTAAATAGATTTAAACAACTATTTATAAACAATCAAACAAACAAGGGCGGGAGTGTGCTGTGGCCTCGTAAAGTGGACCCTGCCTTGTCTGGCCTTCCCTGGGCTACTGGGGGTGTGAGTCTGGGTCTCGGGTGCTTCAGCACACTTGCGCGGCTTGCTGCTCTCTGGCTGGGCTTGGTGGGTGCTTCTTATGGGAGCATTCCGTGTGGCCTCGCAACAATGAGGTAAAGTGATGGTTGGACATCGGGTGTCACGTTGACCACATGTTGGTGACATGTCTGTGGCATGAGGAAGAGGTCTGTTGGATAACAAAATAAACAATCCATCCAAATGTAGGCCCGCCCAGGGATCACACATAATTGTGGGTCCAGCCAAAATGGCATCATATTGGAGGGCAGCGGGGTGTGCGGGGACTGCTGGGGTGCTGGGCACTCGGTGGGTGCACTCAGGGGCTAGGGGGGTTGGGGCCAGGTGGGTTGACTGGCGGGGTTGGTGGTGTGCTTCAGCAATGTCCTGGGGTTTTGCTGGGGTGTCCGATGTTCCCACTCTTCTTTTGTTGTTTAGTCTTATGTAAGATTCTATGATTATATGTGTGGGGAAAAAATCACATATTGAATTGGTAACTGCTATGGCGTGGAGAAGGGGTAGGATTTAATAAGCTTTGCTTCTTCCTGCTCCTTTTCAGAAAGGTGTAGTAATGAGGTGTTGTGTGTGTGCATGTATGTGTGTATGTATGTGTATATATATATATATGTGTAGATATGTGTGTATGTATGAATATACAGTGCATCCGGAAAGTATTCACAGCGCTTCACTTTTTCTACATTTTGTCATGTTACAGCCTCATTCCAAACTGAATTAAATTAATCTCTTACCTCAAAATTCTACACAAAATACTCCATTATGACAATGTGAAAAAAGTTTTTTTTGACATGTTTTGAATTTATTAAAAATAGAAAACAAAAAAATCACATTTACATAAGTATTCACAACCTTTGCTTAATACTTTGTTGATCCACCTTTGGCAGCAATTACAGCCTCAAGTCTTTTTGAATATGATCCCACAAGTTTAGCACACCCATCTTTAGGCAGTTTTGCCCATTCTTCTTTGCAATAAGTCTCAAGCTCCATCAGGTTGGATGGGAGACGTCTGTGCACAACCATTTTCAAATCTTTCCAGAGATGTTCGATCGGATTCAAGTCTGGACTCTGGCTGGGCCACTCCAGGACATTCACGGAGTGGTTCTGAAGCCAATCTTTTGAGATCTTGGCTGTGTGCTAATGTCTACTGTCTATATGGTCAAGGTACATGACCAGTCTACTGAGGTCAATAGCGCTCTGGAGCAGGTTTTCATCCAGGATATCTCTATATATTGCTGCATTCATTTTTCCTTCTATCCTGACTAGTCTGCCAGTTCCTGCTGCTGAAAAACATCCCCACAGCATGATGCTGCCACCACCATGCTTCACTGTAGGGATGGTATTGGCCTGGTGATGAGCAGTGCCTGGTTTCCTCCAAAAATGGCGCCTGGCATTCACACCAAAGAGTTCAATCTTTGTCTCATCAGACCAGAGAATTTTGTTTCTCATGGTCTTTCAGGTGCTTTTTGGCAAATTCCAGACGGGCTGCCATGTTCCTTTTACTAAGGAGTGGCTTTCGTCTGGCCTCTCTACCATACAGGCCTGATTGGTGGATTACTGCAGAGATGGTTGTCCTTCTGGAAGGCTCTCCTCTCTCCACAGAGGAACGCTGGAGCTCTGACAGAGTGACCATCAGGGCCTTGGTCACCTCCCTGACTAAGGCCCTTCTTCCCCGATCGCTCAGTTTAGAAGGCCGGCCAGCTCTAGGAAGAGTCCTGGTGGTTCCAAACGTCTTCCATTTACGAATAATGGAGGCCACTGTGCTCATTGGGACCTTCAAAGCAGCAGAAATTTTTCTGTATCCTTCCCCAGATTTGTGCCTCAAGACAATCCTGTCTCGCAGGTCTACAGACAGTTCTTTTGACTTCATGCTTGGTGTTTGTGCTCTGACATGCACAGTCAACTGTGGGACCTTATATAGACAGTTATTATATTTCCAAATCATGCCCAATCAACTGAATTTACTGCAGGTGGACTCCAATTAAGCTGTAGAAAGATCTCAAGGATGATCAGTGGAAAAAAGATGCACCTGAGCTCAATTTTGAGCTTCATGGCAAAGGCTGTGAATACTTGTGTAAATGTGATGTTTTTGTTTTCTATTTTTAATAAATTCAAAACATGTCAAAAAAAAAAAATTTCACATTGTCATAATGTCATTTAATTCAGTTTGGAATGAGGCTGTAACATGACAAAATCGATATCGGTTATAACGAATTACTGCTTATTACCATACTCACGTCACGCTTCGGCATGTCTGTGTTGCGGTGCGACCCCAGGATGCAGAGAGCAGGACCAAATGCAGGTAAATAATATTTATTTTATGCATTAATTGCAGCAGCAGGAAAAGGCAACTCAGGCAGCAGGACGACAAACGATAATGATCCCACAAAGGGGAGATGCACACACCTGAACTAAATACAAGGACACATTAGGGACAGGTGTGGGTATCCATGGCAACAAAGGCAAATGAGGCAAAAGAGGAAGTCCAATACAGAAACCAAACAAACTGTCACGCACAAACCTGCACAGGGCGTGACAATACTATTTTCATTTCCCGGCAAATTTCTAGTCTTTTATAATATAATTAGTTCCGTTAGTACGATACCCGGTTATTATGATAATCCGGTTACTACGATGCCCTTTTCATCTCCCGCCAGCCAATTTGGTCTGCTTATATCGATACAAAAGCAGCTTAAATCAATCTTTGCTTAAGGATTTCAATACCAAAAAAGAACACGGCGAACGGCTGCTTCCAGTCAACTTTATTTTTCACACTTCCACCACCAGAGCACAGCACTCACACCGATTCCCGCACTTCCTGGTTCACAGGTCATGCTCAACCCGCCCCACATAGCTGGCCAAACACATGCCTGCAACAGAAGAACCAACTGACATAGCATACACACCTATTCCAACAAAGACACAAGCGTACAAATACATGTATTTAATTGTGTTGTATTCAGATATCTTTTTATCGCTTGCAATAATCACTGTTTTTCATATGTACATGCTGGCGTTCGTGGTTTCTCTCGTGTGTATAGATTCTATACACACGAGAGAAACCACGAACACAGTTGGTTCTTCTGTTGCAGGCATGTGTTTGGCCAGCTATGTGGGGCGGGTTGAGCATGACCTGTGAACCAGGAAGTGCGGGAATCGGTGTGAGTGCTGTGCTCTGGTGGTGGAAGTGTGAAAAATAAAGTTGACTGGAAGCAGCCATTCGCCGTGTTCTTTTTTGGTATTGAAATCCTTAAGCAAAGATTGATTTAAGCTGCTCGACATTGTTCTATAGTATAGAACAATGTCGAGTGCATTATTGCCCACTTTTAATGCAGTTCGGCGCAGGATCGGATATATCGACAGTCCAGTTATATCAATATTTTTTCAGACTCCCGACAATATCGATATAACAAGACTTTACTGTATATAAATAGATATTGTTAGTGTATTGTATTGTAAGTGTATATGTGAGAAAGAATAATGTAACATAGTATGCATGTCTGAAATAACTTAAGAAAAGAAAGAGTCAGCACCTCTAATTACTCCGCTGAGAATCCTGTCAGTCCTTAGCCTCCATTATCTCCATCTCGGAGGTTCCATCTCGGAACCTTCATGGGGACCTCCCAGGCTGTAAAATCGAGTGGTGAGAGACAATATTCGCTATAACAACGAACATTAAATATCGTAGACAGTTGTAAAGGCAAGCTAAAGGGCAAACAGACGGACAGTGTTGACACACGGCATTGCCGAGCAACCGCAACGATGCCTAGATCCCGGGGACGGGTTCACCCCGCGGACAAATTAGTGAACCTGCCAGCCCAAGTACCTCGGATCTATGTGTACCTGTGAGCTCATGTAGCTCGGACCGAGGCACTCCGGACACAATTATAAACACGGAGAAAGCCATTAAAGATCTGCCGCCGATTCCCGCTTTCACCTGATGGTGCAGCCGCTAACAGAGGAGATTAACTCACAAGAGTTGCTTTTGAAGCTGCTAAGTAAAGTGGATTACATGACCCGGAGGATGGCTCGGAACGGAAGATGGAAAGTTGGAAGTTGGATAAAACGGGGCAGAAGATGGACCAGGTGGTTCTGCACATTCAAGCCCTAATGCAGGAGATGACAGATTTGAAAGTGGCACTTAAAGAATTACAGGAGAGGTATGCCACCATCAAAAAAGATAATGAGGACAAAGATGTGTCACATCTGGCTAGTTAAGACTGGATGATGTGTCACATCTGGCTAGTTAAGACCGGCTAATATGTCACATCTGGCTAGTTAAGACCGGATAATATGTCACATCTGGCTAGTTAAGACCGGATAATATGTCACATCTGGCTAGTTAAGACCGGATAATATGTCACATCTGGCTAGTTAAGACTGGGTAATACGACAAACAAGTTGAACAAACTGAACACTTAATGCCATTTTACAACAAATACACCTCAATAGAAACTACTATATGCTGTTTCTTAGTTAGCACAGCAACACTTGTTAACTGTAATAGACGTCTCCACTGCACTTGTACACATCACAAAAACACTCAACATTGTACTCACACTTCATACAGTACTAGGAAAAACTAGCAAACTAATATTTAGCATTACCTGTGGATTAACAGTGAGAGGATCTTCCTGGTGCCTTGCGTCTTTATTTGTGACATGCGTGGGCAGAGGTACAGGCCTAGGCTCTCCAGTTGATCCACAATGGAGCCAGATCGCCACCTACTGGCAAAAAAGTGTAACTGACCCTCAACATACGCACAAAGTAGTTCAGTAGAAAACCAATGATGGAGGGGGTGTCTGTTAACACTAATTGAAGATGCAGCATTCAACCATTACAAAAACACAATCGACGACATGGATCAGAATACAAGGATGAACGACATAATAGTGACGGGGCTGAAGATCAAACCCAGGTCTCGTCAGGAACAGCGAGGAAGCAGACGAAATGGATGTCGCCTCAACGGAGCAACAAGTAGTGGATTTCCTAACATCTAAAGAGGTAGATGTTGACATCCAATCCATGGACACTTGCATCCTACTGTATGGCAGGAACAGAACCACACTGTCGTCATCGTCAAGTTCACTAACAGGAAATCCAAGACTGCTGTACTAAAACAAGGAAAGAAGCTGAAAGGTACAAATGTCTACATGAATGACCACCTGACCAAACGTAATGCTGAAATTGCGAAGAAAGCATGTGACATGAGAAAGCAGGGAAAGATCCAAGCTACTTGGAATGCCAACCGCAACATTGTCATCAAGTTCAATGTTGACCGGAAGCCAGTGTGCTCGTTGTCAAAAATATCAAGGATCTGGAACAATTCAAAGATTATTCCAACTTGAAAATGGAAAAGGTTTTAAACATCATCAGTACGACACAAGAAGATCTGCAACTGGACACCTTTGGCTTGACAAATCACAAACAGTTGGAATTGGAAAAGGACATAGATCCGGACACACATTTTTTTCCCACATGAGAATTGACTGTCGTTATTATACAGAAGAGCAACACAATAATAATTTAAATATTGGCAACAAGTTGTCAATCATACATATGAACTGCAGAAGCATGTATGCAAACTATGACAACATCAAACAATATCTGCATGTGTTCAAGGAACCTTTCAAAGTAATGGCATTCTGGGAAACCTGGCTGAATGAGGATAAAGGCACGGACTTTGAGTTGGAAGGTTATGAGATGACCTGCATCAACAGGAACAACACTAGGGGAGGAGGAGTGGCCCTGTATGTGGACAAACAACTACATTACAAAGTGCCAAAGACGTGGATGAAGCATACGAACACTTTCTACATACTTATATGAAGCTGTATGATAAGAACTGTCCCTGGAGAGAAAGGTCAAAGAAGCAAAAGAAAAACAACCAGCCATGGATGACAAAAGGCCTTACTGATGCTGACAAGAAGAAGAACACTACAGGAAATTCATCACTCAACAGACCAAAGAATCAGAAAGAACATATAAGACTTGTAAAAATAAGTTGACTACAATCTTAATGGTAATGGTTTTATTTCATTTGAACATGCATCAGATTACAATTGAGTGCATCCCATAATCAGTTCCCAGATCCACATGTCCAAAAGGAGTAGGATGAAGCAAAGCTTATTAAATCCTACCCCTCCACCTGGTACTTTTACAATCACTAACTGTTACATTTGTTCACTTCCTGCTTTCCATAATACAGTTTAAGGTTGTTTTTTTTTAATAATGTACCTTGTATCGAAGTAGGAGGTGATATGAGCATCCAATGCCATAATGGGTACCATAGTAAGTGTCAATATAGTGATATATATAGCACATCATGACTGGTTCAAGACTCTTCATCCTTGTATTTAGCAAACATCAACTGCTTGTATTGTTTCTTGAATTGGCTCATCGTTGTGCATTGTTTGATTTCCTTACTCAATCCATTCCATAGTTTGATTCCACATACTGAAATGCTATGGCTAGCATAACATAGTCCTAGCATAGAAGTGTTTCAAATGTACTTCTTCCCTCAAATCATATTTCTCCTCTCTTGTAGAGAAGTATTAGATGACATTTTAGCTAATTGGTTATTTTAAGCCTGATGCATTATTTTAGCTGTTTGAAGATGAACTATATCAGCAAGTTGAAGTATTTGTTATTTTAGAAATAAGGAGTTAGTATGTTCTCATTATGAATTATCCTTACTGACCTTTTTTGCAGTACATTTAGTGAGTGAAGATTGCTTTTATATTTATCAGTCCATATTTCCACACTTAAGTGTCTAAGAAGGAATATTACAGCCAACTATTAAGACAAGCACAAAAACAATATGAGAGCAACCTGGGGCATTCTAAATAGTACTAGGAAAAGTAACAAGAAGACAGACTACCCCAAGTATTTCATGGTGAACCCTGAACTCCTGACCTGGACATGTTGAAATGATGAAAGATGCCTGAGTCTCCTCTTACAGAGCGTGAATGGAAGCTAGCAGGGTTAGCTTGTGTGTGTGCGGGCTTGATGAGTATATTTTCAACAGGTTGTGTTTTCTGAAACGTAATTTTAAATCCGAGGTACTACCTACTGTACGGCGCCCCCTACTAGCTACACATAATCTACAGCACCAAATCCAAGCCAACAAATGTTCACGGAATGTGAGTTTGGCATATGAATACAGCCTCCCGAGTTCTAATGATACACTATGAGAGGTTGCTTTCTGGAAAATGTCAACAGTGGAAAAACAATCTTTCTGTGACATTTTAAGCGTGATTACGGTTTGAAAGTGGGGGCATTTTGTAGACATAGCAGTGCATGTTGAAATCAGCAGGAGCTGCTGCTTGCTTTAAGGAAACTTTTTTCTGCTACGAATCACTGATCTGGAGGATTTGAATGTGGGTCTCCAGGTTTGGCAACGGTGATACCTGTACAACACTACGCAAGCCAAACTGGCCTGACTGTATTGTATACATACAGTATATTTATTGTATACATACAGTATATTTACACAGTTGGATTGTTTCTTGAATCGCTCATCCTTGTGCATTGTTGAAGTTCCTTACTCAATCCGTTCCATCATTTCATTCCACATCCTGAAGATGTACATTAGTGTTTCAAGTTGTTTCAAAAATTTGTATGTTCTCCTGAATACCTGATCAACCTCCACGTGCAACATTAAGGCTCTAAGTGCAATATATTAAGTTCTATGTGAAGTATTTCTATAAGCCTCATATTAACTCTCTAGCAAGATCTCAGTGTATAGACTGGTCATATATCTCATCTCGTTTCATATTATCTGCATACTGTATTTGTATATAACTCTGGGTAAAACTGTTGATTTTGTTAATACTTGGGTTGTTTATATTGTTTATTTTTCTATATTGTGTATTTTGTACTGCTTAACTGATTCTGTACTCTTGCTGCTGTGCAATACAAATTTCCCCACTGAGGGACGAATAAAGGCATATCTTATCGTATCTTATCTTAAATGACAAATCCTTGTTACTTTGTTTGTGGAGACATAACAGCACATTATTGGCCATCATCTCCTGCACAGTCTTGTGGCTGAATCTGTATCAAGTTGATTGAAGATAAGATTCCATCCATTTAGTGAGCAACATCTGCATGAATGCAAAACAAGTCCAAAGAGAGAAGAAAGCTGAGGTAATGGCAATATTGATATAGATAATCGTCACAAATAAACATATTACAGTCATTTCCTGTGTTTTGGCTCGCTCACATGCGTCAGAGTGAGACTGGAACAAGAAGTCAAATTTAAGAACTGCACAACTGGCCCGTGTCATGTTAAACAAACACACTCTATGGTTCCAATATGAACCAGCTTCACAGTTTCACCATAAATGCCAAAACCAGCCCGGCTTCATGGCAAAAGTACAAAAATGCAACCGTGCGTGACAATTGGTGGTTACTTTATAAGGCAGGACACACGAGCCAGTCTTGGAAACCATGAAAGCCTTGGCTTAAAAGGGAACATGTTGGACGCTTACCACGATGGAAAAACTCGAACCAGAACTTCAGTATTTTGGAACACCGCAAACCACTTTGTTGCCAGACACATCATCCAGCACAACAGAAGAAAGGCGAGACACTGAAAGGTCAAAAATACTCAAGACATTCTTTTTTTAAATGATAGACACAACATTGATTTGAGAGCATTTTAGAGTTAGAATTTAGCGGTCAGGTTCAAAGTTAGGTTTAGATATCAGGGTTAGTGGTTAGGACTAGATTTAGATGTTAGACATGATGTTAAATATGATCTCAGAGAAGAACTACACTTGAAACACTTACAGTATATGCAAGAACAACGTTATGCTAGCCATAGCATTTCAGTATGTGGAATCAAACGATGGAACGGGTTGAGTAAAGAACCTAATGCACAAGGATGAGCCAATTCAAGACACAATACAAGCAGAAGAGTCTTGAACGAGTCATGTTGTTTATTTTGTTATTACATCACTATTTTGATCATTATATATTATCACCATAATGTCAATATTACATTAACTTACACTTCTGTACGTGTAAAAAAATTGGAATACAGTAAGCGAACAAATGTAACCGTAACAGATGGTAAAAGTAACAGATGGGGGTGGGGGGTGGCTAGGATTTAATAAGCTTTGCTTCTTTCTTGATTGATGTGACGTATTCCATTGTAAGCTGATGCATGTTCAAATAAAAGTAAACCATTACCATGACCTAATCGTACAGGGTGCATAAAGGGAGAGGGCTGCAAGTTCCAAACTGACTGACGTCTGGAGTTGATAATAGCTTTTTTCCACCGTCAGTCAGTGGTATACCTGAGTTTATTAAAGACGGGTAGTCCCACAGCCACCAGGAGCACCTAACCATTTTTAAAGTAGCTCTCCAAAGTGTTTATTCATTTCTGATCAACTCCTATAACAATAATATTTGGCTGTCATCCAGAACGCTTGGGAGTGTGACCAATCACCGCGGAGTGAGCATTCCTGGAGCCGGGCTGTAGGTGGAAGAAATTAAAACAGAAGTTTTGGAATCCACAGCTGGAATAGGTTCCAGATTGTGGAAGATTTTCTATATTGTGTATTTTGTACTGCTTAACTGACTCTGTACTCTTGCTGCTGTGCAATACAAATTTCCCCACTGAGGGATGAATAAAGGCATATCTTAATCTTAATCTTAATCTTAATCTAGAAAGCTTTCTATGCAGGTTATTGTGCGTAGCTAACTGAATAACTCATGGTAACTGAATACAAAGGGTCGTAAAATGAGCACAATAGGTCCTCTTTAAGGGTTAGGGTAATGAAAATTGAAATGTAGGACAAACCTCACTAGTATTTGACCACAAATTCATACCTTCATGAGGCTCCCTGTTTGTTTTTAGATCAATCCCTCCACCCTCTTGAAGGACTTTATTATTGAGTGGGGGGCGGGGGGGTGCGGCGCTGTGAAGGCTGTGAATGACTGCCAGACAAAAATGTCCCAGATAAGACTGTTAGCTGCAACATTTAACACCTGCATGTTGGTTTTCTTTGAGTGTCGGTAAGGAGACTTGCTGAAGGATCTTGTAAAACGAGTTTACCAAGGCCAAATTGCAGAGAATATTTACATTCAACTGATTTCATTGATATATGAGTTCATAAGTGATATAAAGTACTGGAGCATCCAGCAACACGTGGCTTACCCTTACCTGATGACACTTTTCTGTATTTACTATTCGGAAAGAATTCACAATAAACAACTTCTCACTCTGACTTTTCTTTCCACCAAGTACCATATGAAGCCCACAGTGAAGTGTAATAACACTTGACTGTGGAGCTGAAAGAGGGGTGGAGATAACGGGAGGGAGTGCGTGGGAGAGCCGAGGCAAGGAAGCAAGGTTTCTGAGCAACAAAATGCCAAGGCTGAGACATCAGACCTTCCCCTGAAAAAGTGGGAATCTGTGAACATGTAGCGTCAAGGTTAAAAACACACAGTGAAAGTTTGGGAAAGAGACTAACGAGGGGAAGTTCCTTTGGAGGAAGTTAAAGTTGGTTTATTTTCAATGAATGGCTTTTCAATCTTTGTAATGATGTTGGCATGCGGAGACATCGCTGACATATCAAGCTGAGGATACGTCACCGTCATTGTTGTAATCATCACAGTCACATCTTCCTTTCATACCTTTCAAACGACAGTAGTCGTAGGATTTGGACGTCAGTAGAATGGAACCTTGGTTAGCGTCATTAATCCGTTACGAAGGTCTGACTCTAACCAAATCCATTTGGAAATCATGTAATCTTTACCAGAAAAGCACAAATGTTAATACTAAACAGGTTATTAACATGCTCCAAACTAACTGCATTGCTTGTTTTAAAAACAAAATGTCATAAAAACTCACAATTAGAGTCTGAAGACGAGAATAACTTGCCGGCTGCCGCCAGTGAGGCCGATCCTTTTTGTGATCGGTTGATGCCAATCACCTGCACGGCTGTCGAGTGGTTAGCACGTAGACCTCACAGCTAGGAGACTTGAGTTCAATCCCACCCTCGACCAGTTTGCATGTTCTGCCCGTGCATGCGTGGGTTTTCTCCGGGTACTCCGGTTTCCTCCCACATTCCAAAAACATGCTAGGTTAATTGCCGACTCCAAATTGTCCATCGGTATGAATGTGAGTGTGAATGGTTGTTTGTCTATATGTGCCCTGTGATTGGCTGGCCACCAGTCCAGGGTGTTCCCCTGCTGGGATAGGCTCCAGCACCCCCTCAACCCTCGTGAGGATAAGCGGTAGAAAATGAATGAATGAATGAATGATGCCAATGTTTTTTGATCAATCGGAGCATCTCTTATCACATTTTCAAAATGAATCTTCTGAATACGGTGGTGTGAAACACAGTTTGCCCCCTTCCTGGTTTCTATTTTTGTTTGTCACAATGTTTCAGATCATCAAACAAATTAAAATCTTACCCAATGACAGCACAATTGAACACAAAATGCAGTTTGAAATGAAACTTTTTTTTTGTATAATTAATTGCAACATAACTGCACTTAATTGAGATCTATCAGTCTACTTCTGCCTCCTCTTCCTCAAGTTTTGGGACTCCAACGAACCACAGTGAGAGCCATTATCCACAAATGCCGAAAAGGGTGGTGAACCTTCCCAGGAGCGACCAAACAAAATTACCCTGAAAGTGCAACAACAACTCATCCAAGAGGCCACAAAAGAGCCCACAACAATATCCAAAGAACTACAGGCCTCATGTGCTTCAGTCAAGGTAAGCCTCAGTGTTCATGACTCCACGATAAGAAAGACACAGGGCAAAAAGGAGAATGTCCAGCCATCTGTTTGTGACCTCAAGCAGGACATGATCCACCTCGGAATGACTATCCGAATGAATGACTAAGAAAATCCAAATGAAGACATTGGAGTGGCCTCATCAAAGTCTGGACCTGAATCCTATTGAGATGCTTTGGTGTGACCGTAAAAAGGTGTTTATTTATTTATTAAAAGGTGTATATTTGAATAATTTTACAATTTTAATAACTGTCCACCTCAAAACAGTGATATTCATGAATTCCTATATTTGGAAAAACGGTGATAGAGTAAACAGCTACATTTGAAAGGAAAAGTGGTGAGGGACAATTTTGCTCCATTTGAACATTTTTCAATCTTGATATATTTTAAAGCTGGAACATTGCATTTGCACCACTTTTACTCCCCCAGCAGCTAAATTAACTCAGATTTTTCTCATCTAATGTCTCATATCTGTTCAATGAAGGTGAACGTTGGTCAAAACGGACAGATTCTTGGCCTAACTGTGTGACAGCCATCCAAGGTTTGTTCTGACGTGTTTGTTGTGGGAGTTCATACTAGGGTGCTGCTTCCCTTGTGTGTAAATCAAAGGTTTTAGTCTTAGACTTATTATGATTCAGTCAGCCATGAAAAGCCTGGAGATTTCTATCAGGGCTGCCAAGTCGAGCAAGTCATCTCGGGTCTGTTGATGTTTTTCATGCGGGTTCATTTGCAGCAAATTTGATTTGAGATCAGTGAACCAATTAAACAGTTTGTTGTTTGTACTTACTAAAAGAGCTTGAGAAAGCAATGAAAGACACAGCGATAGCGTGCATTTGTGTCTTTGTCCAAATGAATGACTTTGTTCTACTTTGCATTTGTTATGAGAATCGTTTCGGGATGAGACTCGGTGATGACTGTACTCAATTTCCCTGGCGTTCAAATTGAGGCACCAAAGACTGAATTTTTAAATTGCCAAGTCCACCCTTCTACCACAAAAAAAGGCAGTCTTTGCCTCTGATGTTCAAAAATGAGAATCTATTCTAGCTTTTCTTGGATACTTTCTTTTAATGGTTGCACCTGCAAGAAGAAGCCTTGTTTGATATACATACACATACAACATACATGTGTCACAGTCATACACTTACAATACATTGTGATCTAATCTAATCATTTGTTACTTTAACTCTGGAGGTGCTCAATATTACCCGGCACTTCATTACCAATACTGGCAGCAGCTCTTCTCTTAAACAAATGGGCCAAATGAACACAGGATGCTTCTTTTACTGTCATACCACTACATGCATTTCACAAATAAACAACACATACTGCAATATGCATTCAAAGTTATAGACATTTATTGTAAATATTTTGTCTTAACAAAATAGTTATATTAAAAAAAAATCCATCTATCCTCTATACTGCTTGTCCTCACTAGGATCACAGGTATGCTGGAGCCTATCCCAGCTGACTTTGAGAGGGGCAGGGTACACTCTGGAGTCGAGTCGCCAGCCATTGGCAGGGCACATATAGGAAACACTCACATTCATACCTATGGACAATTTAAAGTGTCCAATTCACCTATTTTTGGAATGTTGAAAAAAAACACGGAACACACAAACTCCACAAGGAGATGCCTTAATGGAGATTTGAACTGAGATCTTCTGAATTGCCTGACTATGTGGCCAACATGCTAACCACTAGGCCACCGTGTAGCCCTATTGAAAAAAAAGTCATGACCAAACAAACTACTTTGGTGTATTTTTCGGTTTATGTGAAAAATGTATGCCAAAATGTTGCTTTGGTTTGCTCTCACTCAACTAGGAGAAAAGGTTTTGGTAGCATTCCCATGCACGTGTCCCCCTTTCAATTCCAACAGGCTGCACATAGGACGCTCTCATGACTCGGGCCAAGTTGTGGCAGTAAAAAAAACTGCAATTGTCTGGAATAAATGTTCCATATTTTCTGAAGTGTACTTTCATAGTTTGGCTGGTCCTGCAACTTATAGTCAGGCTAGTATACAGGTAAATCAAACTATATACAGTAGGTGCTGTCAAAATAGTGCATTAATGGTGGGAAATAATTTATTCCATTAATTACATTAACTTTTTAAACATAATACATTAATGCATGCGCATCATGTAATATCATGTCAAACCTCCCTTTCTGTTATGATGGCAGATGGAAAGATGGCAGGTGTCCCCCCATAGTCACACAAAGTCAGTCTACAATTTATTCTGACCTGAACACATCAAAAGCAGTGCAATTCCAACACTGTGTGTGCGTGTGTGTGTGTGTGTGTCCAACTCACAAAACATGTCTCTAGTCCTTTTGGAACTAAACTTTTGATTGTCATGAGACGGCCGCAAGATGCATTCATGGACATGAAGAAAATAATAATAATCATAATAATGTCTTAATTATGCACATATGTGATAAAGAAAAACGATAAGTGGATATTCGTATTAGTGACTAAACTAACTCATACTGTGAAAGTACAATTTCATGCATATAAGTATATTAGAAATTCCCAGAAAATACATGTACACTCAAAATGGGAATTCAACTTAAATAAGAAATGTCTTGGAATTTGAAAATTCATGGCTCATAATTGCACGGTTGTGTGATAAAAAAAACTTTAATACTGAAGACACTAGTGTTTGCCCTGTGATTGGCTGGCCCGAAGACAGCTGGGATAGGCTCCAGCACCTCCACGACACTTGTGAGGATAAGCGGTAGAAAATGAATGAATGACACTTGTGTTAGACAGCTGCATAGTGGTTGAGTGGTTATCCACAGAGCTAGGAGACCTGGATTCGATTCTCCACTTTGACATCTCTGTGTGGAGTTTGCTTGTTCTCCCCGCGCGTGGGTTTTCCACTCCAAATTGTCCATAGGTATGAATGTGAGTGTGAATGGTTGTTTGTCTATATGTGCCCTGTGATTGGCTGGCCACCAGTCCAGGGTGTACCCCGCCTCTCGCCCGAAGACAGCTGGGATAGGCTCCAGCATACCGGCGACCCTCGTGAGGATAAGCGGTAGAAAATGCATGGATAGATAGTGTTAGACAAATAGGTTTTCTGACATGAGTGTTGTTCATTCATTCATTTTCTACCGCTTATCCTCACAAGGGTCGTGGGCGTGCTGGAGCCTATCCTAGCTGTCTTCGGCGAGAGGTGGGGTACATCTTGTAGCTAAATTTAAATGGGGCTGTTACAAATACAAATATATATGTAATTGTCTGTCATTTATCTTTTTGGTCATGTGTCTTTTGTTCATAAATTATGCTGAAAATTGGCATATTTCTCACATAGTTGCAAATGGTGTTAAGTGGAAAACTGTGATTAATTAGATTTTTAATCAATTGACAGCCCTAATAATTCCATTATTATTAGTATTGAGCTGTGGATTCCTATAGAGCAGAACGCTGTCAAGGCAAGGCAAGTTTATTGAAAGAGCAACATTCGTACACAAGATAATTGTAGATCTTCCAGACTCTACACCTATCCCAGCTGTATTTCATTGCATTTCCAAAATGGTCTGTATTCATTTATTCATGAATAATTCATAGATAATTTGGTTGTCTATTCTTAGCTGTTCATATGCTCGTTCTTGTTCCCAGTCAGTACAGTTTGATGTCCTCTTGCATTGTTTTGGTTGTAGCTGTAGCTTAGTTGATATACAGGTCAGGTATGGAAATGGAACATTGTAGTTGGAATAGGTGCATTGTTAGCTCCCACATGCTAGCTGTTTTTTTTTTTTTTTTAGCTGTTTAACTCAATTTAGAACACGCAGAAAAGAGAAAGACATGTGTGGTCAGGTTTCACATAAGGGTTGTGGATGGGAATTTTTATTTTTTTTAAAAGTGTAGTTAACCTTTAAGGAGAAAATGCTAATGTTTTGTCTTAGACCTTTAACATTTTAACTCATCGGATATTTGACATTAAATTACTATATGATTGTTCCTGTCATTTTCTTCTTTTCGCAAGTCATCTGGGTTTGTTGACATCATGTTGTGCAACTAAAATTTTACAAACTTTCATGCCTGCTTCCTGCTTTGTTGCCATAAACATTTGGGCAGTGAATGCCATACTTTTGAAGCTTTTTGGCTGTCCACCTGTTTGTTACTCAACTAAGACTTTGGGGCATTTAAAAAATACATGGACATGTGTTTATAGTCAAGGATGTTAGCCCAGAGAACTGCACATATGCTTAGGCCGGCCATTTCAATGTTTTTATAGAAGTGGTCTCAGTACAAGGTCATTGTCTGTATTTCATCACAGTTTCTTGATTTTTGGCTCAGTTCTTGAAAGAGAAATTACATTCTTAAAACTGTAAGATCATTTGGCCAAACAGTCTTAAAATTGAGTCTTAACTCACTTGCAAAAGCTTTCGTTCCCAAAACTGTTCACAACGGTTCAAAGCTAATTCATTTCCCATGTAAATTGTCACTACCAACAAACTGCCTTCTCAATTACTTTGGCTCATTTCTTAAAACAGACTGAACTTTCTTTCCACTCTACGTTATTTTTGCAAAATACATTTGGATGGTTCAGCACAACACCCTAGTTCACCTGCAAAAGTTTATATCTTTCCCAAGAAACTTCACTTGTGTCAAAACTACATTTCTTTCTGAAACTAATTGCCGTGGCCCCAAAAAATATCGTCCCTTTGGCAATGTGTAAGCACTGCGAGTCAAAATGTTTGGGTGTTTTGTCAGGGCCATTGAAACACCTCTTATGTTCACAAAGTCTTAGTTCAGTCCTCTACTGGCAATGGTTACTGTAGTTGACATTTTGGAATGTGCCATTGATGATCCCTAGACCTTTGGGAAAACTCTGTGGTCTGAGCAGACAGAAGTTGAACTTTTTGGGGAAAGTGTGCGTCCCATCACATCTGGCGTAAAAATAAAGCATTGCATTGCAGAAAAAGAATATTATAGTAACAGTAAAATATGGTGGTGGTAGTGTGATGGTCTCACGCTGTTTTTCTGCTTCAGAAAATCCATGTCAGGACCTGGAAGACTTGCAATGATAAATGGAAAATATGTTTTTGATGCATCGATTAATCTAACAATTCATTTTTAAATCCGCATATGTATGTTTGTGTATATAGCAATTAATGCTGACCAGTCCAGGGTGTACCCCGTCTCTCGCCCGAAGACAGCTGGGATAGGCTCCAGCACCCCCGCGACCCTCCTGAGGATAAGTGGTAAAATGAATGAATGAATGAGCAATTAATGATATTTTATCTCCATGAGGAAAACACAAATTTCTTCCTTCCAATATATCAATACAACAATAAAGTTCGCAATGGAATCCTATAATAACATAAATAATAAATCAAACTTTCTTTCAATAAATACAAATATTGTGCAAAAAACACAATCTGATTCAAAATACAAACATAAAATAAATGAAAAAAATAGCAGCAGCTGTGTGTGTGTTCCTGCAAGGGCATTGAGCTGCTCTGCTTATCTTTCCCCACCACCACTCTCACTCTGCACAGGTGTGTGTCTGTGTGAGGCTGGAGCACAAGTTTACAGAGAATTTATAAAGAATATAAATCACACAAATGTTTATTTAAACGGGCAGTGTCAACATGAATACTGCTACTGTTAAATACAATAAGAATAATCAAAGAAACTAAAAACCGTTAGATGTCCCAGATAAACAAACTAAATAAATTCTTCAAATGCATGTAAGAGACCCAAACATGAAAACACAACAAAACTGTTTCCATACTATTCATTTACATCGTGTCTTATCTTACCATATTGAACTTTACCTTAGATCAAACAATTGCGCTGAATACCGAAGCAACAAATAGACTTGGTACAGCCTATTCAGATTCCAGTTTTCACTAATTAAATCAATAGAATAAAAAATCAATAATGCCGACAAAGAAATGAAATGATTCTTACCTGTGAATACATTCCAGAGTACAAGCTGCCCCCTCTTGATATTGAAGGTTGAATATGTAGTAGACTGCAGCCAGTCCGGTCAAAAAGGATGGTGTGATGCCCTCAGATTATCTATTACTCGCCCCTCCAGAGTGATCATCCAGCATCCAATATTGACATTCTCTGTTCCACCTGAAACTTCAAGTAACATCATCATCATCATTTACTCTATGTACACATGTATAGTCTCAAAATAATGAGCAATGTATCATATGAAACAATGAAAATGAAATGCTTACCAAGCAGTATCAGATGAGGGCTTGCAGGAGGAGTGAAGGTTGTTTCAATGTCAGCGACAGGCAGACACCTGGAAGGAACAAAGACAACCATATTATGGAAAATAATAAACAATCAAAAAACAGAAGCACTGGGTGAGAATAATGTTCTCGAACTGCTGTAAAAATAGATATAAACTTACATCTGCAAGAAGGACCAGCCTGTTAGCTTCTCTCTGAAGTGTGCCATGAGCAGCTGAACAATGCAAAGTACCATCTCTGTACCTTCGCTATTACAGAGGACATCTTTGTTGGTCACTTTTACTCTCAAGTAGGGATCGAACAATATGGTTTTTGGGGCTGATGCCAATTCCGATTTTTTTTCCATCACCTTTAGCCGATGGCTGATTTTGCTTGGGCTGATATTTGTGGCCAATACTGCTTTTGCGCCCTCAATTTATATGAAAAAATGACAATGATAACAAATATTCCAGGTCTCAAGATTAAAGAAATATTTATTGAAATGTAAACACTGAACACAGTAGGATTCAGCTTTCTTAAACACACATTTAAACAGCATTATCAACTTTAAAAGGAATAAATATTCAACCATGTGCAAAACTTTTCTGTCGTAGTTTAAATTTATTTAGCATCGATGTGATGACTGCTCCTCCGCAGTGAGACGCACCCCCCCACCCAACACACACACAAACACATCACACTGACACAATTTAGTACGATATATAAAACATTTCTCGTGATTAAAGTTGGTGTTGTGCACGCTAAAGATCTCTCATAAGCAGACATGGCTGCTCCAACTCCTTCTGTCTGTGTGTCTGTGTGTGTGTGTGTGTGTGTGTGCGTGCTCGGAGAGAGTGCACACACACAACACGCATTTAACCTGAGCCCGGCGTTGTCTGAATGAAAGTCCTCCAAACACCATTGGACTGAATTGCCAAGGTTGCCATTAAAGCGGTGTTGGTAACAGCTGTACATATTAGCCTCCATCTACATCAACAGCTCCCTAATTCCAACGGGAGGCACTTTTAAAGATGGAGCATTCAGCAGCATTCCTGCTTTTCACACCCACAAACTAAACTATATTGTCGCGTCGCTGGGAGCACTTCCTGGTTCCCAGCGTGCTTTGCGGCACCGTCGATGTAACTAGTTGGTCAGTTTGTATTTAAAGTTGCATAGTTGTTCATTCTTGGTCTGCTCAACTAGTGAGAGTGCTTTTATTCGTCTGTTGGTATGTGATGTTTTTGGTGTAAAAAGCACGGTCATTTTTTACTTGGCATTCATGTTTCCTATTTCAAAGCAGGTGACAATATTTCAACTAAGCCTAACTGTTAGAGGCTAATTAAAAGTTACGTACCCTTGTTATGATGTGGCGGAGGTGGGGCGCCGCGACTGTGTGTGTTGCAGGGTCCTCCGGCAACACATAGCTGCCCGGCGGATGCCTGCCTGTAAATCATGCGGCGGAAAAATATATGTCGGTGAACTGACGCGCATATCGGCCGATATCGATTCAAGTAAAGAACGCATATAGATATCGGCTGGTCGATCCTTACTCTGAAGTATTCTGTGATGGCTCTACCACATTCCTCCATACTGAGTTCCAAGCTACGAAGCACATTGGTGTCTGTAAGCCTGAGTACCTGAGAATGAAAAGAAAATCCCATTTGGTTTTCTTATCTTCAATGTCAGTTGGTGAGGCACGCAGGAGAACAGCTAACGTAACATAACGTAACGCAACGTAACGCAGTCTAATCATAATACAAATCGTTACACCCCATGTAAAAGTTGTTTTCGTGGACGGAGATTAAAGTTTCCTTACTTGCCTAAACCCAGTGTTCAACGGATTTCATTCAAACTCGATAGAAAGTAAAATAAAAGCCACCACAGCCATCTCTGTTACTCTTTTCACTCTTCCATCAACCAAGTGTGTAGTTTGTTCCAGATAAGTCCTTAATTCTGCCGGCTTGATGTAAAAATATTTTGGACGCGCTCTCTCTCTCCCCTGCCTTGCTGAGTGACCAGTATGTAAAATTAACTGGAAGAAAATTTAATGGAAGAAAAAAAATCAACCGTAAAAATGTTGCTAACATTATTCAAATCTTAGCCTCACTGATGAGTGGCACTGAAAATCAGGCACTCACTAGCTAGCCAGTTTGATTTCAGTCAGGTCGATTCATTCTGCTGTAAAAAACAAAGATAAGTTAGTTTTTACTTTCCGTGGTATTTGTAGATGCACAATTGGAAGGATGCAGACCAAGCAAGACTTCCTGTTCATGGGTAGCAAACATGTCCCCGCTGCGCAGGCAGGAGAACTTTCCCTCACGAGTTTGGCACGCATCAAATTTTTGAAAATACTGTCGTTTACTGTAATTTATAACAGTAGCATACTTTTGACCGCCCGTGCGCTGTTGCTTCACGCCCACAATAACAACCCACAATGCTTTGCAAACTACAGTAAAAAAACATATTCCGTTACTATAATATATTACTGTTGGAAATTGGCCATAAATTAACAGTAATTGTTTACAGTGCACACAGAGATGGCCGAGGGTGGGATTGAACTTGGGTCTCCTGGCTGTGAGGTCTGTGCGCTAACCACTCGCCCGCCGTTCAGCCGGCACATAATAATATATAATTTAAATAGTAATAAAAATAATAATCAATCCATGTCAATTTCATACTTAAAATAATATACATTTAAGACACACCCTTTTCTATTTAAACCACGCCCACTTCGTTTATGGCCCACCCACTCCAAGTACAGATACAGACTAGATGGGTGAACATATACAGATACAGGTGTACTTGCTCATACCTAGTAGAAAACTAATCCACTAGGAAAATAAAGGTGACAGCATCTGATTGCAAATTAATCATCTATTACATCATCACCATCAACTTCAAAGTCTACAATTAAAGTTGATGAGTCCATCTGATGACTTTGTATTCTGTAACTGGAACCCTAGACTGATCAATAACGCAGAGTTTAATACTCAGCACTTACTGTTTGCCTTTGCTCATGAAGATATTCTTATGATCCTTTTATGGAGAAAGGGGTGCAGGGAATTTTCCGATGTTCCGATGCGGATCAAAAGATCCTCTGTGGCGACTCCGAAATCAGGAAAAAGACGAAACAAACAAACAAAACAAATGTTGACAGGTATGCCCGCAACATCCTTAAAAATGACAGTACGTTTTACTCCCAGTGGTTGGAGACCCCGCCTTAAGAACATTACATATATGCATATTACGCATGCCAGAAAGAAATACAACATTAACTGCTCTAAATGTTGTATTGTAACATTGTGTTAGGTAACATTAACAAAGGGGAAAAGCCATGAAAGTCAACAAAGACAATGACCAACAAAGACATCTAAAAGTTGCTAATCATACTCAAAAGGCTGAGCATGATTATTAGACCACCAGTAGCCAGTGGAGGAAAGGATCGTCTTATGGTAATGGTAATGGTTGAATTTTATTTGATCAGGTACATTTGAATGCATCACATAATCAGTTCACAGTTCCACGTGTCCAAAAGGAGTAATACTACCCCTCCATCTACTACTTTTACAGTCTGGAACTGTTACATTTCGTCACTTCCTGCATTTCAGATATTATATTTGTATTTTTTTATTTTATTTTTTAAACAGTGTTTAAAAAATAGTATATGGTATATAAGTTCATAAGTGCATACGTATATAGTATAAGGTGATGTAACCACATAGTCCCACCTTACATGTGGACTAAGGCATGCTTACACAATGTTGTTGCAAAAAACACATAAAACACTAATGTGCAATTTAAAAATGTAGACGTACTTTTGACATTTCAAAACTTTAAAAACATTTTAAATCTAAAATGTAGATTGCATGTGCAAGGGCCAAAAACACCTTGCACATTGCCTATTAGGCAAAGTATGTTAACTAGCACATTGTGTGCCGCTTGATCAAAAGGGCTGCTTTGTAGTTTCCCGTGGATGTGTTAATATAAGAACATTCAATTGTATAATAGCTCGTGACGTCCTCCACAATTGACCACCCTGGTTTGAAGTGGCGAGGATGTATGAATCCAGTAAGAATCAGCAAAGACTTTGATGCTGTCTTGAGTGAGCCAACCTGAGCTCCTCTCTCACTTTTGACGACGCCTGCGCCTCTGAGACTTTTCACAGCCGCAGCCGAGCACCGACTTTCGGGGGCGAAAAAGTTATCTCTCCTGGCTTGTGCCGTGCCCATATTAAACAAAAACAGTTTCAGAAATGAGCCAAAGTAGACACACATTTTGGTCAATTAGGGACAAACTAACCACGGGCGACGATGTGCGCCCGAATAGTATGCCGACAAAAACTGAGGAAAGTGACTTTTTGAGCAAGAACGCCCCAGGAGACGAGATGGATGTATCCGATGTTCACGCACCGTGCGACACTGACAAAGGTTGCCGTCATCCAGCCCTTCGCAAGGAGTCGCGCCGCGTGGGCGACTCTCGCACCGTCCCCGCCTCCGCCACCATCTCGGAGACAGCCCGGGAGCTCTGCAAGGCCGTGTCCGTGTCTCTGGGACTGCACCAGGACTCCACCGGTGACACGGATCGTGCCCCAAACGAGCAAATGTCAGCCGAGTGTTCAGTTCCGCCAGACGCCGTCAAGTACATGCGCTCGCTCGCTCGACAGGAGCGCAAGCAGACGGCGTTACCATCACGCCGGACCTCTTCGGACTTTAGTGACGCGTCTGACTTAACTCCTAAAGAGGTAGACCACCTGTGTTCGCCGAGTACTCCACAGTGTACTTACACGCCGACCGCGACGCTACACATGGAGCACTTTCACCGCGTAGTGGAGCGGCCAAGTCGACCCTACAAGCACCGGGAAGTCCCACCAGACTTTGGCGAGGACACGACTGGGTACCAAGTGGAGCCATACGGTGTCACAATCAAGTCAGAGGAGGTTAATGGCGAAGCCGGTGAGGGGCAGTGGGTCACGACCTACACCCCCCATGAGAGGTACAACTCTCCGATATGGGGGCCGAGGCAGTGCGTTGCTACGCCGCAGACGAGTGGAACGAGTACGGCCTTCATTCGTGATCCGTACGAAAGGAACAGCGGGCGCCTGGAGCAGTGGTACACCGAGGGAGGGATGCTGATGCCGCTTTACCACAACCCGAGCCACATCAAGAAGGAGGTGGGGGAATGGCTGAATGTCGCCTACAAAGACTCCAGGTAAACACAACGTCATGTCACACATTTGACAAGTTTAAGACTTCATAGACACTTTATATGATATCAGGTCTTCGAATTGCCTATGATAATCCAGGTTGGCTGAAAAATAACCCCCCCGATGTATGTGTTAAAAATGCTTTCATTTTCCTCTGACAAAATGTTTAAGATTGTAGCGCTACTGTATGTTTTACTTCAAATTTTGCATTGCGTCCACTGGAACTGTTGTGGGAAAGAGGACATATCTTCTTGTATTGACCCGTAAAAGGCCTTTCAAAGTCTTGTCAGTAATGTTTAGTCATACCTAAGTAATTTACCAAAGTGATAGGGAGTTAGTTTTCACCCACCTGTACACTTACTACTATACACTGGTATAGTAGTACTGTAGTATTTACATTCTTCATACTTTTCATTCTCATTTTTAGCATACAGCCATAAAAAATTCATAGGGACTTTGGTCATGTTAACACTTTAAGATCCTCATGAAATACTTGCACAATGAAATTTGGCAACCCCATAATTATTGAAAGAAAACCCACACATGTATGGGGAGAACATGCAAGTTGGACACATCTGATAGGAATCACATTGTTCCACTGCCGGCAGGCATACGGGAATGTCAACAAATATCTTTCCTTGCACTCTCCTGAGCTATGAACCAACTTGCATTTTTGTTTTTTTTTCTTGGGACCCAAACCATAAGTTTGGGAAAGATTGTTTGGATTTAATGTTGTTAAACAATGTTTAAAGTTGTTTGTTTTTAATGATGACTCATATGAAGTCACTCCAAGCAACACAAAATACTACTGAACAATGTTCTTAACCGTGTTTCTCATTTTCCAGTGTTTAATTTTTTTTTAAAATTTAAACTGGGCATGACAACAGTTTTTTCTAAACTTGGGCTAAGTTTTTGATTTAATTTTTACCGACAAGGTCCACAAAAACAGTAACCATCATGCACATGTCTCTCCTTCACTTAGACACAGAAATCATCTACATGCAGACTCTGTAATGCAGAATAACTTTTCTTTTGGACAAAAATAGGTTTGTACGATATAAACAACACCATGCAATTTTGTTTTGTTCTGGGGTTAAAAAACAAACACAAATAAACACAATGCTTGTTTTAACCCAATGTGAAAAGAGGCTGTGTGTTTGTGGTATGGTATCAAACGCCAGTGAGTGGTCTCTAGTTTTCATGATAAATATTGCATAGTGTTATGCTTTCTGCAACAATGACCCAATAAGTCATTATTTATCCAATAAATCAGCAACAATTTGGTTAATTGTTCCCTGATCTCAAGATATAAGTAGGTATCCTCTGATTTCAGCCTCTGAAATATTTTTACATCCATATTTTGTCATCCATGAAAGCAGACCTAGCTTGGTGTTTAGACTAAACACACACATAGCAGTTTGGATTTTGGAAAACAGTGATCAACATTTCTGATATTGATATAATATCTCCATATTGATATGGTCTGTCTCGGCCAGGGGTTGGTAACCTTTAGCATCAAAAAGAACCATCTTTTAAAAATGTTACATGTTCCAACAACAGAATTCAACTAGCACAAGTGTAGGCCAACTTTGAAATTATTTTAACACTTCACTATGGGGTCCTTTCTGAGTCATTCCCATGTTTGTGTCAAAATAAAACAAGATAAAGCCAACTTTAACTTGAAGAAACCCATGAGAGTGTTGCACATTCATGAACTTGTGGTGAGTTCGGTGTTTCAAATAGTTTTTGAAAATGCTCCACAATGTGGGTTAAAAAACACTTTCCTTCACTTAAAGATGTGCAATGCAAGAGCTGTATCAACTATTTGGACTTTACAAAAGGTGGTCATGTTCAGATTTGATCCAGGTATTAACAGGATGTATGTCTATTACCGCCTATGTTCTCAAAGTGGGGTACGCAAATTGTCGTTTTCAAAATAGAATTAGTGTTTTTGAGCCCCCATGTGAAGAGGTAGTACAGGGCAGAAGAAGGAGAAGGAGACAGACAAGAAGTTGAAGTAGTTTTGTGTGTGTTACATGAACAAATAAATCTGTTTGCATATAGTAATTCTTAAATAATTACATTACTGCAAAAATATCTTAAATAATTTAACTGTAATAAATACAACAATAATGTATGTAATAATTCATTAAATACATCAAGTCGTTGAGAAATAATTAGTAAGATGAGTTACAGACACTGGTTTAAGTGTTTTTTTTTATGCGTGCAGGAGTAGGGGGGTACATGAGGTAACAATATTTTATATCACCAAAAATTAAATTAGTCTTAAAATGATACCTCACTCAAAGTGTCAATCAAACTTGTCAGAGCAGGTTTTGTGAACGAGTGGCATGGGGTCCTGAAATGAATTATACTGAATACATTTATATTGCTCAATCCAAAAAAGAGAACAATGGCAAATTGGCTAGGGATTTAGGGATCCATTCCAACATCCCACTTTGACTAAAACACCACAAGCATGGCCGATGACCGAGGAGAGACCTCATGCCGGCAGCCCAGGAAGGAATCTAAGCGTGCATTGCTGACTGTAGAGTCACTCCTTTTAATCTGCCAGATAATGCAAAGTGACTTCAACACTAATAAATTAAAATCTGAATTCTTCCCAAAGAGATCTGTGGGTAATTAAATGCACAGTTCTTCAAATGTTGTGTACCATGATGGGAGCCGATGTGAAACAGCCACAAAATGACTGGGATGGCGTGCAGCTGCCTTTGTTGACATCTGCCTTCTAAGATCTGCCTTAGTGACCTTGGGAGGCTTATGTCTGTTTTTGTCTCAAACGGATCTCACTGTTTGCTCTTTTACACATCCACACTCTCTATTCTCTTGCTGTAATCAAACGGATATTGTGATCAAAAATCAGATGTGGTTTTATTTCCCCCCATCTCAGTCTTTTATGACTTAATATCAAAAGTCGCTGAGGGATGAGGTTGGGCACATCATGCCCTCTCCCTCCTGCAGTTTTGTTTCCCCACCATCTTTCGAAAAAAGCGACACAAAGACCGACAACTTGTACAGCACCTATGTAATTCAGTGCATGAACGAGTGACTAAAGATTCTGCTGTTGTTGCCTCAAACATAAGATGTAAGAACAGCAGAAGAAAAAATTAAATCTAACCCCATTCTATGAATAACTGGCATGTCGTTAGAATACTATTACTGATAGACACAGCCTTAACCCATTATCTTTGTCATCATGCTCACCGGTACACCCGACTTTCATTAGTGCAAGTAACTTCCAGCATGAGTTACTCCCACCAGTGATCGGCAGTGTTTGTAAAGGTGGCTCGGCGAAAGGATTCAGCAACCTCAAACCTCAGAACAACGTGAAAAATGGACTTCAGAATCCATTTTTATTGCAAAACATGACAAACATCAAACTTTGAACGAGAGTAAAACTACTCACCAGAGAAACATCTCTAATAAATTAACACATTTTTATACCTAATACCACAAAAAAACTAATACCAAAAACCTTTGTAAAGTGTCCACTTTAAATGTAGCTCTTGTCTGGATCTCATTAGAATTAATGTTGTAAGTTTATCTAATGAACTGGTTGCATGTAAGGAAGGTATTATGATATATATTCAGTACAAACATGGCATGCTTTTTGTATTGGACCACAGGTTTGAGACGGGCAGTGAGCACATGTTCCCCATGGAGTTCTTCTTCCCACCACAGAGAACATGCCTAATCTGCTCGGACGAGGCATCCGGCTGCCATTATGGCGCACTCACCTGCGGTAGCTGCAAGGTTTTCTTCAAAAGGGCAGCAGAAGGTATATTGCGTCTGAAATGAACATCAATGATACTTTGATAAGCGAAATGACACATGGTACATTCTGGCCTATAGTGACCTCTGCTCTTCTCTTTGCCTCCAAGGCAAGCAGAAATACTTGTGTGCCAGCAAGAATGACTGCACCATTGATAAACTAAGGAGAAAAAACTGTCCATCTTGTCGGCTGAAGAAGTGCTTTGAAGCTGGGATGACTCTAGGAGGTAGGATGGACTAACATCAACTTAAAAAAAAATCACAGACCTACAAATTAACTACATTCACAAACCCATAGTGAAGGGTTAGGCAAGGAGTGATGGAAACCGGGACTAACATTCTGGCACTCCCAGATCATTCAGATATTAAAGTTTTGATTCATAGTTTAGATGCCGAGTATGCAATACAAAGAAATAGAAGAAGCCTCCTCGCACCAACGAAGATAAAGCAGCTACAATGGTTATCTCAACTTAATGTAAAAAAAAGAGTGGCCGGCTCAGTGCATCATTTGCAACACAATGATATCATGGATTATAATGGATTACTCAATGATATCATGGATTATCATGGATTATCTGTAAATCATATCAACAACTTTGACAATGTCAATGTGACATATTAATCATCGGTATTTAGTATAGTAGTTTAAAAGTTTACCAGTTAGATTTTATATATGTTTCATAGTAAGAGTTCCATCATCTCTGTGATTGGCTGGCGACCAGTCCAGGGTGTACCCCGCCTCTCGCCCGAAGAGGACAGCTGGGATAGGCTCCAGCACCCCCGCGACCCCCGTGAGGAAAAGCGGTAGAAAATGAATGAATGAATGAATGAGTTCCATCATGTTGCTGCATGCATGCTGAAAAAGTGTGCGCACCCCGATATATATGTACAATGTGCATATATACTCACATTGATAAAGACAGGAAATATACAGTGCATCCGGAAAGTATTCACAGCGCTTCACTTTTTCTACATTTTGTCATGTTACAGCCTCATTCCAAACTGTATTAAATTAATCTCTTACCTCAAAATTCTACACAAAATACTCCATTATGACAATGTGAAAAAGGTTTTTTTGACATTTATTTTTTTTATTTATATATTTTGAATTTATTAAAAATAGAAAACAAAAAAATCACATTTACATAAGTATTCACAGCCTTTGCTTAATACTTTGTTGATCCACCTTTGGCAGCAATTACAGCCTCAAGTCTTTTTGAATATGATCCCACAAGTTTAGCACACCTATCTTTAGGCAGTTTTGCCCATTCTTCTTTGCAATAAGTCTCAAGCTCCATCAGGTATTGATGGGAGACGTCTGTGCACAGCCATTTTCAGATCTCTCCAGAGATGTTCGATCGGATTCGAGTCTGGACTCTGGCTGGGCCACTCCAGGACATTCACAGAGTGGTTCTGAAGCCAATCTTTTGAGATCTTGGCTGTGTGCTTTGGGTCGTTGACCTCAGTTCATTTTCAGCAGGACAAGAGCGCTCTGGAGCAGGTTTTCATCCAGGATATCTCTCTATATTGCTGCATTCATTTTCCTTCTATCCTGACTAGTCTGCCAGTTCCTGCTGCTGAAAAACATCCCCACAGCATGATGCTGCCACCACCATGCTTCACTGTAGGGATGGTATTGGCCTGGTGATGAGCAGTGCCTGGTTTCCTCCAAACATGGCGCCTGGCATTCACACCAAAGAGTTCAATCTTTGTCTCATCAGACCAGAGAATTTTGTTTCTCATGGTCTGAGAGTCATTCAGGTGCTTTTTGGCAAATTCCAGACGGGCTGCCATGTTCCTTTTACTAAGGAGTGGCTTTCGTCTGGCCACTCTACCATACAGGCCTGATTGGTGGATTGCTGCAGAGATGGTTGTCCTTCTGGAAGGCTCTCCTCTCTCCACAGAGGAACGCTGGAGCTCTGACAGAGTGACCATCGGGGCCTTGGTCACCTCCCTGACTAAGGCCCTTCTTCCCCGATCGCTCAGTTTAGAAGGCCGGCCAGCTCTAGGAAGAGTCCTGGTGGTTCCAAACGTCTTCCATTTACGAATAATGGAGGCCACTGTGCTCATTGGGACCTTCAAAGCAGCAGAAATTTTTCTGTATCCTTCCCCAGATTTGTGCCTCAAGACAATCCTGTCTCGCAGGTCTACAGACAGTTCTTTTGACTTCATGCTTGGTGTTTGTGCTCTGACATGCACAGTCAACTGTGGGACCTTATATAGACAGTTATTATATTTCCAAATCATGTCCAATCAACTGAATTTACTGCAGGTGGACTCCAATTAAGCTGTAGAAAGATCTCAAGGATGATCAGTGGAAAAAAGATGCACCTGAGCTCAATTTTGAGCTTCATGGCTAAGGCTGTGAATACTTATGTAAATATGATTTTTTTGTTTTCTATTTTTAATAAATTCAAAACATGTCAAAAAAACCTTTTTTCACATTGTCATAATGGAGTATTTTGTGTAGAATTTTGAGGTAAGAGATTAATTTAATACAATTTGGAATGAGGCTGTGACATGACAAAATGTAGAAAAAGTGAAGCGCTGTGAATACTTTCCGGATGCACTGTACATTTTCTATATTTATAGTGGGAGGTAGATCTTCCGGACTTGGTCACTGTGAAAGTACTGTAGCTCACAGGCACCGCTGCTCTAAGCAGTCAGAAACAGGGCAGTCAAACAATAACTGACGTGTGTCTCTCATGCCAATGTAACCAAGGCTTTCAGGATGGTCACTGATTGGGAAGTTGGGTGTAATTATTGGTCGGGAGCCATGGCTGCAGGATGCAAGTTTATTCATGTGCACAGCGCAAAAAGACTCTTCTCAACTTACACCCACACCTCCAGCCTTCAAAATAAGAGCACATTGCACTACATCTTCTTTACTTGTGGTAACAAAATAAGGGTGTCATAAAAATAAAAAAGAGCTAAAAACAAGTCTCCTAGGTCATAGACAAGTTGATTGGTATTCTTCACCCAGGTTTGTGCATGTGTACTCACCACAGGTGCAATTGCGGATGGAATTACGGAATTAGCCAATAATAAACAGAATTCACTCTTTATCACAGAAATGTACATAATGTGAATGAATGTTGTTGTCGTGAGAAGGAATGATATTATAAATAAGGAATGATAAAGAAGGAATGATAGCTCAAGCTTAATTTGCCACCCTTGTGTATGCGACTGGGGCTTGAAGAGTATATTTTTGTGTTTTACTGCTTTAAAGAGGAACTGCACTTTTTGGGAATTTTGCCCTTCATTCACAATACTTAAGTGAAAAATGTACACATTTCTTTCCCTTTTCTGTGCAATATAACGCTAGAATAAGGAGTTAATATGAGCTAGCTAACAATGCACGCCATTGGGACACAGCTAATTTGATGCTTAAGCCAAAACAAAAAACGCCAGCAGCGTTCCATTTTGAGATTCCACAAGTACCAACAAACCAAAAAGGACAGACTGAGGGATACCAGCTCTCAACTTAGACCAGACGACCTCGCTACGAAGACTCACCAAGATGCTCATTTGTTCTGAACATTTTTCTTTTTTACTGAAGATTATTTTGAACATACCAGCTCAACAAGGAGGACACGTCTTGTGCTGAAAGATACTATTGATGGTATTCCACCAGTCAGCATCCCAATAAGAGAGGACATTGTTAGTAACTGTTTATATATTTCACTTTTGGCTGATAAGGGAACACAAAAGTCAAGTGGTAGACCCTGATGGAGGATATGATTCCATCAAGACACAGGACGATCCTCGGCCTAAGTGAAAGTTGTTCCTGTTGTCAAGTGCAGTCCAATAACCATCAGATGGCATTTGCAAGAGAAGGGTTTTAGAAGTCTTCAAAGATCTTGTCTCTTTCAACGCCATTATTCCGTTGGAAATTTGCAGATAAACACCCTCCCTACATGGGCCATTGAAAGGTGGAAGAAAGTTTTATTCTCTGTTGAGGAAAGAAATGTCAGTCCTGTCAGTCCTGATGGATTTCAACGTGACTGGGGGACAAGGAGATCCCACCTGCTGTTTTCCACACAGCACAGTGGAATGGGATGGAACAATGGAGGGGGTGTCAGATGGTAACTAGGTGTTTTGCAGGGATCCTTCATGACTGAAGACCCCCGTCTATCTAGTAATGACTGGCTTTTTCAACGGCACAACACTGCAGTTCACAATGCCCGCCTGACAAAGGACGTTTTCCAGAGGAATAACTCTTCCAGAGGACCATCCTTTGTGTTCCCCTGATCCTACTGTAGATTCAACTGAGAACATTTGGAGATGGATGGCAAGGGAAGTTTCCAAAAATGGACATCGGTTCCAGACAGTGGATGCCCTCTGTGAAGCCATGTTTTTCCAACAATTCCCCCAACCTCGTGGAAACACTGGCATCAAGCATGCTCAAACACATTTTTGAGGTCATTATCAAGAATAGTCCAGCTACTTATTGTCCTTTTTGAAACAGTAAACCTTTTTGAAACAGTTGCGAGGGAGAGACAAAAACAGCAGCGACAACAATTCCCCATTTCTTCTCTTTAGATTTGGAAGCTCTCTTAGAACCTCAGTGAGATCCAAAGGTGGAAAATGTAAATTCTTGCCATTTTCCAACTGGTCTTTTTTCCATAAAGAATGTCATAGTAATATTTGTGTACAGTGTGCAGCTGGAACAAAACACTTCAAGAAAATGAAGGAAGACCAAGTACTTTTTAGTCTTTCTCCGACCGCACATCCTTGCCAACTCTCTTCAATTGCAGCATCATCACAATAGGGGGTGTTAGTGATCATCAAGCCCCCGACTGAGCTGCCATGCAATTTAGACCTATTCCATCACTTCCCTTTCCTGTCAGCCAGACCTGCTTGTCATATTAGGCTGTAAAGATTGACATGTCGTAGACTAATTTTAGTCTTGTGTTCAATTTCCACTCCTCTCCATTTTCTCATTCTGTTAACGGTGAAAATTGTACACGAGGCACAAAGCTGACATGAGACATGCGAAATAAAGCCGCAAACATGCTGGTAATTTGGCCACTAGTCACTGACAAACCCATGGGGCGAAAATGCCGCCTAATGCAGTGATTGGCAGTAAAAAGGCACACCTTTTCTATTTGTGGCTAAAAAGAGCCTCCTTTCACTTATGTTCTCATCACAGATGTGTAATTCACTTGCCGTATTTCACAGCACCACTTACTCACATTTTTTAGAGCTTCAAAGGCCCTAATATTCCACATTAGGCATCATTAATCCAGACATTTCATTCTATAATTCAAACAATATTCACCATAAATTTGTAGATTGTGCAGAGTTTTCTTTTTCCTCCAAAGCACAGAACACACAAAAAAACAAAGGATAAATTCAAAATACATCCATCCATTTTCTATGCCGCTTATCCTCACTGGGGTCGCAGGTATGCTGGAGTCTGTAAAATACTTATTCTAAAGATAAATTATTTCCATGCTATCTTTTATATAAAAATTGTTTCAGGTCAAAGAACAAAGATGTCACAGCATATACAGTAGAACTTGGTTAGAGCACGCCCCAGTTAGCCTGTTTTTTGGTTAATGCCGAAAGTTTATGGCAAAATTTTTGACCATTGACCAGTCTCTCGCCTCACCTTCGCTTGCCAACAAGACAGTTGTACTCATATAGAGCCAATACCACAAGCCTGACCCAGACGAAGAGCCACAAAAGTAGGGGTAGCCAAAGTGTGACCTTGACTCATTTGTCATTGCATCATTGCAGAAACAAAATAAAATGAAAAACATGCAAACATACAAGGAAACAGGAAGTGGAAGGCAGCTCTGTAAAGTTACAATTTTGTTAAATTTTTAAGTGACTCACCGTATTGACTCCTCTGACATGCCTTCCTTCTGGTGCCGTTCGGCTGTCGCATTTTTGTGTCCTTGTTGCTCCTGTTTTAGTGTTTTACTCCCGACTTTATGTGACATCTTTACTCTAGGATACAATATGTCTTCAACTCTCACATGTGTTTTCAACACCATCTACTGGTAGCAGTAGTAAATACAATTACAACAATTACAACAATACAACAGACACATATAAAGGATACAGCGATATAATGAGGGAACACTGTAAATGAGGAATGAAACGGATTAATGAACATTTAAGGTTACTTTTACCTTCGTTGAAGACGTGATTGTTTACAAAGACGGCAATGTTGTAGCAAGATAAATATAGACAGCACATTTCTGTTTAGTTATTGTTATTTCTTGTATTCAGTAGTGTTTCTACCCTTATTTAGCAAAATGATGGCACTTGCAAACTTCTTTGGCAATAGTGTGGCTTATTTTGCCCTCGAGATTAAACGAAATCGACCACTGACGACAGTGGTTTACACGTATTAGCAAAGAAGGCTACTAACGTAAGACATTCTCTGGTAAAAATACTCAGAACACAGCTGGACCCCCGCAGTGAATTAATAACATGACTATGACAATATTGTGCACAAACTGGAAATTGTACATAAACCAAAGCAAAAAAATTGTCGGAGTATGCTAACCGAGGTTCCACTGTACAAATTTGCAACACCAAAATTGCAGATGCATGCTTTTCACACGGCGTGTATGCATTTTTTGTACTCATCTAACTCAAAACATTAAGAACAAATTAGAAGAAAACTTGGACATACAAATAGATGTATTTTTGATCACGCTCCACCTCTGTTTTAGTTCCAGAATTCTGCTGCTGTTGTTGGGCCTTGGGGGAGGTCTGTATTCTACTGAATGCCATTCTAGTTTATGATGGAAAAGTACATGTTGTTTGCGTCATTTTATCATTAAGATGAGCTGTTTATTCCTTAGAGTTCTGGAAAGTCTTTTGAGAGGCAACAAAGTTAATTTTTATTCATTTTGTTCAGGTTGGCATCTGCTCAAGTATCATTTAAAGGGTTTATTTTTTTTTTCAAATCAATTCTATATTCCTGGAATGTTAATTATTTCCTCCAATAGAATGGGAGCAGCTTTTTCATAGTACATGAACAGGATGCTCCTCCCAAGCTGCCGTCATTCACCAATCATCCCATGGTGATTTTCATAGAACTCTTCATCTGCCGAATGAATGGAAAGATGACTGCTCGAGCAGGGTGCAACGTTCATGGCTGAGGACCCTGTTCTCCTGAACAACTTGTATTTATTCAACAAAATTGTTGATGCAAGGCTGGCTACCGTTTCAGCACCAGCCACAGAGAGTGAAACTTAGTAGTCAATTATTCACATCAGTCCCCAACGTAATGCACAGTAGGTTGCTCTTTTCACATATTTTGACAACATCTTGATTAACAGGTTTTATCTATGCATGTAACAAATTCTTGTGTTTGAATCCATCGCTAACAAGTCTACTGCTATCAAACTCAAGGATGGAGCTGTTAAGGTTAGCTCAACCTATTTACTAGGGGTGTGCAACCCAGTCCATATTTGTATTTGTTGAGGTCAGAAAAGTATTTGTATTTGAGTAAAATATTAAATGCAAATTATACTAGTAATATTAGTTTTCAATACTGTATTCATGTTTGGCCCCATCCCTACTATTTACACGGCATGCTGGAAGGATCAACGCCATGACTGACAAAAAAATGTAATTTAGTATTTTTATTCGATGTGTTTGTTGTGGGATCATTAATAAATTTTGAATATATTGTCCTTCCAAGTGGTAAACCTTATATAACCTCACATTTGCTTTCACCCGTGACTTGTTTGAAACAGGATTTAGTTGTGTCTAAAATTGGCAATTCAATATTGATTGAACTGAGCAGAAAAGGCAGATGGCACTTCTAGTAAGTCTCTCCACAGAAACGAGACAATTAAAAATTACTGTCAGTCAAAGCAGAGGAAAATTAAACAAAAAAAATCTTTATGCTCACCAGCTAATACAGATGCTGTAGAAAATAACATATCGGTTTGTCTGTATTATGTCTATTCACACACTGTCGCTGTGGCATTGGACTTGGAAATCATCACATTTGTGCCTTCATTCATGTCAGCGTATGCTGCTCACAAGACCAGCGAACACTCTCTAATCGCCCAGCCTCCACGTATTGGCACAAAGTTGCTGAATGGGTGAAAGGAGGGTTCACTCCATTCATGCACTCTAGCACCAATGCACATAGACGTGTGCGCATTGTGAACTCTCTTGTTATCCAGCCTGTGTGATAAAGAGAGATGAGGAAAAGCAACAGGAGGCAAATCGATTACTGTGACAGACCTATGTACAGTTAATCCACGATATCAGTATTGGGCATATCTCACTCATGGATGGGACAGGAAGTGGTGTCGGGGGTTCAGAGTTGAGTTTCATCTTTGTGTGGGCAACAGCCGCAGCCGTTATTTCAAACCTGCAATAAAAGCCTGTTGTTCCGGTGCTTGTGCATCTAACACTATTGACCAGTGTAGAATACTTCATAATTTGTATTTTTCGTCATCTAGCCATTTTTAGGCTTGAAAATGCTTGACATACTACACAAAAAATAGGTAACATTTGCTTAAATTAGGGGTGCTCCCAACCAATCGGCCATCGATCAGTATTGGCAGATTTCTTTGAAAAATCATATGCTTGGCATATGTTTTTTAAAGCTGATCACAAAAGCCGATCACCTGTGGCTAGCAGCAATCCCTGTGTGCAGTGCCGTGTCCTGCCCCGAACTTTAGCAACGTTATCCTCCCACTTTCCTTCAAAACAATAACAATTATGTCGACGGCGTGGAACAGAACCGACAACACATGACACGAAAACTATTTTGCAGGTGTAGCACATAAAAAAAAAACTATGGTGAGTATGGTGAGTTTTCCAGGCTAACGGTGTGATCATCAGCCAAAGGGCAGTTAATGCAGTCGGACATATGTGTGTGAAACTATCATTGGATTTATTGAAAAAGATGACCACTGGGGTACGCCGAATGCTCTCTCACTTAGCTGGAAGTGTCATCCTCTGGAAGGTTTAGCATTGGCATTAACATTAGCATAACCTACTGGTTAGTGCGCAGGCCACACAGATGGAGACCCGAGTTTGCTTGTTCTCCCCTGCATGCATGGTTGTCTCCGGGTTCTGGGCTCCACATTCCAAAAACATACATGCAAGGTTAATTGGCGACTCCATATTGTATGTGAATTTGAATGTGGTGTGAATGGTTGGTTGTCTATATGTGCCCTGTGATTGGCTGGTGACCAATCCAGGGTGTACCCCCGAAGCTGTCTCTCCTGAAGACCAGCACGCGGACCCTCGTGAGAAAGCAGTAGAAAATGAATGAATGAATGTAATATTTAGTGAGTGTAACATTTAGAAGTATAACTGCCACTTATTTTCAGCCAGCGACACAAAAGCCTGTGCCGATTTGGCTTCTAAGTGCAGGTTATCATATGCAGCAGCTGCCTCCGGTCAGCAAGGGAAGATTTTTACAGTTGTGTCGGCACTGAAGATGGGAGTGCACTTTTTTCCTTCCAATTCCACTCTGCTTTTTAGTGGCAAAAGAAACCCAAATGTAATGCAAATGGTTGTGATTTACTCAGTTGTGTGCTTCAAAGATGTCTTTGCAACGCTTCAAAATCTTTGAGGTATGAGAGAATTGAAAAAGAGGGAAAGAAAAAAAAATCTCCATTAGGCCATCATGATGACCACAGATCTTTCCACCAGAGACTCATCTGTTCACTATGTCTAAAAGCAAAGCTATTAGAAGATTTATCTTAAAATTGTTATTTTTTTGTTTAGGGTTTTTTTTTACCCACAGTGGATGCATGGGGCATTTTTCACACTGGTCATACCAGTGACTTCTATCATTCAGTTTTGGCACCGAGCTGTGTAAAACACAGACTACACCCTGGACTGCTCACAATGCATTGGGCTTCAGGAAATCTATTTAATTTGTTCCCAAATTCATTTTTTGTTCAAATTTTGTTTCTTTGTTTAATTTTTTTTTAATTCCATCTTTTGGATTTTTGGGGGGGTAATGTCTATTAAAATGCCCATTATTTAAATGCAAAAAATCTTGATTGATGCAATACATCAATGGACAATTGTGCCCAGTAATTGAGAAATGGATGTAGCCTGGCTAACTAATGGGATGTCAGCCCCTGCACTCATTGTGACGAAATCTTCAACAAACTGTAATGCCGGTGCTTGTGGTTAACGAAGATGTAGTCATAAAGATGCAATTCCAACTGCATATGCAAGATATTTTATACGACATGCTTATTTTGGTCAGGGAAGTGTGTTCTTAAGTTCTATGTGGGGAGCATGTCTGTTTACGGTCAGAACCTGCTAGCTTCCATTGAAATGGCGATAAACACCAGCGAAAGTTGGCTGAATCCCCTTTTGCAGAGGGTCAATGGAAGCTAGCAGGGTTAGCTTGTGTGGTTGAGTGTGGGTGACTCGGGCTCCATGAGTATCATTATTAATAATAAATTTGGTGTTAATGTAAGGAACGTTTTCCAGTGCCCAAAAATATCATTATACTGTACATGCTCAGGTCCATATTGCCCAACTCTATATCAAACCAATGAACATGAACATAAAAATGTAGAAGATTCTTCATATAGGAGTACACATTTGCAAATGATTTGTATTTTTAAAAAGCTTAACAGTGACACAGTGTACATAATTATGCACACTCAAGGTGCACAGGCTCTTCCATAATTACCATAAAACATACTGTATATAGAAAACCTAACCGTGAAACTTGTAAACTACTATATAAATACCAGGGATGTCCGGTATTGGCTTTTTTTGCAGGTAGGTAGGTAGGTAGGTAGATACTTTATTCATCCCCATGTGGAAATTTGCATGTTACAGCATACATCGTAGAAGTAGAATATCACAACATACACAACACGATTAAAAGACACAGTAAACCGACTTTAAGATAACAGATATCCCAAGATTGTCCAACTCTCAATTTCCGATACTGATATCCAATACCGATATATGACATATCTCCTGCGGTGGAATGAACACATACATATGTGTTGTGTGAAGCTAATGGATAGAGCATCAGCAATTAGTTTGTCAAGGTCGCTGTAAACAACATTGTACAGTACAATCTTGCTTTTCCTGTTTAAATTTATCCCGGGTGCGTTCTTTCAGCGCATGCTCAGATATGACGTAACACGCAGCTCCAGACTTTCTTCAGTTTTAAAAATGGCCTAGATTAGCCATTTAATTTGTTTCGGGGAAGAAAATCAAGTTACATAATTTTCATGTAGGCCTAGCAGCAGTGGTGGCTCGTCTTCATAACGGGTGTAATGCATGGATTTCTTGATTACCACAACCTCTGAAGTTATTACATCAATAATGACATTGTACTGCCAAAAAACATTGCTTTTAGGCATTCCATGTTGTTGTGTTCATTATATTCTTCAGGTACCACACTTGCAGTGGTACCAAACATTACATTGTATAAGAAATTGAAGAAACATGGCTGGTCTAATAATAAACAGTGCGGTGGTCACGGCCACCACTGGCCACCCCTGGCCACCCCTGGCCACCCCTGGCCACCACGTAGCTCCACCACTGCAGCGGCACGATGTATTGGTTTCTACTCATATGAGCAAGTACACCACTATCTGTATATGTATCCGTTCACCCATCTAAATTATCTGTAGCTGTAACCGGAGTGGGCGGGGCATAAATAGGATGTAGGCGTGGTTTAATTGGTTCGGGGATTAAAGCTGTATATTTGAAATCTGGATAAACTTGGATTGATCACAAATTGCTATATGTATTTATTAGTCAGCTATACGTATGTGTAAATGTGTAAGTGATCTTTGTTGTTTAATTATTTAGATATAATTACAGTAAAGTCTCGTTATATCGATATTCTCGGGAGTCGGAAAAAATACCGATATAACCGGACTATCCATATATCCGATCCTGCGCCGAACTGCATTAAAAGTGGGCAATAATGCACTTGACATTGTTCTATAGTATAGAACAATGTTGAGCAGCTTAAATCAATCTTTGCTTAAGGATTTCAATACCAAAAAACAACACGGCGAACGGCTGCTTCCAGTCAACTTTATTTTTCACACGTCCACCACCAGAGCACAGCACACACACCGATTCCCGCACTTCCTGGTCCACAGGTCATGCTCAACCCACCCCACATAGCTGGCCAATATTAAAGTAAATGTAAGAAAAACTATATACACAAATATTTCTGCCTCTTTCCCTTTGTAAAAGTGGTGGGATCCAATTCAATGATGTCTGAAAAGATCTTACATAATTCAAAATGTCCTTCAGCTGACGTGGATTCCACAAAGTAGTCGTTATTTACATAGACTGCGAGAACAGGACAAGCAGCTAATAGAGTATATCAAGGTCATTGACCAAGTCCTGTCGTGTAGTTCTGGGCTGATTCCTCGCCTTTCTTAGAATCATTGAGACCCCACGAGGTGATATCTTGCATGGGGCTCCACTCCGATTGAGATTGACCGTCATGTTTAGCTTCTTCCATTTTCTAATGATAGCTCCAACAGTGGACCTTTTTTCACCAAGCTGCTTGGTAATTGCTCCGTAGCCCTTTCCAGCCTTGTGGAGGTGTACAATTTTGTCTCTGGTGTCTTTGGACAGCTCTTTGGTCTTCGCCATGTTACAAGTTAAAGTCTTACTGATTGTATGGGGTGGACAGGTGTCTTTATGCAGCTAACGACCTCAAACAGGTGCATCTGATTCAGGATGATACATGGAGTGCAGGTGGACTTCTAATGGGCAGACTAACAGGTCTTTCAGGGTCAGAATTCTAGATGATACACAGGTGTTCAAATACTTATTTGCAGCTGTATCACACAAATAAATTGTTAAAAAATCATGCATTGTGATTTCTGGATTTTTCTTTTTAGTTTATCTCTCTCACAGTGGACATGCACCTACGATGAAAATTTCAGACCCCTCCATGATTTCTAAGTGGGAGAAATAGCAAAATAGCAGGGTGTTCAAATACTTATTTTCTTCACTGTATGTCTATATATATGTAAGTAGTGGAATCACTGCGGCCAAGAGTGGCTGCCTTTCAAACAACTCTGTTTGTTTATTCAAACAGTTTTTATTTATTAATTTGTAAATATCGGTTTTCATTTTCGGGAAAAAAAATCTGATACCGATGTCGACTGATGTTGATATGGGGCCGATCTTATTGGTGGCCCAATATTATCAGCAGTCTTTACTAAATACTAATGATTCATATGTCACATTCACAGTTTCAAAGTTTACAGGTAATCCAAGTCAGTGATAGCATTGACAAATAATTCACAATTTAATTCAATATGGCAATAAAAATAACTACACATAAATCCTCAATAGCTGTGTACATAACCTGAGTACCGGTAGTATGGCGGTCAAAGTAGGTATGTAGCGTTCATTTTCACACTTCATGTATTAGCTGTAGTTAGCATTTGCTATCAAACATTATTGATATACAAGAAATGAAAATTATTATTATATATTATCAAATTATTATTTGTTATAGGAATAGGCATTGTACCGCTGACTTAGTTTATCCATAATCTGAATAATAAATATGAAAATAGGCTCTCTGCATGTAGTTTGAGACGTGACATTCACCACTGCCATGGGGGAGAGCAAATCAGGATGGGAGCTTAAGGTCAGCTGACTGATGCCATAAGACATCTACAAAGTGACGTTTATGCAATCAAACTACCTCCACGATTGATAATAACATCATGGTAACATGTAAACATGTAAAGAAAAGATTATTATTGACACAGCATTTCCTTTTGCATTTATAGCACGTAAGCTAAAGAAGACTGGACAACCAAAACCCCCCCAAGAGGATCGTCCCGCTCAGGATTCACCTGAGGTTGTCCAGGACATCTCCCCCAAATTGAGTCTGAACTTTAACTCCCACGTGGTCTTCCGTAATATTCTGGAGTCCATTGAGCCTGAGGTGGTGAACGCGGGCCACGATTACGGCCAGCCAGACTCAGCGGTCACTCTGCTCACCAGCCTCAATGAGCTTGGAGAAAGACAACTGGTCCACGTGGTCAAGTGGGCTAAACGACTACCAGGTATGACTAGTGTAGTTGAAGTCTTTTCAGCTGCGTTCATGAGCTAATTAGAAAGTCCAAGAGACTCGTGCCACAGGACCGGAGCTTCATCAATGTTCCAAAGGTTTCAGGCAACAATCCAGGTGATGCAAGAACATGAAATGCTTTAGAAACAAATGAGATCATTTTTATATGGAAACTGATGCAAATGCTTTTTACATGATTCTTTGAACAAGCTGTAACTTATTTAGGGTTTTTTCATATACCACACTGGCAACAATCACAATTCGAGCCTGGAAGAAATAGAACAAACTTTCATTGCGATCAAACGTTATCTCACCAGCACAACTAACAGTGGTCCTAACATTAGTCCTTGGGGAATACCAAAAGGTATTTTATAGTGGAGAATGTTGACACAATTGTTATTATTCCACTCCATTCCAGTCCAGTTCACACTCACTCACCCCATAAATATCAAGATGATATAGTGTGTATTAGTGTAAATGTTATAACTGTGTGTAGGTTTTAGGAATCTCCATGTGGATGACCAAATGACTGTCATCCAACATTCGTGGATGGGCGTGATGGTGTTCGCCTTGGCTTGGCGATCGTATAAGACAGTCAACGGCAGGATGCTGTACTTCGCGCCCGATCTCGTCTTCAACGAGTATGTAATTCTCGGAACTTCTCAAATTACATTGACTAATCTGTTGCTATATGACACCAGTTTCTTTTCCCACCCACTGCTTTCCTGCGTGTGCAGAATCATATGAAATCCATATCCATTTGTCAGAGAGTAGGAATGGCTGCAAGCTTTTCATCAGCGCTTACTTGTCCTTTTGTTACCCTAGCATTAAAGTGAGGAACATTAGTTCCCATCCTACAAACTCTGATGGCTCTGCTGAGTGAGAGTGATTCAGATCGGGATATTACTCATCCATCATACACAAGCACAGTGAGGTGTGAGGAATATTAATGCTTACGATAACTTAAATTGTACTCATGTCTACAAAGTATTTTCTCATGAAACAGGGTTTCTTAATGATGATAATAATACAAAAAATATCAAATACATCTAAAAAATACAACTCTGAATAAATATAATGTATGTAATCCTTATATATAAATATACTGTATGTAATCCATTGTAAATTATCTGAAGAGGCGGCTGGCTCACTTTTGACCCAAAGGTTTAAGTGAGAGTGCAGTAACACAAACAGCTGAGTGAGCGTTGGATAGGTTGAACGCTGAGAACACTGGATGGCTGTCGGGTGTGTGCTGTGTCCCTGCAGGAAAAAAAACCCCAAAGCTTATTCTTGATCAGCACTAACTTGCAGCAGATAGTATTATTTAATCTAGAATGTAGCTGTTGCAAAGCTTGATAGCTTCCGTGTGGTCTACTTAAGCTAAACTTTCACCTGAGAAATACATGAGGTCCATTAGTCTAACCCCCCCCCCCCACTTCTGATTTGTATTGTTCTTGAACGTGACACCGTGCTACAATTATGCAAAGCAGCAGCAAAGTGTTTGATAAATACAAATGGAGTGTGTCGATGCACTTGCACTTTGCGCTGGAAGGTAGTGACAAAATTCTAAACAGCCCAAAAGTGTCCAACAGAAATTAAAATTGGAAAATTAAAACAGTTTTAGTTTTACTTTATGCTAATGTGTTTTTTCACCACTGATAAAAATGCCTTCCTTTTATGGATTTTTGTCAGACCCAAGGGGATATTTTATTCATACAGTTTCATATGAAACAATTAGGGCCAGGTTGATAATGAATTCTACAAAATATCACAAGTATATTTAACTACTTTGCATATTTAATACATTCAAATAATATTGTATATTGTAAAATAATGTATGACTACATCAATGCATTAATAATAAATAAAACCAATCACATATATATTTTTTGTGTAGCCTTTGTTAAACACTTCAAAACCAAATCTTCACAAGTATCTCATTTGCTGATGCTGCATCCCAAGCCACCATATTAGTACATTTGTACCATATAAGTACATTTAATAGTATAGTACAATTGAATGATATATTGAAGTATTGGGCATCTCAAAATTTGTTTGAATCAATTTCCGCCCATTTTCTGTGACTATAACTATCTCAGTCCCCACTTAAACAGTTACAAGTTGTTAGAACTACATTTTGGAGTCATTTTAGGGTCTTTTATACGCAGGCGTGAAGTAAAGTGCTGCCACTAAGCTCTGTATCTGGATAGAAGACAGATTACGGAGTTGTTCTTCAAGGTGTGGTGGATTAGCAGCTCCAATTTGGAGGCTGGTGGCGTCGCTGTAATTCAGAGAAGGTGGGTAATTTGAGCTATTTGAAAGAAATGTGAGCGGTAAGTGTTAATGGACTGAAGTGCTCCCTGTCACTTGGCTGCTTACTGTCTCCTGCCAAGCCAAGGCTGTCCTTTGAGAGGGGCAAAAACGCGGGGACATGTCATTGTAATGAGATGCCGAATTCAGCAGTCATTGAATAATTGTTCAGCTTTTTAATGGAAAGCAAAGTGGAGGTGCACTCCAGCTTGAACACGGCTCACCTTATCAAGACCATATCAAGATTTAGGGATACTTTTTTCATCTGTACTTTAATTGTTGCTGTACGTGAAAAAAGAGCTACTATCAAAGGGGGGCCAGATCTGATTTGATTACATCGGCAGCCTCTTAATACTTAAAAAGTATTCATATTAATACTTAAAATCGTCTTTTCCAACACTAAGCCATTTTTAGCAGTGTTTATTATGAAGTACCATCACACTGAGCAGTTTTTTCTATTACTTTTTTAAGGAGTTTCCGAAAAGCATAAAATTCCCCTGAGAAGACAACAAAGTTGTTTACACCAAGTACACAAACTAAGCTACAGAAGCTGAAATCAGTGTTTTTTAAGTCTATGTATACAATAAAAACTTGCCTGTTTAATACATGTCAGAGTGTTCTTGAAGAACACACTAATACATGACATGACACTTAAACACATCCCAGTGTGTATCGAGCAGCTGTATTTTAACACCAAAACGTCATTTTTATATTCTTAAAATAAAATCATACACATGCTTTTAGTTTGTCGGTGGCTGACACAGCAGCTACAATCTCCAAGCCAAACATAATTCAACAATCCGGCTGTCTAAAATAGTCTCAATCCACACAGGTATCATAAGCAGTAGTTGCACATGACTTAGACGCACAGACTCACAGAAAACAGGATTAGACCACCTTTTCTTTCTTGTTCATGTTAATGTCTGGTATAACAAAAGTTACTTTTGTTTCTTTTCTGTAGCTGGGTAACTAGTACAAAGACAATATCATTTGATGCAGTGATCCCCAACCTTTTTGAAGCCACAAATCAAAAATCTCCGGCGCACCATGATACTGGTCAAATTTCTTACGTATTATGGAAAACTAAGACCGGAACCTCATTGAATTAACAGCACTCAATGAATACAGGCCCACCATCCACCAGTACGAGCCTGGAGTGTGTTTTTTTAGATAGCTTTGATGTGTAAAAGACTGTGTACTAGCATGAATTAACTTGAAGTTATGCACAGAACAACAATGCAAAGTAGGACTCAAGAACACTCAATAATATATAATAATAATCTAATAACTAATAATAATCAATAACCCCTGATTTAATGACTCAACAACAAACAAACGTTTCCTTACAAAGCAGTATGTGCAAAGTAAGAAAGTTGCTGTAGAATTGAATCTCCGTGAAATAATTGCCTCATGAAGAGGCTTCATGTTTGGTTCTGCCCGCTGAGTCTACATAACTGCGTAGAGGAGAAGGGGGGGGGGGGGATCCTCCATTCACTCCTTTGACTACTGTCTGTCAGAAATCAAGGACCACCTCTGCTCCATAGACCCCGGTGAAGCTCCTGGACGTTTTGGCCAGTTTATCCAATCATGGTCTTACAGTTTCACTGTGAGCTTCCATCAACTGAAGCTAGAGCTTCTATGGAGGTTTACCATAGCTTGCTGCTGTCAAGGGAAGGGAGATCGTATCAGGGAGCAAATTCAGACAACAGCAGATTTATGCCCCGAAATTAAGCACACTCCAGTGTACTTGTCAGTTTACAAACATGTATGCTATAAGTTTAACATTTGATATTTGACCATCCAGCCATTTTCCTCCGCCCATCCGGGTGCCGGGCCGGGGGCAGCAGTCTCAGTAGGGAAGCCCAGACTTCCCGGTCCCCGGCCACCTCCTCCAGCTCCACCAGGAGGTCACCAAGGTGTTCCCCGGGGCCTTTTCCCAGCTGGGCACTACTACTACCGGATACGACTCTGAGCCCCTCCTGGATGACTGAGGAGGGGAACATAGTCGAACGGTAAATTGAGAGCTTTGCCTTCTAACGACCGCATTACTGCAGACGCTGCGCCGATCCGCCTGTCAACCTCACGCTCCCACCTTCCCTCACTCATGACAAGACACGGAGATACTTGAACTCCCCCACCTGGGGCAGGATCTCATTCCCAATCCAGAGGGAGCACTCCACCCTTTTCCGACTGAGAACCATGGCCTCTGATTTGGAGAATATTTGACCAATTATTTCAAATTACTTCATGAAATTGAAAAGGGACAGTTAAACTTCTCTTGTAGTCCATGAGCAATCTGCACAATGCCATAGCTATTGATGTAATAATTGAAGTGATTTTGGTTATCAAGAAAACCATGGAAAAAGCTAGATATTAGCGCTAAAATATAAAATCGTAGCATGAAAATGAACAAGAAACTGAAGAAACAAGGTGGTCTAATTTCCCATGACTGTAGTCTCCCACGCAGAAGTATTCTCTAACAAAAAGCCAAAAGAAGTCAAAGAAGCAAAAGAAAAAAAACAGCCATGGATGACAAAATAACTTACCAAAAGCTTTTGATACAATCAATCATGACATCCTAATAACTAAATTAGAAAGGTACGGAATAAGAGGATTAGTTCTGAACTAGGTCAAAAGCTACTTAGCTGACAGGAAGCAATACGTAAAGCTAGGAGAATACACATCTGCAAGTTCATATATTACGTGCGGAGTACCCCAGGGGTCAATACTGGGACCAAAACTGTTCAACTTGTACATCAATGATATCTCCAAAGTCACAGAAGACTTAAAGCTTGTATTATTTGCGGATAATACCACTGCTTTTTGTTCCGGAGGGAGTACAGATGAAATTATTAAAAAGGTCAGAGAAGAAATGGTCATTTTAAAAGATGGTTTGATGATAATAGATTATCCTTGAACCTAAGTAAAACTAAAATCATGCTGTTTGGTAACAGCAGAAAGGACACGTACCAGCAAATACAAATAGACGGTGTGGACATTGAAAGGGTGAAGGAAAATACATTTCTGCGGATCACAATAGATGAAAATATGAGCTGGAAACCTCATATTACAAATATACAACATAAGGTGGCCAGAAATATTTCAATATTGAACAAAGCAAAACTTGTTCTCAATCAGAAATCACTCCACACTCTTTATTGCTCTCTGGTTCTACCATATCTTACTTATTGTGTGGAAATATAACTATAAAAACAATCTTCACTCGCTAATTGTACTGCAAAAAAGGTCAGTAAGGATAATTCATAATGCCATAATGCCATAATGCTAAAGAGAACATACTAACTCCTTATTTCTAAAATCACAAATACTTCAACTTGCTGATATAGTTCATCTTCACAGCTAAAATAATGCATACGGCTAAAAATACCATTTAGCTAAAAATGTCATCCAATACTTCTCTACAAGAGAGGAGAAATATGATCTCAGGGAAGAAGTACATTTGAAACACTTCTATGCTAGGACTACGTTATGCTAGCCATAGCATTTCAGTATGTGGAATCAAACTATGGAATGGATTGAGTAAGGAAATCAAACAATGCACAACGATTAGCCAATTCAAGAAATAATACAAGCAGTTGATGTTTGCTAAATACAAGGATGAAGAGTCTTGAACCAGTCATGATGTGCTATACAGTGCATCCGGAAAGTATTCACAGCGCTTCACTTTTTCTACATTTTGTCATGTTACAGCCTCATTCCAAATTGTATTAAATTAATCTCTTACCTCAAAATTCTACACAAAATACTCCATTATGACAATGTGAAAAAGTTTTTTTTTTTACTTTTTTTGAATTTATTAAAAATAGAAAACAAAAAAATCACATTTACATAAGTATTCACAGCCTTTGCCATGAAGCTCAAAATTGAGCTCAGGTGCATCTTTTTTTCCACTGATCATCCTTGAGATCTTTCTACAGCTTAATTGGAGTCCACCTGCAGTAAATTCAGTTGATTGGACATGATTTGGAAATATAATAACTGTCTATATAAGGTCCCACAGTTGACTGTGCATGTCAGAGCACAAACACCAAGCATGAAGTCAAAAGAACTGTCTGTAGACCTGCGAGACAGGTTTGTCTTGAGGCACAAATCTGGGGAAGGATACAGAAACATTTCTGCTGCTTTGAAGGTCCCAATAAGCACAGTGGCCTCCATTATTGGTAAATGGAAGACGTTTGGGACCACCAGGACTCTTCCTAGAGCTGGCCGGCCTTCTAAACTGAGCGATCGGGGAAGAAGGGCCTTAGTCACGGAGGTGACCAAGGCCCCGATGGTCACTCTGTCAGAGCTCCAGCGTTCCTCTGTGGAGAGAGGAGAGCCTTCCAGAAGGACAACCATCTCTGCAGCAATCCACCAATCAGGCCTGTATGGTAGAGTGGCCAGACGAAAGCCACTCCTTAGTAAAAGGAACATGGCAGCCCGTCTGGAATTTGCCCAAAAGCACCTGAATGACTCTCAGACCATGAGAAACAAAATTCTCTGGTCTGATGGCTTTCGTCTGGCCACTCTACCATACAGGCCTGATTGGTGGATTGCTGCAGAGATGGTTGTCCTTCTGGAAGGGTCTCCTCTCTCCACAGAGGAACGCTGGAGCTCTGACAGAGTGACCATCGGGGCCTTGGTCACCTCCCTGACTAAGGCCCTTCTTCCCCGATCGCTCAGTTTAGAAGGCCGGCCAGCTCTAGGAAGAGTCCTGGTGGTTCCAAACGTCTTCCATTTACGAATAATGGAGGCCACTGTGCTCATTGGGACCTTCAAAGCAGCAGAAATTTTTCTGTATCCTTCCCCAGATTTGTGCCTCAAGACAATCCTGTCTCGCAGGTCTACAGACAGTTCTTTTGACTTCATGCTTGGTGTTTGTGCTCTGACATGCACAGTCAACTGTGGGACCTTATATAGACAGTTATTATATTTCCAAATCATGTCCAATCAAGTGAATTTACTGCAGGTGGACTCCAATTAAGCTGTAGAAAGATCTCAAGGATGATCAGTGGAAAAAAGATGCACCTGAGCTCAATTTTGAGCTTCATGGCAAAGGCTGTGAATACTTATGTAAATGTGATTTTTTTCGTTTTCTATTTTTAATAAATTCAAAACATGTCAAAAAAAACTTTTTTCACATTGTCATAATGGAGTATTTTGTGTAGAATTTTGAGGTAAGAGATTAATTTAATTCAGTTTGGAATGAAGCTGTAACATGACAAGATGTAGAAAAAGTGAAGCGCTGTGAATACTTTCCGGATGCACTGTATATCAGTAAGTGTCAATATCACTATATTGACACTTACTATGGTACCCATTATGGCATTGGATGCTCATATCACCTCCCACTTTGATATTTGACAAAAAAATAAATAAATAAATAAAAACAAAAATGATATCAGAAAGGCAGGAATTGATTGTAAAAGTACCAGATGGAGGGGTAGTATTCAATAAGCTTTGCTTCTTCATACTCCTTTTGGACATGTGGAACTGTGAATTGATTATGTGATGCACTCAATTGTAACCTGATGTATGTTCTAATAAAATTAAACCATTACCAAAAGTGACCAGTATGCTATCATTCAATTCATGTGCCTACCTGTATCACAACCTCAACTCAATGAATAATTTTGGCCGCTAGGTATCGCCAAGAAAACCAACCACCAACCCACTACTCCATGTATATACGGACTGAATGTCACACCTAATTTATAAAGTCGCAGGACCAGCCAAAAAAAAACCTTTTAGTCTGGAAAAATACGATATGTAATATTATCATTGTAGTGGCAAGATGAAATGCGTAAAGACATAAATAATGCCTGGCAATCACTAAAGTTGAATAAGAACATACCCCTCCCTGCCCGATACAGCTTATCGAAAGTGGACTGATGACTTTGTGCTGAATGATGGGAAAGGTTCCTGGCTTCATTGCCATCCTCCCTTTCCATTCACTAGTGATGAAATAAGGTCTTGCCCTTGGTTTCACAAAATATATTAGAAGCCTGAACGTTCCACATTGTTAATAAAACAGGACAGAAGTGAAATGAGTTCATATCTGTGGCCAACTACGACTCCCCCCTCTTGTTCTGAAAAGTCTGAACAGGAAAGACCCAATTTCAGATTTTCCATACCGAATATTGTTAGAAGGAAATTACAACACGAATACATTGTGACTTTAACCTCTGACCTCATCTTCCCTGCAGCTTGCCACAGGACAAAATGTCCAGATGTAAAGCAATTTATTCTCTTGTGATGTGATCATTGGCGTGAATGCGCTGCTCACCCTGTGACCTTCTTGCCCGCATGCAGGCATCGGATGCACATCTCCACCATGTACGAGCACTGCATTCGCATGAAGCAGCTGTCGCAGGATTTTGAGTTGTTGCAGATAACGCAGGAGGAGTTCCTCTGCATGAAGGCCCTGCTCCTCTTCAGCATTCGTAAGTTTTCCACGTTGGATTGCAAAAACTGCATGGAAATGAACACAGATTATTATTTAAAGGGAGCTTTAAAAGATAAAGCAGCATAATCTGGTTAAAAACATTCAGATTTCATCAAAATTTAGTTGAATTTCTTTTATGTGCTGGGTGTACTGTATTGGTATATGGTCGTTACCATGAGACGACCCCCGGCCACCTGAAGACGTTTCACCGTCATCAGACTCCTGATGACTTTTTTCAACAACATTTTAAGCTGTAACACAGAACCAGGCAGTAACCTTCATGACAGTTTTATTTTACAATTCACAAATAATGCATTCACAAATTGGGTACTATATACTATAATACTGTAATTATTGTCCCGACATGTTGTCTAACATTACATAAATGGAATATATCTGGGGCCTGAGTTGTCCCTTGTTGGGCAACATGGTACGAATGTATGAATTGACACACCATTACGGAATAGCTCATGTCGAAATTTGTCATCACCAAGTAGCTTCACCAGAAGGGACGACTGTATTTATAGCGTTTTGGTGAGCTGCTTGGGTAGACCGTCATGGCGAGCCTGGTGGTAGAAGCGGCGGTGCCTGCCCAACCCTGCCCAAAGTCTGTGTGTTTAATGGTAGTCTGACGTCTTGGAAACGTCTTGGCACTTGACTTTGAACACAAGGCGTACTTGCTTTAGTGAAGCTTTCTTCGACATGCATGACTAACATTAAAAATCCAGTTACTATCTATAAAGGTACGTTTGATCTGTTGTAATGTGGTGTCCAAAGGCCGAAAACATTTCAGGAGGCAGACTTACAGGCTTGGCACATTTATTTAACAAGGAAGAAAGAATTCATGAAAAACACTAAAACCCCCCAAAAAAATGTTTTGAAAAAAAATATTTGAATGACTCCAAAAAAGTATTCACTCACATCAATGAAACACGGTACTCAAAGAACCCCCAACTACTCCTTTATAGGGCTCTCAATCTGGCCAGAATGTCCCATATGTTGGTCTACCAAACACATCTAATCATGTAACTGTTCAAAAAACAAAAAAAAAACAATACCATCTTATATCATCTTATCTTCATAAAACTTGAACGCATACACATATTTCCCTACCTGAACCTGAGATTAAATCCCCACAAAACCTACAACCCCCTCCCTCATCCCCAGTACATGGTATGATCTGATGACATGAATGACATCACCAAAGTTATAAAACAAAGACTCTTGGCGGCTCCTCCCCAAACGTTCCTGTTTGTGACTACCTTGGTAAGTATCCACCTGTTCCTAATAAAGCCCAAATCCTAAACAGCTGTTTAATTTAGTTTGAATTAACCTAGTACTATTATAAATAACATAACTTTCAATAAACAATGAAATCATGAATATAATAATACGATAAGGCAGAAGTGAAGAGTTGTAATTCTGTCACTTTGCTACAACATGCTAAACACAAGCAGCTAGCCAAAGCATACACTTGCCATGCTTTGAATTTTGGGGCTTCACTCGCGCTTCATAAATCATGCTGTTGGGTGGTTGAATATAGCCTACTATTAGTAAAAAAAAAATAGTATATTTAAGCAAATTGTATTTTTATGCCTTAATGAAGCATTCAAGTATAGAAATGGCTAAATAAACTAAAATGCAAAGAAGGCATTCAAAGACACTGTGATGATATGTAGACTAGTCACTAGGTGTCAATAATGTTTAGAATGTTTCAATAATGTTACTCTCATGTTAGGTGAGACACGAAAGCACCAGACTTACTGATCTACTGCAGGTTGGGCTCCTGTTGCAGACAAAACCTGTGCCAAGCTGAAACTCAACCCTGAACCCCCACCGTCACTTCCTGTCCAACACCAGAACACATTTACTGTGGGTCACAAGTCAATTATGTCAATATTTCTACTATTGTGGGTCACAAGTCAATTATGTCAATAGTTCTACTATATCGGATAATATGATTGTAAAGTTGAATATAGGAATATCATTTGCTCTTATGTTAAAACCCATATTTTATATTATGTTTTTTATGTTCTAGCTATAAAAATATTACATTTATTAATTAGTAAACCTAATTTATGTACAACATATTGGCTGACTACCTTGTTGTGTCTGTACAGTAATAGTACAGTAATAGTGTACAGTAGTTTCTGTACATCAATGTCACCGGTGTAGAATACTACATATTTTGGGATATATCACAATGCTTTTTGTTGTATCCTCTGAATGCCTGACATTTGTATTTTTGGCAATTTACCCATTCTTATGCTTGAAAATTATTAATTTGGGCCAAAAATACCTAAAATTAGCTTAAATTGTCACAATTTGGCTAGGGTTAGCTCTTAGTTTTCCTCTTTTCCTCTGTTCCTGTGTCTACGCCCTTATTTTGACACTACTTCCTTTGTTTCAGTTTCCTCCCTTCCACACCTGTTTCCCATTTTTTCCCTCTCCTATTTAGTTCAGGTGTGTGCTCCTTCCGTTTGCTGGTTCATTACATACTTTGGTTGGATTTGAGAAGTTGCAGTTTTTCCCGCTGCTGCAAAGCCATCAATAAAGAAAATACATTTTTATCTGCACTTTTGGTCCTGCTCTCTGCATCCTGGGGTTGCAACGCAATGACGTACCCGCCGTACGTGACAGAATGAACCAGCCAGACGACGACCTCGTGGAGATGGACTTTTGGACCTTGCAGATTTTCAATTCAATGTAGGAGGAGTGCACACACAGTTCACTCCAAAGGAGCTTGAGGACATGGTGTGGGGGCCGGACAGCACGCTGATCCCCATGGCGTGGGTGTACCCCGGACCTGGTGGTGACACACCAGCCCGCCGACGCACGTCTCGACCGGCTCCAGCAAGAAAACCGTCTCCTCACCTCCACGCCAAGCCCCCCTCCCCGCTTCGATCGCAAAGGCTCCCACTCCACATAAGCATGCTGAGCTCCTGCTGCCCTCTTCTGGATCCCCGTTGCCTCCCGTGCAACACGAAGAGGAGCACGGCCATGTTCCCCTCCAGTGCCCAAAAGCGTGACGCCCCAGATTCCTCCAATGTCCAAATCCTACAGGTCCAAGGTTTCCAAAACCCGGCTCCCGTGCCAAGCTGCGTGACGCCCCAGATTCCTCCAGTGCCCAAACCCCGCAGCTCCAAGGTTTCCAAAACCCGGCTCCCATGCCAAGCTGTGTGACGCCCCAGATTCCTCCAGTGCCCAAACCACTTCTGAGGTCCCCCGTGGCCCCGGTTCAGGCAGCAGAGCAGGCGGAACTCAGAACCCTCCTCCAAGTCCCCCTCCTCCATTCCCTGGTCCCACATCCAGCGGTGTATGGCGTCTGGAATCTGCCTTCGGAAGGGGGGCTAGTACGACCAGCCATGTGTCGGAGGACGCACCCTGTCCGTGGCGTGTGGGGATGATGCCCCTGCTGGTCGCCCGAGGAGGAACAGCCCGCCGGCCCTCCAGCACACCTGGTTCCTCCGGCCAACCAGGATGTGCTGCCCAGTACCCTTCATCCAAGACTCTCATTCCTCTTCCTCTGCTCCACAGTCCAGCCAAGATCCAGGGCTCGCTCCTCCTGTTCCGGCATCCTCTCTTCCACGGCGGGACACCCCACAGGGACACTCCTGTTCCAGCGTCCACTCTTCCTCTTTTCCCCTGTTCCTGTGTCTACGCTCGTATTTTGACACTACTTCTTTGTTCCCCTTCTAGCTTAGTTTCCCCTTGTATGCTCTAAGTTTGGTTTCCGTTTCCTCCCTTCCACACCTGTTTCCTATGTTTCACTCCTATTTAGTTCAGGTATGTGCTCCTTCCGTTTGCTGGTTCATTACATACTTTGGTTCCATTTGAGAAGTTGCAATTTTTCCCGCTGCTGCAAAGCCATCAATAAAGAAAATACATTTTTATCTGCTCTTTTGGTCCTGCTGTCTGCATCCTGGGATCTCAAAGCAATGACGTTCGTGACATAAATATGTTTAAAAAAAGGGCCACAGTCAACCATAAAACAGCAGTGATTTGATGATCAGTTATCATTTTTTTCAAACCTGATAGTGGAGGTTGCTGGGGATGAATGTATTATGTTCATGTAGAAAAGTCACTTTAAAGATTGCAAATCTGCTTATGTAGCTTATGAAAGAACGGGCCGCTCTCAGGAGCTCAGTCAATTCCAGCGTGGAAATGTCATCGGATGCCACCTGTGCAACAAATCCAGTCAAATCCAGAAATTTCCTTGCTCCAAAATATTCCACAGTCAACTGTCAGCTTTAATATAAGAAATGGAAGAGTTTGGGAAACCCAGCAACTCAGCCATGAAGTGGTAGGCCATGTAAACTGACCAACTGAGTGGTCAGCGGATGTCAAGGAGCATAGTGCAAAGAGGTCGTCGACTTCCTGCACAGTCAATTGCTACAGAGCTCCAAACTTAGTGTGGCCTTCAGATTAGCCCAAGTACAGTACACGGAGAACTTCATGGAATGGGTTTCCATGGCCGAGCAGCGGCATCCAAGCCATGCATCACCAAGGCAATACAAAGCACCCGATGCAGTGGTGTAAAGCACGCCGTCACTGGACTATAGAGCAGTGGAGACACGTTCTCTGGAGTGATGAACCAGAGAACTTCTGGCAATCTGATGGACGAGTCTGGGTTTGCAGGTTGCCAGGAGAACAGTACATTTGGGACTGCATTTGCCGAGTGTAAAATTTGGTGGAGGAGGAATTATGCTGTGGGGTTGTTTTTCAGGAGTTGGGCTTGGCCCCTTAGTTCCAGTGAAAGGAACTTTGAATGCTCCAGGAGACCAAAACATTTTGGACAATTCCATGTTCCCAACCTTGTGGGAACAGTTTGGAGCAGCCCCTTCCTCTTCCAACATGACTATGCACCAGGGCACAGAGCAAGGTCCATAAAGACCTGGATGACAGAGTCTGGTGTGGATGAACTTGACTGGCCTGCACAGAGTCCTGACCTGAACCCGATAGAACACCTTTGGGAGGAAGAAAACACCAATGTGCTTTTGGAAGAATGGCCACAGATTCCGATAAACACTCCTCAACCTTGTGGACAGCCTTCCATGAAGAGTTGAAGCCGTAAAGCTGCAAAAGGTGGAGCGACATCATATTGGTGATGTGGGTTCCAATGGGATGGCACTTAAGTTCATATGTGAGTCACGGCAGCTGAGCAAATACTTTTGCTCATATAGTCCATTTGGACAAATTCTAATAGTAAGAATTTTGTTTTTACTTAATAGTTTGTGTAAATTAACCCAGCTGGGAAAAAGCTTGGGTCATGTTGACAATAGAGATGCTCTAATCAGATTTTATGCTGCCGATTCAGCTACTCAGATCATTCATGATCTGCCCGATATTGATCACATAGATTAAGTGAAAATTGTTAAATTTACTGTTTGCTACATGATATGAAAAGGGAAACGATACAATCACCTTCATTTAGAGCACAGGTTCTTAAACTTTTGACGTTGAAGCCCAATTTCTTTCAGCGCAGTGACCCATTCAATATTAACACTGTATAGGGTTAATTGATTTTTTTTCAATAATAAATCAAGTCCTCAGATTAACAAGCTAAAACTGAACAAAGTTTAATGAATAATAACATGGCATGATAAAATGTGATCATCACATCTTAACTTATGCTAATAATTCATGGAAGAAATCCAGCAAGAAAAAATGTAAAGGCTTACAGGCTCATTGATAAAAAAGACCAATATTTACATTTTACTTTTAACAAAAAGGGAGTCAGAATAAAAATCAATAAATTAGTTAGCACGCAGGCCACACAGCCAGAGACCCAAGTTCGATTCCATCCTCTGGCATTTGTGTGGAGTTTGCATGTTCTCCGCATGTGTGGGTTTTCTCCGGGTACTCCGGTTTGGCCCCTCCAAATTGTCCATAGGTATGAATGTGAGTGTGAATGGTTGTTTGTCTATATGTGCCCTGTGATTGGCTGGCCACCAGTCCAGGGTGGACCCCGCCTACATTTCCTTTAAGCCCATCTAGCAAGCGAGGAATTTAGTTATTTTCCCCCAGATTTTACTACAAAACCTCCCATGGAAAGTTTCCAGAAACTCTCCACCCCTGCACCCTCTCACAAAGGGGATACATGACAAAACCATTCCAAAACTAACAACTGTTTGCTGCAGTTCCAGTTGAGGGTCTGAAGAGCCAGCAGTGCTTTGACGAGCTGCGCCTCACCTACATCAACGAACTCAACCGCCTGGTGAATTATCGCATCACAACCAATTGTTCTCAGAGGTTCTACCAACTCACCAGGCTGCTGGACTCCCTCCAAATGGTGAGATGAGCTGCTTGCGAGCGTTTGGCTTTGCCGGCGCATGTTCATGCTTCATTGTATCTGAATGGCCTGTCCATGGACCATGCATTAAAAGGACCAATGATGAAAGGAAGCTGCCTTATAAAACCAATGATTACTGCATATTTACAATTTTGATGACTTTGTACGTGGAGCCAACATCAAAGACTTGCAACTGAACTGAACATCAATGACTTCGACTTTGACTCGGCCGTTTATGTTGCTTCAAGCAAGACACAGAATGAGCCTCATTGAATGCATCTGTTGGTGTCCGATTGGTTTAAGAGCTAAAAACGAGAGTTAATTACTTAATTACCGGGTCATGGCATTTTACTTTGGATTTCAAGCCTTTGACTTATTGACTCGACCTGTCTTGTCTTAACTTGGACATGCTTTTACTGGAGACTTGATTCAAGATTTGGGATTAAAGACTTGAGATTTGGGATTAAGGACTTGAGACCTCTATCCCACCAAACTTGGGGAAGCAATTCCACGCCATGGACAAACTGCTGTGTGGAGGATATCATCACTCACACACACACACACACACACACATCATTATCGGTAGAAAGAAACCATACCGGTATGAGCAAATACCCGATTTTGATGCCGGGTTCCTCTAATACCCATTTCTTGTTTCCATGTTATGATCATTAGAGAACTCCAGAGGTCATGTTGCTATGATACGATGTTGAATGAGAGCATTTTCTCTTGTGTTCCAGACCATAAAGAAGCTGCATCAGTTCACCTTTGACTTGTTTGTCCAAGCTCAGTCGCTCCACAGCAAGGTGAGCTTCCCAGAGATGATTGGAGAGATCATCTCCGTGCATGTACCAAAGATGCTGGCGGGTTTGGCCAAACCCATCATGTTTCACGAGTAGAACGACTCCTTTCTTGTTTTGGTTCCATCAACAATGCTTTGTACGGTTTTCCTCCATTCTTTAGTTCGTAGCATCAATGGTGGTCTCTCCTTTTTTGGGTCTGTTTACAGAGTTTTGTGTTTGTCAGCCTGAGCTGAAATACTTCTGTGAAAACACACACACGGTCTGTAAATCATCATCACACCTGAAGTTGGAAAACTTGTTTTGATGCTCAGCAGACACTTTAACAAGTACACCGCTCAATCTAAAGCGCTGTAAGGAATGTCATGTAATTCTACCCCACTCACACTCGGAATGTCATGTCAGCTACAGAGTCATTCTACCCCACCCACACCACAAAAGCACATATATTGGTCATGAATATGAGCATTATTAGATACAGCTCTTGTATCGGTCCTAAATGTACCTAATGAGGTGTCTGGTAAGGGTACGTACGGAATTTAGTGTCTTTTCAAATGCAAATGGATGTTTTTCCCCCCAATAAGAAAAGTGCTTGTGTTGCTTGACAAACCAAGTCGCCACTTGGCAAGTGATGTTAGATGTGCCTTCCCACAACCAACCTTTTAGTGGCTCACATCACTCGTTTGGAAGCCCAACCGTGTCCCCCACAGGGCACCGCCAGAGAGACAAATGCCTTTTCCAGGTCCATATGGACCAGATGGGCAAGTCCCCAGGCACCCTTCACTAGTACAGTGTACCACAACCAGGATGGGAATCACTTTGCACCTCCTGTCACCAAGGTTGAACGAATAAATACTAGTGGTACTATACTAGTGGTACTCTCCTCCCAAGCACTCTGGAATGAACCTTCCCAGGAGGCTGAGGGGTGTGGCCCTTGCATGACATTGTTACTCACACGTGTTAGCATCATGTCGCAGCAGGTACTTTAGCTTGTGTGTTCACACTTGGCCACTTTGGTACGTCTTTGATCATGAAAATGCAGTTCAAGATGATGCAGGTGATTATGAATTTTAAAAGTTGGCCAACCGCTTTATTATGTACATCTGCACAATGTACAACCTGAATGTAATATCGCTGAAACTAAGCACAGAGATGCTGCCTTCAACGAGATAATGCTGCAAACTACAACCACAACAATAAACATTGTTTGATAGCTCCATAGCATTATTATCTTGGCAAAGGCAGCTTTGCACCGGATTTCATTCTGCATTAAATCAAGTTCCCATCCAATTTGAATGGATGTAAAACACAAGAATACGTTGTAGTCAGCGCCATTTGAGGGCTGTGCTGTCAGGAAGACACCAACCTCTTTGAGAGGAGATGCTGGTTGATGCCAGATCTCCTATTAGATGCCAGATCTCCTATTAGATGAGGGTACAAACGGTCCAGCAGGACAACAAATACGAAAAATGATGGCCAACTCCAAAGTGGAAGCGTGTCGGATGACAGGATGAGAGAAGGCCTTGGTGGCGCCAAGGAAGAATCTATGTTATCGAGTCCAGATAACAAATCAGCAAGTCACAATTTAGCCAACAGGGCAACCTTCAAAGTTGACGAGCCTAAAAGTTGAAAAAGAAACAAAAAATGTGTGATGCCATGCCAGACTGTTTTTGGAATTTTGCCCATCGTCCCCAATCCTGATGTGAAACCTGACCATACGTGTTCTCTTATGGGAGTTCTGAAGAGAAAAACAGATTTTAAAATACAAAACCAATGAAGTTGTTTATTCAGCTAGCATGAAGAACTATATTTCTGGTGTAGTGACACAGCACCTCACGCCACGACCAAGCGGTAGCGAGCCCACTCCAAAACAATGCAATAGGACGCCAATCTGTACTAACTAGGAAACAAGAAGAAGCATATGAACAGTCAACATGTCTACAGATAGACAACCAAATGTTCTGTAACGTGGTAGCCCAGATTCCATGTTTTGGTTCTACTCAGCTGGACTGCGTTGTAATATAATGTGCTATCTTCCTTTCCATCCACGGTAACCGTCTACGCCGCTCAGAAACACAGAAATACGTATTTTTGTAACGCTACCGTAGAATTGGAAATGGAAAGGTGTATTCATGTCTCTGTCTGGGCTGCTCAGTACAATATGGATAAGTCAACATGCCTAAATGTAAAATGAGCAGAATGGATGGTGATGGAATGCTATAATACGCCAATCCGACAGTCAAACCTCAGTTTTCGCACACCCCAATTTTTGTTGGAACTTTTTAGCCGTGATTTTTCCTACACTGTCTCCATTTTTGGTACAGTATTTAACAAACGAGTCAGTTTGTATCATGTTATTGCACAACACCGAGTGCCCAAACTGTTGCAGTTGCAGACTCACTATCTGTCATTGTTTTATAATAATAATAACCCACCATGGGCCCAAAGCCGCATGTGCCAGCAAGACAAGGACAACGATATTGAATTCCATTTCAACAGCATGTACAGGAAGTCACAAAAATACCTTGGTTTTTGTAGGTTTTGGTTTTCATTGATCATTTTGGAAGGAATTAATCATGGAAACCGCTTCATATTGAAATATAGAGGCTGCAGTTTTGACCCTGGAAGAGATGATTCGAAGTGTAATTGTAGAACAGAGTCAATGACTGAAGAATTGTGTCAACTTTAGGTTCCATGTGTTCATCCAGTATCCGGCTGACTTTTTTACACCACACATTTACAAAGTCCAAATTTATACATGACAATATTTTTATCTGACAACTTAGCATTTCCTATGAAAGCTCGCCGGCGTCACGTGTTGTGTGCTTACCTGCTTTTAGCTTTATTCAACTTTGTAGCAGCTATTTTGTGAAGTGAGGTGGTTTGAGACCCACCAGCATCCCTCAGTGACCCCATTGCGGACATTTTTCAACTCAAACTTCTGTAAATATAGTATAAGATACTCAATATCGAAAGGGACTGTTTGCACCACACAAGAACATGAGGTGCATTCACGGACATTGGGTCATTACTGTAGCGAGCCACCAGTTTGTTTTCTGTGCTTCAGTCCACCTGCACAGATGAATGTTTTCAATGTGTTTTGATACAATATATGAAAAAGCAAAAGCCTATATGACATGAGTCGTCCATTCTGGTTCCTGATGCTGTGACGTTCACCGAAGCAGCGTCGTTTTTAATGTGTAACACTTGATTGTTTAGCTGTTAATAATGCATTTCACAGGGCAAATGGAACGTGTTTACATGTATGATGTACACAGAACTCACCACAAGTGCAGCCCATCATGTTTGTATATCTGCTATGTACCGCATATGAAACTGTTGTTGGTTTTGATGTTCATTTCTTTGCTTTATGGCATTGGTGAACAGTGTTTTTTTAACTGTTGTTTTTCACAAGTGTAACTCGAGACAATTAAAACCTTACTGACCAAATAATTCGTATGCAGGCTTCATTTCAAAGGGAAATTGACTTCCTCACTTGTAAAACTGGTTTATGTGGCCTTCCCAGTAGCGCACTGGAGGCTGGAATGTCGAGGGGGGAGCGGATAAATATATACAAAATATATACAATGTCTTTAGAGTACAGATATTCTTAGAAACATCATTTTCCAACCGGTTGTCTGAATGAACTTGGATAAAAGAACACATTTTAGAGGAGATTCTTGAGCTGGAGCCTACCCTAACGACTTTGAACATCAATTCATTGAACACAAAGGGACAGCCATGAGCGCAGCAAGTCTGGCTACACTGAACAAAATAAGTTGTTTACTGAAGTTTAGCGAATGAATAGCACAAAATGAATAGAGACAACTTTCGACTCACCTCTGAGGTTTGTTTTCCAGAGATGATCATCTCATTGTTTGTTGTGCGGGTGACGGGCCGTTTGCTAGCGTGAATGACCAGAAGTCGAAATAGACGTAGCGTCATCACGTTTGCTAGCGTGAATGACCAGAAGTCGAAATAGACGTAGTGTCATCAAAACGCATTCACACACAACATCAGAGTTTTGGTGAAGAGCAGAGGTAGGGAACCTATGGCTCGGGAGCCAGGTAGGGCTCTTTTGATGACTGTATCTGGCTCTCAAGCATTTCTTACCACAATAAAAATGTATTTTTGCTAACATTTTAAAGTAAACCATCACAGAAATTACTGTTAAAAATAATATTCAAAATCAACAACTTTCTTATGCATTTTAATTCGTCCATCTATATTCTGCTGCAATACGGCCAACCATATCTATCTTTCCTGATGATATTTTCCAGGTCAAACACCAAAACTTGATTATTACTGGGTAATGCTGTAGTCTACCTCGGTCATTGAGATGTCAAAAAAACATGTAAATGTAAACTTTCCTCCTTTAGTCAAATAGCTAAAGCTGCAGAACCAAGCCTTCTGACGAAGATGGCCAAAAGAATGAAATACGTCTACGGAGTACGGTGCAAAACTATGCAGCAGCAGAAGTTGTATTAATGGCAACAAGTATTTGATTTATTATTAGACACTGCGCTGCTCACGAAAGTGTGCTGGCCACACCCCATTGGCGTGTGGTAGTGTGCCTGGTCTACGTAATTAGAGCCCATTATCTAAAACTGTTGGTCTTACATAAAAATGCACACATTTTATTGCATTCAATGTTTAAAAAAATGTATATGGCTCTCAGATACACATTTTAAAATATCTGGCCTTCATGGCTCTCTTCGCCCAAAAGGTTCCCGACCCCTGGTGAAGAAAGATGAGATGAAAGAGCGGAAAATACGGATAAATATTTGTGGCATTTAGGGAGGACAAAATGACGTAAATATTATTCAAGGCACACAGCATTGGTGTATTCAAGAACCCAAAACAACAACAAACACAATGTCAACATGTAAAAACTAGGCTAGAAGTATATTATAATTATTTAGAAAATTGTATAATTTTGTTCCAAAATTGATGCAAACTTAAACTTTGATGTGGTAAGTACAAACATTTTTCTGGTTATTTATGATTTGTGATTTCCTCACACATACCCAGTGGAAAAAAAATGCTATTTGTTGCAAAGATTCTGTCCAGTGGCGATAAATTGAAGGTTCCCCCAATTTTTCGAGCTTTTTTGAAGAAAAGTATCCGGATGAAAACAATTTTCACTATTAATACCATCAGAAGATGTCCAAATGCTAAACCACAGAGTAGAAAAGTTGAGCAAATCATATTTTAAGACAATAACAAGAGTCAACAGCTTGTTTTGCATCCATTTTCACTCGTTTGTCGCCTTGTCAACAAACTTATTTGGCGTATTAAGACGTTTCAAGACCACCCATGCTGGGAATCACACCGTTTACCGTCAAACAATGCTGGGAATCACACCGTTTTCCGTCAAACAATGCTGGCTGTCACACCACTGTTAGGAAAATGTGTTTACGAGAAGCATACCTCAGTTCTCTCCAGGGAAAACAGTCTGAATAACAGTCATGAAGAGTCATGTGACTCTTCATAGATAGACTCTTCTCATATGTACACTACTCACAAAAAGTTAGGGATATTTGGCATCCTCAACAGCACACTATCTTTTCAATCCCACATCAATAACGTCACCAGGTCAGCCTACTTCCATCTGCGCTCCATTAATCGTCTACGCCCCTCCCTCACCCCCCACACCACCGCCATCCTCGTCCATAGCCTTGTCACTTCCCGCCTCGACTACTGTAACTCTCTCCTCTTCGGCCTCCCTCAAAAATCCCTCCATAAGCTACAACTGGTTCAGAACTCTGCTGCCCGGATCACCAGGACCCCCTCATCCCACCACATCACCCCCATCCTACAGCAACTCCACTGGCTCCCCGTGACTCATAGAATCACCTTCAAAATCCTTCTGTTCACCTACAAGTCCATCCATAACCTTGCCCCCCCTTACCTCTCTGACCTCGTCCACATTGTCAATCCCTCCCGCTCCCTCAGATCTTCCTCCTCCATCCATCTCACTGTTCCCTCTGCACGTCTTAGCACTATGGGGAGCAGAGCTTTCAGCCGCTCTGCTCCCCAACTCTGGACTGACCTCCGTAACTCTGCCAACCTTCCCATCTTCAAATCCAAACTCAAAACTCATCTGTTCAAACGAGCTTACTCCCTGTAAATGCATCACATGCCCCCCCCATTTATTGAATGTTCATATTTAAGGTTTGTTCTCTTTTATCTTATATCTTTTATTTATATTTTATATTGGTGTTTTTATATCTTTTGTACAGTGACCTTAGGTGTCCTGAAAGGCTCTTTGAAATAAAATGTATTATTATTATTATTATTTGGCATTCAGGTGAAACGTATGGAAAATGTAATAGGTTCAAGCTCCAGTGATGATTCGGATATTCGGATGAACTGGTGATTTCCTCGTCTCAAACAATTTATTGAAACACACATTCTTGTTGAATGGTAGCGACGCCACAAGAAAACATTCCAACATCCCATCTCCATGTGCCCTTGAGCATCAACTGCAGCTTGACAACAACGTCTCTGTTGTATACGTTGTTCACAAGGCAACGTATTGCCTGCTGAGGCACGGCATCCCACCCTTCCCAGCCCTCAGGTCTTTGAGGTTCTGGGGTGCGGGGTTTCGAGCCTCTCCACGGCGAGACAGCTGATCCCACAGGTTTTCAATGGGATTCAGGTCTGGACAAAAAGTGCAGGACATTCCATGTGATGCACGCCAGTCTCCAACAGCCGTTCCGAGGGGTGCGACTGCGTCGGTACCGTGCAGGTCATCTAGCCTGCAGACCACGCTGATGTAAGCAGTTTGGAATGGTCTGACGTGGCACTTGGGTGCCTCTCAACGTGCCTGGAGTTGGGTGGCATCCGGTTTCTCAGGGCAGTGTTCCCAATGTAGCGGTCATCAGCACGGGATGCGGCCAAAGGACGTCCACTTCTACGCCTTTGTGGCTCTTCCAGGCTCTCCATATCTGTGTTGCAACCTGCTGATGACACTGTGGCGCTCCAAGGTCAGTGCTCAGCCACTTCCGTCTGAGCACTTCCTGTTTGAACATCCCGATGGCAAGACCGTTGGTCCGTTGTTTGGTGTTGAAAATGTGAACAGCCTGATGAGGACAGCAGCTCTAATCGAACCAGGATATTTAGTGGTGCATTCAAGGATCAAACACCTGCTGGGATTTTGGCCGTTAAGGTCTTCGTTAGAGAACAGCAACCTATGCAAAAATGAGTGAAATATTTAACAGTTGGACATGTGCATTCAAAAGCTTAGGAAGGTCACATTAAGGTCACCTGTAAAGGTTTGAATGCATTTTTGTGTGTGTGTGTGTGTGTATATATATATACGTACAGTAAACCTCGGATATATCGGAAATTCGCTCACAACGGACAGATAAAAAAGAACCGATTTTTCTGTAATGCATTTCCAATAAAAATTCATTGCATATATCGGATTTTTTATAACGGATTACGCCTATTTCGGACAAAATCTCCAGTCCCGTTCCATGCATTTCCATTAAATTTCCCTCGCATATCGGATGGCCGCATCGTGGCGCTCCGATTCGCCGAATCGTGACAGGCCGCTATACGACGTCATTTGCAGCGTTGCCTGCGCGATTTATATTCACGTTTATTATTCAGATTTAGGACAAATATAAAAGTGAGTGACGTCAATAATACTAGCACAGCAGTGAATGAGATCTTAACCTCACTATTGGAAATAACGTAGGCCTGACGGGCGTAACAGGGCCTAGCTTAATTAATAATTTAATTTGTTATGCTCAGAGTTTAATAAAGTTAAATTCTCATTACCTTACGTCTCTTTTCATTGCCCAGTCCAGGTACATTGGAAACATAGTCAAGGAAGTGCCTTTTTATAACGGATAAAATCCGATTTACGCATATACCGGATATAAATCCGATATATGCGTAAAACGGACATTTTCCGGTGTACGCATATATCGGACAAAACCAGTGGGAACAATTGAATCCGATATATCCGAGGTTTACTGTATATATAAAATGATTTGCCAGTTCTTGTTATTATGACACACACAATATTACACACACATTATTATCACACAATGACACAGAACCAAGACTGCCCCCCCCAACAAATCATGCTGTTCATTATTATTAGTTTCCTTTATCAAAGCCCAATGAAGCATAAACAGAAGCATCATCAAGAACAAAACATGGCAGCTCAACATGGAACAAAAAACTCAAACTGTCACACAAAAATATTTTAAGCCAAAGCTGACCTACAAAGGGCAAAAAATACTTAATGTAATACTTGTAAGTATTCTTATTGTGTCATTAAAAGAGCAACATATTAAGGGGAATTAAAAAGGACAAAGTGGAAGAAAAATCCAACTGTTTGGGCTGGAAGTGTTTTATCAATACTGACATTTCTAATCCTCATTTTGGACATTTCTGAATAACAGTTAAAATTGAAGATGTATACTTGAAGGATGAGGGAAACAACTTATTTGTCACTTTTAACACAGCAGAACAACATGGAGGAAGATTATGCAACAACAAAGACCTCCATGTTTAAACAAGTCACTTTTTCAAAAAGGCCAACTGTTCAGCTGGTTGGTGTGAGCCTCTTGAGTGGCACTGACGCTGGCCAATCACAGATCAGTACATCGGTGCCGTCCTCCGGCTTGGCGTGCGTGGTGTGGAGGCCACCATGTTCTTTAGCTGGACTTCTGTAAGGAGACAAGATGTTTCACATACACAAACACGACGAGAACATGGTAACAAAGTCGGCAGATTCAGCCGCCTCAAGAAATAAAAGGTTCAACTGCAAATGTGCGGCAAACCTCACCTCCTTTTTCACATTGGTTGGTGCTGACGGACACTGAGGGACTGGTAGACTGCAGGGGGGGCACATTAGAAGACATTCCAGACACACATACTACGACAAAGGACTCCGACAAACGACTCTGATTCCAAATTGCAAACTAATATACAGTACATACAGTATAACGTATATACAGTATACCATATATACCGTATATACCGTATACACAATAGTGTTTTCCGAACTGACAGGAGTCCAAGTTAGAAGTTGGAGTGAATGTAAAAGCTGTTGACATATATAACATGAAAACAGATTGAAAAGTTACCTTAAGTTCATGAAAAGTAGTAGCAAATAAAAGCCTGCACTCCCAGAAATACGTATATTTATACGTGATTGAATCTGTGATTGGATTGGATATCAATACAAATCATGTGGAATCATTTGAGCCATAAGCTTCTTGTTTTGAAGCCTTGAGTGTTCAAATCCAAACAGAAGCGTTCAAGGCACTTCTGATGCTAACTAACGCTGCTAACGATGGTGGACACAAAAGGTCATGATTGTTATTGGTAATGGTTTTAGTTCATTTGAGCATGCATCAGGTTACAAATGAGTGCATCCCATAATCAGTTCCCAGTTCCACATGTCCAAAAGGAGTAGGAAGAAGCAAAGCTTATTAAATCCTACCCCTCCATCTGGTACTTTTACAATCACTAACTGTTACATTTGTTCACTTCCTGATATTATTTTTAATTCATTAATTTATGTATTTATTTTTTCCTTTAACACATACTGAAGTATTAGCTGATATAGTAACCATATGACATAATTACCATAATAACTGTCTAAATATTAATATCATGACTGGTTCAAGACTCTTCATCCTTGTATTTAGCAAACATCAACTGCTTGTATTGTTTCTTGAATTGGCTCATCGTTGTGCATTGTTTGATTCCCTTACTCTCATAACCTTCCAACTCAAAGTCCGTGCCTTTATCCTCGTTCAGCCACGTTTCCTAGATTACGATTACTTTGTATCTTCCTTAGATGGATTCGAATATTGTTTGATGTTGTCATAATTTGTGTACATGCTTCTGCAGTTTAGATGAATTATTGACAACTTGTTGCCGATATTAAAACTATTATTATATTGCTCCTTTGTGGAATAACAACAGCCATTTCTTATGTGTGATAAACAAAACAAAACAAAACATTTTGTGTCCGGATCTGGATCCGGATCTGGCCTACTGACACCTAGTGGCCAGTGTGGAATACAGCCGTACACATGATCACAAAGTTTGAATGTGTCTTTGTGAATGCCTTACGTTTTGTATTTTAGTTCATCGAGTCATTTTTATGCTTGAAAATGCTTCATTTCAACCACCAAACAGTAATGGTTGACTTATTGATGAATAAAAAATATACAATATGATATTCCTTCTGTGGTCAGTTTCTGTGTCGCCCCCCCCCATACAACCTAACGGATATGTTTACCAACAATGATCTCGGACAAAAGCTTTCTGTATAAAAGGCAACAACTACACAAAATACATATTATACATAGATATTAATTATTGGATGATTTTTTTCCCACATCGGAAATACAAAGAGCTTTTACGTACCTGGCAACTTGCTTTGAGGCATTCTCAAAAAATTTCATTTTTGAGGCAACACTGTAGAGTGAAAAGAAAGAACAAAGATACAGGGTCAGGCCAAATGATCTGACACATTTGGAGGTTAAATAAAAGGCAAATCAAGTCAAGAAACAAGTGTTTTTATTTTAAAAACGTACATATAATGCCATTTTGCTTGGTTTCTTTATAACGCCATTGTTTTTGGTTTCTTTTTCAGTTGCTGCCATGAATTGGACTGGTGAGCATCGTGCTTTCATTGTGGCAACGTTTATCAAAACGAACCAATCTAACTGCAACACAACGAGCGTTCCGTTTGCACTTCAGTCTTGGTAGCCATGATCCCGTAGCAGCTCCAAACACCATCTTGTTATGGTTACCAACTTCACAGCTACTGGATCTGCATTGAAACCAAAATCAGCCGGCCGACCTCCCACCGCCAGAACTGATTTCATTTTTAAAACATAATGAAACAAAATGGCATTATATGTACTTTTGGAAAATAAAAACATTTTAGTTTCTTTATTTAACCTACAAATGTGTCAGATCAATTTGCCTGACCCTGGATATATTTTAATGAAAACAAATGATGATCATCCCCTAGCTTGTGGAAGCCATCAGCAGCACTCAAAAAGACTCAAAAACTCAAAAAGAGAACTTTCCAAATCCTACGCGGGCTCAGTTTAACCACCATCCCAACAAATGGACATCATTTTATATTATGTCAAGATCAGAGTGAATTGTGTTTTTGGATGAAATACATGTAATGAATAAACGTAACTACAGTACATGATGGTGTTCTCGATATCTACAGTCATGAAGAAAATGATTAGACCACCCTTGTTGCTTCAGTCGTTCATTTCAACGCCTGGTACAACTAAAGGTACTTTTCTTTGGACCGATACAGTATCATGGTGACAACAAGAGCTTAATGTTTTGGCAATACGATGCTATAGTGCTATATGCTATTCATGCAAGAATGTCACTTTTGGTTATCAAGAAAACCAAGTCAGCTCTTAAACGCTATTTTTGTTATGATTATATTTGACCGGACAAATGTACCTTTCGTTACACTTGTCCCTTGATTGCAAGCTGCCGGTAGACTGTCAAAGTAGTTTGGGTCGTTTGCATAGACAAGATTTTGTCCAGGTCAGAAGACATTAGTCAGCTGACATGAAGCTCCCTTACTGATTTGGTCGTGCTACCCGGTGGCATTTAACGCCACACACGGAGATGCGACTTTCATCTTTATTCTTCTGATTACGGATAAACTAACTCAGCGTTAAGATGCTGATATCTACAACAAAAGGTCTGATAGTCATGGAGAAAACAGTGTGCTGGTTGATGGCTTTGCTTTGCGTCATGAACTCCACTAAAGAAATGGTCTCTTCTACACGTCCACTTCTTAAACTATTATTTCATGATGAAATGCCCTGATATGCCCTTTTCATATGTTGCCATGAATTCAGCTGCATTAACTTGCATAATCATTTTCACTTTTTGCATATTGGTAATATATGATAACAAATGCTAACTGGACGTGATACATGGACTGTCCTAATGAACGTTACATATTTATTTCAACTGACCTATTAGTGTTCTCAGGTTATGTACACAACTGCTGCAGAATGATGTGTATTTATCTGTATTGACATATTGAATATCATTATGTAATCAACTACTTTGATGACAGTTGACTCACAGGCTGAAAGGTGATAATGAAGTCAAGTATTTATGACACTGACTGACTTTGAGAGTAAACAGTAAATGCTGTCTCCTTCTTGGCTGCTCTTGGTCCATCTGGGCCACGCAGCTGTGCGGACGACGGACTGCCACAAAGCCCAGTTATCACGAAGCGTCTCCAAAGGACGTGTGAAGACAAGGATAATGATAATGCCATCACCACTAACATGTTGGAATAATTGTGAGACTGTCATAGCAGCTTCAATATCATCATCTATGAACATTACCATTAAGAGTCTGAGGGCTGATCATTCTACAAAGCCGTGATTAGCACGCAGCTGACAGTAGTAGTATAGTATTAATAATGACTCACTAATCATGCATGGCTTTCTCTAGGTTAGAAATGTTAAGTAATAATCATACAAAAACTGTGGCATATGAAAACCGAGGTTTGACTGTATCCGCCAATCAGTTGTCAAAAAGAGCCATTCAAAAGGTTTGACTTGTTTGCATCACAGCTCTATGGGCGTAACTAAGTAATTAGTAGTCGTATTACTACGAGTGATACATAGTACACTGACAGTAGCCCACTTCACAGTGGACAGTGTCTAAAATAAACAGGCTTTGCTACATATCGTAAAACTCTCCGTCAGCCAGACCTCGATGTGGGAGCTGCAAATGTGACCATGTTTTTCTTTCACAAACAGGCCAACCTTGTGTGTGCGTCACATGGCTATGCTAGTCCTGCTAACATGCTATTACATTGGAAAAGTACAGAGTTACAGTGTGCATGTCAAAAGTGGATAAAGCAAAAATGCAGGCTTCACTACACATCTTAAAATGTGGCCTGGTCTTCTACTGTGTCCTTCAGTGAGAGACCAATGGAGCTGGAAGTTTATCATGTTTTTCTTCAGCAAAAAGGCTAACCTACGTTAGTGAGAGTGGTTGTAATGCTTGGACTTTAGCATCGCAAAGCTATGCTACTGTTGCTAACGATTGTGTCCTATGTAATATAGCATTAGCTTTTTCCGTGTTTTGAGAGAACTTCTGTTATGACATGACGCCACATTACACAAGAAATGGAGATTGTCTCCCACTGGTCATCTTTGAAACACTTGTAAAGCTGTGCATTTGCTAGCTTCTTACTAGGACGCTGTGGCTCCATCGCTGCTGGCAGTGCTCTGCATCTTGAGTGAAGGCTGCCTGGAGGGTGGCTCAGGGGGCCTAGTTGGGGGTCTGCATATGGGGGGTTTCTCTGTGGGCCTTGTTTTGCTTGGAAAATCACATTCTGCTGTAATACAGAATACAATATTGCTTGAGACTGACTGAAAGTCATCAGTGGCACATTCTTGGCTGCTGTACCTTTAAGGAGAGGTCTCCTGCTCTGGAATGAAGGTACTCTACCCACAGGGACTCCAGACTCCCCGTTTGGAACTGAGGAAGATTCTGGCCTTTCTACCTTTGTTATGTCACAGTCAACGTGTCTGTTAGCTCTGTGCACTGGTGCTTGTCTCCGAGGAGGTTCTCTGGGAACAAGTGGGGCACAGTTTGAAGATTTGGTCCTCTGCAGGGGAACTGGACTTGCTGAGATGTCCGCTTCAATCACGTAGTTGCTACTCTGGCCATCTGTTTGGGAGCATGACATGGAGTTCATAGACATAGTAGTCCTACAGTGCAGGTGCTCCAAATATATCTGCAATGTTTGAAGGATTGGATGGAGCCCTAACCGCTATGGCTAAGTGTGCCCAAAGTGTTAATATATAATTAAACAGGAAAGAAAAAAAACACAAATAGAAAAAGACCAGTCATTTTACGAACATTAGTTCATTTACATAAAATATCAAAAGGGCTACCTCATCATTGGATTTTGTGTGTGAAGTGTGCAGGTGAAAATGTTTGGGCAGCCCTAAGAAATGACATGGTTTTGTATAAATTACAAGGGGAATGTGATGAAAAATATCCAGTAGCCAAATCAAAAGAGCTTCAGTGTTGCAATGAAGGATCAAGAAGATGTTGGGATGACATTTCGGAGTACGTAATGAGCATGCTGAAGACACATTCTCTGCCCTGTGTCAGTAAAATGAAGCAGCCGATGTGTTTTGGTGTGACTCCTCTGCAGATTTGTCCAAACATCACAAAGTACTGCACAGTGAATTTGGCCAGGACAGGACAGGACAGGATAATGATGAGGATGATGGTGATGGCAGTCAGGCCAAGGAAGGCTGATAATTACCCCCTGTGTGCTGCTGCTGGAAGTGCTCGTGACTCAGAGGTGGATAAAGACGAGGCGGCCGCTTCGAGATGGTGATGGGCTGCCTCTTTCTTGGGGTGATGCGTGGAGGAGGGATGGGTGGGGCGTTGCCATCCTCTGGCATATGACTGAAAATCTGTGATCACGACAAAACTTCCAGTGAGTAAGTGCTATCTGCGCCTGCCAAGAAGCAGCACTGATGACAGCAGAGAACGGTCATCATGTACAGTCAGAGAGGAAAAATTGGCCAGAAACTAAAAAAATAATAATAAAAACATTCAGCAAAAGAGTTTATTGCGTGTCTGATAGCCTTAAAAATAAAGCAGGTTGTATCTTTAATTTAGAGAAATAGTATTAATAATTATTAAAGGGGGCCCATTATGCTCATCTTTCACCCTTTGTATTGAGTTGTGGATTCCTACAGAGAAGCTACACACAATAAACTGCACAGAAAAAAATCTAGATCTTCCAGAATCTGCACCTATTCCAGCTGTATTTCCTTGGATTTGTGCTTCCCACCATGAGGCTCAGAAGCCAGATGTGAGGGCGCCATGTTTACTAACTGCAGGCAATCTTGCACACCCTTGTTAGTGGAAATGTGATCATACACGTTTTTTGCATGCCTACCAGACATCAGTGAGCACAGCGTTTCCGACATTACTGCACCTTTCTTGGCGAGAGCGCGCTGCATCTGGCTTCAGCAAGAGTTTGGCGAATATTTCACATTTATGTTCACAAAAACAGTCCCGTATGAAATGCTGTTGACAGATGAAAATATTTCTCTCCTGCTCGGACTCACCAACCCCATAAACAGAGAAGCAAAGCTTCGGGAAGGGCAGGGGACGCAGAGCTTGGAGGAGGTCAGAGAGCATATCTAGCCTACAGTCGCCAGTACACCCATAAGGAAGCCCACTCCTCTGTGATATCACAAAGAGTTGTGCAACGCCCTCTGAAACCGAGCGTTTTGAGCCAACCCAATGTTCTTTTAGGCTCACTTCCAAATGCACATTATCTAAAACTTTGGCATCATTCACACGAGAATACAACATTGTAACTACATTTATAGGTTAGAAAAGTGGAAAAAAGCATAATAGTTCCCCTTTAACACTAGAGAAGTGACATTCTGAAAAATGCACTGCTGGACATGCTTCTGACTCGTAGAAAGGTGACAAATATTAACCTGGCTGAATGCAAAATTTTTCACAATATGAATTGCATTGGTGACTAAGTCTTCCTTAACTACAAGCAAGGGCATTATAAATTGTTGAGGATTTTGTTTCATTGGCTGACATCCCATTCGAAAAGTTAGCCAAGCTCCATCCTGAATTACTGGGAAAAATTGCCCAACCATGTTTTGCATTAATCACATATATGCACATGAGCTGACATCTGCATTGAAACACAGTTTGAATAGTCAGACAATAACGAAGTGACACTTAGGAGAAGCGGCTCTACTCTGAGCCCCTTCCGGATGACAGACCTCCTCACCCTATCCTCTTAGGGTGAGTCCATCCAGCCTACGGAGGAAATGCATTTTGGCTGCTTGTATTCGCAATCTCTGAGGGTGAGAACATAGCTTGATCGCTAAATTCAGAGCTTTGCCCACCGACTCAGCGCTCTCTGCACCACCACAGTGGTAGAAGTATTCCATTTGAGACATAGCCACAGAAAGACTAATAAGAAGGATTTATTAATTTCAAATGTCTGACACAACCAGTGTCAACTATGTCAACTGTCTTTCCAATAAAGCCACAATGACTATATTATCTTGACCAGCCTTACCTTGTTGTATTCCTCGATCAATATCTCCACAACAATATTTTGGAATTTAATGTCCAACATTGCCGCCACCGTCTCCTCCTTGGCTCTCATCAGCGTGGGTCCGTAGATGACAGCCATGTTTGAAGGAGTCATGAGGTTTTCTTCACTGTGACTGCACACACTGTAGACAAAAATCCTACCTGTCACAGTCAGCATAACAGAATGCAATATCACGTTTGCTGACACTTACACGACCAAGTGTTTGATCAGCATCTCCAGCATCTCTCGATTTCTCTCAGGTAGCTTGTAGGTGAGGGAATGGATTTCACTCAGCCGAAAGTCAAGACTGTCCGACTCTAATACCAAACAAAGCATGTACATGTTACGTTTTTTTTATCTAACAAAGCATTGGTTTATCTTTACCCATAATGATATGTGTGTGCCTGATTGATGTTCTCTACATAGCAACAAACTTGCTAGCTAAGTATGCCTGCAGTGTGGAAGCACTTCCGAGTTTGGCCTTTGGATTTTAAATACTGTGTGTATAACTCAGGATCTTCAAAAGATGTCATGCGACGACGTGCAAGGTCACACAACGAAGGGAAGGCACATTGCATTAATCTCACCGGTCCGTTGTGCAAAACCAATTTTTGTCTTTAGCCTTGGTAATATGCAAACATTATGATAAAAATAATGACTCTCGTGTTCCAAGATGTACTCCAGCTCTTAGGGGGCCAAAATATGTCTTACTTGCAGCCAACATGAGGTCTCGGTGCAGATCGTATGTCATCAGAGGTTCAGGCAGACTTCTGCAGATACATAAAAACAAACGCCTGACACTATCACAGTGGAAAGCAGTACCTTGATGTAAATCTACATATTTTGTAAAACAATACGTTACTATATTTGCAATACATTCACATGGGTACACGCTCACAAACCTCAGATAAAACTTCATTGCACTGGTGATAGTTTTGATGTCACAGTCGTCGCCATTGTGCAGATCCACTTCTCCTGAGTTTGCAGGATCTGAAAGCAGCGGTGGTCAAACGAGGTGTTAGAGATCCGCTGCAGTGGATACAAGATATACTGCATACAGTAGGTGGACGTGAATTAAGAATACACGTTGACATTTTGTCGATGAAAGAAATGAATATGTGTAAACAACTGAGATTACTGCCTGGCGTCACTTTACAACCTTTTACATGCTTGTATTTGTATTTGCATGAAATGTGATCATGAACAACTACTACTATAATATAAGTTCTGTTGAAAAAGGTGTTTTAAAGGGAACCTATTATTCTATTTCCACTTTTCTGACCTTTAAATGTAGTTGAATGTTGTATTCTTGTGTTAAATGATGCCAATGTTCAGATAAAGAGGTTTGCGCATTTGGAAGTCAGCCCTGAAAGATGTTTGGGACGTGTCAAAACGTTCGGTTTCAGAGGGCGTGGCAAAACTGTTCTTGTATGATGTCACAGTAGAGTGGGCTTCCTTATGAGCGTGGCTGTAGGCATGATACACTATCTGCTGAGCTTCTGTTTCCCACGCCCTTCCTCATGCTCTGTTTTTATGGACATGAGCGTGAAATATCCGCCAACCTGTTGCTGAAGCCAGAAGCAGTGCGCTCTACCGGACTGTGTGGAACACGGTAGTCCCGCAAAGACGTCATACCACATTTCCACTACCAATGTTGGTACTGAACACTTTTCAATTCTCCAAAGACTTTATTCATTTATTATCAACTCCTATTCCCACTACATTAGAAAGTGTTGTTCGCAGTAGTTTGGGAGTGTGACCAATCACAGTGGAGAATGCTGCACTATGCAAAAGTGTGAATGAAATGCAGCACAGGTTCACAGGCTTATTTCCTTACGAAAGAAGGCATTCAGAAGCTTCTGCACTTGGATGTTGCTGCCAACTGTTCTGTACACGCCCTCTTGTGTCAGTCCTGCATAAGGGGGAAGAAAGAGCGTGTGACAAAAAGGAGAAATGGAAACATAGCACAACTCAAATACAGAAGTTCTTCACTGTTTATGAATGTGTCATTTCACAATTTGAATGGGACATGCTTGCTGCATTGAAACAATATCAGTCACATCTTCCTTAAACACTCTCACAGTCACAGTCACACTTTCCTTAAACAAATACAGTAAAAATACAGAAAAATCTGAAAAGTTATTTCATTTCTGTAAAGATACAAGAACATTAGATTATTATTAGATTATTAACATTAGATTATTAGATATTGTACTACTTGAACCAAACAAAGAAGATCAGTGGGGATTCATACATGGCACTACTCACCCTTTTCTTCCACATAGTTGATGCACTTCCGCACAAACTTGAATCCAATTTCATTCAATTCCACTGTTTGAAGTAAAAAAAAAAACTAGTTTAACAGCAACCTCAACACAACCTAGAGAAGGCTTAGAGTTTTGCCCCCCTGTGCAACACCACTGTCTTGCACACTTACTTTCAGCTTGCTTTTGAATTGGGGAGTGATAGATCTGAAATGAAAAGAAAAGAATACATGCCAATGAATACATTCAAATGAGCAATTTCATTCATATGAGCACACCATTGATAGCTGTACAAAGTCAGCACTAAAACCACCTTGAAGACGCTGAAAGTCAAGACTAGCGAATTTTCTAAGCTAATAAGCCACACCTATTTTCATAGTTTGGATGGTCCTACCACTTTATATATAAATATGGCAGTTTGTTTTTTTGACTGCATTTACTGGCCGCAATTGGAGCGGATTGGAGCAGCCGTGTCTGCCACCAGAGGTCTTTAGCGTGCACAACACCAACTTTCATGATGAGAGAAATGTTTTATATATCGTACTATATTATGTTAGTCAATCGTGAAAACGTGTTTAGAGCCATTTGCGGCCGTTATCAATCTAGCTGTAGCAAAGTTTTTCAGTCAGCGTCTGCTCAGCTGATGTGTGTGTGTTTGTTACTACTGTGTACAGTACCTCAGTTGTTTTAATTATGCTTAAATATTTCTTTTTAATTTCATCAATATACTTTAATAATTAAAAGCACCAAATATTTTTTTATTTTAAAGTACGTGGTGGTTAAGTTGAAAAAAGTTTAATTCTACACTGTACAGTAGGTGTTGTTTTATTTATACTATAAGTTAACTACTATAAGTTAAAATATGTCTTTCATTTTATTTCATAGACATCAATTGAATAATTAAAAGCACCAAACACTTTTTTACTTGAAAGTATGTTTGTTTAACAAGGCTAATTCCTATATTTGCTTAAGTTAAAATAGATATATTTTTTTATTTCATTTCATAGAAAATACTTGAATAATTAAACACTTTTTTACTTTGGAAATCTTTACTTGGATGTGTGTTTAAGAAAGCTGAATCTGTGTTCATCCATCCATTCATCCATCCATTTTCCTCCGCTTATCCGGGTCCGGGTCACGGGGGCAGCATTCTTAGTAGGGAAGCCCAGACTTCCCGGTCCCCGGCCACCTCCTTTAGCTCCACCGGGAGGACACCAAGACGTTCCCAGGCCAGCTGTGAGACATAGTCCCTCCAGCGTGTCCTAGGTCTGCCCAGGGGCCTTTTCCCGGCTGGGCATGCCCGGAACACCTCACCAGGGAGGCGTCCGGGAGGCATCCAGACTAGATGCCCGAGCCACCTCAACTGACTCCTCTCAATGTGAAGGAGAAGCGGGTCTACTCTGAGCCCCTCCTGGATGGCTGAGCTCCTCACCCTACCTCTTAGGGTGAGTCCAGCAAACACGGAGGAAACTCATTTCAGCCGCCTGTATCCGCCATCTCATTCTTTCGGTCATGACCCAAAGCTCATGACCATAGGTGAGGGTGGGAACATAGATCCACCGGTAAATTGAGAGCTTTGCCCTCCGGCTCAGCTCTCTTTTCACCACGACGGTCCAGTACAGCGACCGCATTACTGCCGAGGCTGCACCGATCCGTCTGTCGACCTCACGCTCCCACTTTCCCTCACTCGTGAACAAGACCCCGAGATACTTAAACTCCTCCACCTGGGGCAGGACCTCATTCCCAACCCGGAGGGAGCACTCCACCCTTTTCCGACTGAGAACCATGGCCTCTGATTTGGAGGTCCTGAGTCTCATCCCAGACGCTTCACACACAGATGCAAACCGTCCCAGTAAACGCTGAAGGTCGCAGCCCGAAGAAGCCATAAGAACCACATCATCTGCAAATAGCAGAGATGAGATTCTAAGGCCCCCGAACTGGACTCCCTCAACACCTTGGCTGCGCCTAGAAATTCTGTCCATGAAAATTGTGAACAGAATCGGTGACAAAGGGCAGCCTTGGCGGAGACCAACGTTTACCGGAAACAGGCTCGACTTACTTAATCTGTGTTCAGTGTTTACATTTCAATAAATGTGTTAAACTTGAGACCTGTAATATTTATTATTGTCATTTTTTCATGTAAATTGAGGGCCACAAATATCGGCCCTAGCAAAATCGGCAGTCCATAATTGGCCATCGGCTAAGGGTGATGAGAAAAAATCGGCATCGTCCCCAAAAAATCTGCATCAGTCTATCCCTATTCAAGACATACAAAACATCAACTGCTTGTATTGTTTCTTGAATTGGCTCATCGTTGTGCATTGTTTGATTTCCTTACTCAAACCATTCCATAGTTTGATTCCACATACTGAAATGCTATGGCTAGCATAACGTAGTCCTAGCATAGAAGTGTTTCAAATGTACTTCTTCCCTGAGATCATATTTCTCCTCTCTTGTAGAGAAGTATTGGATGACATTTTTTGCTAATTGGTTATTTTTAGCCTTATGCATTATTTTAGCTGTTTGAAGATGAACTATATCAGCAAGTTGAAGTATTTGTGATTTTAGAAATAAGGAGTTAGTGTGTTCTCTGTAGGCGGCATTATGAATTATCCTTACTGACCTTTTTTGCAGTACATTTAGCGAGTGAAGATTGTTTTTATAGTTATTAGCCCATATTTCCACACAATAAGTAAGATATGGTAGAACCAGAGAGCAATAAAGAATGTGGAGTGATTTCTGATTGAGAAAATATTTTGCTTTGTTCAATATTGAATTATTCCTCGCCACTTTATGTTGTATATTTGTAATAAGAGGTTTCCAGCTCATATTTTCATCTATTGTGATCCCCAGAAATCTATTTTCCTTCACCCTTTCAATGTCTACACCATCTATTTGTATTTGCTGGTACGTGTCCTTTCTGCTGTTACCAAACAGCATGATTTTAGTTTTACTTAGGTTCAAGGATAATCTATTATCATCAAACCATCTTTTTAGTGTGACCATTTCTTCTCTGACCTTTCTAATGATTTCATCTGTACTCCCTCCAGAACAAAAAGCAGTGGTATTATCCGCAAATAATACCAACTTTAAGCCTTCTGTGACTTTGCAAATGTCATTGATGTACAAGTTGAACAGTTTTGGTCCCAGTATTGACCCCTGGGGTACTCCGCACATAATATTTCAACTTGCAGATGTGTATTCTCCTAGCTTTACGTATTGCTTCCTGTCAGCTAAGTAGCTTTGACCCAGTTCAGAACTAATCCTTATTCTGCACCTTTCTAATTTAGTTATTAGGATGTCATGATTGATTGTATGAAAGGCTTTTGTCAGATCCATGAATACTGGGGCTGCACACTTCCTATGATCTAGAGCGTTAGTGATTTCCTCCGTAATTTTAATCAGTGGCATGGAGGTAGAATGTTAGCGCTGTATCTGGACTGACTTTCCGCTCGTAATTCGTTCACATTAATAAATGTATCCAGCCTGATAACGCTTTGTTTGAAATAACGCATAGTGTAGTCCAGTGCCACTTATGTTTTTTTTTCCTCTTCATGAAGCATTTTTTTTTGACCGATGTGACTTACTACGGAGCAATTATAGTTCTGATAATGCAGTACATACAGTGCATCCGGAAAGTATTCACAGCACTTCACTTTTTCTACATTTTGTCATGTTACAGCCTCATTCCAAACTGAATTAAATTAATCTCTTACCTCAAAATTCTACACAAAATACTCCATTATGACAATGTGAAAAAAGGTTTTTTTGACATGTTTTGAATTTATTAAAAATAGAAAACAAAAAAAATCACATTTACATAAGTATTCACAGCCTTTGCCATGAAGCTCAAAATTGAGCTCAGGTGCATTTTTTTTCCACTGATCATCCTTGAGATCTTTCTACAGCTTAATTGGAGTCCACCTGCAGTAAATTCAGTTGATTGGACATGATTTGGAAATATAATAACTGTCTATATAAGGTCCCACAGTTGACTGTGCATGTCAGAGCTCAAACACCAAGCATGAAGTCAAAAGAACTTTCTGTAGACCTGCGAGACAGGATTGTCTTGAGGCACAAATCTGGGGAAGGATACAGAAAAAATTCTGCTGCTTTGAAGGTCCCAATGAGCACAGTGGCCTCCATTATTCGTAAATGGAAGACGTTTGGAACCACCAGGACTCTTCCTGGAGCTGGCCGGCCTTCTAAACTGAGCGATCGGGGAAGAAGGGCCTTAGTCAGGGAGTTGACCAAGGCCCTGATGGTCACTCTGTCAGAGCTCCAGCGTTCCTCTGTGGAGAGAGGAGAGCCTTCCAGAAGGACAACCATCTCTGCAGCAATCCACCAATCAGGCCTGTATGGTAGAGTGGCCACACGAAAGCCACTCCTTAGTAAAAGGAACATGGCAGCCCGTCTGGAATTTGCCAAAAAGCACCTGAATGACTCTCAGTCCATGAGAAACTAAATTCTCTGGTCTGATGGCTTTCGTCTGGCCACTCTACCATACAGGCCTGATTGGTGGATTTTTTGAAGACTGGAGGATTGTCTGCTTTGATGTGGATTACTTTTATTCTCACTGATGAATATCAATGAGGGTATGCATTGCACACCCAAATCCACCTGTTCTAACCATGCTGCCGCCAGGTAAGTATACCACACTCAAAGATGGCTCACATGAAGCATAAAATACAGATCTTTTGCACACCGAGCGGTCACTATAGTCACAGGTTAATATCTGCTAAATGGGCAGAAAATGTGGCTTTTATCATTTACTCATTCTTTGGGGAAGTTGCACAGTAAGAGGGTACCGAAAGTTTCCATTTACCACTTCCCCACGTCTCGTGAGCATTGTTGTGCCTACGTCTCAGGATGTCCCCATGACACGCACCAAAGAGAACAATATTGTGGAAAAAAAAGCATCTACAAATATAAGCTGGGCACGTTTCTGCTTTAATGCACTAACAATGCTGAATAGAAAAAAACAGTGGGAATGTTTTATAGAGCGAATGCTGGATAAAATATGCATTTGTTTCCCCTTCAACGTGATTATGTGGCATAAAAAGACAGAGTGTGTTTAAGATCAAGCGGCTGTCACTTAGACACACAATCCCACGCATTGCATAGTGGACGTCTGGGCAACAAGCACCTTGCTTAGCTAATGACTGTAGTGCTTTCTAGAACTAATGAGAGTAGTGCTTTAAGAACTACCTTAAATAGCCATTCTTCTTTATTATCTGCACTTCCAACTTCATGTAGTAGTATGACAAGTATGACAAGCAAAAAGCAAAGTGAAATATTAAAGTAAATATTAAAGTAATATTAATGTGAATTTATGTAATTGTTATGTCATAATATTATGAAAAACAAAACTAAATCACAAATAAAGATGAAAATTAGGTTTTGGAAAAGTTATAATGTTATGAGAATAAAGTAAAGAAAATTTGAGAAAAGTTGAAAAATTACAAAAACAGCAGAAGTGGAAAACAGTAATTTTGTGAGAATAAATTCAGAATACTAAGAAAAAAAGTTGCAGTTATACAAAGAAACTTCATAAAAATAATGTTAATTATTTTGGGGGGAAATGGGGGGAAATTATAATATTATTATAAAATTATAATATGAGAATGCTATGGGGAAAATATTATGGGAATAAGGTCTTAATAATACGAGGATAAATTGTCTGAAGATTTAATATAAATATTTAAAAAATTAAAAAAGGAAACTAAAACCTAATTTGAAACAATAGGTTTTTGTTTTTTCACCAACATCACACATTCATTCAAGTCTTAGCACATCTGCATGAACTATATGTAACATCTTAGCACATCTGCATGAACTATATGTAACGTCTTAGCACATCTGCATGTGTTACAAAAAGTTGAAGTAGCCTCCTTTCATTTTTTTTTTTTGTGTGTGACCGTTTGGACAGCCCTGCCATATTCTATGTGGGAGTGCAGTGCCACCAAACATTTAGCAGGGATGACAGGAGAAAGAAAAGTGAACTCACAGGCTCTTTTCCATCCATGGCCTCCATCCACAACTTCCTGTCTCCCTCCGAAAGCGCCTGGAACGTAACTGGAGTGCTTCTATGGAAACAGTAGAATGCCATTAAAGAGGCCAAGGTTACAGTTAAATTATTCTGTTTGCAAATGCACCATACACTGCTATCTCAAACTGTGGGGAGCATTTAAAGAGATGGTTCAGTTTCGGGAGCGAGACGTGACACAACCGCAGATAAAATAACACCGATTTTGTTTTGAGAAGCCAAACTGTTCATTTAAAAGTGGGGTCGCTGTTGATGGACTTCACTGTTATGGGGTTGTCATACAACTTCATGTCAAAAAATCCAAACTATCCCATGATGGGAGCTTTCATGCGCCCCCAAGGGACAAAGTTTTTTGGACTTTTTTTTCCCCCAAAGTTTTTCTGGACTTTCTGAAAGGAATTAAAGACGTTAACCAAGACCCCACTGTGTAACATTCATTTCTGCGATTCTGTTTGTTACGCCAAGTTCATCATTTAAGTAGTTTTGTGTGGACTGGGGTGTGCTGGTAAACAAACATAAAAGGGGAGGGAGGAGGACCAGGAGAATTAAGAATACACAAAATAGCAAGTTTGTAGGTTACTAGGCGTAATTTCATGTTGAAAGGCAGCAACTCGCACGCCAAAATATCTTGCAGCAACGGATGTATTATGTACTTCCGGCCTACTGCTCTGGGTGCGGGCTGTAGAGGACAGTAACACTCTGCAGGCTGGGTTAGAGAAAGCCTTGAGGAAATTAGTTGGTAGGAGGACAGAATTGGCTTGACAACTCTTACATGGGCTGTTGAGCATCTGTTTTTTTTTTTGCTTTATGATTTCACTCAGATAATATTTTTACTTTATTTTTGTAAAAACGTCTTCTGCAACCCGTTTTTCAAAAAAAAAATCATTGTTTTGTTTCTCAGGATATTATGACTTAAAAATAAAAAAATCAACTTTACGCAAAAAAATTACATCATTTACCTCGTATTATATAGATTTCTTATTAACTTTTTTCTGTTAATATTTTGATATTATTCTTGAAACGGTTTAGTTTTCTTGTAATTATGTGAGCAAAAGCCTCCAAACTTGCCATTTTCTTTTTTCTCAATTCTCCTTGTCCTCTACATTTGTTTACAACCCAGTCAAAACTACTTGTAAATACATTTTCAACCATAATAAATATAATATAAATATCCAATGTCTATTTTTGCTTCTCTTTTTATGGACTAAAAGAAGCTCAAATGCCCTTTAAACAGAGCTACCATCACCAGAGTCTCTGCAAAGCCAGTACTGCCACCTTCAGTCTGTCAGACAAGCTGAGCTCTCATGACAGTGTTTGCAGAGACTCTAATTAGTTGCTCAGCATTACAGGACAAAGTACTTCATGCATCATTCAGCATGTATTTAAAGATTGAAAAACACCCTGAGGATAAGCAAGTGTCTGTGCAGATTCCAAGTTATTAGCTATGACAGAGCAGAGTGTTGACAAGGCATCAGTGGCTTGTGGCTTGTCATGTTCCTGCCCTGTGTGCTGTTGCCACGTTTCGCCATCTGTTTCTGTTGCTTTGGAATTGTTTGGGCTACGGTCCATTTCACCCTCACGCCCCGTCCTTGGAAATCCACCTGTTACCCCCTGCCCCACCCACACCAGTTTCCCTTGCGAAGCTTGTCGGAGTCGCTGTCCTCAAATTTGCGTACACTAACCTTTCATTAACTTCCACGTCAAAACAAAACCGCTTGTCTATGGACTCGGTCTTCCGGCGAATGCAGGACTTCAAGGTTAGCTGTGTGGGACTCTGAAGGGAATAACATTGTGGTTGCAAAGTGGCTTTTGGATTTTTGGATTGATGCAAACAATTCTTAATTGTAACACCTGTTTAGTGGTGGGTTTCTGTTCACAGGGTACCATGAACAGGAGTCTCCCCTCTTTGTGATATTTGCAGTAGTATTTGACCCAGCTTACGCCCAGAGCCCCTGTTGGAATAGAAGCAAAAACAGAGCCCACATTTTCAGAACTTGCAGGAGAGGGAATCCACACAAGCTTATACAGTAAAGTCTCGTTATATCGATATTGTCGGGAGTCGGAAAAAATATCGATATAACCGGACTGTCGATATATTTGATCCTGCGCCGAACTGCATTAAAAGTGGGCAATAATGCACTCGACATTGTTCTATAGTATACATACGTAGAACAATGTCGAGCAGCTTAAATCAATCTTTGCTTAAGGATTTCAATACCAAAAAAGAATACGGCGAACGGCTGCTTCCAGTCAACTTTATTTTTCAGACTTCCACCACCAGAGCACAGCACACACACCGATTCCCGCACTTCCTGGTTCACAGGTCATGCTCAACCCGCCCCACATAGCTGGCCAAACACATGCCTGCAACAGAAGAACCAATTGCGTTCGTGGAATCTATACACACGAGAGAAACTATAGAATCTATACACACGAGAGAAACCACGAACGCCAGCATGTACATATGAAAAACAGTGATTATTGCAAGCGATAAAAAGATATCTGAATACAACACAATTAAATACATGTATTTGTACGCTTGTGTCTTCGTTGGAATAGGTGTGTATGCTATGTCAGATTCAAGATTCCACGAACGCAATTGGTTCTTCTGTTGCAGGCATGTGTTTGGCCAGCTATGTGGGGCGGGTTGAGCATGACCTGTGAACCAGGAAGTGCGGGAATCGTGTGTGTGCTGCGCTCTGGTGGTTGAAGTGTGAAAAATAAAGTTGACTGGAAGCAGCCGTTCGCCGTGTTCTTTCTTGGAATTGAAATCCTTAAGCAAAGATTGATTTAAGCTGCTTTTGTATCGATATAAGCAGACCAAATTGGCTGGCGGGAGATGAAAAGGGCATCGTAGTAACCGGATCATCATAATAACCGGGTATCGTACGGAAATAATTATATCATAAAAGACTAGAAATTTGCCGGGAAATGAAAATAGTATCGTAATAAGCAGTACTTCGATATAACCGGTATCGATATAACGAGACTTTACTGTACTTGTATATTAAGTACTATGTTCCTGTCTAAACACCTGCTACACTCACACTTCTCCTGACAGAACAGATAACCCTCCATGGGCAACCAACTGGGCATTTTGCAGCTCTGCGATGAGTGTTTCATTCGTGTCATAAGGTCCTCCATCTCCTCACGGGTGCTCTCATAGTGGTTTCTCGTCTGCAGGCAGAAGAGGACATCAATTTATCAAGTCTGACTGGCTTTTGATTTAGAGGGCATCACATCTGACTGATTTGTTGCCAAGGACATGCACTTACATTCTGCAGGCTGAGCTGCAGCTCTTGCTTGTAGGGCATAAAGTCCTGCGTCATCTCCACAGTCAGGTTGTTGAGGGTTAAAACACTATGGAGAAATGCCAGAACCTGTGGAGCAAAGTGTGAATTTAAAAAAAGAAAGTAGTGTGTCTGCATTCAAAGGTTTGAATAGGACACCTTCTCCAAACCTGCTGGCTAAAAATCTTTTATTATAATTGCTATAAATTGAAATGTATCATTTTACCGCCTCATAACAAAACATAAAATCATAACTGCACCATGTTATGTTCATGAAAATAGTGGCATATAAAACTCACCGAAATATATGTCAGTGATAACAATTGTGATGATTTGGACACCACATGATATTTAGATATGAATACATAATTAACTTAAGGTTTTACTCATGCCGAGCTTTTTGTTTTGCAGCTTGTTTGTGTTGGAAGCAAAACAGAAAGCATTTAAGGCGCTTCTCATGGTAATGAACACACATGACGACGGTGGACAAGAAATGATTGTCATTGGATGTCCAAAGGTCCTTTACTTGCTCATTATTATCTGTGTAGCAGAAATTGTGTGCATATTTTGCAAACAGCACACCAACAATGACATCCACCGCAAAGTATTTTCCAGAATGTGCATACACATGATAAAATAAATCATAAAAGCATGATGTTCCTGCCAGCTTTTCCTCTTCTGGGAAGACTCGTGTCTGTGTGTGTGTCCATTTCATCCAGAAGAATGCATCTACAAAGTGGGAAGCACAGACTAGTCCAAAATGTCTTAATAATTAAGCGTCACAGGAACAAACCGACTGATTAAGAAGTGTGTCCCTTTACTATTGTGGTGTACATCTTACGTCTGTTACATCTGCCTGTGACACTTCACACTTGACTTACAGGCTCCACCATGTCAAACTTCTTCCTGTCTTGGACCTGATGGATCTGGTACACATATTCCACAGAAGACTCATAGAAGTTGTCTCGCTCTTTGCATAAGACCTCATCGGCCTGTGGCGGATAAAGACAAATGAAGCGGCATCAAGCAGTTGGCCATGTGGCGCTCCACAAACCAAACATCATCACCCACCTCCTGAAGTTGACTCTCCTTCTTCTTAGCAGAAAGACTTAGGTGTTTGTCCAACTGAGAGTAATATTTTTCGCTCTCCTTCTCAAATTTCTTCCTCTTCTCCTGCACAGAAGATAATTCAGTAATCCCTAGTTTATTGTGGGAATATGTTCCAGACCATGCAAGTGAATTTTAAAAAGTAGGATTCCTTATTTATGAATGGAATATTTCCGTAGTTAATCATAGAAACCCGTATTATGACTAATTAACTAACTAACCTAATTATGCCTAATTACGTTTTTTAATAGCAATAATAATAACAATAATATTATATTTCATTTAGAAGCTCAAAGGCACTTTACAGTAGAGCAAGCAATGCAATTAATGCAATATACCATAAAACAAGAGTAGAAGACATGTACAGTTAAAATGAGAATAACTAAGCGAAAATTGGATTAAACATTGTAAGCAAGTTTAGATGGACTTTAACATAAGACTTAAAGGACATGTTAGTGCAATTGCAGGCGGCTGCAATGAGGGAGTTCCAGACAGAGGAGCAGCAAAACTAAAGGCTCCGGCGCCTTAACATTATTAGAGCCCTCTCGATATGAAATAACACCCCTATAGTCAACTTTCCACTCCTATTCCCCAATACAACAATAAAAAGAAAATATGCCATTTGAGACATAAAAATGCTCATTTGTGTTGCTATAAATGTGTTTTGGTGCTAGGGGAGCTGAGTGAGCAGTGGACAGGAAGTAACGTTGGGGGTTCAGAGTTAAGTTTTAGCTTACAGTGGGTTACGGCTGCAACAGTAGCCTGTTTTAGTGATTATTGTGCCTGTTGTAAAATAATTCAAACCTGTAAAAAAGGCCTGTTGTTCTGGCAGTCAAGGCCGCTTCTTATGTGTCTCAACAAACATTAAATAGGATCCAATGGAATCAGTTTTTTTTTAGAACTTTGTTTGGTTTGTTTTTTTACATTTTACACCAATCTATGAGAAATGGTTTTTAAGACCCAAAAAACATCTTTCAAAATTTGCCTGTTGGGAATTTGCATGAGAGCACCGAACATGGAAGTTTTTTGTCTGACAAGAAAAAAATGTAACCTTGACGGTCCTGATGGTTTCCAACATGACTGTCATGACAAGGAGATGTTTTCCACACCACAGTGGAGGGAGCGCCATAATGATCTAGGGTGCTTTTTCCTTCAATGGAACAATGGCACTTCAGGTTGAGCAGCAGCTGGCTATGTGAAGATGTTGCAGGGGCCATTGAAGGCCCTTGTCTGCATGCTAATGCTTTTTCAAGAGGACAACACTGCAGTCCACAATGGCCGCCAGACAAAGGGCTTCTTCCAGACCAATAAGCTCACTCTTTGGGACTCTTTCTGTATCTTGTATCGTTGATCTAAATCCAACTGAACATTTGGGGCTGGATGACAAGGCAAGTTTACAAAAATCCGTTGCAGACAGTGCATGCCCTCCGTCAAGCCATCTCCACCACCTGGTGCAACATTCCCTCTAGCCTCCTGGAAACACTGGCATCACGCATGCCCAAAGCGATTTTTGAGGTGATTAACAAGAACAGTGTAGCTACTCAATACTGAATTCTTTTATGAACATTTGATTTCTATTTGAGAGGGTTTTCAGGGTTTCTTGAGATATGGGGCTCTAATTTCGTAGAGCAGGCGCAGGATTACGGACTTTGTGAGCAGCGCAGTCTGGCGCAGGGCCACACACCCATGCCTCCATCCCTCCCACCGGCAACTGACAAAGAGGGAGGAGAGAAGGCATGAGAGGGTTTAGCACAGCCGGGTGAAATCTTAACCAAACAAATGCGCAGGACTGGACTGCGCATCGCAGGCCACAATGCGCATCTTGACCACGTACGCCACCTCGTGGGGCACACATCTGTTCCTGACAGTTACATTAAACACAGCAGCTGTGAGACAAAAATGGCTTCCGGGCTGCACTTTGGACATCCCTGCCCTGTACAATGAGTAGAATTCACACTTGATATGTTAAATGAGGAAATGTAGCATACCAGTATTGTTCTTCGTGTTACACACACATCTTCATAAGAAACAATGAGGAAGCCGCTTATGACATCCTGCCTGCGGTCAGGAAAGGACTGTGTGCTGTGCAAGCGTTTGACTTGGAGTCCAATGTGACATAGCAGAACTCACTTTTGTTAATCCTATTTGCTCCTTTCTGAACTTCTCCAGAGGTTTGATGAGTAGATCTGAGGCATTCTGAACCTGAACATACAAATAAAGATAACTTACAGTATATTACAATTACATTCAAAACATACAAAGAAAGAGTGTTGCAATAAGGTTGTTGCAATAAGAGTACAAACAAGTAAGCTGTATTTTTTCAGCACTGCTAAACACATGACATCAGGTTGACCGCTCCCGGACAACCCAGTCAAACAGGATTTGCTTCTAGTTGCAAACCATGGCATGAATACCATGGCATGAATACCATAACATGACACATGATGAGTGCACCCTGCACCTAAGAAAAGAGCCAGGGAGAGTGTCTGTGGAATATGTGCATTTATAAGCTTTCCTCATATCTCATGAAGCTCATAAAGGAAGTGTGTGTGCGCATGGAGGAAATCGATAACTCACCAGCATCATCCTGTCATGCTCCGCTTCCTGCAAGAGTCCCGCAAACTCCTGGAAGGACTGAGCTGAGGGGATCACACAGCAGAGTTAACACTGAAATTTGGGAAAAGCACTTGGAAAGATTCATTAAAAACATGCATTGTGTTAAATCAATGCCTCTCTGATAATGTCAAACTAAACTGATTAGATGAAAAGGCACACTAGATATGAGATTGCACAAGGGCTTGAAATATCGTGCTTAGGTGTGCAACAGTCCTTATATCTGTGTTGAATTGTTCCATACAGTGTTCTCAATTCTGTTGGCACTATGAATCAAACGATACTGGAATCCAGATGTAGACATCATATGTCATCAGTCAGCGGGCATCAAAGTGCCCTCCTGATTCACTGTTGCTCCTCTATGGAAAAGATCAAATCCCCACAAGTGGAAAATCAGCTGCACATATGCAAAACTGCATTTTTCATCTATAATATTGAAATTACGGTCAAAACAACGCAATGGTAATATGCATTTACAGTGAAGAAAATAAGTATTTGAACACCCTGCTATTTTGCTATTTCTCCCACTTAGAAATCATGGAGGGGTCTGAAATTTTCATCGTAGGTGCATGTCCACTGTGAGAGAGATAAACTAAAAAGAAAAATCCAGAAATCACAATGCATGATTTTTTAACAATTTATTTGTGTGATACAGCTGCAAATAAGTATTTGAACACCTGTGTATCATCTAGAATTCTGACCCTGAAAGACCTGTTAGTCTGCCCATTAGAAGTCCACCTGCACTCCATGTATCATCCTGAATCAGATGCACCTGTTTGAGGTCGTTAGCTGCATAAAGACACCTGTCCACCCCATACAATCAGTAAGACTTTAACTTGTAACATGGCGAAGACCAAAGAGCTGTCCAAAGACACCAGAGACAAAATTGTACACCTCCACAAGGCTGGAAAGGGCTACGGAGCAATTACCAAGCAGCTTGGTGAAAAAAGGTCCACTGTTGGAGCTATCATTAGAAAATGGAAGAAGCTAAACATGACGGTCAATCTCAATCGGAGTGGAGCCCCATGCAAGATATCACCTCGTGGGGTCTCAATGATTCTAAGAAAGGTGAGGAATCAGCCCAGAACTACACGACAGGACTTGGTCAATGACCTGAAAAGAGCTGGGACCACCGTTTCCAAGGTTACTGTAGGTAATACACTAAGACGTCATGATGTGAAATCATGCATGGCACGAAAGGTTCCCCTGCTTAAACCAGCACATGTCAAGGCCCGTCTTAAGTTTGCATATGACCATTTGGATGATACAGAGGAGTCATGGGAGAAAGTTTTATGGTCAGATGAGACCAAAATAGAACTTTTTGGTCATAATTCCAATAAGCGTGTTTGGAGGAAGAAGAATGAAGAGTACAATCCGAAGAACACCATCCCTACTGTGAAGCATGGGGGTGGTAGCATCATGCTTTGGGGGTGTTTTTCTGCACATGGGACAGGACGAGTGCACTGCATTAAAGAGAGGATGACTCGGGCCGTGTATTGTGAGATTTTGGGGAACAACCTCCTTCCCTCTGTCAGAGCATTGAAGATGGGTCGTGGCTGGGTCTTCCAACACGACAACGACCCGAAGCACACAGCCAGGAAAACCAAGGAGTGGCTCCGTAAGAAGCATATCAAGGTTCTAGCATGGCCCAGCCAGTCTCCAGACCTGAACCCAATCGAAAATCTTTGGAGGGAGCTCAAACTCCGTGTTTCTCAGCGACAGCCCAGAAACCTGACTGATCTAGAGAAGATCTGTGTGGAGGAGTGGGCCAAGATCCCTCCTGCAGTGTGTGCAAACCTGGTGAAAAACTACAGGAAACGTTTGACCTCTGTAATAGCAAACAAAGGCTACTGTACCAAATATTAACATTCATTTTCTCAGGTGTTCAAATACTTATTAGCAGCTGTATCACACAAATAAATTGTTAAAAAATCATGCATTGTGATTTCTGGATTTTTCTTTTTAGTTTATCTCTCTCACAGTGGACATGCACCTACGATGAAAATTTCAGACCCCTCCATGATTTCTAAGTGGGAGAAATAGCAAAATAGCAGGGTGTTCAAATACTTATTTTCTTCACTGTACATACAACAGGGTGACCATAGGTATATCCTGTTTACATTCCCTATCATGGCCTGTAAAATTAGGGCTGTCATGCACAATGGCGGTTCCCCAAAAATATTGGTTGCATTCCAAAACGTCACAAGTAAACGGGTTTGGGAATTAAGTCATTTGACCAGCCTCATCGTGAACATGAAGCGGCATCACACGAGAAACTTCTGTCGGTGGTGAGTAATGTTGGGTTTTGGTTCAACTAATGCTGTCAATCGAGTAATATAAAATATTTGATTAATCACATTTAGTCCTGAGTTAACTCAGAATTAATCGCAGATAGAAACATGTTTTTATCTATGATAAGCTAAAGAAAGACACCTCAGTAAAACATAGGTACATTATAGCGATGTGATTGATCCCATTTATGATACATTGTATAAAACTATGGCAGGAACAACATCAAATGAAAACTAAATGAATACAGAGCCACCATCCTGCTTGGTGGACTTTGATTTTCAGAGAGGTTGTGTACCACAATTATGCATATTAGCCAGGGCTCTACAATAACGATGTACCGATGGCCCGGGGCAAGTTAAAACAAAATTCAGGCAAGTAAATCTAATCAGTGATATTCCCGTCGGGCAAGTGCACTTTGGCATGCCATACTGCCAAGAGTTTTTTTAAAGCGGTTCTTGTTGGGTGTTGGTAAAACACGGACTGCGTAATTCCGGTGGTAATTTGCAAAGCAATCCTTGCAATGGACCAATCAGAATCGTTTATTTAGACCGCGGTCCGTAATCCACAGTCCGCGGTTTTACCCACACCCATTGTTCGCGATCAACCAATCAGCGATCGTTTGACTACGAAAACATCCATCATGGCGTCGCTGCCAACATCGTCTAATTCTGAAGGAAACAGTAAAAAGTGATGAACCTCTATCGTTGCATGGTTTTTATTTCCAAGGCAGCATGAAAAACAACTTACTGGCCTGTTGCAGACTTAACTAACTAGCTGGGCGCACGGTAACCGAACTTCTCCTTTTTTCCCCTCTCGTTCCTCTTCTTTGGTCCCAAAACGCCCGCCCCAAGACCGCGAGCTGAACATGACTGCCCCCCAGCGTCCATGCATGAAACTACAGCCCGGAATACAACACACACGCAACGCTACAGTATTATTTATTTTATTATTTTATTTATTTGAGATTCTCATGTGATGCCACAAAAAATTACATGATATCATTATGGCAGTCTTTTCATTTTACATGAGGCAAGTTCGGGCAAGTAGTCCTCACCTTAAGGATTCCCTATGGGCAAGTCATTTTGGTTTTTAATGTAGAGCCCTGATATTAGCACTCAAAGTCATCAAATCTTACCTTTATGCATTTTCGTTTGGGAATGGTTTGGGAACAAATATGAGGTGAAAGAAAAAGGGGGAAAATACATCAAAAATAAATCCAAAATACATCCGTCTGTGCATCAGAGAACAGTAGATGATGAGTTCAAAGTCCCCTACTGTGGGAAAAGTGAATTTTGGCAAATATTTAATAATCATTTCTGAATGTTCCTAAATAGGCTTTTCTACTCACAAAATTTAGACTTTAAAACCATGATCATAAATAAACAAATCTTATTTTGAGCTGACACTGTAATAAAAAAAACATGTTTGTTTCAGTGTGAGAGGTCCTACTCACTCACATTTTGTATTGGCTGAACCTTTGTGGGGGACTTTAAGAGCTAATATGCTAACAATAAAGAAAAATAATAATACAAAAGTATGCTTGCTGACAGTATTTTTAGTTTTGTAAATAATGGCCCATATTTCCGAAAATTGATATTGACATAAAATTTGATGTATCGTTAGTATAGTTGTACATCGAACCGTTGACCACAGAGATTTCCCCCTGCAAGTTTGATGCTAAATTGCCAACGCTACCACAACACTGGACTTCAGCCACAGTCATCACATTGACAGTCCGTCAATAGCAGCTGGAACTCAAACTTTACAAGTTCACAATTTTACAGTACAGTTCAATGCAAAAATTAGCAAACAGACGGCTCAAAAAACAACAACAACGACAACATACCACTGTATATGACAATAAAAACAATACCTGTACTGCTCCAATCTCTGGCAGGACATGGAATCCGTGATAAGTCAAACACAGCAACAGTAGATACAAATAACTTTGGTCTTGCTACAAGAGCCATCTGCCAGGGCTTTGAAGCTAACTTTACCAATCTAAATACTCTTTTCTTTCTCCATTTCCCATCAATATTTGTTCCAGCTTTTGGCTACAGAGTTCAATCAAACGGTGTGTGGCGGAAGTGATGCACGTTCATCTGGCATCAAAAAAAAAAAATTCCACCATTACCGCCAAGGAAACTTCCATTAACGCGTTGCATCATTAAGACATTAACTTTGGCAGGCCGAGTTTAAATGTTTCATTGAGCACCTCGAACCTTGCTAGATTTATGCATAGCTGCTAATACATTGACTTTTCCCTCATACTTACAGTTGCTTGACTGTTGTTCTCTGTTCATCACTTCAGCAAGCTTTTTCTAACGTTACACATTACAAAGTAAGTCATAAAAGTATGTATGATTAGTGCTTTTATTCTTCTTTGTCCACGATGCATTGCATGTATGCATTATGTTGGATCAATATCAGTATTGGGGCTTGGCGATATATCGATATTTTTTCAAAATATAAATAAAATATATTTGCTTTAAGAACGATATCAAAATCAACCATATCGGTGATATCGATATAGACTTGAATTGAGCTGGTGCCTGTATGGAGGAGGAAAGGGGCGGAGCAGAAGCTCGGAGGCTCCGTTGAAGCTAACAGGCTACTGTGTCTGCGGTGGAGGAAGTCGGCAAGGAATTAGCAGTAACCCAGTAATATGGAGGTACTTAGAATCCAGAGCATTAAATAAATAATTTCCACCACCTTAAAACTCAAACTCCAATATGAGAAATGTGTGAGTTCCTCATGACAGGAAAAGCCACAAATCACATTGCTAATATATGGTCAATATACAGTATATATGGATAGTGGAAAAAAATGGCAAAAAAGAAAACCTGCTAAAAACGACAGGCTCATGATGTCCAGTGACATTTTGAAGTCACAATTATTTAGCACAAGCACTACCACAAATGTACATGCAAGTTAGACAGCTGCGAAGCCTGATGCCGTTGACACGTTGGTATTCCTGCCACAAAGTAAGAACATGCTTGTGTCTTCGACAAATGTTTACCTACAAATACTACTCTAGTTTAAAGTATATTTCAGTTGCTGACATTTTTAAATATCCTATTGAACCAGGCACGCCTTCATATTTTGTTCATTTGTTATTGGCTGAGGATTTGAGCGTAGCTAAAGGTTTGTTTTGAAAAGATTATATTTTAATCTTTTTATATTTATTTAGAAAAGAATAACCCACTTTATTGTAGTGGCTATTTTTAGATACTTTTTTTAATGTGCATCTTGTATGAAGAGTTATTTTTTTTTTAATCATTTTCAATTTAAGTATTTTTTTTTAATAAATCAACTTCACACGCACATTTTGGCTTTGATTTTGTCACAAATCACTTTGTGGAAAAAATATCAGGATATACATCATATATCGATGTTCAACTTAACATATTCAGATATGAGTTTTTGGTCCAAAACTCCCAGTCCTAATCAGTGTCAGCCAATATTCAAGACTGTAATATTGGTTTTGGATCGGAAAAGTTGTCCTAGGACACACTTAGTATGAACCTTCTCATTTTGTCTGTTTTTCCTTTTTTTTCTGATTCTTTTCTTTTTTTATATTTCAACGTTTTTCTCGTACCTTTTATCTATCTAATACTGCATTATGTCTTAAGTCTCATAGTATTCTGTTATTATTGTTGTAAAATTCCAACCTAATTTTTCTGAAATTGCAATTCTTCACAACTTCACAATCACAACTATCTTTCTTTCAATATTGGGACTTTATTCCCCTAATATTTTGTGTTTATTCTCATAAAAAAAAATAATGCTTTTTACATTCATGCTGTTTTTTTCCCCTTTATAGATTATAAAAAATGGCATGGAAATTTGTCCTTTTTTTGTATTACAATAAATACAGTAAAGTCTCGTTATATCGATATCGGTTAAAACGAATTACTACTTATTACGATACTATTTTCATTTCCCGGCAAATTTCTAGTCTTTTATGATATAATTAGCTCCGTTAGTACGATACACGGTTATTATGATAATCCGGTTACTAGGATGCCCTTTTCATCTCCCGCCAGCCAATTTGGTCTGCTTATATCAATACAAAAGCAGCTTAAATCAATCTTTGCTTAAGGATTTCAATACCAAAAAAGAACACGGCGACTGGCTGCTTCCAGTCAACTTTATTTTTCACACTTCCACCACCAGAGTGCAGCACACACAGCGGAAAACACCCGGCCCTCGCGTCTACCCCTCCGGGTGGCAACACCTTCCCTATCGATAGTTCCGGGGTGAATTATGTCCCGGTAACCGGTAATCACTACGGCGTAAGTTTATTTTTATTTACTGTAGTACAAAATTTACGCAATCCATGAACTCAAGGAGAAAATTACATGCCATATCAAAGATCCGCCCACTTTTAATGCAGTTCGGCGCAGGATCGGATATATGGATAGTTCGGTTATATCGGTATTTTTTCCGACTCCCGAGAATATCGATATAACGAGACTTTACTGTACCTAACTGTAACACTCAAGTGTCGAACCAAAGCGTAAATTGTGCTGTATATTTCTACAGGCTCACACTACATGTTTTGTCAACAACATGACCTTGCGACCTACCGATGTTAATCTCATCGTCGGTCAGGGAGTCACCGATGAAGTCGAACTGGAACATGCTGAGAGTTTGGGACAACTTCTGCACAGCCAGAGAATAACCTATGAAAACACACCAAGACGTGAGGCAAGCTGAACGAATTAGATTGATCTCAGCTGTCATCATTAAACTTTGTCGTCAGTGTGTCAACAGCTTGCGGCATCAGAAAAATGCCAGATAGAGCGTTCAAGGTGTTTGTATACGTTACTATCGATCACAGATAATGCTTTGGATATAATATACTTGGCCTTTGTGTCCCTTTCACTCCATATTGCTGTTGTATTTCTCCACTGGTAGGAAAGTCACAGCAGCAGCCAGCATTTGGTCAGTATACTATCCCAGCTTCGTCTGGCTTTCATTAGCTAAACAAACGAGGGTCTGTTAAATCAATAGTGTAAGACATTTTGGCCTCAGGTACTTGGCTGACACATCCAGTGGCATATTTGAAATCATCCCTTGAGTCCTCCAGCTTTAACCATTTGTTTGACCTGCATTTCTTATTTGCAGGAAAAGCATGCATAGTAAGCATGAATGCATGCATCTGCAGCTCGCTGTGCCTAACGTGACCTTAGTGAATATGTGCCGGCGCATTCAACAAGACATTCAGCTATGCCAAGAAGTGTAAATATGACCCAAATTAACACTAACAATCAAAGCGCTTGTTTTCCAGGGCAGCAGGATGGTATCTTGGCAAGTCAAACAAAATCAACAGTGTGCCCTCAGGGGTGCCACCCTGACCCAAATCTACCCACCAACTGTAAACTGGACTCGAGCCACTCCAGCAGACAGAGTGGGGGAGCAACATGTGTGCATTCAGTATTATTTGGTGAGCACTAGCGCCTCCTTAAAAGTACCTCCACCACAGCCCACACTCATCCTGCACATACATTAGCAGTATGAAATATGCTTTAAAAAATATAAAAGAGGATAAGGTGCATCCAAGCTTACCTTTTATTGCATTGATCACACTGTTTCCGTCTTTTATCAACTCCTTGAGAAATTTACTAGTTCTCTCCAGCTCCAGTTCGTAGCACTTGAGCGTCTCTCTGAAGTCAGGACTGTCCGAATAGCAATCACTGAACTCAAGCGGAGGATGCCCCATCTTGAGGACAAAAAAGACACACTCCGAGTTTTGTTACCACACAGCCACTGATGGTCGACTTCTGTGCCCCGCTCATTGCCGCTCGGCTTGGACAACCATGTTGCCCGTGGGAGCCTGCTGCAATGGCCACTGGTCAGTTATCAAGCCGAGAAAAAAGAAAGCAGGTGGGTGGTGTGGAATCACTACCTTTCCGTTACTGTCAAGCCTTTCGACTGTTAATTATCGAATCTTTCGTCGGCTTTGCCACTTTTCCAGCGTTGTGATGTAGCTACCAGTAAGAGCGGCGGGTATTCTCTTGGACACGTCCCATTCCGGAATGTTTCTCATTATCACGAATCGTACTTTGAATTATCTTTCCTAATTTACGATCACATTTCTTTCAAGGGGTCTTTAAGGTGTAAACATAACATAAAAGAAGCTGGAAAGTTCGCCGTCAAGTGTCAATTGTATTGTAACATCACATAAACTGGCACATAGCCTACCGCCGTGCGAAATGGTACGCGAACAGCAGGCCCAGCACAACACACAAAAAATATTTTTACACACCCATGAGGTTCTTAAAGGGACCGCTACCCTGGATGTGGAGTTAGCCACCAATTAACGCAATCACCATATAATTCGACACTTTCAGGAACAAAATTGCGTTTTGTGATAAGTATCTGACGAAATGTATTTTTTGGTTCAGTCACAATTCGACACATGCAACAAAAAGTGTTCGCTGAATACGAATCCAACCAACCGGAAACAACTCGACAACCTGGAACTACAACAGGAAACGTTTTTTTAATGAAGCACACGTCAAAGTAAAATAGGAAAGCAAAGTTACAAGAATCCAATACAATCATGACTAAACATATTGTAGAGTATATTGTATAGTACAAACATTAAATCAACCTTGAATGATTGGATTACATTATTCATTCGAGAACAAGATGGGAAAGAATAAAATTAGCCTATGATACTAGTGATACCCATATCGACCTCTAGATGTCCTCCTTCAGGCTGAGCAGACGTTGAGAATCATGTATCAAAAACTGCTTATACTTTTGGTGTCTATATAAGCAACTAAAATATTAGAAAATTGAATGTAGTAAGTTCTACAAGTTCTACAACCACAATAGCAATTATTTTTGTTAAATTAGTTTCTTTATGACTATTGCCTTTGTAAAGACACAATTTCTATGTATTTAGTCCCCAGAGGCTAAATTCCAACATACATTTATGAGTTTGAAAGTGTGACTCAAGTAATACGGAGTACGTTCCACGCACTTTCAAGTGTATGCACAGCCTGAAGAGTTGAGGGGAAAAATCTAATGATGGACTTTTGTTGCAGAATTGAGTCAGATAATGTAAATATTTAACCAGGAAGCAATGGTGTGGATGATGTGGAACAAACACTCATTCTCAGCAAATGATCATAAGAACAATCTGTTGTGTGGTATTGTATCTGGATTTTGTGGATCATTTGTTGTATTGTTCCATTCTACACTGCCTCCACTTCCTCTGTGGACAAGGCAGTCAAGCCAAGCCCAGAGAGCAGACTGCAGTCCCCCTACACGGATTTCTCCACTGGGCTGAAAATTAAAACATTTCAACTGAACTGTGTAGTTGTTTGTTTGGACTGGTTAAATGGAGCTATTGTATGCAAACTAGTGTGTGCAGCCAAGCATATGACCTCCCAGTGCGGGGCTGTGGCGAGTGTGTGTGATACCATTAGCAATGCAAAATCCTGGCTGGTGTTTGTTCACAAAATCAACGTGAATATGTCTGGATGTCTTTATTTTTTGTAAGCCTCACCTGAAGGTAAGGATGTTTTCCTTCCTGTTTTTGATGTTTAGTTAACATCAGACTGATTGTCACATGAAGTACGAGGTATTTGCATGCGGACGCCCAATCTGTAGGCAACGCTATGGCGGCTGGCAGGAGCATGTCACATGACACACGGTGTAAGGTCTGCCAAATACAGAGGAAGGCGAAGATGCCCCCTCATCTCTGCAGTCAATGTCAAGCCAGCGGGTCTATATTGTGCTCCTCACTGCCTCATATGCCTCTTACGCCTCCTGCTGAGCCTGGTAACGACTCTCACATTCATACTTTTTACCATATAAACATTTGCATACTTTTAAAGTTCAATTTTCTGATCTAAGTAAATCGACTTTTCATTCTTGCAGACACAGAAGCATAACTTCTTATATTACACTATGTTGATTTGTTGTCATTTATTGCTCAATTGTTTGATATGTTATCAATTGATATGTTACCTTATATTCAGGTATTAGCACTGTAATTTCATGTTTAATTTTTTAAAAGTGAATGTTCCAAGAGTGAATGCAGAGTCTCAGCACACCTGAAGATTGACAGGTGCGTCGGAAGCAGGCGTAGCCTAACAAGTGAATGTTAAAAATAGGGTTGGCCGATATGGACCTTATATTTTTGGAATGTATCACGATACGACTATGCATTAGGAACACTTCAACTTCCCAACATCGCAACATCTGAATTATACTTGGTCTAAATAAACAGAAAGACAAAGAAAATGGATAGATTTATACTTTGCATTTAAGTATGCTCACAAATCCACTCAAAACGTGAATTCTAATTCAATTCCATTCAAACACTTTATTTATCCCCAAGGGGCAATTTAAAGGACACAAAGAGCAGCATCGGACTGGAATAATTGGACTGCTGTAGAGACAAAGGTAGCCCTCCTCCTTTGTGTTCTACAGCGCGGGCATCTTAGTCGAAATGACGTGGCGTGCAACAGACCGTCAGCATGGTTTCAGTGTAATTCAAATGTTCTGCTAATGTTAGTGAGTCGAATTAACAAAATGTGGCATCTTTTAACTTGATTTCTATTTTCAGGTTGTTTGAAGCTGTCAAGGCATACATACTGTATATGCTGCATATAATCGTGTCCTGTCGTTTGTCTTTCAGTTCTGGGCATCATTGCAAATGGTGATTGATTAAGATGAGTTCATTTGAAAACTGTGATTGATCAAACTTAATGAATTTCATTTGGGATTAATAGTGGAAAGTGTAATGATGAGATTAGCTCATCACAACATCGTATTTAGCTATGAGAGATGGAAAAAATATTGGAAAGCATATAAAATATGGTCAGCTGCGTAGATAATATATGCACTGCCTTCCAAATAAACATGGACACAAGAAGGGATCAAGCTGGGCTAAAAGTCAGTGAGGGCAGAAGACTACCTCACAATGGGAATCAGCAATCAGACGTTTGATGCAGGAAGAGGAACTCAAATGTTTGACAGAAGCTGCATTATTGCTGTGTGTGTATTGCTGCATTATTGTGTGTCTTTCAGACCCGGAACAAAAAATGAACTGGACCTCATTTTATACTCTCATCAGCGGCGTTAACAGACACTCCACAGGAATCGGTCGCATCTGGCTCTCGGTGCTTTTCATTTTCCGCATCCTGGTCCTGGTGGTGGCAGCAGAGAGCGTTTGGGGAGATGAGAAGTCGGGCTTCACCTGCAACACCCAGCAACCCGGCTGCAACAGCGTCTGCTATGACCACTTCTTCCCCATCTCCCACATCCGCCTGTGGGCCCTCCAGCTCATCCTGGTTTCCACCCCGGCCCTTCTGGTGGCCATGCATGTGGCCCATCGGCGCCACGTGGACAAGAGTCTCTACAAGCTGTCAGGGAAGACCAACCCCAAAGACCTGGAGCAGATCAAGACCCAAAGGATGAAAATCACAGGTGCCCTCTGGTGGACGTATGTCATTAGCCTGCTCTTCAGGGTCACATTTGAGGTGACCTTCATGTACATCTTCTACATGATCTACCCTGGTTATAAAATGATCCGACTGGTCAAATGTGACTCGTACCCGTGCCCCAACACAGTGGACTGCTTTGTGTCCAGACCCACAGAGAAAACCGTCTTCACCGTGTTCATGCTGGCTGTGTCGGGCGTTTGCATCCTGCTCAACATAGCAGAGGTGGTCTTCCTGGTGGGGAAGGCCTGCACCAAGCACCTGAACGATGCTGGAGACTCAACTATGGGCGTCTGGCTCCAACATAAGCTCATACTTGGGAAATAACTCCAATTCATAGACATGATAAAACCATTTGTCTGCAGCTACGTATTGATATACTGTAACCCATCATTTCCAATGACTACACTACTGAAGCCATTTCTTATGTCCATCAGAAACACACTGATCTCATGGTTGGTGTGTTCGTGTTGGCTCCAGATAGCATTCTTGTCACACCAAATGTGATTCATCATATTAATAATAATTCCCTGCTGAGAGGATCTAGTGTATGTGAATTTCTTTCAACTGCAGTGCATGCCCCATTAAACGACTACAGATGGAATCATTGGACGGGAAAAGATTCCCAACTCGGGAACAATGCTATTGATGGTTCTGAGACAAGGCTATGAATCACGTTTAGGAGCTGGTAAATTCAATAGATTTTCTGAAGCTGAATGGCTTCTGAAGTTGTACTATTTAGAATTTAACCAACATTTTCAGACAGGCTGAAGACACAAGGAGAGGAGGAGAAGAATCTGACACCTTCTCTGAACCTGCTGACTAAATACCTGACAAGGGATTCAAAATGCAACGGGGGGGACAAGTCTAACCTAAACTCCTATGAGTAGTACAGTGTAGGACTGTCAAAAAAACGTCCATAGACACAAATAAGCACACTTTAACAACATGAACATGAGACTTGCACCAGGGGAAAGGGGAAGTGGAGGTGATCCCAGTGCGGCCAGAAATGTGTGTGCAGGATGTGCATGTGAGTGTCCTTGGATTTATGAGTGTGTAGGCCCGAAGAAGTTCCCCTGACTGGTGCCAAATCTTGGACTCTCAGTTCGCAGAGCGCCATCGCAGTTGCCATGGAGATGACCGTGAACGGGCCGTGCCAGGGCACCAAACAACAGGTTTCCATGAAGACAACTAGGAGGGGGTCACGGTGTCCCGCTGCAGCAATCTCTTGGAAAGAATTGTTGTTGCCCTCGACCGTGGGGAGGCCAAAATGCAGATTAAGTAGATTGTTTGGGTTTCTTTTAGATATCAATAGATTATTAACTTGTATTGATGTGGAGTCATTCGGTCCCATAACTATAGCCGAGTTTGTCGTGTTGCGGCTGGTGTGTGTCAGAAGTAAAACAGAAGCTGTTCAAGGTGCCTCCCATGCTTATTATCCCATGCACGTGACATAAAAAGTAACTTTTTATTGGCTTGTCAATAGTGGCTCTCCGTTTGATCGACTTCTATCAGTCAAAAAAAGCACAGTATTGACATCTACCAATACTTACTTTCAAACACAGACCAGCTCCAACCCTGCTGTTGCATTCAGAACCACCATGTCTGCCATGTGTGGGACTTCCTGTCTTTGTGAGAGTATATAAGTTATATAAGTTTTGCACTCTGCAAAATGTGCCTCAAAAAAGGGCTCACCTGGGCGGCGCTTTAAAAAGCTTTAGATTGGTGCGGCATATGGGGGCAAGCAGGGTGTATTGAGATTGAGACTCACGTGGATGGCTTGAAATGAGCTGTGAAAATAAATGCTACCAAAATGAGTAGCTCTTGGCCATTTTTATTTGGTTTACACTGCATGTACGTATGTGATCGATATTGGTATTGGTATCGGCGGATTTCACTCATATAATATCGGGATTGATATCGGCAGCATATAACCCTCATCTGAACATCCCTACTTTTCAAAGGTCAATATTATCTGTGGGCGCCTCCCTATGAGGATAAGTGGCATAGAAAACGGATGGATAGAATATTATCTGTGCAGCAAATATTGTATACATATTTTGCAAACAGCACATCATTGAGGAGTTCCATTGCAAATTATTTTAGAAGATGCAATAACACTTCATATCACAGCCCACTCAATAAAACAATGATATCCTCTCAACTTTTTCACATTATATTGTATTGTGTGTATCGTGTATTACAGTACACAGTGGGCCCCCACCCCAACCGTTTATCTGTCGTGTCTCTCAAGTGGCCAATAAACAAACAACCTCCCGGCTAGCGCTGATTGACGCCGACAGCGCTGAAGGCGGATAGGGCCGTGCTGGGGGCCCTGCATGGGGTTTGCTATGTCGTTGTTTTTCTTTGTCGCATTGGTGTCGTTTCTTTGCAGTACATGTAGTAGCACTTGGGGCCTCCATAGCTCAAATGCCTGCTTTGTGGTCCGTCTGGTATTCAGTATGTGATTCGCTGGTGTTTGACGCCATCTGCTGCTCATTTGGTGCAATTGCAAACGGGGACCAAACCAAAGCACCTTACACGTTGCTGACTTTGATTTTTTTTTATTGACTCACTCTGCTAAATAACTCCCCGTCGGGCCAAAGAAAGAAAGATTTATGTCATTTAAAATTATTGTTAAATTATTGTTAAAATTATGGTTGTTTTCTGTGCGTAAAAATATAATTGTTCTCTGTATAATTTATTTTTTCTTAATATTTTCATGTGTCTGGAATTAGCATAGTTGGATTTAGATTTTTTTTTACAATTGGATAAATTTTCTATTTTTTTTGTCAAACCTTTTACAAAGAATTAATAACAAAAACTGTCAGGGCAGGACGTGGGAAGGAGGACCCAAAGGCAGAATTGGCAGGCACGACACGAGGTAAGGTTCTACACGAGGGTGAGGGTCGGTACACAGGAAGTCAGTCCAATAAGGCAAAGGTATCCAAGAGCGGCAGGCAGAAGGAGAGGTCGAAAAGCAAGCAAGGGTCAAAAACCAGGCGAGACGATCACAAGGAATGCTAGGACGAGACATGGGAGTACAACGAACTTGCACCAGACAGGAGGGATCAGAGGCAATATATAGCCAGCAGGAAATCAGGTGATGGACACCTGAGCACAATCAGGCAGGAGGCGGGGTCTCCAAGGAGAAGGCGGGGTAGGCAATGGCAGGCATGACAGAACCCCTCCCTCAATGGCCGGCTCCTGACGGCCCAGGAACCTCAGGGTGAGCTTCATGAAAGTCTTTGATGAGGGAGGGATCCAAAATGAACCGGGAGGGTACCCATTGGCGTTCCTCAGGTCCATACCTTTCCCAGTTGACGAGATACTGCCAACCTCGACCCCGCCGTCGAGCAGCCAGCAGTTTCCTGACTGTGTAAACCGGACCTCCCTCCATGATTCGGGCGGGCGGTGGGTGGCTGGCTGGTGGGACCAGGGTGCTGGTTTTCGCAGGCTTGATCTGGCTCACATGAAAGGATGGGTGGGTTCGCATGGACCTAGGTAGTTTCAGACGGACTGAGACAGGATTAATGACTTTGGAGATTGGAAATGGGCCAACGAACCTGGGGGCAAGCTTCTTAGACTCCACTCTCAGGGGAAGGGTCTTGGAGGATAACCAAACTCTTTGACCCACGGTATAGGCAGGAGCAGGAATTCTTTTCCGGTCCGCCGCCCCCTTGTAGATCTCGGACTGCCTTTGAAGGTTCTTGCGAGCCCTCTGCCAAACTCTCTTGATTCGCCCCACCAAGGCCAAGGCGGAGGGCACAACGGAATCCTTGACGAGCGAGGGGAACAGGGAGGGTTGGTGACCAAATACCACGTGATGCGGAGACATACCGGTGGATGCACTAGGCAAGGTGTTGTGGGCCAACTCCACCCACAAGAGCTGTTTAGCCCAAGAAGAGGGATTTTGTGATGCGAGGCATCGCAACTTTGTCTCCAGCACCTGGTTGATCCTCTCTGCCTGTCCATTAGACTGGGGGTGAAATCCAGATGAGAGACTAACTGTGGATCCCAGCAAGCCACAAAATTCCTTCCAAAACAAGGAGACAAATTGAGGACCACGATCGGACACTATGTCCTGCGGGAAACCAAAAATGCAGAATATGTTGTTCAGCAGTGCCTCGGCCGTTTCTTTGGCCGAGGGAATTTTACCAAAAGGAATGAACTTTGACATCTTGGAGAATCTGTCCACGACTGTGAGTACCACCGTCTTCTCCTCTGACGGGGGCAGTCCACAAACGAAATCCAACGAGATATGGGACCAGGGCCGGTGGGGAATAGACAAGGGTCTGAGTTCTCCCATGGGTTTCTGTGGTGAAGATTTGTTAGCCGCACAGACAGGACAGGCAGAGACATATTCAGACACATCCTTTGCCATGTTGGGCCACCAAAAGCGTTGCTGGGTTACAAACATGGTCTTTTTCACCCCCGGGTGACATGAGGTCTTATTGGTATGAGCCCAATGAATGACCGGACCCCTCATGGCTTCCACAACATACAATTTATCTGGAGGGCAGTTTGGGGGCCGAGGCACTTCAAGTCCTGCCTCCCTGACCTTATCTTCTATCGCCCATTGCAAGGCAGAGACAAAGCATGAATTAGGTAAGATGGTTGCGATCTCAGGTTCCTTTTCCGATGGGAAAAAAACTCGGGACAAAGCATCAGGCTTGGTGTTCTTGGAACCAGGACGGTAAGACAAGGTAAAATTGAAACGGCTGAAGAACAGTGACCACCTAGCCTGTCGAGAATTTAATCTCTTGGCGGATTTGAGGTACTCCAGATTCTTGTGGTCAGTCCATACCTGGAATGGCAGCGTAGACCCCTCCAGCCAGTGTCTCCATTCTTCGAGAGCCGTCTTGACTGCCAATAATTCACGATCCCTGATGTCGTAATTGCACTCTGCTGAAGACAATTTTTTTGACAGAAAGGCACATGGATGCAGTTTACCGTCCTTAGCACCGATCTGGGACAGGACGGCTCCGACTCCAATATCTGATGCATCCACTTCGACCATGAACTGCAGATGGGGATCAGGGATGGCAAGCACCGGGGCTGTGGTGAACCTATCCTTCAGTTTCACAAAAGCTTCCTCACACTCAGAAGTCCAGTGGAATGGTTTGTAAGGAGACGTGAGAGCATGGAGAGGAGAGGCTACCGAGCTAAAGTTTCTGATATATTTACGATAAAAATTTGCAAATCCCAGAAATCTTTGAACATCCTTACGAGACGAAGGAGTGGGCCACTCTGCAACAGCAGAGACTTTTCCTGGATCCATCCTCACCTTCCCCTCGGACAGAATAAACCCTAAAAATGATACCGAAGACTGGTGAAAGTCACATTTTCCGGCCTTAACAAATAGGTGGTTGTCCAGGAGTCTTTGCAGCACCTTCCTGACATGCTGCACATGAGTAGATTCATCGCGAGAAAAAATCAGAATGTCATCGAGATAAACAAACACAAAAATATTTAACATGTCCCTCAAAACGTCATTGACAAGGCCCTGAAACACTGCTGGGGCATTGGTCAGTCCAAAGGGCATCACCAAGTACTCATAATGTCCTGTTGGGGTGTTGAAGGCTGTTTTCCATTCGTCCCCCTCTCGTATCCTGACAAGATGATAAGCATTACGCAAATCGAGCTTGGTAAAGATCTTAGCTCCTTCCAGGAGCTCAGTGGCGGTGGCAATGAGGGGCAGGGGGTACCGGTTCTTGATGGAGATGTCGTTAAGTCCTCTGTAGTCTATGCATGGCCGAAGGGTTTTGTCTTTCTTCTCTACGAAGAAGAAACCAGCCCCCGCAGGAGATGAGGAAGGCCTGATAATCCCTGCTGCAAGTGACTCCTGAATGTATTCCTCCATCGCACGGCGTTCAGGAGGGGACAAGGAAAAGAGTCTTCCCCGTGGGGGTGTGGTTCCTGGCAGCAGGTCAATAGCACAGTCGTGGACCCGGTGCGGGGGCAGTGACTTGGCCTTGACTTTACTGAAGACAGCTGCTAAATCATGGTAACACTCTGGAACAGAGGATAAATTGACCTCCCCTTGTTGTTCCATCACTGTTTTGGCGCTCACCAAACAGTTGTCCTGACAGCCAGACCCCCAAGAGACGATCTGGCCAGAAGCCCAATCGAAGTGGGGGTTATGCTGCTTTAACCAAGGGTGCCCTAATATAACTTCATGATCAGAGCTAGAGAATACATGGAGACTTAGTCTTTCTGTATGATTGTCGGGAAAAGAAATCTTGACCGGATGAGTTCTGTGACTAATTTTGCCCAGAGAACTTCCGTCCACCGCCTTCACCGTTAGGGGGTGTCGTAGAGGGCACAGGCGAAGCTTTAGTTTCCTGGCGAGAGAAGTACTAATGAGATTGGCATCTGACCCAGAGTCTACAAATACTGGCACCATGATGGATGTATGTTGAGAGCAAAATTGTACCAAAGGTTTGTAGAGAGCAGGATTGCTGATAATGACATTAAGACTCACCGAGCCATGTCCCAGGTTGCTTCTTTTGCCCATTTTGACCCCACAATTAGCCACTAGATGTCCCCCTTGACCACAATAAAAGCACCTGCCCTCACTTCGGCGGCGGGTCCTTTCTTCTGGAGACAGGCGGGTTAGTCCCAGTTGCATGGGTTCGTCAGCAGAGGGCGCAGCAAGTGGCACGGCGATAGGGGTGGGCCGGACATTGTTGACGTGCCCTAGGGTGCCACCCCAGTGTGTGGTGGAATCTCGCCCGCGCGACCTGCTCTCCTCTTCGTGATCATGAAGGCGCTTCTCAATCATGACGGCCAAGGCGATGAGTTCATCAATTGTTCCTGGCAGTTTCAAAGGGATCATTTGTTTACGGATGTGGGGGGACAGTCCAAGAAAAAATGCGTCTAACAACGCGGGGGCGTTCCAGTCGCTGTTTGCCGCGAGAGCGCGAAATTCGACAGCGTAGTCCAGGGGTGGGCAATTAATTTTTATCAGGGGCCGCATGAGAAGCCTGAATTGTGTCAGAGGGCCACCAACTTTCTTTCATTGTAAAATACTTAAATTAAATATTTTGAATAGCTGGTACTGATAATCAGAAGAATAAAGCACTCTGTAAATATGTATATTAGGTTATGTGAAACTGTGGTCTATTGGTTAAATAAGAAAAACAATTATTGAACCAGTGCAATTTATTTTTTAACTTGTTAATCTCCACAAACAATAACTTGTAATGCTTTCCACCTCATGTTACCTCTTCAGTGAGAATAATCCAGTCTGTTCTGGGCTTGAACAAGGGCATTGAAATCTGGCGGAATGTCTGAAGTGGCTATGCGAAGGACAGCTGAGAGGTGGTCATCAGTCATTGAGGATCTGTGTTTGGATTTGTTGAACTTCATAACTGAGAATGTCGGTTCACATTGATAGGTAGATCCAAAGAGGACTAGGATCCTCTGAGCATGCCTCCTCAGGTGTGGAAAGTTCTCCTCTTTGAGGGCGGAGTAAAAGTCCAGCAGTGAGACTGACTTGAAGTGATCTGCCAGATGTGTGTCAGACTGCAGATCAATGAGTTCAATCTGAACTTCACTTGGTGCATCATCCACACTGCAGTTGAAGGGAGAAGAAACCATGTGCATTTCACTCTCAAGAGTTTTGAAATCTTGAAATCGCCTTGAAAACTCTGCATGCAATGCTTCTAACATGGTTGAGTACTTTTGGAGGTGATCACCAGATCTTTTGGCTTCCTTAAGTGTTGGCAAGTGGGTCAGAATGTTGTCCTTCACTTGGCTTGAGAGAAGCTGCAGTTTTCTCATGAAAGCCTTCACTGCACTGTACATCTCATGCACAAAAAGGCCCTTGCTCTGCATTTTGACATTTAGTTCGTTCATTAGTGCAGTCACATCCACAGCGAATCCGAGGTCTGCCAACCAGTTGTTATCTGAAAGTTCTGGGATGTCATGACCTTTCTGAACACAGAACTCCTGAATCTGGTCTCTCAGGTCCCAGACACTTTTCAGAACCTTGCCAAGGCTGAGCCACCTAACAGTGCAGTGATAGCTTATGTCACCATGTTCAGCCTCAGTTTCCTCCAACAAAGCAACAAACTGTCTGTGATTTAAAGCTCTTGCTCTGATGAAATTAACTATTTTAGTGACAGCATCAACTATATGTTTCATTTTTAACACTGTCTTACACAACACTTCCTGATGTATGATACAATGCAAAAATGTCAATTTCTGATCAGGGTTAATTTCTGTCACTTTATCCTGCATTCTCTTTAAGAGTCCAACATTTTTCCCTGTCAGATTTGGACAACCATCTGTTGTCACACCTGCAAGCTTGTCCCATTTCAGTCCTAAAATGTCCATACATGCATTTACCTCTCTGAACAAGTCATTACCGGTGGTTGTCCCTTTAATTGACTGCATGGCTGCCAACTCCTCCGTGATTTGAAAGTCTGCGGTTATCCCACGTAAGAAGATGAGCAGCTGGGCAGTGTCACGTACATCGCAGCTCTCATCCAAAGCCAGAGAAAAAAAGTCAAAGTCGGCCGCTCTGTTCTTCAGCTGAAGCTCTAAGTTCCCCGCGATGTCCTCAATCCGCCTTGTTACAGTGCGTCGGGAGAGTGAAACGTTCTCAAATGCGCCTTTTTTCTCTGGGCACATCAGCGCAGCAGAGTCCAATAAACACTCCTTAATAAACTCTCCGTCGGAAAACGCCTTACTTTTTCTGGCGATTTTGTGAGAAATGACATAACTTGTCCTGACGGCTGCATCTCTGGGAGTGTGAAGTTTAGTGAAAAATCCTTGTTGGGTTTGTAGTTTTGCAAGCAATGCATCAGACTCCCTTGCACGCTCTTCACCAGACAGATTTCTGTATTTATCTTCATGCTTGGTGGTGTAGTGGCGATTCAAATTATATTCTTTAAACACAGCAACCTGTGTACCACAGACTAAGCACACTGCTTTGCCTTTAATTTCTGTAAAGAAATATTTGGAAGTCCATGTTTTGTTGAAAATACGGCATTCGTTATCAACTTTTCTTTTCTTGGGGTGTGCCGACATCTTGGGGATAACCTCGCGAACAGCATCACCTTCACTTACACACGTGTATACGCGAGTGAAGGTGCTACGTCTACGACGTGCATACGTAGCGACGTAACGCTTTTCAAAATAAAATTTCAAAATAAAAGTTAAAAAAAAAGTTTAATTTATGGTGATTATGATTGGCCTCACGCGGGCCGGACAGGGACGTACAAAGGGCCGGATGTGGCCCGCGGGCCTTAATTTGCCCAGGTCTGGCGTAGTCGGTGACACGCTGACGCCCCTGACGTAGCTGGAGAAGGGAGCGAGCTGCTTCTCTGCCGGACGGCTGGCGTTGGAACACTTGCTCCAGTGCCTTGGAGAATGCTGCGTAGGACGCGCACACAGCGGACCGACGGCTCCATTCCGTGGTGGCCCACGCTCCTGCTCTGCCCGTGAGGTGGGAGATCACAAAAGCCACCCGGGCACGTTCTGACGTGAATGCGGGGGCTTGAAGTTCGAAATGGAGTTCACACTTGGTCAAAAAAGGGCGTACGTCGCCCGACTCGCCAGAGAACCACTCCGGCCGTGACAACTGTGGACACATGGCGGCCGGCGAGGCGGAAGTCAGGACCGGAGGAGGGAGCGAAGCCGCTGCTGGATCCACTGGAGCCGCGGGTTGAGCGGCGGGTTGAAGAGCCAATAGCAGGGAGTTAAGCTGGGAGCCTAGATTCCCAGCCATGGCGTCCTGTCGCTCCGACAGAGATTGCAACGCTGTGCCTAGAGCGGCAAGCTGTTCCTCTTGCTGGCTCTGGCGCTGTCCTTGCGTCCGGAGTGCCTGTCGAACAGACTCCAACTCCGCTGGGTCCATGATGGCAAGTTCGTTCTGTCAGGGCAGGACGTGGGAAGGAGGACCCAAAGGCAGAATTGGCAGGCACGACACGAGGTAAGGTTCTACACGAGGGTGAGGGTCGGTACACAGGAAGTCAGTCCAATAAGGCAAAGGTATCCAAGAGCGGCAGGCAGAAGGAGAGGTCGAAAAGCAAGCAAGGGTCGAAAACCAGGCGAGACGATCACAAGGAATGCTAGGACGAGACATGGGAGTACAACGAACTTGCACCAGACAGGAGGGATCAGAGGCAATATATAGCCAGCAGGAAATCAGGTGATGAGGGACACCTGAGCACAATCAGGCAGGAGGCGGGGTCTCCAAGGAGAAGGCGGGGTAGGCAATGGCAGGCATGACAAAAACAGAGGCATGTTAACCCAATGAATGCGTTCCAGACACCTGAAAAATGTATACAGGAGAGTTAAATAAACTTAAATATCATATACCAATATTGTATGTTGATATCAGAGGCAATTAATTCGAGTCCACACTGCCCGAAAGGAAAACGCTTCTTTTTTTGGAATTTTGTCCAACATCCGCAATCATTTTCTGAGATATGAACAGTTTCATTACTATGCCTTATTTCCGGTTTCCATGCCCTTATTTTGGAGCCACTTCCTTTGTGTTTGTTCCTACCTTTACTTGTTTCACGCACCTGCCTCTAATTTTCTGTTGTCTATTTATTTAATTCACGCTTCTCTCCTTGTTGGAGCCATGCCATTTGTTTGGTTTGCTCTGTTGCCCGTTTTCCTGCTCTTAATTATTATTAAAAAATAGATCCATTTTTACATCCTGGGGTCGCAACGCAGACATGCGACCACCTTGCGGAGAACGGCGTCTGGACCCTGCAGATTTTCAAGGTGATGGAAAGTGTGCAAAGTTTACTCCAGAGGAGTTGGAGGACATGGGGGCCGGACAGCGTGGGTGTACCCCGGACCCCCTGCTGACACACCAACCCGACCCGGACGCCGACGCAGGTCGCGCACAAAGACCGCTATTAAAACGCCAACCCCTCCAACAGGGTTTTATATACGAACATGCTGTGACCATGTAGGAGCAGGTACATTCATGATAATATGATGATAAATACTTTCAGTATTTAGCCATATTTTGGCTCCTCATTATTGATAAAAACCCATTGCTAGCTGAGTTAACTGGACAAAAGAGGATTTCATTCATTCATTCATTCATTTTCTACCGCTTTTCCCTCACGTGCTGGAGTGCTGGAGCCTATCCCAGCTGTCTTCGGGCGAGAGGCGGGGTACACCCTGGACTGGTCGCCAATCACAGGGCACATATAGACAAACAACCATTCACACTCACATTCATACCTATGGACAATTTGGAGTGGCCAATTAACCTAGCATGTTTTTGGAATGTGGGAGGAAACCGGAGTACCCGGAGAAAACCCACGCATGCACAGGGAGAACATGCAAACTCCACACAGAGATGGCCGAGGGTGGGAATTGAACCCTGTGAGGTCTGTGCGCGAACCACTAGACCGCCGTGCCGCCAAAAGAGGATTTATCACAATGAACCTTGGCTGTTCCATGCAAGAACCAAACACATTCCCATTTTACCCAGTCCAGTTAAGTGTCTCCTTCCCTTTGTCTAATATGTCTCATAGTCGCCCTCCATTGCCTCTCCCTCCTCTTCTTCAGTGAAGGAAATCGACCTCTGCAGAGGTGCGGGAAAGACATCGGTAATGATCACAGGGAGTTCATGAATGCCGGCGAGTGGGAGCTGCTGTCCATACTATCACGCTGCTGGCGCCTACAGCAGGACGGCGCCCACTACGGCTTGTTTGAATCACCTATGTTTACACACTCAAAAAAACGACTCAAGCCCATCCTAAAGGTAACACATTTTTATATTATTAGTCCAGTGAAAATATATTACCTACAGTAAAAACTAAAAAAAAATTAATAAGTCTGACTGGAGTAAATCTCATTTGGACCTGTAACACAAAAACAATGGGTCACACAAAAGAACAGACTCAAGCCCTTCTTAGAGGTAACACATTATTATATTGTTAGTCCAGTGAAAATGTATTACCTCAAATAAAATTCAATAAAAATTAAGAAGTGTGACTGAAGAGAATCTCATTTGGACCTGTAACACCATAATATTGTGTCGGGGCAAGACCACGCCCCTAAACACCTTGGCCATTCTCTCCCTACTTGTGCGAGCACCCGCGTCCGCCATTTTGGGACTCAGCAATTTTACAAAGTCAGCATCGTTGGATCAGGGAAAACAACATTGTGTTTTGGGTAAGTATATTTTAGTATTGTGAAATGTTATCCTCAATTTGACATGAATCTAGAGGTTAGTTGTTGAGCAGGACAGTAAGTTAGAGTTGCCACCGCCATTGTTCTGACTATACTGTGTGCATGCTTGCTTCTTTTGGTTCGCTTTACAAACGTATTCAACCATTATTTAATTTCGAAGCGAAGTTCGTTGTCCAATAACTTTAATAAAAGGCAGTTGTCCCTTCATTTTAACACTAGCATTGCTACTTTGCTGCAAGTACAAGCTACGGCAGGGCCTGTGGGCGCGCTTATAGACTGACGTATTGTGTATATTCAAACAACATGGCATTGCAGTTTCGTGTACGGTGGACATGTTTTTGTTATTAGCGGATCTAGTCCGCTAAGAAGACTATGTGCATTCATTCATGCATGTCGTGTGCATGTCATTGCTTACAGGCTTGCTGTGAACTTGCCCAGGCATATTTGGCCTGAGCCGACAAGTGTGTAGCGATGCTAAAATCTGACAATGCAAGCGCGCGAGTCCGTGCAGGGGACATAGGTAAAAATGCATTTCGTTCACAGGAAAAGATATATAAATGTTCGTTTGGTAGAGCTTCAATTTAAAATATACTGTGTGTTGGACCACATAATCTGAAAAGAATATTTTGAATATTAAGTCCATTACATTAAGCCTTTGAAACTAATGAATCAGAGCTTCAGGACAAGATAAAAAGTGTATAGGATATAAATTGACGTCAATATCTATCTGCAGATGAAATTTCAGTAAAATCTGATGGTGCAAAATGTTTTTGACCTGGATTTAGTACTGCACGTCACTATTTCATTGTCCTATTTTCAATATGGATGCTCAATGTTCAATGTGGTTTGCTGTGTTACCAAGCTCTCTTTTTGCAGCCTCTCACAGTTTGTAAGTATTTAGGTATATAGTTTTTTAATTTATCTACACTATTAATTTACTGTGTGTGATTTGTTGTTTTTGTTTTACAGGGTAATAAATGTGGACTTGCAAAGAGTGCAGTTTGGAAATGGATACCAGGTACTTGGTGTTGAAACATTTTAGGCAGGTGCATGGGAATCTTCGAGGTAGTTATCGATATCCATGTCCCTACACCGATTGCCCTTGTACATTTAACACATGGAGTAAGCTATCTTCATCAAGCACTGGAGAGGCTGACCTGATCCCCTTGTTGAGTATATGGTTGGGGGTTTGCGGATGTTGATATTGAAAAGATTAATCATTGTCAGAGGTTAGTACCATTTTTAATAATCAGCCACTGATCAACTTATAATGCTGCTTTTTTCATCCTCAGTTAGTATTATAGTCTAGGAGTAGCCCTAATGTTGACTGTAGGAGGCAACATGGCTCAGGAGGTAGAGTGGTTGTCTCTCAACCTGAAGGTTGTGGGTTTGATCCTCCATCCTCCCATGTCTAAATATCCTTTGGGCAAGATATTAAACCCCCGTTTGCTCCTGATGCATCAGTAGGTAAATGTGCTAACAGTATCAATGAGCCTTGGAGGTGGAAAAGCACTATACAAGTGAAAGGAGGTAGTCCTAGCTTATTTGCAGTGATAGATGTGCTAAAATTACAACATATATTTTTTTATCTAAAACACATTTGTTTGTTTTTTTCACAGAGTAAGAAGTGTTTTAAAATGACATGTCCTGCTGTTCTGCGATTATCAGTGTGAAGAGGTGGCTGAAGCCTTAACTAGAGCCCATCCTTGTCTGGGGCAGTTGGGGAACAGGACAGGATTTTGGGATTGGAAAAAATCACTGAAATACAAGCTGCAGAACTATCGGACAAAACTGGGGCGGCTAGGTGATCCTGAAATTCATGTGAACTCCCTAAAACACAAGAGGAAGGGACAAGGAAAAGCAGCAGCCAGTATAAAGAAGCCAAGGAAGGCAGAAGTTCACTACATTCCTTTGCACCCAAAAGGCGAGACTGCAGAAAGTCTGGAGGAGGAGCGAATCAGTATACTATCAGAAATGAAGAAACGCTTCAATGAGGTGGTGATAAAGACAAAAATGGAAAAGACTTTTTCCCACAGACGACTGGAAATTGTGGATGAGAGACCAAGGATCGAAGACTTCAAAGACCGATGGCCAGCCTTGTTTCAGGAGAGTGGTGTAAGTATACACCACGGTGGACTATTGCATTTTGATATGGTTTAGAACTGGGTTGTTGACAGCTGTTCAGCTGTTGTTGTTATTTCTCCTAGCTTTAGGTCCGGTCGTCCGGTCCTGGTTCCACACACTTGCTGTATGTGATTGTATTTACATTTAATTAGCTTTTTTTTTTTTTTTTTTTTTTTTTTAACAGGTGAATGATGAGTTCATGAGAATCACCACAAAACCACTACTGTCAAAGTTTTTCGCCCAGCTTGACCACTTTACTCCAAAGCTCAACTCCCTTTTCAAGTCCAAAGGAGGAGCGAAGGGACAGAAGATGAAGAATATCCTGGCAGTCTATGATGAGGTGGGTTTTAATTACATTGATGTTATCAAATTCATTCATTCGTTCATTTTCTACAGCCCTTACCCTCACGTGGGTTGCGGGCATGCTGGAGCCTATCCCAGCTGTTCCGGTATGAAATTTAATTTTTAATGCCAAGTGGCAAATTATCATACAGGAATTGGTTAATTGGTGACTCCAAATTGTCCATAGGTATGAATGTGAGTGTGAATGGTTGTTTGTCTATATGTGCCCTGTGATTGGCTGGCGACCAGTCCAGGTTGTACCCCGCCTCTCGCCCGAAGACAGCTGGGATAGGCTCCGGCACCCCCGCGACCCTCGTGAGGAAAAAGCGGTAGAAAATGAATGAATGAATGAATGAATGGATTTGAAGTGAATTCACTACTGTGCATTATTTTTTGTCAAAGTCAAAACATGTTTTTCAATTGTAAATTTTTTGGCTTTTTGATCATTTTGGTGTAATTATGGTTGATCGCCAGCACACGATAATTATTAACTTGAACTTTTTATCTCAGTCTGCAGAAGTATTTCCATTTCTCGTAAATTGAATTGAAAACATCAATTTATTAGCATCCTATTAGCTAACTAACCAAAATGGCTGGCAAACTGAACTACATTACATTGACCATCTATGGTTGACTCTCAAAAATGTTAACCCCATGTTAACATTATGTTACATGTGTAAAACAATTGTAAATGCGTAATATAAACTACAATGAAAGGAATAAGGTTACTTCTGCCTTAATTGAAGACGTGACTGTTGTCAATGTGGGATCAAATATCACCACCTTCAGTTTTACAGTGAAGGTAAAAGTAACCTCAAATGTTCATTTATTTCTTCCATTCATCATTCATAAACATTTCCAATTGTTTTCCACATTTAAAACTATAAAAAACATGTTTTGTGTTAACATTTTTGGAACGGATTAATTGGATTTACATTGTAGAGAAATGTATTTAGGTTAGGAAGGAATTCATCCATCAACATGAAATATTCAAAACTAGTATTTTCCTGAGCTTATTCTTTCTGTATATCTGTTTCTGTTTTTCAGGCAACTGCTATTGAGGATGCAGAAAATGATCTTGCAACAACTGTTATGTGCATTTTCGTTGTCAGAGGTGGTGAGTGTGACTTTCCTGATAACATATGGGTTGTCATTGAAGGAGTTAAAGTCCTCTCCAATGTCAGAAGTGTCATTGTGGCTTTTGCCTTGCTCTTTGGGCTTATCTATGCCTTGGATCTCAGCTATCCAGACAACCTAAAATACACATTTGAGTTTGTCCAGAAGATTCTCATGAATATGGATGGACACAAACTCAATGTGAAAATACAGCAGTTGAAAATGAAGATGTTCATCTAAATGGAGGTATGAACTTTGGCCTATTGTTTGTTCTGTTGCCTGTTGTCTAACATGTTTAAACATTTGAAATTGCACTACTTTTCTAAACCTGTTTACCTCAAGAAACCAAGTGTGGAGGACCAAATGGGACAGAATGAAATAGATAAATGCATCTTTAAATAATTACATGTCGGTAGTTAAATTTTGCAAATCTTTAAATTAGTCATTACATAATACACCATTAAGTAATCAAATGCATCAATAACTTTAAGTCAAATATCAGCTCATTTACTGTAGAAACATAAGTATTTCAAATTATTTCACTATTTAATTATTATTAGTTATTTTAATAATTTAGTTAATTTTTTCACTATAATTGTTTCGTGGAGTTGTGGTTGCATGTTTATGAATTGTGCGGAAATAACTCCCAACACAAAAAAATCCTCTGACTTATGTGATCTCTAGATCAGCAGATCCTGCTTCCACATACTCTGTAAGGTTTACAATACCTTTCACCAACTCCCGAGAAAGTTAGGAGTTTGTATAACTTCTGGACTTCAGACCATTCGACCAGATTGACGTTAGTCACACCCACAGATTTTGATGGGTGTTTGTGATACATAATTCATGACGCTGCACCCCAGAGCCATGAAATAATAAAATTAGTAAATAATTAATCAAATAAATAAAGTGTGTAATAATTATATATTGTTTTACATTAAATAAACTGGCATTTTAACTATTTGACACATTTCGTTCTTTAGAGATTGATTTATTTAATTTTGTCCCATTTGGTCCACCGCACATAAGTAGAAATGTAAAGGTACCATATTAGTAGTGACGCCAATATTAACAATATAACTCAGCCCATCATGAGCAGACAATGTGGCATTTGACATATTAGCACTTTGTAACTCACAAATGATAGCGGTTGCACTTTCAGTGGTTGATCTGGTTAAATTATATTTTCGGATTGTTATTTCTAATAATGACAATTTTGGAAGGAAAGCTGTAGTGCATCTCTAACATGTTTATTGTAAAAAGCTGAAGTTTTGGCTATGTTGTACAGAAATGTGGATTTATCCCTTGTTTTAAATAAATCCTTGGTGTAGTTCCTTGTACTATGTATTCTTCAGGAGTTTGGGATTAATTTGACTAACTGTATTAATCACACATTTTTAGTTAAAATGAAGTAAACACAATTCATTAGTTTAATTAAATTACTGTGTGTTAACTGTACTTTGTAGAAATTGATAGAACTGTCTCAATTACATTTTGTTACCTCAATTGCTGTAATTTGAGTTGGATGAACAGAAAAAAAGATCAACTAACACAAATATATTACAATGTGCTAACATAGTTTTTTTGAGTTGGGTCTAAACATATTTATTGGATGGAAATTCTGCCTACTATTTAATTGAGTTAGTCCAATTAGTTATTTTTTGGAGGGTTTAATGAAATTAATTTGTGTTACCTGTAGAGTTGGATAGACCCATCTCAATTATATTTTTTTACCTCATTTAGATTAATTTGAGTTGGATTAACAGGAAAAGAACAAGATCAACTAACACAAATATATTACAATGTACAAACATACTTTTTGTGACTTGGGGCTAAACATTTTAATTGGATGGAAATTCTGCCAACAATTTAATTTCGTTAGTCCAATGAGTTATTTTTTTCAGTGATACAGTCAGCGATAACTGCCAAACTGATATTTGGGCCCACTGTCACTCATTGCAGTCATCGTCTGCTGTCTATTTTATAGAATAGGCCTAATATTAGGGGTGCACCAATCGATCAGGAATGTTCTATTCTGAGGTTTGCACATTTGAAAGTGAGCATTGGAAGAAGTTTGGGATGGCTCAAAATGCTCGGTTTCAGAGGGCGTTGCAAAACTGTTCCTTTGTGATGTCACAGAGGAGCGGACTTCCTTATGGGCGTGGCTGTAGACGCGATATACTCTCTGCCATCCCCCAAGCGCTGCTTCTCTGTTTACGAGGCAAGCTCAGGCAGAAGTTATTGGAGCAAGAGAAAAATATTTTCATCTGTCAACAGCATGTCACATGGGACTGTTTTTGTGAACATGAATGTGAAATATCCGCCAAGCAGCACACTCTCTCGTCCGGAAGGGTGCATTAATATCGAACACGCTGTGCGTCCACACTGCGCCCTCGAGTCCTGCTTCTCAGATCCACGGCGCCAGCGGTGCTTCTCACAAAGTGTGTCCGACAATGAGTGCTCCTCCTCGGTAGGCGAGGTTTGAGGCAAGCCCATACGTCTGGCTTCTCCTGAGCTCCATATTGCCAGCAGTACATTTAAACATTTACACCTCACCTCCTGGATGTGATCGGTATTGGCCAATTTCACTCATGGATGATTGGGATATCAATCCCAATCACTACTGATACCATGGTATCAGTAGTATAAAACCCAGATAGGAAGATCCCTACCTAATACTCCACAGTTTATACACCTACACATACTGTACAAAAGTTTTCAAATGATAAAAGTAGGAGAAGAAAACCACCCACCCCCCAAAACGGCCAATGACAGGCAGCACTTTGCTTCTTGCTCACACGCACAGGAACTGTTAAGTGTAAAGCGATTGACTGTGACCTTCATGGATCAGCCTAACGAGCTAATGCCAAATGATGAGGCTCGGCCTGTTAGTGGGTGACAAGGAAAAGAAGAGAGGCTCTGATAGACAGGGAGAGGGCGAGCGACCATAATGACACGGTCTCAATGCCTGCTTGATCAATGGACGTCTTGTTAGTGGGGAGGCAAAGTGCCCGTGGCCCTTTTGCAGGTGGAGAGCTGGGCTAACTGCTATTTATGCAGCTCACAACACCAAAGGGTGTTTGTTGGAGGAGTACTTCACTGATCACTGGTATTTTGAAACAAATGCATTCATTTCGTTACTGCATCATTTGTAAATAATGAATTTCATATGCATAACATACTGTATGCATAGAATTTCTGCCACACGGGTAAATCCAAAATAATTGTTACCTTTCATGTCCTCACAGTTGGGCCACTCTTATGCCAAGGTAGCACTGTATATGGCAATAAAAACAATACCTGCACTGCTCCAGTCTCTGGCATGTGATGGAATCTGTGATAAGTCGAACACAGCAACAGTAGATACAAATAACTTTTTGGTCAATCTAAATTCTCTTTTCTTTTTCCATTTCCTTTCAATATTTGTTCCAGCTTGTGGCTACAGAGTTACCGTGCTGCAATCAAACTATGGTGTGGGGCGAGGGTCAAACAGGAGGAGTGCACGTTAATCGTGCATCAAAAAATTAGCGTTGTTAAAGAAAACTTCCTTTACACATGTTAACTTTGACAGCCCCTAATTGTTATGTATTGATATCTATAAATAATGTGGTGTCCAAATCACCATGACTGTTATCACTGACATGAAACTTTTATGAGTGCAAGGTTTTATTCGGCATTCCCTGCTCTGTCTGATGAAGTTAGTCCTGGTGGTGAAGCTGCGCCTACACAGACAGAAGAAGCTCTGGAAATGATCCTGCTGGACAGGTCCGGCTTCGCAAGGAGCATTCTGACCTCCACCAGGATCCAGATTCAGGTCTAGTTTTAGATTTGTTACAATGGGTGGGAGGCTTCCATAAAGTTTGTCAGATCTTAGGTTTTGGGGAAGGGAAGCAGTGATGGACAATCCAATCTTGAAGTGGATTAATAAGACCGGGCAGTTGTTATTTTGGAGAACAATCATTTGGTCTCTTGGATCGAGCATTTTTGGGTATAACGGGTGATCGTTTGAGTTGGTGGACAATATTACAGAAATGAAAATGGGAGATTGTAGTGGTTTGACTGCTTGAAGGCAGGAAAGGGAGGATGTCATGTCTCAAAACATCCAGCTCGTGTCTTCATCCCATTCCGGGATTGTGAGTCTTCCAGTGGGAAGAGGACCTGGAATCCCTTGTTGATATCCAAGACAATCCTTCTATCCTGGAGTGGCTCCTCAGGGAGCTAGTATCCTCTGTTCTTGACCTCTTCTCAGGAGGACACTGCGTCTTCGCCTCGGGATGAATGGCTGGCATTGGTACCAAGCTAGACGGCTTCCGCCTCTCCACGATTGTTCCAGCCTTGGATGCTGGGACCCTGCTGTTGTTTGGGCCAGCTGGAGCTTCGCTTGACAACACATTGTGTGCCGAATCTGTACAGCCTTTTAGCTGTTTAGATGTTCAATATTTAGGAAGGTTATGCATGCTTCATGTACAGCAGAAATGACATCAAGCACTTTAGAGATCAGAGTTTAGAGATCAGCATTCCAATAATTGAGTAGAACAGAGTATCTGAAGCAATTTGCTTCCTTTTGTCCTCCAAGTAAGTTTGTCAAACCTGCCTGAGTGTTGGATTACGAGTGTTTCTAAATAAAACATGACTGTCACTGTCAATTAGTCTCTCGCATTCCCCCACACTCTTCCATGTAATGTAACTGTATAGCAAAGAGAATAGTTGAACAGAGACATCACAGTCGAAAATCAGTTATAACGATTTCCCGACAGTGGAAATGTACTTAGTGATACTGCATAATGAGACGACGCTCAGGGGAGTGAACGTTGCGCCGCTGCGATTGCGTTCATTCTTTCATCCTGCTGCCACAAAGCAGATCAATAAAAGCCATCCGGAGCTTGGCGGCAGCTTCTCGACTCCCAGGTGGCTTCCTAATAGTCTGGATGAGAATATCAAAAGTGCGTTCTTGAAACCTGCCAGCGGAAGGATCCATATTAATCCAATTTTCACATCAGCCAGTGGATCTGGTTACATGAGAATTATGTAAGAGATGAAGAGGAACTGTCTGTGTGAGGTCATTGAAGATTGTATCGATTATTTTGCTTTAATAATGTTTTGGTTTAGTCCTGGAAAATGTGATTGTGTGACCATGGTGAGCCCTAATGTCGAACATCTGCTGGGAAGGCTCCCATAGTCCTCATGAAGAGGGACATGTTCTGGTGTTCACAAACGATCATGAAGACATGACGGCGTGTCCGACTTCATCCTTGTGAGCTGGGCAAGTTTTCACAAGCGGACGGCAGGACCAGAAAACACCATCATGAGACTCTCATCATCGTCATCAGCGTGGACTACATTGCTTCTCTTCTTTGTCATTCAAGGATCATCAAGAGCTTGCACAGGTAAGCATCTTTGGCGGTCCCTTATGCTATATACTAAACTGACTATTGACTTTTAATAATGAACAGTTATGATGCATGCAAATGTACAGACTTGACTTTGGTGCAAACAATACAACATGGCTATTCTAACACAGGAAAAAGGGTGTGGGTGAGTCTAAATCTGTTATGACAATTGTTTAATAAACAAACTTTTCAGTGAAGAAACTGGGCAGCAACACAGGCAGATTCGCCAACGCCACTTTGTTGCGCCTCTCAGAGTTTTTGAGTGCGGGCTACAAGAAGGGAGTACGACCGGTGAAGGACTGGCGAACATCCACCCTTGTGGCCATTGACCTCATGGTTTACTCCATCCTCAGTGTGGTGAGAATTTGATGGAATTATGATGATGAGCTTATGATGGAATTTGGCAAAGTTTAGCGACAGGCATTCCTTGTTTATCGCGGTTATTCAGTTTCAGCCCTGACCATGATAAGTGAAGTAGGACTTCTGAGTAGAAATGGAATATTTTCATAAATGAAGCACAGAAACCTGTTTTCAGTGCTCTGAATAAAGTTATTATTATTATTAGAGTCGTCTAGATGTGAACTAACACCTCTATAGTCACCTCGAGACCAAATATTGTGGCACACATCCGCGTGATTCCCGAGGTCCCTGTTGTTTTGAGCTTGTTTTCAGAGAGCCAATCGCCTGCTGCTATCGCAAGGCTGGCAACACTTACACCTACCCCTTATTTGCTATGAGGCCATTAAAAAATAGCATTTGTAGCCAGTTGCAAACAGTTCTTTTAAGGTCTAAATACGGTGCTGCATTGTATGTATTAGATGAACATCAACTGAAACAACTTCAAGGATATGTTCCGCACTTTAACAGGATGAGAAGAACCAGGTTTTGACAACATATGTCTGGTACAGACAGGTAAGCAGTCACAATCCAACTTGCTGATCTTGGGTGTGATTAAGCTTCTTCCATCCTTGGCTTATTTTTAGTCGTGGACAGATGAGTTCCTGGTCTGGAATCCAGAGGACTTTGATGAGGTCAAACAAGTTTCACTTCCGACCGCCAATGTGTGGGTGCCTGACATTCTCATCAATGAATTGTAAGACCATATCCTCACCGTAGAGTTGAGGACCTCCTTGACATTTGTGGTGTCTCCTGTCAAACCAGCGTCGACGTGGGGAAGTCTCCTGACATCCCGTACGTCTATGTGACACACAACGGCTTGGTGCGCAACTACAAACCCATCCAGGTGGTCACCGCCTGCACACTCAACATCTACAACTTCCCCTTTGACGTCCAGAAATGCAGCTTAACCTTCCAGAGCTGGCTCCATACAAGTAGGACCACTCGTGTTTGTGCAAACGTGAGATGAATATGCAAGTGTGTGCTGATATTTAAAAAACAGCCCAAATTAAGAACTCCCTGATATCCGGCACTCATCTGAGCGCTATGTTACCAAGTCCCAACGACCTCCTGTGTCCTGCTGTGATATGTGCTGGGAGAGCAACGGACTGAGTGAAGGTTGAGTTGTTGCCATGACGGTCTCACGCTGCTCCTGACATTGTGTTCGATCCGCAGTTGATGACATCAACATCACGTTGATGCGAAGCCCCGAGGAGCTGAAGGAGGACAAGAGCGTCTTCATGAACCAAGGAGAGTGGGAGCTGCTGCACATTTTGTCCAACTATAAAATCTTCAGTGTGGACAATGATGACTACTATGCCGAGATGAAGTTCCACGTGAGTACAATAGACCCTTGGGAGTCGACTGATACCATGGAATTTGTCAGACAGCCTTCTGGTATGGACTGAATGCCATTGCTTTATCACCTAAAACAAATAAGTAAGACTCACTTGAATAAATGGCAACTATGACACAGGTGGTGATCCGCCGGCGGCCATTATTCTACACAGTCAACCTGTTGCTGCCCAGTATCTTTCTGATGGTGATGGACATTGTGGGCTTCTATCTTCCACCTGACAGTGGTGAGAGGGTTTCCTTCAAGATCACTTTGCTGCTGGGATACTCCGTTTTCCTCATCATAGTATCCGACACTCTGCCCGCGACCGCCATTGGAACTCCGCTGATAGGTAGGTGCAGTAATGTGGCCATGTTGATTTATCCTACTTTTTCCTGACCTGGTCTTGTCTTGTCTGTGCCAAAGGTGTCTATTTCGTGGTTTGCATGGCCCTCTTGGTGATCAGTCTGACGGAAACAGTGCTGATTGTGCGTCTGGTCCACAAGCAGGACCTGCAGCCTCCAGTTCCTCACTGGCTGAAATACCTGCTTCTGGAGCGCGCTCCAGCCCTCTTCTGCATCCACAAGAAACACCGGCTGTGCTCTAGGTTGTCCTCCCAGGCCTCTGACCTGGATCACTACAAAGACAGCAACTATGGGACTGGTGAGCTTCTTAGTTGCTTAGTATTCTTCTACTAATGTCACTAATGAGTCTCATGGTGGCCCAAGGTTAGCATGTTGGCTTCACAGTCAGGAGATCAAGGTTTTGAATCTTCATTTCGGCATCTCTATGTGGACTATGCATGCATGCTTGGGTTTTGTCCAGGTCCTCCAGCTTCTTAACACATTCCAAAACATTCATGGTGCTAATTTGAGACTCTAAAATGTCCATTGAATGCGAGTGTGAATGGTTGTATGTCTACTACATGTGCCCTGTGATTGGCTGGCCACCAGTCCAGGGTGTACCCCGCCTCTCGCCCAAAGTCAGCTGTGGAGGCTCCAGCTCACTGGTGATCCTGAGCTGTAGGGATGTCCTGATGGATCACGTGATCAGAAATCTGACTCGATCACATGGTTTCAGACCTGATCAAAATTGGCCGTTATCTTCTGATCAGGATTCATATTCATTCATTCATTTTCTCCCCCTTATCCGCACGAGGGTCGTGGGGGTGCTGGAGCCTATCCCAGCTGTCTTGGGGCAACATGCAAACTCCACACAGAGATGGCCGAGGGTTCCAGGATTCATATTAATATTTCATAATATCATATGTCATTTCACATTTCATATTCATATAGAAAATGGAATAGAAATGAATGGAAAATGGTTCCAGGTTTTTGCAATGCTAAATGCAGAAGAAATTAGAATTAGAATTAAATTATACTTCCCTTTTATTATTATTATTTATTTTATTATACCCTTCTAGCCCAGTGTACACTCCATCACACCTGCGAGATCGGCCGGCAGCACGACAGAGAAGTGGGCCTGTTGGGTCGGGGCCTGCTCCCCTCCAGAGGTCCATCCCCACCCATCATGAACAACATCCTGCAAGAGGTGACAGCGATACGCAACTTCTTGGAGAAGCGGGACAATTGCCGGGAGGTGGCTAAGGAGTGGCTGCAGGTGGGCTACGTTCTGGACGTGCTGCTCTTCAGGGTCTACCTGGTGGCCGTGGTGGCATACAGCATCACGCTGGGCACGTTGTGGTCGGTGTGGCAGGTCTCCTGAGTCTTGACGGCATAATGCTGTTTTATGCTAGCTAAGGTTTGGAGGCTATGGCGAACAGTAATGCAACAGGTTGCCCTGTTGTTACATACATCCTTTGCACATCCACACATCTATTCCTAAAATATACCTGATGGCTGGTTCAGGTTCCATAAAGGCCTTTTAGGTGCTCTTTTGTGTGTGTCCATATCTTCAGTTCAAGCATGCCGCTGTCTTTATAGACGCCAAGTGTGCCGTCCATGACATATGGGACAGAGATATGTACTTTGATATTTATTTAACAACAGTATAAACTGTAAAAACAACAATTATTATGGAAGCGTATACAATTGTGCGGCATACAACTAATAAATTACTGTATAATAATTTGATGCTGTGATGTTTCCCCTTGCATGTCCCCTTGTTGTAACTTCCTAAAATATACTGCACCTATATAGTAACATTTACTGTTGAATGGGTTTATGATGTGTAACCCACCAACTTGTCTATTCCTAATTTCATTATTAAAGCGTTGATAAATACAAAGCAAAAAACATTTGTCTGAAATTACTGTAATTCCCCTAAACAGCCACAAGGTGACGTTGTGGACTTCCACAATGGTGTGAAAGGGCAGGTGGCTTGATTAAAGTAATAGCATAGAATTCTTCGGGAATAAAAGCTTATTTTGGAGTCTGACGTCGTAAGATAATTTAGTTTCATGTATAAGGATATAAAATGTGTTTTAATTGTCTGTTCTGTAAATGAAGTTTTTCAAGCATTTCAGCCTCGAACTCAGTATTCCCGTTTCCATGACTACTTAAACTTCACTTCCTGTTGACAGGGAAAGACACCAGCCTGTGTTTGAATTCGGGATCTGCATCCCTCAAGTCCAGCAGCCTACCTTCTTGAAGGCCAGACGTTCTGATGCTCCTCCTCCAGCCACGACCCAGCCTTCCTCACACTTCCTGGTTGTGTCACGTGGTCTCACGTTTATTCTGACGTCACGACAGAGTATCTGCCTCCAATCGCAGATTTATCTTTCTTTTTATCTTTCTACAGATTTATCTCCAGCGCACAGCTAAACCTGCAATTTTAAACAGTAGTATTATTATATATTAATTCCTTATTTCTAAAATCCCAAACACTAAAACTTGCTGATATAGTTCATTTTCAAAGCTAAAATAATGCATAAAGCTAACAATAACCTATTAGCCATACTTCTTTACAAGAGAGGAGGAATGTCATTTCAAGGAAGAAATAAACTTGAAACACTTCTATGCTAGGACTACGTTATGCTAGCCATAGCATTTCAGTATGTGGAATCAAACTATGGAATGGATTGAGTAAGGAAATCAAACAATGCACAACGATGAGCCAATTCAAGAAACAATACAAGCAGTTGATGTTTGCTAAATACAAGGATGAAGAGTCTTGAACAAGGCACTTTGTTTTTATTTTATCTCCATTTTGATGCTAATATCTACGATCATTATTTATTATGGTTATAAAAAATGACTATAATGTCACTACATTACCTTACACTTTATGTGTATGTAGTATTCAATAAGCGTTGCTTCTTCCTATTCCTTTTGGACACGTGGAACTGAGAACTGATTTACTGTATGAATACTTATTTCTATTTTAGGGGGTTTGGGGGACGGTTTGAGGTTTGGTTTTATTAGGTTTGATTAGCTCAGGGGTCGGCAACCTTTACTATCAAAAGAGCCATTTTACCCCCTCGCTCACTAAGGAAAAATAGACTGGAGCCGCAAAACATAATTAAAAAAACAATATCTCATAAACTTTGGAAAGCTTGAATCGTTCTTAATTTGAACAAGTTTTAAATAAAAGAAATAGAAGTGCAGTGTGCATGTGTAATGGAAGCCAACTCATAGAGTCATGACAGTATCATCTTGGTTAAACCTCAATACCTGACGCCTGAACAAATGTGCAGCGACCTGCTCACATCCAGAGCGAATTGCGAGTCTCCCAAGATTTTGATTGACTGCCAGATTTGGAGGGAACTTTGGGGCATCAAAGTAGTTCAGAGGAGAAAAGCCAGAGTTGATGAAGTAGTCTTCCTAGTATAGCGTCTCACAGAAAGTCCGATTTTTGTCAAAGATGCATGTTAAAAAATACTTGAGTTGTGAAGGGAGCCACAACAAAGAGGCTGAAGAGCCACATGGTTGCTGACCCCTGGATTAGCTGAGAAACATCCTATTTCACTTGAATGCTTGATTGCAATAAAATGTGAACTTATAGTTTTGCCTCACTCACAGCGCAACCTAGAAGATCCAACAGGATTCAGTTGGTGTTGAAGTTTTGCTCAGGCGTGTAAGTCAGGAGATGGTAAGTTGTTACTGTGAGTATGATACAACAACATATTAAAAAATGGGCAGGTTACACGTACTGTGTGTTGTTTGACTGACAGTGACTGACAGCAAGAAGACTGACGGAGCCAAGATGAGTCTGAAGTGAGACTTGAAATTTGCCATGAAAACCTATATTATTACTCTACAATTTGTGTCATATATTAGTCGAAAAAATGTGGATTTACTGTATGTACTGACACCTTGACACGCTTTGCCACGTCAAACATCTTGTGGGTTTTTGGCTTTTGGTGTACTTCCACCAAAGACCCAGTATCAAACAGGCTGGAGTGGAAGCCTGCCACACATGAGAACACAGGCATAATACAGGAGCAAAAATAGGGGTGTCATAAATGGATACATAAAATTGGGTCTGCGAGAATGAGACGATTCAATACAATTAAAAATACTGTATACGACTGGCCATGAAACATTGTAGCTGTTCAGAAGCCGAAGCTGGACTCAAATGCTGCAGAAATATGCAAACATGTAGAATGGAAGTAAAAGTAAACTGCTCGTTTGAGCTGAAATGGGGAATTGAACCAACCATCTTTGGGTCTGGATCCAAGCTGCGCTATGCAACTTCTACTACTTTGACCTAATTGGGGCAGCAGTACGGAATACCAAATAAGTCTAGTGCGACTCCCATCATGCTTTGGGGCTTGTTCAACAGTTGGCCCAGCTAAACCGAGTTGCCTGTTTAAGGACACCACTCTGAGTTTTGATGAAAGCATCACCCACCGCTCGAAGTGACTCAGTAAAAAGCCGACGTACAGTGGAACACAATGCAGGCGTTACGTCAAAAATAGACATTTTTTACTGGCGTCTAAATTACTCGCGTTTATTTGCTACATAACACAATGACAAAAGATGGAATGAGGTGTAAATGAAATTCTATGGCCCCATACTTGAGCATCCTGAAGGGCCCACACAAACAACTTACATTTACATACATTTACTTGCACTACTCGGCTGAAAAAAGCCTTTTCACATTAATGGCACTTCTTTTTTATGCTTTCTCCACGTTTCTGACCTAGAAATGTTGTAAGAATGTTGTATTCTTGTGTTAAATGATGCCAAAGTTTCAGATAATGAGGTTTCCACATTTGGAAGTGAGCCCTGAAAGAACGTTGGGATGGCTCAAAACACTTGGTTTCAAGGGGCGTTGCAAAACTGTTCTTTTGTGACATCACAGAGGAGTGGGCTTCCTTATGGGCGTGGCTGTTGGCGCCCTCCCTCACACTTTTTGTTTTTGTGAATATAACTGTGAAATATCTGCCAAACTATTGCTGAAGCCACACGCAGCACTCTCGACTGGAAGGTTCCATTCATTTGGGACACGCTGTGCATCCACAGAGGTGGAGAGAACCACAGTGCTAACTGTAGTTAACATGGTGCTAACACGGTGCTAACACGGTAGTCCCGCAAAACATGTGTCATGACCACATTTCCACCATCAATGTTGTGCCAAGATTGTCTGCAGTTCGTAAATGCGGTGCCCTCACATCCGGCTTCTGAGCTCCACGGTACCAGCGGTGCTTCTGACAAAGTGTGTCCGACTATTCGGGCAGGTGAGGTTGGAGGAGCACCAGCGGTGCCTACTCTTTGAGTTCAAACATGGTAAGTCAGGGGTTTCCAGCCAGTAGATCATGAGCTGCTAGTAGCTCCCAAACACTTCAAGTAGTAGCTCCAAATTTCTTATCAACGCCTATTCCCGCTGCATTAGAAAGTGTTGTTCGCAGTAGTCAGGAAGTAGTTCTGGAGTGTGACCAATCACAGCAGAGTGGCCGTGTCTAGTGGCGGTCCATGGGTGGAATAAATAAAATGAATAAAAACAGCCCGTTTTAGCAGGAAGCACAAATCCAAGGAAATCCAGCTGGAATAGGTGCAGATTCTGGAAGATCTAGAAAGTTTTCTGAGCGAGTAATCTATAGGAGTCCACAACTCAACACAAAGAGTCCAAAAATGAGCATAATAGGTTCCTTTGAAATTACATAAACCTTTTCATTTATTTGATTTTGTCTCATTAAAAAAATTGAAGAATTACATTTTCAGCATTTTTAAACTGTTGTTTAAAATGAGATCCAATCAATACAAGGACAAAAGTTCTTAAAAAGAGACATTCTGTATGATTTGAACAATTTAAAAATATGTTTTATCTGGACAAAGTAAAGTTGACCTTGTGTGTTTATGTACAACACGGGTATATATGAGAAATACACATTTTCAATGAACTATGATGAGGAACTATGCATTTGTGTAGGAATAAGTAGGAATAATATCTTTGAACAGGAACAGGAAACAAAGCAGGAACCAGAGAGAGCGCTAAGACAATTGACATAAAGTCCAATGTTTATTTCCTCTGACTGCAGATCGGAAGTGTACAATTGAACAATCGTGACTTGATTTTAATTTTTTTTTTATAATTATGAGACCCATAAATAAAAAAAATAAAATACAAAATAAATTCACTACAAAAAGACAATCTATACTGTTAGTAGGATGTAAAAAAAGAAAAGAAAAATATCTTTTTATTGATTTTTTTCTCCACTATCAAAAGGCACAACATTGACTTTAGTAACAACATGGAAGGACCTGCAGCATTAAATCTTTTATTGTCCTTTTTTTTCACACTCCATCAGAGAACACTGAAATGTTACAAAGAGATGTGTTTGATTCCACGTGGAAATAAACAAAACCAAAAAAACAACTTCGATATCAACAGACGCTGGCTATAGATATGAAAACATCCACAGTGGGAAAGAAAATAGCACATTGTCGCTGGAAAAGACAAAGGACCTTTTTTTTGTGTTTTTTTTTTGCAAAGCTCTAATGCAACCCCCCCCCCAAAAAAAGAACAAAAAGAGAACAAATTTCAAAAATAATAATTGTGCACCTTCTAAGATTAGGCTAAGATTAGGTGCTGAGGTAGACAAAAACTATAACAATTCAAATCATCACCATCATCATTAAAAAAAACAAACAAAAACTCTATCTTTCTTACATTTCTTAATAATACAAAGCGACTTGTTCTGTGACCACAATGGAGGAGAAGAGAAAGTAGCACAGACAAGCCAAAGACGACAGTGAAAGAGAGGGCAAAAAAAGCTTTTTTACGTTTAAAAGCTTCGTTACGCTTGGTCCGACAGGGCAAAGTTGTTGGTCCTCAGTGCTAAGATAAAAAAATACTCCGTGCTTTCGTTCTCGTTTTGTTACATTTCAACTTCAACTGCATGTGAAATGGCGACTTATCTGGAGGAAAAATAAAACACCAACACTGGAAAAACACAGAGTGCCAGCTCAAGGGATGCCATGAGTCCCTCTTGACCCACACACCCTAAATGCATCATGTAGGCAACGTAAAATGTACAAAAAAAGGAACAAGTACTGAAGTACTGAAGCAAGGGCACGAAATGTGTCAATTTTTGAAGCTGAATTGTTGTCAAGCGCAATATTGTTAGACAGCAAACCTGTTGCTGATGATCACAATCTCAATAGCAAAAATCTCAATCGTATCAACATCCTCTCATCTGGATATTCAAACATCCAAAACAATTTTCCGACCCTCTCAGAGTGGATTTAAAAAAAAGTCATGTATGAGCGTCATGACATCCCATGGGTGCTGGCTTTTTGAAAAAATGTTTTTTGCTAAATTTTCATCCGAAAGTACAAGTGGATCATTTTTAGGCACACACGAGAAACACTGAGGGGGGAAGAACTATATCGCTGCTGACGTGTTTGTATATTTTTACCAACTTAGAGAAAAAACAGTGGCATAGAATAGAACTTTATTTTCGTATCTGATTAGTGCATTTCTCTATTAAAATACACACACACACACACACACACACACACACACACACACACTTTAGCTACACACTCGTTCACCCGCACAAAAAAACAAACGTAGAAAACATTCGATGACGGGGCTAAGGGGTGGGAGTCACGTGACTGACGGGGAGTGTTGCATTGTGGGAGTGTCTGACTTATTTCTTATTTTATTGGTGGATGGAGTTATGGCATAAGCCCCGCCCCCTTCGGCTCACAGTGTTAGAGAGAATCAAATGGCAGAACACCGACGACACGTGCCACTATCCCGTCTTTTTTTTTTTTTTTTTTTACTTCAAGTACAAAAACAACAAAAATAGTACGCCTGCAGTCAAGTTTGATTGCGAAAAGGGAGAATAAATGGTCGGCTTTTTTGTCTCTTCTTTGCCACATAAACGACGACAAAATTCGAATAATAATAAGAAATGGTGGTGGTTAAATTTCATCCTTCACCTACAAATGCAACCGACATCCAGAAAGCAACACTTATTATTATTATTCTTATTATTATTACAATATATTCACACGATATCCAAGAGGAGCAAGGCCAAACAACGATTCACACCCAGAGAAGACACCAAAAAAAACAACAAAAATACAAATATTTGTGCCCTGCTTTAACCCTCCACAAAAAACAAAGGACTGACACGCAATACAAAAATATCACCATTTCTTTTATATCAAATTGCCTACGGTGGCTCTTTTTTCTTTCCTTTTGTTTGGATGACGACTAAACATCCAATTGTCCATCGCAGTCTGCAAAAAAACCATGACCGACCTCCACCCAGCACCTTCACATTACAAAACTCTATTCACATATGTTCAAGTTTCAATGTGTTGTTGGTTTGGGAACCCCCTTGAGCAAGCAACAGTGCTTCCTTCTTCCTCTTTGTCGGCTCTTTGCTCGTCACTTAAGGCTTCAAAAACACGCTAGGTTTCTAGGTTGCCCCCCTCCCCCTCAAAAACCCACGCACACCTCTGCTATTGTCACCTTTTATGTACACTTTGCTTAAAAATCATATAAATCAACTTTTTGAGTAGAAATATGCATGAGATGAAGTAGCAATGATGAAAAATGCCAAAAAAAGAAAATGTGCTTTTTGCCAAAACATAAACTTAGAGAGGTAGCTTCTTGAGAACAAAAACACAAAAACAAAACCTTCCGGCTCTTGAACAAGCAGGGTTAATAATAACAATAATAATACAAAGTTTGGTACTAATGCACAAAACCCCCCCCCGCACTAACAAATAAAATCTCATCACTGCGGCACTTTAAATTTGTGTCTGCGCACAAATAATCACGCTGTGCAATGCATCTTTCCGACTCAACGAAGGGTGGGAATGAAAAACAAAAGAATGAGGTCACAAAATGAGGTAATTCAAGTACAACAAGAAAAAAACAAGAAGAAAAAAAAAGAAGAGGAGATGAAACCACAGAGAAAGAGTTGATTTATCTGTCGTCGTATTCATCCGATCGGGAATCCCTGCTTCCTGTCCGGACGCCAGTCCGGCGGCATGCGAGTCTGTTCACATTCACGTGGCCTCGAAAACTCCTCTTCTACGGCGTCTCCTTCCGACATTCACGACTTGTAGAGCAGCCGCTTTTGTTTGCTTTTCCATATCGTCTTTCCCCGTCCATGCGGCCACCGCGTGTGGCGGTTAGTGTGAGAGTATAAACGGAGCGGTCCGGTTGCGTATTGCTGCGAGGAATGAACGTGGCGTCCTGTAGTAATGCATCAAACAGAAACTGTTGTCGTAGCTTGTGGTCACCTGTGCAATGAAGCCTGATATGATGAACTATAATAATGGCAGAGCGCTAAATACGTATACCAGTCAACCTTTGGCCTCCTTGAGGGAGGGGGTACCTCACAGTACCGGGAAGACTGTGGATGTGTGGGGGGGAGGGCAAACAAAGCAGCACAGGCCCCCCCCCCCAACAATCAAGCAAACAAGTTCATTGACTATACTGCATATTCCCACTGCCTCTGCTGCCGATTCTCAGGGGCTATCTCAGGATGACCAGGGAAAAAGACGTTTTCCTTTTAAGTCGTGGAGTCTTGGGAATCATGCGAGGATTCTAAGATGACACATACAGTTTGATCCAAATCAACCTTGGCAAAGGTCCACGGCAGTCCATCAAGGAGGTTCTGGATGGGTGCTGGAGCCTATCCCAGCTGTCTTGGGGCAAGAGGCGGGGTACACCCTGGACTGGTGGCCAGCCAATCACAGGGCACATATAGACAAACAACCATTCACACTCACATTCATACCTATGGACAATTTGGAGTGGCCAATTAACCTAGCATGTTTTTGGAAATCCACTTTGAGTAATGTTGGCCATAAGTCAGGGAAGATCCTATTCCGTTTAGATGGGAATATTTTGGTCATAAGGGCACGTAAAAGTTTGGCCTTGGTGGAGGTCTGCACTCAAACGAGTGACATTCTAGTTACGTTCTAACAGAACAGGAACAGGAAGTTCTATTTTATATGCACTGTTTTTTCTGTTCACTACACAAAAACTACTTTCCACATTTCCGCGAAACTTTGTGTAAAGGTGGGACGTGGGCCATGGAAGAACCCATTAAACTTTGGGATGGATACAGATGAACGAGTTCATCCACGAGGTCTTCTTGGAAGGGCACTTTTCCACATTTTCCTTCTTAACGACTGAGTGCATGAAATTGAGGGAACGGGTTGTTTGGCCTTGGTGGTTCGCTCCCACTGAGTGACATTGTACTAACCTCCACAAAGGAGGTTGCTCTTATGTTTCAACAGGAACAGGAACAGGAACTGCCACAATTCAAAATTCAAGTGTTTGAGCGTGACTTGGTTCTATCTTTTGCTACCTATGCAAAAAACACTCGACTGATTTCAACAAGACTTTGCATATCGGTGGGCCATTGGTCAAGGAAGAGGCAGGTCAACTGTGGTGTATGAAGAGGGTGTATGTAGGGATAGATAACATATGGCTAGCATGGGGCGGGGACTATATATATCTTAAGAATATAAATTGATTATATATTTTTTTACTATTGCTGTATTTTTGGAGCTTTTTTTTAATTATTTGTGTCTCTCTTACATAATTAAGGATTACTCTGCCTTGGCGGAGGCTTCAGTATTTTACCGAGGGACATTCTTAGTTGCTAACTGCAACTACTAGGAAACACAAAGTGGTCCATCACTGTGATGAACTTTAAAAGAAAACTCTGTTCACGTTTTCTTTGTGTGACTGGTAAACTAAACACTCGACTACGATTCCAACAATGATTTTGTTCATCAGGGGTTCGGATAGCCCTTGAGAATCTATCAACACCGCTAGCAGCAACGCTTCCCTGCCGCTCGGCAACCTGAAATAATAACACAGTAACACAATGTGGGGCAATGACCCGGTGATTCCGAACTACATGGTGGACACGTCTCTCTGACCACCCTTGCTTTTTTTTCTTGCCTCTTTCGCAAAAAAAAGGCTTTTGACGCTTCAACATACTCCCAACGCCACTATTACATTCTCCTTCCTCCATCAACCCCCCCCGCCTCCTCGCTTCTCCAACCACCCGCCTCAGACGTAGCAGAGGTACAGGTAGGTCTTCTCGATACGCCAGTCAGGGGGGATGTCTTCGGGCTTGTGGCCCTTCATGTGCTTCTGCATGGCCGACAGACTGGGGCAGTACTCCAGGCAGATGGTGCATTGGTAGGGCGAGGCGCCGTTGTGGGTGCGCAGGTGCTTGATCATGGCCGAGTAGTCCCTGGATCGCTGGTGGCACAGCTTGCACTCAAATGGCTTCTCACCTGGGGAGCAACGGGGGAGCGAGACAACGGTTAGCATGAGCGGCTGACAAGGTGCCACATTCATCAGGCCACGTCGTTAACCATATCAGACATAAAACCTGAGACTGGGTGCCTGGGTGGCACGACAAGATGGTAACTGGTAACTATGGTAATTATGCTGAAAGCATACAAAAACACCAGGCAACCACTGAAAAGGTTATTGTGTTTCCAGTACAGTTCATTCTGTTAGCTACAGCGCAGTTCAGATCAGGTATTTGTAATTTTAGGGATTCCTAATTAAGTCAGGCAAATAAAAAAATGGCAATTGGTCAGTGGTTAATTATTTGTTATCCGCCCATTTTCTTCCACTTAGGGTTAGCGGGGACAGCAGTCTCATTAGCAGACCAGACCGCCTGTGAGACTTAATCCCACCAGGTCCCAGGTCTGCCCTGAAGCCTCCTCCCGGCTGTGCATGCCTGGAACACCTCACCTGGCCTACGGACTAGATGCCCGAACTACCTGAACTGGCTAGTCTCCGCTCTCCTGAAAGACCAAACATCTCAACCTAATCTCCGATGCTTGATGGACGACGGTTGAGGGTCGGACACCCGGTCTTTGGCAGCCAAATCTGGATTCATTTGTATTGGTCTTAGCATTTCTCAGCAATTCTCAGGCTTCGCTACACATCTTAAAATCAAGCCTGGAACTCTTCCAACGATCCATCAGTCAGCTCCAATCACCACCACATCATTCACGGAAGTGGTGGCACTCACCAAAGTATATGTTGGTGCTAACACTGGTGATGTTAGGAAACCACACAGTTGCCTTCGGTAAAAAGTAGCCTCTTATGATTTGGCCCCAGATTAGCCGAGCTTCTTCAGTTGCAGCTGGTCTGTTAAAAGCAAAGCTGAAGGTGCTAATTAACGTGTGTGATGGCAGCAGACACAAAAGGTAACGACTGTTATTGGATTTTCCAAAGTTCCTGTACTTTATCGGATTTGAACGTGTGCCGAACGGGTAATACACAGCGTATATACAAACCCATGGTAGTGCTTCTTGGAGAGACACAGTCTGTCGAAGACGGGACAAACACAGGTAGTTAGCATGAAAGCTACAGACACCTAGCAAACATTGTGTTTGGAATAGGAACACACCACTGAGACAAAGTAGCACCCAATGGGACCTTTAAAAGACGGTCGTGTCCAACTGCTGACTGAGCCATTGATCAATTAGGAGGTGTGTCCACATCCTTTGTTACATCATACATCAAAGAGCCAATGTCCTTTTCAGTCAACAATGGCTAAATGGCTAAATGCTAAAAGCACTAATGATTTGAGTGGCGGCTGGCAAACAATCAGACGGCCTCGGCGTAAATCAGACATGGAAATGGCGACCTTTTGGTAGTGGCATTTGAGACGCACTGTCGGAAGCCATCGGGCCCCGACGATCATTGAGGCTAATACCACTGCTAATGTGTGACGTACCCCTCTCCCCCGTTGACTTTGACCTCACCCGCCCATCGTCGCTGTGAAGCCAATAAACGCAGACAGCTGTTGATAACCAGACTGTAAACAAGAGGGCCTCACGTAAGCGGCTAACTATGAATTGCAAATGCTTCCCCATCACCACCACAAGTATTGATCCGCCATTGGCATGTGGCTAGTGCAAAGGGAGGGGGGGGCAGCGTCAGAGCGTCAATGATCCATCAAGTTGCTCTCTTTTATGTGAGCTGCCCTTTTGACGGTGAGCTTGTCACTTGCTCTCGTTATCTGCCGTCGCTCTACGGCTTGACGTGAATCCCTGCCATCCTCCCCCCACCTCACTGGATGCGGAGGGGGCAAGATGGGGGGGGGGCAATTATTGGACAGGCTGTCTTGATAGTGTGGTTTAACAGCTGCCTTATTGAAAGGGAGATGGGAGCTGTGCACTGTGAATTAGAGAGGAAATGGCGAGGAAAAGCATAAAGCCGCGGCCGCCCTGCCCCATCCGGGTGGGCTTCTCGCTCAGTCTTCTTGGGGGCCGCCAGCTTATCACTGTGTCAACATCTTTATGGGGCTCTAAATATACTGGGATCAATAGGCAGTCTTTGGAGACATTCATTTACTGTAGCACAGCAACAAAGATATGCTTCTGCTGTGTGTGTGTGTGTGTGTGCGTGCGTGCGTGCGCCCCTCCACTGCTCCATATGCTGCAACAATGTGTTCCTGTTCCCGTGCACAGCTAATGAATGCTGTGGAAGCTCATTTACACACAACATTAGCGACACCTGCACCATCTAATAGGATCCAATACAGGAGCTGTGTCGACAATTTGGCCGTCATAATGATAAGCATGGCTGTAGAGCACCACCATGTATACCACCAACAATTGTTCATCAGACCCAATGGACATGTGTACCATAAAAAGTAGATTTATGCAGTAAAGCTAGTAATCATACGGTACCTGTGTGCACACGGTAGTGGGTCTCCAGCTGGTGCTTGAGGCTGAACTTCTTGCCGCAGCCGTTACATTCGTAGGGCTTCTCGCCGGTGTGGATGCGCTTGTGGCCTTTCAGCGTGCTCTCGTCGCGGAAGCAGCTCCCGCAGAACTCGCATTCGAATGGGTGGTCCCCGGCTGCGAAAGACGGCCAAGACAAGACCGGCGAAGAAACGGTCATTATTTCACTCCATAGTCAGGGAACACACCACTAAATGCACACCACCATCATGATCAAGTAATATCTGTCCAAAGCTTTGTTTAACATTGGTAGAAGTCAATACTGTCTTATTGTTGTATGAAGGTTTGTAAATATCACCTACTCCACATGTGCGGGTGTGTCTGTTGTGATTTACAAGTGTCCCTGAATGCAGCGGCAACTTCTGTCACAGGAGTTACAGAATGTGATGCAGCTTGAGCAGCACTGGCAGCAGTTTGCTTCTTAATCGTATCTAAATACAGAAATACATTTTTTCACCGCTGCGCCGTGCGGGGATGAATTGGAAGTCCAACATGAATGAAATATTTGAGAAAAAACACTCCTACACTACCTATGAGTTGATATGATGCACACAGAGCAAGGAACAACGTGCCGCTCTGTCTCCTTCCTGCTGCGTTCTCGTCGCACTGTGAGACGTTCAAGGTGCACTAGTAATTTTGTGTGTCAGGCACTAATTGTTTTTCACCCCCTACGGCGGTTGGCGTACCCCACTTTGGGAACCACTGGTCTAGACTACCAACAAACAGTTGACAATCGCTGCTTTCAATGAATGCCAAATGGAGGGAATCAAACGTAAATCTAACATACTGTTTGTTTTCAAACACGTCTCCAAATGCTCATTTTTAATGCCAACGTTGCAGATTCCAATCTCGGCCACAGCCTAGTGGGCTAAATGCACATGTTGGCATTGGATGAGGGGGCTCTACCTGCATGGCCGCCCGTGTCGCACTCGCCAGTCAAGTAATGTGGCTATTTATTAATGCATTTCAGTCCAACGCCGCAACTTAAAGCCGCCATCAATGACCTATGCCTTTCATTATCTGCCTGTCAGAGCAGCAGCGTGCCGGGGAATAAATTGCATCTCTCGTTACTTTCTGCCGCTAAGAGACAATCTGGCAGCTCTGCCCTGCATATTATCTTATTTTAAGGCCTTCTTGCACACGGACAAAGTGCTTTTTTTGCACACTTTAAATGCCGATCACATTTGGGCAACACACTTCACACATTCGAAGCGTTTTATTGTGACAGGGGTGGAGGGGACGTGTGGACGAGGTGTTGGCTGGGTAAAGGAAGAAAAAAAATCAATAAATGTGGCAGTCTTTATTTGTCTGCATGAAGTTATCAGCGCCTCCTGCTGTAAGACACGCCGCCTCTTCGGGGCATCTCGGCCACAGCGGAGATCACAATCCATCACCGAGCCTGGCGGCCTCGCGCCACGCTGCAGGAATAATAATGCAGCTGGCGTTCACCGGCCTTTAATTAGGGCGCCTCAGTGAGCAGGATGCTAATACCCGCACGACAATGGCTGTGGACGGCTAATACCATTTTCATCACCATACTACACATACTACAGAACAAAGCAAAAAACACGATGATACACGACACCCATGTGGACTACATTACATTTTGCAATCGAATGTGTTCTTCCTTGAAGTCAAATCTAGAGCAAGGGTGTCCACAGTTTGGGCTGGGGGCAATTAGCAGCCGGCGGCTGTTTTTAATTGGACAACAGCACATTTAAAAAATATAATTTATCAACAACAAAGAAAAACAACAGCACAAACAGACGCGTCAGCACCAAAGAAGCATTTTAGTCACAAGATGTTTCCTTTTGAAAGTCAGAATATTAGGAAAAACAAAACAATGAAGTTTAAAATGTTCTACATTTTTGGTGAAGGTTAAATAGGTTGCAAAAAAAAAGAGAATAATGTCAAAATATCATGGGACCAAAGTCATAATCCTCAAGTAAATCACAGTGGCCCTTGCATTCTTTCATTTTCACTATGTGGGCTGAGCTGGAAAACGTTTTCAAATTCTCATTTGTGTGTTGAAGGGATTACATTTTGGACAGCATCCATTTTATTGCATATTTATGACAAAAAAATGAGTTTTTTTCCAGTTGAGGTTACTTTGAGAAAAAAAGACAGAAACAGAGTCCACCTTTTGGAGGCTGAATTCATAAGCAATCACTTTATGATTTGCTATCGCATTGAATGTGAATGTGTGGCGTTAATGACCTGGGCTCCACTCTCTCTTTCTCTCTTTCTCTCTCTCGTTCTGTCGTTCTCTCGTGTAGCGCCTGTAAACTTTATCAGGACACGCAGCAATGCACAGCTTTAAAAAAAGTGCATTTTAGCGTATGGCTGCATTTGGAAAAGTGGTGATTACTTACAAGGAGATAAAGCTGCGTTTGGGCTCAGTAGACACATCATACTTTGGGGATGTTTACACTAAAAACAGCAATGGATCAAATGCTGCTGAAGATAAAAGAGTGTGGTTCCCCCATGGGTTGTACAAAAAGACATGGTAGCATACATGGAATGTAAATATCCTCAAACTTTTGTCATCATTAGTCAAGTCAAGTTTTGTTCAGCGCATTGAGCTGGATGAGAAATTTCAAGCCAATCAGGCTTATGGAGGCTTAATAGCGCTACCATGGCTACCGTGTGGTGTAGCCTACTTATGGACCAATAGCAGCACTGGCAACGCAGGAGGGCTGCGCTTCTGACAGGTTTCCGTCATTTTGTGAGCAGCGGTTCAGGAGTAGAGTTACTTGACTCCAAATCAGCCATGCATGGACAGCCACCTAGTGGCCTGGCATGCATACAACAAACTTTTTGATTGTGGACGCTGCCGTCATCACATTAAACCTTCAAGACTTGTTTATACAGCAAAAATTCATCCATTCATTTTCTACCGCTTTTTTCACTCGAGGGTCACGGGGGGTGCTGGAGCCTATCCCAACTGTCCCAACTGGGCGAGAAGCGGGGTCCACCCTGGACTGGTGGCCAGCCAATCACAGGGCACATATAGACAAACAACCATTCACACTCACATTCATACCTATGGACAATTTGGAGTGGCCAATTAACCTAGCATGTTTTTGGAATGTGGGAGGAAACCGGAGTACCCAGAGAAAACCCACGCATGCACGGGGAGAACATGCAAACTCCACACAGAGATGGCCGAGGGTGGAATTGAAAATTGAACCCTGGTCTCCGAGGTGTGAGGTCTGCGCGCTAACCACTCGACCGCCGTGCCGCCCTTACACGCTGTTAAATTATTTATTTTTAAACTTTAATATTTATTTCGAGTCTATAAAAGGAGAAAAGAAGGGCCGCCATGTGGAAAGGTTTTCAGGTAAAAGAGGTAAAAAAGTATTTTATCATTTCAGTCTTTCAGCCACTTGGAAACAGCATTCTGGGTGACTTCATGTCACATGACCAGAAGTGACAAGCCGACAAAATATGTGACTACTTCGATTGGCATGACTCACCCCCGCTAAAATGACTCTCAGAAGTAATTTGTTACTTTCATGGCAGATGTAATGGGACACACAGCAACGTTGAGTATTTCCCCAAAGGTCTTGAGGATCATCAAGATGTCAAAATCAAGATGTGTTCTGGCAAAATTGAGCCAAGCCTTCAAATTCTTTTTGTTCAGCAGTGGTTTTGGTCTTGGTCTTGGAGCTCTGCCATGTTTTTGTTCAGTGTTTTTCTCTTGGTGGAGTCGTGACCTTCACTGACCTTAACTGAGGCAAGTGAAGCCTGCAGTTCTTCGGATGTTGTGGGGTCTTTTATGACCTCTTCAATGCAAACACTTTTTCACGGCACTGTATGCATTTTGATGCATCGCTGTCACTTTACTGATTGGCGGGTTACATCCTGCAATGATTGGCCTTTCTGTGTTTCGTTGCCAAAATGATCCCAAACGTTTTGTTTAATACTGGCGGATAATACTGACATATCATATGGTATCAATATGAGACTAAAGCAAAATAAGGTTTTTTGGAACATAAAAGTATTAAGAATTATAAGTGAAAATATTATGACAAGAAATTTGCAAGTTATTCAAAAATAAAGTTGAAATATTTGGACTATTAAACCCCCCCCCCCGAGCAAAACTGCTGCTGTATTTCACTAATGCAGGGTGGAATTTGGCTTTAAGATGACAACTCTTACTTCCTTGCTCTTCCCTCCAGCACAGTGAGGTGGAACCACATCACACGGTGAGTGGACCCTGGGGTGCCCCTGGGCATCACCACCTGCGTCCTTCCGTCAACCCTCCCCCATCATCTCCTGTGACACCCCAAAGAAGGGCGGTGGTGCCCGCGGGCACCATTGGGGGGCAGCTGAGGGGCGTCTATTCCATCAGCCAAGGGCTGTAAATCACGAACGAGCTGATTTATTTGCTGGCTAGGAGCTCCGTCAAATACAGCTGCGAACACAAAACGCGGCGTGGTGGACAGCAAATTGGCTGGCAGTTAAAAACACACACAGACAGACAGAGAACAACAATGGAATATTAATGAAGGCCTGCTGTGTGCTGCCAACACAACAGTATAATTGAGCGCGTGACTTCCACCTTTAATGCACTGTGCACACGTGCAGTAAACACGCATAAAGAGCAAATAAAGAAGCCAGCGAGACAAGCGCAGGTGGTCGGAGGAGAATAAAGATGGGCCAGATTAAGATGCTGAAATAAACAGCATTAAAAATCCCCGCGCCTCGTCTTTTAAGCGTTGATCTGGTGTCACGGCTCAGGGCGAGGCTGCGTCGCAGAGATAAGGTGGTAGACAGGTAAATGAAGCAGGCGGTAATGAATGCTCCCAAAAACGCTTTCTGTTTGTCACTTGATACAAGGGAATGTTAACGCAAAGCAATAAGCGTGCTCATCTCGAAAGCTCTCAGCACCGCCAGATGAGGAGACACACATCGTCCATTCAAATCAGCCCCCGAATATTACAGACACCCCGGAATTTACAATACCACCGCTACTGAGAATCATAAAAGCCTCTCCTTGGGTTAGCGTGCCAACCTGTGGTGGTCTTTTAGCCTGCTCTTACAGGGATTTAGGTTTAAGATTTGCACTGCAATTTGGAGACAACTAACCTCTTGTTATGGGAAAAGGTGAGTTTTTGCTCAGTTTCTCACCACAATGCTGGCACTTACAACTTCTACTTACTTAAGTTGTGTACTTATAACACAACAAGACATAGCCCATATTGTATGCCAAATGGAAAATGTATGCACAGCGAATCAAAATTCTACATTTTCATGTTAACCGAAGAACACGCTAACCAAGGTGCACGGCAACCAAGGTGCACGGCAACCAAGGTGCACGCCAACCAAGGTGCACGCCAACCAAGGTGCACGCCAACCAAGGTTCCACTGTCCAATGTTAAAGAGAGACAGGAGATGTTATTGGAGCTGGAACTAATCTAATGATGTGTGACAATAGTCACTATGAAATGCTGGTCTGTACTGGCAGAAGGTGCAAGATCATTTTTTGGGGGGTTGCACACAAGGGTGCCCCCAGAAATGGGCCCCTTGAAAAAAAACCACTATGAAAAATCACAGAGGTAACATAATACATAACAACATTTGTTAGCCTTTATAATGCATTATTATCCATTATCTGAGCACTATAAATATCCCATGCATGTTGATAGTCAATATACTATTTAATAAATCCTTATGAATTAATTACTTTCTTAATGTCAAAGTGAGGAGCAAAGTTGACTTTTTTCAGATTTCATTCGTATGTATAGATATAAATGTGATTGCATTGTTTTGTAAAGTAAAGGAAAGTGAACGACCACATACAAGATCCAATTTGATAAAACAAAATCAGAATTGGGTATCATACCCTGAAGTGTGAACGAAACCACAAAAAAGTTATTTTTGTCATCCGAAAATTATTTTATTTTAATTATTTATTTATCTTAATGTCCCACCACTCTGACTCTTCGACACAGATGTCATACTCCCATATACTGTATAGGTAAACTCATGCCCTCGTCTTTCTTAATTTCATTCTTAAAATCATTGAGAAATCATGAAGAAAATGTTGAAATTGCCACAAAGATTGACACCAGGAATTATGTTTGCTTATGGTTCCTCTGTTTATGGTTGTGTACATTCAAATGTATATTTTATATGTTTTATTCTATTTTGTTAGACATAAACGGATATGACATTTATGTCTGCGCTACGTACATTGCATAAGTTTTGGACAGATGAAAATAATTTTCTCTTGCTGGGATTCACCAACTCCAACCACTTCTGCCTGAGCTTGCCTCGTGGAAAGATTTTCTGGGACTCATAGCTAACAACTCTAAACAGAGCAAAGCAGAGCTGTGAGGAGGGCAGACCTGGAGTGTATCTGGCTTGCAGTGCATGCCCATATAAGGGAGCCCGGCTCCCTGTGATGTCACAAACAACCAGTCTCGAAAAAGCTCTCTGAAATGGAGCGTTCAGAGCCATCCCAAACGTCTTTCACGGCTCACTTCCAAATGTACAAAGCTCGTGATCTGAAACTTTGGCATGAGAATACAACATTCAAATAATATTTATTTATAGGTCAGAAAAGTGGAAAAAGCATAATAGGTCGCCGTTAAGGCAGAGGTTGTGAGGTTTACCAACATATGCTTGTGCAGCGCACTGCCTGGCATCCGTTCCACAGTTCCACACTGTATATTCATATTTCATTTCACATATTCTGACAGTTACAAGTGTCCCTCTGAGGGCAGCCATAACTGCTATATGACCCAGGATGATGCAACTAAATGTGTTTGACACCCCTGGACTGCAGGAAAAGATGGGCTTTTAACCAAAATCTGAATTGGGCATCCCTGCAGTGTGAAAGTAGACCAATTGCATCTCAAGGCTCAAAAATGCATGACAAATACAATGCGTACATGTAGGCAGGTCTGGGACTCCCCTGACTCCCCACATTTCTGTGATTTCATTGTGTGCCATTTCATCATGCAAATCTAACCGGCAACAGAAGACGTACAACTTATCACAGAGAAAATAGGCTACATTCGCTTAGCTTTGGCTACTCGCTAGCTAGAAAAAGTGCAAATAAGATGATTAACTTCAAAGCACACACACTCGGCGGAGAGCAGTTTTCTTTTTTCGGAGGACCTATTTCCGACTGTATAATCCGCCCCCCCCGCACACAAATCATATTTAAACGACAGCTTCTCATTGTGATTCTACACCCGACTCACGACGGTTCAAAGACACCAGCGACAGGCGGCGCCTTCTCCCTCTACTGTTTGCGCCTGGGTGGGCATGTGGATGTAGAGGGAGGGGGCAGACAGCGCTCTCCAAGGTCTGCTAGACGGAGCAGATGTGCACACGTACTGTAACAATCCGCATCCCCTTTTAGCACCGCGCATCCTATTGGTGTGACTCGTAAATAGAGGCCGGCTGCTTTCATCTTGCTGCCTTTCCTTTCAAATATTTATCCCGGCGCTGGTGAGCTAAATCGGCCGTGACAGTGAGACTGTTATTTAAGGTCGCAGACAAGCGAGGGTGGGGTGGGGAGGGGTGGGATGGGGGCTTGCGAGGAAAAAAAAAAGCAGCAATTCTTCACTGCTGGAATGGAATTCATTTCCATGCGTTCATTTTTTCTCCCCCCCTCGGTGTCAGTGTGCCAATGCTCACATCTGTCAACAATGCATTAGCATCACGGTGTGGCCTCTGTGCACACACACCAGTAACAATAAATAACGGGGGGGGGGGGAGACAACACGGCTTTTTACTTACTGTAAGCTATTTTAGGCCCAGTCTGCTCACAGCTGAAGGAGGACCAACATGTTAATGTCAAAAAACACATAAACAACAAAAAAAAAACCATAATTACTATAGGAATACTGTACCGTAGTTTCTTTCTGTCTCTGCCACTGCTGATACACTATTTATACAACATGATTGGAAAGCATCTTCAGCTACATTTGTTAGCAGTAATAACGCCAGGGGGATAATATTACACCTCCTCTTTTGGACTGAATTTTGCTCACGTTTGCAATCAGCTGGGATTTGATACACGGCCCAACTGTCAGGCATATACGAGCCATACAAGACAAATCATTATTGCCTTTGTGAATCAATTCATAAGTGTATTATCTAAAAAAAAAAAGAATATGCATACATATTTAGTAGACAGTACTTGTATAAAGCCAAATATGAGGCACTCTTTGTTTCCCAGTTTGTTATAAAATATGAATACTGTTTTAATATCTGAATTATTATTGTATTCATACATACATTCATATCATTGTCATGAATTACTATTATTGAGAAATTATTTAATTATATTCACTTGGAATTATTACTTATTACACTTGAGGATTTAGATATATTGATGTGCATTTATTATTCTTATCAATTATTATTATAGTGCCTCCTTTTAAGTACGGTTTAAAATAATAATAATAATATGTTACTTTGCTCGCTACACAAAGAGTAATATATGTGTCTATTTTGTATGTGGGATGTGTTGCGTAGCTGCGTGTTTGGGTGTTGTCATAAAGGATATCCTTGTAGTCTTAGTCCTTCCTTGGCCTAACGTTTAACAACCATGTGTGTTACTACCGTTTACATACGCGATAAAACAAGGCGAAATGTTGTTTCAATCATGTGGAAATCATCCAACCAATAAATACATGAAAAAAATAAAAAGGGTTTAAAAAAAAAAGAGATGTTATGCTTTCATTTACGTTTGTCTTTACTTTTCATTATAAGAAAATAAATACAGTAAAACATAACAGATGAAGCCATTTTCGTTCTGAAGGTGAACTGCAATGTCGACCGAAAGCTGAACTGTCCTAGAAATGTGCTGAAATCCATTCATCGATTGAGAACCAGCAACCCTCATGTTGGGATTCTACAGCCTGAGTCATGCCACCTCGCACGGAATTAGCAGAATGTTACCACACGGTTGCTGGTGCGATCCTCAGTCCTTGTGCGACGGTTCAACATACTTTAAGAATCAGTCTCCATTTTTACTTTCCAAATGTCACCTTTTTGGTCTGCTCAGTACTCGGGAAGAGCCTCGTTATAAATGAGTATTCGTTACGGATAATGCTCATTATGTATTCACTCTTCACGCTCTGTGATTGGCCAGTCACACACAGCGACCGCCCCTCCCTCGGCGGCGGCAGCTCAGCCACGTGTCAGGTTGTGTCTCGTCCACGGTACGATTGGCAAGTTAAAAATGGCTCATGTTGCGTCAGTCACACGGCCTCCACGTTGTTAGATTTTCTTCAGCTGGCCTCTATTTGGGTTCGTATCTAATGTTACTTGGTCAACTTGTCCCATAGCATACGGGGGGGGGGGGGGGCCTTCCATGCAGGCTGGTGTGACGTCAGTCATTTATGCATCAGGTGGAGCAAGAGCGCTATTTTCCTTCAAATGTATTTTTTTCTCATAAAACAGACATGCTACTTACAATATAAGAATTTGGTTGATTTTAGTTAGCAGTACACAGACAGTGCCAACATGAACCCATTGACTGCCGTGTATGGTCACTGATTGGTTGATTCCCAACGTGATGGTTGCTGGTTGCATCCACAGTCTGCATGGAATAGATTTCAACACATTTCTAGGATATTTCACTGCTTTCACAGGGAATTTCTACTTCAATTGCTTCATCTGGTTATTGGTTTGTTTCCATATCGATGCTGCCGATATATTAATGGTTCATGACAATGATATAGCGTAAACATATTTTTGGACAACATGGGAGTGAAAGCCTGCATGCTGCTGGAATATTTCTGCATTCACTCCGATTAATCTTGCCTATTTAAACAACTCTTAACAAAAATTGTAATAACTCTAGATGGCCCTCATCCATCAGCCTCTCTGAGAAAGAAATTGCTTTCATTATGAAAATGCTTGAAATAAAAAAATAAACGCTTCCTCCAATGACTCTGATCCCTGTGACTAACCGTCCTAAATGTCCCGTTTTGTCTCCGTAAATCCTTGATGCACCGACAGACGACGTCTCACTTTGAAGTGTGCTCGTTTTAGAAGCAAGACCCCCAAAAAGGGAAGGCGGGGGCTCCAAAGTCAAATCATACAAATATACATCACACACAACAGGATGATGCAAGCTGCTTGCAAACATGTATCGCTGGTGCTTTCACTGACCTGTGTGCGAGCGTAGGTGGCGTTTGAGCGCAGTGTGGCTCGGGAAGGTCCGGTTGCATTCGCTGCAGATGTAGCTGCGAACGCCGGCGTGGACCTCCATGTGCTGCTGCAGCGCCGTCTGGGTCTGGAAACGCTTCCCGCAGAGCAGGCAGAAGATGGCCATGTCTGAACCTGAGCGCACACAAAACAGCCACGCCATCAGCCAAACTCCCGTTCATTTCACGTCGCTGCTTCAGGTAGAAATAGGCTAGTCCGACGATAGCAGCACCATGCATCCATTCTGGGACCATCTACAACCAACGACTATTTGATATCGGTGGAACTGGAAATGGGATTTTATCTTTCAAGGTGAACGAGTGAAAATACATAAGGCATAATTCCTGTTTTTTTTTTAAACGTATAAAACAGTATTCAATCAATAATTCTATTAATTATTGAATTAAAAAATCCATATGTATGCATTAAAAATACAGTAGTAGAGGTAAAATTTTACAAATATCTTCTTTTAATTAAAAATGTAAAGCTAAACAATGTAACCAACTAGACTAGAAGAATTTTATTATCTTTTTTTTTTAGATAATCACAGTATTATTGGATTATTTTTCACGATTAATTACAAACCTAATTACTTTTCAGAAATAATCAAATTAATTATGTTCATTTTTGTTAAAAACAGGTTCTATTTGCATTGAGACATGAATCATGTAAATGTAAACAGTAATGGTTTTAGTTATTATTGTCATTATTAGTATTAATATTATTTTAATTTTTACAAATCACATTGTAGTCGTTATTATTATTATTGTTATTTTTTACAAATCCCAATATAGTTGTTTTTCATGATTCCAATTGTTTCTAATGAATTATACTTTCTAAAAAACATTTCACATGTACAATTCAATCAACAATGCATTGAAAATTAGTCAATTATAAATTCACAATTCTAATTCTATTAAGTATACATTTTAAAAACAAACCCATTAACAAGGATAAGAGGTATATTCAGCTATTTTTGGAGAGGTAACATTGTTCTACTGCCTTACCTTGCATATATATATATATATATATATATATATATATATATACACAGTGCATCCGGAAAGTATTCACAGCGCTTCACTTTTTCTACATTTTGTCATGTTACAGCCTCATTCCAAACTGAATTAAATTAATCTCTTACCTCAAAATTCTACACAAAATACTCCATTATGACAATGTGAAAAAAGGATTTTTTGACATGTTTTGAATTTATTAAAAATAGAAAACAAAAAAATCACATTTACATAAGTATTCACAGCCTTTGCCATGAAGCTCAAAATTGAGCTCAGGTGCATCTTTTTTCCACTGATCATCCTTGAGATCTTTCTACAGCTTAATTGGAGTCCACCTGCAGTAAATTCAGTTGATTGGACATGATTTGGAAATATAATAACTGTCTATATAAGGTCCCACAGTTGACTGTGCATGTCAGAGCACAAACACCAAGCATGAAGTCAAAAGAACTGTCTGTAGACCTGCGAGACAGGATTGTCTTGAGGCACAAATCTGGAGAAGGATACAGAAAAATTTCTGCTGCTTTGAAGGTCCCAATGAGCACAGTGGCCTCCATTATTCGTAAATGGAAGACGTTTGGAACCACCAGGACTCTTCCTAGAGCTGACCGGCCTTCTAAACTGAGCGATCGGGGAAGAAGGGCCTTAGTCAGGGAGGTGACCAAGGCCCCGATGGTCACTCTGTCAGAGCTCCAGCGTTCCTCTGTGGTGAGAGGAGAGCCTTCCAGAAGGACAACCATCTCTGCAGCAATCCACCAATCAGGCCTGTATGGTAGAGTGGCCAGACGAAAGCCACTCCTTAGTAAAAGGAACATGGCAGCCCGTCTGGAATTTGCCAAAAAGCACCTGAATGACTCTCAGACCATGAGAAACAAAATTCTCTGGTCTGATGGCTATATATACACATGTATATATATATATATATATATATATATATATATATATATATATATATAT